>NC_060139.1:482016021-483266021 GCF_021461385.2 Schistocerca piceifrons
CTCAGTGGATACTGAGGTCGAATTACTTGCAAGAATTGCAGCTGCCTGTAGTGGGATTCGAAACATACCGGGGACATTTGTAGGCTGCGTCAGAATCCTGTACGCCGATGTCACGCTTGCATTGAGGTTGATGACCGTAGTTTCAGCACTTTTTGTAAGATACAGTACGAATAGTACGTTCATTCTGTCAAAGATGGTATTTGCAGTTAACGATAACTAACGTAAATAAAAAGGCACATATTAATGTGATTCTATTCATATTATCTCTTTAAGCTGGCTTCTCCGACACCAGGTTCCCTATCTCAAGTTGTTGAGTGGAGCATCCTCTTTGTCTTGTTAAATTTTTGGCCGATCTTACAGAAACACGCAGAGGAACTGTACCTCGGCCGGCCCGTTCCCCGTATTTGACGTCTGTAGGCTGTCCTCTGTGGGGAAAGCTGAAAGACGCTGTCTACAACGAAATACCAAATACACCTAACGGTATGCAAAGATGTGTTACTGCAGTCTGCTAGACATCTCTGCTGAAATGCGTGTATTGCCACTTCCGGTGATCGTTTTGAACTCAACCTGTGATCATCAATTGTCTGTATAAAACTGCTCCCTGCAGTTTCGTCTACAACAGCGGGAGACATCAAAAAATGGTTCAAATGGCTCTGCGCACTATGGGACTTAACATCTGAGGTCATCAGTCCCCTAGAACTTAGAACTGCTTAAACCTAACAAACCTAAGGACATCACATACACCCATGCCCGAGGCAGGATTCGAACCTGCGGCCGTAGCGGTCGCGCGGCTCCAGACTGAGGCGCCTAGAACCGCTCAGCCACACTGGCCGGCGCGGGAGACATCTTCCAAGGTAAGACAGCTACTGTCAGTAAGGCCTGACGGGCCCTCTCGCGTTTATAGAGCGCATAGAACGCACCACCATATGTCACGTGATGCTGACTGTGTGACTATCTCTGGATGCCTTCATCATTCTCGATTAAAAATAATCAGTTGTCATTCTGTTGGCGCATAGTCGACATCCATATTTAATTTAATTTCAAAACTTCTATCCTATTGAGCAAAACACCATAAAAATTTTAATAGAAAAGAAGAACGTTAGAAGTTACATAAAATATGGATGTTGACTTTGCGCCTACAGAATTACAATCGATTATTTTTAATCGAGAATGACAACGCCAACCAAACATAGTCACACAGCCGGCATCACCTGACGTATAGTGGTGCCCTCTACGTGGTCTATAAATGCGAGAGTCCCTCAGGCCTTAGTGGCAGCAGCCGTTTTATCTCGGAACAAGTCTCGCGCAGTTGCAGACGAAATGTCAGGGAGCAATTTTGTGGTGTCACCGCCAGACACCACACTTGCTAGGTGGTAGCCTTTAAATCGGCCGCGGTCCGGTAGTATACGTCGGACCCGCGTGTCGCCACTATCAGTGATTGTAGACCGAGCGCCGCCACACGGCAGGTCTAGACAGACTTCCTAGCACTCGCCCCAGTTGTACAGCCGACTTTGCTAGCGATGGTTCACTGACAAATTACGCTCTCATTTGCCGAGACGATAGTTAGCATAGCCTTCAGCTACGTCATTTGCTACGACCTAGCAAGGCACCATTATCATTTGCTATTTATCTTGTGATGCATGTACCGTCAGACCGATGTTCACCAATTATGGATTAAAGTTAAGTATTCCAGAAGCTACGTACCTTTTTTACTAGTCTCAACTCCTTTAACTGTTCCAGACCTCACGCCAGCCTGCGTGAGATTAAACGCGTGCCTTTCGGCTATCTCATAGTGGCTTGGCTGTTTTGCCAAGTCACAACAGTTTGGCGGCGAGCCAATTCGCGTTTGTACCAATACTACCCTGATTTACTTGTGTAATGGCTTCGCCACCATCTCCAGATGTACTGTCCGAATTTTATCGCTTACAGAATCAGCAGACGCAGGCCTTACTGGATGCCCTTGGACAGCTCGTCCAGGGTCAACGTGCACTGCACAACGATGCGGCAGCCGTCGCTCCACCGCTCACGCCGCCACAACACGCAGTTGCACCACCTTTTCGTCCTTTTGATGCGTCACTGGAAAGCTGGGCGGAGTGGTCACGCCAATTTGGATTCCATCTCGCCGCCTACAGAATTCAAGGTAACAAGCGGCAGCCTTTCTAATTATCGTGCGTCTGAGTGTTCACGTACCGTGTGATAGTCAAATTGTTTCCCCGACGCGACGTAGCAACTCTGTCCTACGACGAAATTTTGTCTGCATTAGATGCTTATTTCAAAGAATCAGTCAATGTCGTTGCCAAACTGTATACCTTCTTTCGTACAAAACGTACGGCAGGTCAGACTAATCGGGAGTGGGTTGCAACCTTGCAAGGCCTTACTAGGGATTGTGCTTTTGAGTGTCAATGTGGACTCCCTTATTCAGATACTATGGTGCATGACGCAATTGCACAGAACGTTTCTGATGTTCGTATATGGGGACAGATTTTGAAACTAGTCAATCCCTCCCTTCAACAAGTGATGGATATATTGGATTGGCAGGACACATTTGACTTTGCTCAGGAATCATTTGAAACTTCGCCACCCGTGTGTCAGGTTAACCGGCCCGCTGGGCGAGCTGCACGGAACAGTAAACAGTCGTCGCGCCCGGCCGCGCCAGAGCCGCCTACCTCTCAGCTACGTGCCCCGCGTCAGCAAGCAAATGCAGTGAAATCATCATGCCCGCGGTGTGCTACTAGACATTCGCGTGAGAATTGCCCGTCACGCCAGGCTATTTGCTTTTCCTGTAATAAAAAAGGACATGTTCAGAGTGTTTGCCAGAAAAAGCTCCAGTCAGACACTCACAACCGTTCCAGTCCCTTTGCTTCGCGCCGGAATCGGAATCGAACCAAGGATAATCAGGCTCGTGAAACTTCGCCTATGGAAATTCATGTAGTTCATGCCACTCCGCCCAGTGCCACACTCTCTCACAGTGACTGTGTTCGTCCCACAAATCGTGTGCGTCGGCATCGCCGGAAATCCCGTCAAGTCGCAAGTGATTTTGTACCAGTATCCGTTCACGTTGCACGAGACAGTCGCTCTTGTCGTCAGCAGGACAATAAACTTTTTGTAGACTTGGACATTAACGGCAAAGTGGTACCCTTCCAGCTCGATACCGGAGCTGCAGTTTCACTGATCAATCACGACACGTACAAACAGCTGGGCACACCTCCGTTGCATGCCGCAAATGTTAAGCTAACTACATATTCAGGTCACGGGCTCCCCGTGTTAGGACAGTGCAGCCTTCTTGCAACATACAAGGGACAAACAAAACTTGTGTCATTGTACGTCCTTCGTTCTTCTTCTGCAGTGAACTTGTTTGGTTTAGATTTATTTCAGTTGTTTAACTTGTCTATAGTCGATCAGGTCCTATCAGTGAACCAGACTGTACCTTCAGACAGTGTTTCTCGTCTATTTGAAGAGTTTGCAGACATTTTTGCACCGGGCCTTGGTTGCGCTAAGAACTATAAAGCACATTTGGAACTGAAAGTAAACGCGCAACCGAAATTTTTCAGAGCGCGCAATGTTCCCCACGCATTGCGTGATGAGGTCGCAAGAACATTACACGATTTGGAATCACAAGGTGTGATTGAACGTGTGCAGGCTTCCCTCTGGGCATCACCCTTAGTAATTTTACCAAAACCTTCCGGAAAATTGAGACTTTGTGTGGACTTCAAGGCAACAGTGAATCCACAACTAGTGATTGCAACTTTTCCTTTACCCCGCCTGGAAGATCTTTTTGACAAACTGTGCCAGGGTAAATATTTTTCGAAGTTGGACCTAGCAGATGCGTACTTGCAAATACCGGTGGACGAAAAATCCCAGCGCGTTTTGGTGGTTAACACGCATCTTGGTTTGTATCGATTCAAACGACTGCTATTCGGGTGTGCATCCGCCCCTGCATTGTTTCAGCAATATCTCCAAACTGTTTGTGCGTCGGTCCCTACTGCAGCAAACTATCTGGACGATATTGTGATCTCCGGAAAGACGGAAGAAGAACATTTAGCCAATCTCAGAACATTATTTCAGGTCTTGCGACAAAATGGTCTTCGCTTGCGGAAGGACAAATGTGTGTTTTTTGCTCGTGCCTTGCCTTATCTGGGACATGTACTCAATGCCCAAGGCATACATCCCAGTCCAGAGCACCTCCGTGCCATACAAGACTTGCCTTCGCCGCACAATTTGAAGCAGCTACAGAGTGTGCTGGGAAAAATCAATTATTATCATCGCTATGTGCGCCACGCCTCTTCCATTTCAGCTCCGCTTCATCGCTTACGCCGTAAAGGTGTTCCGTTCGTCTGGACGACGGAATGCGAACGCGCCTTTCGCCAGTTGAAATCGGCGTTGCTTTCCCATACTTGCCTTACGCCATTCGATCCCCAGAAACCCCTTTTGTTGATGGTGGATGCATCGGATTTCGGGATCGGTGCTGTGCTTGCGCACAAAGATGGATCGCATGACCGCCCTATTGCCTTTGCGTCCAAATTGCTCTCGTCTGCGCAAAGAAATTATTCACAGATCGAGAGAGAAACATTGGCTCTCGTATTTGGTGTTACTAAGTTTCATGATTTCTTGTATGGTCGTCACTTTACCATCATCACAGACCACAAACCTTTGACATCGCTTTTTCATCCGAACAAGCCTGTACCTCCACGTACAGCGCAGAAATTCATTTGCTGGTCAATTTTCCTCTCGCAGTACCGCTACGATATCTTGTATCGGTCCACTGCTAAGCACGGAAACGCCGATGCGTTGTCCCGTTTGCCTGTTGCTGAGGATAGAGCATTCGATTCTTCCGACCTTGCTTGCATGTTCATTGATGCGGAAACCGATGACGTGGTCGAATCGTTTCCGATTGATTTCCGTCGTGTAGCTACAGCCACAGCTGCTGACCCTGTCCTTGCTACCGTTTTGCGTTTTGTTGCTACGCAATGGCCCTTGTCAAAGTCACCGATCGAGGATCCGTTGGTTCGCCGATTTTTTGCTCACAAGGAGAGACTTTTTGTACGACGTGGTGTTTTACTGTTGCGTTCTGATAATGATCAGTCCAGGGTCGTGGTCCCACGTTCGTTACAGTCCTCTGTCTTACGGTTTCTCCACCAAGGACATTGGGATATAGTGAGAACGAAACAATTTGCTCGTCAGCACTGTACTTGGTTCGGAATCGATGCCGCGATTACGAATATGTGTTCTTCTTGCATGGTGTGTGCCGAACAACAATCCGCACCACCGCGGAAATTCTTTGCATGGCCAAAAGCCACTTCCCCTTGGCAACGCTTACACATCGATTTTGCTGGTCCCTTCTGGAATGCTCGATGGTTAGTTGTTGTCGATTCATTCAGTAATTTTCCTTTTGTTGTCCGGATGTCTTCCACGACGTCATCTGCCACCATCCAAGCATTGTCCGCTATCTTTTGCATTGAAGGTCTTCCACAGACTGTTGTTTCCGACAATGGCCCACAATTCACGTCCGCAGAATTTCAGTCATTCTGCAAGGCCAATGGTATTCAACATCTGACATACGCGCCATTTTCGCCACAGTCAAACGGTGCCGCTGAACGATTGGTCAGGACTTTCAAGTCCCAGATTTTGAAGTTGAAAGAGTCTCATTCTCGGGAGGACGCGTTATTACTCTTTTTGTCCACGTATCGCTCTCAGCCCCGAGATGGTCGCTCGCCGGCTGAGTTGCTCCACGGTCGTCCTCATCGCACCTTGATGTCTTTGCTACATCCGCAGCATCAGGTTCCTGTGCAGCGGCAGACACCTGCTTTTGCTATCGCAACTATCGAGGTTCACGGCGTTGGCTCGTAGGGCGCATTCTTCGCTGCCTCGGCCGCGCTATGTATCTGGTTTTGGGGCCTCTGGTGAGGTGTGTCGGCATCTCAATCAGCTGCGCCTCTGTCGTCGCACGGGATCTGCCGCTCCCCGTCTGCTTTCAGCAACGGTGCCATCCGGTCAGCGCCCTGGGGACCTATCTACTGACTCGCCTCAGCCCCAGGTGTTACCGACGCTGCCTTCCATTTTGCCCCATGGCGACGCGCCGCCGCCGCCGCCGCCGCCGCCGCCTGTTCTCCCGCCGGCGACGCCCGCATTGGACGCGTTGCTGCAACAGCTGGGCGCCTCCCTGGGTCACGCGCCGCCGATCGCTTCCCGTGACCAGTTGTCCTCCGCCAGGGAACTCTTGCCTGCACCTGACCATATGTCGTCTTCGCCCGTCGGGTGCCCCGACCCGATGGAGGTCGACCCTTCGGCCCCTCCTGTCTCTCTACGGGCGCATACACCGCATGTTGGCGTGCACCCTGGACTAGGTTTTCAGGCGTTTCCTAGCTCCCCTCGGACCGAATGGCAGGGTGCGGATGGCACAGCCTCGCCTGTTGTTAGGCTCCCCACCTCGTCGCATACGTCAACATGGGGTCCCCCCCCCACGGCGGGCGGAAGCCTTATAACACAACCGTACGCCGATTTGCGGGGGAGGAATGTGGTGTCACCGCCAGACACCACACTTGCTAGGTGGTAGCCTTTAAATCGGCCGCGGTCCGGTAGTATACGTCGGACCCGCGTGTCGCCACTATCAGTGATTGTAGACCGAGCGCCGCCACACGGCAGGTCTAGACAGACTTCCTAGCACTCGCCCCAGTTGTACAGCCGACTTTGCTAGCGATGGTTCACTGACAAATTACGCTCTCATTTGCCGAGACGATAGTTAGCATAGCCTTCAGCTACGTCATTTGCTACGACCTAGCAAGGCGCCCTTATCATTTGCTATTTATCTTGTGATGCATGTACCGTCAGACCGATGTTCACCAATTATGGATTAAAGTTAAGTATTCCAGAAGCTACGTACCTTTTTTACTAGTCTCAACTCCTTTAACTGTTCCAGACCTCACGCCAGTCTGCGTGAGATTAAACGCGTGCCTTTCGGCTATCTCATAGTGGCTTGGCTGTCTTGCCAAGTCACAACAAATTTTATAGATCGATCACGGCACTCCAGCCAGGAAGTTTTAAATGAAGAAAGAAATGATTGTCGGAAGCACTGAATCGTCATACAGAAAAGTCAAAACAATCTTCGGTGAAAAAAATGAAGGGCGCTGACATTAAGAGTGCGATGGGAATTCCACTGTTAAATGCAGAAGAGAGAGCCGATAAGTGGAAACAATACGTTCAAGGCCTCTATGAGGAGGAGGACTTTCCTGATGGCATGACAGGAGAAGAAATAGAAGTCGACAGGTAAGAGATAGGAGATCCAGTATCAGAATTTAAAAGACTTTTCTAAAACGTCCGAGAAAGTGGCAACAACACGACTGTTCACGTTGGTGTGCAGAATGTATGAGACTAGTGATATTCCATCAGACTTTCGGAAAAACGTCAACCCCACAACTCCTAACATAACAACGGCCGACAAGTGGGAGTACTGTTTCACAATCACCTTAGCAGCTCATGCATTCAAAGGGCTGATAAGAACGATATACAGAAGAACAGAAAAGAAAATTGAGGATCTGCTAGATGACGATCAACTTGGCAAGAGGAAAGGCAAAGGCACCAGAGAGGCCGCTCTGACGTTGAGGTTGATAATGAAAGCAAAAATGAAAGAAAATTAACACAAGTTCATAGCATTTCTGCCATTGCTCCCCTTGTAACAAAAAACAAGCATGGCTCTGTAGAGAGTATGTAGACATTACAAAGGCGACGCTTCATTCGTGTTCAGTGTAAAGTGTTTTAAAGGTTTAAACGATTCGCTATTCATTAGAGATTAACAAAACATGAATCACTTCTATTGCAAATAAAGGGTAGCAGTTCTTTTTCACTCTGTAGGTAGAGCTAAGGCCAAATGGCTGCATGAAAAATGTGAAGAAATCGAAAAAGAAATGATTGCCGGAACAACTGGTATGCCGATAAGTCGAAATAACCTTGGGTGAAATTGAAACTTAAGGTCCTAGTGTTGTACGTAGCTGCCATTACCTCGGACTGGCTAAAACACGTGGTTTTTTGGAATTTATAACTCACGTTTACAAATATGTAGTTCCAGCTTCAAAACGTTTATTGGACTTTCTACTTTAAATATACATACACTCCTGGAAATTGAAATAAGAACACCGTGAATTCATTGTCCCAGGAAGGGGAAACTTTATTGACACATTCCTGGGGTCAGATACATCACATGATCACACTGACAGAACCACAGGCACATAGACACAGGCAACAGAGCATGCACAATGTCGGCACTAGTACAGTGTATATCCACCTTTCGCAGCAATGCAGCCTGCTATTCTCCCATGGAGACGATCGTAGAGATGCTGGATGTAGTCCTGTGGAACGGCTTGCCACGCCATTTCCACCTGGCGCCTCAGTTGGACCAGCGTTCGTGCTGGACGTGCAGACCGCGTGAGACGACGCTTCATCCAGTCCCAAACATGCTCAATGGGGGACAGATCCGGAGATCTTGCTGGCCAGGGTAGTTGACTTACACCTTCTAGAGCACGTTGGGTGGCACGGGATACATGCGGACGTGCATTGTCCTGTTGGAACAGCAAGTTCCCTTGCCGGTCTAGGAATGGTAGAACGATGGGTTCGATGACGGTTTGGATGTACCGTGCACTATTCAGTGTCCCCTCGACGATCACCAGTGGTGTACGGCCAGTGTAGGAGATCGCTCCCCACACCATGATGCCGGGTGTTGGCCCTGTGTGCCTCGGTCGTATGCAGTCCTGATTGTAGCGCTCACCTGCACGGCGCCAAACACGCATACGACCATCATTGGCACCAAGGCAGAAGCGACTCTCATCGCTGAAGACGACACGTCTCCATTCGTCCCTCCATTCACGCCTGTCGCGACAACCACTGGAGGCGGGCTGCGCGATGTTGGGGCGTGAGCGGAAGACGGCCTAACGGTGTGCGGGACCGTAGCCCAGCTTCATGGAGACGGTTGCGAATGGTCCTCGCCGATACCCCAGGAGCAACAGTGTCCCTAATTTGCTGGGAAGTGGCGGTGCGGTCCCCTACGGCACTGCGTAGGATCCTACGGTCTTGGCGTGCATCCGTGCGTCGCTGCGGTCCGGTCCCAGGTCGACGGGCACGTGCACCTTCCGCCGACCACTGGCGACAACAACGATGTACTGTGGAGACCTCACGCCCCACGTGTTGAGCATCGGCGGTACGTCCACCCGGCCTCCCGCATGCCCACTATACGCCCTCGCTCAAAGTCCGTCAACTGCACATACGGTTCACGTCCACGCTGTCGCGGCATGCTACCAGTGTTAAAGACTGCGATGGAGTTCCGTATGCCACGGCAAACTGGCTGACACTGACGGCGGCGGTGCACAAATGCTGCGCAGGTAGCGCCATTCGACGGCCAACACCGCGGTTCCTGGTGTGTCCGCTGTGCCGTGCGTGTGATCATTGCTTGTACAGCCCTCTCGCAGTGTCCGGAGCAAGTATGGTGGGTCTGACACACCGGTGTCAATGTGTTCTTTTTGCCATTTCCAGGAGTGTATTTTGGCATTGATAGTATTAAATCTGAATCCACACATGAAACTTCAATTTTATAATAATTATCACAAAAAATATTAAAAATGAGTTCTGGTATTCAAATACACGCCCGGTAGGCAAACAAGTCACCTTCCTGTTTAAATTTCTTTTACAGCCGATCCAGATGAAAAACACACAAAGCACAAGAACAAAGCAAAATTCAGCGTTCATAGTGGAGTACAGTATAATACAAACTTAAACATGGAGAGACACATAGTCCAACATTACGCTCTCTGAAATCGTATGCTCGGATCGATTTCCTGATTTACCTGGATGAAAATTCTTCCTAACACAATCTGCGAAAACAATATGATAGGCGTGTAAGCCGAATCGTCATCAAATATTTTGTTCTCAACTTCTGCAGACTCGTCAAGGACTTTATAAATCATTTGCTCCTTACGCGTTTCTTCTTCACTGCACATTTTGAACACAAAATCAACATATAACCACACAAAACTCACCAAGTAGATAGAGCCAGAACTGCAGCTAACGCCAGAAAAACAAGAAACGATAACGAACCTTTCAAAACGATGAACTTTTCCAGTGATACCGCTGCTACCATCTAGTATTAACTATGAGCCTGAAGACCTGACATACCTTTGCGGCACCCGTAAATATATGCTTGACGCAGTGGAAAATCATTATAACTAGCATGATGTAGTATTACGTCCGCCGCATATTTGCTCTTCCTGGAACTACCGTAAGATTTCGTCAACCGTACACTAAGTGTTAAAGGCAAGCGCAGTAACATTAAGAGCGCAATGGGAATTCCACTGTGAAATGGAGAGAGAGGATAGGTGGAAAGAGTACATTGAAGGCCTCTATCAGGGGGAGGACTTGTACTGATTGCGTGGCAGAAGAAGAAACAAGAGTCGTCAGGGAATAGAGAGAGATCCATTATTAGAAGCAGAACTTAAGAGCTATGGAACGACTTAACATCAAATAAGGCAGAAGGGATAGATAATATTCCTCGGAATTCATAAAATCATTGGGTGGAACTGGCAATAAAACGGCTTTTTGAGTTGGTCTGTAGAATGTATGACACTGTACGTAGACACACCAGCTAGTTTCCTAAAACATCATCCACCCAGTACCGAAGACAGCAAGAGCCGAAAAATGCGAGAAATACCGCACAATCAGCTTAACAGCTCATGCATCCAAGTTGCTGACAAGAATAATATACAGACGAATGGAAAAGGAACTCGAGGACCTGTTACATGACGATCAGTTGGGCTTAGGAAAGGTAAAGGAACCAGAGAGGCAGTTGTGGAAGCAACACGGAATAGAAATCAAGACACGTTCATAGGATTTGACGATCCGGAAAAGGCGTTCGAGAATGTAAAATGGTGCAAGATCACGGAAATTCAGAGAAAAATAAGCATAAGCTATAGGAAAAGACGGGTAATATACAATACGTACGAGAATCAAGAGGGGACAATTAGATTGTGACGAATAATGTGGTACTCGAATTAAAAATGGCGTAAGGCAGGGATACAGTGTTTCGGTCCTACTGTTCAATCTATACATCGAGGAAAAAAATGACGAAAATTAAAGAAAGGTTCAATCTTGGGATTAAAATTCGAAGTGAAAGAATATTTGTCAGGGACATTGCAATTCTCGATGAAAGTGGAAGAGAATTACAGGATCTGTTGAATAGATGAACAGTCTAATGAGTACAGAATATGGATTAAGAGGAAGCAGATAAAGGAAGAAAGCAGTGAGAAGCAATAGAAATGAGAACAGCGAGAAATCTAGCATCAGAATTGGGGATCAAGAAGTAGACGAAGTTAAGGAATTCTGCTACCTAGGCAGAAAAATAACCCATGATGATCTGAGCAAGGAGGACATAAAAAGCACACTAGCACTGGCAAAAAGGACATTCCTGACCAATAAAAGTCTGCTAGCATCAAACAGAGGCCTTAATCTTTGGGAGGAATTTCTGAGAATGTACGTTTGGAGCTCAGCATTGTACATTTGTGAAACATGGACTACATGGAAAACCGGAACAGAAGAGAATCCAAGTATTTTAGGTGTTGTGCTAGAGAAGTATGTTGAATATTAGGACTGGTAAGGTAAGGTAAGGAATGGCCTTGCCGCAGTGGCTACACCGGTTCCCGTCAGATCACCGAAGTTAACCGCTGTCGGGAGTGGCCGGCACTTGGATGGGTGACCATCCGAGCCGCCATGCGCTGTTGCCATGTTTCGGGGTGCACTCAGCCTCATGATGCCAATTGAGGAGCTATTCGACCAAATAGTAGCGGCTCCGGTCACAGAAAACCATCATAACGACCGGGAGAGCGGTGTGCTGACCATACGCCCCTCCTATCCGCATCCTCATCTGAGGATGACACGGCGGTCGGATGGTCCCGATGGCCCACTTGTGGCCTGAAGACGGAGTGCTTTTAAGGTAAGGAATGAGCAGGATCTCCGCAGAATCGGTGAGGAAAGGAACACTGATAGTAAGAAGGGACATGATCATAGGACTTTTGTGAAGACATCAAGGAATAATTACTATTTTGCTAGAGGGAGCTGTAGAGGATAAAAAGTATAAAGGAGACAGAGATTGGAATACATCCAGCAAATAATTAAGGACGTAGGTTGCAAGTGGTCCTGTGAGATGGAAAGGTTAGCACAGGAGAGGAATTTGTGGCTGCCCGCAGAGAACCTGTCAGAAGACTGATGGAGTAGTGATCCATGGTGGAGTCAGGGACTTTCCAGCCAAATGCCGATTGATCTGGCGGTGAGGCACGGAAAGTTCTAAGTGGTAACGTTTGCTAAAAGAATTCCAGTTCCAGCATGTGCCTTACAACCAAGTGAACTCGTCCCTGGATTCGGAATCGACGTTTCCCAGACGAAAAGTATAGAAGCCTCGTGTATGTCAACGTGTATTTGTATGCAATCCAAACAAATACTCACAGAAAGTTTTAAGCAAAGGCAAAGTTCAAAGTTGATTTTCATAATTACACTCCGACTTAGAATTCTCTTGACAATACCATGCCAGAATTCATTAATTGTAGTGGCTCGCAAATGGCAGATGCCGGCTTCTCAGGAATGCGTGACTGGATGCCTCCAATGGGCAAGATAGCTTGAGAATGTTCTGATCAAGGTAACACTCGAACACCTTCTGTATCGATAAGACCAGGACAACATGGACGAAATGCGGTCTTGAACTACTGCGTGTTTTAATTAAAGTACAGCTACTCACATAGGGTCAGTGTGCACTGCAATTATCATATGGCAGCGAAACTTGATATACGTTCTAATATGTTAATGTCGAATCTATTTATGCTGAGAAAAATTAGTTCTAGTTATGACCACCAGATGCAAATCCGGCGTTGTGAATGTTTCCATATAAAATTTTATTGTGGCCGATACATAAAGTATCTAAAAAAAATCGATCACTGCGATCTCCAGCTTTAAAATGTTCTTTCAATTTTATAGGTATTCGAATAAAAATTTCCATATAATAGGTCTCCAATTTTTATAGGTTACAGAGACACAGCTTTTAGAACACAACCCAAAAAAATACTCACAGAAGGTCAAAGTTTATTTGCATAATTCCACCCCTGACTGACACCACGTGTAACTATTCTGAGGCCATCGTAGATTCTATTATGAGGGTACTGTTCGTATCCCAAACGATCAGTTTATCTCTTGTAATTATTTTTACTTTGTCGACACTGCCTTTCAATCGTCCCCACAACAAAAATATTCAAGGGGTAGGTTCCGAAGACCTTAGTGGGCAAAATCCGCAACCATTGCTTCAAATCCATTTTTCGGAGAATGTCAGGTCTATATGAAGTTTTACCCGATGCCTAGAATGTGCAGGAACTGCGCCATGATACAAGAACATACTCATACTCCTCATACTCGTTGCCAAAGGAACCTGTCCGAATAATGATGGATTCGTTTACAAGAAAATCTAAATAATGGGGCCCAGTAAGACGGTGCGCCAACGCAAGAGGCCCAATAAGCATATGGTGTACCACCAGCACAACTTAAATGTATGGATTTGCTTTCTAGAAACAAAGTCATGTCGACTTTCGTCGGAGCGCTGACGTGAGTTAAGGGCGCTATTCGTACGGCCACGAGTGAAAGATGCTACAGCAGTAAACAGTGTTAATGGCATTGTTTGGCGATTTGTAGTTTTTTTTTTTTGAGTCATCAGTCTTCTAACTGGTTTGATGCAGCCTGCCACGAATTTCTTTCCTGTGCCAACCTCTTCATCTCAGAGTATCACTTCAAACTACCTGTACGTCCTCAAATATTTGCTAGGTGTATTCCACTCTCTCTTTTGCTCTACAGTTTTGCCCTCTACAGCTTCCTCTAGCAGCATTGAAGTAATTCCCTGATGTCTGAACAGATATCCTATCATCCTGTCCCTTCTCCTTGTCAGTGTTTTCCACATACTCCTTTCCTCTCCGATTGTGCGCGGAACCTCCTTATGCCTTACGTTATCAGTCCATGTAATTTTCAACATTCATCTGTAGCATCATATCTCCAATGTTTCAATTTTCTACTGTTCCGGTTTTCCCACAGTCCATGTTTCACTACCATACAATGCTGTACTCCAAAACTACATTCTCAGAAATTTCTTCCTCAAATTAAGGGCTATATTCCATACTAGTAGACTTCTCTTGGCCAGGAATGCCCTCTTTTCAGTACTAGTCTGCTTCTGATGTCCTCCTTGCTCCGTTCGTCATCGGTGATTCGGCTGCCTAGGTAGCAGAATTCCTTAACTTCATATACTTCGTCACCATCAGTCTCGATGTTAGAGATTAGATTAGATTAATGCTAGTACCATGGATCATGAATATGATATTTCGTAATGATGTGGAACGAGTCAAATTTTCCAATACATGGCATAATTAAGTTAATTTAACAACATAATTAAGTTAATATAACAACTTTCTATTTATTCTTTTTTTTAATATTTTTTTCTTAATTTATATCTAAAAATTCCTCTATGGAGTAGAAGGAGTTGTCATTCAGAAATTCTTTTAATTTCTTCTTAAATACTTGTTGGTTATCTGTCAGACTTTTGATACTATTTGGTAAGTGACCAAAGACTTTAGTGGCAGTATAATTCACCCCTTTCTGTGCCAAAGTTAGATTTAATCTTGAATAGTGAAGATCATCCTTTCTCCTAGTATTGTAGTTATGCACACTGCTATTACTTTTGAATTGGGTTTGGTTGTTAATAACAAATTTCATAAGAGAGTATATATACTGAGAAGCTACTGTGAATATCCCTAGATCCTTAAATAAATGTCTGCAGGATGATCTTGGGTGGACTCCAGCTATTATTCTGGTTACACGCTTTTGTGCAATAAATACTTTATTCCTCAGTGATGAATTACCCCAAAATATTATGCCATATGCAAGCAATGAGTGAAAATAGGCGTAGTAAGCTAAATTATTAAGATGTTTATCACCAAAATTTGCAATGACCCTTATTGCATAAGTAGCTGAACTCAAACATTTCAGCAGATCATCAATGTGTTTCTTCCAATTTAATCTCTCATCAGTGGACACACCTAAAAATTTTGAATATTCTACCTTAGCTATGTGCTTCTGATTAAGGTCTATATTTATTAATGGTGTCATACCATTTACTGTACGGAACTGTATGTACTGTGTCTTATCAAAATTCAGTGAGAGTCCATTTACAAGGAACCACTTAGTAATTTTCTGAAAGGCATTATGGACGATTTCATCAGTTAATTCTTGTTTTTCAGGTGTGATTACTATACTTGTATCATCAGCAAAGAGAACTAACTTTGCCTCTTCATGAATATAGAATGGCAAGTCATTAATATATATTAAGAACAACATAGGACCCAAGACCAACCCTTGTGGAACCCCATTCTTGATAGTTCCCCAGTTTGAGGAATGTGCTGATCTTTGCATATTATGAGAACTGCTCGCTTTTCTCATTTCAGCTACTTCTCATTACGTTCGTCTTTCCTCAGCTTACTCTCACTCCATATTTTGAACTCATTAGACAGTTCATTCACTCAGCCGACCAAGCTATTCTTCTTCACTTTCACTCAGGACAGCAATGTCATCAGCGAATCATATCATTCATATCCCTTCACCTTGAATTTTAATTACAGTCCGGAACCTTTCATTTATTTCCATCATTGTTTCTTTTATGTACACGTTGAACAGTAGGGGCGAAACACCCTTTTTAATCCGAGCACTTTGTTCTTGGTCGTCCACTCTTGTTCCTTCTTAGCTCTTGTACATGTTGTATACTACCCATCTCTCCCTATAGCTTACTCCTATTTTTCTCAGAACTTTGAAAATCTTGCACCATTTTACGTTGTCGAACGCTTTTTCCAGGGCGACAGATCCTATGAACGTGTATTGATTTTTCTTTAGTCTTGCTTCCATCATAAACTGCAACGTCAGAATTGCTTCTCTGGTGCCTTTACCTTTCCTAAAGCAAAACTGACCGTCATCTAGCTCATTCTCGGGTTTCTTTTCCATTCTTCTCTATATGGTTTTCGTCAGGAACTTGGATGCATGAGCTGTTAAGCTGATTGTGCGATAATTCTCGCACTTGTCAGCTTTTGCAGTCCTAGGAATTGTGTGGCTGATATTTTTTCGCAAGTCAGATGGTGTGTCACCAGACTCCTACATTCTACACACCAACGTGAATAGTCGTTTTGTTACCACTTTCCCATTGATTTTAGAAATTCTCATGGAATTTTGTCTGTACCTTTTACCTTATTTGATCTTAAGTCATCCAAAGCTCTCTTAAAATCTGAGTCTAATACTGGATTCCCTACCTTTTCTAAATCGACTCCCGTTTCTTCTTCTACCACATCAGACAAGTCTTCTCCCTCATAGAGACCTTCAATGTACTCTTTCCACCTATCCGCTCTCTTCTCTCCATTTAGTAATGAAATTGCCCTTGCACTCTAAATGTTACCACCCCTGCTTTTAATTTCACTGAAGGTTGTTTTGACTCATGCAGCCGTTTTGTCTTAGCTTCTCTACACTTCCCATGTATTTCATGACTCAGCGACTAGTATTTCTGTACTCCTGAGTTTCCTGATTTGTAGTTAGACAGCGACAAAATTACAATCATGTACCCTCATTTCCTTTTCGAAGGGGCTTCATACGCTGAAATGACAAGGACAGAACCGTGCATACGTAATGTCCACCACATTAGTGTTCGTCGAATAGCGATATTTGTAGAAGTTTGAGGTGTGCTTGCTAAAAAATAACTTTTATCAAATGGTTAGTCTTCCGCTTCATTCATACTTTGTTCATTCGCAAGTTCTGATGAGGTGCGCCTGCTCAGTACGACATGATTCTCACGCAGTTTAGTGAAAACACAAGTAAACACTGTTGAATCCGGTACAAAAATGACTCTGAGTACTATGGGACTTAACTTCTGAGGTCATCAGTCCCCTAGAACTTAGAACTACTTAAACCTAACTAACCTAAGGACGTCACACACATCCATGCCCGAGGCAGGATTCAAACCTGCAACCGTAGCAGTCGCGCGGTTCCAGACTGTAGCGCCTAAAATCGCTCGGCCACTACGGCCGGCAATCTGGTACACCGCGTTTAGGATATCACCTACCGTATTCTCTATAAACTGTATCAGCGTTTCCATTACAAAACCACTCTACAAATACGATACGTGTATACTCAGAACTTGTAAATACTTGCAGCGTGCATAAAGTATACAGCAGAATTAGCTAACAAAAGAAAGAGGTACCACGAATTATCCGAATGGCACAAAAAAACGGTAGATGCGGTGTACATCTAGAGACAAACAAATGATTACAGTTTCAGAAAATTTAGATGATATATGCAAGAAAAATAGCTTCAAAAATTGAGCAAGTCAATAGCTCGTTGGTTCACCTCTGGCCCTTATGCAAGCAACATTCGGATGGGGGTTCATTGATAGAATACTTGGATGTCGTGCCAAATTCTGTACAATTGGAGCATTAGATTGCTAAAATTCTCAGATACTTGGAGAGCTCTATCCATAATGCTCAATTGGAGAGAGATCTACTAACATTGCTGGCCATGTTAGGGTTTCGTATGCACGAAGACAGGCAGTAGATACTCTCGCCATATGAGAACGGAATGTCTTGCCCAGGACGACTATCCATGAAAAGTAACTAAACGTGTCGTAGATAACACCGTCGTGCTGCTGTGCTGTAAGGGTGTCGCGGATGAAAGCCAAATGGATCCTGCTATGAAATGAATTGGCACCACAGACCATCATTACGTCTAGGCTGTCCTGAACGTCTCTAGACACGCCTCCACTGGTCATCAGTACCAATTAGAAGTGGGACTCGTCTCTGAAGACAATTCTACTCCATTCAAAGAGAATCCAAATCGAAGACGTGTCTGGAGACGCGTCAGACAACAGCGGGATACCAGCCTGTCTGTTTCCAATCGTCATACAGCCCGACAACCAGGAGGATATCAACATGACTGTCGCTCTCCATACAGGCCAACAACCGGGAGGATAGCAAGCCGACTGTCACTCGCCATACAGCCTGACAACCACGAGGATATCAAGCTGACTGTCGCTCACCACACAGTCCAACAACCAGGAGGATATCAACCTGACTGTTGCTCACCATACGGCCTGACAACCAGGAGGATATCAACCTGACTGTCACTTGACACACAGCCTGACAACAGGAGGATATCAACCTGACTGTCGCTCTCCATACAGACCGACAACCAGGAGGCTATCAACCTGACTGTCGCTCGCAATATGGCCCGACAACCAGGAGGATAACAACCTGACTATCACTTGCCTTACAGTCCGACAACCAGGAGGATATCAATCCGACGGTCGCCTGCCATATGCCCTGACAACCAGGAGGATATCAATCTGACTGTCACTCGCCATACAGACCGACAACCAACAAGTTATCAACCTGACTATCGATTGCCATATAGCCCAAAAACCAGGAGGATATCAACCTGACTGTCGCTCGACATACAGCAGGACAACCAGAAGGATATCAATCTGAGTGTTGCTCGCCATATATCCCGACAACCAGGAGGATATCAACCTGACTGTCGTTCGCCACATAGCCCGACAACCAGGAAGATATCAACCTGACTGTCGCTCACCATATGGCCCAACAACCAGGAGGATATCAACATTACTGTCACTCGCCATACAGCTTGACAACCAGAAGGTTATCAACCTGACTGTCGCTCGCCATACGGCCAGACAGCCGGAAGTTATGGTTGTTATCCACAGCATCCTTACAGCAAAGCAGCATGACAATGTTAGTCTATGTCCCATTTACTTAATATTCATGGTAAGTCAACCTGGGCTTATATCTGAGCAAGAAAAATCCTGCCCACACTGGGCGAAAGTTTCTAATGTTTGCTCTCTTGTTTTCGAGTCCCTATCATGACCAGTAATGTCACCGGATCTCTCGTCAGTTGAGAACGTTTGGAGCACTATGGGTAAGGCTCTCCAACAAGCTCGGGATTTCAACTATCTAAGGCGCCAATTGGGCAGAATTTGGCACGATATCCCTCAGGACATCCAACAACTCTATCAGTCAAGGGCCAGAGATGGTTCAAAGCGTTACTGACTTGTTCATTTTGAGAAGCTCCCTTGAATGAATCATCCAGTTCTACTGAAATAGTAATCATTTGTTTATCTGTACATGTACATCACGTCTCCTGATTTCTTTGCCATTCGGATAATTCCTTCGCGATGCATAATTTTTCTTTTCTTTTTCTTTTTTTGTCTTTGAGTGTATTTACTCTTCCTCCTGAAGCACCCTGTATATACAAAGAGAAGAAAGTAATAACAATGACACTTTAGCGTTCGTAGTGTAGGAATAAGGCAGCTACAGGAACTGTATGAAGAATGAAACCCTTGATTGCCCTCTTTTTGTATCTTAAGTATCCCAGAAATGCATACGAATAATACCTAAATGAGTGAATCACCATCACAGGGTAATAGCCTATAGTATTATAAGAAACGCCGAGAGAGATGGTGCAATGTTTGAAACACTGGTCTCGCGTTCGGAGGAGTTCAAATGCCGCTCCGACAGTCTAGGTTCAAGTGTTTCGTGGTTTTCCTAAATAATTCTGGAGAATCGGAGTTTGTTCCACTGACCTAGGCCAGCATGTGATCTGTCGGTGGAACGTTAGCCATCAATACGCCTTCCTTGGGATCGTTCATCACAGCGCTGGAAGGTTTTGGGACATAACGCACTGATGATCGCGTCACCAACGCAGTTCCCCATTTCCTTATAATGAATTTCTACAAATTCTGTCGACGCGGCCACTGTTATAGTGTCATTTTACTACCTAATGAATTACAATATATTGGAACAGAGAGTCAAGGATACAATAGTAAATTACAGGAGAGCAATGTCCCCAATGTGGACAGCCCTCGTCTATCGTTTAATGCAAGTCGAATCTCCCGAAGATGTTCAGAGATATGTCTTACCCACAGCTGTGTCATATACGGTATAGTTAGCAACACAGAGAACAAAAAAAGTTATTCCCAAGACAGTGGAGACTATATATGTGGTGGAGCCTACATTAAATGACAGAAAATGGAGTCTCTTGGGATTCGCGAAACAATATGAGGCCAGCGGCAATATACACTATTGGCCATTAAAATTGCTGCACCACAAAGATGACGTGCGGCAGACGCGAAATTTAACCGTCAGGAAGAAGATGCTGTGATATGCAAACGATTAGCTTCTCAGAGCATTCACACAAGGTTTGCGCCGGTGGCGACACCTACAACTTGTTGACATGAGGAAACTTTCCAACCGATTTCTCATACACAAACAGCAGTTGACCGGCGTTGCCTGGTGAAACGTTGTTGTGATGCCTCGTGTAAGGAGGAGAAATGAGTACCATCACGCTTCCGACTTTGGTAAAGGTCGGATTGTAGCCTATCGCGATTGCGGTTTATCGTATCACGACATTGCTGCTCGCGTTGGTCGAGATCCAACGATTGTTAGCAGAATATGGAATCGGTGGGTTCAGGAGGGTAATACGGAACGCCGTGCACGGCTTCGTATCATTAGCAGTCGAGATGACAGGTATCTTATCCGCATGGCTGTAACGGATCGTGCAGTCACGTCTCGATCCCTGAGTCAACAGATGGAGACGTTTGAAAGACAACAACCATCTGCACGAACAGTTCGACGACGATTGCAGCAGCATGGACTATCAGCTCAGAGACCATGGCTGCGGTTACCCTTGACGCTGCATTACAGACAGGAGCGCCTGCGATGGTGTACTCAACGACGAACCTGGGTGCACCAATGGCAAAACGTCATTTTTTCGGATGAATCTAGGTTCTGTTTACAGCATCATGATGGTCGCATCCGTGTTTAGCGACATCGCAGTGAACGCACATTGGAAGCGTGTATTCGTCATCGCCATACTGGCGTATCACCCGGCGTGATGGTATGGGGTGCCATTGGTTACACGTCTCGGTCACCTCTTGTTGGCATTGAGCGCACTTTGAACAGTGGACGTTACATTTCAGATGTGTTACGACCCTTGGCTCTACCCTTCATTCGATCCCTGCGAAACCCTACATTTCAGCAGGATAATGCACGACCGCAGGTTGCAGGTCCTATACAGGCCTTTCTGGATACAGAAAAGACTGCTGCCCTGGCCAGCACATCCTCCAGATCTCTCACCAATTGAAAACGTGATGTCAATGGTGGCCGAGCAACTGGCTCGTCACAATACGCCAGTCACTACTCTTGATGAATTGTGGTATCGTGTTGAAGCTGCATAGGCAGCTGTACCTGAACACACCATCCAAGCTCTGTTTGACTCAATGCCCAGGCGTACCACGGCCGTTATTCTGCCGTTGTTCTGGGTACTCATTTCTCAGGATCTATGCACCCAAATTGCGTGAAAATGTAATCAAATGTCAGTTCTAGTATAATATATTTGTCCGATGAATACCCGTTTATCATCTGCATTTGTTCCTGGTGTAGCAGTTCTAATGGCCAGTAGTGTAATATTCACAGATCTACGTGAACATCACTGGAGATCAGATTCAATTTTGTATGCTTAAAAAAATCAGTAAAAACTTTCCTTGGAAATTTGAAAATACCATCGACAGTCTTGTAAAGTGAAGCAGTAAAGTAATGCAAGCATTTTCAAGTTCCCACAGTTAAAAGTTAATGAAGTGTTCATCTTCGTCTTTGCCACTACATTAACTCAAGAGCATGCTAAGAACTAGAACAACAAGAAGCCAGAATACAGTAGTAATTTTTGTCGACTTCAAGAAAGCTTACAACTCGATTGACAGAAAATCTTTATTCAGGGTTTTCGAGGAATTCGATATTGATAGAAAAACGAGGGAGATGGAGATCGTAAAACAAACCTTGACACACTGCATCTCGAAAGCTATGTTAAGTTGTTTTTTTTTTTTTTTTTTTTGAAAAATCTCTGAGCCCTCTGAAATAAAGACAGGGGTCAGTAAAACAAACGGGTTATCGCCAGTTCTCTGCAGCATCATCCTGTGAAGAAACTCTGAGAGCCATAGAGAGCACAGGGTGGAACCAAGTGTAGGTGGTGGCTCACATCGGCGCCAATGATGTTTGTTGCTTTGGATCCGAAGAGATTCTCTCTGGTTTCGAGAGACTATCAGAAGTGTTACGGGCTGCAAGTCTTGCTTACGAGATGAAAGCAGCTCTCACCATTTGCAGCATAGTCGACAGGACGTGTGAGCCGGTGGGTGGAAAAGGAAGTTATTTACTATATTATTTTCTATTGTTACCATTCTCAACACAGGCTCTCTAACTACAATGTTGGCAACCAGAAAGTGATTAGCATAAACGTGAGGCCTGTAGTTAGAGTTCTGATGGAAAATTAGAGTTATTGATTATTGAAATTCATTACTCTGAGGATTTAGGATGATGTCTGGGATTCATAGAAAATGCCGTTTACTACAGCAATTTTCAGTATATTCTGAAAATGATAAAACGTAAAATTCCAGACAAATGATTACCCATATCAGCTATTGTACTATCAGAGCTGTTCAGAGTCCATTGCGCGGATCCTATTATCCCTAGATAACGAAACTGTTCAATGATCGTTATCGATGTAAATGTTCAAAGTGAATGCTCGCCAAAATTTGATGTTAATACTCATCAAACGCCACGCTAGTAATGGTAGAAAGTCTGTCCTGCGGCGATACGTGAAAATACGACATACGCAAACTGAGAATAAATCATTGGAGTTGTTCTGCTATTAACTCTTTACCCCAATGCGAACTCACTGTTATGTGCATACCGAGTTGTATAATATGGCATCCAAGGCCGTTCCTGGCAACTGCACAAACGCGACGCGGCTTCCGACGCGCTGATATGAACCTAGAAGAGAACTGGAGCCTTACTCTAGCTCGTACGCTCTTAAATGTACAGGGTGTTACAATAAGGTACAGTCCAACCTTTCAGCAAACATTCCTCACACACAAATAAAGAAAATATGTTATGTGGACATGTGTCCGGAAACGCTTAATTTCCATGTTAGACCTCATTTTAGTTTCGTCGTCCACCTACGCTCAATGGAGCACGTTATCATGATTTCATACGGGATACTCTAACTGTGCTGCTAGAACATGTGCCTTTACAAGTACGACACAACATGTGGTTCATGCACGATGGAGCTCCTGCACATTTCAGTCGAAGTGTTCGTACGCTTCTCAACAACAGATTCGGTGACCGCTGGATTGGTAGAAGCGGACCAATTCCATGGCCTCCACGCTCTCCTGACGTCAACCCTCTTGACTTTCATTTATGGGGGCATTTGAAAGCTCTTGTCTACGCAACCCCGGTACCAAATGTAGAGACTCTTCGTGCTCGTATTGTGGACGGCTGTCATACAATACGCCATTCTCCAGGGCTGCATCAGCGCATCAGGGTTTCCATGCGACGGAGGGTGGATGCATGTATCCTCGCTAACGGAGGACATTTTGAACATTTCCTGTAACAAAGTGTTTGAAGTCTCGCTGGTACGTTCTGTTGCTGTGTGTTTCCATTCCATGATTAATGTGATTTGAAAAGAAGTAATAAAATGAGCTCTAACATGGAAAGTAAGCTGAAGGCCAATGAAGCTCTCGATTTAACTGTGCAATCAGCATACAGGTAAGTATCTATAATAAAATTCTAATGTGGCTAGGTTAAATACTTTTGGCGAGAGAATTATTTTAGTTGCACTGCACACAATAGATGAGCTTTGAACTTGCCCTTTGGAGAGACGGTACAGCTATAGTTTTATAGCTACCTTTTTGAAACTTTCACATCTTTCTTATTACAGCGTATCTCCGTTCTACCTAATATAAACATGCTAGCTTTATCTAATTGCTTACTTAATCTATCTTCCGAACTTTTAGGACACAAACACAGAAAATCATGAATTTCAACTTGCATAGTTCCATGAAACTACAATGAAAAAGGAATCCGAATATAGATTTTGAAGTTTCTAGCTCCTTCCTGTTGCGCCGATGATTTTTATGTAAAATGTCCAAATTTTGAAAACTGTTTAAGTTACTAAACTGAAACTTAACACATTATTATTTTAGCTTCACTCTTGACATACTATCAACTTTTCATATTATTTACTTTACTTTTAAGGTATTGCATATCATTCGTGACGTCATAGCTAGTTACAGCGAACTATGCTGGCACACAATGGAAAGCATATGAATTCCATATGGCGTGAGTAGGCTGCTTCCCTACAGATTGACTGCAGACTTCTGGTACGGAGCCGAGTGGAGGGTCTGAACCACAGCCTCAGACGATTCTGCGACTGTGAAGAGTGCAGATTTTCTGACTTGCGGCATAGGTTGGTGGCGTTTCGAGTTTCGCTATATAACTCAGGAGTCCGTTACACACAACAGACTGCTATACGGGAAGCAGGAGCTGTGTGGCGTGGATTGGGTGGTCTTTTAAGTTAGAGGGTCTCGGGGAAACACAAAAAGGAGTCCAGCCTAACAGGATGCAGGTCGAACACAGGAAAAATGTAGATCTAAGATCCGTCGGAATAGCAGTTACAAATTGTCGAAGCTATTTTGGGAAAATACGAGAGCATCAAGTGCTAATAGAAAGCACTGATGCTCAAATCATTATAGGCACTGAAAGCTGGCTAAAGCCTGAGAAAAGTTCAGCCAAAATTTTTGCAAAAGACCTTACGGTGTTCAAAAAGGATAGGCTAAACAAGGTCGGCGTTAGAAGTAGTTTCTCTTGTAGCGAAATTGAAGAAGAGAGTGCTGTTAGTAGGGTAGATGTCATTCTTAGCAACCGGAATAAAATAATGAATGGATCCTTTTACCGACTTCTTAACTCAAATGATACAGTTGCTGAAAAGTTCAAGGAAAACGTGAGTCGAATTTCAAACAAGTACCCGACTCATACAATTGTAGGTGTTGGTGACTTCAATTTACCCTTGATGTATCGGCGATAATACAAGTGAAAATCCGGAGGTACGAGTAAAACATCATCCTAAATTGTGCTAAACGCATTCTCTGAAAATTATTTCGAGCAATTAGTTCATGAGCCCACTCGAATGGTAAACTGTTGTAAAAACACACTTGACCACTTAGCAACAAATAATCCTGAGCTAACCCTATTATTGAGAAATAGGCGTTAGAGTGTCATGGACATGATACAGGATCTGGGGTGTACATCATTAAAACAAAGGCGTTTCTCGTTGCGGCGGGATCTTCTCACCAAATTTCAGTCACCTATTTCCTCCTCTGAATGTGAAAATGTTTTATTGACGTCGTTCTACACTCATGCTCATAAATTAAGGATAATGTTCATATATGGTGAAACAACGTTCTGGTGGGCGGTTTGCGAGTTTAAATCACCTGGGGGTATAACCATGCGGTGGCTTTCACCTACCGTCGTCGGACGGCGGCGCTGGCAGCAGTTCACATACGCAGAGGTGTGTTGGTGCATGTCAGAGTACGGTGTAACGAGTAAGTGTGCAGACGTTTTCAGACGTGCTAATGGTGACTGTGTGTTGAAAATGGCTCAAAGAACACATATTGATGATGTTTTGAGGGGTAGAATACTAGGGCGACTGGAGGCTGATCAAACACAGCAGGTCTTAGCACGGGCCCTCCATGTGCCACAAAGTGTGATCTCAAGATTATGGCAACGATTCCAGCAGACAGGAAACGTGTCCGGGCGCTACAGTACGGGACGTCCACAGAGTACAACACCACAAGAAGACCGATATCTCACTGTCAGTGCCCGCAGGTGGCCACGGAGTACTGCAGGTAGCCTTGCTCGGGACCTTACCGCAGCCACTGTAACTGTTGCCTTCAGACACACAGTCTACAGACGGCTGAACAGACATAGATTATTCGCCCGGAGACCTGCAAGGTGTATTTCACTGATCCCTGGTCGTAGGAGAGCCCGTAAAGCCTGGTGTCAAGAACATGGCACATGGTCATTGGAACAGTGGTCCCAGTTTATGTTCACGGACGGGTCCAGGTATAGCCAGAACAGTGATTCTCGCCGAGTTTTCATCTCCATGAACCAGGAACCAGATACCAACCCCTTAATGTCCTTGACCTGTATGGAGGTCGTAGTTTGATGGTGTGTGGTGGGGTTATGATTGGTGCACGTACACCCCTGCGTGTCTTTGACAGAGAAACTGTAACAGGTCAGATGTATCGGGACGTCATTTCGCACCAGTATCTCTGCCATTTCAGGGGTGCAGTGGGTCCCACCTTCCTCCTGATGGATGATAACGCACGGCCCCACCGAGCTGCCATCATGGAGGAGTACCTTGAAGCAGAAGATATCAGGCGAATGGTGTGGCCTGCCTGTTCTCCAGACCTAAACCCCATCGAGCAGCCGGCTGGAGTGACCGTGCAGTTCTAGACGCTACAGTCTGGAACCGCGAGACCGCTACGGTCGCAGGTTCGAATCCTGCCTCGGGCATGGATGTCTGTGATATCCTTAGGTTACTTAGGTTTAAGTAGTTCTAAGTTCTAGGGGACTGATGACCACAGATGTTAAGTCCCATAGCGCTCAGAGCCATTTGAACCCCATTGAGCGCGTCTGGGGTGCTCTCGGTCGACGTATCGCTGCACATCTTCAAAGCCCTAGGACACTTCAGGAGCTCCGACAGGCACTGGTGCAAGAATGGGAGGCTATACGCCAGCAGCTACTCGACCACCTGATCCAGAGTACGCCAACCCGTTGTGCGACCTGTGTACGTGTGCATGATGATCATATCCCATATTGATGTCGGGCTACATGCGCAGGAAACAGTGTTCCGTTTTGTAGCACATGTGTTTCGAGACGGTTTTCTCAACTTATCACCAATACCGTGCACTTAAAGATCTGTGTCGTGTGTGTTCACTATGTGCCTATCCTATTAGCGTCAGTTTTGTGTAGTGCCACGTTGTGTGGCACCACATTCTGCAATTATCCTTAATTTATGAGCATGAGTGTACATAGGGAGAACGATCATCAGACTAAAATGAAGGAAATCAGAGCTCACACGGAATGATGTATGTGTTTCTCTTTCCCGCACGCTGCTAGAGAGTGGAATAATAGAGAATTATTGTGATAGTGATTCGATGAAACCTCTGCCAGGCACTGGAGTGTGATTTGCGGGGCATACGTGTAGATGAAAGTGTAGACGTGGTTATGGTGACGAACCCGGGAGAGATGCTGCAGGCGATGCAAAGCTGTTAGGAAAGACGCGTCGGTCGTCTGTTGCCATACCCTTTTAACGCCAGATTTCAAATTTCGCCTCATTGTCTTCAAGGATACGTTGTCCTTACGCCTCACATTGATTTCTGCGGTTATTTCCCACAGTATCGCCTGTCGGTTAGCGCTGAGAGCTATACGCAAACGGTGCTGCTCTCGGTCGTTAAGTGAAGGCCTTCGGTCACTGCGTTGTTAGTGGTTAAGAGGTAATGTCTGAAATTTAGTATTCTCGGTTCACTCTTGAGACTGCGGATCTCAGAATATTGAATTTCGTTCGACACGAAAATTAGTCTACTTTGCTTATTTTCATTCGCTTATGTCGTGTGGTATTACATTTTGCGGTAACGCTTTTGGATCAGAAACGGGCAGTTTGGGCAATAAGTGGTGTGAGCTCGCGAACCACTTGTCGACCCCTGTTCACTAGTCTGGGTATATTGACACTGGCGTCTTAATATATATATTCTTTACTGTCGTTTGTTGTTAATAATATCAGCTTATTCCCAAGAATTAGCAGTTTTCACTCAGTTAATACCAGGCAGAAATCCAATCTGCATTTGGATTGCACTTCCTTGACTCTTCTGCAGAAATGTGTGCAGTATACTGCTGCATCCAATCACAATAAGGTAGCACAATAATTCAAAAATCTTAGCAGTAATCCACGCCCTTTCAAATCGAAACTGAAGAGTTTCCTCATGGGTCACTCGTTCTATTTGGCGAGGAGTTCCTTGAAAAATTAAGCTGATTCTTATGTTATATTGTTGATAGCGTTTACTTAAACTGGTGGCTTGGCTTTTTTGGGTTCATAAACATTTTATTTTTATCTGTTATTACTTTTATGTTGTAATTTCATGTACTGACACGTACCATAACCTTGGAGATTTGTTGCTCAATTTGGTCCTACAGAACTTGACGTCTAAATAAATAAATAAATTCCCAAAATGGAGTGTCCCATGCGTCTAGCTCCACATACCGTTCCGCATTCACAGTCTTTCAGTTCCCGTGCGTGCGGCCATAATCACGTCGAAACCACCATTTGTGTATGTGCATACCGCTATCCCACGACTTACGTCACCTCAGTGCACTGTAACAGTTGTTTCTATATATGGTCCCCATTTCCTCGTGCTATGCTACTTGGCAGTGACACATCATGATAAATCCACTTTCGTCAAGTTTTGCACAACAGTGTAGTAACAAGTAAGCAGGTAAATGCGCTACTGATCTACGTACAACTTTCTTTTTGAATGACGACACACATCCTCTAAAGTTATTTGAATCAAAGAATAAACTACCATAAAGACCATTCATAGGTTAGCGTGGAATGGTCGTAAAGCGGAGGTCGTGGGTTCCAATGCCTCCTCGGACATGGCGGAAGGTTTTGGGAGAGTCATTGTTGTTTCTGTTTCCTGTAACTGCAGAGAGCGTAGAAATTAGTAATTACTAAACGAACTAACAAAGAAAATTATTTGAAACTGTTTGTCTATATGATAGGGTCTATCTTCCGCAGTAGCAGTTTCAGATGTAATAATGGAATACTTGTCTTTTGCTGCGAAAGACTGAATGTATCCCATATTACTTATTTGAAACAATGAAACCATTAATACTGTTTCTCGAATAACTTCCGGAATGCAGTCACTAGACATTCTCGAGAGCCAGTGGCATTTGAGTGTAGCAAAACACCTCGCTTGAGCCCGTTAGTAGGCCACTGTTTGAATATTCGGTTCATATGTCGGTCGGAGGACTGCTATGGAATGACTGATATTTTAGTAAGTTTTGATGTGATCTCACCCAAAACGCGTCCCTCCGTCGGAGTCGTTAAGGCTTACCGAGGTTTGGATTTCCTAGTACAAGCGTTGGACAAAAATATCGAGACAGCGCAAGAAATTCATACTTGAATGTAAATGCAGACCCTAGCCAAGCCTGCAGGTTGGTCTGTTGTGTTTGACTGTAACCGGTACCTGTGCAGTGTCCTCCGTTACAACTGTCACTCTCGGTCAGAACAGTGTTGTTTGTAGTTGTGAGTGCATTATGTCGGAGATAAGTGGATTCGAATGAGAGCAAATTGTTGGCGCTCGTATGGTGTCTGCTTCCGAAACCAACGGAGTCGAGGTGTTTAGTGTTTCACGAGGCCCCGTATCGAAGATCTGTAGCGCATAGTGGAAAGAACATCATCTGCTAAGTCACAAAGCGGACGAAAGCGTGTATAGAGTGATCGTCAAAGATGGACATTGAAGAATATTGTGACGAAAAGGCCGACCGAAGTGGCCGTGCGGTTAAAGGCGCTGCAGTCTGGAACCGCAAGACCGCTGCGGTCGCAGGTTCGAATCCTGCCTCGGGCATGGATGTGTGTGATGTCCTTAGGTTAGTTAGGATTAACTAGTTCTAAGTTCTAGGGGACTAATGACCTCAGCAGTTGAGTCCCATAGCGCTCAGAGCCAGTTTTTTTTTTTTTTTTTTTTTGTGACGAAAAATAAGAGGACGACAGCTGCAAAACGTCCCTGCAGAACTAAATGTCACACTCGGGAACACTGTCATCACCGAAACAACGACACTTCAAATTATATGAATGCGTGGTGTCTGTTCTTTCGGTCATGTCCTAAAGAGCAGACACCACGCATTGATATATTTTGATAGGCGTAGCTGGGCAATGGATCTACCTTCTTCAGTGCGGATACACAAATACGTCCCACCTCCTGCGTGAATCTCGGAGAGCGAACATGGAGGAGATGGACAGGGACTGTGGATAGGTGGCGATCGATGGGAGTGTGGGTCGGCCGTGAGGCGTGCCGCGGTAGTCCGCGCAGTAACGTTAACTCCGTGTCTCGCATGGTGCAGCGGTTAATGCACCTACTTAGTAAGTGCCTGGTCCACGTTTTCCCTTGTCGCAGCTGATTCCGCGTCATGTCCCGATGCACCTGACAGCAGTGACCCCTTTCCTTTCCTTTTTTGGCGGCCGAGGTGGCCGAGCGGTTCTAGGCGCTTCAGTCCGGAACCGCGCTGCTGCTACTGTCGCAGGTTCGAATCCTACTTCGGGCATGGATGTGTGTGATGTCCTTAGGTTAGGTAGGTTTAAGTAGTTCTAAGTCTAGGGGACTTACGACCTCAGATGTTAAGTCCCATAGTGCTCAGAGCCATTTGAACCATTTTTTTAACCTTTCCTTTTTTCTTCCCCTCTCCACCTTCAATTTACGTATAACGACACTTCATATGCAGGGGATTGCAGGGACGACTGGGCCCCTGTTTGTACAGCTCTCATCGTCCTGCACTGGTTTTTTGAGCACTAGGATGAATTGTTGTAACGCCCGTTGCCACCCCAGTCACCAGGTCTGAATACAGGGTGTTCAAAGAGCCTCTCCGCAGTGCCGTATGACTGTTAGCTGCGCGTACCGTATGACGCAGTGAATACAACTAAATGAAACTCAGTGAAATGCGAGTTATTAATTTATTGAATATTCACTTTCACTTACAAATTTTCACATTAAAGGTTGAAAGTGTCCCCCCTGTTGTTGAATACACAATTCAGTTCGTCTAATCATGTTTCCAAACACAAACAGTAACATTTCTTCTGTAACAGAAACAGTGAAAGTGGATACTGCAGTTTTCAATTCATCAATGCATTTTGGACGGTTTTTATAGACAGTTACTTTCGCTGCACCCGAGAAGAAAAATTCTGATGGTGTTAGGTCAGGCGATCGTGGGGGCCAAAGTCCCTGTGTCATTATGAGATCGTCATTTCATCATCACTGACTTGCAAGTCGGCGAAGTGGCGTCAACTAAAAAAAAGAACTTGCAACACGGAGGCCGAACTTCCCCGCATTTCATATGCGATCACCAAAAACATCAGCAAGCAGTGACAATGAAACGCGTGCTGTGTGCGCGGTTGCACCATCTTGTTGAAAATAACGTTTCAGTATTTCACTTAACACAAGTTCTCCTATGAATGGGTACAGAATAACACTGCAGTATCGTTGTGCGTTTATTGTTTTGTTGAAGAACCTAGCCAGGCGAACAATCATACGGCACTGCGGAGAGACTTTTTGAACACCCCGTATTAGTGAGCCTTTGTGGTTTACGTTGTAGAGAGTGGTTCATGACCGCTATACACGTCCCTCACCGTTACCTGACGTGCCACTATTTTTTAGGGAGAATGGTATATGATTACATTGAAATCCGTGCTGGCTCTGTATTTATCGATTGCGAGACGGGAAGAAGCTGTCTTGATGCCAACGGTTCTCCTTCACCGTATTAGGCATGGTAGAGTGTTGTGTTTTTGGTGTCCCATATTTTTGTCCAGTCCCTGTATGTTGATTTTCACTTACATTTTATTCGAAGACCACTTCTGTGAGCAGATTGATGGTATGCGCTGGGAAGCCCTTTGTCACCTATTGTTACCAGTCTTTTCATGCCCTGACGTCTTGGCCAAGTTGGAGAATGATGGTACGTCGGGTCATACCATGTGGCTCAGGGCGAATAGCTACTCCGTACATTAGTTCATAGCACTCATCATGAGAGATAGATCAAATGCGTGTCTAGCTGTCGAACAACTCTGAATTGCCTGAGTGATGAGAATGATGAAATTGCGCTGAAGTCTACAGCTTTTATGCCTTAGGCAGGTAATAGTTCCATCATTATTGGTCATATTCTGAATAAACGAACGCGACGTCAAATTTAGTTTTGGAACATCGTGTAACGATGATATAGGTTTGCCTATGGCTGGTGTCTGTGACATCCCCTGTAATTTTCAGATGGCATACATCGGTCAGACCATCAGGATCGTGAATGGCCTTTGTATAGAGCTTAAACTTCACAAACCCGAGAAAATCTACGATTCTATAGGGCTTCCTTCGTATTTTTCACTCCGCGGAGATTCCGGTTTACACTTCGAACTACTAGAATAGTGTTATTAGGAAGGCTGTTGTCATTAAACATGCAAACGACGTTAATGTAGATGGAAGTTTTTGCCTAATTCCAATTGGAATCCTGCTCTATCCCAGGGTATAGAACAGACGGGCAGATTTAGAGTTTCATGCTCATCTATTGTTACTTAATCTTTCGCCGGCCGAAGTGGCCGAGCGGTTCTAGGCGCTACAGTCTGGAACCGCGCGACCGCTACGGTCGCAGGTTCGAATCCTGCCTCGGGAATGGATGTGTGTGATGTTCTTAGGTTAGTTAGGTTTAAGTAGTTCTAAGTTCTAGGGGACTGATGACCAAAGCAGTTAAGTCCCATAGTGCTCAGAGCCATTTGAACCATTTTTTTAACTTAATCTTTCGATATCAATATCATCTGCAATTGGTAATCTCCGATTGTGCCCTGGCGACAGATGTATACTGTGCATGTTGTCTTTCTACGCAGGGCATCTTTTAGATTCGACGTCATCTCTCTTCCAATTCAAATTGCCATGCACAGTGATCTCTCATTACATTTGAGTACTGGAAATGACGGAACGTTGGCAATTGTCGCCATATCATTAACAGAAAGCTCTCACATACCGCCACTCTATTTTGATATTCTTGAGATGACTTTGTGTCGATCCCGAACCTACACAATAAGCGGAAGTAATGCTAAAAAATCAAGAACTGATACCTTACATTGTTTCAAAGCGAAAGGTATAAAATTCTTTATGTTTTAAACACAATTCAGCAGTTTATCGTTTGACAAGAGAACCAAATTCACAATTGAGGCATTTTTTGGAAGAAAAGCTCATAAAACAAAATGGTTGTTTGAGACAGGACATTTAAATACTTACTTTCAATGTATCTGAACAACAGACTGATTCTAATACACAAGTACGCAGCCGGAAAAAGAATAGTACACCTGGAAAGACGACGTCGATTTTGATCCGATGACGGCATATGCCACCCAGCGGATAGTAGATGTACTGATAATGGCTTTAACGTCATCTGCCAACAGCGTAGGAGCATGCCTACCAGAGAGCCATCTGTGTCCCTTTTAATAGGGAATACTCACAGCCAGAAGAATCAGTGTGATGCAGAGGTGTGGAGCAAGCAGGCAGCCATGCAACGGAGATGCACTCGTGCTACGTGCAACCAACTGTGCGAGTTTGAAAGAGATAAGCTTGTGGCCTTCCGAATGGCCGATGGTCGTTTTGGAGGACTGCCACACTGCTTCACTTGTGCAGTCAAGCTTTTATCACTGATCGTGTGAACATTCTCACACTTGTAGATGAAATTTTGGACGTGTACGCAGCACAGACGCCCAACAGGATCGTCTTGAAAGGGCAGCAGTGGCAGATGGTGCTGTTACCACAGCACAGATAAGAGACCTTGTGAGCCACTGACGTGTCAACACGAACTGTTGCCAACCGGTTATTAGCAGTGGCACTATGGCCACGCACACCTCTACATCTACATCTACATCCATACTCCGCAGGACACCTGATGGTGTGTGGCGGAGGGTACTTGGAGTACCTCTATCGGTTCTCCCTTCTATTCCAGTCTCGTACTGTTCGTGGAAAAAAAGATTGTCGGTATGCCTCTGTGTGGGCTCTAATCTCTCTGATTTTATCCTCATGGTCTCTTCGCGAGATATACGTAGGAGGGACCAATATACTGCTTGACTCCTCGGTGAAGGTATGTTCTCGAAACCTCAACAAAAGCCGTACTGAGCTACTGAGCGTCCCTCTTGCAGAGTCTTCCACTGAAGTTTCTCTATAATCTCCGTAACGCTTTCGTGATTACTAAATGATCCTGTAACGAAGCGCGCTGCTCTCCGTTTGGTCTTCGCTATCTCTTCTATAAACGCTATCTGGTACGGATCCCACATCGGTGAGCAGTATTCAAGCAGTGGGCGAACAAGTATACCGTAACCTATTTCCTTTGTTTTCGGACTGCATTTCCTTAGGATTCTTCCAATGAATGTCTGGCATCTGCTTTACCGACGATCAACTTTATATGGTCATTCTATTTTAAATCACTCCTAATGCCTACTCCCAGATAATTTATGGAATTAACTGCTTCCAGTTGCTGACCTGCTATATTGTAGCTAAATAATACAGGATCTTTCTTTCATTGTATTCGCAGCACATTACACTTGTCTACATTGAGATTCGATTGCCACTCCCTGCACCATGCGTCAATTCGTTGCAGATCCTCCTGCATTTCAGTACAATTTTCCATTATTACAACCTCTCGATATACTACAGCTTGTCTTCCACTCACGCCACAGCATCAACGTGCACGGCTCGACTGGTGCGGTCAGAGGATCACTTGGAGGATGGATTGGCGCGCTGTGGCGTTCAGCGATGAAAGCAGATTCTGCTTGCAATCAAGTGATGGTCGTTTGCGAGTACGACGTAGACCTGGTGAACGCTGTCTCGTAGAGTGCATTCGTCCAACACACACTGGTCCCACCCCGGGCAATATGGCCTGAGGGGCGATAAGCCACAACTGTCGTTCGCCTTTGGTGTTTTTGAAGGGGATCCTATCCAGTGTTCACTAAGTGCAGAATGTTGTTAGATCAGTTCCTTTACAGTTCTTGAAACAGGAAGGTGATGCGTTGCTCCAAGAGGATAATGCTCGACCAGACAGGCCCGTGACACTCAATGTGCTTTGCAAATTATGCAGCAACTTCACTGGTCAGCATGATCACCGGACTTGTCTCCAACGGAGCACCAGTGGGATATTATGGGACGAGAAGTGCCTCGTGCAACTCGTCAACCAACTAATCTTATAGGACTACGTGAACAGGTCGAGCAGGGTTTGAATAACGTATCCCAGAACAGTATTCGCCATCTGTACGATCGACTGGATGTAAGAGGCAACTCTTGCGTTTCCGCCTGTGAAGGTTACGCCTCATACTAATATGTGTGTATCAGCACAGGTCGATACCTGGTATCTCTTGTACCGCTTGTGCTATTGATTTGTAGAGGTAATCATTTCATGTACCCTCATATGCGTTGTTGCAACAGTAAATGTTCAGTAAATTGGTAATTTCTAAAATGGTGTACTAATTTTTTTCCAGCAGTGTATATCTTAACATGATGTGTGTCATTATTAGGTTAATATTTCTATAGTACTAGATATCGTAACATATGTTTTTAATGTGGAAAATTATTTTTCTGGTAAATATTTATATGCCCTTTTCCCATAAATCACAGTCAGTAAGTTATAATTTCTTTCATTAAATGTTATTTTTAAATCTCTTAACATAACAAAACATAACAGTAATATTATTCGCAATAATACCTGCGATGACGGAACCTTCAGAAAGGTACAAAAATAAAATAACACAAAGTAAATTGATAACAAAATACAACTAAACAGTCAGAATACCATTGTATTTTCCTGTGTTCCATACATTATGATGGGCAGTACGTTTGGTATAGTTCCTAGTTGCTGAAGGACGTTTTGCTCGTCTTCTTCTTGTTCTTCTTCTTGTTCTTCTTCTTCCTGACCTGCATAGATGCCTATTTTCTAAATAATGTCTGGTTGTTGGTGACTATTTTCAAGCATAATGAGTAACCACAAACTACTTTCATCATTCATGCACTTAAATAAATCCCTGTCATCGTGTTCTTTTCCTAGCTTCACTCGGTTACACTCAACTGTTGATAGTCCCAGATTTTTCAGTATTTCATTAGTGTATGTTTCCAAAGTCGGAATGGTGCGTGCGGATCTTTGTACGCCAGTCAGTAAGCTAACCTGCACATAAGCACTCGCTAAGTTAAACTCTTCGCTAAGTTAAACTCAGTGAGAAATGCTGCGCCCATACACATTAAGAAAACGCCGCCCTGACGTCTAACATTGAGATTATTAAACGAAACCTTGATAGAATATTCTATATAACACGATGATTAATTTTAAACAATTTCCCGGAAATGAACACATACACCTACAGATTCTTCGTCTGGAGAACGCCTCAGCTGACAGAGGTTGGGCATTAAACTCTTTGTGTATTAGTGTGATTGAGTCCTGGTAAAAGACTGTCGGGCCCTCTCTTTACAAAAGCAAGAGTACAGAAGTACTAACCACTCCTTCGAATGAATCGGCCCTCGATGTACCTAAATCGATTTACGGAACCCACGGAAATCTAAATCTTGGCGGTGAGAGAGAGATTCGGAACGCAATCCTTCCGTATGCGAGTCCTGTGTGTTACCACAGGTAGGTGACGAGTCCCAGGCAGATGCGCGGCAGAAGCAGGTGTACCAGTTATCGTTCCTGCCTGAGAAACGCAGCAACGTCGGTAAGTGCATCTCTTGCCTCATCGGATTAGCCATATTGCGCAGCGAGACCTGGCACTTGCAAAAACGCAACTGCCTCCGCACAAGAGCTTCATAATTATCTTGCTGAAAGGTGCACCTGACGCAGGTCTGTTCCGAGAAGCTTTGCTCTGATAGCAAAACATACTAATACGCAGTAAAACTGTCACTTTGTATGCAGAAGAAGAAGCCGAATAATTTAATAGCGAGAGTGACTTACAGCTATTAAAATAGATTTATTTATTTATTAGCATTTGGCCATATCAAGCCAATCATCCTTCGCACCTTCGCACAGACAGGATTCTAAAATTGCAAGGACGATACGTGTGCCTGAAATAAGCGTTATGTCACAGGCAACTTTTTTATCTGTCCATTATTTTTATTGTACCAGTAGTGGAGCTGATTTGCAGCGGCTATGTTTCCGCTTTTCAGCTTGTGATTGAAAAATTAAAACACATAAATATAAATTGCAAAAAGGAAATAGGAGAACATGTCTTGAGGCGTCTGCCATACTCCATTGAGCAATAATTGAGGATTGGGTATATTACCAATTTATAGCTTCAACTTACAAAAATTAAATACGCAACAAAACATCATTACGTCTTCAATTTTTTACACAAAAAGAACTGAAATATCCAACATGTATAGAAAACAAAGTGGAAACAATCATTCACCCCTTCATCGTGAACTTAGCTTCAATAACGTGTATGCCCTCTGCGAGCATTTATCACTGCCTGACACCTTCGCCGCATTCTCTGCATAAATCTATGGAGATCACTGTGTGGTATACGTGCCAGTTCTCCAGTGAGAGCCCACGATAGTTCTTGGAGAGTCTGTGGTGGACAGAACGAGCAGAACACATCTGTCAAGCATGTTCCAGATATTTGTGATGGGGTCGGGACTCGCCGTCGGAACCTGCGACATCCGCCGCGTAGTCTCTGGCATTAGATGGAGTTCGGGGCCAACACACAGCTTGATTCAATAAACGTCCACAAATGACAACTGTCATCTGTATACCCCACTAGAAAACAATAGAATACAGGTACTCACTTCCTTCTGAGTGGTCTTGACTTTTTAACGCACAACCAATGGATGGCGAATGATTTTAGTTGTTGCCTGCATTGAAAGCGAAGATCTGAAGGCATACAGTAAGACTACAGATATCGCCTGTACCAAACTAGATTTAACATACCTCGCGCTGATACACGTGTGCCTCCGAATTATTCTGAACAGTTTATACACATTGATAGGAATAGAAACGATGATCTGAGCTTGATGAGGTGATGTGTGCAGTCTTCATCTCTGAAAATGGTGATGCTACGGGGCTCATGGTAACAATGTATAAGTGAGGGACTAGGGTGCAGATGGGAATGAAAAAGATCGTATGAGAAGCCATGTGGGAAGAGGGACGGAGCTGTAGGTAGGATTGCAACTATGTAAAGAAAAGGTGAATTGGAACCTTTATCTGAAATGAAAATTTAGGCTAGATTCATACAGGGTGACAATTATTGAACTATATGAAATATAATCGTCATAACTCCTGAAGGGTTTGCCTCAGGACGTTTAAACCGCACGGTTGGCCGCTGGGCACGATGGGAATTAGTATGGTGTAGAAAATATTGTGTATAGAGCAAACCATGGACTGCGATTCATTGGCAGAACACACAGAAGGAGCAACAGGTCTACTAAAGAGACTGCTTACACCACGCTTGTCCACCCTATTCTGGAGTAGTGGGGCTGATGGATGACATCTAAAAAGTACAAAAAAGGGCAGCTCGTTTTCTATTATCGCTAAATAGGGGAGATAGTGTCACCGACATTATACGTGAATTGGAGCGGCAATCATTAAAACAAAGGCGGTTTTCGTTGCGAAAAGGATCTTCTCATGAAATTTCAATCGCCAGTTTTCTCCTCAGACTGCGAAAGCATTCTGCTGCCACCCACCTATATAGGGAGAAATGATCATCACGATAAAATGAGAGAAATCAGGGCTCGCACAGAAAAATTTAGGTGCTCCTTTTTCCCGCGTGCCGTTCAAGAGTGGAACGGTAGAGAGACAGCTTGAAGTTGGTTCATTGAACCCTCTGCCAGGCGCTTTATTGTGAATAGCAATCACGTAGATGTAGATGTAGTGACGAAACCCACTTTCATTTTGATGGGTTCGCCAACAACTGGCACATTTTGGGGACTGGCAATCAGCATTTCGCGATCGAGAAGTCTCTTCACTCTCAACGAGTGACTGTGTGGTGTACAATGTTCAGTCACACAATAATCGGTGCGATATTTGCGATATTCCTTGATGGCATTGTGACTGCCGAACGATACGTGAAGGTTTTGGAAGATGATTTCATTCCCATTATCCCCCCCAGGGGGTCCACAACTCTTTCGTGGATACGTGCGTGGCGAGCACGGGGCCCCGAGCCATTGCAGCCTTCTTTCTCTCCCGGGCTGCATTTCCTTTCCCTTCCCCTCCTTTCCCCTCCATACCCCTTTCCCCTCACCCTCTCCTCTCCCTCTATTGGTGTCCTTGCTTATGTTGGCCCCCGCTATCCTCCTGGTTCTGTTGGTTTTACACTCTGGCTTTGTTGCGTAATCATCTCCTCCTTTTGGCATTCCTTGGTCCCCCTCTGGGGTTTGACCTCCATTCCAAAATTTCTCTTCCGTAGTGTGAGCCATTTGGGGAAGAGCACCTTACCTAGTGTCTCCGACGTGTGCCCTCCTAGTATATTCCACCTTTTCTTCTACGTCGTTGTCTGATGCTAGGGTGCATAGCCAGCACGGTAGCCAGCCCGTGTAGTGGGGTCGCTATGTACCCTTTTGGTTGAGCCCCCTGAACACACAGGGATCACACTTCTGATACCTGAGCTGTGACCTCCTCATGCATGCCTTGGAGTGGTTGCTCGTCATCCTGGAGCATCGGAACTCCCGGCAATGGCCGCCGTGCCAGACGGCCCTTGCTGTGGCTGGGTGGCGCCCGTGAGGAGAGCCCCTGATCGGAGTGGGTGGTATCAGGGCGGACGCTATGCAGATGAAACGCATAAGGGTCCAAACCTCTGGCCGCTCTTCTGCGGCCGTCTCTCTGCGTGGTACTGATTCCTCAAGTGCTGCTTCTCTTGCCCCTTCAGCCTTCCCTTCCGTGGCTACCCCCTGGGAGGAGGGTCAGGCCCGTCGTCTAGGGGCAAAACCTTTCCCCCGTTATCTAGTTTGCACCAGGACTGATGGAGATACTTTCACCAGTGTCAAACCTTTATTCTTTGTGGAACACATTGAAGACAAGTTCGGCGAAGTGGACTCCCTGAGCAAGATGCGGTCGGGTTCATTACTGATAAAAACTGTTTCGGCTGCCCAATCTGCGGCCCTTCGTGCCTGTACCCATCTTGGCACAATTCCCGTGTCCATTACCCCTCACCAGTCTCTAAATATGGTACAAGGTGTGATTTTTCACAGAGACCTCATCCTTCAAACTGATGAGGAACTTCGGGACAATCTCGGACGGCGGGGTGTTCACTTTGTTCGGCGTGTTCAGAAGGGTCCTAAAGATAATCGTATTGATACTGGTGCCTTTATCCTGGCCTTTGAAGGGGATACCCTTCCTGAGAAAGTTAAGATTATGGTCTATCGCTGTGATGTGAAGCCGTACATCCCACCTCCTATGCGGTGTTTTAAGTGCTTGCGTTTTGGCCACATGTCTTCTCGCTGTACCCAGGACCCTCTCTGTGGTGACTGTGGACGTCCACTCCATGAGGGGAGTCCCTGTGTTCCCCCTCCTGTATGTGTAAATTGTCATGGTAGTCATTCTTCACGTTCAGCAGATTGCCCAGTCTATAAGAAAGAAAAAAAGATACAGGAGTATAAGTCTCTTGATCGTTTAAGCTACACAGAGGCCCGTAAGAAATATGCACGATTGCACCCTGTGTCCATGACATCTAGTTACGCCTTGGTTACATCTTCATCCCTTCCTCCCCCTTCCTTACCCCCGTCCCGGACCCCTCTCCTTCCCCCCTCCCCTGCGGCTCCCACACCTTCTCCTCTGGGCGCCACTCCCCCTCCCCAGCCGGAGAAGTGTCCCACTCCTTCGGAGTCTGCCGGTCAAGGGCGCCTCTCCCGGGATGCCCCTTCCCGGCACCTTCCAGGTCAAAGGTCTGCTGCAGCGCGGCGACCGCGAGAGCCGCGGTCTATCGGCCCCCAGGTCGCCCGGTCTCTTTCTGTTCCTGATCTTGCTGCAGCTGGCTCCATTATGCCACACAGCCCTCCTCGATCTCAGCCTGAAAAGAAGAAGAAACATAAGTCCCGGGACAAAGAGCCTCTGGTGTCACCGGAGGTCCCTTCCCCGGCTTCACAACCGGATTCTGACCTGTCGTTTATGGATGTCGCCCCCTCCTTGTCGGTGACGGGTGGGGACCCGGCGGTATGACTGGATTTAGCGTGTTCAGCCCTCATTTAAACCATCGTTCTGTGGTTCTCCAATGGAATTGTAATGGCTACTATCGTCACCTTCCGGAATTGAAATCCCTTCTTTCGTCCTACTCAGCAGCTTGTGTGGTTCTCCAGGAATCTCATTTTACTGATGCTCACTCACCGACCCTCCGTGGGTTCCGTGTTTTCTGTCGAAATCGGGTCGGACCCTTGCGGGCTTCTGGTGGCGTTTGTACGTTGGTCCGTACAGACATTGCTAGCACGTGGATTCCTCTCCAAACTACATTGGAAGCAGTTGCTGTTAGGGTCCACTTAGACTCTGCAGTCACAGTATGCAATCTTTATCTCCCTCCTGACAGGACTCTTACACCTGCTGCCTTAACCACCCTTCTTCAGCAACTTCCTCCTCCCTTCCTCCTCCTTGGGGATTTTAATGCTCATCATCCTTTGTGGGGCAGTGCCTTTCCATCTAGACGAGGTCTTCTTATCGACCAATTTATTGCAGACCACGACCTGTGCCTTCTTAATGATGGCTCCCCTACTCATTTCAGTGCTGGTCATGGTACCTTTTCTGCCATTGATCTTTCTCTTTCTTCTCCCTCTCTCCTCCCTTCATTACACTGGTCGCCACACGACGACCTTTGTGATAGTGACCATTTCCCGTTGATTATCACGCTCCCTTCCCGCTCCCCGATGGAGAGGTTACCTCGTTGGTCTTTCCACCGTGCCGATTGGCCTCTATATACTGCACAGGTCGAGTTTTCTCCCTCTTTGTCGGGTTGTATTGATGACGTCCTACGTGACGTGTCTGACGCGATTGTTCGCGCTGCTAACCTTGCTGTCCCGCGCTCATCTGGACAATTTCGTCGTCGGCAAGTCCCGTGGTGGAGTACGGCCATTGCCATTGCCATCCGTGATCGCCGTCGAGCTTTGCAACACTTTAAGAGGCACCCATCTGTAGCCAGCCTTTCTACCTTTAAGCGCCTTCGCGCTAAAGCCCGTTATTTAATCAAACAGAGCAAGCGGATATGTTGGGAACGATTCGTTTCTTCCCTTGGTTCCACTGTCCCTCTGTCACGGGTATGGGCTACACTTCGCTCTCTCCAAGGTTGCCATCGGCAGTCCCCCCTCCCAGGCCTTCACCTCCCAGATGGCATTTGTACGGACCCATTAGTTCTCGCAGAACATCTTGCGACCCATTTTGCAGTGGCATCAGCGTCGGCCTCCTATCCAGCTGCTTTCCTTCATCAAAAACAGCAGGCTGAAGCTGTCACCTTATGTTTCACCACTTGTGAGTCAGAATCTTACAACGAACCTTTCACTGAATGGGAATTTCTTTCTGCTCTATCTGCTTCTCATGATACGGCTCCTGGCCCAGATTCCATTCATAACCAGCTGCTTCAACATCTCAGTGCTCCACAACGGCACCATCTTCTTCGGGTGTTTAACCGTATCTGGCTCCAGGGTGACTTCCCTTCTCAGTGGAGGGATAGCATTGTGGTTCCTGTCCTTAAGCCTGGTCAGAACCCCCTATCTGTTGACAGCTATCGGCCAATTAGTTTGACCAATGTTGGTTGTAAGTTACTTGAACGGCTGGTAGCCCGTCGGCTCACTTGGGTCCTCGAATCTCGGGATCTATTGTCCCCTTACCAGTGTGGCTTTCGAGAGGGACGATCTCCAATCGATCATTTGCTTCGCTTGGAATCCGCAGTTCGGCAGGCTTTTTCCCAGCGCCGCCATTTGGTTGCAGTGTTTTTTGACCTTCGCAAGGCCTATGACACGGCCTGGCGCCATCACCTCTTACTAACCCTTCATCAGTGGGGTCTTCGGGGCCCCCTCCCGATTTTTATCCGCCAGTTCCTGATCCATCGGTCATTCAGAGTTCGAGTTGGTACTGCTTTTAGTTCTCCACGGACCCAGGAGACGGGCATCCCACAGGGTTCTGTCTCGAGTGTCCTTCTTTTCCTCATTGCTATCGATGGACTTGTGGCCTCTGTCGGTCCCTTGGTCGCCCCTGCCCTGTATGTGGATGATTTCTGCATTTGGGTTAGTTCCTCCTCGATGCCATCTGCAGAACGGCAGCTCCAGGTGGCTATACGGCGTGCCTCTGCATGGACCCTCTCACACGGGTTTCAATTCTCTCCTTTAAAATCGCGGGTGGTCCACTTCTGTCGCCGTACTACGGTCCACCCTGATCCAGAGCTCTATCTCGCTGCACAAAGATTGCCTGTGGTTCCACAGTTTCGTTTCCTAGGTCTTCTTTTCGACAACAAGCTCACTTGGCTGCCCCATATCAGACTCCTGAAGGTAGGATGTTTCCGTAAACTCAATGTCCTTCGCTTCCTTGCCCACTCCTCCTGGGGTGCGGACCGTTCCCTCCTCCTCCGTCTTTATCGTGCTCTAGTTCTGTCACGTTTGGACTATGGTTGTCAAGTTTATGGTTCAGCTGCTCCTTCCACGCTGCATGTGCTGGATCCAGTCCACCATCGTGGTATCCGTTTGGCCACCGGTGCCTTCCCTACTAGCCCTGTTGATAGTCTCCTGGTTGAAGCTGGGATCCCCCCCCTTTCTGTTCGGCGGTCCCAGCTTCTGGTGTCTTATGCCCTTACTATCCGTTCTTCTCCCGCTCATCCTTCCTATTCTATCCTATTCCCAGACCATGGACGTCGCCCGCCTGACTCCCGCCCTCGGGCGGGTTTACCGGTTGGGCTGCGCCTTGCGTCTCTTACCCGTGATTTTCGGCTTCCTTCTTTGTCCTGTCTTCCTCGCTCCCTCCCCTCCACCCCTCCTTGGTTAGTTCCTCGGCCTCGAATTCGGATGGATCTCCGCCGCGGTCCGAAGGATTCCATCCCCCCGGTGGTGTTCCGTTCCTTTTTCCGCCAAATTTTATGGGAGTTTCGGGATGCTGTTGTTTTTTACACTGATGGCTCTAAATCTGCTGATCATGTTGGGTATGCCTTCACGTCCTTTGTTGGAACGGAAAATCATCTACTGCCACCCTCATGTGGGGTGTTTACTGCGGAATTGATGGCAATTTCCCGGGCCCTTACCTTTATTAAACAATCCCAACACAACCGCGTTTTGTTATGTACGGACTCGATGAGTGGCCTTCTTGCTATTGACCGGTGTTTTTCGCGCCATCCCTTGGTCTCTGCCATCCATGACCATCTCGCTGATCTTCACCGTGCTGCTTGTTCCATTGACTTCCTATGGGTCCCGGGCCATGTGGGTATCCCGGGTAATGAGCTCGCTGATAGTTTGGCTGGGGGAGCAGTTACTTACCCCCCGTTTTCTGTAACCCCTCCTGCAGCGGATTTACGGCTTCACATCAAATCCCACTTTGCACAGTCATGGGCCAATTCTTGGGAGGCTACTCCACTGTCTAATAAACTTCGTGCCATTAAGGTGAATACAGGCCCATGGCGTTCTTCCTTTAGCCTCTCCCGCAAGGACTCGACCACGCTGTGTCGTCTCCGCATTGGCCATACCAGGCTGACCCATGGTTTCCTTTTGCGTGATGAGCCACCCCCGCTATGTGGTTGTGGAGCCTTCCGGTCAGTGGCCCACATTTTGGTTGAATGCCCCCTTCTTTTGGCTCTGCGTGCTAAGTACAGACTCCCCCACACTTTACCTTTGATGTTGGCTGACGATTCCCGGATGGTCTCTCTGGTTCTAGGTTTCCTCCGGGAGAGTGGTTTTTATTCTCAGTTTTAAAGTTTTTAATCTCCCTCTGGTGTTGGGGCAGGGCGGTGAGTGTTTGGGTGTCTCCCACTGTAGGCAGTGTTCAGAGATTCCCGATTCACCTCCCTGACCGGAATCCTCTTTTCTTTCCCTTTTACTCTGTTTTTACCCCTTCTTTTTAAGGCTTGGTTAGTTTTTCTATTCCCATACGTACTTTCTGCATTATAGCAGTTGTACCTTTTAAGTCACAGGTGGTCTTGCCTATGCTGTTTCAGCATAGTGTTGGGTTCGTTCTCTTGCCAACTTCCCTCATTTGTTTTTACTAATGACAACGTGACTGCCCTTTTACGTTTCCCCTTTATCCGTTTTATTTTTCTGACTATACTGAGATGTCCCGTTAGCAGAATGGAGTCTATTTGAAACAAGGGACTGATGACCTTGCTGTTTGGTCCCTTTAACCTCAAACAACCAACCAACCAACCAACCATTCCCATTATCCAAATTGATGCTGATTTCGACAATATGTTGTTCATGAAAGACGGAGCTCGACCCCATAGAAGCAGGAGAGTGTTTGATGTCCTGGAGGAGCACTTCGGGGACCGCATTCTGGCTCTGGGGATACCCAGGCCACTGTCATGGGCCTCGATTGGCCGCCATATTCTCTGGGTCTGAACACATGCGACTCCTTTTTGTGGAGCTATATTAAAGACAAGGTGTACAGCAATAACCCCAAAACCATTGCTAAGCTGAAAACAGCCGTTCAGGTGGTCATCGACAGCATCGATGTTCCAGCTCTTCAGCGGATCTTGCAGAATTTCGCTATTCGTCTGCGCCAGAGCATCGCCAATGATGGCAAGCATATCGAACATATTGTAACCTCAATCCGAATATCTGTAGTGACGTTCACATGTTGAATAAATTAGTTTGTAACTAATTTACGTTTTTCTCAAATGGCTCAATAATCGTCACCTTGAAGCATGGTTAGCGCTCTTTAATATTTTCTGAGGGTTGGAGGGGAAGGTTGGAAAAAGAGAACGTGGAGTGTGTGGAGATGCAAGGAAGGTGAGACGTTGTGCCTGAGTTGAGGGAAAAAGTCAGTGTTCTCAACATTGCGGGATACAGAGGTGTGCTGAAAGTCAATTTTGGGGGGAAACAGAACAGGTGAGGAGGTGTCTGAAGAGGCGGAGGAAAGGCAACTTCGTCTGGAATAGGGATTGCGAGGTCCGAGCGGGAAGGGAGACAGAGAGAGAAGAGAGAGAAAGGGAGGAGAAAGCAAGACGCAGTGCATAGCGCTCAAGTATTTCGAAGAAGAAGTAAAACTTGAGAAGGGTAGAAAGTATGCAACATTTGCATAGGTGACAATGGAGCCGACGAGAGCCTTGTTCTTATGTATGATAGTTAAGGGATTTACAACCCATTTCCGGTCTGTCGGTACTTTTAGTTTGTTTAGTACCAAACACTAGGTACATGGTAAAACTAAGTGATTACAATTACAGAACTGTACAAACTGTATATGAGCTCTGACTGAAATTTCAGTGTGGTGTTGATATACAGACACTGCAATCAGAGTCTCTGAACATCATGATATGAAATCAAAGAAGGCCTCGATATGTTACTCGTTACTTTCTTGCAGATGTCAGTCCGAGTTCGCGAAGAATCAGCTAGCTTACTGGAGAACTGTGAACAATTTGCTCACCAAGTACATCCGAGATATTTTTTAATGGACTATTTGAAAATGAAATGTGTGTGAAATCTTATGGGACTTAACTGCTAAGGTCATCAGTCCCTAAGCTTACACACTACTTAACCTAAATTATCCCAAGGACAAACACACACACCCATGCCCGAGGGAGGACTCGAACCTCCGCCGGGACCAGCCGCACAGTCCATGACTGCAGCGCCTTAGACCGCTCAGCTAATCCTGCGCGGCATGGACTATTTGTCGAACGAGCGTGGCAAGTCGGGGAAGCAAAGATAGCTGTCGGGGAAGCAAAGATAGCTGTATTTCGGAGGCATTTACTGGTCAGGAATTGTCTTGCTGCAATATAGGTTGCGCATTTGCTTAAGAAGGTCAAGCACACTGACGCTCAAAGGATGATTGCTATCCACTTGGTGCGATGTAGCAGCCTTACCTCGGGATGACGCTCTCAAAAACACAAGGCCCCCAGGCCTGTACTTCCAACACTGAAGCGAGCGATTTCCTCGTACGTCACTTACAGAAGAGCCGACGTCCACTGCAAAATGCTGTACTATAAAACCTAAAGAATCATGTGAATTTTCCTGATAGCCTACGCTCAAATCGTTGTTTATTTTATGATCAATTTTCTTCGAAAATCGATAGGGACAACATACACCTACTGAACGGCTTTCAATTAAAAGCGAGTGCATCGCAACAAATTGCTCAAAAAAGTTTATTACCAACTTCATGACTTGTTAGCTGGTGTTTCTTGTCGGAAACCTCTTTGTCTGAATTGCAGTTGATCAGAGCGCCCTCTGAAAGAGACTCTCCGGCCCCTGTACTCTGTTAGCAAGTCAGCACGTCTCGAAGGATTATTTCAAAAGTAGATCGTGCGTGCATTGTTACTTTATGAAAAGTCCAAACTGAATGGTAAAAAACGCAGAAGACTCCAGTACATAAGAGAGGTGAAAGAACTGACTCGCATAATTACAGTCCAGTACCCTTAAAATAGTTTGCTGCAGAATTTTTTAACACATTCTGAATTTGAATAAAATAAATTTCCTATATGGAGGGCACCAGGTAGATCCCACATTCCTAGATTTCCGGAAAACATTTACCACTGCGCCTCACTGCAGACTGTTGACGAAGGTGGAAGAACCCCCCCCCCACTCGTACTAAACCTCCAGAAATGTCTCAGTTTAGCCGGTGAGTCAGTAATTGGTGGTATAAGGGGTATACAGTATAACTGGTTATGTTTTCCCATCCGACTTCTGCGATAAATAAGTCAGCCCGTCCTTGACTGACTTAGTGAACAGCCGTGTAGGAATTCTTCCTACCTCTTACGTGGAGAAGCTCTCGTAGTCTTATGTCCCCTTGCAGAGCCGCAGCAGCACTGTCGGATTTTGAAAGCGCAATTCTACTGTCTATGTTTTTCGCAATGAAGCAGGAAGAATATTTTTTTTTTTCAAACAATTCTTTACGCGGGATGCCATTATGATACGATATGGACTTGCTCACCCAGATTGTAAGCTAACTATTGACGGTACGAGACTAGATCGAGAGGTATCGTATCGACGACTGCCGACTATGGCGAACTGTCTGTAATTTGAGCGTACAATCGGTGTAGTTTGTATAAGATCGTACATGTTCGGTTATGCCGAAGTTCTTCGTTTATTTATTAATATCAATATTTCCTGGCGTTGTAAAATTACAATGGTATTTATGACCCCTAATGTCTGAGTGGCAAAAGATAACTTTTGTTGGCAGATATTTATTAATAACAATTATTTGATTCGCACCAGAATAAATGTATTTCCCCTATGTATTTCTTTGCTGACGTCACGAGCGATTTCTGCCTCGGTACATCATCTCAACGGTTCTAAAAGCGCCAGATGACCAACCGCCTCTGTTAGCCAACGTGGGAACCTACCGCTCGTTCATTACTTTGTACGTACTACCGTGCTGATACAGTGACTTCGTACATAAAATGGTTTAAATGGCTCTGAGCACTATGGGACTTAACTTCTGAGGTCATCAGTCCCTTAGAACTTAGAACTACTTAAACCTAACTAACCTAAGGACATCACACACATCCATGCCCGAGGCAGGATTCGAACCTGCGACCGTAGCGGTCGCGCGGTTCCAGACTGTAGCGCCTAGAACCGCTCGGCCACTCCGGCCGGCACTTCGTGCATATGAAATAGCAAAACAGGAAATAAAATAAAATGCGGTCTTATCTACAAATAAGGGATACTTTACAAAAGCGTATGTTAGGCTTGGATTTATTGGGAGAATTTTGGGAAAGTGTAACTTATCTATAAAGGCGACGGTGTATAGAACGATGGTGCGGCCCATTCTTGAGTACTATTCGAGTATTTGTGATCCCCAGGAGGTCTGTTTGAGGGAAGACATCGAAACAATTCAGAAATGTGCGACTTGATTTGTTACTAGTAGGTTCGATAGGAAAGTTAGTATTTTGAGGTGCTTCGTGAACTGAAATGCGAAGCTCTCAATGGAAAACAATGCTCTTTTTGAAACGGCACTATTGGACGTATATAGCGAACCGGCATTTAGGCCCATTGCAGAACGATTCTATTGCTGCCAATCCACATTTCGCGTAAGGACTGTGAAGATAAGATGCGAAAAATTCGGGCTCGTATAGAGGCTTTCAGATAGTCTTTTTTCCCCTCGATCTATTTGCTAGTGGGACAGTTTACCGATGAGTGCAAGTAGTCTGACGGTTGACTGTCGTCGTAGGAGAGAGTGAAGGAGACCACACACCGCGCCTCAGGCGTCGAGCTGGGTGTTAAGTCGTGTTTCGGCCCCGTGAACGGGCGTCGGACTCTTCTCATTGCTAGTGAGGACAACCTGAGGGCTGTGCAGTACCGGGTCAGGTTCCTCCAACCTACTGTCCAGCCCTACAGTTAACACTCCGACGAAGGGTTCGTCTTCCAAGACGATAACGCACAAGCACAGGGTGTGCACTCGTGAATAGCTACCTGTAAGAGGCAGCAATCATCCAAATGATTCCAAGTGGACACGAATGGGATCAGCTGGAACTTGTGCGTCGTTTCAGGCCCTCGTCGTATATTAGATGATTTCAGCCGTCCAGAAGTTCAGTTAACTAAACAAACGTTTCTTTAATGAGTAAACTATAAGACAAAAGTCGTTGTCAATCATCAAGCAGATAATTCCTTAACAGCTTTCAGGCACGACGCGCATGTGTCTATCTGATGTATATTCAAATCCTGAGTCGTTAAATGTAACCTTTAGATCACGTACGATTTTTTCCATTTTAAGGCCCTACATCACACTTTAAATTCATCATTTACTATGGCTTGTATCATTTCAGTCAACAGCTCCTTACTAACGTCCGGGTCGAAGTTATAATAAATAGGCCGCACTTGTTTTCCTACTAGACTTGTGATGACCATAACTTGAACATTATTCTGGGGTCCTCTCACAATTTCCTCTACGTAGTCAAAACATAGCTCACGTTAACTCTCATTTCAAGAAAGCTAAGAATTACGTCCATTCTTGGATTTTCATGATATTAAGGCTCCAATCAATAAGATCTGATGGAACGTCTTAATGTCTGAGTCTTCATTTAAACAGTGACTGCTCTAGGAAGAGGACGTAGCAATACCCTTGTGGGATAACGCGAAGCGAAATTGCAGCCCTCACAATATCTTCAGTCAGTAATTCGTACAGCATCCTTTCATAACCATTTGTTGTTGACAGTCAGAAAAAGAACGCTTAATGACTTTTTGCAAATGTTTTATTTTAAGTAACTCAATATTACACCGAGAGAGACGATCCTGCAAATCTGTAAATTTTGCTTAAATTCTTTTATGCCTTTTTCCCATAGTTTCTCATTGTTAGCACAAACGTGCATTAACGCATCTACAGCATTCTGTTTTCCTGGTTAATGTTTCTATGCTAGTAGTTTCTTGATTACTTGGCGATACATTTACCTGCAAAATCTCTTCTACTCCTTTACGATAACGTCTTTTTTGTGCCAGCTTTTTTCTCTCATTATTAGGTTGATTATTGTTTCCAAAATCAATTACGGAGAATGGTAAACATAGAGTTGGAACAGCGTCAGGCTTCAGCTTGAGTTTCCGAGAAAGATACAACATTTCACTTTTCAAAACCCTTTAAATACCCAAATCAACAGAATGTATTAAGAACGCACAAGAGTTTATAAATTTTTGTTTCGTCTTTTTGTTCTTCGGAAATATGTGGAACTTTAACCCCTTTTCGTTGTCTACAGTGGGTAGTATAGCTAGCGATCGCAGTGGAAGCCATTATTTTTCAAAGAAAACATTATGCTTGTCATATACTCAGAACCTCTCGATATACTGGTAACTGAAGCGTAACTCTGCCCTTATTCGTCAGTCATCGATATGAGCTCATACTTACCTAAACAGCGTTGTAACCACTCAAAAACGCAATGACGTCTCAGTAACTTAACGCCAGCAGTGGGTCACTGAGCATTGCCTGGGTTGGTTGTGACGTCAGCGTGATACCTACCGCGTACTCTAGTAACAAAAACATGATCCGGACATTCAGCCGTCATCGTGATACTGAAGATCCACGTTTTTCACCACCGGAATAATTGTGCGCAAGTGTGGGCTTTGAGTCTATATCTGCTCCTGTGTATGCCTCACAGTCCAGTATGTGACTTTTAGAAACTCTGTCTCACCATGGTGTAAATCAGCTGCTACCTTCCGTGTCTCCAGGCGTCTTACAAGTGATTTTTGGACAGTGTATGCAACCAACTGAAGATTTCTACAAAACTATTCGTCTTTCTCCTCTCTCATTCTTAGTAACATCATCTTCAGGTCCTTCCTCTGCGACAGCATTCCAATCCCCCATGATTATTAGATTATCGTCTCACTTCACAGACTGAGTTACTCATCCAGTACCCTCATATACTCTCCCCATCACTTCATCTTCTGCTTGTGACATCGCCATGTAGACTTGATTATCGTTAGCGTGTGTTTGCAGTCGATTCTGATAGGAATAATCCTATAACTGAATTGTTCGAAGCACTCGCTCTCTTACCTACCTTCCTATTCACAATCAGTCCTACTCCAGTTACAAAATTTTCTGTTGCTGTTGATGTTACACTGCATTCGTCCAACCAGAAATCCTTAAATTATTCTTATTTCCTTGCACTCACCCCCGCTATATCTAGACTGAAACTTGCATTTCCCTTTACAGATTTTCCAGCTTTCCTACTATATTCACTCTTCTGACATACTAAGCCCAGACTCCCAGAATTTTACTCTTTCGTTTGTTATTCAAGTTTTTTATCACGGTCACCTCCCTCTTGCAGTTACCTCCTGAAATTTCGAATGGGGAACTAATCCGAAATATTTTACCAATGTAGTTCATTATGACACTTTTCCTCTTAAAAACTACATATCCTATGGATACACTTTGTCTTTAGCGCACTTGTTTCAATTGCCTTCTGCATTGTCATTCCGTTGATGACTGCAGATTCTTCTACCTTTTTGGGCAGTTTCCCATCCCAAACGGCAAGAGAGTGCCCGGAGTCTTTTTTCCTCCAGGCTGCGGTCTTTGACAAGGACATTGGCAGAATTAGGGTGAGTCCTTATACCGGAAATTTTTGGCTATCATTACTAATGATTTTGATTCAGAATTTAGGCAAAGGGTGTGATCGAACTTGGGAACCAGGACGTTTGATTACTAGTCAAAGACGCTATCTCTAGGCACAAAAGTTATTACACACAAAAATTGTAGAAGTCTAAAAGGTGCCATTTTGTGCAATCCTAGCTATGTTTTATAACCATTATTCCTGTGATTCTAAGCAGTACGTACATAGGGCGCTTTTTCTTCAGCGTAGAAAGCTATTTTGATATAGCGAATCGCAGAGATATTCATAGTCCTTGTGGCGTCAGTGTTGCTAAGTGCTCTATGCACAGTCAAATGTCTGGAAAGTAAGTTTTTCTTTCACCCGACTTTTTAACGTGCTTACACTCTGTTTAGAAGAGATATCCTTCATCCATTGTTTACTATAACCACCAGCCGGTAAGCGATCTAAATTCGATGTTCTCCAAATAAAGAGGCCATAACAGTGATATGTTTGGTCATTCACAGACCCATACTTCATTTATACATATTTTTTTTAAGTGAACAAAAATAAATTAGTTGATTGGTGGCTCTGAAGGCGAAAATAGGATTTTCTTAAAAATTTCTGAGCAACGTACACGACTACATTTCATTTCATTTGTATTTTTCTTTTATCATGCATTAGTCACTTCATGCCTTTTAATAAGAGTCATTTATTTGCTAACCCCTTCTCTCGAAAATGTATCGGAGGGTTGAAAACATCTGTCAGAGGTGAAATTGATGGAAACCGTAACACACATATCGCGAACACATTATCAAAGACTGTGGCGATGTATTTGTGGTAGTGTTATCTGCTGCAGCTTAGACCCTGCAGATGTGCAACTTGAAGTTAAAAATCCCCTGTAATGTCTGTTTCTGTAGTGGTTGCTTACATTTTTGCGATGATTTACTGTGGATTAAGTGAGGGCCAAATACAGTGACGTTGTTATGTGACACTGTGTTCGCGCTTGAGTAGTCTGAAGGCCGTGAAACAGGTCCCGCTTCAAGAAAGCCGTAATACTGAAGGCCACTCGCCGACATATTTGTCTGAACACATAAAACAACGTGCTTGGAGAAACTGTGGTGGCCAATGGCCCATTTTCATTACCTATTACAATATCAGACCGCATCACCTTTCGGTGCGTCAGTAAACCATCTGTGTAGTTAGTGCCGATTTTGATATAAATGTCTAGTTGTGCATACTCATGTTTTCGCGGCGCAATCACTGGTCAATTAAATTTCAGGCGTGCAGCCGTATAAATTCCAATTCTAATATTTCGGCGCGTATCGTTCAGTCATCTTCAGAGTAAGCCGAAAGACCGACGCTCCAACACTTACTCCGTCCTTTTAAACTCGCGGGTCACCCCACTGTGTATACGGCCGTAGATATACAGGCGCCAGAGACGTCGGTCGACGGCGAAGAAGTAAAACGTATGCCATGAATTAGATCTGTGTTTACGCGTCGATCCACATCAGGTAATCGACGCATCATTGTTAGCTGCGCTGTGGCGACATCTCAGCAAGTTTATTAAAGAAAGTTCCAGATTCCATGACTTATCAAAGCTGGAAGTTTAATCTCTATTAATTAAATTCGCCGCCAATCGAACTTCAATCGTTTCTTTCTCCACTTTATCCCAAAAAGATGAAGTTGAAACTATTATTTCGATGTTTTCGTACAACATAGTTGCTCAGTCTGCGAGTTTAAAATGACGGAGCAAGTGTTGTAGCATGAGTCTGTGGCTCACTCTGAAGATGGCAGAAATATTAGAAGAATAAATGGAATTTATACGACCACACGCCCGAAACTTAATGAAGCAAATGAATGCTTGCTTGGTGCGGCATCTATTGGAGGAGGCCGAAAGTATTGTGTATTACTTTTACTCACTTCCTACAGTGTTTGCTGGCAAATGATACCAACGGCAGTAGGTAGGACAGTTGTAAGAGGTCCGAGCAGATGTAATTTCGATGTATTGCTCACGCGCTGCCTGCGATATGTAAGGCATAAGAGAATCTCAGACCAGAGAGCAGTGTTGATTGCAGTAGGAACTGTGTAGCTGTAGGAGTAAGTTGTTGCTAGCGAGCAGTCTAGTCTGATCTGGTGTATCGTGTTGGCTGGGCCGGCCGTGGTGAGCATTATTGTATAAGGTAAAAAGCAGCCTCGCGCATATGTAGTATTGTTATCTCAAGTCCCATGTAAATGTTTTAAAAATCTCCTAGCAATAATCTTTGTCATAAAAAGTAACTTAACAACCATTCATTTCAATTTAAAGGATTTACTAATTTCTCCGATCCATGATCATCCCGATTATTGCAAAAGAAAAATCAGTTGTTTCCTTTCATAAATGACAAATCTATCGGCCAGCATTGCACAGGGCTGTGCCAGAAAAATTTATTGTAAGAGCAGATATATATGCGTTATCCGACGACTTCATTGAGGTAAGAATTTTTTCTTTTTTTATTCAGAACATTCTTTCAGGGTCATGACGCAGCACTGCTGACGTCTAAAATTTACCAGGTTAAATTCACAGTTAATTATTGAAAAGTTATAAGTGAGCGAGAACTTAACTGAGAGGTTAGTTACATCGTATTGAGCGACAATTTAATTGAGAGGTTAGTTACATCGTATTATTACCAGGTTACTGAATTTATTTTTTGTTGGGACGTTACACTGAATGTGAACGACATAATTATAGTTTTTTACTGTTGAGGAGTTTAGGAATTTTTCTGTTTTGAGGTTACACTAAATGAGGATAATATTTATATTATTTATTTTTATTTTGTGGGGAGGTTACACTTGGCGACAACCGGCCAGGATCGTATTTCTTGGTGAATTTCTGAGAAGTAGTCAGTTATATATCTGCTCTTATTTACTTAATATTAAACGTAGTTTGCATCTGGCGCAACGCATTTACTAACTTGACACTCTATCTTTCACAGGTCATCGGCAATTTATTGCTCTTTGTTGTAATTGTATTTGTTCCAGTTTTGCTTTGTCTTTGTTTCATTTTGTGCTTAATTTTGATTTGTGAAAATGCCGCGAAAAACTGTTAACAGTACACCGCGATGTGCAATGAGTGAAATAGCCGACTCGAATAATTTGACCGATCATACTAGCGACAGTCAGTGTAATAGTGATAATCCTCTAGTTACAGATAATCAGTGCGTGCCGATCACTAGTAATGATGTTGATCCTAATGATGAACAAACAAATTCAATTATGTCCACAGTAAATGTAACAATTGATGACGCGGCACGTTCCGTTACAATGAACGCTGCCCAGTTTGACACACCCGATTTGCAAAATTTGCATAGTGAACAGATAAATTTTTCTCACGAAGGTGAACAATGTAGTGAAAATACGTCAGATTTATTTGATTCCGAGGTAGTGACCCACAGTGCACATCCAATTAGCAAACCTTTTCGAGAATCAGACAATGACCAAATGGTTTCACAAAACGTGACAAATGCAGATACACCGTCACACAGTACAGAGAATAGAGTCGATAATTTTGGCTTGGATCAAGTGTAGCATTATTACTACAATTCAATGAAAAACAAGACAACAATTACAAACGACTCAATGAATCGAACAAACAACTTAATGAAAATCTCAAACAACAAATTAATGAAAGTCTCAAACAGCCGAATGAAAAACAAGACAACAATTTCAAACAACTTAATGAACAGAACAAACAACTTAGTGAACAGATTACAGCCGTTGCCGTGCAATGTCATGATACTAAAGAACAATTACGTGAGGAAATTAAGGCTTGTGCTAGGAACAGTAGTGAAGAAATTAGATCTGTGGCACAACAATTAAGTAATACACATGCAGCCACAACTAAATTACTTAGAGATGAAATTAGTGCAGTCGCTAAACAATGTTCTGAAAAAGCAACGCAGTTACGCGACGAGTTTAAATTAATGTCAGCAGAACTTTCACGCACACTGATTGCGAAAGTCGACAAGAAATTTGAACAGTAAAACAGCCTAATTGACGAACGTTTTAATCACCAACCACAAAACTGTTACCGTAAATTTATACAGGAACAGAATAAAGTAAAGCAACAAGTCATGGAAACAATTACTGCACAGAGACAGGAAGATAAGCGTAAATTGTTTACGAAAGCAAAAACATACGTAGACAACGATATTGCTACAGTATCGGACGAAATCAAACAGTTGAACACCGAATTGCATGATGAAATCTCCGATCTTAAAACAAAAACAGACACACACACATTAGACTTTCAGACAATGACCAACAGACTTGAAAAGTTGGAATTAATACAGGATCCCGATGCCATCAAAGCAGACGTTAGGAAATTGAACAAAACCACACGTAAATTACAAAAACAAATTAATGCTAGTGATACTAAAAATGATGATCAGGTAAAAGCACTGACTGAAAAATATGATGAATTGGCTAGTCGTATAGATGTTATCGAAAATAATAATGACACCAAATCAGACGATACGTCACCAGTTTCGCTCAATCAAACACCCAAATTCCAAAACTTACGGCAGACATTCAGTGAGATAAGTTCGTCTAATAATACATTGCGTAGAAAAGTGTCGTCTTTACAGCAAGAAGTGACAGAAATGAAAAATGTTTCAGCCTCTAACACGTCACAGCATACGCCACATTGTGAACATTTGTCACATTCACACAGCCAGTATAATTTAGGTAATTTACAGAGACTGCGTGACTTAGAATCCGAAGAGACACAGACAAACAGATTCTCATGCAATCCTGAACCTGCTCAGACCTACAGAGACGATAATTTTTATTACAAACACTTTCTGTCTGTTAGGAAATTTAAAGTGCTTAATAATGACAGAACACAGATTCACGCTTTGGACTGGATACAACAATTTTCTTTCGCACTTTCACCAGCTTGGCCTGTAATGCAGAAACTAGAATTGGACTGGATACAACAATTTGCTTTTGAATTTTCACCGGCATTACCTGTAACGCAGAAACTAAAATTTATTTGCAGCGCGTAAGAGACCTCAGGGGATTCATTACACTTCGATGCCGTAGCGTGCACAGGGCCCCAAGCCGTAGTAGTGCTGTTTCATCTTTAGTTTTTTGCATTACTGCCTTCTCTTTTACTATCCTTTATATCTATCAAAACAACTCTTCAACTATCGATCTATCTAGGATTACGTATGAGTAAAGAAAACGTGATATGACAAGTTTTTTTTCTGAAAGTGACAATTTTCATTAGACGCTCCAGAAATGACAACTACCACAGCTTTAATACCAGACAAAAGTTTAATCATCAGTATCGTCAAAATTATCAGCAATCGCAGACACATTTTGGCAACAATAGAGGCTTTTCCCCACAACATCAACAAAACCAGCCGGTTAGCATACCTAACCAACAATGTAGTCTGCAAGGTCAACCAAGCTTTAAAGTTTCGCCGCCTACTCGTATAGCGTCAGCTCCACCAAATAGTAAGACACAGCAACAAGGAAGTCAGTATGTACAGAAAACACATCATTTCAATTCCTATCGCAACGCGCCGTATAGCAATGACTATCATGACAGACGTAAAAGTAATGAGCACATTTTTCAGCGTACATTTAATAACAGTCGGTCTTACCAGCAGCAGAATCAACCACAACAACACATTATCATGAATGAACCAGACAGTCGGTATCATCCCGAACGTAATACGTCAGGAAGAAATAACAGAACAGTACAAATAGTTGAAATGCCACAGCGTCCTCCCGCAAATAACAGCACGTCGGAAAGAATTTGACTAGATATAGTACAGGTTGCATCTTCCAGCAACGCAAGCAATACTTTTGACACGCAGAATGTTGTTCACGGGGTGGCCGAGCGGTTCTGGGCGCTACAGTCTGGAAACGCGCGACCGCTACGGTCGCAGGTTCGAATCCTGCCTCGGGCATGGATGTGTGTGATGTCCTTAGGTTAGTTAGGTTTAAGTAGTTCTAAGTTCTATGGGACTGATGACCTCAGAAGTTAAGTCCCATAGTGCTCAGAGCCATTTGAACCATTTTGAATGTTGTTCACGAAAATGTTATTACTTTTGACGATATCCGAGGCACTCTTTTGCATGAAAAACCAATTATTCAATAATCTATTTTCCACCCTGTCATTGAAGTAAATATTGGATCATCCAAATTTTCAGCAGTAATCGATTCTGGATCACCTATGTCAGTTATAAATAAAGAAACTTTCAGCAAATGTAACAAAGAGAATACCTATCCTTCGTTACCACTAGACAAAACTAAAGTAAAAGGAGCAGTATCTGGTAAAGGAATAGACGTAAAATTACAGACACACTTATCGTTTTGTATTGCAGGTCATACGTTCCACTCAAATTTTTGGATTTTTCCCTTATTGACAACAGACGTTATTTTAGGTACGAGTTTTTTGGTACAACACGACGCAATTATTGACCTTCAAAATTCCTATTTTATGTTAAGGGATGAAAATGTACAACTGGCATTAGAATTTCAGCACTCTTTATCTGTAGAAGAACAAACAATTAATCGAACAGAGGTCATTTCTACATCGCGTTGCATAGACTGTCATTTGACATTGTTCTCAGATACGTACGTCTACAATTATAATACACCAGACGAAGCCGACTATGACGTTATGCAAATGATTTCTGATGAAGTTAAACAGAGCAGTGCAAATACAGACGACGAACGTACTCAACTACGCAATATTCTTTTACAGCAAGCTCTAGTTTTTGACAACGTCCCTGGTACTATGTCCGGTTTTATGTATGAATTTCAAGTTAAACAGCACGGCACGTTTAAAGCCAAACATTATCCCATTCCATATATTCACAGAGAACAAGTTAAGAAAGAATTGCAAGCTGTGGTTGACCAAGGAATTATTGAACCGGCAGTAAGTCCGTACATAAACCCGCTCCATATTGTTAAGAAAAAGGATGGCTCACTTCGCCTCGTACTTGATTCACGTCATGTCAACGACATTACTATTAATGTAACAGATCGCCCACAGACACTAGAAGAACTTTTACAGCAATTTCATGGTACTGCTGTTTATTCCACATTAGATTTGAAATCGGGATTTTGGCAAATTCAGCTCCATCAGAACTGCAGAAAGTACACGGCTTTTCTCTGTTTTGGTGACTGTTATCAATTTTGCAAATTACCGTTCGGTTTAACTATTTCTTCAGCTGCATTTATTCGCGGTGTGAATAGTACACTTCCGACAGAACTTGAAGACACAATCACAACGTATGTAGACGACATTCTTATTGCAGAAGCTAACTGGTCTGAACACAATCTGATTCTTGAACAACTGTTGGAAACTTTTCGTGCACAAGGACTCATAGTTAATCTTAGCAAATCGCACTTTGGTAAAACTTCCATAAAATTTCTTGGACATGTAATTTCAGCAGAAGGCATTGCGCCTGACCCAGAAAAACTTCAAGCTTTACGTGACATTACTGTACCTACGACGAAGAAACAACTATGCAGCTTTTTGGGTTTAATTAACTTTTTTTCGTAAATTTATTCATTACTCTGCTTTAGACACCCCTAGATTATGCCAATTGACGGGTAAAAACACTATTTGGTCATGGGATAGGCAAGCACATTCTGAATTTGTTAATTTGAAACATGCCTTGTTGAATGCACCACTTTTATCACACCCAGATCTTACTAGAAATTTTTCCATTGCCACCGACAGTTCTAACACCGCTTTAGGCGTACACATTTTTCAGGAAATTGAAGAAGACGGTACTACAGTAATTAAAAACATCGCCTTTGCGAGTCGCATTCTACCACCTGCTGAACGCAATTATTCTGTTACAGAACTTGAAACATTATGTATTGTATGGGCATTTACGAGATTTAGGCATTTTCTTTATGGAAGACATACTACCGTTTACACAGATCATAGAGCTATACAGTTTTTACTTTCCGCAAAATTTTCACATGACAGATTAAGCAGATGGAAACTTTATTTACAGGAATTTAATTTTACAATTTTTCACATTCTCGGTACACAAAATGTTGTAGCAGACGTATTACCCCGTTCTCTCAGCAAGACATCGCAACCATCTTCTGCCAAGCAAATTTTAGCGTCATGTATATTCAACAAGTTGCATTCGAAAATTTTATTTCGTCATCATTACGAGACATAGCACAGGAGCAGAGCAAAGACAATGTATGGAAAGAACTTAAACGCCTTTGGTAAGATAAGAATAATGTTACCATCAGAAACCATTACACTGTACGCAATAACATTCTGTTTCGCCGCTCTCACCCTGACAGCAACAATTGGTTATTATGTATTCCTGATGAGCTTGTTAACAAATTAATTTGGTATACTCATTTAAGTTACGCACATTATGGAGCCAGGAAATGTTTTCTTATACTGAGACAGAACTGTTATTTTGCCAACATGGAGAAACGTATTCGACGAGTTTTAGCGTCATGTAAAATCTGCTAGAAAGCTAAATCAGACACGACTTCGCATATTCCTCCGTTACATCCCATTGTACCCGTTAAATTGAGACACATGGCCGCTGTAGACATTTTTGGTCCGATTTCCAGAACTAATAGAGGTTTTTGCTACCTCTTTGTCGCTGTTGAACTCACTTCGAAATTTGTTACCTTCACTCCGTTACGCAAAGCTACTGCTAAAACTATTTCGAATGCATTTGTAAAACATTTTTTATTCCATGTAGGACATGTATTGAAAGTAATTTCCGACAATGGATCATAATTTCGATCTGCTATATGGACACGTATGTTACGAACAAGAAACATTTCTCCGATCTATATATCCAAGTATCACGCTTCTTCGAACCCTTGTGAACGTCTAATGAAAGAAATTGGTAAACTATGTAGAATATATTGCCATAAAAAACACGTTGATTGGGACACACACATACTCTCATTCCAGGATGTAATTAACTCGATACCAAATGAATCTACTATGCTATCTCCGACTGTTATATTGAAAAATGTTGAACCACCCAACAAAATTAAAGAATTAGTATCCTTTCCTACATCTCTCGATGAAATAATTGACATTGCACTCAACAACATCAAACGTGCCGCTGAGCACCAGAGAAGACAGCAAAAACAGGTTTGTACACGCCGTGACTTTCACATTGGACAGAAGATATGAGTACATACACACTATTTATCCAACAGAGGAAAGAGTAGATGCAGTAAATTTGAGCTTCTATACGCAGGTCCATATCGAATTCGCAGCATTCCTCACCCCAATGTAGTACACGTCGAAACTTTGAGAACCAGAAAAAGCAAGGGCAATCACCATGTCTCCAATATTAAACCCTTTATTGAATGAATATATTTTATGATTTATCACACTGTAATGCCATTTCCTGAATTTTATATGACCACTTATGCAATTATATTTATATGAAAACTTACTGATGATTATCATATTTTTTCTTGGCTAGTGCCCGGCAAGGTAAGGTTAGCAGGTCGCTTTTCTTGTCGTTATATATCAGACCGTGCACATTTTTCATTTTTTGTGTATGTATGATTGTTTTCCTATCGAAAGTAGAATTTTTGTCTGTATGCACTATGTAATCTTTAAGCTATAACAAACACCAGTTGACTTTGACATTTTTTCTTATGATATCTCAATATCTTGACTATTCTACATTTTTTGCAACTGCATTATGATACTGTGTATACATTTTTTGGACTTGAAAACTGTCTATGTTTTTGACATAATACGTTTTCTGTCATGCTATGCTATATGCTTAATTATATCACTAGATACAAGTTTTTATTTAATGGGTATATGATTTAAATGCAAGATATTAATCCATATTCATCATTTTCAGAAAGCAATGACGTGTAAATGAGATAAATTAAACAACCACAGCGGTTTACTATGAAATGGAAATTTAACCATCAGAATGAACGAAAGAAAAAGCAATAACTTGTCATGAAGAGTAAATGGATCAGAATTAACAAGCATTAACCAGAATATACTATACACATCGTATGATAGCAGTCTTGACTATTTTTCTTTCAGAATACGAGGCGATTGGTGCAAGCTGTCAGACATAACTACACATGTTAGTTTTAGTGATGAAATATGCTAGAAGTAAGAAACTCTACACTATGAATAGTTGTATGAAGTGAATGGTAATATGAATATGAATAATGAAGTGTCTATTTTTTTTTTTTTTTTTTTTTGCAGATGATAATAAATGATGATGAATGGTTATATGAAGAATATGGTAATATGAACAATGAAGTTTTTCTTTGCAGGTGACGATAATGATGAAGTTATGGTAATATGAATAATGAAGTTTTTCTTTGCAGATGAGAATAATGACAAAGTTTATATATTTACTATTAGTTAAGAGATGCTATGTAGTTATTTAATTATTTGTTGCAGTTCCTTTTGACAGTATGTCTTATGTCACATAGTATAGTGACTGAATGTTTTGGGAAAGACGGCTAGAGTACATACATATTAAGCACACGTTTCATTACCTGTTAATTCGAAGTTCACTACTTATCAGCATAATATGCATTTCTTCTTTCAGCTCAATAATCCATCTTGTATTTTTTCCAGGAGAAGCTTTTCATGATACTAATATGCTATAAGCACTTAATTATTAAATCTGTTCTAGTACTTGCATTTTTTTTACCCAGTTGTGTCTATCATTTATGAATGTGATCACATATACTCTGCTTGTTTGATAACGTTGGTACAGTTGACTCATGACGAATGACATTATTAATCCTTATTTCCAGCAATAAGTCAAAAGCATATATTTTCATGCCCCAGCAATTATCGATCCCAACGCAATGAATTGCTAACACAAAAAAAAATTATTACCAGTCCCAACTATTACCAGTATACAACCAAATAATGCTACCAGTTTAGGATATATTTATAGTCCTAAATATAATGCAAATTTCTCAGATGTATTGAATCCATTATATCTATGTATTATTGGACCACAGACCTTGAGTAATAGTTACAGTGTGTTACATTTTAAATATGTCCTATGTCACTTGAATGATGAGTTCTGAGTAATACTGAGTGATGTTTTGTAATAATGCATAAATGCTACGCCAATAATTTCTGTAAATAATATTTTTGTTTTACTCATATAAATGCTATGCCAATAATTAATTCTTGTTTTGAATGATGACTTCTGAATAATACTGAATAATGTTTTGTAAAACTATATGAATAGTTTGTAACTGGCCGATGAGTGCCAATAATTACCGCAATCAGATGAGTTATGAATACTGTTTTGTAATATTCAATACTTGCTACATGTTAAGTAACTGGCCAATGAATGCCAATGGTTACTATAATTAGATGAATTATGTATAAATGCTATGCCAATAATAAACTCATTTTGAATGATGACTTCTGAATAATGCATAAAACAATGCTTCGTAACTGGCCAGTGAGTGTCAATAATTACTATATTGAGATGACTTATGAATAATGTTCTGTAATACTCCATACATACTACTTAAATGCTGTGTAAATAGCCAATGAATGCCAATAATTACTCAAATCGGTTGATAGACTAGTGTAATTCTCAAAATTCTCAATGATGACTAGTATAAGACTTAATGTCCTTCACCTTCTGACCTAATTACCAGAAATTACTGCAATATCCGTTTGTCCTGCCCATCCTCATGGTCATGGAGCACTATATTTGGTTTTTGCGCTAATTCTACGTTGATGTGAGAGTATGGATTCTACAAGAATGTGGTGTTGCATATCAAGCTGTCCACCACCTTGAACGATGGAGATGTCATTATGGTCCTACTGTTTGGTGTACATAATGTACTACCAAAATGATAATATACAATTTTAATACATTTCAGTGTCCTGGCTACACTGATAAATACTTCAGGGAAGAGAACCTCAGATTGTCTCACTTGGTGTTGTGCTTCTGTAGAAAGATATGGACTTTTGGTGCAACTATGTGCAACCTACTGTGCTACAACCATGATGCAATCCTTCCCATTCCTTTCCTAGTTCCTAAATATGCTAAAGACTTTTACAGTGCTTGTGCACTTCATTTCAATTATTAATATGATTAGTCGTTCTAAATATGCTAAAGAATTCTACAGTGCGTGTGCACTTTATGTTATTGGTTAATATATTTTGCACTCAGTGTGTGTGCACTTTATTTCACTTCATGATATGTTACGCAAAAATGCTAAAGACTAATACAGTACGTGTGCACTTTGTCATTTGTTAGTATCTTTTCTACTCATTGCATATACATTTTGTCATTTCTTGATATATTCTGTACTCAGTGCATGTGCACTCTATTTCATTACTTAATATGTTCTGCACTTATCAATAATGTATATACTCTGTGACTGTAGACTTAGTAACTAAATAGTTTTTAGATAAAGTTGTTGCTCATGGCAAGTCCAATTGACTCACCATCGCTGCCAAATTTTTGCCCCCCCCCCCCCCCTCCTCCAGTGGAGGGTTATGTAAGAGGTCCGAGCAGATGTAATTTCAATGTATTGCTCACGCGCTGCCTGCGATATGTAAGGTATAAGAGAATCTCAGACCAGAGAGCAGTGTTGACTGCAGTAGGAACTGTGTAGCTGTAGGAGTAAGTTGTTGCTAGCGGCCAGTCTAGTCTGGTCTGGTGTATCGTGTTGGCTGGGCCGGTCATGGTGCAACGATGCCGGAGCCTGAGCATTATTGTATAAGGTAAAAAGCAGCCTCGCGCATATGTAGTATTGTTATCTCAAGTCCCATGTAAATGTTTTAAAAATGTCCTAGTAATAATCTTTGTCATAAAAAGTAACTTTTAACAACCATTCATTTCAATTTAAAGAATTTACTAATTTCTCCGATCCATGATCATCCCGATTGTTGCAAAAGAAAAATCAGTTGTTTCCTTTCATAAATGACAAATCTATCGGCCAGCGTTGCACAGGGCTGTGCCAGAAAAATTTACTGTAAGAGCAGATATATATGCGTTATCCGGCGACTTCATTGAGGTAAGAATTTTTTCTTTTTTTATTCAGAATGTTCTTTCAGGGCCATGACGCAGCACTGCTGACGTCCAAAATTTACCAGGTTAAATTCACAGTCAATTATTGAAAAGTTATAAGTGAGCGGCAATTTAATTGAGAGGTTGGTTACATCGTATTGAGCGACAATTTAATTGAGAGGTTAGTTACATCGTATTATTAGCAGGTTACCTATTTTTTTTTTTTTTTTTTTTTTTTTTTTGTTGGGTCGTCACACTGAATGTGAACGACATAATTATAATTTTTTACTGTTGAGAAGTTTAGGAATTTTTCTGTTTTGAGGTTACACTAAATGGCCGGATAACGCATATATATCTGCTCTTACAATAATTTTTTCTGGCACAGTCCCGTGCAATGCTGGACGATAGATTTGTCATTTATGAAAGGAAACAACTGATTTTTCTTTTGCAATAATCGGGATGATCATGGATTGGAGAAATTAGAAAATTCTTTAAATTGAAATGAATGGTTGTTAAAAGTTACTTTTGATGACAAAGCTTATTATTAGGAGATTTTTAAAACATTTACATGGGACTTGAGGTAACAATGCTACATATGCGCGAGGCTGCTTTTTACCTTATACAATAATGCAGGCTCCGGCATCGCTGCACCACGGCCGGCCCAGCCAACACGATACACCAGACCAGACTAGACTGCTCGCTAGCAACAATTTACTCCTACAGCTACACAGTTCCTACTGCAGTCAACACTGCTCTCTGGTCTGAGATTCTCTTATACCTTACATATCGCAGGCAGTGCGTGAGCAATACATCGAAATTACATCTGCTCGGACCTTTTACACAGTTGGGATGGCGGTGGTGTGAGGGGGGAGGCAGGGCAGGAATGTGTTATAGATTTACAGCCAGACACCTCTGAGCTTTCATAGAATCTATATGACTTGTCACATAAGGCACTAGTGGCGCACAGCATAACACTTCAGTAACGTTACGCGATAAAATTTTGTGTAAGATTTGGAAACAGAGAGATCTAGCTCCCCTGGAGCTTTCAGCGCAGCACGCCTTGAACCTCACTGCGCCGACGAGAGCTCAGTTTCCGGCTACGAGGAACATTCCAACTATGTGAAACATTCCCAATTTGGAATGGGGTTTCGCGTGACTTTCTTTTCGCTTTCTTGGATCCAATCGTGCCACGTGACAATAAGGACGATCTAGGACAGTGTCTCTGGCCGTGTCTTCCAGCCCAGTTTGAAGAATAGTGTAAGGAATGTTCGAACGAAAAGCTACGGAGCGGCGTAACATCCAAACCGGTTGAAATCTGGATATGCCACTTTCAAGCACCGTAGTGAGGCATCTAGGAAGGGAAATGTAGTGTCATTTTTCCCCCAAAACGAAATCAAAGCTGTGCCCTAAGCAGACAAGGTGAAGTCCACCCCCTATTTCAACGTACGAGGTCCGACACTCATCGAATTCCTCGGGCACAGAAAAAACATTAACAGTGAAGTGTACTGTCAGACATTCCGTAGCCTACGCAAGTCCGTCAAGACCAAACGGTCTGGATTGCTCACGGACAGGGTGATTTTGCTCCACGATTACGAGCGCTCAAATGTCTCCAAGATCACACAACAGGGAGAGGCCAAGTTCAGGTGGGAGCCGCTTAAGGACCCGCCCTACAGCCCATACTTATAGCACTGCGACTACCATGTGTTTGTTCCGCTAATAAAAATGAAATAAAATAAACATCTATATCTACATGGATACTCTGCAAATCACATTTAAGTGCCTGGCAGAGGGTTCATCGAACCAAGTTCACAATTCTCTATTATTCCAATCTCGTATAGCGCGCGGAAAGAATGAACACCTGTATCTTTCCGTACGATCTCTGATTTCCCTTATTTTATCGTGGCGATCGTTCCTCCCTATGTAGGTCGGTGTCAACAAAATATTTTCACATTCGGAGGAGGAAGTTGGTGATTGGAATTTCGTGAGAAGATTCCGTCGTAAATTTCTGTGACACTCTCTCCCATATTTCGCGATAATACAAAATGTGCTGCCTTTCTCTGAACTTTTTCGATGTACTCCGTGAGTCATATCTAGTAAGTCTCACATACCGCGCAGCAGTATTCTAAAAGAGGGCAGACAAGCGTAGTGTAGGCAGTCTCCTTATTAGGTCTGTTACATTTTCTAAGTGTCCTGCCAATAAAATGTAGTCTTTGGCTTGACTTCCCCACAATATTTTCTATGTGTTCCTTCCAACTTAAGTTGTTCGTAATTGTAATTCCTAGGTATTTAGTTGAGTTTATGGCTTTTAGATTAGAGTGACTTATCGTGTAACCAAAGTTTAACGAGTTCCTTTTAGCACTCATGTGGATGACCTCACACGTTTCGTTATTTAGGGTCAACCACCACTTTTCGCACCATTCAGATATCTTTTCTAAATCGTTTTGCAGTTTGTTTTGGTCTTCTGATGACTTCGATAAACGACAGCGCCATCTGCAAACAACCGAAGACGGCTGTTCAGATTGTCTCCCAGACTGTTTATATAGATAAGGAATTGCAAAGGGCCTATAACACTACCTTGGAGAACGCCAGAAATCACTTCTGTTTTACTCGGTGACTTTCCGTCAGTTATTACGAACTGTGACCTCTCTGACAGGAAATCACAAATTCAGTCACATAAACGATATTCATAAGCACGCAATTTCACTATGAGCCGCTTGCGTGGTACAGTGTCAAAAGCCTTCTGGAAATCCATAAATACGGAATCGATCTGAAATCGCTAGTCAATAGCACTCAACATTTCATGTGAATAAAAGCTAGTTGTGTTTCACAGGAACGATGTTTTCTAAACCCATATTGAAAATGTGTCAATAGACCGTTTTCTTCGAGGTAATTCACAATGTTCGAACACAATACATGTTCTCAAATCCTGCTGCATATCGACGTTAACGGTATGGGCCTGTAATTTAGCGGATTACTCCTACTACCTTTCTTGAATATTGGTGTGACCTGTGCAACTTTCCAGTCTTTGGGTACGGATCTTTCGTCGAGCGAACGGTTGTACACGATTGCTAAGTATGGAGCTAATGCATCAGCATACGCCGAAAGGAAGCTAATTGGTATACAGTCTGGACCAGAAGACTTGCGTTTATTAAGTGATTTAAGTTGCTTCACTACTCCGATGATATTTACTTCTACTTCTAAAAAAAAAAAAAAAAAAAAAAAAAAAAAAAAGGGAAGCGGTTCAACTCGGGCGACGAACTGAAGAACACCGTGAGTGCGTGGGTTCAGCTGGTGAAACATTGGGTTAGTTGTGATCAGGCCTCTGGTGATAAAAACTTCAGTTATATCAACAGTGTTGTTCCGTACCTTTTATTTTGAACACCGCTCGTAGCAAGGTTAAATTCAGTGTGTTTGTAGATTGTTAGAGTGGATCTTCCTAAACTTATGCTTATTGCCATTAAAATTTCGGTACCACGAAGGTGGCATGCCACAAACGTGATACTGATATCAAATGTACTTCATGCGTGCGTATACAAATGATTAGCATTTCAGCGCAACCGCAGGAACTGGTTCGAAGCAATATCACCTTCCTTCAGACATCGCATTTGAATGTTGTTTGTTTGTGTATTTCTCGTGTAAGAAGGAGAAATATGCGTCAGCATTCTTCCGAGTCTGGCAGCGGCAAGATCGTAGCCTGTCAAGACTGCGGTTTATCGTTCTCATCTCTGTGCACGATATCAACGGTTCTACGGGACTAGGGCCCAAGAGGTGAGTCATATTGTGCACTGGCTGCTACAGGACCGTGCAACCACGTCACATGACGTGACTCAGGAAAGTGGCTTGTCTGCAGCCGCACGGACAGTGAGAGGACGCCTGGAGCACCACGTACTGTCAGCACAGCGACTGTAGCTGCGGCTTACCTTGATGTGACGGGAGGGAACGGTGCGCCGACAGTGACATGCCCAACGGCAAGCCTAACCTGAAAAAGGGAGTGTCACCACGCCCTCTTTGCAGCCCCGCTACTGCGCACAGCATCGCCACAACCATATCCGCTTATGTAGACTCCCAGGAGAACGAAAGTTACCAGAGTGCATTGGTCATCACCATATTGGCCCAGGACATGGTGTAAGTAGGCTGTTTATGTTTTCTCTATGTAAGTAGGCTGTTTATGTTTTCTTATTGGCAACGTTACGTAGCGCTCAATATGAAAATCACTGGCTGTGCTGTGTGCAGTCGGTGGCTAGTTTGCATTGTTGTCTGCCATTGTAGTGTTGGGCAGCGGCAGCTGGCTGTGAACAGCGCGTAGCGTTGCGCAGTTGGAGGTGAGCCGCCAGCAGTGGTGGATGTGGGGAGAGAGATGGCGGAGGTTTGTAATTTGTCATGAACTGATATATATATTATGACTTGTGATGATATCAAGGTAAATACATTGTTCGTTCTCTATTAATATCTTTCATTTGCTAACTATCCCTATCAGTAGTTAGTGCCTTCCATAGTTTGAATCTTTTATTTAGCTGGCAGTAGTGGCGCTCGCTGTATTGCAGTAGCTTGAGCAGCGAAGATTTTTGTGAGGTAAGTGATTTGTGAAAGGTATAGTTAAATGTTAGTCAGGGCCATTGTTTTGTAGGGAATTTTGAAAGTCAGATTGCGTTGCGCTAAAAATATTGTGTGTCAGGTTAAGCACAATCCTGTATAAATTGTAAAAAGGGGACGTTGCAATGGTGTGGCGATAAGGGTTGCCATTGGGTGCTGAACACATCTACATACATACTCCGCAATCCACCATACGGTGCGTGGCGGAGTGTACCTCATACCACAACTAGCATCTTCTCTCCCTGTTCCACTCCAAAACAGAACGAGGGAAAAATGACTGCCTATATGCCTCTGTACGAGCCCTAATCGCTCTTATCTTATCATTGTGGTCTTTCCGCGAAATACAAGTTGGCGGTAGTAAAATTGTACTGCAGTCAGCCTCAAATGCTGATTCTCTAAATTTCTTCAGTAGCGATTCACGAGAAGAACGCCTCCTTTCCTCCAGAGACTCCCACCCGAGTTCCTGAAGCATTTCCGTAACACTCGCGCGATGATCAAACCTACCAGTAACAAATCTAGCAGCCCGCCTCTGAATTGCTTCCATGTCCTCTGATTCGCATAGACAGAAGCCGTTACATTTCTAACGCGTTAAGGGCAGTTTCGAAGTTTCCGTGACAACTTTCAACAAGATAGGGGGGTATCCACTAATTAGTTGGGGCGCTTAGGGAAGGGGGTCGAGCCTAATGTCACCCAGTCTCAGATGGTGAAGATCGGGTCTCCGCAAATATCACGTAATTTTTTTTCTGCAAGAAACTGTAAAATTGCGAGAAAACTGGGTTGAATTGAGTGAAACATGTTTCTCCGCTAAAATACATACGGCTAAACTCTAGATAGTAACAGTCATCATGGTTACGCGAACTCCACGAAGTAGCACAGTAGCCCCTCCTTGTTTAGCCGCCACTGGCCAGCGACGCGCGGACAGCTCCCGGAGGTGGTGTGTTTGCGTCCGTAAATGTTTCGTTAGTCGACGGTTCCATGAACGCTGTCAATCGTTCAAAACGATGATTACGCTGTATGCCTGAAAAAACACGTCTATAAGACGAAAAAGTGCTGCCAGGAAGATTCAAAAAATGTTCAAATGTGTGTGAAATGTTATGGGACTTAACTGCTAAGGTCATCAGTCCCTAAGCTTACACACTACTTAACCTAAATTATACTAAGGACAAACACACACACCCATGCCCGAGGGAGGACTCGAACCTCCGCGGGGACCAGCCGCACAGTCCATGACTGCAGCCCTTTGACCGCTCGGCTAATCCCGCGCGGCCCAGGAAGAAGTGACGCAGTTATCTACATCTACATTTATACTCTGCAAACCACAGTGCAGTGTACGGCAGAGGGTACGTCCCATTGTACCGGTTATTAGGGTTTCTTCCGGTTTCATTCACGAATGGAGCGGGGAGGAATGATTGTTTGAATGCCTCTGTGCGTGCTGTAATTATTCTAATCTTATCCTCACGAGCCCCATGTGAACGATACATACGTGGTTGTAGTGCATTCCTATGGTCAAAATTTGAAGCTAGATCTTGAAACTTTGTCAGCAGACTTTCTCGGGATAGCTTACGCCTATCTTCAAGGGTCCACCAGTTCAGTTTCCACAGTATCTGTCACACTTTCTCACAGATCAAACAAACCTGTGACCGTTCTTGCTGCCCTTCTCTGTATACGTCAGTGGTCCCTGTTGGTCTATTTCGTACGCGTTCCACGCACTTGAGCAGTATTGTAGAACCGATCGCACGAGTGACTTGTAAGCAATCTCCTTTGTAGACAAATTGCACTTCCCCAGTATTCTACCAGTAAACCGATTTGACTGAGCCTATATTATCATTCCATTTCACATCCCTACAAGGTGTTACATCCCGATACTCCTATAGGTTGGCCGATTCCAACAGTGACGCAATTACGGAATGCGGTGAAGCAGTGGTTCCCGAAAAAAGGAAGACACGGTGCTGTTCGTTCAGCATGAGATCGAACAACTCGTTTGAGAAGCGGTGGAGAGAAAGGCCTGGAGTACTCAGGTATTCCTTAATAAGGTAGGCCAAACACCTTTCTTTCTATTTTATAAACAAGACATCTCTAAATCGCGATACGGAGGGCAATACAAGAGAATACTGTCCTGACCTGGGGGGTTCGTCTCTTACTCTGGTCATCACGTTCTACAGACCTCTCACCCACTGAGAACATCGTTCCATGCGTGTCTGAGAGACTGGCATGCAACGGCTCGCTACGCATTATGGTTGATAGTATCTGCCACAGAGATGGGGGAGACTGAAATAACGAACGCGTCGTTCAAGCTCAGAGCGGTTCGTTGTCCGCCGCTTTAGAGCTGTAAGGGAGGACAGCTCGCCGCACTAAGTTTCTCACCATCTCTACCCCCTGAACCACCGACACATTTAATCGTGTGTTCTTCCTAGTTCAATGTATATCCAAAATAAGCAAAATTTCGTTATTTGCTGTACTTCCTGATGTTATCAATTTTGACAGCAGTATACAACATTAATTAATTAATTAAAAATGTTGATCCGTAAGAACGTTAGGTAGAAGCGCTATATTAGTCCAGTCAACGAAGGAAAATAGGGGGAGAAAATTTTTTACAGTGGTACTGGGAAGTGTAAAGAGTAACACACTACCAGTTTGTGAACGGTGGGGTGTGAGCGTTAGGGTGGGGTGACTACTGTAACTCACTTTAGCCGGCCTCGGTGGTCTCGCGGTTCTAGGCGCGCAGTCCGGAACCGCGCGACTGCTACGGTCGCAGGTTCGAATCCTGCCTCGGGCATGGATGTGTGTGATGTCCTTAGGTTAGTTAGGTTTAAGTAGATCTAAGTTCTAGGGGACTGATGACCACAGTTGTTAAGTCCCATAGTGCTCAGAGCCATTTGAACCATTTTGTAACTCACTTTCTGAGATTTCTCTTGCATATCTCGAAAACAGCGGCTTCTAGCGAAAATGTCTCGCAGTAGAAAATAAAATTTCCCACATGAAATGCCTATTCATTTTTTGCACGTTGGAGAGAATCGAAAAACGCAGATTATTAAAAGCAGTGTTGTAATGGTATAAAATTTACGTTCAATGCAGATTATTAAAATTATTGTTGTAATGGTATAAATTTTATGTTCATCGTCAAATGAAGTAGGTTAGCCGCACGTAGAGGCTGTGAGGTTTGAGGCGCCATGTCACGGATTGCGCCCTTCCCCCCGCCGGAGGCTCGAGTCCGCCCTCGGTTATGGGTGTGTGTGTGTGTTGTTCTTATCAATAATTGGTGTAAGTCTATGGACCGATAACGTCAGCAGTTTGGTCTCTTAGGAATTCACACACATCTGAACATGTGAAGTGGGTTAAGAATAAATATTAAATGCTTGTACTACATCTAAGTGCAATAGAATCGTATTAAGGAATAAATTGTGTTCTGTGGGTGTAACAGGTTGGAAAGGTGTGGCTGTAGGTCAGAAACATGAGGGAAGGTAGTTCGTGTGATTGTGGTCATGAACTTCCCTCCTTCATAGTTCTGAAAAATGAAGAGGCAGCAGGGAATTCCCCATTCACGCTACCGCACTACGTCACAGAAAAGCAACTACAGTGTGAAATACAAAGTTATAATGACCCTTCCGCAGAGCACTTTTTATGCATCACTAACAACGCAGTGCGCAGACACCCCCGGGGAAGGAGGAGACAATGGGGGTGCGTTTATTTTAGATAAAGTGTGTCAACAGTACATTGAATACAAATGTGAATTACTAATAATTCTTACGCGAGAAATGCATATGGACAGAATCCACGTAAATCTCTGCACATAGTTCAACAATGCGAGAGGGGAAATGACTCTTAGTCATACAGTACAGCAGCTTCCGGGAAAGGCCCCCATCCACTGCAAGTAGGCAATCAATAAACTGCACTTTCTGTCAATCTCATTTTTTGGGCGTTTGTATTTCTATTCGCCTGCTTCATTTACTGCATTTTTAAATTGTCTCCTTTCATCAGTTAAGTACAGTATCTCTTGTGTTACCCAAAGGTCCTTAATAGGCCTTGTCTTCAGAGGGAGCACTGGACAACGGTTGAGTAGAGCAGGGGAAAGGAATACGGTAAAAGACGCATGTATAGCTTTAAGGTACGAAGTAGTGAAGGCAGCAGATTATCAAATAGATAAAAGGACAGGGCCTATTAAGAACCTTTGGGTGTTACCCAAAGGTCCTTAATAGGCCTTGTCTTCAGAGGGAGCACTGGACAACGGTTGAGTAGAGCAGGGGAAAGGAATACGGTAAAAGACGCATGTATAGCTTTAAGGTACGAAGTAGTGAAGGCAGCAGATTATCAAATAGATAAAAGGACAAGGCCTATTAAGAACCTTTGGGTAACACAAGAGATACTGAACTTAACTGATGAAAGGAGACAATTTAAAAATGCAGTAAATGAGGCAGGCGAATAGAAATACAAACGCCCAAAAAATGAGATTGACAGAAAGTGCAAAATGACTAAGAGGAATGGTTAGAGGACGAATGTAAACTCCCGGCGGGGTCAGGGATTTTCTCTGCCTCGTGATGACTGGGTGTTGTGTGATGTCTTTAGGTTAGTTAGGTTTAAGTAGTTCTAAGTTCTAGGGGACTGATGACCATAGATGTTAAGTACCATAGTGCTCAGAGCCATTTGAACCATTTTTTTGAACAAATGTAAAGATTCATAAGGATATACCACTGGGAGAAAAATAGACACCGCCTACAAGAAAATTAAAAAAGCTTTTGGAGAAAAGGGAAACACCTGTATGAATATCAAGAGCTCAGATGGAAAATCTGTCCTAAGCACGGAAAGGATGCTAAAAGATGAAAGGAGTATATAAAGGGTCCTTACATTTATAGCATATATATACTTAAGGAAAGCTTTTGACGATATTGACTGCAATGCTCTCTTTGAAATTCTGACGGTAGCAGGGGTAAAACATAGGGGACGAAAGGCTATTTACAACTGGTACAGAAAACAGACGGCGTAATAAGAGTCGAGAGGCATGAAAAGAAAGAACTGATTGACAAGGAAATGAGACAGGGCTGTAGCCTATCCCCGGCGCTCTTCAGTCCGTACATTGAACAACCAGTAAACGAAACCAAAGAAAAATTTGGAGTAGGAATTAAAGTTCAGGGAGAAGAAATAAAAACTCTGACGTTTGCTGATGACATTGTAATTCTGTCAGAGACAGTAAGGGACCTGGTAAAGCAGTTGAACGGAATGGACAGTGTTTTGAAAAGAGAATATATGATGAACATCAAAAAATGCAAAACAAGGATAATGGAATATAGTCAGATTAAATAAAGTGATGCTAAGGGAATCGGATTAGGTAACGAGGCACTTAAAGTAGTAGAAGAGTTTTGCTATTTGGGCAACAAAATAACTGATGATGGCCGAAGAAGAGTGGATATAAAATGTAGACTATCAATGGCAAGAAATGCATGCCTGAAGAAGAGCAATTTGTTGACATCGAATATAGACTTGAATGTTAGGTATTTGTCGGGAGTGTAGCCATGTATGGAAATAAAACATCGATGATAAACAGTTTAGACAAGAAGGGAATAGAAGCTTTTGAAATGTGGTGCTAAAGAAGAATGCTGAAAATTAGATGGGAGACAAGAAATTTGTGGTACAACTTGACTAAAAGAATGGGTAGGTTGACATGACACATTCTGAGACACCAGGATATCACTGATTTAGTGTTTGAGCGGAGTGTAGGGTGGCGGGGGCCAAAACTCCTAGAGTGAGACCAAGAGATGAATACAGAAATCAGATTCAGAAGATGCAGATTACAGCAGTTGTTCAGACATGAAGAGGCTCGCACAGGATAGAGTCTTCGGACTGAAGACCACAACAACAACAATATCCGTGTTCAATGTATTGTTAACACACTTTGTACAAATGAAACACCTCCCTCCCGCTCCCTCAGTGTCCTTGCACTGCATCTCCAGTGATTCATAAGGCGAGCCCCTGGAGGGTCGGTATAACGTTAGGTCACCCCGTAACTGCCTTTTGTGACGTAGTGCGGTAGTGAGACTGGGGAATTGCCTGCCCGCTCTTCATTTTCCAGGACTATGAACGAGGAAATTTCGTGACTACAATCTGGCGACCTACCTTCTCCCATTTTTTTTAACCTCCACTCCAGCCTTTCCACCCTGCTAAACACTCCTAACACAGTTTATCTCTTATTACCGGTCTATTGGACTTTAAAGCCGTACACACGTTTTATACGAGGATTGGAACTTTAATAGTGGCAACTATTTATTTACAGCTCGTACAAAATAGATACGTGTTTCGAAGTTTTACTGACCTTCAGAGTAGTCACCACCACTCTGTATAACCCGTTGACAGCGATGTGGAAATCGTAGGATACTCTTAGCAGTGCCAGTCGTGTCGACAGTTCGAGCGGCGCGGTCTATTGCCCGACGAATTTGTAGCAGTTCTGAAGCGAATGTCGTGAAGTGTTTCCTTCAGTTTAGAAATCGAACTCACGAGGGTTTAAGTCAGGGGAGCGCAGTAGGTGGTATGGCACTCAGCAGCCCCATCAGTCAAACAAATCAGTAACAGTTTGCACTGTACGTGCTTGAGCATTGTCCTGCAAAACATGGTCAGGTCCTGCAGAAAGTGTCATTTCTGTCTCTATGCTGTTCATTTTTGGAACACAACCTACGACCAGCTTAGAGACAGAAGTGATGACACTTTCTGCTATACTTGACCATCATTTTGTAGGACAATGCTCTAGCACGTACAGTGCAATCTGTTACTGACAAGCGTGGTGTAAGCAGTCTCTGTTGCACCTTCTGCCAATGAATCGCAGTCTTTGATTTGCTCTACCTTCGACACAATCGTTACAATTTACGTTATTTTTGATTGTAATCTCTAAGTATTTAGTTGAATTTACAACCTTCAGATTTGTGTGACTTATCGCGGATTCGAAATTTAGCGGATTCCTTTTACTACTCAAGTGAATAAGTTCACACTTTTTTTTATTCTGGGTTAATTTCCACTTTTCGCATCATACAGATATCTTATCTAAATCATTTTGCAATTATTTTTGGTCATCTGATGACTTAACAAGACGGTAAATGACAGCATCATCTGTAAACAATCTAAGAGGGCTACTCAAATTCTCCCCTGTGTCGTTAATATAGACCAAGTTACAACAGAGAGCCTATAGCACTTCCTTGGGGAACGGCGGATATTACTTCTGTTTTACTCGATGACTCGCCGTCTATTACTACGAACTGCGACCTTTCTGACAGGAAATCACGAATCCAGTCGCACAACTGTAGCGATATTCCATAGGCACGCAGTTTGTGTAGAAGACGCTTGTGAGGAACGGTGTCGAAAGCCTTCTGTAAATATAAAAATATGGAATCCATTTGACATCCCCTGTCGATAGCACTTATTACTTCATGAGTATAAAGAGCTAGTTGTGTTTCACAACAACGATATTTTTTGAATCCCTTCTGACTAAGTCTCAATTAATCGTTTTCTTCGAGGTAATTCATAGTGATCGAACACAGTGTATGTCCCAAAACCCTACTGCAAATCGACGTTAGTAATGTGGGCCTATAATTCAGCGGATTACTCCTATCTCCCTTTTTGGGTATAGGTGTGACTTGAGCAATTTTCCAGGCTTAAGGTACGGATCTTTCTATGAGCGAGTGGTTGTTAATAATTGCTAAATATGGAGCTATTGTATCAGCATACTCTGAAGGAACCTGACTTGCACATAATATGAATCGTAGGCCTTGCCTTTATTAAGTGACTTAAGCTGCTTTGCTACACCGAGGATATCTGCTTCTACGTTTATCGTCTTGGTTGTTGTTCTTGATTGGAATTCAGGAATATTTAATTCGTCTTTTTTGGTGAAGGAGTTTTGGAAAACCGTGTGTAATAACTCTGATTTAGTGTCACTCTCATCAGTGACTTCACCGCTGTTTTCGCGCAGTGAAGGTAATGATTGAGTCTGCCACTGGTGTGGTTTATGTATGACCAGAATCTCTTTGGGTTTTCTGTCAGATTTCGAAACAGAGTATCGTTGTGGAAATTATTAAAAGCATCTCGCATACGTGCTATATTTCGAACTTCTGCAAAACTTTGTCAATCTTGGGGATGTTGCGTTCTTTAAAATTTTGCATGCTTTTTTCGTTGCTTCTGCAAGAGCGATCTGATCCGTTTCGTGTACCGTGGGGGGTTAGTACAACCACTTATTAATTTACGTGGTATATATCTCACAATTGCCGTTGATACTATCTCTCTGAAATCATTCCATATCTTTTGTGTGGAGTCTGTCTGTTAAAAGGGCGTTAAGATCATTTTTATCAGATTTTTTAAATAGGTGTACTTTGCGTTTCTTTTTCATGGTTGTGAGTGTTACGGTATTCAACCTAGCAGCAACTGCCTTGTGGTCGCTAATCCCTGTATTCGTCATGATACTCCCTATTTGTCCAGGATTATTTGTTGCTAAGAGGTCAGGTATGCTTTCGCAACCATTTACGCCTCGAGTGGGCTCATGAACTAACTGTTCAAAATAATTTTTTGAGAAAGCATTCAGTACAATTTCGGATGACACTTTATATCTCCCGCCGGCCTTAAACGTGTAATTTTTCCAGCACATCGAGGGTAGACTGAAGTCACCATCAACTATAATTGTATGAGTAGGGTACCTATTTGAAATGAGACTCAAGTTTTCTTTGAGCTGTTCAGCAACTATATCTTCTGAATCGGGGGGTCGGTAAAATGATCCAGTTAATTGTTTAGTCCGATTGTCAACTATAACCTCTACCCATACTATTTCGCAGAACTATCTACTTCAATTTCACTACAAGGTAAACTACTTCTGACAGCAATAAATACTCCACCACCAATTGTATTTAACCTATCCTTTCCGAACACTGTTAGGTCGTTTGAAAAAATTTCGTCCGCAGCTCGTGGTCGTGCGGTAGCGTTCTCGCTTCCCGCGCCCGGGTTCCCGGGTTCGATTCCCGGCGGGGTCAGGGATTTTCTCTGCCTCGTGATGACTGGGTGTTGCGTGATGTCCTTAGGTTAGTTAGGTTTAAGCAGATCTAAGTTCTAGGGGACTGATGACCATAGATGTTTAGTCCCATAGTGCTCAGAGCCATTTTTGAAAAAATTTCGGCTGAACTTATTTCCAGCTTTGGCCAGCTTTCCGTACCTATAACTATTTGAGCTTCATTGTTTTCTATTAGGGCTTGGAGCTCTGTTTCTTTCCCAACACAGCTACGAAAATTTACAGCTGCGATACCGATTGTTGCTACAACTACCATACTGTGTTTTACCTGCCCCCTTTTAGATGGACGCCCTTTTTGTGGTTTCCTGAGACCCTCCAACCTAAAAAAAACCGCCCAGTCCCTTCCACACAGCCCCCGCTACCCGTGTAGCCGCTTCCTGTGTGTAGTGGACTCCCCACCTATTAAGCGGAACCCGGAAACCCACCACCCGATTAGCACACTGGACTCGCATTCGGGAGGACGACGGTTCAATCCCGCGTCCGGCCTTCCTGATTTATGTTTTCCATTATTTCCCTAAATCGCTCCAGGAAAATGCCGGGATGGTTCCTCTGAAAGGGCACGGCCGACTTCCTTCCCCGTCTTTACCTAATCCGATGAGACCGATGACCTCGCAGTTTGGTCTCTTCCTCCAAACAACCCAACTCAATCCACCACTCGATGACATAAGTCAAGGAATCTGTAGCCTACACAGTCACAGAACCGCCTGAGCCTCTGATTCAGACATTCCACTCGGCTCTGCACCAAAGGACCACAGTCGGTTCTATCGGCGATGCTGCAGATGGTCATCTCCGTTTTAATCTCGCAAGGAAGGCTGGCAGTCTTCACTGTGTCCACTTAGCCGCCTGAAACCAGAGAGAATGTCCTCTGATCCAAAGGCGAAACATGTCAGTGGTACCGACATGAGCCACCACCTACAGTTGGCTGCACCCTGTACTCTTCATGGCATCCGGAGGCACCCTTTCCACATCCGGAATGACTCCTCCCGATATGCACACGGAGTGCACATTGGCTTACTTCCCCTCCTTGGCAGCCATGTTCCTAAGGAGCCCCGTTACGCGCCTAACGTTGGAGCTCCCAGCTATCAACAACCGCACCCTCTTTGAATGCCCAGACCTTACGGACTGAGAAGCTTCCTCTGGAATAGGGTGAACGACTGCATCCGGCTTAGAGATTTCGCCCGAAACCTGTTCGTCAACCAGGGAGGCCCTACGATCGGCCCCTCTAAAAGTGTTTCACTGCCTGTCACACTTTGTAATGATCTTCCACTCGACCACAGGTGAGAGTCAACCTCAGTGCAGTCTAGTAAGCACACAAACACACAAGAAATCACAAAATAAACTGGTAATTACACAGACAACTGAAAATAAGTCGCTCCTGTTTGAAGCTCTTAAAAATATGTAACAAACGAACGGTGTACACGCCTTATTAGCAGCAGGAAGTCGAGGTGTCTCTCACTGAAGGTCTAACCGACACTGAGCTATACTAACAAAAACAAATAAAAGTCTGTACGATACGAGGGTCGATACAAGCGTCGATAACAACGGCGGTACTGTACGTTATTAAGGTAAAAGGTTGTACCTAGCAAGCACTAGTTCTACAGTTGGTCCAGAAAAATTTGGTTCATAGTCTTGACACAGAATGCCAATGAAGCATATGACTCAACCTAAGTTCTGAAATTTCACTTAGGAAGGAACTTATCCAAAAAAACTTATTGTAGACTCTAATATGAAAATTCATTTAATTTTGGAAATTTCTGGTAAGGTCTTATGGGATCAATCTGCTGAGGTCATCGGTCCCTAAGCCTACACACTACTTAATCTAACTTTAACTAACTAACGCTAAGGACAACACACACACACACACCCATGCCCGAGTGAGGATTCGAACCTCCGACAGGGGGAGCCGCGGGAACCGTGACAAGACGTGGCAGACCGTGCGGCTACCTCGTGTGGCATTCATTTAATCTGATAACTTTCATGGTACAGTAAATTAACTCATAATATCAATCAATAGAATAATTATCAAAAACTCGACTGTGATGAGGGTGAAATGGACCAACAATACAGACGGCTGCTTTGGCGGAGCGGTTCCAGGGGCTTCAGTCCGGAACCACGCTGCTGCTATGGTCGCAAGTTCGAATCCTGCCTCGGGCATGGATGTGTGTGATGTCCTTAGGTTAGTTAGGTTTAAGTAGGATTAAATCTAGGGGACTGATGACCTCAGATGTTAAGTCCCATAGTTCTTAGAGCCATTTGACCCATTTTTTTGGGATAAAGTGGAGAAAGAAACGATTGAAGTTCGGTTGGTGTACAAAAACAAAACACGATCAACTATGACCCGTCTCCACGTGGCCGGACATGGGCAATGGTGCGATCGGATGTGGGAACTGGTGTGGAGGTTCAGCCATATCAGCGCCCATATACCGATCGCAGTGGCTAAGTGGTCAATAAAGACCCACCTTAAGTAATTAGGTGGTGGGTCGTAAAATCAGGGCGTCAAGTGAAAAAAAAGTGCTTAGAGGCATTTGAACCAACAATACAAGTCTGTACTCCATTCACATGCCATGCTCATATATGTCCACTCTTTGCAGTTTTTGTTAACGGGATGCCTCATTATCACTCTCCCAGAACATCGCATCCACTTAATATCTCTTCCCAGATCCCAATGCTTCCACACCGCAGGCTGACCCCACAGGTACCGCTCTGCTCCTACGACCAGTCCCGCCACGGATGGACGGGCGACCTGCAGTACGGGAACCGCACCCACATACGGACACTCCAGCCGGCCTGAACATCGCTTCGACCGCAACCTGATATAACTCGGAACTCGTCAGGCCTCTCCTGCTGCACGGTGTCTTACTGTTTCAACATCGTCCGATAACGGCGGTCGCCACTGCATTACCTGGCAGAAGGGGCTCGGGGGGGAGAGGGGAGGAGGGGGTGGAGGGTAGGCAGGGAGGTACTGTGAGGACGCAGCGGCATGTTGAACTGTGAGTGTGGTTTAATTGGTTCTGTGGCTGTTCCTCCTAAGGACGTTCTCTCATAGTGCTATCTCGTATTGGGACGTGTTATCTGTCACTTTGATCGCACGCCAGAGAAGGACCCCACAAAGCAATCTCAAAGATTACTGTTCTCACAGCACATCCGAATATCGATGTACGTATACGAGCAATGCGAACAGTAACGTTGGCGGGTTGCGAGAGTAAGTAAAATTGCATCTCTGAACTCACTAATGGGTTTGTTTGCCCTGTGTTTAGCACAGGGGGCAGGAGCAATCGTCCAGCAGAGTAGCTAGTGAGCTGTCATAGACAATGGTTGCACGGGTTTGTAACTAAACTCTGTCTTTAAAAAACATTTGGCTGCTGATGATACGAAAGTCATCCGGAATAGTAGTAGGTCTGGCTAAAGGTTTAAAGTTTGTAGATCTAGCCATTTTTTCATTACACTTAGCAGGTGTATCATCAATTCCTGGTGCAGTAAACTTTATTACAACAGTAATTAATATACGATCAGAAAGTATAACTTTAGACCAAACACCCTTATTTGTTTGGTCTGTAGCCATCACAATTACATCGTAGATCAGAGAGTTCAGTTAGAGGCAATGGTAAACAGTATAAGGGACAGTGAAATGCAAACGAGACAGATGGAAGAAAGTAAGTAAACTTTTCATTATTTCAGAAGTAATCGCAATAATTGTTAATACATTTATCCCACTGTGGAACATGACGGTCAGTGCTTTCATTGAGAAATGCTTGCGGGTCCTCATGCTGCCGAGGTTGTTTCGCTACAGGAGTTTCGTTGGGAAGCCCTTACACATGTTCCATTAAGTTCCGATCTCTGCCTGCACCATTTACATGTTTTTGGAGCCCTGAAGAAAGACAATCGTGGCCACCGACTTATTTTCGACGAAGAGGTGCACGCCTGGTTACAATCATGGTTCCTTTGGCAATCGGAAACATTTTGCAGTGAAGGCATTAATCGTCTTGTCTCACAATAGGATAACTGTATTAACAATTGTTGTGATTTCTTCACTTTTTTTTTCACCTGTCTCGTTTTCATTTGACTGTCCCTTATATTATGTGAAGATTCATTACAGATGAAAGGCTGATGGTAATCAAAAATGGTAATGAGTCGGTATCTTATGTAAGACATTTTTAAATCATTTTTCCAATCCGAAGTGTATCCCACTTTCGGACAACAGAGAAAGAAGGGATATACGAGACGGCGAGTAATGAAAGTATAACGGCGAGGAACTTCATTCACAGAACTGACGTTTCTACGAGATAGTGTAGTGGGCCTGCGAGAGGCGAACGGTTATTCTGAGGAAATGCAGAACAACCCGGACGTGGGCTGTAGCCGTCTACCACGTTATTACCTGCATCCCAACGAGACAGAGGATGCTAGATGCTCTGGTTCCGTACAGGAGAGGCAGACACAATCATACAAAGACAGCTTGTTGTAAGAGGCAATCACTGCTGATCCCGCAATAGCCGTAGCACAAATTAAAAGCCGCGCGGGATTAGCCGAGCGGTCTCAGGCGCTGCAGTCATGGACTGTGCGGCTGGTCCCGGCGGAGGCTCGAGTCCTCCCTCGGGCATGGGTGTGTGTGTTTGTCCTTAGGATAATTTAGGTTAAGTAGTGTGTAAGCTTAGGGACTGATGACCTTAGCAGTTAAGTCTCATAAGATTTCACACACATTTGAACAACAAATTAAAACAAATGGTGCAGTTTTCTGGTGCCATCTTCTAATGGTGCAGTGACTGTCCTAACTGGAGGGATGACGTCGCACTGCTGCTTTTATGACAACAGCAGATCTGACTCAGCACAGCAAGGTCGTTTACAACTTAGTGAGGAAGTTGGTGTTTGGTGATGGAACACTGAAAAGTACAAATACATCCAGAACATCGCTCAGTCCATGTTGTAGCTATACGTACAACGCCAGAGTGATATCAGTAGGACAATATATGTGAACACACATCTCTTGTTATGTAACACACTCTCCGAAACTGCCGTGGCCAGCACGATCATTATAAAGGTCCTCGCTGACCATACATGGAACATTCATTATGCATCGATACAAGGCTACATCGCAGCTCGAGAACGTTACACAAGATACTTGAATTCTTGTTACTGGAATTCTTATGCAAGACATTTAGGTGCATGTCCATGAATACGATCGCATACGGTATAACATCTGAATAAAATTTTATTTATGTGGAGTGACTGCTTTAGCTTCTTCCGCCCGCGGGCCCACGAAGGAATGGTTTCTTAGTGCAAAAGGATTCTTTCACAAACTGTGTCATCATCATCTTCTCAGCCTTTTCCCACGTCATGTGGGATCGGTGTTGCTTTGCTGGCTACTACCTTTTCTTTTCATCTCAGTTTCGGTCTTCCTCTTTTTCTTGAACCTTCGATTTCTAGGTCTTCCACTCTTCTCGACACGTATTACTCCCCTCTTCTCTGCACATGTCCATACCATCTTAGCCTACTTTCTTGGATCTTCTTCCCTATGGGCCCCACTTTCACTGTTCCCCTGACGTACTCATTCCTTAGTCTATCCTTTCGTGTCACCCCACTCATCCACCTTAACATTCTCATTTCTGCCACTTCCATCTTTTCCTCTTGGGCTTTTGTAATTGGCCAAGTTTATGCGCTATACAGTATCGCAGGCCTCACCACAGACTTGTAAAGCTTTCCTTTCACTCTGCAGCTAACCTTCTTATCACACAGTGCTCCGCTCAATTTCCTCCAGTTCATCCATCCACTATTTATCCTGTGCTGTATTTAGGCCTCCAGTCTTCTATCACTTTGCATGTAAGAGCCTAGATATTTAAATTTCTTGACCAGCGTCAGTTGTTCTCCTTGCAAGTTAATATATAGATCCTTGGCATCCTTTGCACACATATACTCTGTTTCCACCCTGCTAATTCTCATTCCCCTTTCCTCTAGAGCATTTCTCCACTGTTCAAGCTTGTCTTGAAGTGCCTCCTAGGTGGGCTTACAATTATAACATCATCGGCAAACATCATGCTCCAAGGTGCCTCTTTTTTCACATCTTGCCTAGTACATCCATGACAAGGTCAAAGAGATATGGGCTGAGAGCAGATCCCTGATGTAGTCCTACTCTCACTGGAAATGCCTTTGTTGCACCTGCACTGCTCCTGACCAGTGTCATTGCACCTTCATAAATGTCTTCTACCACCCTGATACTATTTTCTGGCAGCCATTACTTCTCAGACGTCTCCATATCTCTTGCCTCAGCACTCTGTCATATGCCAAGATCGATATAGGCCGTATGCAGTTCGGCTTGTACTTCTCTGTGCCTCTCCATCAGTTGTCTTAGTGCAAATATTGCGTCGGTTGTCCCTCTTCCCGGCATAAATCCAAACGGTTCTTCACATACTTCAGTTTCTAGACCCAACCTCTTCTCAATCATCGTTTCCCAGATCTTCATTGTGTGCGACATCAGTTTTATCTCTCTACAGTTTTGGACATCCCCTTTCCCCTTGTATATGGGAACCAGTATACTGCTTCTCCACGCATGCGGCATTCTTTCTCCTTTACATATCTTCTGCATTAGATCCCAGAGAATATGAGTTCCCTGTTCTCCCAGACTTTTCCATGCTACTGTTGGGATTTGGTCTGCCCCTATGGCCTTTCCATTTTTCATTTTCTTCATCGCGTATTCGACTTCTTCCCTACTTATACTTTGTGTCATTCCTTCATTTATATCTCCATCCTCATACTTCTCTCGTACATTTTCCTCTTTCAGTAGCCTTCAAAGTACTCCCACCACCTATTCAGGATTTTCTCAAGGTCGTTAATACTACACCTGATTCATCCTTTACCTGCCTCATTGATGTTATTTATGTCCGTCACGTTATCTGTTGCTTTAGCAATCAGTGGGAGTTGCCTGCCGTCCTGTCTTCTTTCCAGCTCTTCATACGTCTCCTCCATTGCCTCAGCCTTTCTTTTGTCACTGCTTTTTTGCCGTCTTTTCTTCAGTCTTATAGGCTTCCCTAGCCTCCTGTCTTCCTGCTAAGTCCCATTTTTTTGCATCTTTTATCGCTTTCTGAACCTCCTCATTCCAACACCATGCCTCCTTATCTTTGGTGGCCCATTTCCTGTTGTTACATCCAGCACGTCTTTTCCAGCTTTTGTGATTACCTTGCAATTATAACTCCACCCTTCCTGTACATCCTCTGGTAATTTCACTTCTCTTAATACTTTTCCCTTGAATTTTTCTCGCAACACCTCTTCTTTCAGTTGCCACGATTTTATTCTTTGTTCTCCTCGCTTGATTCATTTACGTCTTTTTCCCACTACCTTTTCATAATCGGCCACTACGAGTCTGTGTGGGCAACCACACTTTCACTGTATATGACATTGGTATTCTTTATTTCCTTTATGTGTTTCCTTCTGGACAACAAGTAGTCTGACTTTTACGATCTCCGCTCACGTACGTTATAAGTTGTTCTCTTCTACGATTGAAGTAGGATTGGCGATCATTAGGTCAAAAGATACAGCGTATTCTGCAATCTTGTGCCCTGCTGCATTTCTTCCTCCCTATCTCCATCCACCATGAATTGTATCTCCCCCACTTTCACAAACGATGTGCTGGACATATAACCAAGTCATGATCGCAAAGTAACGAGGACGTGTCCTTGAGGACTGAGGACTGAGAGGAAGCTGCCGCTATCAAATAACAGGAAGAGCAGATTGTATGCGACAGCACTTTTGGAAATAAGGAAGATGGAACTTTACGTACTTTGAAGGAGGATAATAGCAAGACTCACCTGTGGCCTTGAATATAATTTCAGCCTTAGCCTAAGGTGATCCCCTAAACGTGACAGCGGTGGAAAGCAACTGACAGTACCTCACGTAACATTTTCATGTTCTCTCAGAGCATTCAAAAGGACAACGGAACACCTTTAAAATTTGTGTGCAGAAGCTTTTGACTGGATTCCCAGACTGTACTTAGAGCTATGAACCCATTGCGAACTTGAGAGTGTGTTTATCTGTATAGAAATGTATGTATTTGTTATGAACGGCTGACTATATTCCTCTATCATCATACGATAAATACATAAATAATTATGAGACGACAGAGAATCTAATGCAAAATTATTCGTTCGGAAATTTAACGGGTCTACTCTCGAATTGGGTGTATTTTGTACTTGAGGCGCTCTTCCCTGATAATATTGCGATATTCTGTCCGCTAAATGACAAAACGACTGCTGACAGCCGAAGATCACATCGGTAGACAGCATCACAAACAGTACTCCCATGTCTGCTTCTGTTATGAAGGAAGCTGAAATCAGGATGAAAATATAACTTTACAACAACTAGGAGTTACTTAAGAGAAGCCGGCACGAATACGAGTCCAACGATGTCAATGATTATGAACTAGTCCGTTCACCGTCTAAAATATTTTCTTGGGAGGATAAACACACATTCATGGAACACGGACATAAGGATCTCGGTTACAAGAGCAGAAATTCATGGAGAATGATAAAAATGAGAGTGATAGATTCTTCTAAGAAACAAGACTTGTCCGATAGCCCTTGCAGCATTCCAGTATTGTTGACTAGGAAAACGGTATACTTTAAAGACCAATTTTTTTGTAGCAGAGTGATTCATGGAAACAACAATAGCGATACCATTTCAGAGATGATTTCAAAGGCATTTTGCACTTGAAGTTCGTCTGAAAGATAGTTTAACGCGTGCGTTTTGATCAAGGCAGTGCCTTTCTTGAGAGAGAAATTTAGAAGTGGCGAGTCACACCAATCGCACTTCCACCGTTCCTTAAGCAACATGAAAAATCAATAACGTTAAAGAGCAAGATCAGAATAAACCAATCGCCTGGAAAGCAGACGTGCAAACCATTGCAAACGCTCTCGCCAAAAATGTCTGGCATTTGGAAAGAGCGTTCATTGCTTTGTTCTGGCCAGTCTGCCAACCTCTCACAAACAGCTTCACTTGAGGTCCACGTGCATGGTAAATTCACATTAAAACCGCCCAGCAGCTTGCCAAGTATTTTTTATAGATGTTCGCCAAGTAGGAGATGTTTCTATTATTTTTCATTTCTCTGTTAGCAAGGGTGTACTTTCTATGCAACTTGCGCATAACCTAAAAAAGCCCGTGACTACGTGAAATATGCACGAGCTGTCCCAGTGGAGCAGCATCTGAACACCAATGAAGCAATTGAGCTGTGAATCACATTAAAAAAAATCTTAATTTTATTCGTAGTTTCCTCTGTTGGATTATTATTTATGTTGCGTAACATACTTCACTGTAAAAAAGTAAAAGTAATACTGAGCAATAACGGGTTCGTAAATAAGCTCGCCAGACAAAATACACTAAAACTTGTAAGACAAGAAAAAATGACATACCACGAAGGAATTATCCGATTGGGGTGGAAATAGGTAGATGTGATGTACATATACAAACAAATGATTACAATTTCAGAAAAACTGAATGATTTATTCAAGAGACAGAACTTCATAAACTAAGCAAGTCAATAACGCGTTGGTCCACCTCTGACCCTCATGCAAGCAGTATTCGGCTTGGCATTGATTGATACAGTTGTTGGATGTCGTCGGAAGGATTCGTGCCAAATTTTGTCCAATTGGCGAGTTAGATCGCCAAAATCCCTATCTGGATGGAGAATCCCACCAATAATGCTCCAAACGATTTCAGTTTGCGAGAGATACGGCGACTGAGTGCCTTTCTGTCAACTGTTTGGCCCTCACGTTCTGTCGTCCCCCTTGGTCGACCACTTACTTCCTGACGCCGTGTTTGGCCATGGCTCACTCATTCCTGCCAACTTCGTCGAACAGTGGCATTGCTGCTGTTCAATCGTCGAATGATTCGCCGGTTACTCCAACCGGCTTCTTTGATCCCAACTACGCGTCCTCTCTCAAATGCTGACATCTGCGTATATTGCTCACGCGCCTGTCTGCATGGCATAGTTACTTTCCAGCTGTGTATGCGGAATGAAATCAGAAAAAACTTTATGCCGTTGTATTGATATGTCACCAGTTTCCCATCTTTACCAGCTACGTGTTGAAATTGTACTGCAGCGTCACACATTCATACATCGGCCGCCAAATATTACATTTTCGGTCGATACCTGTAAGTATATCAGTTTGTGGCCAATATGCTTAATTTCTTCGTGATGCGTCCGCCTTTTTAGAATGTATTAGGCCAAAAGAGCACATGGGTCGCTTTGGAGAGCTGTGTATGGTGTAGAACTGGTAGCAAGCGGTCATGTGACTCTAAACGGCTGACTAATGACTCACTTGTGCGTACGAAATAGTCGACTGAATGGAATCAGCGCTGTGAGATGCAATATTGTGGAGACGTGGCAGAGTGCTACGGTATTTGGAGGTTCCTGTGACTATACCGCAAGAGAAGTTGTCCAATTTACTGGTGTATCAGCGCGGACTGCCCTACATGTCTACAATCAATGGTGTAACACGGCGTAAGAACGGTAGTCGTAAACAGATTCTTACGGGCAGGGAACGAAGACGAACGTCACGCCTATCAATGACAAATGGTGTCAGAACCGACCAGAATCTGCTGCTGGTAGTGAATGCAACTCCATCCCATCTAGTTTCCGAGCGAACATAGCAAAAATAACTGCGTGGTATGGACATGTAGAATCGTGTATCTCACAAAAGACCATTGCTCACAGCGATCCATAAAGCTGCACGTATTCAGTGGGCCAAACAACACCAAAACTGAACAGTAGCTGAGTTGGGATATGTCTTTCTCCGTTTATGGCATCCTTGAAGAAATTTGTGGGTTCTGTTCCAGGCAGAGTAAGGTATTTGACTGTTCTCTGAAAATCGTCTCATATGGTTAATTATGTCATTTCATGCTCGTAGCACGCTTTTTTCTTCACCAATTTCAGTGTTTAAAAAAACGGAAATGAAGTTAAAATAATCTTAAAGCCTCTAAGACCCGCCCTTTTAGACGCGTGACGCTTGTGACGTCACCGAGTAGCACGCTGCTCCTACTATCGTAAAGCTCATTCACAGTGATATCTTGTTTTGGAATTTACGTTTCAGAAAGTGGGTTGCAAGTGGTGTATAGTACCACATTATACAAGTACATCTACAAAAACTCCTGAAAAATTGTTTTTGAGTATTCCAAAGAATGAGAAGACGAGTGAAGGTGGTTGCACCTCGCTCGTAGAGATCCAAATGAGATAGTGATCACTACGTATATGTATGTTTCTGTGAGGATCATTTTGATGTAGGTAAACTCTTAATATAAATTAGTTGTCGCCTGTGGTTTAAAAGGTAGCGTACTGGGCTTCTAATGCCAAGTTCTCATTCTCAAGATCGATCCTCATTTTGAACAAGCTTTTCTCCGCTTAATACTGATGTCTTCTTAAGTTTACTTTGCTGGTAATACAGTTATATAACAACTTTATATTCTGTATCAAGTTACATTTTAATATCTATTTTCAATTATTAGCTTCATTTTACACCTGATCAATTTGTGATGAATCACAAGGTTGGTGTGAAGAAAAAGACAATAATTTGCCGCTACCAACTGTCTCCATTAACCCGGTTGTAAAGCTGTATGATTTCGACAAACGGAAAAGCTGAACATTGTTAGAAACCTACTAGGAAGTGCAATAAGGCCAGAGAATTACGACAAAACAGAATGTGGTCCTGCTTAAGCAAGACACAGTGTTCAGCTGCAGTTAAGTGTTAAGTAGGAAAAGAAGTACCTTAAGGATACGGGGTACTTATAAATAGTGGAAAAATCGAATTTTTATGGCTTTATTAAATTCTATAGTCTTTCCTGATTACATTGATACATACATTATAGGGTTTCAAATGAAAAATGACCTATATATGCCAAATTTTAAAGTTACGGACATGTATACCACCACGTCCCCTATATTTCTGTTATAGAAACCAGTATTATTTCGAAAAGAACTGTGAAATTTCAGCGATTATACGTATGATACATTGTATATGTTGGTAACAGTGCAGGTTTCTAGTAACTGTAAATGATTATCTTTGTTAGTATTTACTTTTGTTCCGCTGAAGCAGTTTGTTCATGTGTTACTGAATGTTTGTTGCCCAAGTGCTACATATATTTGTGGACGTACATATCCCTTAGTGTGCAATAAATATGAACTACGCCACGTATCAAGAAATTCAATAAAAGGAAATTCCGTGATTCTGCTGCGTCAACCGCATATTTTACAGGCACAATTTTCCGGTGATTTAAATTAATGACCGGAGGAATAGAAAAACTGCAGTGTGTAAAGCTTTTGAAGGCCAACACGATGGTGCTCTGCAGTTTTCTACGAGAGTTATTACACTGTCTGGAAATTTTAAAACTGAGGAAAGAGGCCCTGGACAATAGTAGTAGTTCTGACAACAACCACAGAAATTAACAATCACAATTATATTCCGAATGCAAAAGTTTCCACTGTGTTTTACTCTGCAGGCTTTCACAGGTTTCCCTGGAAAACCTTTTCAGTATGGTCTGAGCAAATACGGCAATTCCAGAGTCCCTCAGCTTTAGACAATTGTGCGACTTATTGCTGTGTGACAGTAATTCTGTCCCACTTGCCATGCAATGCAGTTTTCACGTGTCTTATGTACAGAACATAAAAATTTGGGTTGTTTTTGAAGAACGAGGAGATCACAAACGCATCAACTTTAGGAAGGTTTCCACTATCAGCCTTCACAAAACTGCTTTCCATTGGAATTTAGAAGTTGTAAATGCGTTTTCAATCAGTAAATAAATGCGATATTTGCAGAAAAAGGTACGGAAGAACACGGATAACACTCCTACAACATACGTATAGCACCGTCACCAGAGCTACAGCCAATAAGAGAGCGTTTTCGATCACGAGACCAAACATTGAAATTTAATGACAAGCTTTAATTATATAAAAACAATGGATATTTTGTGGGAACATTGACTGAAAATGCTATTTTAGTTATATAGTCATTCAGCATAACAACAATCGGAACAATATTTATAACATAGGAAAATAGCCTACTGACGCCATTATAAAGGATATGGGCGGCGTCACACGGTACTAGCGTGACTTCAGCTAGAGGGACAATTGTGTGTCCAATGTGCTTAAGAATGAGCGCTAATGGATTCATAAGTGTATGTCAGCTGCTCCTGAAGTCGTATCATAGTTGCAATTGTAGCTCCTTCTACTTTATGCTAGCGCATAAATGGACAAAACTAATCTCCACTCTGTCACCAAATGTTTTCGGTGGCAGACAGGTATGAGACTGCCGCAAGGTCGATTAGGTCAAGGAACAGTCCTTCCCATCCATCAAAAAGGCCCACAGTTTTCATTTTTCTGAACAGGCATCATCCAAGTTGGTTGTTGTGAGGACATGAATATCTATATACCTGAGAAATCTTTGGACTTTTTCATAGAGGAAAAATCGTTTAGCGAATCAAGTTTCATATTGTCTCAGTACAAATGCGGACGCTGCAGCCATTCATTTGTCTCTTCAGAGGTAGAGAAAAAAGAAAAAACCGGACTAGTGTGCTTAGGATTCGCACTCCGAGGGTTCCATACAAACTTAAATATGAAATATGTACATAGATAACTTGTCTACAGATTTTGATGAGTAAGTTTGCGGGTATCGAAACAAGTGACATAAATGGCCGTATCTTTTGATTCCATTGATTTAGAAGCTTAAATCTTTTAGATCGCTAAGAGGCTGTAGGTTTAGTATTTGACTTAAATTTCAACTTGAGACCTCAACCCATTCCGGAGAAAGAGGGGTCTCCACAGACAGACAGGCAGACGGGCAACAAACTGAAAAAAATTGTATGTGATATAGAGGAAACTGGGACACGCTGACTATAGGGTCACGATGGCCAGTTGGTATTATTTCGTTAAACTGTCGTTACGATACGCCACAGACCAAGGAGTCTGTCTCCACAAACGTGGCTGAGAGAGAAACGGCGCAAATTTTCCGTTTTCTTATTAATGAAAGTTAAAATTACTTGCTCAAGATATTCCGTTGTACGCTCCAACACTACGCACTTACTTCCTAATAAGTTCAACGACCGAAGTCCGTAGATTAAGAATTGTTTTGACACTATACACGACGATAAATATTTAAAATGTTTTCGTAAACGAACTAAAATAATTCCAATATGGCGATGGCATAACGGCCCACTTAAACAGGGACATGTCGGCCCTGCTGCCTTTTTTAAGGTAAGTACTGTTATTACTTTAATAGGTCAAACATAATCAAAATCTACATCATATCCAATGCAATTTTTTGGTAAGCAGATTTGTCTTGCATTGATTTTAATCTGGTAACATTTTTGAGATTTTAATTTTTTTCTTTTTTTCCTTCCAAAACCCATGATATGTCTTCAAGTTTTCAAATAAAACAATTGTAATATACACTGAAGCTCCAAAGAAACTGGTATAGGCATGCGAATTCAAATACAGAGAGATGTAAACAGGCCGAATACGCCGCTGCGGTCGGTAACGCCTACAGAAGACAATAAGTGTCAGGTACAGTTGTTAGATCGGTTATTGCTGCTACAATGGCAGATTATCAAGATTTAAGTCAGCTTGAACGTGGTGTTATAGTCGGCATACGATCGATAGGACATAGCACCGCCGAGGTAGCGATGAAGCGGGGATTTTCCCGTACGACCATTTCACGAGTGCAGCGTGAATACCAGGAATCCGACATCGCTCCGGCCGGCAAAAGAACCTGTAAGAACGGGACCAACGACGACTGAAGAGCATCGTTCAACGTGACAGAAATGCAAACCTTCTGCAAATTGCTGCAGATTTCAATGTTGGGTCGTCAACAAGTGTTAACGTGCGAACCATTCAACCAAACCTCATCTACATGGGCTTTCAGTGCTGAAGGCCCACTTGTGGACCCTTGATGACTGCACGACACAAAGCTTTACGCCTCGCCTGGGCCCGTCAACACCGACATTGACTGTTGATGACTGGAAACATATTTCCTGATCGGATGCGTCTCGTTTCAAATTTTATCGAGTGGATGAACATGTGCGGATATGGAGACGTCATGAATCCATGGGCCCTGCATGTCAGCAGGGAACTGTGCAAGCTGGAGGAGACTGCAGTGGTGCGGGGCGTGTGCAGTTGGAGTGGAGTGATATGGGACTCCTGATACTTCTAGATACGACTCTGACAGGTGACACGTATGCAAACTGACTGATCACCCGCATCCATTCATGTCCATTGTGCATTCCGACGCTTAGGCAATTCCAACAGGGCAAAATGACACCCCACACGTCCAGAATTCCTATAGGGTGGCTCGAGGATCGCTCTTCTGAGTTTAAACACTTCTTCAGGCCATCCGACTCGCCAGACATGAACGTTATTGACCATACCTGGTATGCCTTGCAACGTGCTGTTCAGAAGAGATCTCCACCCCCTCGTACGGCACACGCTGCACACGACTACAGAGCCTCCGCCAGCTTGCACAGTCCCCTGCAGACATGCAGGGTTCCTGGATTCATGAGGTTCTCTCCATAACCGTACACGTCCATCCGCTCGATACTATTTGAAACGAGACTCGTCCGACCAGGCAACAGAGAGTCCTGTAGCATTCATGGTGTCCGTTCCCTCCAGCACGACTTCAGACACCAGTCGAGTCCATGCCATGACGTGTTGCATCACTTCTGATAGCTGGCGGGACCCCTACACGATATTAGGCTGGTGTACGAGTTTCTTTGGCTCTGCAGTGTAAATTTGACGTCATTACTTACGGCTCATTGCAGCACATACACGTTCAAGTGTCAAATCTACGCATATCTTCGACATAGCCATGTTTTCTTTCTCATCGTCGTTTTGCCGTTTTGTTTTCAGAATGGTTCGAAATTACAAAAAAAAAAAAAAATCTAGAGGAGGCATTGTTTCTGAAGCAACTATGAGATTAGCAGCGATTTAAGTAAAACGACATGAAAGACCAGTTAGGAAAGCGAGCAAAGATTTAAACATTCCTCGAAAAACTTTAGAGGGGTACTGCAACAAATTCAAAGATTTAGAACCTTCTGAAACGGCAACAAAAATCTGGAACAGATATGGCTTCGCGAAATGATTCTGGGCAACGTTTTTCTTTCTTTTGTAGTGTTACTGCCGATAACTCTGAAGAGCTGACTAGCTGAACGTAAGTAGATATAAATAAGTTATAAGTGTAGCCCAAAGCCCATTCTGTATAAGAGTTAAATTTTACATGAAAGGACACATATTCGAAGAAAATATTGTAACAACTCATGTTGTAGAATACAAGTTTCATTGTTGAAATTAGGGACATGTGACATGGTTCAGTAAAAAGGACCATCTTCTATTTTCCAATGTAACTTCGTTTCGAAATATTACATTTGCTCAGATTATTGTAGTAAATGTTCCATCACTTTTTTTTTCTCATACCACTGAATTTGTACGTAAATGGCTAACAGTGTGAACTAAATGGTTCAAATGGCTCTGAACATTATGGGACTTAACATCTGAGGTCATCAGTCCCCTGGAACTTAGAACTCCTTAAACCTAACTAACATAAGGACATCACACACATCCATGCCCGAGGTAGGATTCGAACCAGCGACGTAGCGGTCGCACGGTTCCAGACTGAAGCGCCTAGAACCGTTCGGTCACACCGGCCGGCGTGAACTAAATGTCTTGACTAGAAGATATTGTGTTAATGTAAGTATTGCGAACTGTTTTCTGCTTCACACAACAGATGCGTACATAAATGTGTTGAAATTTTGTTAAATTAGCTTGCTTAATGCAGTATTTTTTTTTTCATTCTCATTTCCTTTCACCCATGCTAGCCTATAATTATTAGGACTTTAAAATAAAATTAGAAAAATAAATCTCACCAACATGGCAAACTTTGTGACAAATGTTTTTGTGTATGAATAAAACAATACTCACAGAATCTTTGACCTGTAACCAAAACGTCCATGGTCTTGAGTTCAAATCCCACCACTGCTTAAATATTGAATAATTATCAGCATTCGCGGCAGAAGACTTCCGCCATAAGAATTAACCCTCATTCTGCCAACGGCCTTGTCAAAGAGGGCGGAGGAGCGGACAGAGGTTCAGGGCACTCGCTTGCACCTTGTGAGGGAAACTGCCCCTAAAGCCAACAACAATCAACGGCATAAGGATGTAGAAGACAGTGGAAACCAATACATTAAAAACACATAACGCGTATCTACAGGACATGTGCCTTGTAATTAGAAAAGTGTCATGATGATCTCTCCAGTGGCAAAAGATTCCGGAATAGTACCCTATTCGGATCTCTGAGAGGAGAATGCCAACGGGAAGCGATCACGAGATAAAGATTGATTAACCAACGACAGGATAACGTTCTACGAGTAGGCGTTGGAATTTCAGAAGCTTGAACGTGGTAGGGAAGCTAGATATTCTGAAAAGGGAAATGCAAAAGCCAAATATAGGTCTACTGATGGTCAGCGAAATGAAAAGGAAAGAAGACAAGGACTTCTGGTCAGATGAGTACAGGGTAATATCAACAGTAGCAGAAAATAATATAACGGGAGAATAAGAAGGTAGGGCAGGGAGTGTGTTACTGTGAACAGTTCAGTGATAGGTTTGTTCTCATTAGAATCGACAGGAAACCAGTACCGACAACGATAGTTCAAGTATAAAAACCAACGTCGCAAGCAGACGATGAAGAGATAGAGAAAGTATATGAGGATGCTGAACGGTTAATATAAAGGAGGATGAAAATCGAATAGTTTTTTGGCGCTGCAATGATATTTTACGGGAAGCAGAAGAAGAAAGGGTTACGGTATAACATGGGTTTGGTATTAGAAACGAGAGAAGAGAAATACTGAGTTCTGTAATAAATATCATCAAGTAATAGCAAATACTCTGTTTAAGAACCACAAGTGGAGGAGATATACTTGAAACAGGGTGGGAGATACGGTAAGATTTAAGTTAGATCATTCCCAGACAGAGACTCCGAAATCAAATTCTGGATTGTAAGGCTTACCCAGAAGCAGATATAGACGCAGGTCACAATGTAGTAGTTATGAAAAGTAGGCAGAACTTTAAAGAGATGATCAGAAGAATCAATAGGAAAAGTAGTGGGATACGAAAGTACTAAGGAATGAGGAGATACGCTTAAAGTGCTCTAAAGTTGTAGGTATCCCAATAGGGAATACCTCGACAGACAGTTCAGTTGAAGAGGAATGAACAACTACAAAAAGGGCAGTCACGGAAGATGGAAAGAAAACCATAGGAACAAAGAAGGTCATTGCGAAGAAACCATGAATAGCAGAAGAAATACTTCAGTTGACCAACGAAAGAGGGAAGTATAAAAATGTTCAGAAAAATTCAGTACAGAAATACAAGCCATTGAGGAATGTAATAAATAGGAAGTGGAGGGAAGGTAAGACCAAATGGTTGATTGAGAAATATAAAGAAATCGAAAAAGGAGTGATTGTCGGAAGCACTAACTCAGCATATAGGAAAGTCAAAACATAAAAAGCACGGGTGGTAACACTAAGAGTGCAGCGGGAGTTCCACTGTTAAATGCAGAGGACAGACCGGATAGGTGGAAAGAGTACATTAAAGGCCTCTATGAGGGAGACGATTTGTCTGATGTTGTAGAAGAAACAGGAGTCGATTTAGAAGAGATAGGGTGTCCAGTAATACAATCAGAGTTAAAAAGAGCTATGGAAGACTTTGGACCAAATAAGGCAGAAGGGATGAATAATATTCCATCAGAATTTCTAAAATAATTGGGGAGAAGTGGCAGCAGAACTCTATTCACGTTGGTGTGTCTGGTGGTATACTTTATGACTCTCGGAAAAATATCATCCACACACTAGCATAGAGTGCAAGACCCGACAAGTGCGAGAATTATCGCACGATCAGCTTAACAGCTCATGTATCCAAGTTGGTGACAAGAATAATATACAGAACAATGGAAAAGAAAATTGAGGACGTATTAGATGACGATCAGCTTGGATTCAGGGAAAGGTAAATGTGCCAGAGAGACGATTCTGACGTTGCGGTTGATAATGGAAGCAAGGCTAAAGAAAAATCAAGACACGTCCATAGGATCTGTCGAAATGGAAAAGATGTTCGAAAACTGAGTAAAATAGGGGTAAGCTGTAGGGGGAGACTGGTAATATACAATATGTACAAAAGCCAAGAGAGAATAATAATTGTGGACGAACAAGAACGAAGTTCTCATACGCAAAGGGTGTAAGACAGGGACGTAGTATTTCGCCCCTACTGTTCAGTCTGTACTTTGAAGAAGCAATGATGGAAATAAAGGAAAGGTTCATCAACGGAATTAAAATTCAAGGAAAATGGATATCAATGATACGATTTACTGATGACATTGCTATCGTCAGTGAAAGTGAAGAAGAATCACATGATGTTCTGAATGGAATGAACAGTCTAGCCAGTACTGAGGACTGATTGACCTCTGCTAACAACCCTGTAAGGCGTGAAGGTTGTGTAAATGTGCTCCAAGGTTCGGCCCTCTGTATGGGCAGTTGCTCCATCCTGTTTGAAGTAAATATGTGTGTTTTTCTCCTTCGTTAATGCTGCCACAAATTCACGTCCAGTCATATCCTCTCATCCAGGCCAGTTTTATTTGCCCCGCTATATATATATATAAATATATAATCTCCGATGTTGCGTGGTTTTCCGGGCTGCAGGTGGCTCAAACCTTAACACCTAGAAGAGATAACTTTCGTGATGACGCATACACTGTTTCGGCACTTACATTTCTATAAAAATAGCTGTTCAGCGGCGGGTAACGCGGCGGAGCGCAGCTAGTATTTCATATTCAGAATACTCCATTCCACATAATTTCTTTGTTCTTATCGAAATTAAAGGACAAGGGTTATAAAATTCCATATACGTGGAAATTAAATGTCACAATACATATTTATATAGGGATATGTTTAAAAATTGCTAAAACTGTCAGAAATTGCCCATTTTTACAGTAAATTAATTTTAATTGTATTTCTTCTCAGCCTCAGATCACACCTGTGACAGAATGAAGAAAAATTCAATTGTCAACATGGTCATATGTCCCATAAGAAAGTACGCATATTGTGAAGAAGCGTAAATGATCCCTTGGGCAGGTTATCGGGAAGAATGACAAACATTTTCACTGACAAGATAGCGTCGGATAAGACGTTACGTTCCTTGATGTTGTAAATCATCAACAATTGAATATTTCGTCATGTATTATCCTATTCACTAAAACATGGGGGTTAATCACCTAGATAGTCTCTTATGCTGCATAATGTCCGACACCAACTCGCTGCGCTATACTTGCGACAGAGATGTCGTCACGCCCCTCTTTAAACTGCCTGCTTGCGCTTTCTCCAGACCGCTTAATGCAGATGTCCTGACAACCGCTTAACGATCCTCCTGCAGTAACGTGTGATCCGTGTTCGCCGCAAGCGCAGCTACCCGTTCCCTAATCCCTGACATTGCCCGAATAAACACTTTGGTCCACTGTCGGGGCTATAAATGATTATTAGAGTAGAAAATACCGTTATCATCTCCCGTTAAAGAATTCGTAGTTTATGCCCAATGCGTCTATCATCATTGTTTCAATAATTAAATACGCGCATGAGTCTTCTTCTTCAGCGCGGCTTCTCCGTTAGATGCAGTAAAATGTTCCACAGCTACTCCTGTCACATAACAGTGTGTTCAAGGAAGCACTCGACATGAAAACAGCACATAGAAGGATAATAATTTAAAACATTTCTTCATTTATAACATCGTTTCCACAATTGCCATCATCAGATCAAAACTCAGAACTGGTAAATTAAATCTAAGCCTAACTGAATCTGACTCTGAAGGTTGATTTACTAGTTCTAAATTTTGATATGATGATGGTAGTAGCCGAAATGACGTTATAAATAAGTAATTAAACATAATAAGCGGTCTAGCAGGCTTTATACACAAAAATCTACAATGATCGCTGACTCGTTCAGGAAATTTGCTTTCTGTCTTAAAGCACGGCTCATGCAAAAATGAGCTTGCCATTTTTTGACATGAGATCCTGCGAACCATGTATTAAAGGCAGTAGGCGGATTCGCTATTCCTTTTTTGTGTCATCAGTCTTCCGCCTGCTTTGACGCGGACCACCATGATTTCCTCACGTGCTAACCTCTTAATCTCAGAGTAGCACCTGCAACCTGCGTCCCCAATTATTTGCTGGATGTAGTCCATTCGCGTCTTCCTCTACAGTTCCCTCTAGTACCATGGAAGTCATTCCCTGATGTATTAACAGATGTCCTATCATCCTGTCCTTTCTTCTTGTCAGTGTTATCCAATATTCCTTTCCTCTCCGATTCTGCACGGAATTTCCTCATTCCTTACTTTACCAGACCAACTAATTTTCAACATTAGTCAGTAGCACCACATCTCAAATGCTTCGATTGTTCAATGTTCTGGTTTTCCCACAGTCCTACTATACAATACTGTGCTCCAAACGTACAGTTTCAGTAATTTCCTCCCAAAATTAAGGCCCACGTTTGATACTACTAGACTTCTCTTGGACGGGAAAGCACTTTTTGCCATTGCTAGTCAGCTTTCGACGTCAACCGTGCTCGGCCGTCGTTGGTTATTTTATTGCCTAGGTAGTAGAACTCCTCAACTTCATCTACTTCCTGGTGTTAAGTTTCTCGCTGTTCTCCTTCCCCTACTTCTCATAACTGTCGTCTTTCTTCTATCTACTCTCAATCAATACCCTGTGCTCATTAGACTGTTTGTTCCGTTCAGCAGATCATGTAATTCTTCTTCACTTTCATTGAAAATAGCAATGTCATCAGTAAATCGTATCATTGATATCCGTTCTCCTTGAATTTTAATTCCACTCATGAATCTTTCATTTGTTTCCATCATTGCTTCTTCGATGTACAGACTGAACAGTAGGGGCAAAATACTACGTCCCTGTCTTACACCCTTTTTGATTGGAGAACTTCTCTCTTGTTCGTCCACTCTTATTATTCCCTTTTGGCTCTTTTACATATTGTATATTACTCATGTTTCCCAATAGCTATTTTCCTCAGAATTTCGAACATCTTGCAACACTTTACATTGTCGCACGGCTTTTCCACGTCAAAAAATCCTATGAACCTGTCTTGATTTTTCTTCAGTCTCGCTTCCATTACCAACCGCAACGTCAGAATTGTGTCCCTATTGCTTTTGCCTTTCCTAAAGACAAACTGATCATCTAACACATACTCAATTTTATTTTCTATTCCTCTATATATTATTCCAGACAGCAACTTGGATGTATGAGCTGTTACGCTGATTGTGCGATAATTCTCGCACTTGTCATCTCTTGCAGTCTTCGAAATTGTGTGGATGATATTTTTTCGCAAGTCAAATGGTTCAAATGGCTCTGAGCACTATGGGACTCAACTGCTGTGGTCATTAGTCCCCTAGAACTTAGAACTAGTTAAACCTAACTAACCTAAGGACATCACACACATCCATGCCCGAGGCAGGATTCGAACCTGCGACCGTAGCAGTCGCACGGTTCCGGACTGCGCGCCTAGAACCGCGAGACCACCGCGGCCGGCTTCGCAAGTCAGATGGTATGTCGCCAGCCTCATACGTTCAAGACACCATCGTGAATAGTCGTTTTGTTGCCACTCCCACAATGATTTTAGAAATTCTGATGTAATATTATCTATTCCTACTACCCTATTTGATCTTAAATCTTCCGAAGCTCTTTTAAATTCTGATTCGAATACTGGAGCCCCCATCTCTTCTAAATCGACACTTATTTCTTCTTCTATCACTTCAGACAAATCGTCCCCCTCACAGAGGCTTTCAATTTACTCTTTCCATCTATCCGGTCTCTCCTCTGCGTTTGACATGGAATTTCCGCTGCACTCCTGAAGTTACTAGCCTTGCTTTTAATTTCACCGAAGGTTGTTTTGACTTTCCTATATGCTGAGTTAGTCCTTCTGACAATCATTTGTTTTTCGATTTCTTCACATTTTGCATGCAACCATTTTGTCTTAGCTTCCCTGTACTTCCTATTTATTTCATTCCTCAATGACTTGTATTTCTGTACTCCTGAATTTCCCTGAACATTTTTATACTTCCTTCTTTCGTTGATCAACTGAAGTATTTCTTCTGCTATCCATGGTTTCTTCGCAGTGACCTTCTTTGTACCTATGGTTTCTTTCCATCATCCGTGACTGCCTTTTTTGGAGTTGTTCATTCCTCTTCAGTTGCACTGCCTGTAGAGCTATTCCTTATTGGAATACCTATAACCTTAGAAAACTTCAACCGTCTCTCTACTTTCCTTAGTACTTCCGTATCCCACTTCTTTTCGTATTGATTCTTCTGATCATCTCTCTAAAGTTCTGCCTACTTTTCATCACTACTACATTGTGACCTGCGTCTATATCTGCTTCTGGGTAAGCGTTACAATCCAGAATCTGATTTCGGAATCTCTGTCTGACAATAATGTAATCTAACTGAAATCTTCCAGTATCACCCGGCCTTTTCCAAGTATTCCTCCTCCTCTTGTGATTCTTGAACAGGGTATTCGCTATTAGTGGATGAAATTTCATTGCGGAACTCAATTAGTCTTTCTGCTCTCTCATTCTTTGTCAAAAGACTATTCCCGTACAACTGCATTCCAGTTCCCCATGACTATTAGATTTTCAACTCCCTTTACGTATTGTGTTACTCTTTTAATATTCTCATATACTTTCGCTAGCTCCTCATCTTCAGCTTGCGACGTCGGCATGTATACCTGAACTATCGTTGTCCGTGTAGGTTTGGTGTCGATTCTGATAAGAACAACCCTAATACGGAACTGTTCACAGTAACACACTCTCTGCCCTACCTTCCTATTCGTACTTGCTACTCCAATTATACCATTTTCTGCTGTCCTGTACTCATCTGACAAGAAATCCTTGCCTTATTTCCGTTTCACTTAATTGACTGCTACTATATCTAACTTGAGCCTTTGTATTTCCCTTTTAAGATTTTCTAGCTTTTCTACCAAGCTTCTGACATTCCACGCCCAGACTCGTCGAACGTTATCCTTTCGTCGGTTACTAAATCTTTTTCTCATGCTCGCCTCTCCCTTGACAGTGCCCTCCCGGAGATCCGAGTAGGGGACTATTCCAAAATCTTTTGCTAATAGAGAGATCATCATGACACTTTTGGAGTTACAGGTCGCATGCCCTGCGGATACACGTTATGTGTCTTTAATGCAGTGGTTTCCATTGCGTTCCGCATCCTCATGTCGTTTATCACCGCTGATTCTTCCGCCTTTAAGGCGGTTTCCCATTCCAAGGACAAGAGAGTGCCCTGAACCTCTGTGTCTGCTCCTCCGCCCTCTTTGACAAGGCCGTTGGCAGAATGAGGCTGACTTCTTATGCCGATAGTCTTCAGCTGCCGTTGCTGATTACTATTCAACCCGGGACCGGTGACATCTTGATTACCAATAAAGACGCTACGCCTAGATTTACGTACATAAACGGGCCTCACTGCCAACTGTTAACGGACATACAAGCATACGGAATAGGTTCTCACGTATGCGAGTGGATAGAAGGCTTCTTAAGTAACAGAAGCCAGTATGTTGTCGACGGCGAGTGTTCATCAGAGATAAGGATATCGTCAAGAGTGCCCCGAGGAAGTGGGATAGGAGCGCTGTTGCATCCTGTATACAAAAGTATCCGGCTGACTGAATGAACAGCAGTCTGCGTCTGTTTGTTGATGATACTGTGGTATACGGTAAAGCTCCGTCGTTAAATGACTGTAGGAGGATACAAGACGACTTAGACACAATTTGTAGTTGGTGTGATGAATTTCAGCTAGATCTAATTTTACGAAAATGAAAGTCATTGCAGATGCGTATGAAAAAAACCATGTCCGAGTAAGACATTAGCAGTGTGCTGCTTAGCGTAGACACGTCGATTACATATCTAGGAGTAACGTTGCAAAGCAGTATGAAATGGAATGATCTTTTAAGGATTGTAGCAGGGAAGGGAAATGGTCGATTTCTGTTTATTTGGAGAATTTTATGGAAGGATGTTTTATTCGTAAAGGAGGCCGGATATACGACACTAGTGCAACCCATTGTTGAGTACTGTTCGAGTGTTTGGGATTCGCACCAGGGTTTATTAAGGGAATACATCGAAGCAATTCGGAGGCGGGCTGCTAGATTTCTTACCGTTACGTTCGTACAGGACGCAAGTAATACGCAGATGCTTCGTGAATTCAAATGGGAATCATTGGTGGGAAGGTGACATTCTTTTCAAGAAGCACTACTGAGAAAATTTAGAGAGCCGGCATTAGAGTCTGACAGCAGAACGACCCTGCTGTCGCCAACGTACATTTCGCGTAAGGACCATGAAGATAAGATTAGAGAGAATTGAGGCCGTTTGCGAGTGGACCAGGGAAGTAATTGACTATTAGTTGTACAAGCTATCCTCCAACACGCACCATAGGGTGGCCTGTGTGGTATGTATGTCGATGCAGGTGTAGATGAGTTGGAAAACAAGACTTGCGAAATGTTGGATGCTACCTGGTAGAATCTCTCAAAACTACGATCTCATGTTGAACACTCCAAGGAAGTTTTACGTAACATGAAGTGTGATGCTTTGTAGCTGGCTATTGGCAGTTAATGATCGTGTGCACATTAATCAATTTGCATAAAATCTAATGGCCTCTCACGCATACATCGCATTTCGTTCAGAAGAGGCGGAGAGGTTTTCGAGTTCACACCGAATTGCGTTCTAGAAGTTACTGATGAGCCCGATAGATTTCATCTGGTAAATCACATCACTTCGTGCCTCACAGTGCCATGAAACTCCACTCTCCAACACCGTACATCGATCCTGAGACAGATGTGCTAGTTAATTTTAAACAAACATACTTATGAGGTACGAATGTGGACAATGCAGAATACTGTAACTGAAACACTTGTTTAAACTTCCACCAGTTACAGTAGACATCTTTGTTTGAATCCTGTGCGTTTCGAGTGAAGTCACACTTCATCAAAATCATGCTATATGAACTTACATAGCTTTTATTAGCTCCTTTTTGGCTATCTTCCTTATCACTTAGATAATGATAGTAAAGGTGTAAATTTCTTTACATGGTCGGAAAAAATGCAACAGTCTCAAGGACATGGTAATTTTATTGACAGGTGAAGTGACAGGTAGGTTATCATTGTAGGAGCGTAAGATAACGAATTCAGACCAAGTGAAACAGCTGAATGTCACGGTAAAGGGTGCACAAACAGTCGCATCGGTACTCAGTGTACCCCACTCCTGTGGCATCCTGCGGTAGATTGCCGCAAGGATCTTGGCGCTGTTTGTAACAATTCTGCACTGGTTCTAGCGGGACTCGGAGAATGTCTAAGTTCACGCTTCACCATGTCTCACGCGTGTTCAGTTGGCGAGAGAGCTGGTCATCATGCTGACCAGGCCAGTTGGTGAACACCACGAAGAGCTCGATGAGTCACAGCACCAGTATGTGGATGTACATTGTCTGCTGCAAATTCACATCACCTTCCTGTCGAAGAAATGGCAGCACAGGCATAAGAACCATGCTTGGCGGTGTCGTAGTGTCAATGATAGACTGGGCAGAGGCTCACGTGTTTTTAATCTTGCTGCAGGCAGGCGGGTTCTAATTATCCTTGATAACGCCACTGATGCAATATGTGCCCGGATTTTGCCCTTAGATGATGTTCGGTCGGCCACCGCTGCTCGCATAATGTGTCAACGATCTAGATGTGCGTTTGTACTACGCAGACATCCAGAAAGCCGTTCAAAGTAGTGACACGCTGCCTACATATTGTGCACATCATTTGCAGCAATCCGCCAGTACGACCATCCAGCTTCCCGCAGGCCCACAATGCGACCCTCTTCAAATGGCTGTAGCTGTTGAACAGGAGTACGTACTCGTCGGCGGGGCCAGAGAATAAATATTGCGAACACTGCTCACTCCCACACTCAGCAGAGTTACTGCCTTGAGTTTTGAAACAGAGGGCGCAAAGCCAGGTCTCCTAAGCGTCATGTGATCGCCGATGACCGTGACAAATGAGTCACTAACAATACAACCGCTCCGTATGCACATATTATACCCTAGTGCCACTGAACACGTACATTCGTGGTGTTGCATTTTTTCCGGCAGTGTACAAGCAGAGATTAAGAGATGATTAATTATTCTCTCCAAGGACTCTAGAGCACAGAGAATTCAACCATACTAAGAAGTTGGAGTAAGTGATATAAATGTAAGCAACCAGCTAGTTGATCAGTACTGCTGAAGCGTGTGGAACCCATAACAAATAGGAATAACAGGAGATATTGAACACTTTCAAAGAATGACAGCATGAATGGTCACAGGTTTGACCCACGGGAGAGTTTCGCGGAAGTCCTGAGAAATCTGAAGTGGCAGACCCTTGAGATAAACGCCAACTATTCCACGAAATTATAAAAATACCAGATGTATGATAAATATTTATTTGTGATAGAGTTAGTTTGATGGCGTTAGAGCCACATCTTCAAGGATACATATTTATTTCGTAACTGAAGGATAAACAGTTGATTTAAATTATGAAATAAATATATATCACCAAAGATGTGATTACAACGCTATGAAACTAGTTGGATCAAGCAATACCCAGTAGATCATATCTATGAAATAAATACGTGCACGTGAAGATGAGGCACTAACTCCAGGAAACTAGCTGAGTCATTACTAAATATCATACAGCTGAAACGGTCTTTTTCATCATCATGCGCCGGCCGGTGTGGCCTAGCGGTTCTAGGCACTTCAGTCTGGAACCGCGCGACCGCTACTGTCGCAGGTTCGAATCCTGCCTCGGGCATGGATGTCTGTGATGTCCCTAGGTTAGTTAGGTTTAAGTAGTTCTAAGTTCTAGGGGACTGATGACCTCAGATGTTAAGTCCCATAGTCCTCAGAGCCATTTGAACCATTCATCATGATGCAATTCTACAGCTGTGGATGCCCAAGGTACAAAATTTTCTACTCCGCAAAAGCTTATTGAAAAAGTTTCACGAACCAGAACCGCCCTAGGAATGTATCACAGTCCCTACACATCGCTACCGGTTCAAATGGTTCTGAGCACTATGGGACTGAACGTCTATGGTCATCAGTCCCCTAGAACTTAGAACTACTTAAACCTAACTAACCTAAGGACATCACACAACACCCAGTCATCACGAGGCAGAGGAAATCCCTGACCGCGCCGGGAACCGAACCAGGGAACCCAGGCGTGGGAAGCGAGAACGCTACCGCACGACCACGAGATGCGCACCATCGCTACCGCACAGACGGTGAAGAGAAGCTTAGATTAAGTACAGCACACACAGAGGCATTTAAACAACCATTTTTACCACGTTCCATACACCAGTGGAATGGGAAGAAGCCCTAGTAAGTCATACAAAGGAAAGAGCCCTCTGCCGTGCACTTCACAGTGGTTTGCAGAGTATAAACGGGAGTTTCAATGCAGTGATTTCCCTCGAAACAAATAGTGCATCATGAAGATTAACTTGTAGCCCTTTCAACAGATAATCCTTTATTTTACGCGAACAGACGGCCCTCCAACCTCTATAGCAGGCAACGTCAAGAGTGAATTCTACAGCTTCTAGACATACCACATTGCTTAAGAAAACAAACTGACATTGACTAACAACAAACTGATCCGTTCCCGTCGCGTGTCTGGAATGCGAACTGGTAGCGTAATGTGCCAAATTCTGGCATTTTAAAGCATGAAGTTATGGGCAGAAACTGCTGCATGCGCTCTTCTTTCCAGATTTAGGATTTTCCATATTATATACTATCACAATCAATGTGTCTACCAGCATAATGTAATGTGTTTTAAGAAGCTGATATTTCGGTCAACCCATCATCAAAGAAAACATACTGCAGCGAAGTTCACAAGAAAATTAAACAAAGGAAGACTGAATTAAAGACAGAACTGAGCATATACAGGATAACTGCTTACAGTGTGGCACAGTGGTGTAGAGGTAATAGGGACGAAGACATTGGTACAGGACACTAGTGGCCTCCCGGTGGCTATAATTAACGTGCAGCTACTCACAGAGACTCAATGTGTGGTTATCCTACTGACAGCGAAACTTGGTAGATATTACAATGCGTTAGTGCGGAACTAATTTAGGCTGTCAAAGAACTAATTCCATCAGGTGCGAACCTGGCAGTGTGAATGCAGCGAAGACTTATAGAAATGTTTCCACACGTAACGGATAAGGAATGGGACGTGGGCATAAAAGGTCAAACAGGTGAGAATGGCATAATGTTTATTTTATTAGTAACTGACTCTTGCACAATTTGTTCAATATGAGCACCGGAGATGTCGACGAGATGCTGCGTCCGTAAAAAGACGTAATCAACAGTTGCTCGCAGCAGTTCGAGTGACATGTGAACGACGTGTTCCAGTGTACAGGCCTTCAGATCAGGTAGAGACCGAAGGTGTCCCTGGTAAACGCGTTCTTTTAGATATCCCCAAAGCCATGAGTCACAGGGCTCCAGATCGGGTGATCTTTACAGGCCATGCATTTGGAAAACTCCTGGACACAACATGTCCTCGAAGGTTGCAATAAGCATATCTTTCACTGGGCGAGCGATACGAGGCGTTGCCCCACCTCGCATGAAAACAGTGGTTTCCACACAGTTGCGCTGTTTCAAAGTACGAATCACAGTCTGTAGACGGAGGTCTCGATAAAGTGCAGACGTCACGGTGCACCTGACAGAACCTCTGGGTGTATTATCTTCAAAGAAGACCGGACCGAGACTAAGGGTGGTCACCGCACAGTTACATAAGGCGAGTGCAAAGGCTCTTCGTGACAAGATGAGATTTAACAATATCCCAAAATACGGTTGTTCTGTGTATTCACTGCATCTTGCCCCCCTTCTTGCAGCGGTGTACCGTAGGTCTCTAAAAGAGCGTAGCGTTCCAAAGGATTGGAAGAGGGCACAGGTCATCACCGTTTTCAAGAAGGGACGTCGAACAGATGTGCAGAACTATAGACCTACATCTCTAACGTCGATCAGTTGTAGAATTTTGGAACACGTATTATGTTCGTGTGCAATGGCTTTTCTGGAGACTAGAAATCTACTCTGTAGGAATCAGCATGGGTTTCGAAAAAGACGATCGTGTGAAACCCAGCTCGCGCTATTCGTCCACGAGACTCAGAGGGCCATAGACACGAGTTCCCAGATAGATGCCGTGTTTCTTGACTTCCGCAAGGCGTTCGATGCAGTTCCCCACAGTCGTTTAATGAACAAATTAAGAGCATACGGACTATCAGACCAGTTGTGTGATTGGATTGAAGAGTTCCTAGATAACAGAACGCAGCATGTCATTCTCAATGGCGAGAAGTCTTCCGAAGTAAGAGTGATTTCAGGTGTGCCGCAGGGGAGTGTCGTAGGACCGTTGCTATTCACAATATACATAAATGACCTTCTGGATAACATCGGAAGTTCACTGAGGCTTTTGCGGATGATGCTGTGGTATATTGAGAGGTTGTAACAATGGAAAATTGTACTGAAATGCAGGAGGATCTGCAACGAATTGAGGCATGGTGCAGGGAATGGCAATTGAATCTCAATGTAGACAAGTGTAATGTACTGCGGATACATAGAAAGAAAGATCCTTTATCATTTAGCTACAACATAGCAGGTCAGCAACCAGAAGCAGTTAATTTCATAAATTATCTGGGAGTAGGCATTAGGGGTGATTTAAAATGGAATGATCATATAAAGTTGATCGTCAGTAAAGCAGATGCCAGACTGAGATTCATTGGAAGAATCCTAAGTAAATGCAATCCGAAAACAAAGGAAGTAGGTTACAATACACTTGTTCGCTCACTGCTTGAATATTGCTCACGAGTGTGGGATCCGTACCAGATAGGGTTGATAGAAGAGATAGAGAAGATCCAACGGAGAGCAGCGCGCTTCGTTACAGGATCATTTAGTAATCTCGAAAGCGTTACGGAGATGATAGATAAACTGTAGTGGAAGACGTTGCAGGAGAGACGCTCAGTAGCTCGGTACGGGCTTTTGTGGAAGTTTAGAGAACAAACCTTCACCGAGGAGTCCAGCAGCATATTGCTCCCTCCTACGTACATCTCGCGAAGAGACCATGAGGATAAAATCAGAGAGATTAGAGCCCACACAGAGGCATACCGACAATCTTTCTTTCCACGAACAATACGACACTGAAATAGAAGGGAGAACCGATAGAGGTACTCAAAGTACCCTCCGCCACACACCGTCAGGTGGCTTGCGGAGTATGGATGTAGATGTAGATGTGAAATGTGCGTCGTCACTTCACACAATACTGCCCAGCCATATGTTATCATCTTTGATCCGTACCAGAAACCGAAGAGCAAATTCAGAACACTGCAATGTCTGGATGTTGTATGGGTACCAGTGCAAAATAGGCTGGACATTCCCGTGACTCTGTACGAGCACTAGCACTACATGGGGCACATGCTGTATGGTCAGTTACTGCAACCGCAACCTCGTGAATAGCTTCCACCGGGACAGGATGCCTTTCTCTCCCAGTTGCCAAACCAAGCTCATCGGTGTTTTCGAATTTCATTATCATCTTCTTTAAACCATTTAACGACATCGTGTCTCTCCAAATACCTCTCAGTCGGCGATACTCTCAGCGCAGCTCTGTAATTGCTGCCATTCTCATAAAACTGTTTCATAACAGCACACGGTCTCTGCCGTCGATAGTCATACCGTTCATCATTGTTATGGTTTGTCTAGCGTAGATGTCATACCGTCATAAAAAAAACTGTTTAAAGCGCCAGATTTGCAGCTGGTGGTCAAAAGTGGAACTAATTTTTTTCCCCCTCTGTAAATCGGTTCCACATTAACACACTCACAAATCTACCAAATTTCGCTGCCATATGATATTTACAGCCCACGATGTACCTCCGTGAGTAGCCGCCCTTTAATTATAAGTACCAAAGTAGAAAACAACCTCAAATTGGCCTACAAAAGCAATCTAAGCCAGGACAAAAGCGCACCGCGCGAAGTTATGAAAATCCTCACGCTCTCTTAAGCCTCCTGTTTAGTCGCTCTTCACCGCATGAAGCTCATTTACACTGACGGAAAGAAAGCCGCAACACCAAAAACCAATTAATTTAGAGTAATGAAATTTCGGGAATACATTTGTCTAAGCAACAAATTTAAGTGAAACTTCCTGGCACATTAAAACTGTGTGCTGGACCGAGACTCCAACTCGGGACCTTTGCCTTTCGCGGGAAAGTGCTCTACCATCTGAGCTACCCAAGCACGACTCACGCCCCATCCTCACAGCTTTACTTCCGCCAGTACCTCGTCTCCTGCCTTCCAAACTTTACAGAAGCTCTCCTGCGGAACTTGCAGAACTAGCACTCCTGAAAGAAAGGATATTGCGGAGACATGGCTTAGCCACAGCCTGGGGGATGTTTCCAGAATGAGATTTTCACTCTTCAGCGGAGTGTACGCTGATATGAGCCCTGCTTGGGTAGCTCAGATGGTAAAGCACTTGCCCGCGAAAGGCAAAGGTCCCGAGTTCGAGTCTCGGTCCGGCACACAGTTTGAGTCTGCCAGGAAGTTTCATATCAGCGCACACTCTGCTGCAGAGTGAAAATCTCATTCTGGGAACAAATTTAAGTGATTATCATTCCAGGATAACAGCGGGAGGATAAGCCATTGCAAATGTGAAATGCTGGTACATAAACAACCGATGTAACCGCTAGAATAGTGGAAGCTAGCATACAAACGTGCATCCATTGTGTTGTACATGTGTCAGATATCAGATTGAGGGATGGAGTTCCAGGCCTATGGCACTTGGTCGGCCAACACAAGGGCTGTTAATGCTGATTTTGGATGACACTGGATGTACTATAAATGCTCGACTGGAGACAGATCTGGTGATCAAGCAGGCCAAGGCAACATGTCGATACTCTGTATAGCATGTTGGGTTACTACACCGGTACGTTGGGTCGGGGGGGGGGGGGGAGGGAGGGGAGAGGGGGAAGCGTTACCCTGCTGGAAAACACCCCCTGGAATGCCGTTCATGAATGGCAGCAGAACAGGTCGAATCACCAGATTGACGTACGGTTTTGCAGTCAGGATAAGTGGGATAACCACAAGAGTGCTCCTGATTTCATCGGAAATTGCACCCCAAACCACAACTCCAAGTATAGGTCCATGTAAGGTCACTGTGTCTACCACGCAGACAGTCGGCTGCAGGCTCTCAACTGGCCTCTCTCTAAGCAACACACAGCCATCACCTGCACCGACGCAAAACCAGCTGTCATCAGAGGGCAAAACAGATGTCAGCCCTGCCCTCCTATGAGCTCTTGTTTGACACCACTCATGTCGCAGATGGCGGTGGTTTGGTGTCAATGCAACGCTCGCTACAGGACGTCTGGCTCGGAGCTGTCCATGAAGAAGTCAATTTGTAACAGTTCGTTGCGTCACTGTGGTGCGAACTCCTGCTAACATTGGTGCTGCAGATGCAATACGATGTGCCAGAGCCATACGCCGGACACGATGGATCGGAGTTCTGTTCGGAGTCCGATCTCCTTACGGCCGTACATTCCCGTGACCACTGCTGCCCGCAATAATGTGCAGCGGCTACATTCCTGCCAACTCTCTCTACAGTAGTGCACATATCCAGCTTCTCGTAGCCCTATCACGACCTCGTTCAAACTCAGTGAGGTGTTGATAATGGTGCGATTGTCGCCTTAAAGGTATTCTTGGCTAACATCAACTCCTTACGTCCAGTCACAGATCTAACTAACGCTCACGATCGTTATAGCGTGTATTTAAAGCAAACCCAATTTGCACCATCATAGTGGCGATACTAATGCCACTCTTACGTGACTGGCTCGAAATTTGAGCAGATGTAGAGGATCAAGTAGGTAAAAAGACAAGGGCTAGTAGAAATCCTTGGGTAACAGAAGAAATATTGAATTTAATTGATGAAAGGAGAAAATACAAAAACGCAGTAAATGAAGCAGGCAAAAAGGAATACAAACGTCTCAAAAATGAGATTGACAGGAAGTGCAAAATGGCTAAGCAGGGATGCTAGAGGACAAATGTAAGGATGTAGAGGCTTATCTCACTAGGGGTAAGATAGATACTGCCTACAGGAAAATTAAAGAGACCTCTGGAGAAAAGAGAGCCACTTGTATGAATATCAAGAGCTCAGATTGAAACTCAGTTCTAAGCAAAGAAGGGAAAGCATAAAGGTGGAAGGAGTATATAGAGGGTCTATACAAGGGCGATGTAATTGAGGACAATGTTATGGAAATTGAAGAGGATATAGATGAGGATCAAATGGGAGATATGATACTGCGTGAAGAGTTTGACAGAGCACTGAAAGACCTGAGTCGAAACAAGGCCCCTGGAGTAGACAACATTCCACTGGAACTACTGACGGCCTTGGGAGAGCCAGTCCCGACAAAACTCTACCATCTGGTGAGCAAGATGTATGAGACAGGTGAAATACCCTCAGACTTCAAGAAGAATATAATTATTCCAATCCCAAAGAAAGCAGGTGTTGACAGATGTGAAAATTACCGAACTATCAGTTTAATAAGTCTCTGCTGCAAAAGACTAATGCGAATTTTTTACAGACGAATGGAAAAACTGGTAGAAGCCGACCTAAGGGAAGATCAGTTTGGATTCCGTAGAAATATTGGAACACGTGAGGCAATACTGACCCTACGACTTATCTTAGAAAATAGATTAAGGAAAGGCAAACCTACGTTTCTAGCATTTGTAGACTTAGAGAAACCTTTTGACAATGTTGACTGGAATACTCTCTTTCAAATTCTAAAGGTAGCAGGGGTAAAATACAGAGAGTGAAAGGCTATTTAAAATTTGTACAGAAACCAAATGGCAGTTATAAGAGTCGAGAGACAAGAAAGGGAAGCAGTCGTTGGGAAGGGAGTGAGACAGGGTTGTAGCCTATCCTCGATGCTATTCAATCTATATATTGAGCAAGCCCTAAAGGAAACAAAAAGAAAATTTAGAGTAGGTATTAAAATCCATGGAGAAGAAATAAAAACTTTGAGGTTCTCCGATGACATTGTAATTCTGTCAGAGACAGCAAAGGACTTCGAAGAGCAGTTGAACGGAATTGACAGCGTCTTGAAAGGAGGATATAAGATGAACATCAACAAAAGCAAAACGAGGATAATGGAATGTAGTCGAATTAAGTCGGGTGACGCTGAGGGAATTAGATTAGGAAATGAGACACTTAAAGTAGTAAAGGAGTTTTGCTATTTGGGGAGCAAAATAACTGATGATGGTCGAAGTAGGGAGGATATAAAATGTAGACTGGCAATGTCAAGTAAAGCGTTTCTGAAGAAGAGAAATTTGTTAACATCGAGTATAGATTTAAGTGCCAGGTTCAAATGGTTCAAATGGCTCTGATCACTGTGGGACTTAACATCTGTGGTCATCAGTCCCCTAGAACTTAGAACTACTTAAACCTATCTAACCTAATGACATCACACACATCCATGCCCGAGGCAGGATTCGAACCTGCGACCGTAGCAGTCGCGCGGTTCCGGACTGAGCGCCTTAACCGCTAGACCACCGCGGCCGGCAAGTGTCAGGAAGTCGTTTCTGAAAGTATTTGTATGGAAGTGAAACATGGACGATAAATAGATTAGACAAGAAGAGAATAGAAGCTTTCTAAATGTGGTGCTACAGAAGAATGCTGAAGATTAGATGGGTAAATCACATAACTAATGAGGAGGTACTGAATAGAATTGGGGAGAAGAGGAGTTTGTGGCACAACTTGACAAGAAGAAGGGACCGGTTGGTAGGACATGTTCTGAGGCATCAAGGGATCACGAATTTAGCATTGGAGGGCAGCGTGGAGGGCAAAAATCGTAGAGGGAGACCGAGAGATGAATACACTAAGCAGATTCAGAAGGTTGTAGGTTGCAGTAAGTACTGGGAGATGAAGAAACTTGCACAGGATAGAACAGCATGGAGAGCTGCATCAAACCAGTCTCAGGACTGAAGACTACAACAACAACAATTCGTGAATTTTAAGATCGTAAAACTAACCAACAAATCGTTTTGTTTTTCTAGCCTTCTTAGTATGCGATTATCATTTTTGTAACAGTTGAGTTTAGGTCTAGATGTTAGGTTTTACATAACTTCACAAAAATCTTTTTTTTTCTTTTGTTACGCTGATGTGAAAGTCTAAATTGCAGTGGTTAAAAAAATAAAGAATTTTAAAATTGAGATCTGTGGCGCAGAAGGGCGAGAGAATATTCAAAAACTCGATTAGCGCGGGTGTGATGTAGCTAGCATAGGTAGCTTTTGTAGTCCCGGCTAATTAGGCAGCAATTGTCCTATACCAAATTGTTCGTCTCGACTTCCCCACACCAGTGTGGTACGTTGTAAATAGTTATCGTTTACATCCAGTGACCATTGGCAGAAAAAGGGAAAACCGCAAACGGATCAGCAGCCTTGTGCCAACGGCACTTCTACGTGGCGATCGCAGTTTGACGATTTCGGTTAACCGATGCTTCGGTTGAAAAGTATTAGGATAATTAATATTTTGCTGTACAATAATTAATTCAGCAAGACCTGTAGTAAGACCGCAGTTTAAGTTGTGAAAAAGTGATATTTGAGAACTGAGTTAGTTAACACGATTTCATTTCGCCTGAATTATTTTCTGGAATCGCAGAAGAAGCGATAAAATATCTCTACTCGCTTGAAGGATCTTAGCTGAACCATGTCCCACGTGCGTGCAACATGGGAGTTCAAATACTGTGCGAGGGACTTTAGCGAGTTAGAGAAAGCGTTAATTACGAAAAAAAAGTATTGTTAAATTTGTGCGATGAAAGAAAGAGTTTGAGTTTGCACCTTTACGTTATTTAACCAATTGGTGAAATTGCATATTTAGAGGAAAGGGGAAACAAGGAGTGCACAGATACTGTAGGGATTAACCAAAGGAATTATGACGGGAATAACGAGATGTGATGAGGAGACAAAAAAATGTTTACTGAAGCCCTAACAACAAAAGTTCATTTCCTTTGATGATATTTTCCACAACATGAGGCGAAACCTGACACAGTGCACTTGTAACAACAACAACGACGCTGCACTATTGTATATGTAAGTAATTTTGTTTTCCTTCTGATTTTTCGACAAACTAGTGTAATTGATGTTCTGATTTCATTTTTTTTTGTCTCATGCCATTGTGTTAAGAAAACTGTAAACAAGTTTCAATGTGAACATTAATGTTTCTGTCAAATGTCAAGTAATATTGTGATAGAACTGAAATGTAACGAATTTTGAAACTGTTGTAAGATGTTTAAAATTGTAAATGTGCGTCTGGTCCATACGTACGCAATGTGTTAGGATATGTAGAATGCAAAACCTCGGGTGAATACCCAGTCTGTCAGGGAGCGGTAAAAGGTGGGTGGCAGGCGAGCGCGGGAAAATGCGCATGGGCACTGCACGGCACAACGGGCTCAGCAGTAGCAGTTGGAGTTTGGCATTGGTCTGAGCAACACCTTCTGGAGCGAGGAGGCTCTCCTGGAAGACGTAGTTTCACTGAGCCTCGGGTATGCTGTTCCAACGCCCTCACAGCATGGCAAAATTCCATAGGCACTAAATGGAAAAGTATTATGACGCTAAGACGAATTAAAGTGCCGATACATCAAGAGCCATAGCTGTGGTTGTATGTGTGCTCTGTGCCTCGCCATCTCGCCGCCCGCCAACAGCCGCATCGATACAAGCAGGTTGAAACTTTTAGTACTGTATTCGTATGGACCATAGAGTGAACTGTTCAATAATAACCTAAATTTTACCAGAACTTTCCCATCATTTAATTATCCTCACAACTAACCTAGACAGGGTCCTTTCCAAATGTTGTGCAATCCGAGTGTCCCGAAATGAAAAATTAAATTTTGTGTTAATAATAATTACTTGCAGACCTAGCTATGTTAGAATGGTGTTTAAAGAACTGTTTTGTTTCCAGAATGAGATTTTCACTCTGCAGCGGAGTGTGCGCTGATATGAAACTTCCTGGCAGATTAAAACTGTGTGCCCGACCGAGACTCGAACGCGGGACCTTTGCCTTTCGCGGGCAAGTGCTCTACCAACTGAGCTACCGAAGCACGACTCACGCCCGGTACTCACAGCTTTACTTCTGCCAGTACCTCGTCTCCTACCTTCCAAACTTTACAGAAGCTCTCCTGCAGGAGAGCTTCTGTAAAGTTTGGAAGGTAGGAGACGAGGTACTGGCAGAAGAAAAGCTGTGAGTACCGGGCGTGAGTCGTGCTTCGGTAGCTCAGTTGGTAGAGCACTTGCCCGCGAAAGGCAAAGGTCCCGAGTTCGAGTCTCGGTCGGGCACACAGTTTTAATCTGCCAGGAAATTTCAACTGTTTTGTTAATGAACCAGTAAATGAATAACGAAGGTCTAACGAAGCTGAAATATAACTTCAATATTGATATAGTAATGAAGTTTAATTATGTCGAGACAGATATAAAGGTATTTAAATGGGACGTAAATAAGATAAAAAGAGTAGTAACTCATATACTGGAAATCTTGAACGCATGATAATTTCAGTAATCAATTTTTTTTAATATAGTGATCATAACAGTTTCAGGGTCCCCCCCCCCCTTTATTCATTTGAATTCTAAAGTGTTCCACATTGGTTTGACCGGCAAAAGTTAAAGTCAAAATAAAAGCCAAAATTTATCAGTGTTTTATCTTTATCAAAATTGACATTTTGTGTGTGGCTCGAAAGTGCTATTTCTAGGGTAACCTATGCCCAATTTTAATCAGATTAATACCGTATTATTATCAAATTGGTAGCATCTTTTGGTTTGCTTTTGGTCCATCCTGACGTGTAATTGCATTTCGAACTTACTTGACAGATCATTGTCATTACAGAGTGGGTGTACGTCTGATTTGCCACCATTCAGGTACACGCGGTCGATATCTATACGAAGATCCTTTCTCATAAGGTGAAGCCCGTTCACTTTTTTTTTTTTTTATTTATTGTGATTTCATTCCCCTGCCCCATATGGGCAGGGGAGGGCTGTCAGTGGCACAATCCACCGCTCTTCAGCCGAGTGACACGACAACTAAAACAAGAATAAAATGATACATACATAAGGAGATAAAAAAAAGGGGAACATAAAACAGAGTAAGGGGAGAAAATGGAGGTAAAAATACACTGACATGTAGATGTTCATGGGGGACAGTTAAAAAAGTCACCGGATAGTTAAAAAGCACAGCCAGCGATTCTTAAAACACAGAGAACACACTGAATGTGCATGCACAGGTTAAAAGTTGGCCACAGTATTAAAAACACTCCGAAACAACACACTTAAAATCCACTTGGAGCACACGACGAAGAATCGCTCACTTACCATAGTACAAGCTTTAAGGAGTATTGTGTGCCCCACGCGCACGTTACAAGTGGCTCCCGGTGACAGGACATCTAGTTGTTGTCGGTCACAAATTAACGTGAATACCGAACAGTGGATGTTCAGTGGCACGAATTGCAATATTATTCAGTAAAGTAAATAGCAGTGAACGTCAAGTACGGTAGTGAGGTGTAATTTGCGTTCAGTATGGACAAGAACGTAGACACAGTAGATGTGACGAGCGTAATGGAAGATGCGGCTGGCAATGACAGGAGTTTACGCGGCCAGATAACAGATGGCGTTAGCGGAAGACAGTTGACGTACATACAATACCACGAACATGTTAACGAACAGATTGAAATGTCGAGATTGCCTAGAACACAACAAGGAATAAAACAGGAAGTAGAGGATGACTTTGTAGATGATAGTGGGTATGTGAACGAATCCACTGACATGTTTGATTCTCCACAGATAAAGAAAGAACCGAAAGAAAATTTTGATGTAGGATCGGAACACACCGATTCCGTAGAACAAAACAGTGTGAAAATTTTAAGCATGAACGACTTATTTGAACGATTAACCAAACAAATTGCAAGACAGAATGATCAGCTTAAAACACACGTTGATGAGCTCAAAACACAGAATGATCAGCTTAAAACACACATTGATGAGCAGCTTAAAACACAAGTTGGTCAGCTTAAAGCACAGGTCGAAGAACCAGGAATTAAAAGTAGTATACAAATAGAACAGGTAGAACAAAAAGTGGGTAATTTAAGTTCTGCAGTAAATACTATGAAGTCAGAAATTGACACAGTTAATAAAAATAAGAATACTATGCAGGGGGAAATTGACAACATTAACAGTAGGTTTGATGTTGAAATTCTCAACATCCAAGAGAAAGTAGAGCCTCTAGTTGAAACAAAAGTAGACGAAAAAATTTTCGGTCTTAAAACTGAGATCGTAAAGGAATGCCGACAAGGAATCTCACAGTTGAAAAAGGCAGTTTCAGATACTGAAAGAAATTTAGATGTAAAAGTTATCGGGTGTGTGCAAAAGTGTGAACAAAATACATCGAAAATTCAAGGCAAAATTTTCGATCTCGAGAGTAAAATCAAAGATAGGCCTGGTGTTGTCTGTAATGGCACGCCACTCACGAAGCTGTTGGAAGGTGAGGAGCGCTTCGATCCCGACAAGAAACATAACGGATGGCATCCGTTGGATTTCATCAAAAATTGCGAGAGGATGTTTCCTGAACACTTGTCTGGTCAGGAGAAGATAGACATAGTAATTAGTGCCTTAGCAGGTGACGCTAAGCGCTGGGGAATTAACTTAAATACCGAACTAATGACATTCGAAGAGTTTAAACAAAAGTTTACAGAAGAATACTGGTCCGAACAAAAACAGGATCATTTGTGGCGCTGGCCGTGCGGTTAAAGGCGCTTCAGTCTGGAACCGCATGACCGTTATGGTCGCAGGTTCGAATCCTGCCTCGGGCATGGATGTGTGTGATGTCCTTAGGTTAGTTAGGTTTAATTAGTTCTAAGTTCTAGGCGACTGATGACCTCAGCAGTTAAGTCGCATAGTGCTCAGAGCCATTTTCATTTGTGGCGCGAGTTTATCATGGCCAAAGTTCATGATAACAGGGGCAGGAATTCTTTGAAAGATTTCTGCGAATATTGGTACCGAAAGTTGACACATTTAAGAGGGAGAAGATCCGATTCTGAAATCGTATGGGAGCTATATAAAAAGCTTCCAGAATATTCGAAGAGATATGTGGGAAGCAATCATCGCAGCTTCCAAGCATTTCTCGAAAGGGTCAAAGACGAAGACCACTGGCGCGAAAGTCGTGCCAATTATCAGAATTTTAGTAACAGGAATAATCGTAATAATGACGAGAGGAATGACGACGATGGTTTTCGCGTCAACATGATACAGAGAGGTAGAAGCAGAGGAAGAGGAAGAGGGAGTTATCCAGGTCGCGGTAGAGGATACACCGCGCAAGATAATAACGACGTGGGAAACTGATTTCCGCGAACGTTGCGGGCCAAACGGAAGTGGACAGAACATACCGGCCCCGATTTAAGAAACATTACCGGACTGACAGTGAAGTTATGAGACAGGTTAGGGACAGGCGTAGAACGACGCAGCGTGTTGTGGCGAAGCAAGCGTCAGGTGCGTGCGCAGATGAGTCATCTTCGCCGCGCAGAGTGATACATGTTAACAGGCGAGTGGAGCATCAGAGGGCAACGGCCCAGCCTAGCAGAACAGCTGGTCAGAGAGAAGCCGCTAGCAAGGCGGCAGAAGTAGGTACAAACATTGCCGTAAGAGCTGGTGAATACATTACGAGTGGTAATTCCGTGGCGTAGGAAATAGTAGATGGAACAGTGGATACACAGAGAGGTGCGGTTAGCAGTGTTAGCAATGAAGTAAATGGCGAGAATGAATTAGCAGAAGTAACTGATTGGCGTGTGCAGATCGACGATCTGTACAAGGGTCTCAAGCAATGTGAATGGGAGGATTTTAAGAAGGAATATGAGGCAAGGAGGTTAATTAGTGAAAAAGGAAATAGTAGGGACGTCGATAAGGTGACGTGGCCCGAATTTGAAGAGGAGAGAGCAAATAGCGCCGCGCAAAGTACGCGTGCTGCCGATAGGACAATGGTTAAAGATAGGAAGGAATTGAAGGATGAAATCCTAAGCACTGACGAGGAAGTAACTTCTGTTAACGATCCGCCAACAGTACAGGCTGTTACCGAAAGGCACCATGGGGAAGGGGCAGGTAATTACCTAAGAGTAATTGAAGTCCACGAGGATGACGCTAAATATGAAGTAACAGTGGATGTGAGTAAAGCTGACAATGAGGTCGTTTTGCCAAAAGAGGATATTGAGTTCAAATCAAAGCCTGATGAAAATGCAGAGGAAGAACTTAGTGCCTGTTTCAGAAAAGCTTTTATGTTAGAACCTGAAAGTGGTCCAGAATGGTCGGATTCTGACGATGGTTCAGATGACGAGTATTTTGGTACTAGTGAAAATAATGGGAATACAGCTAATTGCGATATTGTACCTACTGATGACGAAGTTTCAAAACAAAACCCAGATATTGAGACTGAACACAGAAAGAAAGAGCCACCTGACGACTCATTGTCTATTTTGCAAAGAGTTCAAGTAAGCAAAGACTTTGAAATCCAGAAACCAAGAAAGCCACCAGATATAAATGGTTCACAGGTCAGGAACGTGTCTTGGGACAATGTCACAGTCGACCAAGGTGCGTTGTGGAAAAAACAGGAAGGGGCATGATTTAGAGCCTAGGGCAGATTTATATTGGACTTCGAGAATGTCATGAACACCTTACATCATGAATCTACTGGGTTCCCACCGGAAGAAATTTTGTTAGGCAGCAGAAGTAAAAGTTTAATTGAGAAAAAAACTAGAGTTTCCACCTTGTATAAGCTTGGGGTTGAGTCAAAAGAAAGAATTAGTCAGAAAAAGGGCAAAGCAAAAAGCTGACTCTAGGTCTAAAAGACATGATAAAAACCTGAAAGTTTCAAAATTTAAAATTGGGGATTATGTTCTTTTAAAAACCCACAAAAAATCTAGTGAACTGAACCATGAAATTTCCAAATTTAAATACACTACTGGCCATTAAAATTGCTACACCAAGAAGAAATGCAGATGATAAACGGGTATTCATTGGACAAATATATTATACTACAACTAACATGTGATTACATTTTCACTCGATTTGGGTGCATAGATCCTGAGAAAAAAGTACCCAGAACAACCACCTCTGGCCGTAATAACGACCTTGATACGCATGGGCATTGGGTCAAACCGAGCTTGGATGGCGTGCGCGGGTACAGCTGCCCACGCAGCTTCAACACGATACCACAGTTCATCAAGAGTAGTGACTGGCGTGTTGTGACGAGCCAGTTGCTCGGCCACCATTGACCAGAAGTTTTCAATTGGTGAGAGATCTGGAGAATGCGCTGGCCAGGGCAGCAGTCGAACATTTTCTGTATTCAGAAAGGCCCGTACAGGACCTGCAACATGCGGTCGTGCATTATCCTGCTGAAATGTAGGTTTTCGCAGGGATCGAATGAAGGGTAGAGACACGGGTCTTAACAGATCTGAAATGTAACGTCCACTGTTCAAAGTGCCGTCAATGTGAACAAGAGGTGACCGAGACGCGTAACTAATGGCACCCTATACCATCACGCCGGGTGATACGCTAGTATGGCGATGAGGAATACACGCTTCCAATGTGCGTTCACCTCGATGTCGCCAAACACGGATGCGACCATTATGATGCTGTAAACAAAACCTGGATTCATCCGAAAAAATTACGTTTTGCCATTCGTGCACCCAGGTTCGTCGTTGAGTACACCATGGCAGGCGCTCCTGTCTGTGATGCAGCGTCAAGGGTAACTGCAGCCATGGTCTCCGAGATGATAGTCCATGCCGCTGCAAACGTCGGCGAACTGTTCGAGCAGATGGTTGTTGTCTTGCACACGTCCCCATCTGTTGACTCAAGGATCGAGACGTGGCTGCATGATCCGTTACAGCCATGCGGATAAGATGCCTGTTATCTCGACTGCTAGTGATACGAGGCCGTTGGGATACAGCACGGCGTTCCGTATTACCCTCCTGTACCCACCGATTCCATATTCTGCTAACAGTCATTGGATCTCGACTAACGCGAGCAGCAATGTCGCGATACGATAAACCGCAATCGCGATAGGCTACAATCCGACCTTTATCAAAGTCGGAAACGTGATGGTACGCATTTCTCCTCCTTACACGAGCCATCACAACAAGGTTTCACCAGGCAACGTCGGTCAACTGCTGTTTGTGTGTGAGAAATCGCTTGGAAACGTTCCTCATGTCAGCACGTTGTAGGTGTCGCCACCGGCCCCAACCTTGTGTGAATGCTCTGAAAAGTTTATCATTTGCATATCACAGCATCTTCTTCCTATCGCTTAAGTTTCGTGTCTGTAGCACGTCATCTTAGTGGTGTAGCAATTTTAATGGCCAGTAGTGTACATTTATAATGGACCATATATAATACAGAACATTCCACACGATAATGTTTACTACCTGATCTACCCAAAATCCAAGGGACCTTTAGGTGTAAGAAACGTTGTGGACCTGAAACTGTATGTTCCTAAGAGTGAGTAACCTAAGTACAATCAGAAAGCAATCTGCAGTAAATGTGCTGTATCTTATGCTGAACTATTTTATTCTAAATGTAACAAATCTTTGTAAATGTATGTATACCAGTGTCAGTGTGCTAATGTACTTATGTGAGTTTCAGATTACCATATGTACTATAAATGTAAAGATGTGTGGAAAACAGGGCTGAAAAGAAAAAGCAAATGCTGCAAGCCAGATAAAGGATGGGACTGCCAAAAATCAAAGTGGGCAGTAGGTGAGTCATTATATAACGGACTGCCAAAAATCAAAGAGGGCAGATAAATAGTCAAAGGAGAATTGTAAGTGTGGTACAAGTGATGTGATAAAATGATGCGAAATGGACTGCCCAAATCTGAATAATAGGCAGCAAATATATGTAGGGATTTTTCTAAACAGTATTGTGTGTTTATTAGTAAATAAAGAAATGACTGCCATTCAATGCAAGCACCAACAAATTGTTTTATAGTGTATATAGGTACTTGTATCTGCTTTGCAGTTAAGTGTTTGTGTTCCAGATTTTTATTTTTATTTCTCTGAGAAATTTAATAATAATGATTAATTTGCTACTTAAATCATGTTGTGATAGGAGGTTGGACTGTGCCAAAGGCACTTAAGTAAATGATAGGTAAATGTTCTCAATATATTAAAAAGTATAGGCCTATATGATGTGAGTGAAAGGAAGTTTTGTGATATAAAATTTTATGATGCCACTTTCACGCAAAGATTCAGAACCCCTGTATAAATATAAAGTTTAGTGTTCCCATCAAATTTGCACTTAGTGAAAGTTACTGGAAACGGGGGCATGTGTAACAACAACAACGACGCTGTACTATTGTACATATAAGTAATTTTTTTCCCTTCTGCTTTTTCGATAAACTAGTGTAATTGATGTTCTGATTTCATTTTTTTTGTTTTTTTTTTGTTTTATGCCATTGTGTTAAGAAAACTGTAAACAAGTTTCAATATGAAGATGTGATAGAATTGAAATGTAACGAATTTTGAAACTGTTGTAAGATCTTTAAAATCGTAAATGTGCGTCTGGTCCATACGTACGCAATGTGTTAGGATATGTAGAATGCAAAACCTCGGGTGAATACCCGGTCTGTCAGGGAGCGGTAAAAGGTGGGTGGCAGGCGAGCGCGAGAAAATGTGCACGGGCACTGCACGGCACAACGGGCTCAGCAGTAGTGGTTGGAGTTTGGCATTGGTCTGAGCAACACCTTCTGGAGCGAGGAGGCTCTCCTGGAAGACGTAGTTTCACTGAGCCTCGGGTATGCTGTTCCAACGCCCTCACAGCATGGCAAAATTCCATAGGCACTAAACGGAAAAGTATTGTGACGCTAAGAAGAATTAAAGTGCCGATACATCAAGAGCCATAGCTGTGGTTGTATGTGTGCTCTGTGCCTCGCCATCTCGCCGCCCGCCAACAGCCGCATCGATACAAGCAGGTTGAAACTTTTAGTACTGTATTCGTATGGACCATAGAGTGAACTGTTCAATAATAACCTAAATTTTACCAGAACTTTCCCATCATTTAATTATCCTCACAACTAACCTAGACAGGGTCCTTTCCAAATGTTGTGCAATCCGAGTGTCCCGAAATGAAAAATTAAATTTTGTGTTAATAATAATTACTTGCAGACCTAGCTATGTTAGAATGGTGTTTAAAGAACTGTTTTGTTAATGAACCAGTAAATGAATAACGAAGGTCTAACGAAGTTGAAATATAACTTTAATATTGATGTAGTAATGAAGTTTAATTATTTCGAGACAGATATAAAGGTATTTAAATGAGAAGCAAATAAGATAAAAAGAGTAGTAACTCATATACTGGAAATCTTGAACGCATGATAATTTCAGTAATCAATTTTTTTAATATAGTGATCATAACAGTTTCAGGGTCGCCCCCCCCCCCTAATTCATTTGAATTCTAAAGTGTTCCACATTGGTTTGACCAGCAAAAGTTAAAGTCAAAATAAAAGCCAAAATTTATCAGTGTTTTATCTTTATCAAAATTGATATTTTGTGTGTGGCTTGAAAGTGCTATTTCTAGGGTAACCTATGCCCGATTTTAATCAGATTAATAGACAGTATAAAGTTTGGTAGTATACATTATAGTGTAGTGTTATGTATTCATGGTTTTTCCGTATCAGTACAGAACGTGAAACTATCAGTTCAATAAATTTTCTGATTCTAAACTTCTACTATATTATGCAGAGTTACTACGTGTTTTTTTGCATGAATACATACCAACTTGTACAGGGAAGAAACTCAGTTAATGCCTAATTAGGCTGGCGACCGTATTATTATCAAATTGGTAGCATCTTTTGGTTTGCTTTTGGTCCATCCTGACGTGTAATTGCATTTCGAACTTACTTGACGGATCATTGTTATTACAGAGTGGGTGTAAGTCTGATTTGCCACCATTCAGGTACACGCGGTCGATATCTGTACGAAGATCCTTTCTCATGAAGTGAAGCCCGTTCACTTACCATAGTACAGGCTTTAAGGAGTATTGTGTGCCCCACGCGCACGTTACACACTGTACATATGAATACGGTCTAATACTTAAAAGCGATCGCCTCCGAATAACAAATTCTGCTCCTTTGTGTATCATTTACACTAAAAGAGGATTATTCGCTTTTTTGTTCCTTTTCACATCTCTGTTAAAGTTCATCGGCGGCGCTGAAGGATTGTCCCTTGAAATGTAGCTGGATTTGGAAAATTACGTAACAATATTCGCTTGCCGGCCTGGTCTGCTTGCAACGCAACTCTGGTAGTCACCTTGTCGGCAAGGATAACCAGATGCGTCTCGTCGGCAATGAGCCCTGTGAAGGAATGCGCCGCCTGTTTAGCTCCACTGCCATCCGGTTTCGCCGTGCAGAGAATTTTGCGAGTTTCAGCCTGCGCCTCGTGGTCCCTTAACGTACCTCTCAGTGTTCGTTGTTACGCGGGCGAGGACTAGAGAGTTCAACGAGTCGTCGACATCGATGTCAGCAGAGACAGGACGCTTCTCCACTTCGGCCAAGCAAAACTGAACGAGTCGGTCACGGACTCGCCCAGACGATCGTCTATGACTGAAGGCAACCAAAATCAGGGACAGGGCACCTCGTGCGCAGCGTCCAACCGTCGCACCGCCGTGATCGATACACCGCCATAATGTCGTGTCGTGTCGTGACGAGTACAACCTTCATTACGTTGCTTGGTATATGTTATTTGATGAACATGTCTGCGTTTGCAGTATGCACAGTCGTCAATTGCGAAGTCAAAATTAATGCCAGGAACTGTTTCAGATGTGCATAAATTGTACTATAAACGTCAATATGTGTTAATTCATGGTCTATTTTATTATTTTCTGAGGAGAATTTTTAGTGGGTGGGACCGTGGCCCATAAAGTATTTTTCCTGGTAATAACGGTTCCGCAGTTACACTTATTTATTGTTTTACATTTCCAGTTATAGTCTAACAGTAGGCAGTGACGATTCAAAGGCCTCAGCATGACAACTTGGGATGACTGAACAAGAACGAGCAATTTAAACGTGGCTACAAGCCCTACCAGCAAACAAAGGAATAGTAAACATACACTACTGGCCACTAAAATTGCTACACCAAGAAGAAATGCAGATGATAAACGGGTATTCATTGGACAAATATATTATACTAGAACTGACATGTGATTACATTTTCACTCGATTTGGGTGCATAGACCCTGAGAAATCAGTACCCAGAACAACCAACTCTGGTCGTAATAACAGCCTTGATACGCCTGGGCATTGAGTCAAACAGAGCTTGGATGGCGTGTACAGGTACAGTTGCCCATTCAGCTTCAACACGATACCACAGTTCATCAAGAGTAGTGACTGGCGTATTGTGACGAGACAGTTGCTCGGCCACCATTGACCAGACGTTTTCAATTGGTGAGAGACCTGGAGAATGTGCTAGCCAGGGCAGCAGTCGAACATTTTCTGTATCCAGAAAGGCCCATACACGACCTGCAACATGCGGTCGTGCATTATCCTGCTGAAATGTAGGGCTACGCAGGGATCGCATGAAGGGTAGAGCCACGGGTCGTAACACATCTGAAATATAACGTCCACTGTTCAAAGTGCCGTCAATGCGAACAAGAGGTGACCGAAACGTGTAACCAATGGCACCCCATACCATCACGCCGGGTGATAAGCCAGTATGGCGATGACGAATACACGCTTCCAATGTGCGTTCACTGCGATGTCGCCAAACACGGATGCGACCATCATGATGCTCTAAACAGAACCTGGATTCGTCTGAAAATATAAAATTTTGCCATTCGTGCACCCAGGTTCGTCCTTCAGTACACCACCGCAGGCGCTTCTGTCTGTGATGCAGCGTCAAGGGTAACCGCAGCCATGGTCTCCGAGCTGATAGTCCATGCTGCTGCAAACGTCGTCGAACTGTTCGTGCAGATGGTTGTTGTCTTGCAAACGTCCCCATCTGCTGACTCAGGGATCGAGGCGTGGCTGTACGATCCGTTATAGCCATGCGGATAAGATGCCTGTCATCTCGACTGCTACTAATACGAGGCCGTTGGGACCCAGCACGACGTTCCGTATTACCCTCCTGAACCCACCGATTCCATATTCTGCTAACAGTCATTGGATCTCGACTAACGCGAGCAGCAATGTCGCAATACGATAAACCGCAATCGCGATAGGCTACAATTCGACCTTTATCAAAGTCGGAAACATGATGGTACGCGTTTCACCTCCTTACACGAGGCATCACAACAACGTTTCACCAGGCAACGCTGGTCAACTGCTGTTTTAGTATGACAAATCGGTTGGATCTTCTTCCTGTCGGTTAAACTTCGCGTCTGTAGCACGTCATCTTCGTGGTGTAGCAATTTTAGTGGCCAGTAGTGTAATAACCTGTAAGTATGGAATTGTTATTTTCAGGTAGAAATAGAGACCACTCATGATGGTTTGCAATACAGTGATACGTGTTTCGTAAAATTGAGCAAACTTGTCGGAGAAACATCATAACCCATACGATATTCGTCGAAGTTCAACTTGCGACATATGTTAAAGAAGAGGAAAAGCTGTCATCAGCCCGAATGTTGGTTGGAACTTCAAGCTCTGAGGAAGGAAATACAGCCCCCAATAGTATCACACCTTGTAAAGTAGTTTGATGTTCCAACCGACTGGCTTACAGGGCCACCACGGTGCAACTCAGCATTTTCACACTCGCAGTCACTGACAGAGGTGAAAGAAGTGATTAGTGATAGATAAAAATCATAACACTGACCGGAATCGGACCTCAGACCTTTGAATTTGTCATCTAACCGTTAACCACTAGCGCGCCGAACCATAAGACCGGGCGTATATTAGATTTTACAGGCCGAGCAGTAGACTGTCACTTACCTCCACACTTACTCTCGATAGCGGTGGTTTTTATAATTTAAGTTTACATGTATTAAATTGAAAAAAATAGTATTCGAAGTTGGTAGTAAACCATCTCAGAAACAGTGTGTACGAAAGCAGAAGAAACTGTTGTTTAAGATGCCGATTCTAAAATCTGTTACCAACATTTTGAATAGCAAATACTCTTATATAAATAATGCGGAACAGGTACATCGTTTAACATAAAAATAATTTCTTTATCGAATACTGTAGTGCAATGTAAAAACATTGTACACATATTCACGAAAATAAAGATTCAAGCCGTGCGTGGTAGCCGCGTGGTCTGCGCGCATTGCCACGGTTCGCGTCGCTCCTTCCGCCGGAGTTTCGCGTCCTCCCTCAGGTATGGGTGCGTGTGTTGTCCTTAGAGTAAGTTAGTTTAAGTTAGATTAAGTAGTGAGTAAGCCTAGGGACCGATGACCTCAGCAGTTTGGTCCCATAGGAACTTACCACAAATTTCCAAAATAAAGATTCCAATTCCAGTCTAGACATACGATTTTATATCTGGCATGGGTTTGCTCAATCACTGCTGAGTAAAGATAGAACACTGAACACGTCCAAAGTCTCCATCCAAACCTATGGGAACGAGCTACTGATGATATGGAGCTTCGCGGGACATACAGAATAATCATATTCCTGGAGTTATTATACAATCCAAAATACGTCCTGGACGCAGAATTCCACTGCTCTTTAATGTTCCACAAAATCGTCAGATGCTCTTATTTTAATAAGTTTTCCCTTCGATGTCCAATCATCGCCAGGTCGACAAATGTTTTTTTACATAACATGTTATTTATCATAAGTGTAACATTTGTCTCTTAAATGACTCCATGCAGTCCGTGACTGTTAGCTTTTATTTATTTTTTCGCTATTGCAGAATTTCGGCTCAAAGTCAATTTTAAATACCACTCATAGGATACTGCTTCATCAAAATTCTGTGACTGCAAATATTCCCACATTGGTCTGTGACTGAAAACATTTCCACATGGGTCTGTTGCACAAGAAGTACGCCCCTTAGCCTGTGTAGAACTTCTGAGTGTAAATGTCACGTGGATGATTAAAACTTCCAACTAGCACCATTTGTGAGGTAGCGCATTACTAGGTCAAAATCTCATGTGATAGTGAAACAATAATCACAGACGTATACAAATTAGACCGAACACCAGTTTGAGTGAAAGGTTCAGCGGAAGGAGTGTTACAAAATTTATAAGTGGATCCGAGGTCAAAGAAAATAGCATATTACCTTTATAATATTTGTCGACCTGATGAAAATCTAAGGTCCAAACAAATCTAAAATAACAGTAATTATTGATATAACACCTGAAACGTCCACTTAGAAAAAGTTATGAATGACTGTGCTGATAAACGTCTTATATTATTTGATATTCAAACAGCTGAGCAGAACTGAACGTACTCAGACATTTCTCTCTTTACTTATTCTGATCAACACTAAACTGACACACAACATTTTTAGCGCAACGCAATCTGACTTTTAATAATCCCTACAAAACAATGGCCCTGACTAACAATAATCTATACCTTTCATGAATCACTTACCTCATAAAAATCTTCGTTACTCAAACTACTGCAATACAGCGAGCGCCAATACTGCCAGCTAAATAAAAGATTCTAACTACTGAAGGCACTAACTACTGATAGGCATAGTTAACAAATGAAAGATTTTGATAAAGAACAAACAATGTATTTACCTTAACAGTGTTCAAAAGTCATAATATATATCAGTTCATGAGAGCGAGTTTTACAAATTTACTGTCTCTGATGGACACACGTCCAGATCATCCGCTCTCAAAACTCCGCCCTCTCTCTCCCCACATCCACCACTGCTGGCGGCTCACCTCCAACTGCGCAACGCTACTTGCTGTTAACAGCAAACTGCCCAATACTACAATAGCCAACAACAATGCAAACCAGCCACAGACTGCACACAGCACAGCCAGTGATTTTCATACAGAGCGCTACGTGGCGTTACCAATGAAAAAACTTATACAGCCTACTTTCACACCTTTTGGTGGTTTAAGAAATCTTTTGTGAGCTATGGAGCCAATGAGTGCAAATCTGTCATATTCACGTGGATGTATCACTGCAATATCTGAGTACACTGTCAGCATAAAACGAACAGGAAGCAAAAACTATCATAGCGTAAGAAACAGTGGGAAGAACAAAGAGCGAAATGTTGTACGCCATACAGGAAGTTTCCAGATTCTGTTGCCTAGGTCAGCACCCCCCTGTTCTTGTTTGGATAGTATGGTGAGTCCTCGCCAGAAATCTTTGTCGTCGTACTTGAATAACAATGCCCTTAGCATAAGTTGTCATTCATGTGTACTCAAGTTAGAGCAGTGAACACCACACTTCACCCAACATAATGAAAATAGTAGCAGCTGTCGAGCAACCCCTTGAGCGCAGGGTCGCAAATTCAGTCTTCAGTAAGATTCATTTGAAGGTGCTGTGTTAACAATTATGACAGGAAAATATTAGCTGATAATGACTCACCACGTACATCAGAGGGTGACAGAAAATGTTTAACTTCAAAAAATGGACATCTTCGACATTGAAGACATGTTCAAAACAAACCATTAACTTCCACAATGAGCACCGAATGAAAAATGGCATGGCATCTTAATCACAAAGGTTCGAACCATCGAAGTCGAAGGCGTGCTCCTTGGGAGTTACAAACAGTACAGAATGTTCAAGCTAGGTATCCACTCTTAAAGAATGCGTATAAAATCTTTTTGGTGTAACGGGATGATGAGAACTGATGAATGTGGTGGCATGCAACCGAATGCGAAACAGTCTGTCGTGGATTTTATCGCGAAACTGGCTATTCTTTAAGGCGTAGCTGTAGATAGCGCTAAAATGTGTTTACAGGCAAGGAAAAAATAAACATCCAGAGGCTGAATTTTTCCATTGGTTCCAGACGGTATGAACTGCAATGTCACAACCTTTTCAGGAGGGATAGTTTGCTCTAAAGGAGAGTGATTTTTATACACAGCCCAGACATTAATCAAAAGCAAGTTCTTTGGAGCAGTTATTGGACAAAAGCAGTGTTCATATCATATTTGTAGTTCCCTTACGCCCATTTTCCCACTCTTGCCTGCTGTGACGTAAATATTCCCTACTGCACACGCACACGAGAAAGAAACGTAGCGGGCAGAGCACCTCCAACTTCTCGCAGCACAATAAATGACTTTCCAGCCGATTTACAATCGGCTTAGTTGTATACGAATTCATTAAGGCATTGACGTTAGCTTATCTTGATACACTCCCTTGGTACCTGTAATTTCCAGGATTCGTTCATATGCATTTCGTCTTCAAATTGCGATTGGTTAGAGTTGAAAACAAATTTCTTACTGAACGATGAGATAAGGTCATCTCATATAAAAAAAAAATTTGGGCCGATTCCGCAACTTTACTGTGCATCGTCAAGTTGACGCTTTGTTTGAAATTTCATTATCCTACATCCTCCAATTCCGCAGCACTGTTTGAAGCTATGCAACCGTTCACTGCTTCCTTTGAAATCACTGTAATCCATGTCGCGCGCAGTTTGATGTGTATAACGTGGTAGTTCGTTGTTATGCACACACTGCAAATTGTATGGAGCATCCTTGAAACGCGTAAAACACCATTTTTTGTAACAAGTTCGCCTTGTCCTCCCTCAAATACCCGTTGTTTTTCTTATGTACTACACGGTCACATTGCTGTGAGCTTATTCTAAATCTGTTCATAACCTTTTTTTTTAATGATGCTGCGGATGATCTCCTACTTACGTACTTTAGTACCCGCTCCTTGACAACGATTTTCCTTCATTACGTTTCAAAGACAACTGGATTTGTAACTCCCTGTCTGACAAAGATGATAAACTACATGGCTCGACACCCGTTTCAGTACCACTTTCACTTCTTAAGCACGTATCGTCATCATTGTACTCCTCACGTACAGTGTCCGCGCAGTGGAGCGTATACGACACCACACATTCCACTGATAGGGTTGATAGAAGAGATAGAGAAGATTCAACGGAGAGCAGCGCCCTTCGTTGCAGGATCATTTGGTAATCGCGAAAGTGTTACGGAGATGATAGATAAACTCCAGTGGAAGACTCTGCAGGAGAGACGCTCAGTAGCTCGGTACGGGCTTTTGTTAAGTTTCGAGAACATACCTTCACCGAAGAGTCAAGCAGTATACTGCTCCCTCCTACGTATATCTCGCGAAGAGACAATGAGGATAAAATCAGAGAAATTAGAGCCCACACAGAAGCATACCGACAATCCTTCTTTCCACGAACAATACGAGACTGGAATAGAAGGGAGAACCGATAGAGGTACTCAGGGTACTCTCCGCCACAACCGTCAGGTGGCTTGCGGAGTATGGATGTAGATATAGATTACGAAATGTCAACTTCAGCAACTGTTGTGGATATTGTGGTTGCATGGTAGACAACACATGGGACGCCGAATGCCGTAAACATCGTTGGCCTTTTACGTCGGCCTCGGTAGCTGAGTGGTCAGCGCGATAGAATGCCATGCCAAGGGGCCCGGGTTCGATTCCCGGCTGGGTCAGGGATATTCTCCGCTCAAGGGACTGGGTGTTGTGTCGTCTTCATTGTCACATCATCCCCATCAACGTGCAAGTCGCCGAAGTGGGGTCAACTCAAATGACTTGCACCAGGTGACAGTTCTACCCGACGTGAGGCCCTAGCCACACGACATTTCCATTTCCAATGGCCTTTTACTATCTTGCATTCAAGGGGTTCCTTGTGAGATCTGACGAACTTCATGTCCAGTGACTCTGCTGTTTAAGTGGGGTGCCTACATAATTCTACCGGTAAATACTGCACGATGCTCTAAAGGTTACGTTCCGAATGTGCCGCGATGCTTCACAATGATAAACAAACTCTGCTTTCTATATATTCTTCATCCAAAATCTCGTCACATAAATAACTATACATGCTTACAAAAAGTTTTGTTTGAAAGTTCATTTACACTGTAAAAATTACTTTCTCTTACCTGAAACGTACGTCTCGCGCTGTTAACAATTGTCACTTTTCCTTTACGACGGAGGAGGCAGAAAGGGGGAGGGGGAGCGGTGGCGTTAAGTCCCTGGTCACCAATCTCTGCACCAACGACCTGGATAAAATTCCAAACTTCTCCTCAGCGTTCCATGAAGTGAATTGTGAGCTTGCGACATGTTGATGGTGACCCGTCCGTCGGATGTGGATGTTAAACTCGGCGATCCCGTTGGTCCTTTTCGAGAGGAGTAGCTATATACGGGCACTGGGTTTCACCATATCCCTTCTCTCATCGACTTCAGTAGGAACATGACACATCCGTTACAGTGACCTTCACTAACGCGCACTGTTCTCTTACTTCCCCAAGAAGAGGTACGTGCAGTCGCGAAGGATAGGGTAAACCGTTCCAGTTAGGCGGTTGAACCTGTCCTTCGGGGTCTCCCAGCCAGTCACGCTATACGGCTTACTTCGCTTCCAGGAAAACACCGTAGGGTTGGAACGGCTAGAACTGAATAAAAATTATTTTAACCTATGAAAATTCATCTTTTTTTTCACCCATCAAGGTAATTTATCTGTAGAGCTCTGTATCTGTGTGCGATCGATGGTTTAAGGTTAATGAATGTAATGACTAGAAAAGGACAGGTCACTGAAGAAACAACACTGACTACCGAGCAATTACGACTAGCAGATTCAAAAAAGTCATAAATAAAATGTTATTTGCCAGAGTGCTATACATTTGCATGAAACAACATCTTAAAAAAAAATGGTTCAAATGGCTCTAAGCACTATGGGACTTAACTTCTGAGGTCATCAGTCCACGAGAACTTTGAACTACTTGAACCTAACTAACCTAAAGACGTCACACACACCTGCGACCGTAGCAGTCGCTCGGTTCCAGACTGTAGCGCCTAGAACCGCTCGGCCACCCCGGCCTGCAATATCTCAACACATGTACCGCTACCAGAGTCATATTTCCCAAAATAGAAGTAGCTGTGCTGTCGTACTTGTTTCCCGTACTCGTCGGTGTAGTGCAAAAGGAAAGTTTTAGTGAACTGATTAAAACACAGTAGCAAAGATCTTGATCATGTGGTCACTATGGTTTTTTATTTTAGCTTACTGCAGTGTCAGTATACCGGAAATGATGTAGCATGTCTACATGTGACCATTGTCAAGTGTGGATACTGTCCCATTCGTCTGTATTTTAATCATTACATTGAAACTTCACAATTGCATTCCGATTGCGAATAAGGAAAAACATACGGTAAGATAGCTACTTCTTTTTTGAGAAATATGTCGGGGCATCCAGGGCTACTATAAACTATTCATTCGTTTTCAAACCTCCATAGTTCCTAAAGTGTTACATGTACAAATATGAGTGATGTATGAATAAAACCGTAATCTCACCAAGAGTTTTTTGTAACAAAAAGGCACATTTGCACCATCAGCTGTACAACTGTACATTTATTCTCGACCGATTTCAGTTATAGCACAACTGCAGTAATTGATGAGAATTTATCACCAAGTATACAAACCAGTAAATGTGCCAATGTAAAGTACGTTTATAATAGATTATGTTGAGACAGACTCTTCTAACACCTATGCATGTTCCACATATGAGCCGGCAAGAGTGGCCGAGCGGTTCTAGGCGCTACAGTCTGGAACCGCGCGACCGCTATGGTCGCAAGTTCGAATCCTGCCTCGGGCATGGATGTGTGTGATGTCCTTGGGTTAGTTAGCTTTAAGTAGTTCTAAGTTCTAGGGGACTGATGACCTCAGAGCCATTTGAACCATTTGAAGGTGGTTATTGTTAATTGAAACAGGCATAGAATAGACATACAGATGTACAGCTGATGGCACAAATATGCATTTTTTTGAAAATATTTAACAGATATAGGCAGTCACCTAAAACAAGTTTTATCACCAAGTTTAGTTTTTTCACTCTACAAATGTTCTGTAGTGCCCCTCTGATCACATGACGCGCGGCCATGCAGTAGTTAAGTTCGTTTCATATCGTATGTAGAAACATCGTGCCAACGGTTATCACAGCAGCATTGTTGCATTCTAGGGAAAGAGAACCACATCATCTTCATCACTACTTCCAATCCAGCTATGCGGAAGTTCATCGTTCAGGCAGCGACGAACATTCTCCAATGAGGGGTTGCCCCGTCTTGTTGGAAGATGAAATTCTCTGACTCAGCAGTCAGTTGTGGAAACAACCACAAATGCAACATTTTGAGGTAAGAGGTATCCGTCACAGTATTCTTACAAAAGATAAAAGGCCCGTGCAGTTTCGTCTGTGAAATTTCTCCGTAAACTGTGAAGTTATCAAAGCTCATCGAGGACATCAGCGCTAAGATGTCAGATTCTGATCAAAATTCAATCAATACAACTGCTACGAACGAAGTTGTAGGGAGTAATGCCATATCAAAATATCTGGTAATCGTCATACAAGTGGATGTGGATGTGGACAATGCCACAAGGCCCGATGTTCATCAGCGCGTGTGAATTTTCTATATCTCACGGCTGTGAGTCAGATCTCACGCAGAAAGAAGAAAGTCTGTAGCAAGATGCATTGGCTCCAAAGTCTTTAAAAGATGTGGCAAGTAGTTTCTAAAAAGTGTTTCTTTTCAATTTTCAGCAAAAGTCAGCAATAAAGGTAATCGTAAAATGGTAAGACATTTCACAACTACAACTGATGTACGAAACAAGTTACTGGACTTTTATGGATGTGCCAATGATACCGCAAGTTCAGTTCATGAGCGTGTCACTAAGGATATTAGTGAAAATGGCCTGCCTTTAAACAAGATTATTGCCTGTACTGCAGACAACACTAGTGTCAATTATTGAAAGCACAATTCTGTTATTAAGCTGCTTCACGATGTACTTTGCAGAATTATGTAGTCAAATTATTCAGCCCATATCGTCCATAATACAGTGAGGCATGAACCGATTGCGTTGATATAGACATAGTAAACGTTATTCTGAAAATATTTAGCCTTTTTTCCACGTTTGAGAAGTACCGCAGAAATATTTTGAGTGTGTCGATGTTGAATGACTGAAGATATTGAGGCAAGTTACAACTCGCTGGCTTGCTGTAGACGTGTAGTAGAAAGATTGACCCACGACTGGCCTGCCAGCAAAAGCTGCTTCAAATCACTGGGACAGAGCTGCTCCAAACTTCTGAAGAAGTAGTTTTATCCAGAAGTTGAACTTAAGGTTATATTTTTTGGGATCCATTCATTATTCTCCAGCAAAGTAGCTAAGTTTTTTTTCTGTGCTTCAAGATCTTAGAAATAGATACTACTTCTATGGTTAAAGCTTATGACGGAATGTGCTTACTGAAGAGAAAACTGGAACGCAGGAAAGAACATCAGTTCTTCGAAAACACAGTTAAGATGTCCATTACAGCTCTATCTTCTACAGAAAGAACCAAGCCGGAGGGAAATTTTATGCGTTTCTATCGAGAAGGCTTAAACTATCTCCAAAAATCGTACGATTTCTTAGAGGAGAATGTTGCAGCGAAGCTAAAATTTTTTGGTTCAAACAGAAGCATAGATTTTTCATCCCTGGAAGTTGCAGTGAAATCCCTCCAATTAACTGAAATAATCATTATGGAGAATCTGTATAAAGAGTTTTGCCTTCTTGGGAACATTCACGCCAGTATTTTGGAGAGTAGAGAAAATGCCTCAAACAAGTGGTTGTCAGTGTTTACTAATGATAACGATCAACAGAAATTAATTTAACTTGGGAAACTTGTGTCTTTTGTAATGAGAGTTCCTGGAGCAAATGAATTTGTTGAACGCTTTTGCCGCGCGGGATTAGCCGAGCGGTCTCAGGCGCTGCGGTCATGGGCTGTGCGGCTGGTCCCGGCGGAGGTTCGAGTCCTCCCTCGGGCATGGATGTGTGTGTTTGTCCTTAGGATAATTTAGGTTAAGTAGTGTGTAAGCTTAGGGACTGATGACCTTAGCAGTTACGTCCCATAAGATTTCACACACATTTGAAAATTTTTGAACGCGTTTTCAAAAAATGGCTCTGAGCACTATGGGACTCAACTGCTGTGGTCATTAGTCCCCTAGAACTTAGAACTACTTAAACCTAACTAACCTAAGGACATCACACACACCCATGCCCGAGGCAGGATTCGAACCTGCGACCGTAGCAGCAGCGTGGCTCCGGACTGGAGCGCCTAGAACCGCACGGCCACCGCGGCCGGCAACGCGTTTTCTCCTTAATTTCTAACAAGTGGTAAGACAGTGGAAAAACATTTCTTATAGAGAGTTCCTCTGCATGATAAAGTTAAACAGTGCAATTTTAAAGTCAGCTAGGTCAAATGTGAAGAACAGATGGAGAAAATGAGGTAGTTCCATTAATGTTTTTACTGCATGTTTCGTCGTAGCTTAAGCATTGTACAGTACGTACTGTTAACAGTGTGTAAGTTAGTTTCTTTTAAGAAATTCACTAATCATCTCATTCTGTTAATTAAACGAATAACAGTGTAATTGAAACTGGTATGTAACGATTGATTTCGAAGTATCTACGAAATGTCCCCTTATTTTTAGGTAACTGTCCGCAACTTATTGTATCAAAAAATGACAACCATAGTGATGCAAAAACTCGAAGTAGCGGGTAAGAATCGCGCATGAATGATTCGCTACGTGAAATACCACATTATGACGTCAAAATTTAACGTAAATGTTCGCTTTTACGTTCTGTATAAGGTCGGCTGTAGGCATGCGGTTTTACCTGAGAATAGAGCGCAGCTGTATGAGATCGCGCCTGAGAGAGCTTGCAGCGGTTTGCAGTATTCTCCAGTGAACAGACTGCGACGACACGATCCCCTCAAGCTGGCCGACGTAGACGTGTGGCAAGGGCTGCTGCCGCCGCTGCGCCGAGCACGCGTGGTGCCGTTCTAACGGACTGCAGCCGTGGGCCCAGCTTTAACGCACCGCTCGTTTGTTCGCCTCCTTCCCTGTTGCGTAAAGGAAGAATTAGTGACGAACCTGACAGACAGTCGAAGAGCGCACATCAAATTAAACCCCCGCGTCACAGAATACGACGCACGCTGTTCATTGCGCCAGGGAGGATTCGGACTGCACACGCGTACGTGCTAACCTGAGTGCCCTCTCTCTCTCTCTCTCTCTCTCTCTCTCTCTCTCACACACACACACACACACCACACCACGTTAGCTGTTACCATTATTATTTGCTTTGCTCATCTACCGAATTCTTAAGGGGCCAAATACACGGCTTCAATTTAATACCACATTCATCAGTTCAACTCAAAAGGTTTTGGGTCGGTGATTTTCTCCGCTCGGAGACTGCGTGTTGCGTTGTCCTTGCATTTCTTTCAATTTACTAGCTGTACCCGACCACGCTTTGCTGTGGCTTAGTCTGCTTAAATGGAAAAGAAAGAAAAAAGAAAGCACACGTTTTCAGTACGTATAAGAATTGGATAAACGTCCTAATCTCCTTCTCTTCCCTGTCTGTGTCTACATCCACCTCTCCCTTTCTTTGTCCATCTCTTCATCCCTCACCTCCCCCTGTCCATCACTTCGTCTCTCTCCCCATCTCCTCCTCCACCCTCTCCATCTCCAACCGACTCCTCTCTCTCCCCCTCTCTCAGTCCGTCACCTACTCTCCCCTTTCTTTGTCCATCTTCTCCTCTCCCCCCGCCCCCTCTCCCCCATCTCCTCCTGCTCCCTCTCTCTCTCTCTCTCGATCCTTCTCCTCTTTTCCGTTTTCTTGCTTCATTTCCTCCCACCCCACTGTCCATCTCGTTCTCCCCCTCCGTCTGATCTTGAACCTTGTTTATTGCTATTGCAAATTCTCCGTAGTAGTATTCTGATCATAAAGTAATAAGCCACAAATATAACTTTCCTGTTTGCTAACAGCGTTTCACTATTGTATATTTTATATCCTTATTTATATATTAAAAAGTATGTACTCTACATGTGTCTAAAATGTAGTCTATATGTGTCTACAACTTTATCACAGTAACGTCTATATATTTGGTAACAATATATATATATATATATATATATATATATATATATATATATATATATATTTACTGTAAAAGTAAGATGATTGGTAAATCCTAGAATTAACTTGTAAACCCTAAGACACGGTTTGGTTTAAGTCCGAAATTTCTTATTATATGCATAGATTTCGAACTTCCACCACGAGACACTGGTGAATCACAGAATGTACCCATACCAACTGGTGAAACCTTATTCATTAAAAATATGAGCTTAGCAGTTTATTGAAACATTTGTATTTATTGTAAATTTATTTATTTTAAACTTTCTTGCATTCCAATGTAATTATAATGAATAATATTCCATATGAATGAAGAATGTTGTAAAAAATGTCACCTTGTGAATGTTAATAGTTCTTGCAACAGGGCTGACTACTGTGACTCTTTCGAATTACATAACATGGAAGACGATTTACAAAAGCATTTTTAGTTGAACACTTTTTTAAGAAATTGCACTTTTTGAACCCTTGTCCTCCAACAAAAGACTGTTAGGAAACCACTTCCCGTAGACAAATTTCTTCTATTGCTATTTCCTCGACGTTGATAAAATGTTCCTTGCACAATGTAAATTAGTTCCTAGTGTACAACGACTTCAGTTTACCAGCTTTGGTTCCAAATTGATAAAATTCGTCATCCTGAATATTTATCACTAGTACTATTATAGATTCTGCATCAATTCTTACCCTGTCTACGTCGGTTACCTTAATTCTCACATTCTGTCCAACTGATCGTTTTGGAATTTTGTTACGTGAGGCTGCTTTCATTTTCTTTGTCTGCAGTTGAAGACCTTCTTTGGCAGCTTCGCGGATCCGTTTCACTTTATTAACACTGTTGGAGGTTGTCAGCGTCTCATCACAACGATCAGCTGGTGCCGGTGTCTCGTCGTTAACTGTCGTCAAATCCTGTGTCTCTGGTGCTTCCTCACCTGCTGCAGCCGCACTTTCTATCTCCGTTCCTTCTGGTTCAAATGGCTCTGAGCACTATGGGACTCAACTGCTGAGGTCATTAGTCCCCTAGAACTTAGAACTAGGTAAACCTAACTAATCTAAGGACATCACAAACATCTATGCCCGAGGCAGGATTCGATCCTGCGACCGTAGCGGTCTTGCGGTTCCAGCCGTTCCTTCTGTTCCAGTACTTGATTCACTGCCATCAATTCCTTGGCCGTCATTTTCAGTTTCCTGTGAGTCAGTGGAAATGGTGTTTAACATTGTTTCCAAGTCTTCTTCAGCGTTTGTAGTTTTTATTAGGTCACGTGGAAGACCTGAGGTCGCAATGCCCGTTTTCATTCGAACCCCAAACATGGCTTCATATAGTGAACGTCTGGTCCCTTCATGATAAGCCCTATTTTTCATTGCTTGCACAAACATCAGCTCTCAGACCATTTTGAAGTTTCATTAGTTTCCATCCAAGTTGATAACAAATTTTCGATGTCTTGATTTGCTCTTTCGACTGATTCCTGAGACTGACAGTGCCTCAACTACCAGTGGACTATCTTTATATCACCTCACAACCCACATAAACTTTGAATGACTTGGTTGAAATACTCTCTGCCATTATCAGAATGAAGGATACTTGGGGCACCAAAAGTGACAAAAATGTCCGAAAGACGATATTCTACTTCATCAGCCCTTTTCGAAGTTTGTGTGCGGAGGATAACAAATTATGTCAAATGATCTTTGTATACAAGTATGAACTTCAACTTATTGTCTGGGTTTGCCTGCATGTCGATTAAGTCAATTTCGCATCGTGAATTCATTTCACTGTGTATGATAGGTTTCACTACAACACCCCTTTCCAATGTTTTTTGCTTTTTCTGACATGGTTCACATAAGCTCAAATAAGTATCGATTGACTGAACAGTCACATTCTTGTACTTAACGATCATCGTGTTCGGCCGCCATGGCCTATAGCAATGTGGGTCTCATGTAGTACGTTAAACAGTTCATCAAAACAAACCTAATAACGAATTTCTTCTTTTCCAGCAGACACCGGTGCTATGAGTTTCTCCTCACCTCCGATGTTGAGAACATCATATCGCTTCAAACGTCTGTAGTTAACGGATTTTTTATTGGAATCGATTTTTGTATTTTTCCCTTCGTTTAACAGACTATTATATTGCTCAGCAGTTACATAAAATTTTTTGTCCTTCTTCTTAATCACTGGTTCACTTAAAAGTTCGTAAAATCTGTTATGCATACATCCCTCATTCTGATGCAAAGCTGCAGAAGAAACACCACTAAACCGAGTCGCAAAGATGACTGTGCGCACGATGCTCGGCACTGACTGAAACTACGCAGCATTGAGCCGACCGAGAACTCATAACTGCCAACAAATAACTGGCAACAATGAAACTTGTTTGAACCTGCACGACGGAGGCTGGCGGGAGTCTTCAATCCAGCTTTTACCAGTTTGCATTGGTAAATCCTAATCTTTTGGTAAAAGTTCGAAATCTATGCATATAATGAGAAATTTCGGAATTTTACCACACAGCGATAGTAAATCTTAGGTTTGACCGGTTAATTCTAGGATATTAAAAATACACGTATATTAAGGAATTAGGCACCTACAACATGCCCGTATTAGAATTCAACGTTGTGCCAAAATTTCAAAACAATCGGTCAAGAACTTTCTGAAATTAGCGATTTCGAACACACATTCATATTTTTATAACGTTTCCCCTTTTATTACTTACATACACTACATACAGGGTGTTTCAAAAATGACCGGTATATTTGAAACGGCAATAAAAACTAAACGAGCAGCGATAGAAATACACCGTTTGTTGCAATATGCTTGGGACAACAGTACATTTTCAGGCAGACAAACTTTCGAAATTACAGTAGTTACAATTTTCAACAACAGATGGCGCTGCGGTCTGGGAAACTCTCTAGTACGATATTTTCCACATATCCATCATGCGTAGCAATAATATGGCGTAGTCTCTGAATGAAACTACCCGAAACCTTTGACAACGTGTCTGGCGGAATGGCTTCACATGCAGATGAGATGTACTGCTTCAGCTGTTCAATTGTTTCTGGATTCTGGCGGTACACCTGGTCTTTCAAGTGTCCCCACAGAAAGAAGTCACAGAGGTTCATGTTTGGCGAATAGGGAGGCCAATCCACGCCGCCTCCTGTATGTTTCGGATAGCCCAAAGCAATCACACGATCATCAAAATATTCATTCAGGAAATTAAAGACGTCGGCCGTGCGATGTGGCCGGGCACCATCTTGCATAAACCACGAGGTGTTCGTAGTGTCGTCTAAGGCAGTTTGTACCGCCACAAATTCACGAAGAATGTCCAGATAGCGTGATGCAGTAATCGTTTCGGATCTGAAGAATGGGCCAATGATTCCTTTGGAAGAAATGGCTGCCCAGATCAGTACTTTTTGAGGATGCAGGGACGATGGGACTGCAACATGGGGCTTTTCGGTTCCCCATATGCGCCAGTTCTGTTTATTGACGAAGCCGTCCAGGTAAAAATAAGCTTCGTCAGTAAACCAAATGCTGCCCACATGCATATCGCCGTCATCAATCCCGTGCACTATATCATTAGCGAATGTCTCTCGTGCAGCAATGGTAGCGGCGCTGAGGGGTTGCCGCGTTTGAATTTTGTATGGATAGAGGTGTAAACTCTGGCGCATGAGACGATACGTGGACGTTGGCGTCATTTGGACCGCAGCTGCAACACGGCGAACGGAAACCCGAGGCCGCTGTTGGATCACCTGCTGCACTAGCTGCGCGTTGCCCTCTGTGGTTGCCGTACGCGGTCGCCCTACCTTTCCAGCACGTTCATCCGTCACGTTCCCAGTCCGTTGAAATTTTTCAAACAGATCCTTTATTGTATCGCTTTTCGGTCCTTTGGTTACATTAAACCTCCGTTGAAAACTTCGTCTTGTTGCAACAACACTGTGTTCTAGGCGGTGGAATTCCAACACCAGAAAAATCCTCTGTTCTAAGGAATATACCATGTTGTCTACAGCACACTTGCACGTTGTGAACAGCACACGCTTACAGCAGAAAGACAACGTACAGAATGGCGCACCCACAGACTGCGTTGTCTTCTATATCTTTCACATCACATGCAGCGCCATCTGTTGTTGAAAATTGTAACTACTGTAATTTCGTAAGTTTGTCCGCCTGAAAATGTACTGTTGTCCCAAGCATATTGCAACAAACGGCGTATTTCTATCGCTGCTCGTTTAGTTTTTATTGCCGTTTCAAATATACCGGTCATTTTTGAAACACCCTGTATATACCAGATATCGTTTGGGCAGTTATATAAAAACACGTGATTATTCGAATGCAATGTTCTGCAAAATTTCAAAACAATCAATGAAGAACTTTCGGAGATCTGAGATTTTGAAGAAACAAACATCTACAGTTGTACTTACATAGACACTGTAATGTTCCTAAATGCAAATCTCCGAAATTTTTTGACCGAATGCTTTGAAAGTTTGACCCAACGTTGTGTTGTAATACGCGAAGGAACATTTTCAATCTTATTTTTATTAACATAGACTTGCTTTCGGTTCGTGCCCATACAGCCATCTCAGTGGTGCAACTCCGATGGGACACTGTGTCTGCTGGCGACTTTTGTGTCACTTTCGACGATAGATGAAGGACAAAGCAACAGCCAGTTCCCGAGTAGAAAAATTCTGCGGCCCGCCCAGGAATCGAACGCGGGCACCTTTGGTTAGCAATTTGCAGCGCTAACCAAGCAGCCACCGACGCTTGTCGTTATTTTCGTCTCATCGTAACTGAGACGAATATCGCGTGCATGGCGTCGCATCACAAGTCTCAGCTTATGTAACTTCGTACCAGTGTACAGCTTGGCTGTAATCAATGTTCTAAACTATCGAAACAAACTGTCTTATTGTCTCTCTAGTATTGAGGTGGTGTATGGCGAGTACCGAAAGCCAACAAATAAATAAAAAAAAGTAAAAAGGCATGACAACTGGCGCCATCGCTACAGCCTGAACTACCAGCAATGGGCAACTTAACCTCGCTAACAATGAGACAGCTGATGTTTGCCGCTAGGACTTTGGCCTAGCCGTACCCCTCGCCACTCAGACAGCAGACACTTGGTGGCTCGACCCAGTACGCTACATTCAGTTTTCTCAGCAATCTCGTTATCAGTTCACCCATTTTCGACTTTCTGTATAGTGGCTATAGATGTCAAAAAAGGCGAGCCGCAATTCGTAGTGTGGTTGCAAGTGGATGGCTTCTTTAATTATTTCCGAAAAGTGGATTTCATTGCAGAGCTTACAAGCAAATTAGTAACAGAGAAAATTAGAAGAGTCGTTAGAAACTACTACCATGGTTCCAATGACTCTAAGCACTATGGGACTTAACATCTGAGGTCATCAGTCCCCTAGACTTAGAACTACTTAAACCTAACTAGCCTAAGGACATCACACACATCCTTCCCGAGGCAGGATTCGAACCTGCGACAGTAGCAGTAGGGTGGTACCGGGCTGAAGCGCCTAGAACCGCTCGTCCACAGCGGCCGGCCATAGAAACTACTAATCCACCATAACGCAAAAAGAAGAACAAATGAAGAATTAATCTACAGCTTAAACTGAAGCAATACAATGACATATATAGGCTGTTAAGGGAAACATCTTTAATCATGAACCAAAAAAAAAACTACACTGATACAAAACTGGAATTTCTGTAAGCTAACAATATCACGAAAGTGTCTTGTAGCCGAAATGTGTTCTACTATACGAGCTACACGATGTGGTAAAGAGTATCCGGACACCCACAAAAACATACGTTTTTCATATTAGGTGCATTGTGCTGCCACCTACTGCCAAGTAGTCCATATCAGCGACCTCATTAGTCATTAGACATTGTGAGAGCGCAGAATGGGGCGCTCCACGGAACTCACGGACTTGCAACGAGGCCAGGTGATTGGGTGTCACTTGTGTCATACGTCTGTACGCGAGATTTCCACTCTCCTAAACATCCCTAGGTCCACTGTTTCCGATGTGATAGTGAAATGGAAACGTGAAGGGACACGTTCAGCACAAAAGCGTACAGGCCGACCTCGTCTGTTGACTTACAGAGACCGCTGACAGTTGCAATGTGTAATAGGCAGACATCTATCCACACCATCACACAGGAATTACAAACTGCATCAGAATCCACTGCAAGTACTATAATAGTTAGGCGAGAGATGAGAAAACTTGAATTTCATGGTCGAGCGGCTGCTCATAAGCCACACATCACGCCGGTAAATGCAAAACGACGCCTCGCTTGGTGTAAGGAACGTAAACACTGGACGATTGAACAGTAGAAAAACGCTGTGTGGAGTGACGAATCACTGTACACAATGTGGCGATCCGATGGCAGGGTGTGGGTATGGCGAATGCCCGGTGAACGTCATCTGCCAGCGAGTGTAGTGCCAACAGTAAAATTCGGAGGCGGTGGTGTTATGGTGCGATCGTGTTTTTCATGGAGGGGGCTTGCACCCCTTGTTGTTTTGCGAGGCACTATCACAGCACAGGTCTACATTGGTGTTTTAAGCACCTTCTTGCTTCCCACTGTTGAAAAGCAGTTCGGGGATGGCGATTGCATCTTTCAACACGATCGAGCACCTCTTCATAATGCACGACCTGTGGCGGTGTGGTTTCACGACAATAACATCCTTGTAGTGAGGCGGCCTGCACAGAGTCCTGACCTGAATCCTATAAACACCTTTGGAATGTTTTGGAACTCCGACTTCGTTCCAGGCCTCACCGACTGACATCGATACCTCTCCTCAGTGCAGCACTCCGTGAAGAATGGGCTGTCATTCCCCAAGAAACCTTCCAGCACTTGAGTGGACGTATGCCTGCGAGAGTGGAAGCTGTCTCAAGGCCGAGGGTGGGCCAACACCATATTGAATTCCAGCATTACCGATGGAGGGTGCCACGAACTTGTAAGTCATTTTCAGCCAGGTGTCCAGATACTTTTGATCACATAGTGTACAAAGACAAGTCGTTGCTAAACGTTGTTACCAATAACCTCGAAAAATTCTTGAGCGATTTACTTCAAATTTTGCTATGATACCGTAATTAACATTAATAAACATTTTGCAATTTGTTGACTGACTTATTTCAAAATTTTACATGATGGTTTAATAAACATTCAGATGAAAATGCTGTGCTGTGAAAATGGGTTTCGTTTGCGATCTCTCTTTTAACGACGACAGCAGTACATTTAACCATCAGAATAATTATCCCTCCCATATGTATTATTCCACTTTATATTAATTTTAGACAAAAATTCTATTCCCAACTATGTATTGTTTTGTTTTCTTCCACGCAGTCTGTTTTAACAGGACGTTGTATTTATTGCTTCTCAGATTATGATGAGAATATTGCTACGGAACTGTATCATCCGAAACTTTGTAATCCGACCCATTTACAGATTAGAACTATGCGAAATATTGAGGCTGGACCTACTATCGTCTTAGATCCAGCAGGGGAACAGGTCTCTCGCATGCTGTACACCAATGATTTCAACGAATGTACCGATCCATTTTAATCGACTTCAGTTCGCAATCAAGGTTTTGTTGGCAATAAAAATAAGCAAAGCTCAACTTCAGACAGGGGTGGAGGGAGAAAATGATCCTAGAGAGGAGCAAGAAGGAGATGGTCAGAAAGAGGGAGAAGGGGGAGATGAAAGCGCAAGGCGCAAGGGGGGTGGGGGGGGGGGGGTTACAGGGAAGAAGAGATGGGGGAGAAAGATTAGGGCATATATCCAATTACCATGCATATTTAGCAACTGCGTGGCATTGCTAAATTTACTAGCTTAATATATGAAAGAAACATTCCAGAAAGTACTTTGAAGAACCTCTTACAAAGAATGGCACAGCAAATTCCAAGGAATTTCATTAATGTACAATAGTATCTCCTGCAGAGGTGGGCAACAGCGAAATTTGTAGATTCCACGTACGTACTGCGCCTTAAATAGTCTCAGAGTCCAGGAATACAATTTTCGGCGTTGTGTTCTGCGCTTGTGTTGATCGAAACTGTAATAGCGCGGTTAAATTGCAGTATTATTTTTTAGGCCTTGATTATCATAAGTAGCGTATGCTCCAGAAGTCTAAACATTGTACATGATCGCTTTTTTTATTTTTATTTTTTCACGATTTGAGTACGCAACACATTTGTACGCAAAGTTCAGGAAGATTCCGATAGCTTTCAATAAAAGTCTAAAGTGCATCATTTTCCTGTTTATGGTTGTCGTGACGGCAACAGACTTGAGGTTCAGGTGACTGGCAACAGCAAGACTGCACGGTTACCGGAAGGGAATGCCAGGCTCCAAAGGACGAGACAGGAGAACGGCTTGTGTGAACTGCGCAGTTTTCTTCAGCGTTCCTACAGTTTATCATTCAAAAATGACGTCACGCGTGATAAACTGCTCAGTTTAGCTGACGGTGTGCAGGTCACTTCAGCGAAGACATTTCGGAGTCCACTCAATAGCGAGGAATATTCTCACATTAGGTGCATTAAGCGCATGGCATGTTACGTACTTCGTTTTTGCCCATGTCCACAAGATGAAAGAATAATACACTCAGCAAAACGATATGTTGTTGTACATGAATGAAATGCTTCACCGTGCAGAGTGGTCGCGCGGTTTGAGGCGCCATGTCACGGATTCCGTGGTCTCTCCCGCCGGAATCTCGAGTCTTCCCTCGGGCATGGGTATGTGTGCTGTTCTTAGCATGAGTTAGTTTAAGTAGGGACCGATGACCTCACCAGTTTGGTCCCTTAGGAATTCACACACATTTGAACATTTTTTTAAATACTTCAGAATTTACTGTGTTATTCTTTTTACGTGCCTTTTCAAAACGCTTTCTGGAACGTTTCTTCGGTATACATTGCAAATTTTGGCTGCTAGACAGAAATTCCAGTTTTCTATCAAAGTAAGTTTTTTCGTTTGTGGTTAACATCATGTTGGCCTTGCAGCCATTTAAATCATTGTATTATTTCAGTTTAATCTGCAAATGAATTGTTCAGTTGTTCTTCTTTCATCGTTATGGAAGATTTGTAATTTTATTTTCTCTGCTACTAATTTGCTTGTAATTTGTGCAAAGGGACTGAACACGATGAGCATTTCCTACAACTTCAACATGTAGTCAGATTTCTAGGTTCTCTATGGTACATGTGATAGATGTACGTTAATGATAGAGTTTAGTCCATTTCCGAGTAGTCACGTCTCATCTTTTGTGAGATTTATGTCAGTTACACTACTGATATTTCATGTAGCATGTAGTTTCCTCAGTCACTGTGCTGTGGTATTTATAATCATACAGAACCTTATGTTCAGTTTGCATTTCCTTATTTTTATGTGTCTCTTTACTATTACTGTTAGTGGATCAATTGTAAGCTGAGACTTTAGACGATAGGCTGTGATTTGTAATGTTCTACGTTGAACGGCCGTTTTCTTTCTTATGTAAAGCCCTAAAGGTATGTTTTAACCATATTACTACCGCGTTCCTTTTTCTTTCTGGGCTGCAAATGACGTGCCATTCTCAGAGATTTGTCGAGGCCAAACCAAGGAAATTTTTTAAAAATATGTCCAAGAATATATTGCGAAGTTTCAGAATGACGTTCCTGTATTTAGTGAGGAACTTCCTGAGGAGTATCTGTCTTGGTGTTGAAGTGATCAACTTCCAATTCTGGCGCCCTTCGCTATCTCCGCAAACACGGGTGATCAGGTACAATTATTGCTTTATACGTGTAGTTCCCATTTCCCATGAGTATACAAACACGATATAACTTCAAAAAGTAAAGTACACAAGTCGTTCCACACTAAGGCCATCGCGCAAAAAGAGTGCCGCATTGCCAGAACGGGGTACAAGTTCTGGGCCTTCTGCAGACATAGTTCTGCAGCGGTAAGGATGGGTGACACGCGCATTTCATCGTGCGAGTGAAACAGCACGGTAACTCGAAACACGGTCCAGCGCTGAAGTGATGGCACAGTCCGATTCTTGTGGGCAAAATGTCCAAATTGCGCACAGATTGATCGTGTGAAATTCTAGCGGTGTATGGGCAAAATCCAGTGTCGCGTCCAGACGTAATGAAATGTTGCCAACAATATGGTTAAGGCAGCACAGACGTGGACGATGCTCATCCGGAGGCCGGCTGCTGTGGCCGAGCGGTTGTAGGCGCTTCAGTCCGGAACCGCGCTGCTGCTACGATCGCAGGTTCGAATCCTGCCTCGGGCATGGATGTGTGTGATGTCCTTAGGTTATCTAGGTTTAAGTAGTTCTAAGTCTAGCGGACTGATGACCTCAGATGTTAAGTTTCATAGTTCTTAGAGCCATTTGAACCATTTGAGCTGGTCCGGAAGGCCATCGACCACACACGACCATTTCCAGGCAGTCGAGGAACTGATTCGCAGCACGTTCACGCAGCTGTTCTTGAATAGCTCCGTGGCGAAGAACAGGATTTCTTACAGGCACACAGTGACTGTGTTGAAAAATAGTGTCATTCATCTGTGCCACTTTCAAGTGAACTGTAACATTCGATAAAAGCTACTTGGCCTGACATAAAAACGTGTAACTTACTTTGTGAAGTCTCCAAGTGGCTCCGTTTCATTCGTAAGTACATGCCTCACGATGAAGCTCTGTACGGTCATTGTCAGGCGCACGTTCCTATTGGGGAGACTGAACAAAATTCGAATTCTTCAGTTAAAACTCCCGAGCTGAGAAGCTGCTGTCGATATGTGAAACTATTCACTGACGTTCGTCTTCGCTGGTTATGGGAACTCAGTTCGAAGTGAGACTCATCGCTGAAGACAGTTCTACTCTAGTCAGTGAGATTCCAGGTCGAAGACACGTCCGGAGAAGCGCCGGACGGTGATGGGCTACCAACATTGGCTACCAACCTGACTGTCTCCCGCCATATGGCCCCATAACCAGCAGTAATGGTCTAGGGTGCCATTTCTTTTCATAGCAGGGTCCCTTTGGTTGTCATCCATGGTGCCCTTACAGCACAGCGATAATTCGGCGATAGTCTACGCCTCATTTTGTTGCCCTTCACGAAAAGCCATCCTAGGCTTTATTTCAACAAGATAATGCCTGCCCGCACACGGAGAGAGTTTCTACTGCTTGTCTTCGCGCTTGTCAAACCTTACCTTGAACAACAAGGTCACTGGACCTCTCCCTAATTGAGAAAGTTTGGAGGATCATGGGCGGAGCCCTCCAATCAAGTCGAGATTTTGACGATCGAGCGCTCCAATTGGACAGAATTTTGCACAATATCCCTCAGGAGTACATCCAACAACTCCATCAATGCCAAGTAGATTAACTGGTTGGATAAGGGCAAGACGTGGATCAACGCGTTATTGACTTGTTCAGTTTGTGAAGCTCTTTGTCTTGGATAAATCATCCAATTTTTCTGCATTGTAATCATTTGTCTGTACGTGTACATCACGTCTACCGATTTCCGTCCCATTCGGACAATTCCTTGGCGATGCGTCTTTTTCTTACTAAAATGACTAAAATACAGGCATTCGTATGACAGCTACCGTTCAAATTTGCGACAGACGCCCCGATCGTGGATATTAATTATGTTAAAACAAGAAAAAGAAATGTGAACAGCAGGCTTCGCACACAATGTGTCATCAAAACATGATCAGATCTGGGTCTGATGTCTTTCAGCCCCCAGCTATTCGTACCAAGAAATGGGTTCATCTGAATACCTTTTCGTGCATTTCGTAGTCAAGGAAGGTCTTTAGCTTCTGTTCGGTTATCCAGATACATGCAGGACTGTCAGCGGTGGTATGAGAGAGGGGCTACGTCCTCGGCCACCATGAAACTCTGGAGTGTGAGCTACATGGAAGAACTCTGGGCCCCGATAGACGATGATTAAGGTTAAGTCCAGATGTAACGCTCGTTGACTCACGCTAACGTGCTATCGAATTTGAAAAGAACTGCGGTGACGAGAAGGAGAGCGCGTTAGTCGCTGCAGTTGCTATCTCGCAGTCCGTTTCACTTGCAAGCGGATGTTCAGTGGCAGAGCTACGCTCTTCATATATAATTGGAAAACCGACTGCATCTAGGATAATTCGTCAATTATGCAAAGCGATCTGTATGAAATTAAAAAATAATGTGATCCAACACCAAGTGAAGAAAAATAGATTGATGTATCTCAAGGATTTCACCTGTAAACAATGTTTCCGCATTGTGTCGGAGCTCTCTATGGTAGACACATCAGGTACATAATTCAGAACATATAAGTTCCTTATAATCACAAGTTGTGATCACTGCTGAACGTCGTGACCCTATGAAACAAGCGTCTCCATCCTAGACGGTTACCCGCTTCTCTTAGAGCCCGCTGAAGAGGTAGACCAGAGATCTTTATTTGATCAATGCATCTGTTCGCTGCTCTTCCCCTCGGACTCTTGCCCTCAATCTTCCCTTCCACGATTATTTTCTCTAGGTTTTCTCCATCTCTTTTCACAATATGGGCAAAGAACTGGTGAAGTTTTTGGTTGACACGAGAAGAAAGGCGCGCGAAGATAATGAGTTGCTCAATAACGGACACAGTTGTTCTACTTTCAGTCCATTTTATGCGCCACCACCAATGCTAAAATGCATCAGTCTGCTGCTTGTTTCTGGCCTTAAGGCTCCATATTTCGCAACAGAAAAAGAAGACGGAAAATAAGAGTGTTTCAAGAAGCCGGACATTTGTTGTATTCGTTATCTTTCTGTTCCTTCAGATCTTGGTCAGCTTCTTCATAGACACTCGCCCTAGCGTGATGCGTCTTCTTATTTTCATAGCTTCCCGCGTCACAGATGGTTGACCCAAAATAGATTAAAGAATGCTCGACTTCCACTTCCTTTAATCGACCTGTGAGCTGATCGTGTACTCCTCGACCAATTATCATGAGTTTGGACTTGATGAGGTTGAGGTCCAATTCATATGATATTCTTTAGGAAGTTCACCTTCGCTGCAGCGTAAAAGCACGGTGTCATCGGCGAATCGGAGGTTGTTAATAGTTTTTCCACCGGTGGAGATGCCTTTAGTCCAACCATCAAGAGCAATCCTGGTGAAATGTTCTGCATGGATGTTGTACGTTTGGGGAGACAGCACACAACCTTCTCTGACACCTTTTGTTACACTGAAGAAATCGGGCGTTCTAGCACTTGACCTCACAGCTGCGAGGTGATTATTGTATGGGCTTCTGATCAGTGTTGCCTGTTCTGCAGGGACACCGAACTCTGCAGGAGCCTGCCACAACTTTCGTCAAACAACTCAGTCAAAGGCTTTCCCAGCAAATGAAAACAGGAACATAGGGTTCTCGCGTTTTCTCGATTATTTGTCGTATGATGAGGATCTGTTCATGACTTCCTTTTCTTTCAACAATATCTGTGGATATGCGAGAGTGAAAGTATGGCTTGAAACGCTGGTTCAAGATGCAGAGTAAAATTTTGCTTGCGTGGGATATGAGAGCAAAGCAATGGTTCAGCAGCTGGAGCTGTTCCTGATTTACTCTTTCATACGTAGGATAATTAAGAGAGAGTCTTCTGGCCACTCCCCAGTTTTCCATATCCTTGTACACGCTGAATGCAGCGTATCAACACATTCCTGCCCCATTCCCTTGACTATTTCACCAGATGTACTGTCAGGTCCAGGTGATTTATAGTTCTTCGGATGTTGTATTGCGTTGTTCATCTCGCTGCGAAAGATTGTAGGTTCCAACGTAAGTTGCTCAGCTGCTTGACGTTCCGTACTGCTGTTAATCCCAGAACACAACTTTTCACAGTACTGTTTCTACCTCACAACAGCTTCTTCCTTATCTCAGATAGAATTGCCAATCTCATCGTCTGCCACCCACTTACAAGGATCAAATCCACCGGTGATGATTGTGAATTTCTTGAAGGGATCATCTACTTGATTGTGTTTATGATGTTCTATTTCATCACAAATGTCGTTAATGCAGTGTGATCTATCCTTTCTGTATTTCCGTTGTATTTCTCTGCACAAGTTCTTATATCTGTCTTGATCCTTTGTGGTGTGGATAAATTTTCTTCAGAGTGCTCCTCTCTTCAATTACTTGTAGTGTAGACTGAGATATCCAAGGATGTTGTGCACTTTGACCTGATGTCGGAGGTTATGAGGAAACGGCATCCTTCACTTGGTCCCATGTTTGTGATGCTGATGCATCTTCATCAAGACTGCTCACGAAATTTCCGAAGATCTTCTTTGCTTTTGAGTTTTAGTTGTCTTTCTCCAGTAATCCAAGTGGATTTGAGCTGAATCTGCATTTTTATGGACAACTGATTGCGATCATTTCCGCAGTCAGCTCCAGGAAAGGTCTTACATCCATGACCGAAGTGTTCCATCGTCTTCGCACTAGGATGATGTCAATCTGGTTTCGAAATTTATCCCCATGTGTATCCAAGTCTTGGGTGATTAAAGGGTGTGCACGCCGTTGTTAGTAACTAATTTAAGTTTTTTCGTACAGTTTTTATTGTTTATTTATTTATTGTTCCGTGGTACCAAATTAAGGAGAAGTCTCCATGATCATGGAACGAGTCAATACATGAAATTATAACACGACAGTAGAAACAGATAAAATGAAATATAAGAAACATATTCAGGCGACAAGTCGTAAGTTTAAATAAAGAAAATCAACAATGTAACACTGGAATTTGCTTAATTTTTCAGCACTTCCAGGAGCTCCTCGACAGAATAGAAGGAGTGGGCCATGAGGAAACTCTTCAGTTTAGACTTAAAAGTGTTTGGGCTACTGCTAAGATTTTTGAGTTCTTGTGGTAGCTTATTGAAAATGGATGCAGCACAATACTGCACTCCTTTCTGCACAAGATTCAAGGAAGTGCATTCCACATGCAGATTTTATTTCACTTGCAGATTTGAGTTCAATAATTGTTCAATAATGAAGACTACTACTTCAGCCATTAGTGAGTGTGGACTGTGCCGAACATCTTCTAGCAAATGAGAGATGGATTTGAACACGAAGATACTTTGGAAAGATATCTCACAAGTGTAAATAATACCCAAAACGGACGATCCACTTCTCCAGGGAATGACTTTTGAACCAAATTTGCCAGCTATCTTGTGTGGACCGTCTCAAAATTTTATGTTTCTATAATTTCGACGCTGCATTCCAAAACGGTTCGTACTTCGTCAATTAATAGTTCATGTCACTATTCTCGCCTCTGGTTTCCCTCGTTTTTCGCAACGTCCAACTCCATGCTGGTGGATGCTGTTACAGCTATGTATTGCATAATGCAGTTTTTAACAAAAGTAGCAAACACACAGAAAATACGTCGGGTCAAGACGGAAGCTCTCGATCAACTGAACATCACACGAGCGCTGTCTACCCTTCTAACCACGCATCAACGCACGTTCTTCTGCGTCTACGGGCTTTTTCCGTGAACGTCGTGTCATTAATTTGAAAACACTCCTCAGAATTCCGTCATTCGAACTTATCCTAGTTTGTGGTCTTCTCGATAACGTAAGACTGCACAGCCGGACTATCCCGTAACGTCATCTCAAGGTCAGCAATTTAGTCACATGCCTCGTTCGGTGCACCATCATGCGCAACAACTAGAAGCGTTACACTTGAAATGCCTGAGTATTTTAAAACGGCGCATGACTGATCCCTAAAAGGCATCGCTTTTCTCTTTTACTTGAGGATATGAATACAGAAACGATGTGGCACGTAGTAAGACGCTTGTCAGCTAACTTCGCAACACTAGAAATGTACTGAATAATGAGTATATCGCAACAAATGAAACTTCGTTCCATACCGGGATCCGAATTCGAATCCCCTGCTTTTCATTAATTTCACTATCATTGACACCGTTCATTTCTTTTAACTGAATATGATTCAACTGAAGTACGGTTTAATGTCTTGGTATCACAGTTTAGCCCCTCCTTGGCATTAGAGATCCCTGGGAATGTAGCTGTAGTCTTAATAACGGAGGGAAAATAAAATAGCTCCATCGGTGTTGCAACATCTGTATGTACGCGTGTAAAGGCAATGTCCCATGGGACTGACTCACTGAATCATCATTGTCCAACCCAAATTGCTAAGGATAGAAACTTGAAATTTGGCGTCCTTTGAAAAGGGATTTTTCGAAGCCCCATCTCTAAAGGGTTGAAACAGGGGATGAATTTTTTTTGTTGTCGCTATTAAGGCAATTTTGAAGCCACCATATGAAAATTTATATTTGGTTTCTCGCTCATAAATAAAGAAATAATTGTTTCGGCATACTCGGAAATTTAACACCTTTGGGGATGAAATAGCGAGTGAATTTTTTTTTAAATCACTCATTATTAAAGAACTCCTAAAGTATTTTTTAAGCTACGTCTATGAAAATTGGTATTTGAGTTCTCGCTTGCAGTATTTTTGAAAATTCAACCCATAAGGGGTGAAGTAAGAAATGGAATGTTTTAGGAATTATTTAACTATGAACGTATTTTGAAATCTAAATCTATGACAATTTGCATTTGGCTTTTTGATTAGAATTAAAAAACATGTGTCACTGCCTTTGGAAATTCAACCCCTTAGGGAGTGAAATAGGGAATGAAAAATTTTAAGAACATATTTCGCTTTATTATAAAAAAAATTTTAAGCTAAGTCTGTGAAAATTGGTATTTCACTTCTTGATTAGATATAAAGAAATATGTGTTAGGGGAAGAGAGTTCCTATGGAAATATCATCACAAGGAGTAAAAGGCATCATTAATAAAAACCGTGGGATCCAGCTACCAGAAACGCTTTTTCATAGAAGCACATTCGTAAAAGACCATACTTCTATGCCCTTAATTGGCGTGAAAAGTTTAGATGGTGCTGCAGTTTGTGCACAACATAAAAATTCGATTAAAGAAAAACAAAACAAAAAATTTGTGCAAACCATACAGACTATGCGAGCAAATCCGCGGGCGCTAAGTTAGTAAACTTATACAGCATAACTGCTCTGGTGATGTTGATCTCGTTTCCTATGATACGAAAACTGAAAACCGTTACTTTTGATTTAAATAATGGCAATAATAAGTCTATTTCTGATGTATTAACCAATTAAACTAATATTAGCCTGGACATAGGTGCAGCAATCTAAATATAATTCCCGAACTACAACTTGTTAACTTGTAAACGTTTAATAATAAAATTTATTCTGCTTTTCCCCTGATAGTGAATGTAGACTGGTGACTGGATTAAACCACGAAGTTATGTGCATCGTAGGTACCTCGAGCTTCTAATATAACTTACTATAGTGTGTAATTAAAAGAGCTGTACCACGCAGTAAATGTTTAGAGCTCAAACACTATAAAACGCAAGTCTAATCGACACAAAATGAGTTAAAGTTACCTACAGTGTATGCATCTCCATGTCCGATCCGGCTAAATTCAAGAGGAATACAAGTTCCATTGTGCTACTGGCTGAGCAAATCAGTGTCCCGAACACTTCTCTACCAATGGGACCATCCGACCTGTTGATAATGGATTTCAATTAATCTTCGCTATGTTGTAGAGAGGCCTGTCCTGAGAACGTGGCTAGAGGCTTTTCATGCGATGGCTATTAGTTTCCTAGAATATCTATTTAGAAATTTTATGGTACCTGCTGTACCTGTAATGTCTGCGAAGTTGGTGAGCGTAGTTTAGTGGTTAAGGTTCATAGCTACGACGCTGGTGGTACGAGTTCAAATCTTGCATATGCACCTTTTTTCAGTTTCAGAATATCGCAAAATGTCATTAATAAATCAAATATTACAACATACTTTGTTGTAATACGTATCACAGAATAGATAACATAATCGTCCTGCTCGCTATCGCATGCAACGCTTGTTGTGTTAGAACAGAACTCCCGTTGATATTTCTTGTAGAAACAACCGAATTGGAAAGAACACCATGCACATAATGAAAGCTCTTATAGGCACGCTGATTTTTCAGAAGTGATACTGAAAAAGACAATTCATTTAAATTCATAAAGATTGTTGTTACTTCGATCAACTTCGATGTAAACCTCACGTATTTGATCGTTCCTGTGAAAGCAGGTGCATTAAACTGATGGAGAATCAAATAATGTATTGTTATGGAATTTTCTCTCGAAGTGATTTCTCTATTAGTCTTTAGCAAGTCGGAAGCATTTTGAATTTTTTTTCGTGAAAATTTTAAACTGCCTGTAAAAATAAACATCACACGATGGGCTAAATAATACTGTCAGCGCGGCACCATGAACCTTGATCTTGGCGCTACTCTTGCTTAGTCTAAACACGACAGTTGTTGGGAGTACAGGAGTTACCTAGAAAACTTCAAGGTCGGTTTTCTAGGAAACTAGGAGCCGTCGCATTAAGACTTGCTCGTCATGTGCCTCTGCAACTTACCGGAGACTTATCAAAATCCTTGATTAAGAGGCCTTATGGTCTCCTTGTAAGTTCCCACTGAACTATTGTGGAATATTTCCAAGTATAGCGACTGTCGTCACGGAAATTAAATTTCAAAAGTATGTGGCTAGACCACCGCTACCGCCTAAACAGAGAAAGTCTTACATCATCAGCTCCGTCCACAACAGTGCTTTCGAGGCAAGACGGCCACCCCGTTTTATAAATGTTTGGTACTCCTTTTCCCTTTAATTCCATGCACCTACGTCACTTAACAGTTTCGCTTCGAAACAGTGCTACACTTTGGACGAATACAATTAGAAAAGACTTCCTAATACTTAAAGTTACATTAGATGTTAACAAATTTCTTTCCTTGTCATTACGAGTCTACATTTTATATCATCTCTACTTGGACCATCACCAGTTATTTTGTTGACCAAAAAGCGAAACTCCTCTACTGCTTTTGGTGCTTCGTTTCCTAACCCAATTCCCTCAGCATCACGTGATTTAATTTTATTACATACCGTTACCCCTTTTTTGCTTATGTTGATATTCGTTTTATGCACCCTTTCAAGACACTATCCATTCCTTCATTCCTTTAACTGCTCTGCCTAGTTCTTTGCTGTCTCTGACATAATCAAAATGCCATTGACAAAATTCAAAGTTTTTATTTCTTCTCCCTGAACTTTAATTCTTTCTCCATATTTTTTATGGTTTCCTTTACCGCTTGCCCAGTGCACAGCTTAAATAACATCGGGGACGGCTACAAACTTGCCTTGCTTCCATCCCAACCACTGCTTCCCTATTAAGCCCTCCGACTATTGTAACTAATGTCTGGTTTGCTGTACAAGTTGTAAATAGCCGGTATTTTACCCCAGCTACCTTCAGAATGTCAAAGAGTGTATTCCAGTCAACATTGTCAAAATATTTCTCAAAGCCTCAAAATGCTATAAACATAGATTTGCCTTTCCTTAACCTATCTTCTAAGATTAGTCACAGAGTCAGTACTCGCCCGCGCGTTCCTATATTTCTCCGGAACTTAAACTGATCTTCCCGGTCTCCACCAATTTTTCCATCCTTCCGTATAGAATTCGTGTTAGTGTTTTGTAGCCATGACTTGTTAAACTGATAGTTTGGTAAAATTCACTTGTATCAGCAAATGCTTTCTTCGGAATTGGAATTTTTACATTCTGTTTGAAGTATGAGGAAATTTCGCCTGTCTCGTCTATCTTCTACACCAAGTGGAATATTTTCGTCATGCCTGGCTCTCCCAAGGATATTAAAAGCTCTGACGGAATGTCGTCTACTCCAGGGGCCTTGTTTCGGCTCAGTTCGTTCCGTGCTGTCGAATTCTTCTCGCAGGCATCATATCTCCCATCAGATCTTCATCTACTTCTACCTCTAGTTCTATAATATGCCCTGAAGCTCATTCCCCTTGTATAGATTCCCATATACTCGTTCATCTTTCAGCTTTCCCTTCTTTGCTCATTCCTGGTTTTCTATCTGAGCTCTTCACATTCATATGGCTGCTTTCCCTTTTTCCAACGGCTTCTTTGAGCGAAATACTCAGCACAATGTCCCTATCTAGTGTATGGGCCACTGTCTGCTTTATTACGAGGATTGACTGAAAAGTAATGCCTCCACCTTCGTAACTCTTCAACAGTTGTCAGGAATGGTATGCGGCAGGTACTGGCTTGTTCCGTAGCCTCTTCTTGCAACTCCAGTTGACGGGAAGCCTTAGCATTGAACGGTTGTGTTGTTACAGTGTAAAGTATGGAATCCTGCACAGACGGTCGGTCAATGCGATTTAAGCAACGTGTAGTCACTGAATTCTTGACAGCAGAAGGTGTCAAATGGTTCAAATGGCTCTGAGCACTATGGTACTTAACATCTGAGGTCATCAGTCCCCTAGAACTTGGAACTACTTAAACATAACTAACCCAAGGACATCACACACATCCATGCCCGAGGCAGGATTCGAACCTGCGACCGTAGCAGTCTCGCGGTTCCGGACTGAAGCGCCTAGAACCGCTCGGCCACCGCGGCCGGCCAGAAGGTGTCACCCCAAAGGAGATTCATCAGAGAATGAAAGCAGTACGGGAACATACATATTGGATGTAAGAGTACATTCTGTAGATACATCGTTGACGCCGTCTGGAAGTTTGGGTGTGTCCGTGAGTCGTGCTTGGACAGCCAAATGGTTAGGCGACCGCTCGCGATAAGTAAGACCTCTGGGTTCGAGTCCCGGTGCAGCACAAATTTTAATTGGCGTCATTCCATTATACTGCTGATGGTAGTCCATATTTGCAACCTCGAATACATTTCCTGTATTTCATAACGGCTGTAGTCGCGGCAGTGCATGCATGTTCAAAGAAATTTTGCATCGCAATTCGGAATAACACAGGCACTGCAGTACCGTATCTACCGTTGATGTGTCAGCAAGTTGCGCTCTCAGATCCGGGAGCTTTGGCCTATTGCAACAAGAGAACGAGAAACTCGACATTCATTCGTCTTCGCTACCGAGCGAGGTGGAGCAGTGGATAGCACATCGGACTCGCATTCTGGAGGACAACGATTCAAACCTTCGTCCGGCCATTCTGATTTAGGTTTTACATGATTTCCCTAAATCGCTTCAGTCAAATACCGGGATGGTTTCTTTAAAAGGGCACGGCCGACTTCGTTCACCATTCTCCCCGAATTCGACGGCACCAGTGACCTTGCTGTTTGGTCCCCTCCCCCCAATCAAAGAACGAACGTCTTTGCCAGTTTGACGAACTGCAAACTAATGTTCATTCGCCATGACATGGCACGTAAACCTTTGTTAACACCGTACGATGTTGCATATACAATACTTAACACAGAGGATAAAACGTTTAGAGTCGACGTCTAGGAAACACCAAGAACAGTTCCCACTGACCGCCTAAAGCTGCTACCCTGCCACCCGTGAACGACAACCCGCCACGGACATCGAGTTCTGCCACTGACGCGGCACCACAACAGCAAAACCTGACGTCACTCGATCTGAAATGTCATGTTAAATTTAATCGCAAACATCGTTAGCAATCGGTGTGCATCAAAGTGTAGTGTAGAAGTGTGCATGACACACAGCGATTACACTTAGTTGTAATATCTTTTAAATCGTTTATTGCATGTTTTTATACTTTCTCTGGTATTGATTTTTCACATTTATGTACTCTCGGATGAGTCGGATTGCGCTGTATGAACACGATGTGCAATAAATGTTGGCTTAAAGTTAATTTTTCACGAGCCGCAACAAACCTAAGAGGACAGTTTTAATTGCTGCAACAGAAACGAGCAGCAATAAACGTCATATTCTTCCTTTTCAGCACTATTTATCTGAACCTAAGAAGACAAATTAAATTGCTGCGAGTAAAACAAGGAGCAAAAAATTCATATTCTTCCTTGTCACAAATATCACGCTGTTTATTTCCGGAAATGCAGCGATTTCCCAGGGCGTGCTTAGGCAGGAACCTAAGAGGACCGCTTTAATTGTTGTGAGTGAAATGAGGAAGAATAATATTAGTATTATTCCTTGTCACAAAGTCGACGGAAATTCCTACGGTTGTGGATATTGCGCGTAACGTCAAAATGAGTATTACCAAGTTTCGCTCATTTCGCTTACGTCGCAAAGATTATCTCTGTCTGGTTATTCATGAACTATCACTTAATGTTTACTTCACCACCAAGTTTACATTTCTTCGTTCCACAGGAGATACGAAGTTCGTTCCGAGATGTCAGTTTCACTGCACCATTTGAAATAAAGTGAACACGGCCTGAAGAGCGTAATCTCAATATTCCAAAGATCTTAGTATCTCGTATCAGTTCTTGCGATACGCGTTAAACGATACTTCAACTCCGAAAGAACTACACTTGATTTGATAGAACGGCTTTTCCAGATCATTAGCTCAAGAAATTAATCTTCCAGTAGACGTCCAAATTCTTCCAAATCTTTTTGTTCACTGTTTAAAACTTTATTACAGAAGTATTACACATATTGGTAATAGGGTCACGTTTCAAACATTAAGGTCGTATATTAACAGATTCCAACTGGTCGTTGCCAAATCTTGAAGAAGAACTGAATACATATTTTTTAATCCATCACAGTTCAAAAAGTTACAAATTTCATTTGTCATCATTTTTTGACGTAGAATCGGGTGAGCCGCTTCAGGATGTCATCTTCGGGAAACGGCCGTCGATTCGACACCAGTACAGCCCGGCAACCATGGCTGAATCTTACAACGGCTTGCTGTCTTGTACCTTGTGGAGGAGGAGGATCGATGGTATAGTCTATAAACCACTGCATCATCACATATTACGTCCCTTTTCTGGAACTTTATTGTCCCCGAATATAACAGGCTAGTCATGACTAGAAAAGCAAGAACCATTTACCATCAGGGCAGCCAGACTTTAATAAGGAAGACACAGCAACTCCGAAGCTTCATAGGTTTCAACAGCTGGCCCCCGTGTGTGTAGTTACCAGCGATTGATTGGGTAACTTCAACGGAATAGCTGACAAGCAATCCCACGCGGAGGAAGACCAGGTCAGAAAAAGGAATTTGAGAAGGTAATAGTGAGCAAACACATTCACAGCCAAGTCTGGATGTACCACATCTCGTCGCAGACCATCAGCGAGGCGGCGACGTCAGTTCTGTCGACTGGGTTAAACTTTACAGTTACACCACGAAGATCGTACAATGGGAATCCTTCATTCCGTGGAGGCGTTGCTCTTGCAGGCACCACAAGTCGAAGCAGGAAAGAAAAGCCAGGAAATAGTCGGAATCCTACATGGACAAGGCCATCCAGACACAATATTACACATGAAGAAAGGTAGGCCAAACAAAGCTCAGGAATAACAAGAACACTGTGCTCCTCCAGGAACAGAAGTAATGTTACGGCTGTGATAGACACCTCAGCATATCAGAGGAAAATGGTCGAGCTAGCAAGCGACCCCATTTAGAGAGAACTGACGGGTTATCCAGCGGTGAGGATAGTCAAGAACACGAAGGAAGAAAGTAAGCCCACCAGAAGCCAAGCGCTAATTTGCAAACATACACCAGTCATCAACAAGCCGGATAGTACACGAATGGCCTCCTTCCTACCCTCTCCCTCTCGTCATAGCTAGCCTATCATATTCTAGGTCCAATAAAGTTCCATACGTACAGATACCGATAGTTTGCAGTACGTAGTGGCACCCTTCTTCCAGCAAAATCACTTTTCCTCTGAGGCAGGCTGTTGCGATACGACCGAAAAGTCGGTTTCACAGCTGGTACAGTATATTTTAAAATATTTTATATAATGATGTGGTACAATATCCAGAAGAATTTTAAACAATTATCGGACGAATTTAAAAATTTAAAATGCTCAGATATCGAAGCATAAGAGTTATAATCTCAAAGATCTAACACAGTAGGACAGGTATTACAGTTATAAACTGTACGCAGGGTGTAACAAAAATGTACGTCACAAATTGCGGGACACATTCCTCACACGTAGACGAAGAAATTATGTTATATGAACGTGGGCCTGGACGCGCTTTGTTTCCATGTGACAAATGCAACTCATTAATCATGTGAAATACACACAAACAGAACACAGCATTTATACCACGTGCAGCTATTTCTCGCAAGAGATGTTCAATATGCCCGCTGCGGGCATTGATAGATGCGTCAGCCCACCGACGTAGTAAATATCGGATGCGCTGATGTGTCCCTGGAGTATTGCGTCTGATTTCGCAGCCTTCCATAACAGGAAAACTGAGACTCGGAACATCTTGTACTGGGGTTCCAACCACAGGACATTCAAATGCCCCCACAAATAAAAGTCCAGGGGGTTTAGGTCCGGAGAGCATGGAGGCCAGGCAATTCGTACATCTTTACCTATCCATCTGTCACCGAATCTATTATTTGAAAGCCGACGGGCATTGACAATAAAGTGAGGAAGTGCTCCATGATGCAATGAAGTACATGTTTTGTCGACAGCTAAAGGCACATCTGCCAACAGATCAGGTAGGACATTATCTACGAAATTACGATAACTTTGTCCGTTGAGCCTGGGTGGAAAAAAGTGAGACCCCACCAAACAGTCGCCAACAACGCCGGCCCAAACATTGACAGAAAATCTTTGTTTATGACTTGCTTCAACAGTTGCGTGAGGATTAACACCTGTCCACACACACCGATTATGAAAATATACAGTCTGATCTTGTAGCAACGACGTCGCATCTGTGAACAACACCGTTGCACTAAAATTAGGGTTGACACTTTGTTGAATAAATCATCCGCAGAGGACTACCCGCGCAGGAAAATCAACTGTTGAAAGTGCCTACACACGCTGTAGATGGTATGGATACAGCTGGTCCTCGTGTAACACTCGCCATATTGTTATGTGGTCAACGCTCAGTGGGGCAGCTACATGTCTCGTACTGGAGAAGGAGGAGGATATTAGTGTACAACGTCCCGTCGACAACGAGGTCATCAAAGACGAAGTATATGCTCGGATTACGAAAGTACAGAAGAAAAAATCGGCCGTGCCCTTTGAAAGGAACCAGTGCGGCGTTTGCCTTAAGCGATTTAGGAAAATCTCGGAAAACGTAAACCTGGATGGCCAGATGCGTGTTTGAACCGTCACCCTCCCAAATGCGAGTCCAGTGCGATAACCACTGCGCCACCTCACTCGGTCACATGTCTTGTACTGACACTAGGGTCGTCGTCAACTGCATGAAGAACTACCGCCTCCCGCTGCGGTGTCGTCGTCCTTCTAGGCCTCCGCTTCGTCCTGGAATACGATATTGCTGTGCCTTTGTTATTCCGGTTACGATGCAATGTAAAGCTGTAGACGCCGCAGTCCGTGTTCATGCATGTCCAAAGGAACAGGCGCTTCGGCGTCTGCAGCCGTTATGATATACATTAAATGAATTTGCAACTGCGAAAGAGGATAACCATCAGCTGTAGAATGGAATGACGACAGTGAAAAGTACCACGATAAGCAGGAAATCCGCGTTCGGTCCGGAACAAATTTTCATTGTCATCATTCCATTCTACAGCTGATGGTTGTCCCCATTCGCAATTGCGAACTCATTTAATGTATTCGTCCTGGAAATCTCTCCCGGTACAAACGCTGAGCGCGAACGCCATTGCCGTCAGCTAATACATACATAAAATGGGCATCTGCCATCTCTGCATTTGTGTACACGACTATTACACGAGTCAAGTCTGTGATTAACTCTACGTAGTAACCTGTGTGCTTGCAACGGTCGTACTGATAGTTGAAAGAGATGTTACCTGTAAATAAGCAATGACGAACGCCGCATGGCAACAAGGACATGTGAAACAAAACACTGGCGGTGCACATCGTAACCAGATGTCACCAAGAGTTCATGTCCCCATGATTCTAACGTTCTATTTTTGTGTTTTCCGTGACTAACGAGTTGGAGAAAATGAGTTGAAAAAACGAAACAAAGAGTTTTCAGACCCATACTCACATAACATAATTTCTTCATCTGCCTGTCACCAATGCGCCCTGCAGTTTGTGCCTTAATTTTTATTACACCCTGTATATATGTCTTGAGACAATGTAAGTGACTGCACGCAATGTCTAAAGTATAATCATCGAGTAGTTGAAGAGGAGAGCTCTTAACGACTTCCAAGAACCTTTAAACATAATTTCAAACCCGTTCTAAAGTATTTGTCGCCTACATGCTTAACGTCAAATATTTATATAGTAATACTTATAAGGTAATGAGAATTCTGAAACTCTTTTTATACCTGGGAGATGGGGGACGTTTATTTAAGGAAACGGGATTTTACTGGTGTAAAAACCAGCAAAATTGTGGGAAGAGTTGTAGGAGATTGCCTTCAGAATCGCAGCACGCCTGACAGCTGATACTCGCTCAGAAATGCCTGCCACACTGTGAACATCTATCTGCACATACCGCTTATACACTATTAAAACCTATATTCTTCAGTTGTGCCCCGGAGTAAGAAGCACCACACGTTTAGGTCAGTGGTAGAAACGTTGTTGTCCATTTACTGGGTGCTCTTTGACGTCGTTGGGTGAGGTTCCCTAATATGTGCCCTATCAGAAATGGTTTCTTGCAGTACTCTTTATTTTGTGCTCAGGCTTTCTGTGTTATTTTGAAACAATCTATAAGGTTCGACTATAAAAGGCCTTTAGTGAACGTGACAATAAATATCATCATTAACAGCAACGCATAAGAAATGACAAGCACGGTATTTGTAGAGTGGTATATTAATTTATTTGTACGTAAAACTACTGTTTCGTGTTTTAGGAGACGAAATTTAATTAGCAAAATGTGATGTCTATTTCTAAGAATAAGTATCGTTATGAAAAGTAATACCAGAAACGGATATTGCGAAGTGGTAAAGCGAGTAGAGTAGTCTTATTCTCCCATCTACATAGGGACCAACACCGTTAGAAATGAAACGATCTGCCACAAATGCGACACAGTGCCACAAAGGCATAAACACTGAATCGCCATCTTTGTGAAAGGACGGATTATGGCTGAATGTCGCTGTGATGTATGATCAGTAGAATACTTACAGAAAACACTCACTGTTAAAACTTGAAGTTCACCTTCAGCCCCGCGAAGAATCGTTTAGGACTATCTGACGCGACAAGAGAAGCAGCAGATTGAAGTCAACCTCTGTTGACGTTGCTAGCAACTTTCAGTATACCCTCCACTCCCCTCTTCATGTTTATACTTAGTCATGGGTCTCAGTGAAGATACGTTTAAGGGCACCTGAACCGACAGGCGAACGAATAACTGCCCCTGTAGATGTTTCCAGCAATGCAAAATGAAAGCAGGACAGGAGGGTTGTCGTAAACCTCACTGCATACGTTTTGTTGTACAGGGTTGGTATTTGGCCACATTTATACTGCCGGCCGGGGTGGCCGAGCGGTTATAGGCGCATCAGTCTGGAACCGCGCGGCCGCTACGGTCGCACGTTCGAATCCTGCCTCGGGCATGGATGGGTGTGATGTCCTTAGGTTAGTTAGGTTTAAGTAGTTCTAAGTTCTAGGGGACTGATGACCTGAGATGTTAAGTCCCATAGTGCTCAGAGCCATTTTTGAACATTTTTTACTTCTCTCCTACGTAGCTTCTCGTGTCGCAGCCTAAATGACAACAATGGACAACTAGTCAGCCTGGCAGCAACAACAATGGAGAATTTTAAATTCTTCAACTGACGTGTCACACATCCCACCAGTTTAGTTAAACAAGAGTGGTAAATTCTTCAGTGTAAAATAACTTGTTCGAAGCACAGCAGCCCACGTATTGAAACTTACTCAAGAATGTGAGGATGAAGAGAAAGCTAACGTTGTTGATGGGTACGAAAGTGCTTTGCGGTTAGGCCATTAGAGTAATAGAAGCCATAACAATGACGCGGTGGCGCTGAATCTGAATTTACTTCAGACTCTGTAGAAGAAAATGAGTTTTCATATTGCTGGACAGGAAAATATGGAGTTACTAAATGGAGAACGAAAGCGCCGCCCAGAAGTAAAACAATAAGTTCGTGTAATGTCATAAGAACACATCTGCCTTGTCTAAGGAATGAGCCAAGAAACTGCAACACTCCAGTTAACTGTTTTCGTCTGTTTCGTAGTGGTGATAATTGTATTGCGGATTGTGCCCGAAAAAACTAAGGAATGCACTGGCACAGCATCCAAGTTACAAAGAACATGAAAAATTTAAAATAAATACGATAATCCTGGCTAGATAGCATCGTTCTGCCGTGAATTAGCAGTGTAATGAAATCAAATACACTATATCTGGATGATAGAAACTCGAAGGAGCAGGGATGATAGAGACTCGGATGAGCGCATTTATTTTAGGTGACTGTACAACACTTCACACTCCTTCAGTGTCTTCGGTTCGACAACAAATCGAATACAGCAGAAAAATCTAAAATAAATAACGTTGTGCCAACCAGTTTTTCGATATTTTTGTTACCAAATATAAGTACTTTCACTCATTTGATGAAAAACTTGAAAAATTTAGAGTACATTGTCCCTGCCGAAAGTATATACCAAGAAAACCAGGGAAGTACGACATCAAACTCAAAAATGATAAAACTGTTGACTTTGAACTATATATTTAATTTAGAACAACAATCACATAAATGTTTGTTTTATTCAATGAGTGTGCTGTTTTTCATTCGGGAAAGGGTTCAAAATTAATAGTTTCAATAAATTTCAATAAATTTATAGACTATGTATATCCAGATTATGATCTGGCAGTTACTGTTTAGATATTTTTTATTTTTGCATATCCAGGTGTCAGCTATAAACAGCCATCCTCAGTGCATTTGAGTGAGTTACAATCCAGAAAAAGCGCAGCAGTAAGTGTCAAATACGACTTTACTGGTGTACAGGCAAAAGTAAACTGAGGTTTTTAGGCCAGTATAATTTCATTCTGCCTATACATCACTAAAGTCATATGATGAAAGGCAGTGTTGAGAGCTTTTTGGGCAGTAACTCACTCAAATGCACTGAAGATGTCTATTTATAGCTGAAATCTACATATGCAAGACTAATAAAAAACCAGCGGGATTGCGACTGATGTCTGTCTTCCTATCCTTCCTTAATTAATCTACAGTCGTTGTGCAGACTGGTTCCTTACGGAATCAAAGTTGGCTAATATTTTTTATTTACAAAAAGGACTGTAGTGTCGCAAACCCCACAAGTCTAATGGTATCATTTTCCTTCTCCGTACGAGCACAGTGTCAAATCACACCACGTCAATCATGATACTAGAGAAGTGATGAGCGAATGAAATAGTGACCAAAAGCTAATGGGCTGCCGAGGAGGAACAATAAGCGCCAAGTAACACAAACTACAGACAGAGGGAGTAAAAGAACTATGTACATAAAATTTTAGAGAAAACGAAAATAAACATTTTTGTATGACAAAAATGTCACAGCTTCCCGGCTAGGAGAAGTTCTGACGCTAGTGGTGTTCAGAGACGGTGTTCAAACTGTCATGTGATGAATATCGCTGGTGACCTACTATAGATTTCTTTTTGTGGGGGAAGACGAAGCGTGTGGTGACGAGACATCGCTTAGAAGCTTCAGAAATGCTGGTTCACCATTTCAATGAAGCTGCAGACGTTATTCGTGAAATACCTGGTTGCTCTGAACGTTTTGGACCATCATTAGGACACAAATATTAGTTGCACATTAGTGTAAACGGAAAAAATTTGTAGCAATATATCCAAAACAATATCCATCACCGTCTTTGAATGTTACTAGCGGCAAAACTTTAGCAATGGAACGTTACATCTATGACATTTTTGTCACATAAAAAACTGTTTCTTTTGATATTCTCTAAACTCTTTTTAAAATTTTCTGTACGTAGCTTTTTACGCCCTGTGTAGTCACCGCTTGCTACCACTATGCGGACTGCTGACACGCAGGCGCGAGACTGTTGTAGATTTTAGTGACACAGGGACTGTTACAAACCGAGCATTGATGCGGCCATTGTACAGGTGCCACTCGAACTGGAACCTACTCAAAGCTGTTGAAGACAGGCTAGAGATATCTCAGCAAAAATTTAACCAGACTGTCCTCTGCAGTTTTAGATAAATTCTGAATTGTGCTTCGAAATCATTACAGTCAGTGTGACTCCTGATAAAAGAGATCATTTCCAAAATCAAGCACAAAACTGTTTTTTCTTGAATTTCATGTGACTGCTTTACCTCTCACTGCGTCCAACAGTTTGTAGGCTAGCAAATAAATAAACATTACTACCAGTGATGGCCAGTTATCATGTGCTAATGTGCTACAGCACACTGTAAATAGTGCACTAAAATTATATCATGTCTCTTCGAATGTGAACCGGAAATCGTGCTTAAATTACACTAAAAAATGGCTCTGAGCACTATGGGACTTAACATCTATGGTCATCAGTCCCCTAGAACTTAGAACTACTTAAACCTAACTAACCTAAGGACATCACACAACACCCAGTCATCACGAGGCAGAGAAAATCCCTGACCCCACCGGGAATCGAACCCGGGGACCCGGGCGTGGGAAGCGAGAACGCTACCGCACGACCAAGAGCTGCGGACATAAATTACACTATTTCTCTTCGAATGCGAGCTGGGAATTGCACTAAAATTACGCCACTTCTCTTCCAATGTGTGCTCGTACGCAAGTAAAATGGACGGAAACATATCTTGAAGTGCTCTCTCCGATATAATTAAAAACCAGTATTGATATAAAAATAACAGTTCAGTTTATACACGTAAAATTGATAAATTCTATTTAGTTGCAATAACTACACTTGTAAGTCAAAAGGCTACAGGCTAGTTGTTGGTAAAACAAGCGACTAAACAAGGAAATTTAGTATGAAAGTGTTTTTGGTAGATGAACTGCCAGAAAGGCCCGTTTCCTTTAGACCTTGGGAGGAGGAAGTGAGATTTAATGAGTTAGGTAGATTTACTTCGAACGTAAATATAACATCAGAAAAGTGTGAATGACGCTCACCAATATGCCTTATATGACAGTGAAGATATCAAAATACTTGGAAAATATTTCTATCAGCTTCTTAATTGCCCAGAACCAATCCATAAGCTTGAATACTATAACACTTACAAAAATGTAGACGTAGATTTACCCCCACCTACCAAAGAAATTAAAGAAGTTATTAAAATCTTATAAAGCTAATGGAGAAGATTCTATTACAGCAGACCTTTTGAAATGCTCTCAAGCAAAAATTAAAAATAGCTAAATTTAATCTTTGAGAAAACTACGCAAACAGAAAAACTCCCAGGAGAGTGTAAGGTGGCGTTGATACATCCACAACATAAGAAAGGCACACAAGATGTTGACAGAGGAATTCATCTCCAACAGGAATTCATCTGAACAGAGTAGAAACAACATTGGGGAGTAATCTAGATGAATATCGAGATGGTTTTAGGAAGTACAGATCATGTTCTGAACAAATATTTAGTCTGGAGTCAGTCATTTGCCACAGATCACTGAATTCCAAAGGTCAGTAGTTCTACATGTTGCAAATTGTGCATATCTAGAGTATTAAAGATATTCAAAATGCCGTTGTCATGACTGATGTGTCGATGAGGGTCAAAGGCTAAGACGACTGGTAATTTGCAGACCTGGGTTTGATTCCCAAAGATATTAACTTTTTTTCAGTTTATTTTATTCCTGGGTGTGTGAAAGTATCAATAGTAAAATTTAAACATATTTATACATGTAAAATTAATATATTCAATTTAGTTATCGTTATTACTAAATACCGGATTATATGCATTTGCATATTTGGCTCCTTTTCACCGGTTTTGCGTATTTTAATTAAAACTTGTAACGATGCATATTTTCGCTCTATGTTTACAATATTTTAAAAATTTAGACGGGCGGTCTCTAGCTCGATCTAGCTTTGATGTGTCATAGATTGACCGTTACCTAGAACTGCGTGCAGTCGCTAACCGAGATGCCACTGCCTACAGAAGAGGAACAGGCAGACGGAGTCAATGCTCCTGCGCCCGCGCTCACGGCTAATCCCCTCCGCTGCCATACGGTACGCGTCAGCAGCGATTAAATTAAACTACGCAGGCTTTTTAGTCGCACGTCCATTCTTTCAGTTTAGTTTCCAGTTTGCTTGTACACAGTTGAACGTGTTTACGCCGTGTATCGTGTAATGTGTTGTGCGCCGTGCCGCTCGAAGAAGGAAACATCGTTTCGTGGATAGCTGACCATCCTGGAACATTTACATATGACGAAATTGTTTTGCATTGTCGAGTTTGCGAGAAAAACGCTTCGTGCAAAAAAAAGTATCAAATAGACCAGCACGTCAAGACAAGTCTTTACATCTCAGGAAAGCAGAAGAAAGGACCACGACAACAACTACCGACAACAGTAAGTTGAAATAGCAGCGATTTGTCCAAAGGTAACCAAAAAAATCGGTTTAACATTTGAAGCATTCAATGCAAGCAATATTCCTCTTCACAAACTTACGAATCCTGTCCTCAAAGGCTTCCTGCGCAAATATTGCTTAAATCAAAATATGCCAGACGAATCAACATTGCGCAAAAATTGCATACGGACAATTTACGTAAATGTTCTGGAAGAAATACGCAATGAACTCGAGGACAGCGTTATATAGAGTTCAGCTGACGAAACTACAGACTCTTGTGACCGTTACATTATAAATGTAATTGTTGTTGCTTTAAAAGAAGAGCCTTCTTCTTCCTATTTAGCGGCCTACAAAGAACTTAAAAAAGTAAATCATTCTACGATAGTTGGATTTGTGAATGAGGGTATTAGAAAAATGAAAGGGTGTTTGTGTTTATTTCAGATGCTCCTCCCTATATGACCAAAGCAGGGAAAGACCTCCGAGTATTTTATCCCAATTTGATTCATGTGACGTGCTTTGCTCAGGAGTACATCGTCTTGCTGAAGAAGTACGTTCCACGTTAGTGAATGTAAATAAACTGATTTCATCCACAAAGAAAGTGTTTCTAAAGGCTCCAGCTCGCATCAAGACCTACAAAGAAAAACTACCAAATGTGCCTTTACTTCCCGAACCAGTGATAACTCGTTGGGGTACGTGGGTCGAAGCTGTGTTGTTTTACAGTGAACATTTCGAGGCCATTAGAGGCGTAGTAAACGTCTTCGATGGTGCAGAGGCTTGGATAGTTTGACAGTGCAAGGAAGCTGTTAATGATTCCAGTATTAAAAAAGACATTGCTGTGATTAGTACTCATTTTTCTCTTACACATGCAAGTATTACTGCCCAGTTACCTCAGTTGATGTAGAACAGTCCTTTTCTGCTTATAAAAATGTTTTGAATGATCGAAGACACAATCTTATTACCGAACATTTGCAACAGCACTTGGTCGTTTATGTTTACAATACTAGAAAAATGTAAAATAAACTGTAAATGAGGCTTTGGTCCAATTGTATTAATTGAAAGTTAACGCTTTTCAAAAAAAATTCATGATTGCATGTTATGTTTTAAGTAAAATATTACGGAATTTTTGGGCTTGCCCGTCTGCGTGCGTTATATCTCGAAGTTGGTCCTGTACATATCGATTGTTTCGCTGCGACTCACTTGCGTCGCATCCGCATGTTAACCAACAACAATAGCAAAGAAGGAACAATTCTTGAAACACGGTATGCGTCCACATTTTGGAAATTTTTAGAAAATAATCCAGGAAAAGCCCCCTTCCTAACCTCTACCAGAAATTATTATTCAGTAAATGACATCACCATTCTAAATGTACCGATTTTTCGCGTGGTCGGCTCTCTTCCTCGTAACTGATATGCACAGATTCAACTTTGAGATATAATGTACATGGTAACTACCATGCTTTTTATCATTTGATCTTGCATACTTCAACACTTTTCATGCATTTTTAAGCATTTTTAATTCATATTTGCATGCATATTTTTAGGTTTTTATGATGCATAATCCAGTCTATAGTTATTACCATGTAAGTCAAAATGCCATAGGCCACCACGTTATAGCACATTGGTATATTTTTGCACCAGCTGCCATTGATTACTGGTACTACAACTATTACTATTACTGCTAGCAAAAATCTCAGTCCGCCCTTCATCTTCTCAGAGATAACACTATCATTAGCACAAATACATGGTGGATCATTAGTAATCGAAAACTGACATACACGAGAACAGAATCAAATAGTTCCAAAAACACGAGTTTGGAAACGAGCCGTTTACGAGATAAGTGCCAACTGTAGTTACGGGTCACCATGGACTTAAGCATAAAATATTGTTCTAGTCAATATACGTCTATTTCAAGTGTAAACTTTTCTGATGAGGCTCAAATACCACGCGTCGCCTGTCTTAATAAATACAATACCACTTCAGCATCTTAACATAGTTCCAGGTTAGACGTCGCTTTATGTGAACAGCAAGGCGTGCCAGTGGCCCGTCATGTATGTACCACATTCCCCAACGTTGCGGTAGGGAGACATCTTTAAGCAGTCCTTGAGGATCCCGCTGCAGAAACGAAGGCACCCCTGTCCATCAACTGTACTTGGAAGAAAGTGTGGGCCAATGACGCCCTCATCTAGCAGTATCACTAACCACACATTGAGCGAGAAACCTTGGCGACAGGACTCATGAACGGCAGAAAGTTCACGTCAGCTTTGAGCCCAGTTGGAATAGGACTTAATTGAAAAGTTTACATATCCAACTCATTTGTACCATCTAGGATAATAATTCGTGCTGAGGATAATAATTCGTGCTGAAGTCAGTAGTAGCTCGTTACCACAGATTTGCAGCTATCTCGCAAACGACTCATACACTACCTCATGCTTAATGTAACAGTTATGTTTCTATTATCGCGTGCTTTCACCCACTTCACTTTTCGCTGTTAATTTCGATCTACGTCTACATCTACATCTATACTCTGCAAACGATGGTGAAGTGTATGGCAGAGGGTGCGTGGCAGAACATACGTCCCATTGTACCAGTTACATGGATTTCTTCCGGTTCCATTCACGTATTGGCTGTGGGAAGAATGTTTGTTTAAATGCAAATCTGAATGGTTCTCGAGTCAGTTGTCGGTTGATGGTTGGAGTGCTAACACATTATCTGTGTACCCAGTAATACTGGCATAGTGTGGTATGCATAGGGATCATATCAATCTGTATCTCTTCAAAAACAGTCCGAAGATGACGCAATAAAGCATTGAAACTGGGAGCGACAAAATAAAATAAAATCATAAGGACGGCTGTAGGTGGTTTTATTTACTTGTCACATTACAGCACAGTGGTACATTGCTGTTCTACGGGCCTATACTTCAGCAAGATAAAGTCCGCCGCACAAGGCGAGAGTTTCTACTGCTTGTCTTCGTGCTTGCTAAGTCTTACCTTGGCCAGAGAGTTCGACGGATCTCTCCCCAATTGATGACATTTGGAGCGTCAAGGGCAGGGCCCTCCAACCAGCTCGCGGTTTTGACGATCTAACGCACCAGTTGCACAGAATTTGGTACTACATCGCTTAGCAGGACATCCAACAACTCCATCAATCAATGCCGGGCAGTATAACTCCTTGCATAAGAGCCAGAAGTGGATCAACGCATTATTGACTTGCTCAATTTGTGAAGCTCTTTCTCTTGAATCAGTCATCCAGTTTTTCTGAAATTGTAACCATTTGTTTATCTATACATTTGCATCACACCACCTGATTTCCGTCCTATTCGGATAATTCCCTCGTGATGCGCCGCGTTTTCTTTTTCTTTCATTTTTTTCTTAGAGTATGTAAGTTGAGTACATAAACATACTCTTTAAACCGAATTGCAGAATGTGTTACAGGTTATTGCACGGGCACTCTGGAATTTCAGTCTACAGATGACTGACTGCGTTAACGTTAATTGATGAATTTAGCATTTTGGATTGCTAATTTATGAAGATTTTCAATGCAGGAAAAGCTTATTTTGATTTATGCGATGAGGAACATGTCAATTCTCCAAGGCGTGTAGCTTTTTCTGAGGAACGTGTTGTGGTTGCCCGGGCTTTGTGACTTGCTATCTGTTTATATTGTGTGGACGGATTCTCTTCAAACGAAAGTCTGTAGCCGTTGTTTAGGGCATCTTAGTCTATAGTGATCTACAGACGGAAAAGCTGTTTGGTGATCACAGCATAACAAGGATGAGTACTAGTTTAGTTTGCCTAGAATACAAAATTGTTGTTAATACAAAATTTCGTGCATACTAGTATTCATACTGTTTTTACCTAATTACATTGAAACTTATTACATTGCTCGTTTTCAGGTGATAATTGGCTAAGGAGATTGACTCTGACAGTACAAACTAGTTCTCATTCTGAAACTCCTGTCCGATAACAACTGTGTGACGTACCAAGACTCGAACCTGAACCCTAACGTTCACGGTCAATGCTGACCTTTACAGCCAATAGTCACGACCCACCGTGTGTTTTTATTTCTGACGACCCTACTCCCTGCTCATCAGATCTAAATCGCGACTCCAAATTGGGATATTCCGCGTTGCACGCTGAGCGCGAGCAGTCAGGCACAAGCGAACGTTATATAATTTCTAGAAGGAAACGAAAGTATGCTTCCCTTTCAACGATGTAAATTATTTACGTGTGGCGCGAGTACAATAATTACCAGCTGGACCGCATATTGTGAGAGCAACAAGCTAACCTTGGAAGAAGTTTGCCGCGCCGGTTTTGAATGTGTAAACAATCTGACACGGAAATATTTGTTGAACTAGGTGCAACCACTTGGCAAAGCAAATAATACTTTATTGAGAGCTAAGGCCCTAAGTAACAAGGTAATTTGTTCGTCAAATACGCTTTTTTCTATTCGAGGGCATCATGGTGTGGGGAACCGTATCTTACAATGGCTGTTCTCCTTGGCGATCGTAGAGGGAACATTGTACAGTGCACGGTACATCCAAAACATCATTCAACCCGTCGTGTTACCGCTCGTGCACCAACAAGGAGATGTGCTTTTCCATCATGACAATACGCGTCCACATGCATCCCATGCCATACCACGTGCCACCCAACTTGCTCTCCAAGGTGCTCGTAAAGTACCCCGACCAGCACAACCCACAGATCTGTCAACCACTGAGCCTGCGGCAGCGGATAAAACTTCATCTTGCACTTTCCGCAAGACCGACTGGAAATGTGGCCAAATAGAGGCACCAGGTGGAAACTGCATGAAGCCCCATTCCGAAACATTACATTCGTCACCTCTGCCGTGGTCTCCAGGGGAAAATTGTGACCTGCAATACTGCAAAATTAGGGTTTGCAGGGTACTATCGCTGACATTTCGCACTCTCTGTTGACTGCATTCAGATGCGTACGGTTCCATCTGCGATCGTTTGTTGCGTACGTCCACAAGTATATCTCAATAAAATTTCCCTCTGCTGGGTCGATGAATTCATGTGTTATTTTTCATTTTTTTCGTAGTTTCCACCTCCGCAGTTGTGAAAACTTATGATGCAGTGAGAGAAACTCTTTCTTTCTAAACATGGGTGGCAAAACAGCAACATTAAAATACTTGCGCCATCTTATCAAATTTGACGTCAGTCAAAATCTCTCTCAATCACATCAAACACGGTCTATGTTTGACAGTCACGTGAAGCAAAGCCGCACGACGTAAAATATTTGATAAAGCTGTCAAGTCTGACAAACTGTTTGACCGTTTACAGGGGCCTTTAGATATCCCAGGAGACAAGAATCGCGTTATAGTATAGAAAAATAGGTGTGTAACTCTCCCTTGCGTGGTAGATGCAGGGCAACAGAGATACAAAACATCGCACTGCTCACGGGCCCGTAACTCCGTCACGCATTCGATGTCCTCCCACGCGGCTCGGATACTGTCTTATAACTAACCGGCAGTGTATTCCTAAGTTTAGAAGGTTTTCCGCAGAATCGGCAAGGAGAAAAACACGTGGGAAATGTTGACGGGTAGAGGAGACGGCATGACTGCGTGTGTTAAGAGACCGAGGAGGGCAAACTTTGTAGAGGAAGACAGGGACTGGAACATACTCAACAAGTAACTGAGGACGGTGGGTATAGGTGCTGCTCTGAAATGAGGAGTTTGCTACAGAAGAGGGCGTCGTGGCGGGCAGTATCAAACCAGTCAGGAGGCACGTCGAGAAAATCTTGCACGATGTCAACACATCTTAAGCTGCGATAAGTCACCGACTTCAAATGAACATCCGTGGTAGTACTCCACAGAACATTGCAAATTGCGTAGCGGAGAGTACTTTTCACTGTGCCATACTTTCGGTTTCATTCACGCATATCACGTGAGACGAATGACTGTTTATCTATTTCTGAACGGAACTACTATTAATTTTATCTTGGTGGTGTCTATGGTTGTGATATCCAGGGAACTGAAGCGTTTGGAATTCGGAGTTTGTAAATGAGTTTTCGCAAATGAGTTCCTTCGAATGTCTGCCGAGTGAGATGCGTCAATGTTCCATTTCCACTCTCCTGAAAGGCGACAAGCTGTTGATCACTCGTGCCCCCATCTTCGTGCTTCAAGTCCCTTCTTAGACCAACCTTGTTTGGATCCAGTAAGCTTCAGTCGTATTTCAAATAGACCGTAAAATTAATATCTCTCATAGAAGAACTGTAGTTTCCCGGTGTCTTTTTTGTAAATCAAAGCCTCCTGCTCCCTGTACCTCCATCTCATGTTGTGTGATCGTCTCGGTTACATATCCTATGATTCACCAATAGTGTAGTCAAACGAGACTGCGTTTCTTTAAATGCGCAACTTTATTCTCCGAGTTAAGAGCTACCTGCCAATCCTTGAGCCAGACTGAAATCTTGTGTATATCTCCATCGACATTGCTACCTTTTTTTAATGGAATAACACTTCCTCATAGATAATCACAACATCTGCGAAATGTCCGAGACTTCAGATAATGCGAGTTGCTTAGTCATTAACTTGTAATAAGCACACCGAACAAAAATTTAATCACCCTCAGGAGACATCTCGCTAATACCATGCAACAGTGCCTCTGGCCTTGACAACGGTATCGGTTGGGCTAGGAAGAGAGTCCAGAAGCTTCAACAGGTATCCCATATCCAGATGAAGCCACTGATTGATGACCACATTCTGTAGAGATACCAAACTGTATGGTGGCTGATTGCTTCGTTTCACTCGCTGTTCCATCTAATTTGTATGACATGACACCGTCAGGTGAAGGAGTCAGAGCTAACTGTATTGTTTATTGCAAATTTTAATAGTTTGATCGCAATCAGATCCAATAAAATTAGATGATCACCCGCGCCGATAGACAACAACCATTTTCGGATAACGATTTTGCTATAATTCATACGACAGATATTAAACAGCGCTAACCATTTCGAAAACGTTACTAAGAGTGACTTGCCAAAATGTCCACAGTGTGATGAGAATAATCCTTTTCATTATATTAAACGGCTGCATGAAAAAAAATTAAGAACTGACGTTTTACCTCGTTTGATAAATAAAATACCATACTGTTTTTCACCACTATGGATCCTATTTTGTCACTATCAGATTTACAAAGTATATTAATTTGCGACTAATTACATAAGCATACTCACGAGTTAAGACAGCCGAGTGAATAATATACCGCACCAAAGGGATTGTACTGTAACCTGTACCACCACTTGTCATTTCCCCTCCTGTTCCTCTCGCAACTAGAGCGAGGGAAAACGACTGTCCGTGTGAGCTCTAATTTCTCGCATCTTATCTTCGTGGTCCTCACGCGCGATGTACGTTGGCGGGAGCAGAATCGGTTGGCAGTCACCTTCAAATATCAGTTCTCTAAATTTTCTCGATAGAGTTTCCCGAAAAGAACGCCGCCTTCCCTCCAGGGATTGCCATTTGAGTTCCCGAAGCATCGAACCTACCGTAACAAATCTAGCAGCCCGCCTCTGAATTGCTTCCATGTCTTCCTTTAACGCGACCTGGTGCGAATACCAAACACTCGAGCAGTACTCAAGAATAGGTCGCACCAGCGTCCTATGTGCTGTCTCCTTTACATGTGAACCACTCTTTCCTAAAATTCTCCCAATAAACGAAATCCCTACCACAGTTTTCACATGCTCGTTCCGCCTCATATCGCATTGCGACGTTACGCCCAGATATTTAAGCGACTCGACTGTGTCAAGCCGGACACTAGTAATTGTCTGTGTGTCTGTGTGTGGGTGTTATTTTGACGAGCTGCGCAACGGATTGATCTGACAAGTACCCTTAGGCTCCTGCAAGAAGCCATTTCCACCTCTCACTACTACAGAAGTCAGACAGACGCTCCTAACGTACCAAAAAGAAATACCTGAAAAACTTTCAGCAATAAATATCTTCTGGAGTCGTCCGCTGTAAGGAAAAGACATAAAAATATTCTATTTTCTTACATAACTAGTGGGATACTTGGGTACTGGAGTATTGCTAGTTAGTGTAAGAAAAACATTAAACGAATGGAAAATATTATTTATTGCAACCTCTGAGAAAATCAAGTGAAACTTTTATTTATAAACTGATACACAAATTTCCGCGTTATTTTCGGAATAGGAGGTTACCTCTTATGGATAGGAATCCTGTTAATGAAATTTATATACAAAGTATGGGAAAGCTCTTTTATCCCTTTTCTTTAAGAATGTTATTTACTCGGCAGAATGGCTGAGAGCCGCGCCTACTCAACTTGAATAATTATACGATTGCATTTTTCTAAGTGTGCTCGAGGCTGTCGCGTGAGAAATGTAATGGAGTGACGTGAGTGAAGTATGTTATTTCTAATGGAGGAAAGATGGGGCTCGCCTACGCTGTAGCGCACAATACCGTGAGCTGCGACCACTGCTGCTTGCGTCGTTCGCCGCTCAAAAATAACAAAACTATCTCTTTCTATCTGGATTGACCTTCGCCAATCGAACTCTCACTACGCCTTGATGAAGTCAAGGACCCCTATCTGCCGTTAGTCTAACTATTGGCGTGGTACACCGGTCAGATAACCAGTCCATCGCGATGCCACTCAATGTTCACTCACAGGCGCTAACTAATACTCTGTTTGTGTTCACACCGCACATTAAGTGTCGCGGCCAACACAGTGGACAAACGCTTAATCGCGAGTGCCTCAATATAGAGTGTCACTCCAATTCGCTAGCGACAGAGGTGCTCTCTCAGTGCAGTACTGAGTAGAGACTTTATTCCTCACTCTCTGTGTACATGTACGAGAGCACTCGCTCCTGCTACATGTTCCCACTTCAAGAGCGTCACCGGAACCAACCCTCTCCACCCAAAAAGCTAAAGGGTATATCATCTGCTGTCTTTCCTTCACTTCTGCAGCTCATTGCTTCAGAAACAGTCCGCCAATCAGTGTTACTCTTACAAACAGGAGAATGGCGCTCTGTTTAAGCTGACCAATCTGGAAATATATAGCATTTGCGTTAGGCGTTTACTGTCCACCTGTGAGAACTCTGAAACTGTGCACTAGGTCTGTCAAAAATCCGTATGCTGGGGCTCTCCCAAACAATACATCAGGTTTTGCTTTTAAGGTGAACACGCAGGCCATTATCCCTTTTCTCTGGCAAAAACTGTATTGGTCTGTGGGCGGTCGGCCGGACGGTGCAGCTCCGTGCTGATTCACCCTCCTACAGACTTTCCAGTGGGCTGATTGCCTCTGCCAAACAAAAACTCCTGTGGCCATCATGTCTTGAATGTTTGTGTACACTAGCCTCGACTTTTTAATCTCGGTGCACACTTGCGATTTATTTATTAGATTTACATATCGATTAAATGGAAATATGTAAAATTGAGACTGATGACCACAGATGTTAAGTCCCATAGTGCTCAGAGCCATTTGAACCATTTTGTAAAATTGACTCTACCCTATCGAGTTTGGGCTCCAATGAAATGTCTTGATATGCACAATACGATGGTGAGGTCTGAATATGTAAGAAATGAAGGTTAGGAGACCACACCACCTTACATAATACTGCATCCAAACATGACAGGTTTGTTCTTCCTATACATCCCGTATTAATTTACATTTTTCAACATTTAGGGCTAGCTGTCATCTATCAAACCAACTGGAAATATTGTCAAAGTCGTCTTGTATCTTTGTACAGTCACTCAACATCGACACCTTATCGTACACCATGGCATCATCAGCAAACAACTGCAGACTGCTGCCCACACTGTCCACCAAATCATTTATGTATACAGAGAACAACAGCGATCCCATCACTCTTCCCTGGGGCACTCTTGACGATACCCTTGCCTCTGATGAATTTCGCCGTTGAGGACAGCATTTGGGGTTCTATTATTTTAGAAGTCTTCGAGCCACTAGCATATCCGTCATAGCCTGAGATGCGGCACCATGTCAAATGCTTTCTGGGAATCTAGAAATATAGAATCTGCCTGTTGCTCTTCATCCATAGTCCTCAGTATTTCATGTGAGAAAAGGGTAAGCTGACTTTTGCACAGGCGATGCTTTCTGAAGCAATGCTGATTCAAGGACATAAGCTGCTTAGCCTCAAGAAAGTTTATTATATTCGAACTGAGAATGTGTTCAAGGATTCTGCAGCAAACAGAAGTTAATAATATTGATGTGTGATTTTGTGGGTCCATTCTTTTATCTTTCTTATATAGTGGAGTCACCAGCACTTTTTTCTAGTCGCTTGGGACTTTGTGCCGGGCGAGGTAAGTGGCCAATACCATAGAGTACTCTGTAATATCGAACTGGGATTCCATTCGGACCTGGTGATTTATTTGTTTTCTAACCGTTAAGACGCTTCATACAAGAGGTAGCTTATTTCTATATCGTCTGTACGGGAGTCAGTCTGATGGCCAAATGATGATGTGTTTGTACGGTTCTCCTGTGAGAACAATTTCATGGACGTGAAATTTAAAACTTCACCTTTCGTTTTGCTATCTTCAACTGCCACACCAGACTGGTCAACAAGGGACAGAATGGAAGCCTTAGGTCCTCTTAGACATTTTACATATCAGCAGAATCTTCTCAGGTTCTCTGCCAGATCTTTTGCTTAGGTGTGACAGTAATAGTTGTTGTACGCCTTGTGTATAGATCTTTTCAAAGATACTCTAATCTGTATAACCTTCAATTGTCATCGTTTGATCGTCCCCTTTTGAACCTAGAGTGCAACAGCCTCTGGTACCTCAGCATCCTTCGAATTTCGTTATTAAACCATGTTGGGTCTTTTACATCCTTTATACACTTACTAGACGCGCAACTCTCTAGGGCGCGATTTACAATCCGCTTAAACTTTACCCATAATTCCTCTACATCCATCTTACTGGTACTGAGTGATGCCAATTCACTACGTGAGATGTTAATAACTTCTTATCTGCTCTATCTAAAAGAAATACTCTCCTAGCCTTATTGACTGATTTATTAACCTTCGTAATCATAGTTGCTATAATGACATCACGATCGCTAATCCCCTTTTCTATACTGACATTGTTGATAAGGTCCAGCCTATTTGTTGCTACAAGGTCTAAAATATTTCCACTGCTTGTGGGTGGCCGAGCTAGTGCCCAAAACAATTTACAGAAAACGTGTTCAATAGTATTTCGCATGAGTGTCTGTCTGTACCTCCCATAATGAATCCATAGACATCCCAGTCTATATTCGGCAGGTTAAAGTCGCCTCCAACTAGTACTGCATGATGTGAGTATTTACGCGCTATTGGCCATAGTCTTTCTTTCAATGACTACAACTGCCACAGCAGAATAGGGTGGCCAGTACAAACATTCCACAATTAACTTGGTTTCAGCTACACCTTTTTGTAAGCGACCAAATGACTTCACTGTCACGCTCAACTTCGACCTTAATAGAGACAATATTTTTGTCAATTGAAATGAAAACTCCCCCTCCTATAGCCTCTAATCTGTCTTTCCAACATATGTTTCACAACTCGCTTAAGGGAACATTGCCAGTCCTATGCCGCCAATGTCAAATTATCGAATTTTGTGCCCATTATCCTGGAAACCTTTTTAGACATCAACTTACAATTTTCCATAATTATTGAATGCACCTTTCTAGATACACTGAACTAGAATTATTACTAAAATTTTATTGTGGGGAATGTTATCGTTTTGTTTCAAACACTCAATTTTTTGACTGAATTTTTTAAATTAATGAACCCTTAACATGCTGTGAAAATTTCGTTGCTACCATCAGTACTTTTTTAGAAAACAGGTCATTTATTGCAAAAAATGTAGTTCAGAGATATTGAGATTTAAAACATTTTTTACTACAAATTCTTTTACAGACTTACATTTCTGCATCTTTTATGCACTAGAATTGCCCTGGACCATAGTCTGTGTCTTCTTCAGTGTCACAACAGCCCAGTGCTTGCCTCCTCCTTTTCTTTCTTGCTTCTTTTGTCACTTGTTAAGCAGCTAATTCTGCTTCACGTACACAAAGCTAATCCAGTTCCCACATCCCTTTAGCTGTGTACTGTCCAAATATTACCCCTAACTTCTCCAGGACCTTAAGTCTTTCATAGTTCCCACCATTAAAAGTTATTACAGCATCAGACACTGCTACACCATAGTCTGTGTCTTCTTCAGTGTCACAACAGCCCAGTGCTTGCCTCCTCCTTTTCTTTCTTGCTTCTTTTGTCACTTGCTAAGCAGCTAATTCTGCTTCACGTACACAAAGCTAATCCAGTTCCCACATCCCTTTAGCTGTGTACTGTCCAAATATTACCCCTAACTTCTCCAGGACCTTAAGTCTTTCATAGTTCCCACCATTAAAAGTTATTACAGCATCAGACACTGCTACGTTTAGAGTCATAAGGCCAACAAATACATTTTTAGGCACACGGCAGCACACAACATTATTGAAGGACTCATTCACATTCTGGATTTTCCCATGTAAACACTTCTTTAGGAGCTTAGTATTTGTCAAATCTCTGTATATAGGTTTTATTGCCTCCATTACTGCCGAAGGAAGAGAATGTTTATGTGTAAATTCATGCAGGGTGCCAGAAAAATCAGCTTGCCTATATTTACACAAAGTGTTTGGTGGAGTGGACACAAAGAATGACATGGCTTTTCATCGGTTGATATTCAATGAAAGAAAGTGCTCTACACAGCTCTTTTCATCTTCTCTAAATCTGAATTTCTTGAAGTTACTTTTACGCTTAGTCATTTTATTTACGTATAAAAAGCAATAGAAGTTAGCTTACTACAAAAATAGCTGATATAACACGACTTTCAACGAAACATAGTATCAGAAACAAGACTGATTTGTTTATTCGTAATGCCAACTTCTGAGACGTAGCAGTAGGCACAAAACAAACCAATTCACAGCCTTCTAGACTTGGTAGTTCCCAAGATATGACTGCGCAACTATGGCAGTATATGCATAGCCGCGAGTTTTGACAGTCACACGTCAACATTCAAAATATTATTTGAAGGTCTCACAATTGTCTGATTTTGATATATTATATACCAAAATGTTCAGAAACGTCCATAGTACATTATGGAGTAAAAAACAGAAAATGTCAAATTTCAACGAATTTCATGTACAAAGTCCCCTTAATATCTCAGAGATTTCCACTTTGGGTTTCAGCCAGCTCTCAGTCCCAAGAATAATTTGAGTGCGAGAACTTTCCTGGAGGGCAGTAAATTTGGGAACTTCATGACTAATACTTCGACTGTTTACCGATAAGATTGTGACAGTCGAAGTGTCTTCATTTTGAACAAGATTTGACTTCCCTTGCTGTGAATCGACTGGCGAGTGTTCATCAGAGCACCTCACACTACCGCCCAGCCTAAAAAACCCTCCTGTGCACGCCACAAGTACTCTGCTACCCAAGTAGCTGCTTTCTTTGTGTAGTGCACCCCTGACCTATCAAGGGGAGTCCTACAAATCCCCATACGATAACGCAGGTCCAGAAAGCTGCAGTCTAGACCGTCACACAGTCGATGAATGTTGTGGATTGGCAAGACAGCCAGCCCACTATGAGGAAGCCGAAAGGCACGCGTTTAAGCTCACGCAGGCTGGCGTGAGGTCTGGAACAGGACAAGGAAATGAGACTAGCAAAAAACGTACGTAGCTTCTGGAATACTTAACTTTAATCCATAATTGGTGAACATCGCTCTTGACGGTACATGTTTTACAGCATCAATAGTAACTGGTAATGGCGCCTTGCTAGGTCGTAGCAAATGACGTAGCTGAAGGCTGTGCTATCTATCGTCTCGGCAAATGAGAGCGTAATTTGTCAGTGAACCATCGCTAGCAAAGTCGGCTGTCTAACTGGGGCGAGTGCTAGGAAGTCTCTCTAGACCTGCCGTGTGGCGGCACTCGGTCTGCAATCACTGACAGTGGCGACACGCGGGTCCGACGTATACTAACGGACCGCGGCCGATTTAAAGGCTACCACTTAGCAAGTGTGGTGTCTGGCGGTGACCCACATTCCTCCCCCGCAAATCGGCGGACGGTTGTGGCATAAGGCTTCCGCCCGCTTTGGGGAGGACCTCATGTTGGCGTATGCGACGAGGTGGGGAGCCTAACAACAGGCGAGGCTGTGCCACCCGCACCCTGCCATTCGGACCGAGGGGAGCTAGGAAACGCCTGAAAACCTGCTTCAGGGTGCACGCCAACATGCGGTGTATGCGCCCGTAGAGAGACAGGAGGGGCCGAAGGGTCGACCTCCATCGGGCCGGGGCACCCGACGGGCGAAGACGACATATGGTCCGGAGCGGGCGAGAGTTCCATGGCGGAGGACAACTGGTCACGGGAAGCGATCGGCGGCGCGTGACCCAGGGAGGCGCCCGGCGGTTGCAGCGACGCGTCCACTGCGGGTGTCGCCGGCAGGAGAGCAGGTGGCGGCGGCGGCGGCGGCGCGTCGCCATGGGGTAAAATGGAAGGCATCGTCGGTAACACCTGAGGCTGAGGCGAGCCAGTAGATGGGTGCCCAGGGCGCTGACCGGACGGCACCGTCGCTGAAAGCAGACGGGGAGCGGCAGATCCCGTGCGACGACAGAGGCGCAGCTGATTGAGATGCCGACGCACCTCACCAAAGGCCCCCAAAACCAGATACATAGCGCGGCCGAGGCAGCGAAGAATGCGCCCTGCAAGCCAACGCCGTGAACCTCGATAGTTGCGGTAGTAGACAACGTCGCCTGGAGCAAAAGCAGGTGTCTGCCGCTGCAGAGGAACCTGATGCGGCGGATGTAGCAAAGACATCAAGGTGCGATGAGGGCGACCGTGAAGCAACTCAGCCGCCGAGCTACCATCTAGAGGCTGAGAGCGATACGAGGACAAAAAGAGCAATAACGCGTCCTCCCGAGAATGCCACTCTTTCAGCTTCAACATCTGTTACTTGAAAGTCCTGACCAATCGTTCAGCGGCACCGATTGACTGTGGCGAAAACGGCGCGGATGTCAGATGTTGACTACCATTGGCCTTGCAGAATGACAAATTCTGCGGACATGTATTGTGGGCCATTGTCGGAAACAATAGTCTGTGGAAGACCTTCAATGTAAAAGATAGCGGATAACGCTTGGATGGTGGCAGATGACGTCGTGGAAGACATCTGGACAACAAAAGGAAAATTACTGGATGAATCTACCAGAACCAACCATCGAGCATTCCAGAATGGACCAGCAAAATCGATGTGTAAGCGTTGCCAAGGGGAAGTGGCTTTTGGCCATGCAAAGAATTTCCGCGGTGGTGCGGATTGTTGTTCGGCACACACCATGCAAGAAGAGCACATATTCGCAATCGCGGCATCAATTCCGAACCAAGTACAGTGCTGACGAGGACGTTGTTTCGTTCTCACTATACCCGAATGTCCTTGGTGGAGAAGCCGTAAGACAGAGGACTGTAACGAACGTGGGACCACGACCCTGGACTGATCATTATCAGAACGCAACAGCAAAACACCACGTCGTACAAGAAGTCTCTCCTTGTGAACAAAAAATCGGCGAACCAACGGATCCCCGATCCGTGACTTTGACAAGGGCCATTGAGCAGCAACGAAACGAAGAACGGTAGCGAGGACAGGGTCGGCAGCTGTGGCTGTAGCTACACGACGAAAATCAATCGGAAACGATTCGACCACGTCATCGGTTTTCCGAATCAACGAACATGCAAGCAAGTTCGGAGGAATCGAATGCTCTGTCTTCAGCAACAGGTAAACTGGACAACGCATCGGCGTTTCCGTGCTTAGCAGTGGACCGATACAAGATATCGTAGCGGTACTGCGAGAGGAAAATAGACCAGCGAATGAATTTCTGCGCTGTACAGGCTTGATCGAATGAAAAAGCGATGTCAGAGGTTTGTGGTCTGTGATGATGGTAAAGTGACGACCATACAAGAAATCATGAAACTTAGTAACACCAAATACGAGAGCCAATGCTTCTTTCTCGATCTGTGAATAATTTCTTTGCGCAGACGAGAGCAATTTGGACGCAAAGGCAATAGGGCGATCATGCGATCCGTCTTTGTGCGCAAGCACAGCACCGATCCCGAAATCCGATGCATCCATCATCAACAAAAGGGGTTTCTGGGGATCGAATGGCGTAAGGCATTGGAAAGCAACGCCGATTTCAACTGGCGAAAGGCGCGTTCGCATTCCGTCGTCCAGACGAACGGAACACCCTTACGGCGTAAGCGATGAATCAGAGCTGAAAGGGAAGAGGCGTGGCGCACATAGCGATGATAATAATTGATTTTTCCCAGCACACTCTGTAGCTGCTTCACATTCTGCGGCGAAGGCAAGTCTTGTATGGCACGGAGGTGCTCGGGACTGGGATGTATGCCTTGGGCACTGAGTACATGTCCCAGGTAGGGTAAGTCACGAGCAAAAAACACACATTTGTCCTTCCGCAAGCGAAGGCCATTTTGTCGCAAGACCTGAAATAATGTTCTGAGATTGGCTAAACGCTCTTCTTCCGTCTTTCCGGAGATCACAATATCGTCCAGATAGTTTGCTGCAGTAGGGACCGACGCACAAACAGTTTGTAGATATTGCTGAAACAATGCAGGGGCGAATCCACACCCGAATGGCAGTCGTTTGAATCGGTAGAAGATGCGTGTTAACCACCAAAACGCGCTGGGATTCTTCGTCCACCAGTATTTGCAAGTACGCATCTGCTAGGTCCAACTTCGAAAAATATTTACCCGCGCACAGTTTGTCAAAAAGAATGTCCGGGCGCGGTAAAGGAAAAGTTGCAGTCACTAGTTGGGGATTCAAAGTTGCCTTGACGTCCACACAAAGTCTCAATTTTCCGGAAGGTTTTTCCAAAATTACTAAGGGTGATGCCCAGAGAGAAGCCTGCACACGTTCAATTACACCTTGTGATTCCAAATCAAGTAATGTTTTTGCGACCTCATCACGCAATGCGTGGGGAACATTGCGCGCTCCGCAAAATTTCGGTTGCGCGTCAACTTTCAGTTCCAAATGTGCTTTGTAGTTCTTAGCGCAACCGAGGCCCGGTGCAAAAATGTCTGCAAATTCGTCACATAGAAGAGAAACACTGGCTGAAGGCACAGTCTGGTTCACTGATAGGACCTGATTTACTATAGACAAGTTAAACAACTGAAATAAATCGAAACCAAACAAGTTCACTGCAGAAGAAGAACGAAGGACGTACAATGACACAAGTATTGTTTGTCCCTTGTATGTTGCAAGAAGGCTGCACTGTCCTAACACGGGGAGCCCGTGACCTGAATATGTAGTTAGATTAACATTTGCGGCACGCAACGGAGGTGTGCCCAGCTGTTTGTACGTGTCTTGATTGATCAGTGAAACTGCAGCTCCGGTATCGAGCTGGAACAGTATCACTTTGCCGTTAACGTCCAAATCTACAAAAGGTTTATTGTCCTGCTGACGACAAGAGCGACTGTCTCGTGCAACGTGAACTGACACTGGTACAAAAACACTTGTGACATGACGGGAATTCCGTCGATGTCGACGCACACTATTTGTGGGACAAACACAGTCAGAGAGAGTGGCACTGGGCAGAGTGGCATGAACTATATGGATTTCCATGGGCGAAGTGTCGCGAGCCTGAGTATCCTTGGTTCAATGTCGGCGCGAAGCATAGGGCCTGGAAGGGTTGTGAGCTTGCGAGCGGAGCTTTTACTGGCAAACACTTTGAACATGTCCTTTTTTGTTACAGAAAAAGCAAATAGCTTGGCGTGACGGGCAATTCTCACGCGAATGTCTAGTAGCACACCGCAGGCATGATTTCACTGCATTTGCTTGCTGGCACGGGACACGTGGCTGAGAGCCAGGCGGCTTTGGCGCGGCCGGGCGCGAGGACTGTTTACTGTTCCGTGCAGCTCGCCCGGCGGGCCGGTTAACGTGACACATGGGTGGCGAAGTTTCAAATGATTCCTGATCAAAGTCAAGTGTGTCCTGCCGATCCAATATGTCCATCACTTGTTGAAGGGATGGATTGACTAGCTTCAAAATCTGTTCCCTTATACGAACATCAGAAACGTTCTGCACAACTGCATCATGTACCATAGTATCGGAATAAGAGAGTCCACATTGACACTCAAAAGCACAATCCCTAGCAAGGCCTTGCAAAGTTGCAACCCACTCCCTATTAGTCTGACCTGCCGTACGTTTTGTACGAAAGAAGGTATACCTTTTCGCAACCACATTGACTGATTCTTTGAAATATGCATCTAATGCAGACAAAATTTCGTCGTAGGACAGAGTTGCTACGTCGCGTTGTGGAAATAATTTCACTATCACATGGTACGTTTGGACGCCTACGGAGGAAAGTAGAAAAGGCTGCCGCTCATTACCTTGAATTCTGTAGGCGGCGAGATGGAATCCAAATTGGCGTGACCACTCCATCCAGCTTTCCAGTGCAGCATCAAAAGGTCGAAAACGTGGTGCAACTGCGTGTTGTGGCTGCAGTAGCGGTGGAGCGGCGGCTGCCGCATTGTTTTGCCATGCATGTTGACCCTGGACGAGCCGTCCAAGGGCATCCAGTAAGGCCTGCGTCTGCTGATTCTGTAAGCGATAAAATTCGGACAGTACATCTGGAGATTGTGGCGAAGCCATTACACAAGTAAATCAGGGCAGTATAGTTACGAACGCGAATTGGCCTCGTCGCCAAACTGTTGTGGATTGGCAAGACAGCCAACCCACTATGAGGAAGCCGAAAGGCATGCGTTTAAGCTCACGCAGGCTGGCGTGAGGTCTGGAACAGGACAAGGAAATGAGACTAGCAAAAAACGTACGTAGCTTCTGGAATACTTAACTTTAATCCATAATTGGTGAACATCGCTCTTGACGGTACATGTTTTACAGCATCAATAGTAACTGGTAATGGCGCCTTGCTAGGTCGTAGCAAATGACGTAGCTGAAGGCTGTGCTAACTATCGTCTCGGCAAATGAGAGCGTAATTTGTCAGTGAACCATCGCTAGCGATGTCGGCTGTCTAACTGGGGCGAGTGCTAGGGAGTCTCTCTAGACCTGCCGTGTGGCGGCGCTCGGTCTGCAATCACTGACAGTGGCGACACGCGGGTCCGACGTATACCAACGGACCGCGGCCGATTTAAAGACTACCACCTAGCAAGTGTGGTGTCTGGCGGTGACACCACCATGAAGCCTTCGGTTGAAAACCTGCACTCGACTCCAAACTAAAGGACCCTGATCAACTCTGGGAACGATGCTACAAATCGCGAGCTCTGCTTGCACACCGCGGCCAGGGCCAGCAGGCACCACCTCCGCCAGCCGCCTGTAAGAACCGAGGATCGCCTCAGAACCCACGCGACAGGCGTCCTCGGTTCTGACGTGAGCCACAACATGTAGATGACTTCACCCAGCACGCTCAATAGCCATTGGCAAGGCTGCCTCCACGTCTCAGATGTGGCCCCCTGACAGACATACGGAGCACACATTGGTTTTCTTCCCAGCCCTGAACGCCATCCGCATGTATGACGTCATATACGCGGAGCTTTATCAGAAATATTGGTTCGCATGATCAATTTTAACAGCATTTCAAAATCTTTTTCTCATGTAATGACGCATCATTAACACTGACAAACGCACGGCAATTTTCTGTGCTTTGTTACTGTATTCATTTCACTGTTTATGTGTATGTAAATCATTACAGGAAATTCCAATCGCGAAACCAAAAACCAAGTAAGATCAATACGATCACTCATTCTTAAATATTATATAGGGTGGTCCATTGATAGTGATCGGGCCAAATATCTCACAAAATAAGCATCAAACGAAAAAATTACAAAGAACGAAACTCGTCTAGCTTGAAGGGGGAAACCAGATGGCGCTATGGTTGGCCCGCTAGATGTCAGTGCCATAGGTCAAATGGATATCAACTGCGTCTTTTTAAATAGGTACCCCCATTTTTTATTACGTATTCGTGTAGTACGTAAAGAAATATAAATGTTTTAGTTGGACCACTTTTTTGGTTTTGTGATAGATGTTGCTGTAATAGTCACAAACGTATAACTACGTGGTATCACGAAAAATTCCGCCAGTGCGGACGGTATTTGTTTCGTGATACATTCCACGTGTCAAATTGGACCGTTTACCAATTGCGGAAAAGGTCGATATCGTGTTGATGTATGCCTATTGTGATTATTGTGATCAAAATGCCCAACGGCCGTGTGCTATGTATGCTGCTCGGTATCCTGGACGACATCATCCAAGTGTCCGGACCGTTCGCGGATAGTTACGTTATTTAAGGAAACAGGAAGTATTCAGCCACATGTGAAACGTCAACCACGACCTGCAACAAATGATGATGCCCAAGTAGGTGTTTTAGCTGCTGTCGCGGCTAATCCGCACATCAGTAGCAGACAAATGGCGCGAGAATCGGGAATCTCAAAAACGTCGGTGTTGACAATGCTACGTCAACATCGATTGCACCCGTACCATATTTCTATGCGCCAGGAATTGCATGGTGACGACTTTGAACGTCGTGTACAGTTCTGCCACTGGGAACAAGAGAAATTACAGGACGATGACAGATTTTTTGCACACGTTCTATTTAGCGACGAAGCGTCATTCACCAACAGCGCTAACGTAAACCGGCATAACATGCACTATTGGGCAACGGAAAATCCACGATGGCTGCGACAAGTGGAACATAGCGACGTTGGCGGTTTAATGTATGGTGCGGCATTATGAGGGGAAAGATAATTGGCCCCCATTTTATCGATGGCAGTCTAAATGGTGCAATGTATACTGATTTCCTACGTAATGTTCTTCCGATGTTACTACAAGATGTTTCACTGCATTACAGAATGGCGATCTACTTCCAACATGATGAATGTCCGGCACATAGCTCGCGTGCGGTTGAAGCGGTATTGAATAGCATATTTCATGACAGGTGGATTCGCACGTTCACCGGATCTGACGTCCCCAGATTTCTTTCTGTGGGAAAAGTTGAAGGATATTTGCTATCGTGATCCACCGACAACGCCTGACAACATGCGCCAGCGCATTGTCAATGCATGTGTGAACATTACGGAAGGCGAACTACTCGCTGTTGAGAGGAATGTCGTTACACGTATTGCCAAATGCATTGAGGTTGCCGGACATCATTATGAGCATTTATTGCATTAAGGTGGTATCTACAGGTAATCACGCTGTAACAGAACGCGTTCTCAGAAATGATAAGTTCACAAAGGCAGATGTATCACATTGGAACAACCGAAATAAAATGTTCGAACGTACCATGTTCTGTATTTTAATTTAAAAAACATACCAGTTACCAACTGTTCGTCTAAAATTGTGAGCCATATTACAGCGCTATCTATCAGCAAAAAAAGTGGTCCAACTAAAACATTCATATTTCTTCACGTACTGATATCCGTTTGACCTATGGCAGCGACATCTAGCGGGCCAACCATAGTGCCATCTGGTTTCCCCCTTCAAGCTAGACAAGTTTTGTTCTTTGTAGTTTTTTCGTTTGACGCTTATTTCTTGAGATATTTGCCCCGGTGACGATCATTGGACCACCCTGTATACAAACTAAAATTCAATTAAAAATATGTACTAAGAGAGGGCAGGTCACTACTCTAGGACCACAGTGCGAGGAATTCTACACAACAAGGTGCACATCCATACGTATAAGGTCCAGATAAGACACGCGTTACAACCAGACCAATGGAGCTTGTCGAGCAGTTTTTGCAACTGAGATATTGCCTCGAATCGACGCCAGCAATCGGTAATTTGTTTTTGAGGTGAGGCTACTTTCCACATTTATATGAATGCATGATGTGTGTTGTTTCGAACATGTCTCGATGGGCAATGAATCCACCGCATTCAGTGCGGATGCACAATTACGTTCGACGTCGTGTGCTAATTCAAAGTAGCGAGCACGGAGGACATGGTCGGGTGCTGTGAACAGGTGGCGGCAGGTCGGGGTGTGGGTCGGCCGAGAGGCGCGTCGAGATCGTCCGCGCAATTACGGTAAACACTGTGTTCGGCTGGCGCAGTGGTTAACGCAACTGCCTAGTAAGCTGGAAATCCCAGGTTCTAATACCGGTCTGGCACGCATTATCACTTGTCGCCGCTAATTCCGCATAAAGTCCCGATGCAGCTGACATCAGTACTTCCTTCTCGCTCCTTTCGTTTCTCTCCTCTCCGCCTTCAATTCACATACTTTCCACGTATCACATTAAGTTAACAGGGAACGCTGTGAGGAATGGAGTTCGGAAAGCCCACATGTTGCCTTTGATCACGTTAATGACTCCCCTAAAATGAATGTGGGGTGCACTTTAATGCGCAACAGAGTTATTGGTCCATATTTTGCGAAAAATCAGTAACATCCAACATCAATCTGGATATGCCAGAGCAGTTTGTGGAATGGCAACTGAGAGGTTTGCAGCCAGATGTGATTTTCCAACGAGATGGTACACTATCTCATCGGGGATTGCTGTCATCTACCGTCTTGTAAAGTCATCAGATGACCAAAACGAATTGCAAAATGATTTAGATAAGGTATCTGTACGGTGCGAAAAGTGGCAATTGACCCTGAATAAAGAAAAGTGTGAAGTTATTTACATGAGTACTAAAAGAAGTCGTCTAAATTTCGACTACGGTATAAGTCACACAAATCTGAAGGCTGGAAGGCTGTAAATTCAACTAAATACTTAGGGATTGCCATTACAAATATCCTAAATTGGAACGATCACATAGATAATGTTTTGTGAGGCTGATCACATAGTAAAATTCCCCGACACAGAAGTTCTGGCTGTAGGAAAGAACAATCGTAACCGCTTGTTCAGACAACCTACAGAAATACACAAACATGAGAATAGCTTCAGCAAGAAAGAAGACAGCCTCAAGGTGAACGGAACCTGGATTCCCGTGCTGCAGCGAACGACCTTTGCAGGTAGCAAGAGGAGAACCCCACTGGCAAGGATCACGGAGCAGCCCTCGGACGTTGGCGTGCCAGTTACATATAATCTGCGTCGCAAGCTCGACTCCAGTCGATCATCAGCAATGGAGGGTGAACCTTAGTCAATGCCAGCCACTCGCGCTGGCGAAACGTCAGAAAAAACGTCAGACAAACGTCGACCGAAGAACCCGAGATAGAAGCCAACATGCAGTTTGTCTACCAGTTCTACGTTTTAGCACTAAAATTGGGACTCACTAATGCTGACTTATTAAGAATTGACGAATTTAGATATTATCTATCTATATGTATGAGAGCTGTTCGTTTATTAAGGCTATTCATTTATTAAGTGCAAATCCTTTTTTTTATCATTTTTGCAGCAGTTAGCTACACCTTTCAGCTATTTCTCTACATAGTCACCGCTCCGACTTAGACACTGTCGTAGTGTTCTTCCAACTTTCCGATACCCTCATCATAGAAAGCAGCCACTTGTACTTTTCACCGATTCTCTATTAGTTTGCAGCCAGTTGCCTGTACCAAAATGCTGTCTTCATAGCCAGCAGTTCGTGTGAGCAAAGATGAAACTCAGAGGAAGCGAAGTCCGGGCTATACGGAGTGTGATCAAACACGACATCGAAAACGTTGCAGGAGCGTCTTCATTTCCCCTGCAGGGAGCGGCCTGAAATTTTCACCAAGAGAGAAATGCAAGACAGTCACGCTATGTGGGATTGCCTGAAATCAAGCGAAATCTCTCAGCAGGCACTCATACTTGGCGACAGACGCTATTGTTCTAGACATCGTTACGTGGTCACTGTGCTCTCGGAACTGAGAAGGCTGATGTGACAGGATCGAGAGCCATTCTAGACACACTGCCCAACACATACGAGCAGAGAGCTCCATCGGATTTTCACCCTGGTTTTCATTTCGCGACCAATCTGAGCTTAATAAACTAATAGCCCACACAGAATGTCAATGTGTGTCACATCCATAACTACACAGAATTAGATTCTAACTCAACAATAGGATCTCTAATTCTGTGTAAACGGTACTGAATATCTGGTACATCCATTTCACATGCAGATTTTTTAAAGTAATTCCAGGAACATCTAGCATTACTTACACATCCATAACGTGATAATGGCCTCCAGTGCACTTGATCCATTAGAATGTGCATTTAACTCTGATCCATGACATGGCCACACGTTTTGCATATTTTCTCTACTGGCTTTCCAGCGCAAATTTTTCCCGATATGTTTACAGCTGTTACAGCATCGTCCACGTATGGCGGAATATGACAGTATCGTTTCTTAAACCGACACACAAAATACAGCAACTGAGCTATCTGTATTTACAATAGGGTGGAGTCAGTTATTCGAACATTATTATGCCATCCCGGCATTTGCCTGGGGCGATATATGGAAATCACGGAAAATTCATTCTTGAATCTCAGCTTTGATACATGAAGCTGATAGGTATTCCGATCGTCAATTAATGAGAAAAGTATAAGTGACTTGTCGTTATAAGGAGCGCATGAAGCTAAGTTTTTGCAGGCATATAGCAATTTTTAATATAGCTAAAATTAATATAGCTGCCTACAGAGTGCTAAATAACGCTGTAACACGCCCCAAATTCATCAGAATCGATGTTTTTAGTCTGTATATAAAGGCTGGCTTTTAATGGCTAGCAATATGTGAAGAGTTTTTTCGCCTTAGACGCTTGGAAGAAGTTCACTGTGTAGATGCTACAGCTGTGCGGTAAATCTGTAACAAGGATTGGATTGGATTGTTTGGGGGAAGAGACCAAACAGCGAGGTAATTGGTCTCATCGGATTAGGGAAGGACGGGGAAGGAAGTCGGCCGTGCCCTGTCAAAGGAACCATCCCGGCATTTGCCTGGGGCGATTTATGGAAATCACGGAAAACCTAAATCAGGATGGCCGGACGCGGGATTGAACAATCGTCGTCCCTATTGCGAGTCCAGTGTGCTAACCACTAAATCTGTATCAAAGTTGGATGGTAAGGAAAGCAACAAAGAAGCGCCCATCTGTTAATAACACAAAATACGGTTCAACTACAGGTGTCAAAGATTAGCATCCATTCAAAAGAAGCAAGACAGAAACAATGTTCAGAATTCTGATCAACTGCAGCTATGATATTGGTATGAATTGGCCTGTGCCATTCTTCCAGCACTTTGATCTAGTGCTAATGCCCCAGATTTGAACTACTCCCTATGTGTAAATATAGATACCCTGTATACACTAAAACACACACACACACAGACACACACACACACACACACACACACACACACACACACATGCTTTGCTATGGATGTGGAGTGTTATGAAAACACACATAGCTCAGTTAGACTGTTAGGTCTGCCGTGTCTTGTGGGGGACCATCACTCTCTACCCCTCCAGACCTACAACACGTGGATCCACCTTTGGATTCTACTCTGGAATTAACTTGGATGGATCCATCTTCAGATGCTATTCAGGTTGTAATGCTGATGGATCCTCCTCGGACAATGTCACTCGCATAATGATAGTGTATCCACCTTCGGACATTACCTCATACTTAACGACAATGTATCTGCCCCAAACAATATCCTGGGTATCGTGTTGTTGGATCCACCTTCGGACATTACCTCAGACATAACACTGGGGGATCCATCCTGAACAATAAACCAGACATAATGAAGTTGGACCCACCTTCAAACAAATTCCCACTCCAAAACCAAACCTACTCTTCATACAGGGGGCTCCCCACAAGCAAAATGCAACATAGCATGCCTGACCTGTATTCTGTTTATAACAGAATAAAGTCAACACCCCCTACACAACAGTAAGTGTTGTATGTGTGTGTGTGTGTGTGTTTGTGTGTGTGTGTGTGTGTGTGTGTGTGTGTTTGTTCATCGTGCATATCAGAGTTGGTTTTGGCAGTCAGTGTTCTTTTCTTCTGACTGCTTTGATGCACCCTGCCATGAATTCCTCTCCTGTGTCAATCTCTTCATCTCAGAGTACCATTTGTAACCTACATCCTTAATTATTTGCTGGACTTATTCCTATCTCTTTCTTCCTCTACATTTTTTGCCCTCTACAGCTCCCTCTAATGCAATGGAAGTCACTCCGTGATTTCTTAACAGATGTCCTATCATTCAGTCCCTTCCCCTGGTCAATGTTTTCCACATATTCCTTTCCTCTCCGATTCTGCGCAGAACCTCCTCATTTTTTTTCTTATCAATCCATCTAATTTTTAACATTTGCCTGTAGCACTACATCGCAAATGATTCAATTCTCTTCTGTACCGGTTTTCCCACAGCCCATGTTTCACTTCCATGCAATTCTGTGCTCCAAACGTACATTCTCAGAAATTTCTTCCCCAAATTAAGGCCTAGGTTTGAAGCTAGTGGACTTCTCTTGGCCAGGAATGCCCTTTTTATTAGTGTTAGTCTGCTTCTGATGTCCTTTTTGCTCTGTCCATCATTGCTTATTTTTCTGCCTAGGTATTAGAATTCCTTAACTTCATCTACTTCGTGACCATCAATCCTTATGTTTAAGTTTCTCGCTGTTCTCATTTCTACTACTTCTCGTTATTTTCGTCTTCCTTCGATTTACCCGCAATCGGTATTCTCTACTCATTAGACCATTCCATTCAACAGATCACGTAATTCTTCTTCACTTTCACTCAGGACAGCAATGTCATCAGCGAATCGTTTCACTGACTTCCTTTCACCTTGAATTTTAATCCCAATCCTCAATCTTTCTTTTATTTCCAACATTGCTTCTTCGATGTAAGATTGAGCAGTAGGGTGAAACACTACATCTCTGTCTTACACCTTTTTTATTCCGAGCACTTCGCTCTTTGTCGTCCACTCTTATTGCCGGCCGGGATGGCGGAGCGGCTCTAGGCGCTACAGTCTGGAACCGGGCGACCACTACGGTCGCAGGTTCGAATCCTGCCTCGGGCACGGATGTGTGTCACGTCCTTAGGTTAGTTAGGTTTAAGTAGTTCTAAGTTCTAGGGGACTTATGACCTCAGAAGTTAAGTCCCATAGTGCTCAGAGCCATCCACTCTTATTATTCCCTCTTGGTTCTTGTCCATACTGTATATTACCAGTCTCTCCCTATGGCTTACCCCTATTTCTCTCAGAATTTTGAACATCTTACACCATTTTCCATTGTCGAACGCTGTTTCGAGGTCGACAGATGTTATGAACGTGTCTCGATTTTCATTTAGTCTTGCCTGCATTATCAACCGCAATGTTAGAATTGCCTCTCCGGTGCTTTTACCTTTGATAAAGCCAAACTGATCGTCATCCAACACCTCCTCAGTTTTCTTTTCCATTCTTCTGGATATTATTTTTGACAGAAACTTGGATTCATGGGCTGTTAAGCTGACTGTGCGACAACTCTCGCCCTTGTCAGCTCTTAAAGTCTTCGGAATTGTGTGAATAATACTTTTCCGAAAGTCAGATAGCATATCGCCAGACTCATACATTCAACCCACCAACATGAATTGTCGTTTTGTTGCCACTTCCCCCCAATTATATAGAAGTTCTGATGGAATTTTATCAATCCCTTCGCCTTATTTGATCTTAAGTCCTCCAAAGCTCTCTTAAATTCTGATTCTAATACTGGATCCCCTATCTCTTCTAAATCGACTCCTGCTTTTTCTTCTATCACATCAGACAAATCTTCTCCCTCATAGAGGCCTTCAGCATACTCTTTCCACCTATCCACTCTATCATCTGCATTTAACGGTGGAAGTCCCCTGCACCCTTAATGTTACCACCCTTGTTTTTAATTTCACCGAATGTTGTTTTGACTTTCCTGTACGGTGAATCAGTCCTTCCGACAATGATTTCTTTCTTTATTTTTTCACATTTTTCCTGCAGCAATTTCGTCTTTGCTTCTCTGCACTTCATATTTATTTCATTTCTCAGCGAGCTGTATTTCTGTATTCCTGAATTACTCTGAGCATTTTTGTACTTCCTTCTTTAGTTAATCAACTGAAATATTTCTTCTGTTACCCATGGTTTCTTCGCAGTTACCTTCTTTGCATCTATGTTTCCCTTTCCAACTTCCGTGATTGCCATTTTTAGACATGTCCATTCCTCTTCATCTCTACTGCCTACTGAGCTATTCCTTCTTGCTGTATCTATAGCGTTAGAGAACTCGAAGCGTATCTCGACATTCCTTTGTATTTACGTATCCCATTTCTTTGCGTATTGATTCTTCCTGACTAATCTCTTAAACTTCAGCCTACTCTTCATCACCACTCCCTTGTGATTTTAGTCTATATCTGCTCCTGGGTACACCATAGAATCCAGTATCAGATTTCGGAATCTCTGTCTGACCATGCTGTAATCTAACTGAAATCTTCCCGTATACCCTGGCCTTTTCCAAGTATACATCTTCCTCTTGTGATTCTTGAACAGAGTATTCGCTATTTCTAGCTGAAATTTATTACAGAACTCAATTAGTCTTTCTCCTCTCTCATTCCTTGTTCCAAGCCCATATTCTCTTATTTCTTCTACTCCTCCCCCTACAACTGCATTACAGTCCCCCATGACCATTAGATTTTCATCTCTCTTTACGTAATGCATTACCCTTTAAATATCCTCATATAATTTCGCTATCTATTCATCTTCAGCTTGCCTCGTTGGCATGTATACCTGAACTATTGTTGTCAGTGTTGGTTTGTTCTCGATTCTGATAAGAAGAACCCTATCACTGAACTGTTCACAGTAACACACTCTCTGCCCTATCTTCTTATTCATAACGATTCCCTCTCCTGTTATATCGTTTTCCACTACTGTTGATATTAGCCAGTACTCATTTGCCCGGAAATCCTTGTCTTCTTTCTATTTCCCTTCACTGATCCCTGCTATACCTAGACTGAGCCTTTGGATTTCCCTTTAAGGCTTTCTGGCTTGTGACATTCCACACCCCGACTCGTAAAACTTTATCCTTTCGTTGGTTATTTCATCTTTTTCTCGTGGTCACCTCCCCCTCGACAGTCTCCTCCCAGAGATCAGAATGGAGAGATTATCATGACACTTTTTCAATTACAGGCAACATGTCCTGTGGATACACATTATGTGTCTTTAATGCTGTGGCTTTCTTTGCCTTTAGCATCCTCATGCCATTGATCACTGCTGATTCTTTCGCGTTTTGGGGCAGTTGCCCACACCAAGGACAAGAGAGTGTCCTGAACTCCTGCCCGCTCCTTGGCCCTCTTTGACAAGGTCCTTCGCAGAACGAGGGTGACCTCTTATGCCGGAAGTCTTCAGCTGCCAATGCTGATTATTAATCGAAAGTTAAGTGATGTCAGGTTTCGAACATGGGTCGACGACGTTTGATTACTAATCAAAGACGCTACCCCAAGACCACGGGAGTTGCATAAGTTGGTTGAATTCTTCGCGCTGTGACGCTTTCAGGGTTTCCGTATCTGTCGCTGCCTGTGCCTTCGTACTGTCTGCTCGCCAGTCTGGTGGACACCCGGTGTTTACGCGAACGTCACGCGTCGTGGTACGCTGCGCTCATCCCCATTGTTTTGTCAGGACGCTGTCATCCCACTATGAGAGATAGAGCACACCCGTAGCCAGCCTCTTCTCGCAAAACATACTGCTGAGCAAGTTTTGCACATCATCGGCAGCAACTTGAAGCTTTTCATGACGTACCCGACAAACTGTGCCGGATATAGAGTTTCTATCTTATATTAAATATTTTGAAGTGGTAGGGATTCCCAGTTTCATGCATTTTATTAGATTGGATATTGTTTTAATATCGTTCCACAATCATACGTAAATCCACTCTGAACTTTATACAGGGTAGCAAAACCTACATCAAAATTATTTTTATGTCTTGCATTGTGTTTGCGTAGATCCCATTTCAGCGGAAACGATCTTGCTACTAAAGAGTAAATGTACTGGAACGTGAGTATAACAACTGCAAGATCCTTCACAAGTCGAGCGTCTCCGTGTTGGTGACTGTCACACGCATACTTAGGTGACAAAAGTCATGGGACAGCGATATGCACATGCACAGATGGAGGTAGTGTCGCGTACACGGGGTCAAAAAGGGCAGTGCATTGGCAGAGCTGTCATTTGTACTCCGATGATTCAAGTAAAACGGTTTCCGATGTGATTATGGCTGCACTACTGGAATTAACAGACTCTGAACGAGGAATTGCATTGTGTGGATTGAAATTTGGAAGAAGTATAGTTTGCAGGTATTCTAGTTGGGTTGGACCCTGTTGTACAGTCGGAAGGTAAAAATAGCAGCCCTCACGCGGTAAGTTAAGGGGGTTAGGACGTCAAACGGGCCGACTTGGAGCAGGAGAGGCACCACAGGACATTTTAATTTCCACTGTCTATACTTTTACAAATAAATTCATAAAACTTTAACAGCATGACCAGGAAGGCTTCAGGATTCATACTCATCGCAGTGGAAGCTCAAAAACGTAACAAAACACATTTTTTTACATGTGAAATTTCATCATTTTTTCAGTTACTACTGGCTGCATTTGTTGCTATAGGTACACTTTTCTTCCTAAGTAAGAGAGATTCTTCGATGACTTTTGGACAGCATACAAACCATAGTTACAGGTGTATGAAACTCTAGAAGTTATTTAATTTGTGAAAAAATGAATGAACTGTTACATTTTAAACTTCATGTTTAGAAAAAATTCGAGTTTTATAGTTAATTATCTCAATTTTTCCACAGTTTTTTAATAGATTTGGAAAATTCTAGAGTTTCATACACCTGTAACTACTGTTTGTATGCTATGAAAAATTCATCGAAGAATCTCTCTTACTTAGAAAGAAAAGTGTACCTATACCATCAAATGCAGCCAGTAATAAGTGAAAAAATGATGAAATTTCACATGTAAAAAAAGGTATTTTGCTACGTTTTTGAACTTCCACTGCGATGAGTGTGAGTCCTCAATCCTTCCTGGTCATGGTGACAAAGTTTTACGAATTTATTTGTAGAAGTATAGACAGTAGAAATTAAAATGCCCTGTGGTGACTCTCCTGCTCCAAGTTGGCCCGTTTGACGTCCTACCCCCCTTAAGCAGTAAGAGCATATACAGGGTGTTCATTTTACCCGCCAGGTTAGCCGAGGGCGCTAATGCGCTGTTTCCTGGACTCGGGTAGGCGCGCCGGCCCCGGATGGAATCCGTCCGGCGGATTAACGACGAGGGCCGGTCTGCCGACCAGCCTGGATGTGTTTTTACGCGGTTTTCCACACCCCACTAGGCGAATACAGGGCTGGTCCCCGTGTCCCACTTCAGTTATACGACTCGTAAACATTTGAAAACGGTCGCACTATTTCATGGCTTATTCTAGAAGCAGACAGGTGGGGTACACTGATTCCATTCCAAGGGGTACAGAACCCTGTGTTGAAGTGGGCGAAGGCCCAAGGAAATAATGATGACCATGTGTTTTAACTTCACAGCATTTATGCCCACGAATCTAATAACAATGCTGATCAATAAGCAGTAGTATATTTTGCGCTACAGAAACCTGCAGTAATGTTCAATTTGGAGATGGAACATGTTAGAATCACCGTCAGCAGTCCCTGAAACAGTGTAACTGGCTGAAGAAGTACATTGATGTAAACACCGAATAGAGACTTTGAAAAATGCTTTTATAAATGAATGAACAATTCAGTTCTCGACAGTTTTTAAGGAAGTGTTTTCCTTTTGTGATTTCCTTTTTGTTGCTGTTGCCAACATAATTTTGCAACGTAAGTCTGTATCTTGACATTAAATTCATGACGCTAAGTAATCATTTAACATTTTTTTACGTCAAGTCCCTTTTTTACAAACTCATTCATTTTTTTGACATATGTCTTTCTTTCAAGGCTCTGGAAGTAACAACAGCATAACTGTTCCTGCAGTTAATTCGTGAATCATTCTTAGATGGTACGCCCTTTTGCCTTCCAGTTGGTAGTTGGGTCTGTCAACATGTTGCCAGTTGTCATTAGAGCCAGTTTTAAATTAAACTTTCTCTACTTTTTCGCTTTTACAGATAGACTCTCTCAGCTGCATCTACCTGGAGCATCCCGTCAGCCTGATGTGACACGAACTTCCGCACACGACAGGAGTTAGTTGCATGTTCAAAGCACATAAATTCAAACCACAATTTCTCCGAAAGTACGAACTGTATTTTGGAAAGCGAAATATCGTTGACTTCGTCTCTTTTGGGACTACAATACTAGAGTATAAATTACTATGGTTCTATTTGGAAAAGCGAAGTTGATACCGATATCTACATACTTAATATATTTAATAAAATTCAGTTTTGTGCCATCCACTCAACATATTTAAATTTATTCTTGATCCGTATCGATTATTCCCACCATCATCACTGGAAGACTGAGCAAACAAAACTATACACTATGTGATCAAAAGTATCCGGAAACCAGGCTGAAAATGACTTACAAGTTCGTGGCGGCCTCCATCCGCAATGCTGGAATTCAGTATGGTGTTGGACCACCCTTAGCCTTGATGGCAGCTTCCACTATCGCAGGCACACGTTCAATCAGGTGCTGTAATGTTTCTTGGGGAATGGCTGCCCATTCTTCACGGCGTGCTGCACTGAGGAGAGGTATCGATGTCGGTCGGTGAGGTCTGGCACGATGTTGGCGTTCCAAAACATCCCAAAGGTGTTCTACAGGATTCAGGTAAGGACTCTGTGCAGACTAGTCCATTACAGGAATGTTATTGTCGTGTAACCACTCCGCCACAGGCCGTGCATTATGAACAGGTGCTCGATCGTGTTGAAAGATGCAGTCGCCATGCCCGAATTGCTCTTCACAGTGGGAAGCCAGAAGGTGCTTAAAACATCAATGTAGGCCTGTGCTGTGATAGTGCCACGCAAAACAACAAGGGGTGCAAGGCCTCCCCTCCCCCCCCCCCCCCCCACCCATGAAAAACACGACCACACCATAACACCACCGCCTCCGAATTTCACTGTTGGCAGATGACGTTCACCGCTCATTCGCCATACCCAAACCCTGCCATCGAATCGCCAAGTGTCGTAGTACTTGCAGGGGACGCTGATGCAGTTTGGTTCAAAATGGTTCAAATGGCTCTGAGCACTATGGGACTTAACTTCTGAGGTCATCAGTCCCCTAGAACTTAGAACTACTTAAACCTAACTAACCTATGGACATCACACACATTCATGCCCGAGGCAGGATTCGAACCTGCGACCGCAGCGGCAACGCGGTTCCAGACTGTAGCGCCCAGAACCGCTCGGCCACTCCGACTGGCGATGCAGTTTGGAATTCCTGTGTGATGGTCTGGATAGATGTCTGCCTATTACACGTTACGATCGCTTCACGTTTCCACTTGACTATCACATCGAAAACAGTGGACCTAGCAATGTTTAGGAGTGTGGAAATCTCGTTTACAGACGTATGTCACAAGTGGCACCCAATGACCTGACCACTTTCGAAGGTCGTGAGTTCCGCGAAGCGCCCCATTCTGCTCTCTCACGATGTCTAATGACTACTGAGGTCGCTTATTTGGAATATCTGGCAGTACGTGGGAGCACAATGCATCTAATATGAGAAACGTATGTTTTTGTGGGTGTCTGGATACTTTGGATCACATAATGTGTGTAGTGTACGAAGACGAAAAGATCTAGAAGAGCGTAGCGTTCCAAAGGATTGGAAAAGGGCACAGGTCATCCCCGTTTCCAAGAAGGGACGTCGAGCAGATGTGCAGAACTATAGACCTATATCTCTAACGTCGATCAGTTGTAGAATTTTGGAACACGTATTGTGTTCGAATATAATGACTTTTCTGGAGACTAGAAATCTACTCTGTGCATGGGTTTCGAAAAAGACGGTCATGTGAAACCCAGCTCGCGCTATTCATCCACGAGACTCACGAGGGCCATAGACACGGGTTCACAGGTAGATGCCGTGTTTCTTGACTTCCGCAAGGCGTTCGATACAGTTCCCCACAGTCGTTTAATGAACAAAGTAAGAGCATATGGACTATCAGACCAATTGTGTGATTGGATTGAGGAGTTCCTAGATAACAGGACGCAGCATGTCATTCTCAATGGAGAGAAGTCTTCCGAAGTAAGAGTGATTTCAGGTGTGCCGCAGGGGAGTGTCATAGGACCGTTGCTATTCACAATATACATAAATGACCTTGTGGATGACATCGGAGGTTCACTGAGGCTTTTTGCAGATGATGCTGTGGTGTATCGAGAGGTTGTAACAATGGAAAATTGTACTGAAATGCAGGAGGATCTGCAGCGAATTGACGCATGGTGCAGGGAATGGCAATTGAATCTCAATGTAGACAAGTGTAATGTGCTGCGAATACACAGAAAGATAGATCCTTTATCATTTAGCTACAAAATAGCAGGTCAGCAACTGGAAGCAGTTAAATCCATAAATTATCTGGGAGTACGCATTAGGAGTGATTTAAAATGGAGTGATCATATAATGTTGATCGTCGGTAAAGCAGATGCCAGACTGAGATTCATTGGAAGAATCCTAAGGAAATGCAATCCGAAAACAGAGGAAGTAGGTTACAGTACGCTTGTTCGCCCACTGCTTGAATACTGCTCAGCAGTGTGGGATCCGTACCAGATAGGGTTGATAGAAGATATAGAGAAGATCCAACGGAGAGCAGCGCGCTTCGTTACAGGATCATTTAGTAATCGCGAAAGCGTTACGGAGATGATAGATAAACTCCAGTGGAAGACTCTGCAGGAGAGACGCTCAGTAGCTCGGTACGGGCTTTTGTCAAAGTTTCGAGAACATACCTTCACCGAAGAGTCAAGCAGTATATTGCTCCCTCCTAAGTATATCTCGCAAAGAGACCATGAGGATAAAATAAGAGAGATTAGAACCCACACAGAGGCTTACCGACAATCCTTCTTTCCACGAACAATACGAGACTGGAATAGAAGGGAGAACCGATAGAGGTACTCAAGGTACCCTCCGCCACACACCGTCAGGTGGCTTGCGGAGTATGGATGTAGATGTAGATAGAATTGTATCTCTATAAATCAATATCCTAGACAATACTTACAAAACTATACATCTGTTGGATCGAAATTCGTATTCCTCGTAGAAGGCGCTTTAGCATACCGTATATAACGATGACATAGTGTGGTCTGCAAAATAACCGTAATTCAACAATGCCGTGAAACATACAGGCAGGTTGCATACATGCAACTGACAATTAGCTGGTGAATGACCTCTCAGGCCTACGTTACCCAAATCCCCAGAGAGTCTCATACAAAATAGTATAAACATGAAAAGACTTATAATACAGTCATTGGCGAAGTCAGAGGAAATACTCGTTAATAAGACTCATTCAAGGTTGGCACTATGTGACCGGCAGCAAGAAACAGCATTCTGTAAAGGGAACATACGGAAACAAAGCCTAGACGACGTTACCTCGCAAAATATTGCAATAAAGCAAAATATACACACGAAAAACGCTGTCTTGTAAGAGACATATAATGATATAATAATAACATTGTCTATTAGACCTTTGTGAATTGCAGTTACGATAACTGAGCTTGTCATATGCTAAAGGAAACTTCATGATCACGTATTTACGCTACAAAATCAAGTTTCATCCTCACTACTAATAAAACGCAAGTCAACAGCCACAATACAATGGTAACAGTGAATTTTTGTTGATTCACATATTACACCCATAATCGTTACGCTACATTTATAGAATGTTGTTCGTTGTTGTCAATCATACAGTGTCAACATCGAAAGAGTCTTATTAACAAGTGTTCGCTCTGTCTTCTCCAAAGAGTGTATTACGGATCTTCTCATGTTTTTACTCTTTGACATTAGACTCTTTGGAGATCTGAGGTTACATAGGCTGAAGGGTAACATACCACTTTGAAGAGAGTGATTCGTCTGTCTCACTGTTCGACGAATCGTAGTTGTGACTTTGACCAAGCATTTCTGTTATTTTGGTAAGTGTTTGTTTTGGGTCGCATATTGTGCGAAATTTTTTTTCTTTTGCATATGTCATGAGAGCGAAAATTCACACTGTGTATCTGCGAAGCAGGAGCGATGAGGACCTGGATTCCTGTGTATGCAGACACCTGCTCGTCGGAACAGTTATTTCATGAAAACGGCGTTCCATTTTGGAAATTCGCTGTGGTTCACAGAACTTCACCATGCAAGATAATGGTCATGACAATACATGTCAAGGGAAACTCATAGAAGACATACAGAGCTAAATGGCAAAAACTAATATGTATAGTGAGCTTTGTTAAGGTCGTATGCTGTAGTAAAATCTAACATGGAATGTATATAACGGAGGTAAAATATATGTACGATAAAGAAGCAGCAGGTGAATTTCTTTGGTAGTGACTGGTGTTCGACGTTTCCAGCTGCCATGCACTTGGCATCTTCGAGAACGGAGCCTGCTGCCAGATAGAGCGACACCGTCCACACAGCAGGTAATAGAGGTAAGTAGCAGCGACCACAAAATGTTGTAGCCTACATAGTCCACATCCATAAGACGCCTGAACAACGGTAGCTGCATGACTTTCCAGGGCCTGAAATGCCATTCACAAGGTGATTGTCAAATGGTTCAAATGGCTCTAAGCACTATAGGACTTAACATCTGAGGTCATCAGTCCCCTAGACTTAGAACTACTTAAACCTCACTAACCTAAGTACATCACACACATCCATGCCCGAGGCAGGATTCGAACCTGCGACCGCAGCAGCAGCGCGGTTCCGGACTGAAGCGCCTAGAACCGCTCGGCCACATCGGCCGGCTGTTGATTGTCAGTATCGTGCATGCAAACTCCTGTGTGCTTCACGACATTCTTAAATTATGATTATTTTACATACCACACTGTGTCATCGTTATATGCGGTATGCTAAAGTGTCCTCCATGAGAAACATGGATTTTTATTCAACAGATGTTTAAGTTTGTAAGTACTGTCTAAGGTGTTAATGTATAGAGGAACCATTCTTATAACATAAATCTTTTCGTCTCTGTGTATGTATATATATATATATTTTTATTTTTTATTTTTTTTATTTTTTATTTTTTTTTATTTTTTTTTTTTTTTTTGCTCAGTCTTCCAGTGATGATGGCTGAGAAGCCGAAATTTAAATATACACTGCTGATGGCGAAAAAATACTTAAATACTTTTCTTCAAATGTCTTATAGCTGTGGCTACTTACCTATGCAAATTACTAATAATTAACATAGCTTAGTAAAGAGACTATACGTTATTTGGGTCAAAAGAGAATTACGATATCTTAAACGCTTCAGGGAGTACCTGAGATGAACAGCTGTGCTGAATCTGCTTCTATGTTGCTGCTATACTGTACAAATTATAGCTGACTCACTAAGGATGTCTGATTATATGTAAGAAAGGGCAAAATAAATGCCAGTTCTTATCTTCCAGTGCTTTCCCTTGAAACACAGGGCAATATTTGTGTTACTGGGTGTCTCTATTATTTCAGTGCTTTCGGCTGTAAATAAAGAAGACTCGCGAAGCATCTGGAACAGTTTTCCTGCTGAAATCAGTGATCACAAAAAAAGGCGCATCCTACACGACGACGGTAAATGTGAAAGTTCCATTCAATCAGCTGCTGTTTAGATATGTTACTCGCCGTAAAAAATGCAAAAAAATAAAAATAGAAACGTGTTTCATCACGAGCTAAATGTGCAAAAAATTCCTTTCCATCTCTCCCATACGTAGATGCCATTCTTTTTATTTTATAAGCATCAGTTGATATACTTGGTTTCCATCTGGCAATAACGTTTCCCACAATTCATTAACAGGATAGAATATGGCAGAAAGTCGTTAATATTCATGCCAAGTACCTTCCTCTATGGACTGTAGACTGTCTTGCTGCGTTTACCGGGTGACTCTCCTGAGAGTCGTCAGACATATTTTCTCTGATGTTTCGGCAAATATTTGCAGTTTCGTTTTTGCTATGTGTAGCTAGAGTCAGTCCAAACAAATACTGCTCATCGCATCTTTCACGCGATGCCAGTGTCGTCAGAAAGTGACGGATTGTTTACCGTACCCAAACAGCGACTTAGCAGCGCTGTTGCATGACGATAGAAGTCAGCAAGAAACACTAGAGAAAATGCGCCTGACGACTCTTAGGACATCCTGAATATGTGGATGTGGCATTCACAAAATGTCGTTAAGCACTTGCTTCTGCCAGTAGGAGGGCACGCTCAAAAAGGTGAGATCGCTGGCTCGGCTGCGCAAGGTACGCTGCCTCAGTACGATGCCTGTAGGTGGCGTCATCGTTGCGACAGAAGGTTGGTGACATCGCAACGGCTGTCATAGCAAGCACCAGCCGCTTTTCGCCACCGTCACACCATTAGTGGCCCGCTTCTAATGAGCAGACACTTAGAGTCGTAGACAACAACTCCCAGCGCGTCATTTCCTCTTCAGATATGCACCAGTCCACGTAAACTGGTTGCGCATGGCCGACGTTATAGGTCTGTTCATTGGACGGCGTTCGAAATACATCGCTGGATAGCGGTAAGTGAACTTCCTGAAGCAATGGTCACGCATGAATGAAGCTGATTCACGTGTTACACAGCTTGTTCACTGTAAACAATCTTCTGAGGGTATTACATCTACGGACAAAATTGTCTTCGATAGCAATTTAAGTATCCACGTACAGGCTCCTCTATGAAGACTGTGGCCATGTAGATAAATGTCGGATGCCATCTTGGGGGCAGTGTGCCGCACTACTACCATTTGTTGTCGCAACTGGTCAGGGATTGTAACCTGTAATGCAGATCCGAACAGGAATTCCGAGAGCGTACGTGGCAACGTATGACTCCCTCGCAAAAAATGTCTCACGGAGTAACCACGACGAACAAATCCGAAAGGTTAGAGGCCATACAGAGGCATAGCAGCACTCGTCCTATTCGCAAAACAGACGGGGGCAGGGAGTTTTGAGGGCGAGTAGTCCTACTAGGAGTACCCTCCGCCGCCCATAGTCAGGTGGTCTGCGGTGTATAGATGCAGATGTAGATGTAGATGTAGACGCCGTCCCATCATGTTACAAACAACTTCGACGGGGCACCTGTCTGGTCTAAGAAGTAGGTGAAAAGCCGAGTGCATTGGTAATGCGGGATTTGTTTTGCTTTAGTTCATGGGCGGATCCTTAGAAAACACGAAAAAAGTGTTTTTAACCATTTTTCTAGCAAAACCGAAACACGAGTTCCAAGATGGCTATGCGCAGCAAATAGCTCCATTTTTTACGATATATTCCTAGGACCCATATCTCGAACAGCCTTTGAAATTTACTTGATACCCTCATCCGTTACCGAGATACATAGGTTCAAAGTTACCCTACTTGTACAGGCAAAAGCGCACCTGACATTCAGTATGAGATGAAAACGAGTATGTAAAATGACGTAGCACCGAGAAATATGCTGTAAAGTGTCTCCGTTGTCATCAGACGAGTTCTGGGAACCCCATGTAGTGGTACTGAAGAACATGCAACGTTTTTATGCACGTAAAATACTGTCTGAGTTGCAAAATTGGATTTGCGTTATTTCAGTTTCACGTAAGTAACCTATCAAAATTTTGCTGACTCATAAAGTTCATTTCATATGACTGCCATGCCCTGCTGTGATAGGGAAAGAAGAGAGACAGCGGAAAAATACTCGTGTGGCAGACAAAGAAAAATGTGCTGGTGTTTAAAAGACTGACTGAAAAGTGGGGTTTCACCTGCCTTACTTTAACTTCCTCAGCATCTTTTTAATAACTTCCTGAAAATTCTGGCATGCGAAAAAATTCACGTTTTTTGTGCTGAGAGTGAAGGAGACAGTGGCAGTACGAAAGAGACGGAAAACTAATAAATAATGGACGACGGTAGACAGTGGTGGTGGCACAGAAAGAGTGAAGGTGACAATAGCAGTGTGAGAGACAGAGAGGAACACAATGGCTATGGAACGTAGTTGACAGTGACAGTGCAGTGATAGGAAAAAGAATGAAGAAGACTGACAGTGGGAGAGGAATGGACAGAAGCAGGAAGTGGAAGTGGGAGAGTGCCAGTGATAATGAGAGACAGAGTCTATGACAATGACAACGAGGGAGAGAGGGAAGAGACAGCAGCACTAAGAAAGAATGAATCAGACAGTAGCAATAAGAGACAGCCAGAGGGATACAGTGACAGTGAGAAGGGACGGTATTAGTAGTAGGACAGAATCAAGAAGACTGTGGCTGTGAGACAGGAGGCAATGACAGAGGGACACAAAGGGCTGGGCTGAATGAGAGGGTGAGAACGGGCAAGTAGGAGTGGGTGGGTATGAGCGGCTTGAAGCGATGGTATAGAGGCTATTAGAGAGTTACCGTTAGGGAAGCCTGCGGGAGTGTGAGATACCTGCATGTTGCAAAGAGCGTCAGAATGTTCGCATGTCAAAATTTTTGGGAAAATTATTAAAGTTGCTGAGGAATGTAGATTGAGGCAGCTGGTATTCATTTTTTAGTTAGAGTCTTTTAAATATCAGAAAATTCGCCTTTTTTCGCTCCCACAGGAGCATTTTGCCGCTTGCAAATTATATACATGTACCTTCCTCGCGAATACTTGAACCTGTCCAGCCAAAATTACTTTAACTTCCGAAAAATCAAAGTCCAATGCACACGCTACAGTTAACGTTTGGTGGCTTAGTTCGCATCATAGAATCACTCTCTCTACTCGGCCAACTCTCCAAATAAGAAGTACGAAACTCGCCGTAAAATTTTCAAAATACTTTTACAACACGTTGCTACCTGGCCGAAAACATGCTAAGTCGGTAGGTTTCTGATCTTCGGCGGATATACTGTGAGCAGTTCGCAAACAAAACTCTTGTTGATTTTGCACAGGCCTCTTAAAGCTCAATCATCCGCCTGATAAAGCATTCAAGTGCTTCCCGCTACCCATTTTGGGCATCCAACAACTCCCTGAATTTTTCCTTAATAGACGATTTCTTGCTTTCTGCTCGGTGCAAAGCGTACCTTCCTTTCTATAAAACTGTACCTGCAGGAATTTTTCTGACAAAATTGTGTTTTATGACTTTCATGAGATCCTCAAAAAGTCCCCACGTTGCCGCCATTGGCCAAAACATCAAACTTAGCACATATTCCTCATTTGGACTGTCTTACACAATGCCATTAACAATTTTGAGCCCGTAACCAAAACTAGATAATCTACAGTGATTCGATCAGAAACGGAAACAAACACGAGCAGCTCAAAAACTACTACTACGAGTCGAAAGCAACACTAATCCCACGAATGGAATGCTTAATTCATGCCAAATTTTTTGCTCGTAGCTTTTAATCCAGAGCCAATTTCAATCAAATTTCTATAAAAACAATAATGACTTCCAGATTACTGCTCACTGGAACATGACACTTTGGCTCTGAATACAGCTCCGTAATCAAAATAATAGATCATCATAGAATGTAATTTCAAAAACCGGAAAATACAGATTGGGAAATATAAATCTGGTCCGGAAAATATTTCGTGCGCTTTTAGATAGGCAGCGTAAATTAAAATTACATCATCTGTGCTCGAGACAGACGATGTAAGCTGGTTTTCCTATCTTAAGATGAACGAAATGTTTTCCGGGCCACACTTATTCTGCCCACTCTGTACAACAACAGCGGTCTCGTAAGTAACGGATCGCTGGTTGGCTGCGGCGGACGAACTTTCCGTATTAATAGCCAAATAGACCTCTTATCGTCACAACTGTTTTGTATTATTTCAATTTGTTCTTCTCTAATCCAACTGCAAACAACTAGAATGAAAGTAGTAACAAAATAATAGCAAGGGTTTTGCATTATTGGCGTTTCACAGACTGAATAATCTCAGCTTCGGACATCCTTCAGTCATTTGCTGCGCTGTATGTCATGCTATTAACTTTATTTAAAACATTCCATTTTACAAGCAGAGAAAACAGGATTGGGGTTCAACATAGCGTCGACGGCAAAGTCTTTATATATGAAGCACATGTTCGGATTGGGATAGGACGGAAAAATAAATCGTCCCGTGTCCTTTTCAGAGGAATAACTGCAGCGTTTGTCTTAATTATTGAGGTAAACTACGGAAAACCACATTTCGATTGCTGGTTGGTGATTTTAACACCACTTATCCCAGATGTGGGTCCAATTTATTTAAATACTGTGTCACCCTCTCGGTTTCTACTAGTTCGAAAAACACGTAAGTGTTAAGGAGAGGCTTCCGGAACTCAGATGGGAGTCCCTGAATGGAAGGCGACGTTTCTTTCGAGAAACACTGTTGAGCAAATTTAGAGAGCCGGCCTTTAAAGCTGACTGCCGAACGATTCTACCGCCAGCAACATACAATACATTGCGCGTAAGGGCCACGAAGGTAAGATACGAGAAATTAGGGCCCATGTGGGGTCATATAGATAGTCGTTTTTCCTTCGCTGTATTTGCGAGCGGAACAGGAAAGGAAATGGCTATTAGTGGTACAAGGTACACGCCTCCACGCACTGTTTGGTGGCTTGCGGAGTATTTATATACACTCCTGGAAATGGAAAAAAGAACACATTGACACCGGTGTGTCAGACCCACCATACTTGCTCCGGACACTGCGAGAGGGCTGTACAAGCAATGATCACACGCACGGCACAGCGGACACACCAGGAACCGCGGTGTTGGCCGTCGAATGGCGCTAGCTGCGCAGCATTTGTGCACCGCCGCCGTCAGTGTCAGCCAGTTTGCCGTGGCATACGGAGCTCCATCGCAGTCTTTAACACTGGTAGCATGCTGCGACAGCGTGGACGTGAACCGTATGTGCAGTTGACGGACTTTGAGCGAAGGCGTGTAGTGGGCATGCGGGAGGCCGGGTGGACGTACCGCCGAATTGCTCAACACGTGGGGCGTGAGGTCTCCACAGTACATCGATGTTGTCGCCAGTGGTCGGCGGAAGGTGGACGTGCCCGTCGACCTGGGACCGGACCGCAGCGACGCACGGATGCACGCCAAGACCGTAGGATCCTACGCAGTGCCGTAGGGGACCGCACCACCACTTCCCAGCAAATTACGGACACTGTTGCTCCTGGGGTATCGGCGAGGACCATTCGCAACCGTCTCCATGAAGCTGGGCTACGGTCCCGCACACCGTTAGGCCGTCTTCCGCTCACGCCCCAACATCGTGCAGCCCGCCTCCAGTGGTGTCGCGACAGGCTTGAATGGAGGGACGAATGGAGACGTGTCGTCTTCAGCGATGACAGTCGCTTCTGCCTTGGTGCCAATGATGGTCGTATGCGTGTTTGGCGCCGTGCAGGTGAGCGCCACAATCAGGACTGCATACGACCGAGGCACACAGGGCCAACACCCGGCATCATGGTGTGGGGAGCGATCTCCTACACTGGCCGTACACCACTGGTGATCGTCGAGGGGACACTGAATAGTGCACGGTACATCCAAACCGTCATCGAACCCATCGTTCTACCATTCCTAGACCGGCAAGGGAACTTGCTGTTCCAACAGGACAATGCACGTCCGCATGTATCTCGTGCCACCTAACGTGCTCTAGAAGGTGTAAGTCAACTACCCTGGCCAGCAAGATCTCCGGATCTGTCCCCCATTGAGCATGTTTGGGACTGGATGAAGCGTCGTCTCACGCGGTCTGCACGTCCAGCACGAACGCTGGTCCAACTGAGGCGCCAGGTGGAAATGGCATGGCAAGCCGTTCCACAGGACTACATCCAGCATCTCTACGATCGTCTCCATGGGGGAATAGCAGCCTGCATTGCTGCGAAAGGTGGATATACACTGTACTAGTGCCGACATTGTGCATGCTCTGTTGCCTGTGTCTATGTGCCTGTGGTTCTGTCAGTGTGATCATGTGATGTATCTGACCCCAGGAATGTGTCAATAAAGTTTCCCCTTCCTGGGACAATGAATTCACGGTGTTCTTATTTCAATTTCCAGGAGTGTAGATGTAGAAACAGAACACAGGCCAGCTGCAACTGGTCTCTATGTTACGTCACTCTGAATACATTATTATACCATCAGTATTATAGTTATTGAAATAAAGCCTCAAAATTACAAGAAAATGATACTACACAGAGGAAAAAGGAGAATACGGTATTATCCAATTACAAACTACAAACTCCAAAACGCAGAGTAATTATAAAGTTCACGAAATCCTCCAAAAATCGGTACAGATAAATGGCCAAGAACAACGTAACAAATGGTACACTATTTAAAAGACAAATTATCAAAGGTTTTACTTATAAAGTTTGTAAATTTTCTATGTGTCCGCCCTTCGTCACAAGGCATGCATCGTAACGGTGTCCTGCCCACACTCGACCCAGCACGTCAGTGGTGAAAGAAGAACAGCTGCTACCATATGGTGTTACATGTCTTCGAGGTTCTGCGGTAGTGGTGGAACGTGAATGCTATCGTTGATGCAACCCACAGTAAAAAAAATTGAAACGTGTCAAGAGGGCGACCGTGGTGGACACACAATTAGCGCTTGGTGAGTGGCTATAACACGACCTATCCAGTGACGTGGCAACGTGTAATTTAGGTAGTCTCTCGCACAATTGTGCAAGTGTTTAGGGATTAAGTCCGTTTCAAGTTGTAGCGTAAGTCACACTTGCAGTATGTCGAGATAGGTGATACCATTCATTGACTGTATTGTTGCACTTTCACAGAATTATGGACGCGTTCAACTTTTGCATGTGAATTCTCTGTCTCCCATATGCGTGTATTGAGTCGGTTGAGTCTTTCCGAAAGACGAAAAGTGGGTTCGTCACTAAGGCTTCATTTGCTTGCGAAATAGTCAGTTTCAAGATGGATGTGCATTTCAAAGTAAAACTGCAAACGGCACATTTCGTCGTCAAGGCTTATGGCTTGCATGATCTGATATTTGTACGAATTGACTTTTATTCGCTTACTTTTTTCCGCACTGTCGGCTGAGGAATGTTCAATTTTCACTAGTTCAATACCTAGATTTTGTGGACCATCACAACATCACGTCCCTCAAAGGGCCCACTCCCTTTTCTGACATGCCCAGTCGACCCAAACATTTGCATCGCACAATCAAGCATCCTACTCGAATTTCTTATAAAACTTTTATTATGCTGCTGTAAACTGGTAGTGTCTTGTGAAACTTGCCAAGGAAAGCTCTTTGCACACTCACTAATGACTGGCAAGGGGCGAATTGTAGCACACAAAATGCTTTCTGTGCCTGCGTTGCACTATTTTAATCACCTATCGATTGTTTTCCGAACTAATTTGCCGGAACCAAATTTAAAAAAAAGACTTTGAATGTTTGTCTTTCCCATAGTTTTTCATTTGTTACATTGTGTTTAGCTGTATACATACACCGATTTCTATGTTTCACGGATTTCGTTGTTACCCCGTACAGTATCAGTTGCAATGGTTAAACATCTTACGTCAACAATAGCAGAGAAATGGTAATGTAACCGGTTTGGAATGCGGATCGCGTTGAGCGGGCGTCCTCGCGTTTCGAGACAGGTTTGTGTCAGTTGACAGAAACTGAGTCAGCGAACCTCGGCTGCTGGAAAAGCGCCGACGACATACCCGCTCCAGTGAAGACAGAAAGATCCACACTACGAACAGTCGAGCGTGACGGGAGTCGCCAAACCACTCTTGCTTTTACCTGTACACACGGTGTTTCACCGATGACGTATCAGCGAGGGCGACACGCCGTCGGAATGTTCAGCTCCGCCTCAGAACCAGCAGCGAGAGGAAAGTTACCGATTTCTAACGCGGTTCCCAAAGTCGTCAGCAAGCAACGGAACTACTTCCGTTTCTGGCAGAATACCTCGCGGCACATAGTTCTAGCGTGTTTATCTTACTGTAACATAAATTACGTAGTCTGAAAGTTTCTTCGAACGCCACGAGCACAGGACTATAAAGACAAAACTATTACAAGAAAAATGTAAGCGTTCCTTTACACAGCATCTCGGTAAACAATATAACATAAAATTAAAGACAAGGTATGTGTTGTTATGTGTGGCTAACAAGAACGAAAATACATTTTAACAACGGAACTTGAAATTTCAAGACCTCCATTACTTGTACAACTAGAAGTCAAATATAATCAATGGTTAATAAGTCTGGAGCGTAGGACATTTTCAAGACCTTCCTTTGATGTGTATTTTTCTATTTTGCCAAAACGTTTCAAAGTGGCATGAAGTGTCGCAACCGCTCAGGAAGCATTTGGTGTCATGTCTGTAATCGTGAAGTCCGGCCAATCCTTTGCTTATTTATACACCACAAGCCTTGACGAACACTTCGCCTGCAGCTCAAGAATGAACGTTTGAAGGGTTTTTCTATACAACGAACTGAAAATACACTATTTGGTCAAAAGTATCTAATATCTGTCAGTGGATGTTACTATGGGCTGTGCCCACCCTTCGTCCTTTGGCGGCGTGAACTCTCATTGGAACACCTTCAATGAGCTGTCTCATTTCCTGTGGGAAAATGACAGCCCTTTCTTTCTGTAGACCGAAACTAAAGAAAATAGTGATGTTGGACGCTGAGGTCTGCAGCGTAGTCTCGCTCATCTCAAAGACGTTCCATTGGTTCATAAGGGACAAGGCAGGCCAGTCCATTTCGGGTTTACTGACAGGTTGCATTGTCATGCTGATCAAACAGCTACGTTTACGAGTATATCTACATGGGTACTCCGCAAAGTGCCTGGTGGGGGGTTCATCGAACCGCCTCACGATAATTCTCTATTATTCCAATCTTGTACAGCGCGCGGATAAAACGAACACATCTATCTTTCTGTGCGGGCTCTGATTTCCCTTATTTCATTACGACGATCTTTTCTCCCTATGTAGGACGGCGTCAACAAAACATGTTCGTATTAGGAGGAGGACACTAGTGATTGAATTTCGTGAGAAGATTCTACCACAACGAAAAACGCATTTGTTTTAAATGATGTCCCCCCTCCCCAATTTCTGCATCATTTCAGTGACACTCTCTCCCCTATTTCGCGATAAAACAAAACTAGTGCACTTCTTTGCACTTTGTCGATGTACTCGGTCAATACTGTCTGGTAAGGCTACTACACCGGGCAGCAGTACTCCAAAAGAGGGCGGACAATTGAGGTGTAGGCAGTCTCTTCAGCAGATCTGTTACATTTTCTAAGTGTTCTGCCAATAAAACGCCGTCTTCGGTGAGCCTTCCCAACAACATTTTCTGTGTCCTTTCTAATTTAAACTGTTCGCATTTGTAATTCCTAGGTGTTTAGTTGAATTTACGGCCTATATATTTGACTTATCGTGTAACCAAAGTATAACGGACTCCTTTTATCACTCATGTGGAGGAGCTCAAACTTTTCATTATTTATCGTCAATTGCCAGCTTTCCTACCATACATATATCTTTTCTAAATCGTTTTGCAATTTGTTTTGATCTTCTGATGGGTTTACTAAACGATAAACGACAGCGTCATCGACAAACGACCTAAGACGGCTGCTCAGATTGTTTCCTAAATCGCTTATACAGATAAGAAACTGGAGAGAGCCTATAACACTACCTTGGGGAACGGCAGAAATCACTTCTGTTTTACTCATTAACTTTCAGTCAGTTACTACGAACTGCGACCTCTCTGAGAAGAGATAACAGGTCCAGTCGCATAACTGAGACAATATTCCATAAACATGCAATTTGACTACAACCCCCTTGTGTGGCATAGTGTTAAAAGCCTCCTGGAAATCTAGAAATACGGAATCAATTTTAAATCCCTTGTCAATAGCACTGAATACTTCATATGAGTAAAGAGATATTTGTATTCCACAATAAAAATGTTTTTTAATTCAGTGTTGACTATATGTCAATACATCGTTCTCTTCGAGGTAATTCATAATGTTCGAACACAGTATATGTTCTAAGAACCTGCTGCATATCGACGTTAACGATATGGCACTGTAGTTTAGTGGATTACCCCTATTACCTTTCTTGAATATTGGTGTGACCTATGCAACTTTCAAGTCTTTGGTTACGGATCTTTCGTCGAGCGAGCGATTGTATGTGATTGTTAAGTATGCAGCTGTTGTATCAGCATACTCTGAAAGGAACCTAACTGGTATACAGACAGGACTGGAAGATTTGCTTTTGTTAAGTGATTTAAGTTGCTTCAATACTCCCAGGATATCTACTTCTATGTTTCTCATGTTGGCAGCTGCTCTTAACTCAAATTCTGGAATGTTTATTTCGTCTTGTTTGTTGAAGTAATTTCGGAAGACTGTGTTTAGTAACTCTGCTTTGGCAGCCCTGACGTCTATAGTTTTTCCATTGCTATCGCGCAGAGAAGGCATTGATTGTGTTTTGCCGCTAACGTACTTGACATACGACATGGTCTCCGAATTGTTCTTCTGCTGCACATAGTACACAATGCTACATTTTGAAACTCATTAGAAATCCCTTCTGCTGACTTCATGCGACTTTTTACAACCATTCGCCGCAGTGCTCGACGGTTCGTGTCCATTAGTCATATCATGAGGTACGCCTGGTGGTGGTTTACCTGTGGCTGTTCTTTCGCGTTTCCACTTTACAGTTACAACACTAACAGTCGACTGGGCTACTTTAGAAGGATTGAAATGTCCCTTGTGGATTTGTTATTCAGGTGGCATCCAGTGACTAATCCACGAACGAAGTCTGTCAGCTCTCCTGACCGATCCAGTCTGCCGTCACTGCTTCTCTACTGACAAAACAACACTTCCCGCTTCCTTTTAGACTGGTGGGTCAGCTTCTCGTGACACCTAGCGGTCAACTCCGCATTACGTAGGGGTGTCCGGGTACTACTGGTCAGATGTTGAGGCTACTCAGCCGAAACTTTCAGTAGCGGTGAACGAAAGATAAACACTTATTTTAATTATAGATAGTTCGACACGTTCTTATCACTCAGAAAATAAGTTTAGAGGTAAACTGAGGTTTAATGTGAGCAGTTCAATTCTGTGAACAGTCAGATTTATCAAGTACCGGCAGTTCGACGTAATAGACCGTTCCATACGGCAGCAAAAGTTGTAGCGAATCGGAGCACAGTATTGTCCGCTCCTACGGCTTTAAACGGCAATGTTCGACAGAATGAAACCTGACAAGCGCTTGTGGCACAATTTACTCTTTATAATTCTGGGCATAATGTCTATCGTGGGGATCCAGCTATCGACCTATAACGTAACGTACCGAAAACGTAATCCTGTGGTTAATATCAGACATCTGTCTGTTGCAGGATCCTGCAGCACTATGTAAGCTCGAACATTGATGGAAGAAAACAAGCTTGTCTCACACGGACTCACGAAATATCACTCATGAGAAACACAGTTTGCTTCTATCACAAACGACGCCTCGCGAACTGCACATGGTGATGAACAGATGCATTCTGTTCTCCCACATTTCCGAAAGGCGTTCAACAATGTATTACATAGACGCCTACTAATAGAGATACGACCTTACGAAAGAATTTCACACATATGTCATTGGTGCGAAGACGGGATAAATCCAAGGCTAGCTAACCGAGGAATAGGCTAACCACTAGTTAACTTGGAGTGCGCGTTGTGCGTCGCCATTTTATTCCTCGGTTATTTATTCCGGAACAGCGTTCATGTCGAGTTTCGTTGACTCTGGGTATTTCGCGTACGCCATTTCATATTTGCGTAGTCATCGTCTGTAGGAACAGCATCTCAAACATGAGTGATTAACGTTCCAGATCGCAAAACTTTTCGGTTGAGGGTACTTTGAGGCTGGCAGATACTGAGAATGAGTTCAAGAGTATAGTCGAAAACATGAAAACTGTTGTAGTCTCATTCAGTGAAAATATTAGTGCAAAATATTTAACTAAATCGGCACGATGCATATATGTATAACTTCCTATCTTGAATTTAGTTAAATGATCAGGTATTTGTTATTTGACCAGTTAGGGATCTTTCTAGATTTCCGAATAAAGTATATGAAAAAAATATGCAACAGTTTCCATTCACAAACAACTTCACGTAGTTGACAGAGGAGCTACAATAGATGAACGATTATTATTATTATTATTATTATTATTATTATTATTATTTAAAGAAAGCACAGAAAAGGTATAAGAGGCTGTAGATTGGTGGCCACCAAATGTATAATGTAAATTCCAAAAATACAAGATTTGATAAAGTTGTCACAGAAGGACGCCACAGTCAGCTCGATTCAGATGCAACATTTCTATACGATAATATTCCATCAAATATAGCTGTAGGGTAGATGGTAAATTGAACTGTAAGTAGGCACGTAAATAGAAGCAACTGTGACATGTCGTCTGCTTTGTGAAATAGTTGCTCTTTACAGTCTCTCCAATAAACTGTGACAACACAGACATCATGGAGATTGATTTGACTGAAAATTCTGGAAGGTGTTACTGGCTATCTTGCTGTTGTATTTACGTCTTAGAATGAATCATTCACTACAGCACCAATGGGTATTATACAGAAAATACCCTTGCTAAATTACTGAACACTATTTGTGCATCCACTTAGGCAATTCTTGGGCATAAATAATCATGTTTATGTGATGTGATGATTATTAATTATACTGATGGTATATTAAAAGAATAAGATGCTAACGTTTACAATAAGCATCCATTATCTTTTCTATAATCTTGGGGTGAAAATGTACCTATGGCACATACCAAACTGGAGGCTGCTGTTATTGTATCTCACCATAATTGGTTGAGAAACTTTTCCATACATAATTTTGGGTTGTACAATCATCTCTAGCACCTGTATGTAATCTGAGAGGGGAAGGGGAAGTAACCAGGGGCCTGCCACATTCAATGTGTTCTTCCTTCTTTTCTTGTCATTTCAGCTTACAACTGTCACTTTTGTTTTCAGAGTAAAAACACCTGTTCTCAAATGTGAAAAAAATTAGCAGAATTTCAGATGGTGCTGCTTCAAAAGAACCTTGACAAGAACCAGAGAAGGGAGTAAGAACTGTATTGTTTAAAAAAGCATCATAAAGCTCAAAATTAGGATCAGAAAATAAAAATTTATACAAATTATTTCAGAATAAAAATATATTAATCCATATACATTTGTTTCTTTTATTTTATTTTAATTCATCAGAGAACTGAAATAATTAAAAAACTGTCTCTTGTGCATGTTGTCCACTGTTATACACATACTTTTAATAATCATGCTGGCTGTCCCCTTGCCAATACCAATAAAGTCTCCAATGGACAGAAAGAAATCACCAGAGGGAAAACATCTGAGTGTCTGTACTAGCTGTTTCATTGGTAGAACTGAGTCGTTTCTGAAAGATAGAAAAGAATGACATGAGACAATTCAAAAAAAATTTAAAAACATAATTTGTAACCACTCCTTCCACTATTATGATTATGTTATCGCATAACTAAAGATTCCTGTTAACTGAATGAAAAGTACCTATGTTCTTGTCACACAGAGATAATTACTTTATGATAAATATGTATGTGGTTATGGGGATAATACTAATAACTGAGAAATACAACAGCTCTCTGCTATAGCTTTCTTTTTTTAAAAAAATACTTTCCTATTAATTTTACTGTGTTAAATTTAGCTTGAGTAAACACAAATAATTTACTTGTTTATGGGAATAATGATAGGCGGGTGGACTATTTTGTTTCTCTGAAGCATTCACTAAAAGTGGAAAGTTATTGCCCCAATGGGATGTAAGTGTGAACAATATTTTCCGCTATAGATTTGGCTAGGGACATTAGCGTACGTTAAACAATCACAATGAGTCATCAATTACAGAAAAATTGTGCTTTACACGAGTACAATACAAGATATTTCAATTTAAGGCATCTTCAACTGGCTACAGTTTGACGTAAATAAGGACACTGAAAATAACTTGATATTCAAGGAAATTTAAAAACATAGCATTCCAGGCACTCCTTCCACATGCTACAACTATGCAGATAACTATATTCCTGTTATGTTCTTATAGCATACAAATACAGCTATTACTTTATGATCAATTTGGGTGGGCTTATGTGGATAATACTAGTAACAAAGAAACAACAGCTACTTTCTATTACTGGGGAAGCATTCCTTTTTTTAAAGAAAAAAGTCTTACTTTCCTCTTAATCTTACTGAGTTAAACTTAGTCTGAGTAAGAACAAATAGTTCACTGGCTTCAGTGAATAATGGTAGGTGGGAGACAATCTTCTTGCTCTGAAGCATGAATGGGCCAGTAATACTAATATTTTCAAAAGCAGATGGAAAGTTGTTTTGACACTGCTGTGGTGTTTACAAAAAGGGGGTATTTCCAGTGGAAAACAAAGTGTAATAATATTTTCTGCCATTGATGAGAGTGGGACAGTATTGTTTTGTGAAAATGTTTTGCTACACAACAAATCGAGATTTCGTCAAAAACAGAAAAAGCTGTTAATGCAAATTGTACACATAATTGGTGTGGTTTTTCGATTTAAGTCTACTAAATAAAACGAAGTAGTCTTTTTCGTTACTACAGCAATTGGAATACACACCAGATAAACAAGCCTATTTTCTACGAATTATCATTTTCTGCTAAATAAAACGAAACACCTCTTTTCGCTGCTGCAGCAATTGGAACACACACGAGATAAATAACATTATTTTTCTACGAATCGTCATTTTAAAGAGTCGGATTTACGTAAGTAACACGACGGAATAAACGAAATACTGAAATCGAATGCATATTACAATAAATAAACAGTATTATTGAAGAAAACGGAGAAATGGTCTCACCTGTCCGTCATATGCTCCAGTTTGTCATATACAAGATTAAAAACGCGAAGCACCGTTTCAGTTGATGAGCAAAATCTGGATATAAATTCGGGATCGGCGTCGTCTCATTTCTTCTCCTTCCTCATTCCCATGAACACTTCAGCCAAAATGTCGTCATCGCTGTCTGCATCTGTCACTGTTCCTGCCATCTTGAAAACTTAATCCCCGGTTAAGCTCACCAACCGGCCAGAAAATCGCCGGTTGTGTTATTCAGAAGTTATTCTCCGGTTAGGCGTTATTCCGGTTTCGTACAACGCGTTTCTCGCGCTATTTCGAGAATAGCGCTTAACCGGCTGCTAACCGGAGCTTGTACAACCGGCCCTAAGTACAGCGCGAGCGTAAATATTTGTTATTTAATCATTTGTTTCCACGTTTCAAATATGAGGCTTCATAAAACTTAACACGAAAACCAATTATGATAAAAAGATGTTCAAGCTAATGTAAGTTTAATCTTTATGAAAATTGTTTTTATGCTTAATTCATGAAATAAAGGTTTTTAAAAACTGTATTAATAACTGTTATGTTATTGTTATATACCTTCATCAACAACAGACATTCAGTATGAAAATGAATCGCAGTTCACTGAAATCAGATACAAGATTCTTACATGATAGACAAACTGACTCGCTCGGAAAATAAACAAAACTTAACCGAATTTTAACTCGAAAACTAGTAAACATTTAAGAGATAACTTTATGAAAGTTGTTTTCTTTTACAGTAACTGAGACAATGTGTCATGTGATGTAGCGGTTATTAAGGATTTTTAAAAAAATATGAAGTCATTTTTCCCATTTTTTTTCTTCCGATTTGAATTGCAATAGCCGGTGCAAGAAGGTACAGCCCGTGGACGGTCGCAGGGAATCGCAGAAACGACTGGACAAAATTTCACTTGATGCAATGAATGGCAGCTCTCCTCAGATGTGGGTGTACATCAGTTTGTGGGATGGAGTTCCATGCCCATGACACTTGGTCGGTCAATACAGGGACGGTTAATGCTGTTTTTGTATGAAGCTGGAGTTGTCGACAGATGAGGTCCCATATGTGCTCGATTGGAGACAGATCTGGAGATCGAGCAGGCCACGGCAACATGCCGACACTCTGTAGAGCGTGTAGGGTTACAACAACAGTATGCGGGCGAGCAGCATAACAGCTCGAATCACCAGACTAAAGTACAAATTTGCACTCAGAGTGCGTGGGATAACCACAAGAGTAGTCCTGAAGTCATGCAAAATCGCACCCCAGATCATAACTCCAGGTGTACATCCAGTGTGTCTAGCATGCAGACAGGTTGGTTGCAAACCCTCAACTGGCCTTCTTATAACAAACACACAGCCATCACTGGCACAGTGCAGAAGTAGGTTTCACCAGAAAACGCAACAGACCTCCATCCTGCCCTCCAATAAGCTCTCGCTTGACACCACTGAAGTCGCAAATAGCGGTGTTTTGGGGTCGGTGGAATATACGCTACAGGGCGTCTGGCTCGGAGCAGTCCTTGAAGTAACCGATTTGTAACAGTTCGTTGTGTCACTACAGTGTCAGCTGCTGCAGATGCATTCCGATGCGCAAGAGCCATTCACCAAACATGATGCTCTTTCCTCTCGGTGGTGCCACGTGGCTTTCCAGAGCCCAATCTTTTTGTGACTGCCCCCCCCCCCCCCCCCCAGGGGTTCACAGTTCTGTAATGAGTTCGTACGTGGCGTACACAGGGCGACGAGCTATTGCAGCTCATTCTTTCTTCCTGGGCTGCATTTCCTTCCCCATGCCTCTCCCTCCCTATCCGCATCCCTCCCCTCCCCCCTCCCCCTCCTTGCTTTCTCTCTCGATATTCTTTCTTATGCCTAACTGGCTATCGACCTAGTTTCCTGTATTTCTTGCGGTTTTGTTACCCCTGCCTTTTCTCGCTCATCCATCCTTTTTGGCGTTTTTGGTCTCTCTTTGGGGTTTGACCTCCATTTCTAAATTTTAATCTTCATAGTGTGAGCCATTTGGGAAAGAACTTCCTTCCTAGCGTCTACGTCGTGAATTCCTCTCCCTCCCCCCTTCATTCCCCTCTTCTTCCCTGCTGCAGCTTCCTCTGTCCTGCTAGATCACTAGCACGTGTGCCAGTCCATGTGGTGGGGCAGTTATGTAATCATCTGACTGAGCCCCCTGACAAAACAGTGGTCACACTTTTGATACCTGAGTTATTGCCTGCCCATGTATGCCTAGGAAATGTTGGTTGTCATTCTGGAGTGTCGAAACTCCCAGCAATGGCCACCATGCCAGATGGCCCTCTGTGGCTGCGTGGCGCCCATAGGGAGAGCCCATGATTGGAGTGGGTGGTATCATGGAGGATGCTTTGTGCAAGAAGCATATCAGGATCCAAACATCTGGCCATTCTCCTACGACCGCCTCTTCAAATGGAAATAGATCATTGAATTCTGTTTCTTATAGCCTTCTCTTCAAGTGGTAATAGATCATTTAATGCTGCTAGTTACGACCCTATAGCCTTCCCTTTCCTGGCTACACCCTGGGAGAAGGGCCAAGCTCGCCACCTTGCGGTGAAACACTTTCCTCGCTACCTGGTCTGTACTAGGATGAATGGGAACACATTCACCACCAGAAAGCCGTTTTTTTCTGGAAAATACCGAAAATAAGTTTGGCGAAGTAAAGTCTGTTAGTAAGATGCAATCAGGTTACCTGTTGATCAAAACTTCTTCTGCCACCCAATCTGCAGCTCTTACTGGTTGTGATCATCTTGCCGACGTCCAGGTGTCCACTACACTCACTGGTCTTTGAATATGGTGCAGGGAGTCTTTTTTCATAGGGACATCATCCCTCAAACTGACGAGGAACTCTGGGCCAATTTGGAATGACGGGCCGTTCACTTTGTCTGGCGTGTGTAGGAAGGTCGTAAGAACAACCGCACCAATACTGGCGCTTTTATTCTGGCTTTCGAGGGAGATAACCTCCCAGAAGTCAAGGTTGTGTGTTATCAGTGTGAAGTGGAGCTGTACCTCCCGGCACCCTTGTGGTGGTTTTGGTCCTTGCATTTCGGGCACATCTCTTGTGTTGGCTGTATACACCCACTCAGTGAGGTGAGCCCTGCAATACGCCACCTGTGTGTGTAAATTGTCATGACCATCACTGTCCACACTCACCAAATTTCTGGGCTTATAACAAAGAAAAGAAGTCCTTGGACTGTTTATCTTACGCTGAGGTCATCATAAATTTGACATACTTCATCCTGAGTTAATGACTTCTGCTTTTGCCTCTATTACGTCCTTTCCCCCTCCTCCCTCTTCTTTACCCCAGTCTTCTCACCCTTACCTACAGTTCCCACGCAATCCCCTCTGAATGCCTCTCCCCCATCTGGGCTGAAGAAGCGCCCCCCTTCTTCAGTTCCTACCAGTGACAGTGTCCTTCCTGGGACTCCTCCCCCTGGCGTCTCTCAGGCTGGAGGCCTGCTACCACAGCTTGACCATGGGACACAGTCTGTGCACCACAAGGCCCCTGCTCTCTTTCAGTTCTGGATCTTTCAGAAGCCTACTTTTCCTTTGAGCCCTGCCCTCCTCAGTCTCTGAAAGAGAAGAAGAAGAAACATAAGACCCAGGAGAAGTCTCCCCCCCTCCCCCAGTGCCCACGGAGGCGACATCTCTCCTCTCGCATCCCGAGTCTGACATCTTTTTATGTGGTGATGGTTGGTGACCCAGTGGCATGATTGGCTCTAGCCCATTTGCCTCCCTTTTCGATACCTGCTCCATGATTATTCAGTAGAACGTAATGGATACTACTGTCAGCTCACAGAGTTGCAGCCTCTCATTGCCTTTTACTCAGCGGCTTGCGTCGTTCTCCAGGAATCTCGTTTTACTGATGCTAACTCACCGGCCCTTAATGGGTCCTATACTTTCTGGTAGAACTGTGTCAGCACTTTGAGGGTTCCAGTGGCGTCTGTACATTGGTCGATATGGATATCGTTAGTACATGGATCCCACTTTGTAACCCATTGGAAGCGGTTGCCATTCATGTCCATTTCGCCTCTGCCATTACGGTTTGCAATCTCTGTCTTCCTCCTGACAGGCCACCTACATTTGTTGCCCTAACTGCCCTCCTACAGCAGTTCACTCCTCCCTTCCTCTTCCTTGGAGGTTTCACTGCCTGTCACCCTTTGTGGAACAGTGCTTCTTGATCTAGTCAGTGTTCCTCATTGCCCCAGTTCTTGCAGACCATGACCTGTGCCTCCTAAATTATGGTCCCCTTACTCATTTTAGTGCCGCATCTGGCACTTTTTCTACCATTGATCTTTCACTCTCTTCCCCTCGCCTGTTTATTTCCTTACTCTGGTCACTACAAGATGACATCTGTGATAGTGACCACTTCCCGTTGATTCTCTCGTTCCCCTCCCACCTTCCACTGACCAGGTAACCCCGATGGGCCTTCCATCTCCCCAGTCATGTTTCCACCTTCTTTGCCAGGTTGTATTGATGAAGTCGTCCGTGACACGTCCGATAAGATAATCCGCGCTACCGGCATTGCCGTTCCCCACTTGATGGGTCCCATTTCAGCCATCCAGTTCTGTGGTATAGCATGGTCATTGCCACTGCTATCCATGATCATCGTCGCGCCTTGCAACATCTTAAGCGACACCTGTCCTGTGCCGGACTTATTACCTTTAAAAATCTTCGCGCCAAAGGCCGTTACTTAATCAAACAGAGCAAACGGATAGGTTGGGAATGCTTTGTCTCCTCTCTAGTTTCTTCTGTCCCTTCATCAAAGGTGTGGGCTAGAGTCCGCACCCTCCAAGGTTGTCAGTGGCAGTCTTCCAGTCAGGGTCTTACCCTTCCAGGTGGCCTTTGCATAGATCCATCAGTTCTCGCGCCGAGACTTGCTATTCTGGTGACAAAAACATTTTTATTAAGAAATACAAACAGATGCCTGTATGTGGCTTACTGATGAAGTTGCGCTAGGGTATTGTGGTTTGTTTCATGAGACCCTGGCCGTCCAGGTAAAAACAGATCGTAAGTAGGCTGTTTAGGTTTTTATATTGGTAACGCCGCCTAGCGCTCTGTATGAAAATGACTGGCTGTGATGTGGGCAGTCTGTGGCTGGTTTGCATTGTTGTTTGCTATTGCAGTGTTGGGCAGCTGGATGTTAACAGCGCGTAGCGTTGCGCAGTTGGAGGTGAGCCGCCAGCAGTGGTGGATGTGGGGAGAGAGATGGCGGAGTTTTGAGAGCGGATGATCTGGACGTGTGTCCATCAGAGACTCAATTTTTAAGACTGTATGTCATGAACTGATATATATATTATGACTTTTGAACACTATTAAGGTAAATACATTGTTTGTTCTCTATCAAAATCTTTCAGTTGCTAACTATGCCTATCAGTAGTTAGTGACCTCAGTAGTTAGAATCTTTTATTTAGCTGGCAGTAGTGGCGCTCGCCGTATTGCAGTAGTTCCAGTAACGAAGATTTTTGTGAGGTAAGTGATTCATGAAAGGTATAGGTTATTGTTAGTCAGGGCCATTCTTTTGTAGGGATTTTTGAAAGTCAGATTGCGTTGCGCTAAAAATATTGTGTGTCAGTTTAGTGATGATCAGTTTTGCTCAGCTGTTTGAAAATCAAATAATGTAAGAGGTTTATCAGCACAGTAATTCAATAATTTTTCTAAGGGGACGTTTCAAGATCTTTGAAAGTCAAACGTGATCCACTGGATAACGCTCGGAGCTCCGCTAGGCTGTTGGCAAACGATGCTGTAGTTTATTGGAAGGATGCAATTCCAGCAGGCGGTAACGAACTGGAGAAACACTAGAAACAGATTACCAGTTGCTGCAGGGACTGACAACAGTGTTTGGATGTAAATAAGTCTAAGGTACTGTGCAAAAATGGAAGAGGAGATTCACCACTGTTTGACTATACTACCGAGTGTAAATCACTAGAAACAGTAACTACCGTACAATATCCAGGAGTAATCATCCAGAGCGATTTAATGTGGTATGACCTCATAAATAAATTATGGGAAAAGCAGATATGGAGAATCTCAAAGAAATATAATGGTTTATAAGACATTAGTTCGACCGATTCCTACGTATTGCTTATTTTTTGGGGAACCTTACCAGGTTACATAAGTAGAAGACATGAAGGAGAACCAATGAAGAACGCTGCCTTTGGACATGGCGTCTTTCAGCAGGTGCGAGAGCGTTACGGTGATGCTCAGTTTACTCCAGTGGCAGGCGCCACAAGAGAGATATGGTGCATAAGGAGAGGTTTACTGTTGAATTCCGCTACTCACCATAAGATGTTATGCGAAGTGCAGATGCACAAGCACACGTAATGAATTGGATCGCTAGCTAACCTAACTGGAGAACAGTCTGAACACTTGGTATCTCAGACACTGAACTGCAGTACATTCTGGGATTTCAAGCTCTCCACAGTCTCAATGTCCTCTCTGTCGTCGTTATATGCGATGACAAGGACATTGGTAGTCTGAAAGTGACATGTTGGTAGTTCACCTAAATTCATATGATCTGATACAGATTGTGTTTTTTCCAACTAGGGTGCAGGGGAACAGTAGCATAGCCACAAACAATATTTTTATCCGTTCTTTTCTGCTAGATGGGCATCCTGTTAATAAAAGTGTGAATGTCCTTTCAGACCATGATGCACAAATTTTAACAGGCTTTTGTACTCAAACAATTGTCACATATAATCAGAGTAAATCCAACAGCAATAGAGAGTTTTTTTTAAAACACATTAAGGAAAAAGAGTGGCAGAATGTTTATAGTGCTGATAACATAGATGCCAAACATAATACTTTCCTCACGACATTTCTCATGCTCTTTGAGAGTTGCTTTCCATTAGAACGTTCTAAACGGGGTACTAGCAGGAAAGTGCAGCCTGGGTGGCTGACTATTGGCATATCATGTAGAACAAAACGAGAATTATACCAAAATGTTATAAGTAGTCGCAATCAAGCTACAGTAGCCCATTACAAACAGTATTGAAGGTGCTTAAAAGTGTTATTAGGAAGGCAAAGAGCACGTGGTATGCAAATAGAATACCAAATTCACAGGGTAAAATTAACACCATATAGTCAGTTGTTAAGGAAGTGTCTGGTTAGCAGCAAAAGGTCGACAGTATAAAGTTGTAACACGCCCGGGAGTACAAATGGGTGGGATACCTTTAAACTGGTTGTCCTTTCGGACCGTGTGCCCTGTCCCACACCATGTACCTGATAATCCCTCGGCGGACGTATTGTTCTGCTCCACACTGCTGCTGGTTTGCCTGACGCTGTTCTATGCCTGGTATGAACAACTATATTCTGAGACGATAAAAGAAAATCGCAGGTTGCACTGTTTACATTCTAATTCATAAGTGTTTATCCCAATTAATGGATGATTACGAGTCCACAATATCGTTCAAAGACGAGCGTACGCATAACCGACACGACACGGGTGGTTGTTGATGATGCGGAAGCTGAAGGATCGCACGAAAGTTCTTACGCTCGTCACGCATACACAGGATATTTGGTATCAGTCCTCCTTGACACTAGTAATAAACTTTAACACTGTTCACAAAGTTAAATTTACAGTTCACAGTTCTCAGTTGTACGAGCGTGCGTAACCGACGCAGTGCAGTTGATTGCTGATAATGCGGAAACGCGATAATGTAACGCACGTCCTCACGCTCGCTACAAGACACTGGCGCTACTTTGCACTCTTTTATGGTAACTCATTTTTGCTGATTCACATTGGTTCATTCTGAGAAACCGAACACGGCGCGGATGATTGATATTGTACAGTACGACACGAAATGAGAGGATACACAAATACGTTATCGGCGGCAATGCTCATTTTTTAATTACTTCTTGATGCACTTTCCTCTGAATCATATCCATATTTGATCACTTTACTGTAATAGCACTTGTAGCAGCACTTCAACTTCCATACTAACAATGCCTCTCACACGCAGAGCTACCCACAACACAACGTAACAGTACCGTGCCCCGCGCTCTACTCGACAGACGCGGCTGTCCGCGAAGATACTCCGCAACCAAGCCAAGTGCGCTTACACTCCCGCACCAAAAAGTTTTCGAATTGTCGAAGAGAATATCGAAATCTAGATAATTCCCTACTGCAGGGAAGGGGGTATACTGCCCCATCCCACGGGCATAGATCCATTGCCACCTTGTGGACCAGACATGAGTTACTCACAATCATGGAAACATAAAGAACAGTTGTCAAATACACAAAATATTACATAATAAAAGAACCCTGCCTACAGTGCAACCTGTATAGCAAAACACAGTTACAATACAGTGGATAAGCAAAGAGTTCATACAATAAGACACAAGGATACTAATTCCCTGAAAAGGAAAAGTTACAAATACTGTAGTTTAGATATGATAGGCAGGTGCCTGAAAGAAGGAGACAAAAAACAAAATAATAGAAAAACACACGCGTTCACTGGTACTCCAAGTAGACAGTATCACTGGTGGCACTATTAGGCAAAACTAAAGAACCTCCGTCAGCACGAGGCTGTCAAAATAAAAAATAAAAAAAGTTATTTCACTACTCACCACACTGCTTCACAAGGGAGCGTTCTTGGAATTGTAAGGGGTGGGGAGTGCCTGTAGCGTCGAAGCTGCGCCGACTGGCAGATGTGCCGTATAGTCATCAGCTCGCCACTCTCGCCTCGTAGTAATCCGTCCAGTGCCGTACATGAAACAGGTTAATGGCGCTCTCAGCGTTGCCCTAGCAATGTCTATTCAACTTAGCCTTAGTCTGTTACTACTACGGTAGACATTACGATGTTCTGTATGACATAATAAGCACACAGGCTATTAAGAAGAAAAATATATGGATGTCCACTAAGTTAAATTTAGTTACTAAGTGAATGGTACGAAAAATAATAGCAATCATTAAGCAGGAGTAGTAAGAAACTTTTAAATGAAAAACTTTTGGATAGACACTAGTAATCACTCGAACCAAATCACTGGTGTGGGCAAGAAGAAATGTAATACATATAATCTAGGTTGAACAGATAGAAAGTGAAAGGAAAGAAAAAGTTGCATATGGCAGTAACACATCCTAGTTAAATCTCACTCGATTAGAGTGTCCTCATGAAACCTCATAATAATCAGAAATTAATGTCTGTACTGTAACACTCCGGTTTGATCTTCTGACTTATCCCGCTCGATCGAGATCTAATAGCAGCCCAAAACAGGTATTAATTAATGTGACCGTGTACCTAATGGGGCTGGCAATCGGATTGGACTGCTACGGAGTTGTTACATTCCATTTTGTCCTTCTCGAATGCTGTAATAATGAAATGTCTGGTGGCAGGAAGAACAACAACACAGCTTCATTAATCAACGACCTATATTCTCACAAAAACACAAAGTAAGGAGACAGCCACTGCCTTCGTCGTACAGAGTTAATAACGGCTAATCTCAGCACAGGCCCTTTCGTTATTCCTTATCGTCACACGCAATTTCAATCATTGTAATTCACCACTACAATCCAACACTGCAATCCAACACTGCAATCCAAATGATGCCGGCGCGGTAGACGCGTAATTACAACATCGGCACAAAAATGTCACTGAATCACACTAGTAATTATACTTTTTCACTTTCCCGTATATTTCTAACACAAAAGGGGTTAAACCGCGGCGATGGCCACCCCCTTTGTCGGTACGGCCTTGCATTACGGCCACCGGCCGCCCCACGGCCCGGCCGGCAGCGCGTACCACACTCTACTGTCTCAACACTCGCTCTCGCTCTCGCCACCCGACGCACACTATCGATTGTTTGTCCTGTCGACCTGTGCTGTCGCAAAACTTATAGTAAGGGCCTACGGACCCCTTACAGTACTTAAGGACAACACCAGCTGACATGTGTACAGTTCCCACATGTCACATAGAACAGTCAGTCATTAATCTTGCTCACTATGGTATGGTTTGATGTTTTCCATATGGTGTTTTCCTTCATGCCTACCTGACTTCCTCCGAACCAATTCAACAGTATTAGGACATTTGATATCAACAATACAGTATGGTCCTTGGTATTCATGATGGAACTTCTTAATTTCTTTGTTCAGTTCGCTAGAATGTGTGTGAGTTTGATTAACACAAGGTCACAGACTTCATACTTAATCGGTCGCACGATCTTATCATGTCTTTCTTTCCGCCGTTGAGCCTCATCACGTAAATATTCCATGGCCAATTCAATTTTTCTGTCCCACGATTCATCCACAGCGGGAGAATCATTCAAGATATTGGAGAATATACTTTCAGGAGGTTGGTTCAGCAGGATTTCACATGGTGCAAAACCTGTCGTGGCATGAGGTAGGCTATTGATTACAACCTCAAAATCTGTTATATACTCTTTCCATTTGCTATGTTTCCAGTTACAATATGTCCTGCACATGCGGTTCACCTCTTTCATGACTCTCTCAGCTGGATTTGAGGCAGGTCTATAATTGGCTATCTGGGCTATGATTTGAGCTTTGCACCTGGTCAGGTAATACATCGTACCCTGAGTTCCGATATCCGTAGCCACCACGGTGTCCTCTGTAACCACCATGGCCACAGAAACTACCACCATGTCTCCTACCATTATTATTCCAAGATCGTCCATCGCGTCTATTGTTATGGTTTAAATGGATATCTGTATTAGATTCGTTGTTCCCTGATACTCTACTATCACCTTCTCCTCCTCCTGTTCCTCGTGAATCATGCAACGTGTCTAATTGTCCTAAGCCTGACTTCATTGCTTCTACGTCATCTCTAGGGATTGCTAACAACTTATCCTGAAATCCTGTCGGTAGTTTACTTATGATCAGGGAGACTATTGCTTCTGTCGTCATCGGTTCATCTAAATACAAGTTCATCTCATAATAATCTTGGAAAAACTTCTTTAAGTTCTGGTCACGCCCTCTCTCAAACCCTCTACCCTGGTATAGACTGTCACGTACTTCATTTTGTTTCCGTCTCGAACAATATTGTTGCAAAAATTCCTTTCCAAATTCAGCAAAGGTTGTACACTTATGTCCTATTCTCATACCCCAGGTACCAGCTTCACCTTCCAATCTTGCTGCAACGAAGCGTACCTTTCTTTTCCTGTCCCACAATTCAGGTAACACGCCCTTAAATTGATCTAAGAAATTTTTGGGATGCCATCTTCCATTTGGTTCGAAATTCTTAAAATTCCCTATGCCAATGAAGATCTCATCATTTTGTATACCAATTAAGCTACCTCCAGCAATGGTTCCATCCCGTAATAGTGATTTCACTTCACTCTTCTGACCGACCTGCTCCTTAGTCTTGCCTACCTCACTGTACACCTCTTCTACTCGCCGTGCATAAGCGTCCTGGTTTAGTGCAACAGCTGATATCCTGTGTTTACAGTGTTTCATTTCCTCATCCAGTTGTTCAAAATGCTCATCGTAAGCCTCAACCTTTTTAGTAATTTCTTTCTTCTTTGACATCTGACTCTACCTTTTCAAAACGTTTAGTATTGCCTGCAACATTCTCCTCAAACCGAACGGTAAGTTCATCTGTGATGACTTGACTCAGCCAGTTTCCTTAGAGCCTCATTAGTCTCGTCGATCGTTTTACTGAGTCGTTCGTTTATATGCTCTACTAATCGCTTAATATCTTCCCTTAATTGTTTGTTTTCTTCCTTTAATTGTTTATTATTATGTTCTACTGATCGCTTAATATCTTCCCTTAATTGTTTGTTATCTTGCTCTACTGATCGCTTAATATTTTCCCTTAATTGTTTGTTATCTTGCAATAATAATTTCTGTTGTCTTCTGATGGCATAATATCTTCCTTTAATGTTTTGAGCATGTCAGCGATGGACAGGTCAGACCAAAGTTTACACTCATCTCGCTTGGGGGCTCCATGATTGGTGACGACACCGCATTTGAACTTCCCATCTCTGTTAATAAACTACTGTCACCTATACCGGAATCCTTCGACATTTCACTACTACTTGCTTCTGTTTTCGTCTCCACCTGATTACGTTCACCAAAAGAGACTGCTTTCACATCCCTGTCTACTGCAGTTGCACCAAGCTCATTACTTGCCATATTGAACCACCGTAGTCACCCAAGCAAAAAACAAACAAATAGCTGTAACACTCGTAGCATAGAATGGCTGGCTATAACTACAACCAAACTACAACGCCGTATGCATTCAACTCTGTAATTCGTGCTCAGAAGCACACATAACATACAAGATCCCGTAAAAGAAAAGAAGAAAGAAAAAAATTAAATGTAAGCTAACGTATAGTTCTGCAATTGTTTTAACTGTTGTTAAAAAATTAGACTACTAAGTAAGCAGGGTCTGACAGTGACATTTACTTTACTGTGCGATCGGCAAGCTAAATAATGTCTCTTGACATTAATTTAATGATACAAAAGAATTTCAACTGTCACTGTTTGTAATTACGTAATTATAGACTGCAATCTGCAATGCCAGTTAATTACTCTCGTTGCTTCAGTTGCGTAAGATAACTTGTGATGCGCGACTTACTTTGCGTTGTCTTCTGGTTCCGTAGTCGCGGCTGTTGGGTAGCGCCGACTCAGTTGACGCCGTCCGGTTGTCAGCACTGCACCCTCTCTGTAAAGCGTGGTAATATTTGCTGCGTCGCTCCTAGCGCCGCTCACGTCGTACACGATTATGGCTGCCAAAAAGTTTTCACTTTTGCCCATAGGTGACACTAGCGAAGTCTACCGTAATGGCTGCCAAATAACTGTTCCCTTTCGCACATAGATGCCGCTACCGTCGTCAGAAGCGCACTTCGTAGCACTAGCTCTTTGCACTGTCACGAATCGGACGAGTATATACACTGTGGCACAAGTTCTTTGACGTACACATCCCAGAACTCGCGTGACGTCACTCAACAATCGAAACCAACAGTCACTGTTTATACACAAATAGTTCACTCTCCTAATAAATTATACGGCACTTCTTATCTGAAATTGCAGGTCCTGAATACACGTCGCCATGTAACATACCGGGGAGTACAAGTGGGTGGCGTACATTTAAACTGGTTGTCGTTTCGGACTGTGCGCCCTGTCCCACACCACGTACCTGATAATCCCTCGGCGGTCGTATTGTTCTGCTCCACACTGCTGCTGGTTTGCCTGACGCTGTTCTACGCCTGGTATGAACAACTATATTCTGAGACGATAAAAGAAAATCGCAGGTTGCACTGTTTACATTCTAATTCATAAGTGTTTATCCTAATCAATGGATGATTACGAGTCCACAATATCACTCAAAGACGAGCGTACGCGTAACCGACACGACGCGGGTGATTGCTGATGATGCGGAAGCCGAATGATCGCACGAGAGTTCTTACGCTCGTCACGCATACACAGGATATTTGGTACCAGTCCTCCTTGACACTAGTAACAAATTATTACACTGTTCACAAAGTTAAATTTACAGTTCTCAGTTGTGGGAACATGCGCGTAACCGTCGTGGCGCGGTTGATTGTTGATAATGCGGAAACGCGATGATGGAACGCACGTCCTCACGCTCACTACGAGACACAGGCACTTCTTTGCACTCTTTTATGGTAACTAAATTTCGCTGATTTACATTAGTTCAGTCTGAGAAACCGAACACGGCGTGGATGATTGATACCGTACGGCACACAACGCAAGGAGAGGATACACAAATACGTCATTGGCTTCACTGCTCATTTTTTAATTACTCCTTGATGCACTTTCCTCTGAATCATTTCCAAATTTCATCACTTTACTGTAATAGCACTTGTAGCAGCACTTCAACTTCCATACTAACAATGCCTCTCACATGCAGAGCTACCCACAACACAACATAACAGTTCCGTGTCCCGCGCTCTATTCGACAGACGCGGCTGTCCGCGAAGATACTCCATAACCAAGCCAGAAATATGACAGTACGCTTACAAAGTCAATCCGTAGTAAAAATATTTTTGTTACTGATAAATCAGATATATGTACAGTATTTAACAGTCATTTTCTGAGCTTTGTTGGTGAATTAAATAAACATTTAGTTTCTACAGGAAATCATATAACTCTCTTGGAAAATATCTTTCCAAGACTGATGTCTGAAATACTCCTCTGTGATACAGACAAGGGGGAGACTGAGTAAATAATTAAATCACTGAAGACTAAGGACTCTCATGGATATGATGGAGTGCTTAGCAGAATATTAAAGTACTGTGCTGCACATGTTAGCCCTGTACTTAGCCATATTTGTAATTTTTCCTTTAGGAATGTTCAGTTTCCTGAACGTTTAAAGCACTCAGTAGTAAAGACGCTCTATAAAAAGGGAGTAAGGGATAATGCAGACAATTTAGACCTATTTCTACCATCAGTGTTTGCTAAAGTTATTGAAAAGGCTGTGTATGTAAAGAGAATTGATCATTTTATATCACATAATTTGCTATCAGATGTACAGTTCGGCTTTAGAACTCGTTTAACAACTGAAAATGCTATGTTCTCTTTTCTCTGTGAGGTACTCTATGGGTTAAACAAAAGCTTCTGAACGCTAGGCATATTTTTTTATTTAACTAAGGCGTTTGATTATGTTGATCACAAAATATTGCTCCAGAAGTTGGACCATTACGGAATAGCGGGAGCAGCTGACAATTGGTTCACCTCTTACAGACAACAACAGGTAATTATTCACTGGGTTACAGTCAAGTGTCAGTGCCCCAGGGATCAGTGTGCGGTCACTCCTGTTCCTTATTTATATAAATGGTGTGCCCTCTAGTGTTAGAGTTTAAAATATTTCTATTTGCTGACGACAAGAGCTTGGTAGTAAAGGATGTTGTGTACAACATTGGCTCGGTTTCAAATAGTGCAGTTCATGACCTAAGGTCATGGCTTGTAGAAAATAAACTAACGATAAATCACAGTAACACACATTTTTTACCGTTTCTAACACACATTTCAACAAAACCCGACGTTTTAATTTCACAGAATGGGCGTATGATTAGAGAAAGTGAACAGTTCAAATTTCTAGGTGTACAGATAGATAGTAAATTGTCGTGGAAAGCCCACGTCCAGGATCTTGTTCAAAGACTTAATTATGCCAGTTTTATTATTCGAACAGTATCTGACGTAAGTGATTGTTCGACACGAAAATTAGTCTACTTTGCTTATTTTCATTCGCCTATGTCGTATGGTATTATACTTTGGGCTAACCCCATTCTAAAATGATATTTTTGGCTCAGAAACGGGGGGTTCGGGCAAGAAGTGGCATAAGTTAGCGAACCTTTAGTTGACCCCTGTTCACTAGTCTGGGTATTTTGGCATTGGCTTCTCAATATATATATTCTTTACTGTCGTTTCTTGTTAACTACATCAGCTTATTCCCCACAATAATACTCAGCAGAAATCCAAACTGCATCTGGATCGGATTTCTCTTGGACAGAAAGGTGCGCAGTATGCCGCTGCATCCATTTTCAATAAGCTACCACAAGAATTCAAAAATCTTAGCAGCAAACCACGCGCTTTCAAATCGGAACTGAAGAGTTTCCTGTATTCTGTTGAGGAGTTTCTTGAAAAATTAAGCTGATTCCTATGTTATATTGTTGACTGCGTGTACTTAAACTTACAGCTTGATTTTTTGGGGTTCATAAACATTTCATTTTCATCTGTTATTACTTTCATGTTGTAATTTCATGTACTGACATGTTCCATGACCTTGGAGATTTGTTCCTCAATTTGGTCCTACGGAACTTGGCGTGTCAATAAATAAATAAACTAGAGTGACACGGTTCACTTTAAGTTTAAAGGATTTCGTAGAATTGGCGGTCTCTACGCAAGATATCCAAGTAACCCAGCTAAGAATGTAGACTACAGTATGTAACTTGGTTTTGTCTCCATTTCCACTCCTTAGTTATACTCTCAGCTGTTTCTAGGGTCTTCTTCCTTTATTGTCAAATAAAAGGGGGCTACGTTCTGCGTAGGATCGCGTCACAGTGTGTCGGAAAACCCATGGAAAACGCTTTAAGTATAAGGCATGACATTACACATATCATTGTCAAAGAACAACTGCAATCGTAAAATTGGCGTTCTGTGTACCTCGCATAGTTTATTAGAGAGCTGAAGAACCAAAAAAATGTTGTCTCCCTTGATCACCAATATTGGCACGCAGAAGGAAAGGCACAAATTTATGTTTTGAATAGTAACAGGGAAAGAAAAATACATTGTCTCAGTTCTCAAGTCAATAGCAAATGCCAGACACACTAATGGATTGCCCGCAGCTCGTGGTCGTGCGGTAGCGTTCGCGCTTCCCGCGCCCGGGTTCCCGGGTTCGATTCCCGGCGGGGTCAGGGGTTTTCTCTGCCTCGTGATGACTGGGTGTTGTGTGATGTCCTTAGGTTAGTTAGGTTTAAGTAGTTCTAAGTTCTAGGGGACTGATGACCATAGATGTTAAGTCCCATAGTGCTCAGAGCCATTTAGCGCCACTAATGGATTCTCTAGGCCGGAATACGAAAGACATATTCAGAAATTTCGTACAAGGCGGACAAAGAAAAACTGTCAAAGAAAATATTTCATGCACCTTGAGATAGGCAACCCAACTTGCTTCATCCGCCCTGGCTAAACTGGGTTGCTTATCTCAAGGTGCACGAAATATTCTCTTTGGCAGTTTTATTCTGCACACCCTATATAAGCGTAGTGACAAACAGGTGATCGATTTACTCGAGTCTGACGCAGTTATTAATGCGCAACCATCTACACCTAGATGTGTATTCCTCGCGCCTCAGCACAGTACGTAGCAGACAGTGCATGGTGTATTCGTACATACCCTCAGCCCCTTCTTCTGCTTACTCCATTCGCGGACGACTCGCTTTCCTAAAATGCCTGATCTCTCTACTCTTACTACCATGTTATTGGGCGAGATGTATGCTGGAGGCGGTAACCGTTTCTTACGTCATCTTGAAACATAAATTCACAATATTTTGAAAATGAGCCTTCACGTGACATATATCGTCTTTCCTGTTGTATCTTCCATTGGAGATTGTGGAGAATTTCTTAGATACTTTCGAGCTGATGAAACGAACACTGGACAACTGTGCATCTTTCTTTTGATTTTTCTCGGTCTCTTCAATTAACGTAAGTTGGTTAGTGTCACATTCTTCCAATGAATCACATTCTGGTATCGTCCTTATCTGCAACTGGATCTACACTGATGAGCCAAAACATTATGACCTCCTGCTTAATAGCTTGTTTTTCCACTTTAGAATGAAATAGATCACTGATTCTGCATATCAGAGATCCGACAGGTTGTTGATAGGTTTATGGAGAGGTATGAGGCATTAGATGTCTACGTACAGATTATTTAATTACCATTAGTAACAGGCCACTGATTTGTGTATACGGTGATGGCGCCCGATAGCGACCCAGGTTCGTTTCATAGGATTTACATCAGGCGATTGTGGTCGCCGAGGCATCAACGCGAGTTGACTATAATGCTCTTCAAACCACTGTAGCATGGTTCTGACTCCGAGACGCGGAAATTATACAGCTGAAAAGTGACATCGCTGTCGGGTAAGGTATCAAGCGTGAAAAGAAGCAGGTGATTCGCAGCTGTCAGCTTGTCTTCGATTACTGCCACAGCCCCCATACAAGCGCAGGAGGATGTCTCCCACAGCATAATACTGCTCCCACCAGCCTGCGTCCGTGGCGCGCTGCACGTGTCGAATCGCAGTTGTCGGTGACAGTGTTTGTGGAGACGACTATCAACATACTGTAGCAAAAATGTAAGAGCAGGCAGGTTTTCATAGATCAACGGTCAAATCCCGATGGTCCCGTGCCCTCTGCAATCGTAAGTGACGATTTCGTTGGGTCAACATGTGAACACGTAGTGATGGTCTGCTGCGGAGCTCCATGTTCAACAATGTTCGATGAAGAGAGTGATCTGAAACACTTATGCCTGCACCAGCATTGTAATCTTTCGGCAGACATGCCACACATCACCATCTGTCCCACTTTACAGAACAGACAAGCCTCCGAACCCCACGTCCTGTGAAGAGTAGTGGACGCCCAACCATTTAGCGTCTATTGGTAGTTTCACTGGCCCTGTACCTCTTTCCGTAGATGCTCACGACTGTAGTATATGAACATACTTGTTCACAGGCTCTACGCAATAATAGTCTGCTCTTTCTCAAAATCGTTTATCTCAATGTATTTTCCCGTTGGTAGCCCATATCTTCGCTAGGGTGATCCCCCATCCGTGTCTGTTTCTGTTGCATAGTTAAGTTACCGCGTCACAAGTCCGCAGTGCCACCAGGGGGCATCCAACATAGCGGTGGGCAGCGGTCATAATATTTTGGCTAATCAGTGCATGTGATGGGCACACCTTGAAACACGTATGTAACATAGCAGCGATGGCGAGGCATTGTAGCATCTGTGACCAGAGAGTATGCGCTTGACCGCGCGAGTGTTGCGAGCGGTTCTCAGTCTGTCAGTAGTCGTTGCGAGTCGGTCAGTGAGTCGTTGCGAGTCTGTAGCTCTGTCTAGTTGAGAGGAGTACTCTAGTAGTAGTCGTGCAGTGCAGTACGCCAATAGTCGTCATGGAGAGCGGTCGGCAACACTGGTCAAGATGGTGAATAAGGTATACTGTTAATTAATATAATCATTAGATAATGAAAAATTTTATTTATTGTAACTATTCTCCAACAAGTCCCCAATAATAATTTTTATTTCAAAAGCATTTTTTTCAAAAAATTTTATTTTTTATTGAACTAAAGATTTCGTTGCACTTCCCATTTCACTCCAGTTTTTTTAAAGAAAAATTTCAGTAAAATCACCAAAAAAAGAAATATTATTATTTGCAATGCAGTTCCTCCAAGCCGTGCGCACAAAAAAGAGCAGAAATTTGACATGCAGTTATTCTGAGGTAAGACTTTAATTCTGATTGTTTTACACAGGGCCAAAGACCGATATTTCGGTTTAATTGAATTTTCTTATCACTGAATGGACTTTAATTTTTTTTTGAAAAACTTATATTTGAGTCAGATTGCGAATTTCACATTTTTGTTGCCATTTTCAATACCTCTCATTGTGGGCGAGGTTACAATTAGCGCATTGTCCATTAGCATTCATAATTAAATATTGTCGTGTTTCTTTCTTTCAAATTTTTGTGGGGAGGTTACACTCGGCTCCCATTTGTATTAAGTATTGTCTTTTTCATTTAAATTATTTTGTGGGGAGGTTACACTTGGCGACACCCAGTCCAGGATCGAATTTCGTTGAGAGTCTTTTGAACAACAGTCAGATATCTGCTCTTATTTGCTTAGATATAATTAGGATTTGGCGCTACGCTTTTACTAATTTTGTGACTTTCTTTCCACAGATCAACGGCAATTCGTTGCTCTGTTGTATTTGTGTGTTGTTTTTGCATTTGTGCTTATTGTTTTGTGAATATTTGTGACTGTTGTAAAAATGCCGCGAAAGACTATGAATAGTGTATCGCGAGGTATTGTGAATGAATTTACCGACTTAAACAACGTGACTGATAATAATTGTGACACGCAGAGTAATGATAACAATCCTGCGTTCACTGACAATCAATGCATTCCAACTACCAATAATGATGTAGATCTTAATGAACTCAATTGTCTCGTCTGTTAATTTGACGACAATTGATGACGCGGGACGCTCTATTGTAATGAGCGCTGCCGAGCTTAACACACCCGATTCGGAAAACTCAAGTAACGTACAGACAAATTCTGTTAATGAAAATGAACAAGGTGCACAAAGTACGCCGGAGTTCTTTAATTCCGAAATAGTGAATGAGAGTGTACATTTGACAGGGAAAGCTTTTTGTGAACCAAAGAATGACCGAATGGTCACACAAAACGTGACAATTGCACGTACTCCGTCACAGAGTACTGTGAATGCAACAGCTACTTTAAGTTTGGATCAATTTAGGGCAATAATGCTACAGTTTAAGAACGAACTTAGTGCAATTATCAAACAACAGAGTGAGAAAACAGACAACAATTTCAAACAACTTAGTAAAAAACTTGATGAGCAGAACAAACGACTGGAAGAAGAAAACAAACAATTTAGAGAACGGAACAAACAATTTTCTGAAAGTATTAAACAGCCGAGAGAAAAACACGATAATGTTAATGAACAGAACAAACAAGCTAGCGAACTGATTACAGCTGTTACCATACAATGTCAGGACACTAAAGTACAACTACATGCGGATACTAAGGCTTGTGCTAATAACAGTAATGAAGAAGTTGGCACTGTTGCACAAGGCTTAGATAATTCAAATGCAACACAGGTCCACGAAATTAATGTAGTCACTGAACAATGCCCTAAAAACGCAGTACAGATCCGCGACGAAGTTAATTTAGAGTCAGTGGAAGTTTCACACACTCCGAATACGGAAGTTGACGAGAAATTTGCACGACAGATCAACCAAATTGACGAAAGTGTTACAGTAACAGACTTGAAAACTATTTCAGTCACCAATACGTCACAGCAGACGCCACTTTGCGAACATTTGTCTGACTCACGCAGCGTGTATAATGTGAGCAATTTACAGCAACTACGCGACTTAAAATCTGAAAAGATACGCAACTTGAAGTACGAAATGACACAGACGAACAGATTCACTCACAAACCCGAACGTGTTTTCCAATTCAATGACGAGCAATTTTTATCCGCAAGAAAATGTAAGGAATTTAATAATGACAGCGTACAGGTACACGCTTTGCACTGTATACGGCAATTTATTTTTGTACTTTCACCACTATTACCTGTAATGCAGAAGCTAGCTTTGAACCTGATGCGACAATTTGGTATTGCATTTTTATCAGCATTGCCTATAGTGCAGAAATTAGAATTAGCACGGATACAACAATTTGCCTTTGGAATTTTACCGCCATTGCCTGCAACGCAAAAGCTAAAAGTTATTTGCAGTACGTAATGGACCTCAGGGGATTCATTACGCTTTAATGAATATGTGCCGTAGCGAGCATAGGGCCCCGAGCTGTAGTAGTGCTGTTTCATCTTTAGTTTTCTGCACTGCTGCCTTTTCTTCTACTATCCTTTATATCTATCAAAACTGCTCTTTAACTATTGCTCTACCTAGAATTAAGAAACATTGTAATGAAAACCCGATATGACAAATCTTTTACCGAATGTGACAATTTTCAGTAGGCACTCCCGTAATGACAACTACCGCCGTAACTTAAATAACAGATAAAAGTCGTAATCATCAGTATGTATAAAATTTTGAGCAATCGGAACCACAGTTTTGTAACAATAGATGTTTTTCACCACAACAGCATGAAAATCAGCCGCTTAGCATACGTAACCAACAATGCAGTCTACAAGGTCAACCAAACTTTAATGTTTCGCCGCGTGCACGTATAGTCCCAGCTCCAACAAATAGTAACGCATGGCAGCAAAGAAATAACTACGTACAGACAACACACCATTTCAATTCCTATCGCAATGTGCCGTATAGAAATTACTATCTTGACAGACGTAAAAATAACGAGCACAATTTTCAGCGTACATTTAATAACAGTCGATCTTATGAGCAGCAACAACATCAGCAACAACAAATAATCATGAATGCAACAGACAATAGGTGTCATCTATAGCGTAACACGTCAATAAGAAATAACAGAGCAGTTCATATAGTGGATATGCCACAACATTCTCCCGTAAAAAATAGCACGTACGACAGAATTTCACCAGACACAGTACAGGTTTTATATTCCAGTAACGTAAGCAATAATTTTGACACGCAGAATCCTCTTCACGAAAATGTTATTAATTTTGACGCCATCCGACACACGTTTGCATTAAAGACAGAATTACGACGTATGTAGACGATATTCTTATCGCAGAAGCTAACTGGTCCGAACACAATCTGATTCTTGAACAACTGTTACAAACTTTTCATGCACAAGGACTTACAGTTAACCTCAGTAAATCGCATTTTGGCAAAACTTCTATACAATTTCTTGGACACGTAATTTCAGCAGAAGGGATTGCACCTGATCCGGAAAAAACTTCAAGCTCTACGTGGTATTACTGTTCCGACGACAAAGAAGCAATTACGCAGTTTTTTGGGCTTAATTAACTTTTTTCGTAAATTTTTTCGTCACCATTCTGCTTTAGACACGCCTAGACTATGCCAATTAACAGGTAAAAACACTATTTGGTCTTGGGATAAGCAAGCACATTCTGAATTCATGAACCTGAAACATGCTCTGTTGAATGCTCCACTTTTATCGCACCCAGACCTTACTAGAAATTTTTCTATTGCCACCGACAGTTCCAACACCGCTTTAGGCGTACATATTTTCCAGGAAATTGAAGAAGATGGTTCTACAGTAATTAAAAACATCGCATTTGCAAGTCGCATTTTGTCACCTGCTGAACGAAATTATTCCGTTACAGAATTAGAAACATTATGTGTTGTATGGGCTTTCACGAGATTTAGGCATTTTCTTTATGGCAGACATACCACCGTTTACACAGATCACAGAGCAATACAATTTTTACTTTCGGCCAAATTTACTCACGATAGATTAAGCAGATGGAAACTATATTTACAGGAATTTAATTTTACAATAGTTCACATTCCCGGCACACAAAATGTTATAGCAGACGCACTATCGCGTTCTCTCGGCAACAATCAGCAAGACGTAGCAACCAACTTCTGCAAAACAAATTTCAGTGTCATGTACATTCAACAAGTAGCATTTGAAAATTTTATTTCGTCGTCATTACAGGACATAGCAAAAGAGCAAAATAAAGACAACGTGTGGAAAGAAATTAAACACCTTTGGCAAGATAGGAATAATGTTACGATTAGAAACCATTACACTGTACGCAATGACATTCTGTTTCGCCGCTCTCATCCTGACAGCAACATTTGGTTATTATGCATTCCTGACGAACTGGTTAACAAATTAATCTGGTACACTCATTTAAGTTACGCACATTACGGAGCAAGAAAATGTTTTCTTATACTGAGACAGAACTGTTATTTTACCAACATGGAGAAACGTATACGACGAGTTTTAGCGTCTTGTAAAATTTGCCAGAAAGCTAAATCAGACACCACTTCACATATTCCTCTATTATATCCCATTATACCTGTTAAATTAAGACACATGGCTGCAGTAGATATTTTTGGTCCGATTCCCAGAACTAACAGAGGTTTTTGCTACATCTTAGTCGCTGTTGAGCTCACTTCAAAATTTGTTACTTTCACTCCATTACGCAAAGCTACTGCTAAAACTGTTTCGAAAGCATTTGTGAAACATTTTCTATTTCATGTAGGGCATGTAATGAAAGTAATTTCTGACAATGGATCTCAATTTCGTAGTACCATATGGACACGCATGTTACGAGCCAGAAACATTTCTCCGATCTATATATCCAAGTACCACGCTTCTTCGAACCCCTGTGAAAGATTAATGAAAGAAATTGGTAAGCTGTGCCGAATATACTGCCACAAAAGACATATTGATTGGGATACACACATACTCTCATTCCAAGACGTAATTAATTCCATACCAAATGAATCCACTATGCTATCTCCGTTTGTTATACTGACAAACGTTGAACCGCCAAACAAAATTAAAGAATTAATAGAATTCCCCAAAAGTCGTCGCCTACGACACCACGAAATAATTGACATTGCGCTGAACAACATCAAACGTGCCGCAGAGCGCCGGAGAAGACAGCAAAAACAGGTTTGTAGACGCCGAGACTTTCACGTTGGACAGAAGATACTAGTACGTACACACTATTTATCCAGCAAATTAAAAGGTAAGTGCAGTAAATTTGAACTTCTATACGCAGGTCCATATCGGATTCGCAGCATCCCTCACCCCAATGTTGTACACGTCGAAACTTTGAGAACCAGAAAATCGAAAGGCAATCACCATATCTCAAACATTAAACCGTTTATTGAGTGAAACCACTGTATGATTCAACACACTATGATGCCATTTACTAACGCAATTATTTCACCTGACTAATTACTGATGATTATCGTATTTTTTCTTGGCAAGTGCCCGGCAAGGTAAGGTTAGCAGGTCGCTTTTCTTGTCGTTACACATCAGACCGTGCATATTTTTTCAGACACACTTACGTATTTTATGACTAATTATGCAATGTTTGCTAATGACATGTTAATTTCATTACATTTTTTTATTAAAGTCTTTAATTCTCGCCTTGATTAATTACACTACATACAAGCTGAACACAACGAACGTCACATTTTGTCTTTTTATGTATGATTGTATTCCAGTTTTGTTTATATGCACTGTGAAATAGTTAAGATATAACACACACCAGTCGACTTGACATTTTTTTTTGCCTTATGACATCTCAACATCGTGACTGTTTTACATTTTTTGCTGCTGCATTGTGATATTCTCTGTACATTTTTAGCTTTGAACACTGTCAATTTCTTTGACATATTACGTTTTCTGTCATGATATGCTGTATGCTTAAGTATGTTACCATAAACCAGTCATTATTTAGTGGGTATATGATTTAAATGCAGGACATTAATCTTTGTTCATGAATTTCAGAAAGAAATGATGCATGTAAGAAATAAATTCAACAGAAATGGGAATTTCACCTACGGAATAAACGAAAGGAGATGCAATAACTTTATGAGGAAGAGTAAATGGATCAGGATTAACAAGCATTAACAAGAATATACTATACTCACCGTAGAATAGCAGTCTTAACTAATTTTTTCTTTCAGAATACAAGGTGATTGATGCAGGCTGTCAGACTGAACTACACATCTTAGTTTTAGTGATGAAATATGCTAGAGATAAGGAATAGTTGTACAATGAGTAATGAAGTGATATTTTTGCAGATGATAATGAATGCTGATGAATAATGATGAAGAATATGCTGTTATGAATAATGAAGTTTTTCTTTACAGGTGATGATGATAATGAAGTTATGATGATATGGATAATGAAGTTTTCTTTACAGATGAGGATAATGTTGAAGTTATGTATTTATGCTACGTAGTTATTTAAGTATTTGTTGCAGTTTGTTTTGACAGCAGGTGTTATATTGCATAGTAGGATGACGGAAAGTTTTGGAAAGGACAGCTATGGAACACATTTTTATACACATTTCACTACCTGTTAATTCGAAGTTCACTACTTTTCAGCATAGTGTGCGTTTCTTCTTTCAGGTCAATAATCCATTTTGTATTTTTTAAAGAGAAGCTTTTCATGATACTTGCTAAACCTGTTAGTTATTATACCTGTTCTAGTACTTGCATTTTCATTTTTTACCCATTTGTGTTTATCATTTATAAATGTGATCACATATACTGCCTTGTTACATAACCTTGCTACAGCTGACTCATGACGAATGACGTTACCTATCCTCATTTGCAGCAATAGGTCAAAAACAAATAGTGTTATGCCTCAGCAATCAATTATCGATCTCAACGCAATGCATTGCTAACAAAAAAAATGTATTACCAGTCCCAAATAGTGATACCAGTTTGAGAAAATTCTGAATAATACTGATTAGCTCTGAATATTATGTCACTTGAGTAATGACTTCTTAATGAGACAAAAAAAAAGTATATATTTAAAATAATGCTTTGTCACTAGTTAATAACTGCCACTGTTTATTGTAATGAGACTACTTATAATGCCTATGATTACTAATGCTATGACTAATTAACTGATTTTAATAATGACTTTGTAATGATCTGAATACTACTGAAGGAGAAACACTGTTTATTGTAATGAGACTACTTATAATGCCTGTGATTATTAATGCTATGACTGTAATTAACTGATTTTTAATAATGACTTCGTAATGATCTGAATAATACTGAATGATGATTCTATTCAATACTTGCTGGCCACTGAGTGCCCATAATTAATGTCACTTGAAGAATTGTTATTAATTATGCCATTAATTAGCCCTTTTTTTCCCATGTTGAGTTTTCATGTTTTGGTTAATGGCCAATGAGTGCCAATAATTTGTATCACTCAATGTATTATGTTAATGCTAGGCCAATAATTGACTCTCCTTTTTAACTAAGACTTCTGATGAACATTATTCTGTCATACTAAATATACTTTGTAACTGGCCAAGGACCGCCACTGTTTATTGTAATACGATTACCCATGATGCCAGCTAGTGATTCTTAATAGATTGGAATGACACATAATTAATTAACTATGGTACTGTTTAATAATGCTTTGTAATTAGGAGAAGACTAATGATTATTATTGGAATGACAAATGATTAATTAACGACAAATGATTAATTAACTGTAATTAGACAAATGATTAATTAACGACAAATGATTAATTAACTGTAATTAGGAAAAGGCTAATGATTATTATTGGAATGACAAATGATTAATTAACTGTAATTAGGAGAAGGTTAATGATTCTTAATTACACTTTGTAACTGAAAAGAATGCGATTATTTAATAATGCTTTGTAACCAGGAAAAGAAGGCTACTGATTCCATATAAAACAATTAATGAACATTTTTCTGTAATACTACATACTTGGTACAGAAATGTTCAATAACTGGGCTATGAATGCCACAAACTAATTAAGTCTCTAATTGTCAATATTATGTGACTTGATGTCCTTCACCTCATAAGCTGACTACCCTGAATTATTGCAATGTCCATTTGTCCTGTTTATCCTAGTGATCATGGAGCACTATCTTTGGTTTTGCACTAATTCTACGTTGGTGCGCCTTGTAAGAGCGTGGTGTTGACACGACATGCTGTCCACCACCGTGAGCGATGAAGATATTATTATGGTCCCACTGTTTGGTGTACCTAATGTACTGCCAAAATGAAAACATGGAATATTACTACGACAATTCAGTGTCTTGGCTACACTGATAAATTCTGATGGGAAAAGAACTTCAAGTTGTGTCACTTGGTGTTGTACTTCTGTGGAAAGATATGGACTTTCAGAGCAGCTGTGTGCAATCTAAAGTGCTACAACCATGATGCAATCCTTCCCTTTCCTATCCTGATTCTTGTCACATAAAGAAAAAAAAAATTTTTTGGTAACATCATTTATGTTCATAGGTTATACATTTTTCGATTCGCTGAACTCCAGTGCGAGTACACTTATGTCACTGGTCGACATGATGTTTGCCATTATGTTTATTTGTTGTGAAAATGCTAAAGACATTTTTCAGTGCATGTGCACTTTGGACATGATTTTTTTGCCATTATGTTTATTTATTGCGAAAATGCTAAAGACATTTTTCGATTTGTTCTGAAGTACAGTATATGTACACTCTTGTCTTTTATATTGTATATACATTTTTTTTATTTTCTGAACTACAGTGCATGTGCACTTCTGTTAGGTGTTAATATGTTTTCTACTGAACTTCAGTGCCTGTACACTTATCTCATTTTTCAATATGTTTTCTACTATTCTGTATATTCAATACTTTAATGCGAATGCACTTTTGCCATTTGTTACTAATTGTACATACATTTCATCAATTACTGATATGTTCTCAACTGCAGTGCATGTGCACTCATGTCACTTGTCAACATAATATTTTTTGCCAGTCTGTTTACTTGTTCTGAATATGCTAAAGAATTTTTTCAGTGCCTGTGCACTTTGTTATCTGTCAAATAATTTGTATATACATTTTTCTGATTTGTTACTATGTTTTGTACTCACATTTTGTCTTTGTCTGATATATCTTGTACTTAGTGCGTGTGCACAACATTTACTTTATGTACTACATCTAATTATTCTGTAAATTGTAGAAGTTTATTAGTTAATTAAAAATTTTGCCGCGATTGGCAAGTCCAAATGACTCACCATCGCTGCCAAATTTTTGCCCCCTCAGTGGAGGGTTATGAAACACGTATGTAACATAGCAGCGATGGCGAGGCATTGTAGCATCTGTGACCAGAGAGTATGCGCTTGACCGCGCGAGTGTTGCGAGCGGTTCTCAGTCTGTCAGTAGTCGTTGCGAGTCGGTCAGTGAGTCGTTGCGAGTCTGTAGCTCTGTCTAGTTGAGAGGAGTACTCTAGTAGTAGTCGTGCAGTGCAGTACGCCAATAGTCGTCATGGAGAGCGGTCGGCAACACTGGTCAAGATGGTGAATAAGGTATACTGTTAATTAATATAATCATTAGATAATGAAAAATTTTATTTATTGTAACTATTCTCCAACAAGTCCCCAATAATAATTTTTATTTCAAAAGCATTTTTTTCAAAAAATTTTATTTTTTATTGAACTAAAGATTTCGTTGCACTTCCCATTTCACTCCAGTTTTTTTAAAGAAAAATTTCAGTAAAATCACCAAAAAAAGAAATATTATTATTTGCAATGCAGTTCCTCCAAGCCGTGCGCACAAAAAAGAGCAGAAATTTGACATGCAGTTATTCTGAGGTAAGACTTTAATTCTGATTGTTTTACACAGGGCCAAAGACCGATATTTCGGTTTAATTGAATTTTCTTATCACTGAATGGACTTTAATTTTTTTTTGAAAAACTTATATTTGAGTCAGATTGCGAATTTCACATTTTTGTTGCCATTTTCAATACCTCTCATTGTGGGCGAGGTTACAATTAGCGCATTGTCCATTAGCATTCATAATTAAATATTGTCGTGTTTCTTTCTTTCAAATTTTTGTGGGGAGGTTACACTCGGCTCCCATTTGTATTAAGTATTGTCTTTTTCATTTAAATTATTTTGTGGGGAGGTTACAACCTTAAAACACTCCTAAATACTCTTATTCCTGTCCACCACAAAACATTACCTATGACAACACGTTTCGCAACTGTTACTGAGTACACTTCTCATATTTGTCAGCAGAGCTCTTCAACGTCCACACTACAGCCGTGGGGCGTTCAGATTTATGGTGATATGTCATTCGTATACGTTATTTGCATGTCTGTTGTTTCATCGGCACTCAGAAGACGTCAGCGAGAATAAAAGAGAATGTTTCGCTTCTCAGTTGCATAAATCTGTCGACAGTTACGAGAAATACATTTAAACGTCCAGTCTTCTGAAACACGTCGAAACGTTTGGCTGTCTGTGATACACTGCTTAGTTCGCAACTATGCGGAGTTTCCGAAGTATGCTGTAGAATCCTTGTGGAGGAAGAAATGTTCATTCCCAGCATTATGAGGGCAAGGACAGGAGAAGCAATGCCGTAAAGCTCGTGATCCCTGTGTGATGACGTATTGTGTCAAATCTGAAGTCTAGCGAGAGTGCCTTCCGTAGCGAATAGTTGGCATTAATTTCTTTGTCGGGCAACACTATTCGAGATGAACCACATGCACCGGTATTCATTATCTCCGTTCCTTTCTTCTCTCTCATCTACATCTACATGCTTATTCTGCAAATCACACGTAAGTTCCTGTTTCCAATATCGAACAGCGCGCGGAGAAACGAACACCTATAGCTTTCCGTGCAACCCCTGATTTCCCTTATTTTGTTATGACGATCATTTCTCCCTATGTAGGTCGGCGCCAACCAAATACTTCGCACTCGGAAGACGAAGATGGTGACTGAAATTTCGTGAAAAGATACCGCCGCAACGAAAAACGCCTTTGTTTTAATGATCACTACCCCAAATGTTGTATCACAGCCGTGACACTCTGTCCCCTATTTCGCGATAATACAAAACGTGCTGCTCTTCTCTGAACTTTCTCGATGTACTCCGTTAATCCGTTACCTGGTAAGGATCCCAGGACAACAGTGTTCTGGCCCTTTAGTGTACCTTGGGCGATCAGCTCCGTAGTTTGTTAATTTACTTGGTATATACCTCTCAATTGCTGTCGACACTATTTCTTTGAATTCAAGCCACATTTGGTCTACACTTACAGTGTTAATTTGGAAAGAGTGGAGATTGTCTCTCAGGTAGGCGTCAAGTGAATTTTTATCTGCTTTTTTAAATAGGTATATTTTTCGTTCATTGTTGGAGGTTTTGGGGCGTACAATATTCAGTCTCGCTACGACAACCCTGTGTTCATTAATCCCCGTATCCTTTCTGATGGTCTTTATTAGCTCAGCGTTATTCGTTACTAAGAAGTCAATTTTGTTTTCACAACCGCTTACCATTCGCGTGGGTTCATGAACTAACTACTCGAAATAATTGTCACAGAATGCGTTTAGCGCAATTTCGAATGATGTTACATGCGTACCTACGAATATAAACATGTATTTTCGCTAATATATCGAGGGTAAATTAAAGTCACCACCAACTATAATTGTATGAGTCGGGTACGTGTTTGAAGTAAAAATCAGGTTTTGTTTGAACCTTTAAGTAGTTGTATCATCTGAGTTGGGAGGTTGGTAAAAGGATCCAGTTATTTTATTCTGGTTGCCAAGAAAGACTCCTGCCCATATTAACTCACAGAAACTATCTGCTTCAATTTCGCGACAAGATAAACTACTTTTAACAGCAACAAACACGCCACCACCAACTGTGTTTAGCCTATTCTTTTGGAACACCGCTAGGTTCGTCGCAAACATTTCGGCTGAACTTGTATCCGGATTTAGCCAGGTTTCAGTGCCTATAACGCTTTCAGCATCAGTGCTTTCTATTGGCGTATGGAACTCTGGTACTTGCCCAACACAGCAACGACAATTTACAACTATTATACTGATGGTTCCTGTATCTACATTCTTCCTATGTTCGACCTGCACCCTTTGAAACTGATGCCCTTTTTGTATTTCCCCGAGACTGATTAACCTAAAAAGCCGCCCACTTCATGCCTCACAGCCCCTGTTACCCGAAATCGGTCCTGTCGACTATACTGCAAATGATGAGCTCTGCTTTCGTCTCGCAAGCAAGACTGGCCGCCTTTACCATTTCTGTTTGCCGCTTGAAAGCAGTGAGAATCTCTTCCGATCCTAAGTGACAGTCATCATTGGTACCGACGTGAGCCACACTTGCGTCTGGCTGCACCCTGTGCTCCTCATGACATCCGGCAGGACCCTCCCCACGTCGGAATGACTCCACCCTGTATGCACACGGAGTGTACACTGGCTCCCTTCCTCTCCTTGGCAGCCATGCTCCTATGGGGCCCCATAAAGCGACTGATGTTGGAGCTCTGTCATCGCCCGGATCTTTCAGGTTGAAACAGGACAAGTGACTGCATCTGGCTGAGGGAGTGTCAGGAAAAGCGACTGCATTTGTTTGAGGGACAGTGTCAGCCACAGACAGCACCTGGGGTCGCCTTATGTGCGGTGTCCTGGGAAGTCTTTCGCCGCCTTCCACACTCCGGGGTGACTGCCTACTCGACCATGGGTGAGTGGTCAACCTCAGTGCGAGCAGTAACTGGGCTGGTCACTAGTGCGGGCCGATGGGCGGACTCTGAGGTGATGGACGTCCATTGGATCCACACGGCCGGCTCACAACTTTGATTCCTATCCACTGCAGCTTCAAACTCTATAACTGAAGCCATCATGGCCTGGAGTTGTGAGCGAAGTTTCACCAACTTGCATTTCACACAGCAATCATGGTCCCTATCCACACTAAAGATCGCGGAAAATTACATTACCCAGACAAACAAGGAAAATTGACACGAGTTATGGAACATTACAGAAGACACTAACTAAAATGGAAGAACTGTGTCAAATAAATTATATTAACACCCAGAGATTCAAAAAATGAACTACCTCTCTCTCCCTCTCTCTCTCTCTCTCTCTCTCTCTCTCTCTCTCTCTCTTACTTTTACTTTTCATCGTTGTTTTCAGCCAAATGTCCCAAAAGGCTGGGAGTGGGGAAGAGGTAATCCATATTCTGAATATTTAGGATGGGACTTCCAGTTCCAGAAGTCGCCTGTTAACCATGGGAAACCTCACAAAACACAGCATTGGTCGAAATCGGGGAATTAATTTGTTTCTTGGACAATGTTATCAACTGGCCCACATAAAAATTAAAATTTAGTGTGTGTAGTGTGTGTGTGTGTGTGTGTGTGTGTGTGTGTGTGTGTGTGTGTGTGTGTGTGTGTGTACGTGCGTGCGCTCCCTTCATATACATGATCCCAATGGCCCCCACGCAGCCATCCGCCATCCGTCCATATCTATCGCTAACTGTTGCAAGTTTTCATGGAAGCCATTCTTCCACCTCTTCCTTGGTATGGTAGCTGTGACGATGAAATCCACGAACTTCGGCGGTCACCTGTTGTCTTCCACCTGCGCCCACAAAATCGCTTGCGCCTGATGATTCCTGCTGCAGTATTCACCTAGCTCATGATTGTGACCGTTGCTCAAATTTCCCATACGTCTGCAGCAGTTTTCTCTCAGATACGAGAAATCTATGAAAGTTCAGCTTCCATATACACCACGTCTCACTGCCATGTAGTACCACCCTTTGGATCAGTGTTTTATACAGAACTGTCTCAAGAGACACCTGGACCGAAGCCGTTATGTTAGACTGCAGGAAGGTCAGTTTCCTGCCTGGATCCTGGAACTGATCTCTACTTTGTATGACAAGTTCTTCGTGAAAAGCCCTCCCCAGTAAACTCAAGGATCACTTCTAAGACCTGTCTCCAATCGCTGTGACAGTAGTTGTCCAGCATCCTGACCTTATCGACGAATCATAACGAGATGATCCTCCTTGGCTTCGTTCATGAGTAGCCTAAATTAGCTGACTGCCTTCTTCAGTGTCCTGATCATTTGTTTCAGCTTCTCTTCAGAGCTGCTGATTAAGCAGATATCATCATCTGTGTAAGTTAGGTGTGCTATGTTCTTCTCTTCGACTTGGACCCCTTCGAAGATCTGTTTAAAAGTCTCACTTATGAACTTCTCCAGCACAAAATTGAAAAAGGCAGGAGATAAACCACCTTCTTGCCTGAGACTCGTCACACTTTCCATCTCAACTGTTACTCAGTTTCCCGTCTTCACCGCAGGACGTATTTCACTCAGTCATATCTCTAGCATGAGATGAGATACCACCAGTCCTTATTGGTGAGAAACGTCGCAGTTCACGTGTGTACCGTCTCAGCAAAGACGTTTTTGTGGCAGTAGGGAGATCGTCGTGCATTGTCTCAGAACGTACACAAACATTTTTTGGCCTTCTAATGTTGACAAGCCTTGTAATCCCTTCTTTATTCTGATCAGTCCTATGAAAATTCCTGGATGAAATCAGGTGATTTCCATTGCTTAATGCTTTCTTTGAATCCCCTGATTTCACCTTTATAACAATTCTAGACATACAAGGGTCGCTCCAAAAGAAATGCACACTATTTTTTTAATACATCTTTTATTCTACATGTTTGAAAGTTTTACAGTGTGTAGATACATCCTTTAGGAACAATATTTTCATTTCTCCACATAATTTCCATCCCTCTCAACTGCCTAACGCCATCTTGGAACCAGCGTCTGTATACCCGCACGCTAAAATTCTGGACAAACCTGTTGGAGCCACTGTTTGGCAGCGTGCACAAGGGAGTCATCATGTTTGAACCTTGTTCCAGAAGAGAGTCTTTCAGTTTCCAAAAGAGATGATAGTCACATGACCCAGGTCATGACTGTAAAGCGGGTGTTTCAGTGTTGTCCATTCGAGTTCTGTGATCGCTTCCATGGTTTTTTGACTGACATGTGGCCACGGATTCTCGTGCAAGAGCAAAACATCCTGCTTTTGCCGATGTGGTCGAACACGACTCAGTCGAGCTTGAAGTTTCTTCAGTGTCGTCACATATGCATCAGAATCTATGGTGGCTCCACTTGGCATGATGTCCACAAGCAAGAGTCCTTCGGAGTCGAAAAACACTGCAACCATAACTTTTCCAGCAGAAGGCGTGGTTTTGAATTTTTTTTATTTTTTTCCTCGGGTGAATTTGCATGATACCACTCCATTGACTGCCTCTTCATCTCTGGTGAAAAATGATGGAGCCATGTTTCATCACCTGTCACAATTCTTCCAAGAAATTCATCTCCACCATTCTTGTACTGTTCCAAAAGTTCGCTGCATACCGTTTTTTCGTTTATTTGTGAGCCACTGTCAACATCCTGGAACCCACCTGGTACAAACCTTGTTTAACTCCAACACTTTCAGTATTCTGCAAACACGTCCTCCCCCTATCCCAACGTAGCGTGACAATTCATTCACTGTGATGCGTCTGTCAGCACTCACCAATTCGTTAACTCTCTGCACATTGTCTGGAGTGTGTGCAGTACAAGGCCTGCCGCTGCGAGGACAATCCTCAATATTACTGTGCCTGCTTTCATCACATAACCTGCTTGCCCACCGACTAATTGTACTGCGATCGACAGAAGCATCTCCCTACACCCTTTTCAACCTCTTGTGGATGTTTCCCACTGTCTCGATTTCACAGCACAGGAATTCTATAGCAGCATGTTGCTTCTGACGAACGTCAAGTGTAGCAGCCATCTTGAAGACATGCTGTGACGGCGCCACTCACGGGAACAGGTTGAACTAAGTTTGAAAACAAGCGGGAAGGATGTATCTACAAACCGGAAAACTTTCACATATGCAGAATGAAAACTGTATTTCTACAAAAATAGTGTGCATTTCTTTTGGAGTGACCCTCGTACAATTGAAGAGCAAAAATGGAAAACATCGTAAGAGTCAGTTTTTCAAAATACTGCTGTGTTCTCGGTACTCTGTTGCTAAGGATAAAATCTTTAAAATTTGTGCTATTAGGTGGCACATGGTCTTTATACCAAGTTGTGCTTCTCTCTGGAGTTCCGAAATTTAAACAATATGAGAAGTGCTTTCTGTCCACCACATTTCTGCAAGTTAAAAACTTAATGTCGTATTTCTGTACTTGTATTACCACAAATAAATCGTAGAGCCTCAGTATTAATGACACTTCGAACAAAAACTTTCGAGCTTGTCTCTGATGATGTAGGCCGTAACAGTGAATTAAAATTTTTACCAAGGCCGCTCACAGTTTTTGTAATTTTTTTTCATCATAGGTACCTTCATCGGCCAGGCTCTAGTGCCTACGTTGTGTACGTGCATATCCTGATAATAAAATAAAAATACTGAAATGAAGAATAAATAGGATTTTGTCGTTCTTCGACTTCATAAAGTAATTAATTTCCTTTAGTAAAGATAAATAGTGAAATTAGTTTAGGCACATATTACTCTTGTTTGAATACGATGTATTTCTTCTCACCTGACAAGGACATTATGAAATAAAGTAATTGTATCTGCAGTTAAAAGAAATTAGTCTTCTAATTAAATCAAAGCAAGTGTCGTTTGCTGAAGGTTCATCTTCCAAGTGAATAAAGACCCTCGCGCTTTATTTCCTTTGTTTTAAAATGAAAAACCTATATCAGTGTAAGAGATTCTTCTATAGTTTCTATCTTCACACTGTGTCGATTATCTATTAATTGCCAGCCGGTGTGGCCGTGCGGTTCTAGGCGCTTCAGTCTGGAACCGCGTGACCGCTACGGTCGCAGGTTCGAATCCTGCCTCGGGCATTGATGTGTGTGATGTCCTTAGGTTAGTTAGGTTTAAGTAGTTCTAAGTTCTTGGGGCTGATGACCACAGATGTTAAGTACCATAGTGCTAAGAGCCATTTGAACCATCTATTAATTGGCGTAATGGAGAGCACTTGCAGGGATTCCCTGATCATAAAATGCAACATGTTGCCAAATGTTTTCCGATGATTGTCATCCTCGCAATCCGAAAATGTTCCCCTTCAATGTAGGAAAAATATTCGGTGAATGTAACACAACGGTTCTCAGTAATGTTAAGTGACTGCATGTCCGTTCAACCATAGTGCTGCATTTTGTTTCATAACAGGGTGTCGCATGCGGATAGGTCGCATCAGTTCACGAACTTTCAGATAGCGCGTGTTCGTCCTATCAATGATTGCCAGTCACTGACACAGAAAGCAACACATGTCCAGCGCTGCTCCGCAAACAAATCTGTAAACGACCGAGTCAACATTTCCGCATTTGTGGCAGGTGGCTCTTGTACAGGGGTGGATTCGGTGCAGTTTTTTGGTCGTATGGATTTTGTCATTGACAGTCACATACCATCGTGAGCAAATCCTTGAAGGCAGGAACTGCTGGTGAATGTTTCGCCCCAGTACTGCCCAGTTCACTTGTGGTTCCCTTTCCTCAATGGGGTATCCACTTGCGGCCTTTGTCACGATTGTATATATTGTCTTGTGAAGATCTGTGAGGTGTTTGGGGTACTGGCGATCGCGTAATTCGAGATAATATTTCTGGATGTGCTGGTATTCCGGAGAAATCGACGTGAGGTGTACCGGTTGGTCTCATGCCGGTTAAGAGGCTGCGAAGAAGGCATGCGCCCTTCCTACCCCATTCGGTTGACGAGAAAGGTCGCACATCTATGTCGGACGCTGACGAGGCCAAGGCCGCCCCGTGAGGGAGGCAGGATGAGTGTCGCGAATTGTACTTTAAAAATGTTTCTACGGAGAAGAAACCAGCTGAACGCACGCTGAATATTCGTCGCAAAAGCTTCAGGGAGCGAAACTACTTGGGCCATGTAGTTCATTTTGCTTGCGATGGATACGTGAATTGTTTGCACCATTTGCAGGAGGTTCAGGTGATTAACGGAGAGCAATTTCAGTGTGGCCCTGATGTGGTTCAGGAGGTCCACTCAGTTCTCAGTCAGATGTGGCCTCCCAGTAGATCCCCAGAGAACGGTGCGAGGTCTGTTGCTCAGCCCATGTCACCTCAGGTGTTTCGCCAAAGCTGCCACTAAGGGGAAGTATGACTGTCTTTCTACCGTTGATCTGAGCGCCAGACACCTACATGTAGATTTTAAGTACGTCTTCCAGGGAGGCCAGGTCTTGCTGGGAAGACACGACAGATACATCATCTGCGTACGCTGTGCAACAGATCCGCATGTTTTGAATCACTAGTTCTCTAATTCTGTTTTCAACGAGACGTAGTAGTGGTTCAGTCGCTATGGCATATAGAACCATCGACAGCGGGCATCCTTGGCGAACAGATCGACCAACGCGGAGAGATTTTGTGAGGTGACCATTGATTAAAATCCGAGACGAAATATTTGCTAAAATACCGCGAAGATTTGTAGTAGTACAATTGCCACAACCCATCTTCTTAAACGCTTCGATTAAATAGTCGCTTTTGAAAAGTCTTAAAGTACAATTGCTCCTTCAGTTGTGGCTGCTACTGCGGAGCGCATCACGTCCCGTAGTCCACATACTGCGGTGAGGATCCTTGTACGGGGGAAGGCACAATGTTGGTAGCTGCCTAAAGTCTTTTCCAAGAGTGATTCCATACGAACCTTGCTCTCGCGTGTAATGATTTTGAAATCTGCAATAAGTAGCGTGACAGGCCGCAGGTTGCATACATTCTCGCTATGACAGGGTTTCGTGAGAATTAACGGCTACCCCTTCTTTCAGAGCGTCTCGTACCATTACGCCTCGCCACATGCCATTATCAGTAGCCTGAAGAGACTCTTCGCGCATGTCCCAGTGGCATTGGTAGAATTCTGCTCCGTGCCATCAGACCCTGGCCGCTTTTCCTTAGCTGCGCGGAAGGTTGCTTCCTCAGTTTCGTCGTATGTGAATGGGGCTTCCAGAGTGAGTCTATCCGCCTCTTGTAAGTGCTCTTCGATTATTTTTAGCACTACGTAACAGGCCTGATCGTCGGTATTATATCATACAAGGTTCTACAACATGTCTGGTTACAGTCCGTGATCCCCCTCTGTGTATCTACTCGCTGGCCGGAGTCATCCACAGCTTTAGTAATTAGTTGACCTATCCATAGACGTGCAAGGTGCAAATAATGGAACAGCGATACCCTTTCTTCGGCCGCTACATCTTTTGGTCGAGACTGAACAAAGAATCCGGCGAGCTGGGTAAGCCGTATGTCAGTGACCTTAGCTTTAAAATATTTGAGCTTTGGACATGATACAGCGTCTATGACAATAGTTCTTTGGTAAAGGTCACTGACACATTGACAGTAAAACACTAAGCTCGATTTTTGCCAGAATCTTTCCGCCATGCGCACTGTTTCACTGCTGATTGAAGCCTAGCATTTGCGTAGCGAATTCACCATGTCACATCGTCGGGATTGTGGTGTCTTTGTAGAAGAATTTGATTCCAGTTGAGTCTTATTTCATTTCTGTGCTCGGGGGTAATGTAGGAGGCTAGTGTTCAGCTTTCAATATCCGAAACCGCGAGAGACCTGTTGTCGTTGAAGATTTAGAAAACAGGAATAGGCACAGAGGTAAGAAAAACTGACTGACACTATGTCATCGCTTGTGACATGCGTTTGCTGAGCGGGAGAGGCATATATCCTGGCCAGCATGCTTGCTGCAGAGTGGGACAGATATGTAAATGCGACACTGGTGCCATGTAACTGTTCCCAAGTGTCAACGACATGAAGACCGGTGACCAGAGTTTCAAGTTCGTGACACTACTGAAGCTGAGCGATTGATCTCCAGCATGTAGTTTTAGTCACCAGCGATAAGTAGCGGACCACTGTTTGAGCCGGTAAGACTTGGTAGCTCTTCTTTCATAAATAAAAAAAAATTAAAAAAAATAAAAATGGCAGTGTAACCTGCAATAGCAATATCGGTAGTGGTAACCTCCTGAAAAAGAGCAATGTCGAGCGCAGTGCCGTATAGAAAGTCTGCAAGACCAAGGATTTTATGGCCACACGTAATCCAGTTAATATTGTGTATAGTGATATTACACTGAAGAGCTAAAGAAACTGGTACATCTGCACCTGCCTTATGTCGTGTAGGGCCCCCGCGAGCACGCAGAAGTGCCGCAACACCACGTGCCATGCACTTGACTAATGTCTGAAGTAGTCGTGCAGGGAATGGACACCATGAATCCTACATGGCTGTCCATAAATCTGTAAGAGTACGAGGGGGTGGCTATCTCTTCTGAACAGCACGTTCCAAGAAACACAGGTATGTCCAACAATGTCCATATCTGGAGATTGTGGTAGCCAGCGGAAGTGTTTAAACTCAGAAGAGTGTTCCTGGAGCCACTCTGTAGCAATTCTGAAAGTTTGGGCTGTTGCATTGTCCTGCTGGGATAGCCCAGGTCCGTTGGAGAGCACAATGGACATGAATGGATGCAGATGATCAGACAGGATGCTTACGTACATGTCACCTGTCACAGTCGTATCTAGACGTATCAGGGGTCCCATATCACTCCAACTGCACATAACCCCACACCATTACAGATCCTCCACCAGCTTGAATAGTTCCCCGCAGACAAGCATGGTCCAATGATTCACGAGGTTGTCTCCATATCTGTACATGTCCACCCGCTCGACACAATTTGAAACTAGACTCGTCCGATCAGGCAACATGTTTCCAGTCATCAACAGTCCAGTGTCGGTGTTGGCTGGCCCAGGCGAGGTGTAAAGCTTTGCGTTGTGCAGTCATCAAGGATACACGAGTGGGGATTTGGCTCCGAAAGTCCAAATCGATGATGTTTCGTTGAAAGGTTCGCAAGCTGACACTTGTTGATGTCCCAGCATTCAAATCTGCAGCAATTTGCGGAAGGGTTACACTTCTGTCGCGTTGAAAGATTCTCCTCAGCAGTTGTTGGTTCCGATCTTGCAAAATATTTTTCTGGCCACAGTCATGTCTGAGATTTGATGTTTTACCGGATTCCTGACATTCCGCGGTACATTCGCGAAATGGTCGTACGGGAAAATCCTCACTTCACTACTACCTCGGAGATGCTTTGTCCCACCGCTCGTGCGCCGACAATAACAACCCATTCAAACACACAGAAATCTTGATTACCTGCCATTGTAGTAGCAGTAACCGATCTAGGAACTGCGCCAGACACTTGTTGGCTTATACAGGCGTTGCCGACCGCAGCTCCGTATTCTGCTTGTTTGCCTATCTCTGTATTTGAATACGCATGCTTCACTAGAGCGATGTATAGGACATTGCGGGTGGGTCTTTCTGCATGGCTGTAGCCCCAGGAGTGACACTAGGTGTATGAAGGACGTTTGAAAAGTCCGTGCTAAGTCCGAGAGATGGCACCACCGGTGCGTATCGAGGTCATGTTTAGTTCGTAGCATTTTTGGAATGAACTCACACCAAGTTTCAGCCATATTGGTCTATTTCTTTATGTTTGGCATTCGAATGAATCAAGGAAGTCGAGTGATTGCCAAAAAATGGACGAAAAAGAATTTCATGTGGTGATTAAACATTACTTTATGAAAGGCAAAATGCCTCAGGAGACTAAAGAGAAGCTTGATAAACATTACGGTGACTCTGCACCTTCGATTAGAACAGTTTATAAGTGGTTTCAAAATTTTCGGCGTGGTCATATGGGCTGGCGATGGATGACAGAAGAGTTAAGATGCGTTAGATTGCTAGTGCTGTGGGCATCTCGAATGAATGGGTACATAACATTTTGCATAAACATTTGGACATGAAAAAGCTATCCGCAAGATGGGTTCTGGGATTGCTCACGCGTGATCAAAAACGGAATCCTGTGAAGTGTTGCAAGTATGTTTGCAGCTGTTCAGGAAGAATTCGCAGGACTTTAAGCGTCGTTTCGTCACTGTGGATGAAACGTGGAGACGTTAGTATACTCCTGAGATAGGTTACCACGGGAGAATCTGCACCAAAAAAGGCGATGATCATTCCTTCAGCCGGAAAGGTTATGGCGACTGTCTTTTGGGATTCACAAGGAATAATCCTTTACTATCTGGAAAAGGATAAAATTACCACAGGTGCATATTATTCATCGTTATTGGACCGTTTGAAAACCGAGCTGCAAGAAAAACGCCGGCAATAGGACCGCAAAAGAGTCCTTTTCCACCACGACAATGCATCAGTACATGCCTCAGCAGTTGTGCTCGCAAAATTATTGGAAATAGGATTCCAACTCGTTTCACATCCCCCCTATTCTCCAGACTTGGCTCCCTCGGACTATTATTTGTTCCCCAATATGAGGAAATAGCTGGCAGTACAAAGATTTTATTCAAATGAGGAGATGATTGCAGCAACTAATCGCTATTTTTCAGACTTGGACAATTCCTATTATTCGGAAGGGATCAACAAATTAGAACAGCGTTGCACGAAGTGTATTAGTCTAAAAGGAGACCATGTCGAAAATTAACAAATGTTTACCCCAAACATATAAGCAGTTTTTATTTTTGTACGGACTTTTCAAACGCCCATCGTATATTCAGAAGACGTATAAATTTTAGATTACCACCAGTGGAAGTTACAATACTTTCATATACCTCCGAAGTTTTCAATCTTATAAAGGGAGAGTTCAAAATGAAATCCAACTGACACCCACATGATATCTTCAGGAGTAATCTTAAGTTCCTCGTGAACCCATTTGTGTATGTGTAAAGCAATAGGACACGGAGAGTTCCGATAAAAGATGCACTGGATGCAATCTGTTCTATTTAAGTTACACGTGTTACTCACAGAAAGTTTCTACGGCACATACGAAATCACGAACCTCACTGGAGAAGTAAACACACAGCGGCCGCGGTGGGGACGAGAGAGAGCGCTGCCAACAGCTCACGGGGCAGATGCACAAAGACTGCGCTGACATAGCTGCACGGATTACCTTGCTACGTGTCCCCCCTAATACCTAGCGAAAAACGAGACCCGCGTTCGAATCCCGACCCTGATAGAAATTTATTTCATTGCTTCGCCCTGTACTCATTATCATAGATAAAGGCGAGACTTAATATGTCTATGGAACATATGATTTCATATAATTATTGTGTCACCTATGCTTGAGGCACAGGAAGGATTTTCCCCATTTCGTTCAATGCTAAGATGTTATTTCAGTGTTGTAGAGCCTCTGCAGTACTGATACGAGTTAAGAAGGGGAACATCAAGCAGGGGTGAGGCATGAATTGGAGGTTATATTAAGGAGAGAGAATATTAGGGTAATCCATGCAGCTGTGTTAGCTCAAGTACCAGGGCGACACTGTGGTTAGCGCATCTGCTTAGAGAGCAAGAGACCCAAGTCCGAATCCTGGCTTTGGTACAAATTTTAATTAATTGCTTCACGCTGTATTTATTATCATGGATGAAGCTCAGGCTTAATATGTCTCTGGAATATGTAATTTCATATGATTTATTGCTTGTATTCTGCTGTGTACAAAATACACGTTAATTCTTGCAAAGATAAAAGCAGCAACCAGCCACTGTTAACAGTACATTTATATACACAAACAGCGCCGTTTATGGGTACGAACTGACAGTTTCATCTTCAGACGAGTGGTCATGTTTATACGAGGGGCACTCAGTAAGTAATGCAACACTTTTTTTTCTGAAACCAGGTTGGCTTTATTCAGGATTCCAATATACTATATTGTTCCCCACTCTTTTGTCTACAAAACCCTAGTTTCAACACAGTCTCTATTCACTGCGATGGTCTTACGCCACTGTACTGGGAGGGTCCGTATGCGCGCATAGTACAATTTACTGCTCGACGTCGAAGTCAACGCCTTGCTGCATCAATAACCCCCTTTATGCTTGTGTGCAGATCACCCTCGTCAATCCCCCTCCCCAACAACTTTTGTTTCTCCCATGTTAGCAGATTTCTTTATTTAAATTCTGTTCTTTCTTAACAGCCACTTCCACTGTCATTTCGATCGTCTCCTCTTTATCCCCTCCGCTTCCGTAATACTAAACATACATTCACATGTGCTAAATTAATGTAATTAATATCATTATTATTATTATTAATGTCAACTATTATTTTCAATATTATTGCTATCAATTATTATTATCATCGTTACTACTGCCAATTTGTTATTATTATATTAGTATATCTACTACTACTACTACAACTATTATTATTATTCCTCCTGGTCAAACCCAAGAGAGGGCCTTAAGGCCCTAATCTGGTCAGGCTAAATAACAAATAAATAAATAAGTGGTTCTCTATCCTTTTCATCTATTAAACGCAAATACCTGTGAAGATTGTGAGTCATAGTGAGCAATCAAATTCACATCGCGTCTACATGTACACGAAATGTTTCATTCATATTTGAACTACACGACAATAGCATTACATTTACTCCACTGCGTAACATCACTATGGTGACTGATACAATATAACCAGCTTAGGCCAGGTTAAGAACTAAAGTATGCGGGATGGCTCGATAAATTATCTACTACGGTAACTGAACGGCTCCTCCTCGCTGAAGACGAGACTCATTAGACGTAAGCTTAGCTAATGGCTGCTCCTCCCCAAATATAAGCATTATACATAATTCTTTGTGATGCGAAACAGTCCAAGTGGAGAACTGTGACCTGTATAAGAAAAGCTGTTTCCAGCGCGCATCATCAGCCAAACAAGAACTACAATCGGATTGAGTTCTCTCTTGAGGAGAAATTACGGTAACGTAGAGAGTTAAGTTGAATGAGTGAAAAAACAACAGTCGTTAAGTTTTTCTCAGTATCCATCACACTCAGCACCCCTTCACACGGCGCTTTCTCTGGAAAAGTATTGGTTTAAACGGACTCCTTTAGACGTACAACACCACCTCGCTTCTATGGCGATTAGCACCGGACTACCGCCACACACTGCCGCAGAGCGCCATAGCACCACTGCTGGAGAGTGCCAGCACGGTAGCTCAGCGTGTTCGGTCAGAGGGTTAGCAGCACTCTGTAATAAAAAATAAAAAAAACTGAGTTAATCGATCAACAACGAACTTAAACGGATGTCTTACGACGTCCGCGGCGAGCAGATACAACGAACGAAAGCGAACAAAATGAGATTAAAAAAAAAAGAGAGAGATAGAGTCTCAGTTTCCAGTAGCGGCCTTCTGACGCCACTCGATGGCGCCTCTTAACAAGCCATATGTAGCGCCGCATACAGGCAGCTGTCACGTGACATTTGGTGTCGCTGCTCATTGGCATTTAATAGACTGAAGTCAGTAAAGAAGGTTTCATGAAGATGGAACGTTGAGTCACGGGACTTTTCAAATAAACTGGAGAAAATTAAAGCGTGGAAGGTAGTCTGCGTTCTCACTGGACTGCTGATTGCTACAACAACAACCGTGAACAAACTGGACATGTAGCGCACTGTTATTTTTAGTAGACGATCAAGCACACGAAACATCATTAACATTAAGCATTGGGCGAGGCAGTGTCCTATGTTTTTTGTTGTTCTCCTGTGCTCAATAAGTAATTTACAAATTTGGCACGAACACTGTTCACTTTTCTTTCCGCTTGTGTTGCCTCTGTCGACATGTTTGTTGCATCTGTTGACATTTCATACAAGCCATAAATCGCCGAAGTGTCTACTAAATGGTTCAAATGGCGCTGAGCACTATGGGACTTAACTGCTGTGGTCATCAGTCCCCTAGCACTTAGAACTACTTAAACCTAACTAACCTAAGGACATCACACACATCCATGCCCGAGGCAGGATTCGAACCTGCGACCGTAGCGGTCGCGCGGTTCCAGACTGTAGCGCTTAGAACCGCTCGGCCACTCCGGCCGGCAGTGTCTACTAATCTTTATCCATCTCAGTCATGTACAAAACTGTGCAACACACGGCACCTTTTTATATCTCCAGCAAGCTCTGGAGATACATTAAAAGGCCGATGAAATTTCTGCACTTGTTAGAGAGAATGTCGACAGTGCATTCAGTGTATATTCCACCCCTAATTTTTTAAGGAACTGCTTCCGTACAGACACAGTAAGAACAATGCATTACTGAAATACAGGATTCGAACCTGCGACCGTAGCGGTCGCGCGGTTCCAGACTGTAGCGCTTAGAACCGCTCGGCCACTCCGGCCGGCAGTGTCTACTAATCTTTATCCATCTCAGTCATGTACAAAACTGTGCAACACACGGCACCTTTTTATATCTCCAGCAAGCTCTGGAGATACATTAAAAGGCCGATGAAATTTCTGCACTTGTTAGAGAGAATGTCGACAGTGCATTCAGTGTATATTCCACCCCTAATTTTTTAAGGAACTGCTTCCGTACAGACACAGTAAGAACAATGCATTACTGAAATATACATCACCATCGATTAGAAAAGAAAGTTATCGGAGCCATCATACAACGATCTGATTTGAATGAATTTAATTCATTGTAAATGAACTTGTTATAAAACAATAAACTCTTGAACCTGACGAAGCTCCATACACATCAACGTCAATGAAATGCCCGTAACACCGTTTGGCGAAACTGGGAACCTTTTAAATATTGTATTGTGTGGTATTGTATGTTAACTGGGGACCTAGAAACGACGGACAGGCTCCGTCCTCACCGCAGACGCAGTGGTCCACAACCCCACGACGGCTACCGCAGTCCACTTCACCCCTCCGCCGTCCCACACCGAATCACTGTTTCAGGGTTATTGTGCGGTTCGGCCCCCGGAATCTGTCCAATTCCTACACATCATGATGTATGTCTTGTGGTATTTTTCTCACTTCACGAGAAAAACTGACATAAGAAATTTTCCAACCCGACGATTTATTTGTATCGTGGCCTTCCAACGTCCTTGACAGGCAGTAAATGCGTTCTTCAGCACGCAGGGCAGGATGCAGAGACGCGCGTCATGTCCTGGGAAGTACGCCCGCAGCGTTTCCCGTCCTCACTGCTGCCCACAGCGTCTTGGCAGACCTCGCTGGAACGGAGAACTTGTCCTGATGAGGAAAATCCAGGTAGCTAAGTGCGTGAGTCTTCCAGGAGGCTGGCCAGCCGAGTCTATGGGAGGACAAAGCAGGACAGCTCAGGGCAGGTCAGCCCGTAGAGCAGTGGAATGTGCCGCCCGCGAGGAAAAGCAGAAAGCACCAAGTCACAGACAACACAAGAGAACCAAACACAAACATGCAGTCCCTTAACAATTACACAGGATAATCAGAAAAGGATGAAAGAAAACGCAAGATATGACACCATGACATACAAATACAAACTCACACATAAAATCACCAACGTTTTCAAAAGACAGGGAGTAAACGTGGCACACACAAAAGACAATTTTATACAAAAGTGCACCCCAAAACTGACAAAAATAGAGAAGCAGATATATATCAACTACAATGTAACACTTATGAAAACAGATACATAGGACAAACAGGTAGAACATTTGACGTCAGATACAAAGAAGACATGAGAGCCTGGAAATATGGAACAAACCTCTCCACATTGCAGCCGTGACTTATTAAACTGATAGGTCATTTTCACACCTGTCAACACTTGCTTGCTTTGTGGTTGGATTTATTATATTCTTCTTGAAGTCTGATGGTATTTCGCCTGTCTCATACGTCTTGCTCACCAGATGGTAGAGTTTTGTCAGGGCTGGCTCTCCCAAGGTAGTTCTAATGGAATGTTGTCTACTCCTGGGGCTTTGTTTCGACTTAGGTCATTCAGTGCTCTGTCAAACTCTTGTACATCTCCCATTTCATCTTCATCTACGTCCTCTTCCATTTCCATAATATTGCCCTGAAGTACATCGCCCTTGTACAGACCCTCTATATACTCCTTCCACCTTTCTGCTTTCCCTTCTTTGCTTAGAACTGGGTTTCCATCTGAGCTCTTGGCATTCATACAGGTGGTTCTCTTTTCTCCAAAGGTCTCTTTAATTTTCCTGTAGGCAGTATCTATCTTACCCCTAGTGATTTATGCCTCTACATCCTTACATTTGTCCTGTAGCCATCCCTGCATAGCCATTTTGCGCTTCCTGTCGATCTCAGTTTTGAGACGTTTGTATTCCTTTCTGCCTACTTCATTTATTGCATTTTTATATTTTCTCCTTTCATCAATTAAAATCAATATCTCTTCTGTTATCCAATGATTCCTACTAGACTCGTCTTTTTACCTACTTGGTCCTCTGCTGCCTTCACTATTTCATGTATCAAAGCTACCCACTCTGCTTCTCCTGTTCTTGTCAATCGTTCCCTAATTCTCTCTCTGAAACCCTCTGCAACCTCCGGTTCTTGCAGATTATCCAGGACCCATCTCCTTAGATCCCCACCTTTCTGCAGTTTCTTCAGTTTTAATATACAGTTCATAACTGATAGATTATTGTCAGAGTCCACGTCTGCCTCTGGAAATTGAAATGTGGCTACACAGAGTCACAGCGCCAGAGATTGCGCCAAAGATTATTATTCCGCCGCTTCCACTGGTGCAGCAGTAGTTCAGAGGTTGCCGCGGGCGGTTCTTGTGGAGAGGATGTCGAGAGCAGTGCTTGTTCAGAGGATGTCGTGTGCAGTTGTTGTTGTGTTGGGCGAGACAGTAGATGCTGTTCGGTTGGTGTAATGTTTAGATGGAAGGTGTTGCAATGATCACAGTGTATTTTTCGTCAATATATATGGAGGTAAAAAATTTTTTTATTTCCCATTTCCTAAATGACAATACGTCTTGGTCACAGTTTCAGTCAACAAAGCATCTGGCTCGTGTTCATGTATTAGACTTGTAATTCTGGTTGCTATGTGCAATTATAGTATTTCTGGTTTTTCAATTAGTTCATTGTAAATGGTGTTTAAAATATCTCGTCGTATTGAGGAAGAACCGTGCCAGATACATGTACGTTGAATCACACTACCACACACAGAACAGTTACACTTGTGCTTTGTTGTCTCATAGCTTTTATAGTTGCAGGGGACTTAATTAATCAATTGTGTTACCGGAAATTTCCTTTCATTCTTTATTGTTATTTTATGCAGTCAGATTGCGTACTAATACTAGGCAGGGCCAACCGGTTACGAGACTTCATAACTGGATACACAGCTACTAAAATTATTGCATAATAATTAAGCCCCCATGCACGTGGTGACCCTGCCAGGATCGTCCCTTGGAATTTTTTTTGACGGATAAAAATAGCAGACAGTAGTATTGTTGTAGTAATTTGTAGTTAAGTAATTGTAGTCTATATTGCATGTGTAGATTTGGTAATTGAACATTTGTAGTTGTCTTGTCATTCTTCTAATGGTATTTTTGCAGAATTTAATTTTTGATGTCTCGTATACGGGTTTGACAATTTTGTGCAATTGTGAAGGTTTTAATTGTTCGTTAATCGTGTTTGTCGGGAAGCATTTCGTGTGAATGGTATTGTTGGTGATAAAGTGTTATATTGTGTGTAATTTTCGTATAGTGACGAGTTTTGCATGTTTTGTAAATGATAACACGATCGATTAAAAAGGCAAAAATGATAGATAGAATAACGAAATTGTTAACATGGCGAACTCGCCAACACAGGAGAACAGCAGGATGAATAATGAAGCCGGAAACAATTTAATAAGCCGGGAAAATAGTCCGGAACCTGTTCAAAATTTTTCACAATCGGAAAATTTTCAGAATATGAGATTAACGATAGAAGATTCTGAAATAGTATCGAACACAGATAGCTTTACGGCTATGCCAAAGGAAGTTAGTTTGACGGGAAATGTTAGGGGTGAAAAGAATTTCGAACCAGTTAATATTGAGCAGTTGTTGAGTGCAGTATTAAATTTGGGATCACAAATAGGAACAATTAAAACTGGTATGGGAACAATGGAAACACAGTTAAGATCTGAATTCAAAACAGATAGGAACATTGGCAACAAGGTTAGACTCACAAATAGGAACAATTAAAACAGAGATGGGAACAATGGAAACACAGTTAGACTCACGAATAGGGACATGTTTTAAAGAAAGAAATTAGAGAAAAGGTACAACCGATTTTGAATGCCCACAATAATAGATTAATTTCAATAGAAATTAGACAAAAGGAACAGGATAGAGAACAGGGATAAAGCGATCGCGTGATAGTACAAAAATTTTCGGAGTTAAATTTACAGCGTACACACGATAAGGAAGAAATATTTGAAACAATCGAGAAATCCGTACCAAAGGACAGAATAAATAACCTAACACAACAATATGAACAGTTAACTACTACATGTGTCAATACTGAAACCCGAGTCGCGACACTTACGGAAGACGTAAATAAACAGAAAGAACAAATAGGTGATTTATTGGAAATAGTTGAGGAGATTTCAGATAAATTGACAAATCTTAGTTTAAAAGGGGACAGAGATTCAGATGATATCGCTCCATTTCCATTTGCAGAAACAGAAGAGTACCGGAATATAAATAAACATGTTGAAAATCAGGGAAAATTTAATGAACGCGTTAAAAGGGAATTTGAGGCGTCACGAAAGCAAGTTAAACAAATTGAAATCGAAATCGTAGGAAAGGCAGTAGAAGAAATTTGGAATCACCGATACCAGCGGGTTTTGAAGAAAATAATTTATTTCATTTACGGGATGCAACAAGAGAGCGCCAGGCGCACGAACTTGATAATAATCGATATTCGGACTGGGACAGACGCGGTAGGTCTTTGTCGTCGCGAGGCGAAAACTTTGACTATAAACACTTTTCAACTGTTCGGAAATTTAAGATCTTTCGCAATTCTAATAATGACATACATCCATGTTCATGGCTAGATCAATTTATGTACGCACTTCCACCAAATTGGCCACTAAGTCACAAACTGGAATTTATGTGTGAGTATTTAGGTCCTCAGGGGATTCACTACACTAAGCGAATATGTGCCGTAGCGTGCACAGGGCCCCGAGCTGTAGTGGTGCTATTTCCCTTTTAGTTTTCTGCACTGCTGCCTACTCTTTTACTATTCTTTGTATCTATCAAAACAACTCTTCAACTACTCAACAACTCGTATCAACCTATCTAGAAAAGGAGCCGGTAAAGAATGACCGGATATGACTATTTTACCCAAAAGTGATTTTGGAAATTACCGTTGACTATATCTTCAGCAGCATTCATTCATAGTTTAAACGAAATTTTACCTGTTTATCTTCGTAACAATATTACTTCATATGTTGACGATATTCTTATTGCTGAACGTTCTTGGAGTGAACATAACAAAATTTTGGATTCATTATTACGTATTTTTGCAAGAGTTGGCATTACAGTGAACTTGGAAAAATCTGAATTTGGTCGTTCTCAGGTGAAATTTCTTGGCTATATTATTTCTACAGAAGGTGTTCTTCCTGATCCAGAGAAACTAGACGCTATTCGTAATTATGCTGTTCCTACCACAAAACTTGTTGTTCGTAGTTTCCTTTGTACCTGTAATTTTCTTAGACCCTTTGTTAGATTGGACAATTTGGCCACACCTCGTTTATGTGAACTATCTGGAAAGAATTCTAATTGGTGTTGGGATGAGGAAGCTCAATCAGAATTTGAACAACTTCGTGATGCTTTAGTTGCTGCTCCACTTCTTTCACATCCGGATTTATCTAAAGATTTTTGTTTGGCGACGGACTCATCATACAAAGGCCTAGGTGCACACTTATTTCAAGAGATAGAAGAAAACGGTGTTTTAGTACAGAAAATTATTGCATTTGGAAGTCGTGTTCTCTCTAAATCATAAAAGAATTATCCCATTACGGAACTTGAAGCCTTGCCTGTTGTTTGGGCTTTCACAAAATTTCGCATCTTTTTGTATGGCAGACATACTAAGGTTTACACAGTTCATCGAGCTCTGGAATTTCTTATGTCAACAAAATTAACACATGGAAGATTGTCACGATGGACGCTGTATCAACAGGAATTTGATTTTAGTATTGTTTACATACAGGGTTCTTCAAATATTATTGCTGATGCTTTATCGCGTGCACCTATCGGTTTGAAACAAAGTGGTGAGGAGGACTGCAAAGGAAACAATTATTGTTTGATGTATATTCAAGGTGTTTCGTTTGAAAATTTTATTTCGTCTTCGCTCCAGGACATCGCTAAGGAGCAAAACAAAGATCCAGTCTGGAAGGACATTAAGGAGAAGTGGAGGAGAAAGGAAAGCGTAGCGATTAGACAGTATTATTTAGTTCGCAATGATATTCTTTTTAAACGAAAGTCGGTTGACAACTCTGTTTGGTTAGTTTGCATTCCTGATGAGTGGGTTAATAAATTGATTTTGTATACACATTTCAGTTATGCACACTTTGGTCTCAGAAAATGCTTTCATAAATTACGAGAAAATTGCTACTTCAGTAATATGGAAAAACGTATTCGATTTGTTCTTGTCAAATGCAAATTATGTCAAAAGGCTAAGCCGCCAACTATTTCTCACAGAGCACCGTTGTTTCCTATCATTCCAGCGAAATTAAAGGACATGACTGCCGTCGATTTGTTCGGTCCAGTGGTTCGTTCTACTAATGGTTTTGCGTACATTTTGGTAGTAGTGGAATTGACATCAAAATATGTGTGTTTTACACCTTTAAGCAAAGCAACAGCTCGTTCAGTATCTCATGCTTTCATCAAACACTTTCTTAAAGAAGTGGGTCATGTCGATAAAGTTATATCAGATAATGGATCACAGTTTCGCTCTAAAATTTGGCTTCGTACTCTACGGCGTCGTAAAATTAAACCAATTTTCATTTCACTTTTTCACCCTCAATCTATCGCTTCAGAGAGATGGATGAAGGAAATCAATAAAATGTGTCGTCTTTATTGTCATCAGAATCACAGAACGTGGGATCAGTATCTTCATATTTTTCAAAACATTCTGAATGAACTCCTTAATGATTCAACTTCTTTACCGCCTATATTGATATTAAAAAATAAAGCACCGACAAATCGCATTTCTGAAATCGTTCCTTTTCCGCCTACACGGAAACTGCGGCATTCTGAAGTTGTCAACCTGGCTCTTCAAATTATTGCATCTGCGGGTGCTGGAAGAGAGAAATCAGCTAAACGTCCTGGTCGTTTAAAAACCTTGTCAGTTGGTCAAAAGGTGTTAATTAAGTCTCATCGTTTGTCTCACAGAGGAAAAGGCTTGTGTCGCAAATTTTTTCTGCTTTATAACGGTCCATATAGAGTTCGCAAAATTATTCATGGTAACACTGTTGAAGTAGAAACTCTTGATTCCTGGCGCTCTAAGGGAATACGTCATATATCGAAAGTTAAAATTTTTTTGTGAAATGACATACTTTTGAGAAATTAACAGTTACACGTAAACGCGCAAAGAATACAAGGATACCGCGCCGTGTTCTGGCGGCGGCACATACTCAAAGCAACAGTCAAGTCTGCTCGCCGCACAAGGTGGTCGTTGACCGCAAACAATTACTTCCTACGTCACGCGTACCTACAGCTGATCGAGCGCTCAGTGCGAATGCACTGACAGCCGTAAACAAATACACAGTCTAATTTCTCCGATTAAATTCAGTATAAAGCTACAGTGACTTGATAAATTGTGTTATTAACGTTCAGTTTTTTTCAGGATACAGTTGTATAAAATATTTAAGAACTTCAGGTAAATTCTGTGTGTGTCCGACGTTAAGAGGACTTGCTATCGAGAAAATTTCATGAAGAATGTAATTTCGAAGAAGAAAGTAATAAACTAAAAAAGGGTACTATTAATTGAGTTTATTTTTCAGGTAACATATTTCTACTTAGGTATGTACTTTATACGTAATTTGCTGCTCGCGATTACGTGATTTATACTTTGTGTTAACTGATTTTGACAATGACTGATTCATGAACAGGTTTGTTACTTATACATATAATGCATCGCTTGGCTGCTCTGCTTTTTCACTGATGTCATATTTTTTTATTATGTGCCTGCTGCGCTTACTTATTTAAATTATAATTGTCACCTGATTAGTTGTGCTGATACGGTTATGTATGTAAGCCATACTTTGTGGTTTATCTGCTTGCGCCTTCATGTTTACTTATTAAGATTACATATGAACATTTATTTACTTATGCTGATATGATGCTAATGACCTGTTTATTATGTAAGATATATACTTGCTGCTTTGCGTATGGATTGCATATTTACAAATTTCTGTTTTGTTGTCATAAGTACTCTTTAATTTGGTATATAGAAATGCTGATATACTGTGTACGAACATGGAGTTTAGGTCACACTATGGTGTTAATTATAGATTGTTCGCTTTGCAGAGCCTCGTTGTAGGGATTGTGCTACATCCACTTGTTGACATTCTGTTCTCTACTGGTATATTTACTCGCTATTGCATGTTCTGCTTACGCTCAGTGCTTTATATTTTGAGATAAGAAAATGAACTGCTATAATTCTACGAATGACATTGGTACAAGAAACTTCATTGAAGTCACATGAGCTGGAGGTTTTATTGAAGCTGTATAAATTTCTGCTAATAGAAAGGAACCTAACGACATGAAATACCAACACTAGGTTTAGACCATTGACAGTTATTACACTGCATTTTTCGTGAGCAATTGAAATAGCAAGTGACACTTGACACACACAAAAAAAAATTCCACATGTTTGCTTCTTTTTTGCCATGATTCTTGAAGTGGTGTACATACTGTGAAATATTATGATTTATTCATACTCCGTACTCGTACTTACTTACTGAAAGTTATTCAAACTAAAGGCTGTTAGAGGTCATGTATGCATTTCTTTTATTTAATGATGGACAAGGTAACCAAAATGTATTTTATAATTCATAATTTGTAGAAGATTTGGGTCAGGTGGATTACACAGAGGTTGTGTGTGGACATCGTGACTTCGGATTGTATGGGATGATGAACTGATGTTTGCACTAGGATTTTATCTGTACTTGTTCGAGGAGACTGACTAGAGGAAAAAGTTGTTATTGAAGTGAAATGATATTGGTATATGTATCAACGTATTGAAGAGGTATTCTTGAAGTATTGAGATTCTGTGATGTTGATGATTATTGGAGTTTTGGTGGACAAGAGGTAAGGTAAATGATATTGGTGATAAGGTTTATATGTATCGATGTAAGAGATATTATTGAAGTATTAAGATTATGTGATGCTGATGTTTATTGGAGTTTTGAGGGATAAGAGGTAAAGTAAGTGAGGAGCATATTTTTTTTTTTTGTTGGTTTACATGGAACAAGGAGGCTGAAGATGGCAGACTAGAACACTCCAGTGGAAGGACGATTGTCTACACACACACTTTGTTAAATCAATAAGCAGTATATATATATATATATATATATATATATATATATATATATATATATATATTCGAGAGAGGAAGTATTTGCATATCTTGGCACACTGACAGTTGTTCAGCAACCGTACATTTTGATTTGGCTTGGCAAACATTGGTCTTGACATGATGACTATGACATTGAGTAACTATTATTGACTGTTATACACTGTTGCCACTACTACTTGATACACATGTTGAACATCAAATTTTGACAGAATTGCATTTACACAGTTAACACTATTCAATTACAAAAATGAGTGGGTGTGTTTTGTGTGTTTTCCTTTCCTAATCCCAAATAATTGGTACCAACCTACCTCCTAAATATTATTTTACTTGTTTGTTGTGGCTTGCACTGACACCCATAAATATTATAGGTTTACTGATATTTGTGTATTTGTAATAGTTAATATGACAATTATCTGATATCATTTGTGTGTTTATTATAATTTGTATGTTTAGTGTAAGAGCATTGATAATAATTTTGTAAAAGCAATTGTGTGTGCATTCAGCTGTTGTTCGTGCTTGCACCTATTATCATTGATGGGTGCTACTTGGAAATGTTTAATTCCTGCTGATGAACTGTTTAATTATTGATAGTAAATATTATGAACTGTTACCTGCACTTGTTCAACATTGCTGGGTGTCACTGTTGGAACTGCTCAACCAGTGATGAGATGTCACTTGTTGGTGTCTGCACCTGTTCAACATTACTGGGTGCCACTGATGGAACTGCTTCTACTGAAATGATGTCACTTGTTGCTGTCTGCACCTGTTCAACATTGCTGAGTGCCACTGTTGGAACTGCTTCTACTGAAATGATGTCACTTGTTGCTGTCTGCACCTGTTCGACATTGCTGGGTGCCACTGTTGGAACTGCTTCTACTGAAATGATGTCACTTGTTGGTGTCCGCACCTGCTCAACATTGCTGGGCGCCACTGTTGGAGCTGCTTAAATACTGCTGATGAAATTTTATGGGACTGCTATTTGCACCTGTTGACCATTGCTGGGTGCTACTGTTGGAACTGTCAACTACTCTGAGGAGTGCTACTTGTTTTTTGAACTACTGAAAAGATTTTATGTGAATATTTGTATAAACTGATTTTTTGTTTATTTACTGTTTATGAAATGTTTTGAGACTCTTACCTGCCCCTATTCGTCATTTCTGGTGCTATTGATTGAATTGTTTAACCACTCTGATAAATAATACTTGTGTAAACTATTATGTAAAATCAAGTGTACGCAAGCATTTGTATTCCTTACTGTATTTTATATATTAGGTTATTGAAGCGTCAGTGCAAAGCCAAAATTTATTTAATTGTGTGATATTTACTTATTAATATCATCTTTTCTTTTTGTCTGAATTTTTTTGGACGAATTTGGTGGTATTTTCACCACCAATGCTGGCAAAAATACCATCAAATTCTAGCCTGTGGAGGAGGGGCATATGAAAGGTGGCTACACTGAGTCACAGCGCCAGAGATTGCGCCAAAGATTATTATTCCGCCGCCTCCACTGGTGCAGTAGTAGTTCAGAGGTTGCCGTGTGCGGTTCTTGTGGAAAGGATGTCGAGAGCAGTGCTTGTTCAGAGGAGGTTGGTGTAATGTTTAGATGGAAGATGTTGCAATAATCACAGTGTATTTTTCGTCAATATATATGGAGGTAAGAAAATTTTTTTATTTCACATTTCCTAAATGGCAATGCGTCTTGGTCACAGTTTCAGTCAACAAAGCATCTGGCTCCTGTTCATGTATTAGACTTGTAATTCTGGTTTCTATGTGCAATTATAGTATTTATGGTTTTTCAATTAGTTCATTGTAAATGGTGTTTAAAATATCTCGTCGTACTGAGGAAGAACCGTGCCAGATACATGTACGTTGAATCACACTACCACACACAGAACAGTTACACTTGTGCTTTGTTGTCTCGTAGCTTTTATAGTTGCAGGGGACTTCATTAATCAATTGTGTTAACGGAAATTTCCTTTCATTCTTTATTGTTATTTTATGCAGTCAGATTGCGTACTTATACTAGTCAGGGTCATCCGGTTACGACACTTCATAACCGGTCACACAGCTACCAAAATTATTGCATAATAATTAAGCCCCTATGCAAAATGTCTTACAATTTAAAACCTGGTTCCTAAATCTCTGTCTGACCATAATATAATCTATCTGAAACCTTTCAGTATCTCCAGGCCTCTTCCACGTATACAACCTTCTTTCATGATTCTCAAACCAAGTGTTAGCTATGATTAAGTTATGCTCTGTGCAAAATTCTACCAGGTAGCTTCCTCTGTCATTCTTTACCTCCATTCCATAGATACCAACTACTTTTCCTTTTCTTCCTTTTTCTACTATTGAATTCCAGTCCCCCCACAATTATTAAATTTTCTTCTCCCTTCACTATCTGAATAACTTCTTTTATCATACATTTCTTCAACATCTTCGTCATCTGCGGAGCCAGTTGGCATGTAAACTTGTACTACTGTGATAGGTGTGGGTCTTGTGTCTATCTTCGCTACAATAATACGTTCACTATGCTGTTCGTAATAGCTTACCCGCGCTCGTAATTTTTTTTTCATTATTAAGCCTGCTCCTCCATTACCCCTATTTCATTTTGTATTTATAACTCTGTATTCACCTGACCAGAAGTCCTGTTCCTCCTGCCAGCGAACTCCACTAATTCCCACTACATCTAGCTTTAGCCTATCCAATTCCATTTTTAAATTTTCTAAGCTACCTGCCCGGTTAAGGGATCTGACACATCCCCCTCCGATCCGTAGAACGCCAGTTTTCTTTCTCCTGATAACGACGTCCTCCTGCGTGGTCCCCACCCGGAGATCCGATTGGGGGACTATTTTACCCCCGCAATATTTTACCCAAGAGGACGCTTTCATCATTTAACCATACAGTGAAGCTGCACGCCCACGGGAAAAATTACGGCTGTACTTTCCCTTTGCTTTCAGCCGTTCGCAGTACCAGCATAGCAAGGCGTTTAGGTTAGTGTTACAAGGCCAGATCAGTTAATCATCCAGACTGTTGCCTCTCTTCAGGAACCACACGTTTGTCTGGACTCCCAACAGATACCCCTCCGTTGTGGTTGCTTATGTATAGTCATCTATTCCTGATCCGTGACAAGTTTTTACAGACAAAAAATAGTTGACTGTTTGGTTTGTCAGCTCGTATTTGCACATACATAATGGATTCTGACATTCTGGTATTGTTGTTTGTTTGATGACGAATAACTGTGATAATGTATAGGAAAGGTTGCCAGTTTCAGATTTTACGACTTTTCTTCCACGACCTAATCATCAGCAATACAGAGAGTTAATTACAGCCGGCCGGAGTGGCGGGTCTAGGCGCTTAATTCTGGAACCGCGCGACCGCTCGGTCGCAGGTACGTATCCTGCCTCGGCCGTGGATGTGTGTGATGTTCTTAGGTTAGTTCGGTTTAAGTAGTTCTAAGTTCTAGGGGACTGATGACCTCAGCAGTTAAGTCCCATAGTGCTCGGAGCCATTTGAACCAATTTGAGTTAATTACAGAACAGCTTTCAAGAACTGGCATGGAGTGAAATATCACGAATCTCGGGTGCTGTCATTTTCCGTAGTCCCTGAATCTCTACCACTTGAACCATTGGATGTACCTTACTGTATAAAGCAATGAGAGTGACATCAGACCATAATAAACAGTTTAACATATTTCCCACCTAAAAAGTACGTGATTATACCGTTTAGCTATGAGAAAGTTGTCAACCGACTACAATATGTCTTAAAAATGTGAACAATTTTTAGGCGGACGAACGGTTCAACAAAGAAGCAAATGAACCAGACGATTCTCAGTTCCCATACTGTCAGGGGAAACAGCTGACTAAGACCACAACAACAATCGGAGTGTTAATCTGATAGAGGGTCAATACGCATTAGAGATATTCATCAGAACGAGAAGATTAAAAACCAGTAAGGCATCTTGGTCAGACTATATTCAAAACGAGACCTTACATGTATAATCAGCTGTGGCTCCGGCACTAAACGAGTGGTTCAGTGAGTACCTTGCTCAAATGATATTGCCGGCCGAAGTGGCCGCGCGGTTCTGGCGCTGTAGTCTGGAACCGCGAGACCGCCACGGTCGCAGGTTCGAATCCTGCCTCGGGCATGGATGTGTGTGATGTCCTTAGGTTAGTTAGGTTTAACTAGTTCTAAGTTCTAGGGGACTAATGACCTCAGCAGTTGAGTCCCATAGTGCTCAGAGCCATTTGAACCATTTGAACCAAATGATATTTCGAAATACATGGAAATCTGCAGAGCTGTTGTTAAAGAAGAGAATAAAAGAAGCTATCAACTAAAATCCCATAGACGGGCTTATTCAATGTCAGTAACAGATGTCAAGAAGTATTGGCTTCACGTTCATACGCCATGCAGATTCTTGTGACTCAGGAAGTCGGGATGAGGGGTACACTTAGCATGGAAGGTCAACGCCCATAACATGCCACTCCTTAACACAACAACTAGCAAATCAGTAATAGACAATTTATTCAAAACAAGCTTTTATAAAACAGATAAGAGGCAATCAACACGTAGCCGTGTTTAAGACAATATCAACATATACAGTCACATGACTTAAAAGACGAGCCACGGAGATTTCAATACTTAGGAAACAAATTACAATCTGAAGGTGATTTTAAAAGGTGGCAGAGATAGTTTTTTTCTTTTTTTAGGCAATAATCTGCAATATGAAAGTGATTTACAAGCACACCAGTTCGTACGAACCCAAATAACATAAGGAGCACAACAAGTTAATTAATATAATTGATTAACAAGCAAATTAAAAACCCCTTTTTTCACATGACAGGTTAAACGGGAACTAACCACAGGCTGCCCTGGGCAAAAGGTGACTTAACTTAAAATGCCGGAAGCAGCAGACCAGCCGTCCAAAACAACACCTAAACGCCGGGGCCCAACCGGGAGTCACTTCCCATTAGACGACACGTCACAACTTCTGTGCACCGAAATAGAACGTGGCGCCGCAGCCACACACCCCAACTCGCAGAAAACGAACACAAACATACCGCAGAAAATACGGCAAACACCAAGCAAACATCAATTAATATAAATTAAAAGATCAATAAACAATATAAATGAAATACCAATAAATGGTTTCAATAGAGGTGACAAGTTTTACAGCAATATAAATGCTGTAAAACATTTAAACTAAGAACTGTACACAAATCCAATGCTGAAAATATAGTATCAAACTTTTACACTCTCATAGTTTGTCGAACAATATTTACACATATGATTAAGACAATGCGTACAAAGATGAAATGGAAAAAATTTCAAGAAAATGTCACGTTATTCAAATGCAAAACTTCACAACGATACTAGATTTTGTGTACCTTAATTTGGTTGCAGAGGTCTGCAATGTAGCTGCCAATTGAGTAAGCTTGATACGCAGAAAATTACAACTAGACTATGACCTAATATCTTCAATACATTACAGTTACTGCCTCATTTGGGAACTTCTTGCCGGCTGCTCTTACTTCAGCAACACGTACGTTAGAGCAACCAACCAACAAGTACACTCGCTGCAACGCAAGTCGTTCAACGAAACGAAGGCACCAAAATCACTTACACCTTCGATGGAAAGCGTTGTTCGCGATGGTCTCAAGGGATGGGTCTCTTCGAGAAAACAGGCACCAAGGCAATGCGACGAACAGCGCCCGGAGTTGACATCATGCAGTTCTACATCTACATCCATACTCCGCAAGCCACCGGACGGTGTGTGGTGGAGGGTACTTCGAGTACCTCTATCGGTTCTCCCTTCTATTCCAGTCTCGTATTGTTCGTGGAAAGAAAGATTGTCGGTATGCCTCTGTGTGGGCTCTAATCTCTCTGATTTTATCCTCATGGTCTCCTCGCGAGATACACGTAGGAGGGAGCAATATACTGCTTGACTCCTCGGTGAAGGTATGTTCTCGAAACATTAACAAAAGCCCGTTCCGAGCTACTGGGCGTCTCTGCTGCAGAGTCTTCCACTGGAGTTTATCTATCATCTCTGTAACGCTTTCGCGATTACTAAATGATCCTGTAACGAAGCGCGCTGCTCTCCGTTGGATCTTCTCTATTTCTTCTATCAACCCTGTCTGGTACGGATCCCACACCGGTGAGCAATATTCAAGCAGAGGGCGAACAATTGTACTGTAACCTACTTCCTTTGTTTTCGGATTGCATTTCCTTAGGATTCTTCCAATGAATCTCAGTCTGCCATCTGCTTTACCGACGATCAACTTTATATGATCATTCCATTTTAAATCACTCCTAATGCCTACTCCCAGATAATTTATGGAATTAACTGCTTCCAGTTGCTGACCATCTATATTGTAGCTAAATGATAAAGGATCATTCTTTCTATGTATTTGCAGCACATTACACTTGTCTACATTGAGATTCAATTGCCATTCCCTGCACCATGCCTCAACTCGTTGCAGATCCTCCTGCATTTCAGTACAATTTTCCATTGTTACAACCTCTCGATATACTGCAGCATCATCCGCAAAAAGCCTCAGTGAACTTCCGATGTTATCCGCAAGGTCATTTATATATATTGTGAATAGCAACGGTCCTACGACACTCCCCTGTGGCACACCTGAAATCACTCTTACTTCGGAAGACTTCTCTCCATTGAGAATGACATGCTGCGTTCTGTTATCTAGGAACTCTTCAATCCAATGACGACTGTGGGGAACTGTATCAAACGTCTTGTGGAAGTCAAGAAACACGGCATCTACCTGTGAACCCGTGTCTATGGCTCTCTGAGTCTCGGGGACGAATAGCGCGAGCTGGGATTCACACGATCGTGTTTTTCGAAACCCATGCTGATTCCTACAGAGTAAATTTCTAGTCTCCAGAAAAGTCATTATACTCGAACATAATACCTGTTCCAAAATTCTACAACTGATCGACGTTAGAGATATAGGTCTATAGTTCTGCACGTCCCTTCTTGAAAACGGAGATGACCTGTGCCCTTTTCCAATCCTTTGGAACGCTACGCTCTTCTAGAGACCTACGGTACCCAGCTGCAAGAAGGGGGGCAAGTTCCTTCGAGTACTCTGTGTTAAACCGAACTGGTATCCCATTGGGTCCAGCGGCCTTTCCTCTTTTGAGCGATTGTAATTGTTTTTCTATCCCTCTGTCATCTATTTCGATATCTACCATTATGTCATCCGTGCAACAATCTAGAGAAGGAACTACAGTGCAGTCTTCGTCTATGAAACAGCTTTGGAAAAGACATTTAGTATTTCGGCCTTTAGTCTGTTATCCTCTGTTCCAGTACCATTTTGGTCACAGGGTGTCTGGACATTTTGTTTTGATCCACCCACCGCTTTGACATAAGACCAAAATTTCTTAGGCTTTTCTGCCATGTTAGTACATAGAACTTTACTTTCGAATTCATTGAACGCCTCTCGCATAGCTCTCCTCACACTACATTTCGCTTCGAGTAATTTTTGTTTGTCTGCAAGGCTTTGGCTATGTTTATATTAGCTGTGAAGTTCCCTTTGCTTCCACAGCAGTTTTCTAACTCTGTTGTTGTACCACGGTGGCTCTTTTCCATCTCTTACGATCTTGCTTGGCACATATTCATCTAATGCATATTGTACGATGGTTTTGAACTTTGTCCACTGATCCTTAACACTATCTGTACTTGAGACAAAACTTTTGTGTTGAGCCGTCAAGTACCTTGAAATCTGCTTTTTGTCACTTTTGCTAAACAGAAAAATCTTCCTACCTTTTTTAATATTTCTATTTACGGCTGAAATCATCGATGCAGTAACCGCTTTATGATCGCTGATTTCCTGTTCTGCGTTAATTGTTTCAAATAGCTCCGTTCTGTTTGTCACCAGAAGGTCTAATATGTTATCGCCACGAGTCGGTTCTCTGTTTAACTACTCAAGGTAGTTTTCAGATAATGCACTTTAAAAAATTTCACTGGATTCTTTGTCCCTGCCACCCCTTATAAACGTTTGAGTCTCCCAGTCTATATCCGGCAAATTAAAATCTCCACCCAGAACTATAACATGGTCGGGAAATATACTCGAAATATTTTCCAAATTTTCCTTCAGGTGCTCTGGCACAACAGCTGATGAGCCAGGGGGCCTATAGAGACATCCATTTACCATATTTGAGCCTGCTTTAACCGTGACCTTCACCCAAATTACTTAACATTTCGGATCTCCGTCAATTTCCCTCGATACTATTGCACTTTTTATCGCTACAAACACGCCTCCCCCTTCACTGCCCAGCCTGTCTCTGCGGTATACATTCCAGTCTGAGTTTAGAATTCCATTACTGTTTACATCTGGTTTCAGCCAACTTTCCGTCCCTTGTACTATGTGGGCATTGTGACAGTTTATTAATGAGAGCAGTTCTGGGACCTTTCTATAGACGCTCCTACAGATTACTATTTCCACATTAATGCTGTCTTTCCCTGTTGCGTTTTGCCCACTGCTATCTTGTCGCGTCTCAGCAGGCGTCTTTACGCGCCTAGGGAGGGAATTCTGTAACCTAAAAAACCCACATGTGCATTCTACACGTACTCCACTACCCCTGTAGCTGCTTTCTGCGTGTAGTGCATGCCTGACCTATTCAGGGGGACCCTACATTTCTCCACCCGATAGCGGAGGTCGAGAAATTTGCACCCCAGATCTCCGTAGAATCGTCTGAGCCTCTGGTTTAATCCTTCCACTCGGCTCCAAACCATAGGACCACGATCGGTTCTGGGAACGATACTACAAATAGTTAGCTCAGATTCCACCCCGCGAGCGAGGCTTTCCGCCTTCACCAACTCCACCAACCGCCTGTACGAACTGAGGATGACCTCTGAACCCAGACGGCAGGAGTCATTGGTGCCGACATGAGCAACAATTTGCAGTCCGGCGCATCCAGTGCTCTCTATCGCCGCCGGCAGGGCCTCCTCCACATCTCGGATGAGACCCCCCGGCAAGCAAACAGAGTGAACACTGGCCTTCTTCCTCAACCTTTCCGCTATTTCCCTAAGGGGCTCCATCACCCGCCTAACGTTGGAGCTCCCAATCACTAATAAACCCCTCCCCCTTTGTGCCTGCTCGGACCTTACTGAAGGTCCCCTTGGGGAGAGGGTGGCCCAACCGCGCCCGGTACCCGCGAAGATGTCTCGACAGCAGGGACAGTGGGTGAAGCATGTAACACCTGGGGTGTACCATGCGACGCACCAGACTCCCCACTGCCGCTACACTCCGAGGCAGCAGCCTGAAGACGGCTGACCGCGGCCATGAACACGCTCAGCTGCTCGCGTACAGTGGCCAGCTCCTCCTGCGTCCGTACACAGCAGTCACACATCCTATCCATCCTAAGGAATCAATTTACTGAAGAGAGTTAATCAACTTTTAACTAGACTGCTAATTCACTAAAGGCGGCTGATATCTGACTAAACTGTGGTTACTAGACACCTCTTGTTGAAAACAATGGGCGCTTACAGTCTCGAGCCGAGCGACCGCTACGGTCGCAGGTTCGAATCCTGCCTCGGGCATGGATGTGTGTGATATCCTTAGGTTAGTTAGATTTAATTAGTTCTAAGTTATAGGCGACTGATGACCTCAGAAGTTAAGTCGCATAGTTCTCAGAGCCATCTGAACCATTTTTTTGAAAACAATGAAAATAAGCACTACCTGTCTCTGGACTGTATTCAAAACAAACACTAGCACTACTGGCACTACAGCTGACTAAAGGGACTCTCTCTGACTATATTCAAAACAAACACGAAATCTATGGAACACTATTACTAGTACTCGAAACCAAAAGCTTCCTAAAAGCAAAAACACACGGAAGAAGAAGTGACAAGTAAGAAAAATACAGTTAATACTTAAATTAACCACAAACTCGCTCCCGTCTTCAAGGTAGACCGACCGCGCCGCCGAGCCCGCGTATTTTCCTCCTTCGTCCTCGCGAGCGCGTCCTTCTGTCTCGTAGCGAGTCTGACATCAACTGCTGCGACCGCAAAACGGTCTCCAGATCACAACAGGGGCAAAGATCGTAGTACAGACGAGTAATCGATAGTGACGTGCCAAAGAGCTGGTGTGCCAGAAAAGCCGCACCACGGCTCACTTCTCAAAAGTCACATACACAGGAGATGCTATTAATTACTATCTAGTCTACTGCAGATATGTCATTATTACCATGAGCACTTATTTCGTGCCGGCCGCTGTGGCCGAGCGGTTCTAGACGTTTCAGTCTGGAACTATACGGGTGCTACGGTCGCAGGTTTGAATCCTGCCTCGGGCATGGATGTGTGTAATCTCCTTAGGTTAGTTAGGTTTAAGTAGTTCTAAGTGTAGGGTATTGATAACCTCAGTTGTCGGGTCCCATAGTGCTTTGAGCCATTTGGACCATTTGAACTTATTTCGTGAGTTTCACAGTTTTGGCTGTTGTCTCTATTTTGCATGGCTCAGGCAGTTCCACCAGCCAGATACACTGTATAAAATTCTTCTGAACTATGATGCGTTTGAAAAAGCTACCCTGTCGATACTCACCAGATCGCTAGTGAAATAAACCACCAATCATGTGCGTACATGGTGACCATCTTCCATATACGTAGTTATGTTCAGTACCCGCTCCTTAGACAAGGATTGTCCCTTACCACATTTCACTGGGGCGATATTAGTGGCTCCCTCTCCGAAAGGATGATGAACTACGTGTCTCGACCCCTGTTTCAGTATCACGCTCACTTGTAAAACACGTATTGTCATCATTGTCCTCCTCATGTACATTGTCCGCACAGTCGAGCGTATACGACACCATGTATTTCACTAACTCATTTTGCAGGAAACGAATATTTCATCTGCCGCTTCCTTCTCACTCTGCTAAATTCCTTCAGTTCTTTTCTGACCAAATGTCAACTTCGGAAACTACCTTTGTAGATATAATGCAATGTTCGCTTTGTTTATGGTTGTCAGTGCTCTGCTTTCTATCAATACCACTAGCACTGTAAACTGTTGTCAGTTACTCGTCCACTAAGTAGTTCAGCTACTCTCCACAGCTGCATGGTGTACTCACCAATGGATGCCTCCAGCCCCGCCCCTGTTGCCATTAGCAGCCGATATTTTGGTTGCATGGACGATATGTGGGGCGTCGAATGCAGTAAACATCATTGGCCACTTGCAACTTCGCACCGATGGAGTTCGTTGGTTCTCGGTGGTCAGCCTGGACGTTCGCCTACACAGTACGTAGCCGTGCAGTTTCAAAATTGAGACCTCATCCATCTGTATAAACCGTTCAGCTTTTTTACCATAGGCAAAGACATCTCCATTGCACGCATCATTTCTACAAGGCGCTATGCATTTACATTTCATTAAAATTGTGTTAAAATACGAAGGATTTACTTATCACGATGGTCACTCCAAAATAAATGTACACTATTTTTGTAAAAATACAGTTTTCATTCTACATGTGTGAAAGTTTTACAGTGTGCAGATACATCCTACCCGCTTGTTTTCAAACTTAGTTCAACCTGTTCCTGCGAGTGGCGCCGTCACAGCATGTCTCGGCGTTCGTCAGAAGCAACGTGCTGTCATAGAATTCCTGTGCTGTAAAATCGAGACAGTAGGAAACATCCACAACAGGTTGAAAAAGGCGTATGGAGATGCTGCTGTCGATTGCAGTACTGTTAGTCAGTGGGGAAGCAGGTTACGTGATGAAAGCGGGCACGGCAATATTGAGGATTGTCCTCGCAGCGGCAGGCCTCGAACTGCACACACTCCAGACAATGTGCGGAGAGTTAATGAATTGGTGACTGCTGACAGACGCATCACAGTGAACGAATTGTCACGCTACGTTGGAATAGGGGACGGAAGTGTTTGCAGAATACTGAAAGTGTTGGCGTTAAAAAAGGTTTGTGCCAGGTGCGTTCCCATGATGTTGACAGAGGCTCACAAAGAAACAAGAAAAACGGTATTCAGCGAACTTTTGGAACAGTACGGGAATGGTGGAAATGAATTTCTTGGAAGAATTGTGACAGGTGATGAAACATGGCTTCATCATTTTTCACCAGAGACGAAGGGGCAATCAATGGAGTGGCATCATGCAAATCCATCCAAGCAAAAAATTCAAAACCACACCTTCTGCTGGAAAAGTTATGGCTACGGTGTTTTTCGATTCCGAAGGACTCTTGCTTGTGGACATCATGCCAAGTGGAACCACCACAGATTCTGATGCATATGTGACGACACTGAAGAAACTTCAAGCTCGACTGAGTCGTGTTCGACCACATCGGCAAAAGCAGGACGTTTTGCTGTTGCATGACAATGCGCGGCCACCTGTCAATCAAAAAACCATGGAAGCGATCACAAAACTCGGATGGACAACACTGAAACACCCGCCTTACAGTCCTGACCTGGCTCCATGTGACTATCATCTCTTTGGGAAACTGAAAGCCTCTCTTCGTGGAACAAGGTTTGAAGATAATGAATCCCTTGTGCACGCTGCCAAACAGTGGCTCCAACAGGTTGGTCCAGAATTTTACCATGCGGGTATACAGGCGCTGGTTCCAAGATGGCGTAAGACGGTCGAGAGGGATGGAAATTATGTGGAGAAATGAAAATATTGTTCTTAAAGGATGTATCTACACACTGTAAAACTTTCAAACATGTAGAATGAAATATGGATTTAAAAAAAAAAATAGTGTGCATTTCTTTTGGAGTGACCCTCGTAATAACGCAACACAATTTTTACTGAAAGCAAATTGGTCCAATATACAATATTATTCTCTACTCTGTCGGCAACAAAACCCCATTTTTCAAGATATTTTCTGTTTAATACGACAGCCTTACGTCCACTTGCCGGGAAAGCCTGTATGTTCTCATGGTACCAGTCTACTAGTCGACACTGGAGCCAACATTTTGCTGCATCAGTAAACCCCCCTTCATCCGTGTAATGCTTCCCGTAGAGTGTATCCTTCATTGGGCCAAACAGATGGAAGTTGGAAAATGGGAGACCCAGGCTGCACGATGGATGAGCAAGAACAGGCGAATGAAGTTTTGTGAGCTCCCCTCTGGTGCACAGACTTTGGCGAGGCCTCGCTTTGTCATGGATGAGGTGAAGTTCGTGTGCATTTTTGTGACGACAATACACATCAGAGTTGATGGTTACAGCATGAGAGAGGACGTCGAACAGTACTACTAACAGAGACGTCCATTTGAGAATGGAGGTGTTTGATTGTGATCCGTCTACCACCTCGCTGGCCGGAGTGGCCGTGCGGTTCTAGGCGCTACAGTCTGGAAGCGAGCGACCGCTCTGGTCGCAGGTTCGAATCATGCCTCGGGCATGGATGTGTGTGATGTCCTTAGGTTAGTTAGGTTTAATTGGTTCTAAGTTCTAGGCGACTGATGACCTCAGAAGTTAAGTCGCTTAGTTCTCAGAGCCATTTGTACCATTTTTTTTCTACCACCTCGAATGAGTGTGTCCGTACGTTCCGATACTGCAGGAGCCGCAGATGCTTCCAGCCGGCCGGCGCACTGGTGATCAGACAGGTTTATGCGACGTTGTTGCAATGATGACAGACCCCTTGCCCGACGCCTCATCGTGCTTTTGTTCTCTGTCAGATCTCCGTAAACATTCTGTAAGCACTTACAAATATCTGTGATTCTCTGGTTTTTTCGCCAAGAGAGATTAAATGACAGTTCTCTGCTTGGAACGCATGTCCGTTACAGGCGTCATTTTGCAGATTACCCTATAACGCCGCCACTTATCGGAACTACATGAAACTATGCAGGCGGAGGCGGGAATTTTCCGCAATGTCCGCTACACATTCCGAATTCTTTTCAACCGAAACTGACCGAGAACCAGGATGTGTTCCTCTATTTAATGAACGCGCATCTTATGAACTCCTATACCTAAAAGTCAGTCGCACTTAGCGCTGGCTCTGCGGCTGCGGCTGACGTGACTCCAGGAGCCGTGCGACTACGGCGTCGGGGCATACGCAGTCCGCATGCAGTTCTGACCCGGCTGCTGGAGCGTTGCCTGGCAGGCAGGCTAGCTGAGGGACCGACGGCTGCGGCGCCCGCGCACGTGGGTGGGCGCAAGCGGGGGCGGCGCCGGATGGGGGGCCCGTTCTCTCACCCGCTGTGATGTTAAATAAAGACTCAGTTGCTCCTGATACTCAGCAGAGAGTTTGGACGTTAAGTTAGGGGAATAAGTACGCTTAAGATTCTGTATAACATATACACTACTGCCCATTAAAACTGCTACACCACGAAGATGACGTGCTACAGACGCGAAATTTAACCGACAGTAAGAAGATGCTATGATATGCAAATGATAAGCTTTTCAGAGCATTCACACAAGGCTGGCGCCGGTGGCGACACCTACAACGTGCTGACATGAGGAACGTTTCCAACCGATTTCTCATACACAAACAGCAGTTGACCGGCGTTGCCTGGTGAAACGTTGCTGTGATACCTCGTGCAAGGAGGAGAAATGCGTACCATCACGTTTTCGACTTTGATAAAGGTCGGATTGTAGCCTATCTCGATTGCGGTTTATCGTATCGCGACATTGCTGCTCGCGTTGGTCGAGATGCAATGACTGTTAGCAGAATATGGAATCGGTGCATTCAGGAGGCTAATACGGAACGCCGTGCTGGAGCCCAACGGCCTCGTATCACTAGCAGTCGAGATGACAGGCATCATGGCGGTAACATATCGTGCAGCCACGTCTAGATCCCTGAGTCAACAGATGGGGACGTTTGAAAGACAACAACCATCTGCACGAATAGTTCGACGACGTTTGCAGCAGCATGGACTACCAGCTCGGAGACTAAGGCTGCCGTTACCATTCACGCTGTATCACTGACACGAGCGCCTGCGATGGTGTATTCAACGACGAACCTGGGTGTACGAATGGCAAAACGTCATTTTTTCGGATGAATCCAGGTTCTGTTTACAGCACCATGATGGTCGCATCCGTGTTTGGCGACATCGCGGTGAACGCACATTGGAAGCGTGTATCCGTTATCGCCATGCTGGCGTATCACCCGGCGTGATGGTATGGGGTGCCGTTAGTTACACGTCTCGGTCACCTCTTGTTCGCATTGACGGCACTTTGGACAGTGGACGTTACATTTCAGATGTGTTACGACCCGTGGCTCTACCCTTCATTCGATCCCTGCGAAACCCTACATTTCAGCAGGATAATGCACGACCGCATGTTGCAGGTCCCGTACGGGCCTTTCTGGATATAGAAAATGTTCGACTGCTGCCCTGGCCAGCACATTCTCCAGATCTCTCACCAATTGAAAACGTCTGGTCAATGGTGGCCGAGCAACTGGCTCGTCACAATACGCCAGTCACTACTCTTGATGAACTGTGGTATCGTGTTGAAGCTGCATAGGCAGCTGTACCTGTACACGCCATCCAAGCTCTGTTTGACTCAATGCCCAGGCGTGTCAAGGCCGTTATTATGGCCAGAGGTGGTTGTTCTGGGTACTGATTTCTCACGATCTATGCAGCCAAATTGCGTGAAAATGTAATCACATGTCAGTTCTAGTATAATATATTTGTCCAATGAATACCCGTTTATCATCTGCATTTCTTCTTAATGTAGCAATTTTAATGGCCAGTAGTGTATGTTGGACGAACTTAACCAGCAGTTTAAATGGTGACGTCAGACGGGGATTGTTTCATTTAGGACAGGCAGGATGGAGTTACAGTCACCTGACTGCTATAGACAGGTCTCTACGGGACTGGATTCTTTCTAGTAGGCAAGTTAACTTCCCTTCTCGCCGAACGTTGGTCATCTGTAACGTCATAGAGCTGTGCCAGCATGTTCTGGTCAGCCATCTTGAATTCTCTACTTGGCACAAGAGACTTCCACCAGCATGACAATGCACCACCTTGTATTACTGAAATTCCCGCCAATTTACTTTGGACACTAGCTCTACTTCCACACTGACGTCATAGGAGTGGGGGAAACCTGGCGACGTTGCAATTTCGGGTCAAAATTTGAATTACCCTCCATTTTACACATAGGGTGATTGGCCTTTGTCAGAGGGCTCAAAGGGGGAGGAGTGGTTAAATCCGATGACTCATCGATGGCGTGATGAGTGACGTCATCAGTGACCTAATTTGGACCAGAACGCAATCACTATATCTACTCACATACGGTTGATCTCGTCTGAAATGGTTCAAATGGCTCTGATCACTATGGGACTTAACATCTGAGGTCACCAATCCCCTAGAACTTAGAACTACATAAACCTAACTTGCCTAAGGAGCCGCGCGGGACTAGCCGAGCGGTCTTGGGCGCTGCAGTCATGGACTGTGCGGCTGGTCCCGGCGGAGGTTCGAGTCCTCCCTCGAGCATGGGTGTGTGTGTTTGTCCTTAGGATACTTTACGTTAAGTAGTGTGTAAGTTTAGGGACTGATGACCTTAGCAGTTAAGTCCCATAAGATTTCACAAACATTTAACTAAAAAACTAACCTAAGGACATCACACAAATACATGCACGAGGCAGGATTCGAACCTGCGACCGTATCGGTCGCACGGTTCCAGACTGAAGCGCCTACAACCGCTCGGCCACAACGGGCTGATCTCGTCTGAGAACACTTGCCATCATTATCAATAACCGTCATGTAGCAATCGCTATCTGTGTTTTAAAGTAAATCATGATGCAAAAAGATAGCCAGAGTCGCGAATAATATAGATGTTTATTTAGCAGGTGACTGGTTTCGGGTTAGTTCCCATTTTTGCAGCAGGAGTGTAGCCATGTATGGAAGTGAAACATGGACGATAAATAGTTTGGACGAGAAGAGAATAGAAGCTTTCGAAATGTGGTGCCACAGAAGAATGCTGAAGATTAGATGGGCAGATCACATAACTAATGAGGAGGTATTGAAAAGATTTGGGGAGAAGAGGAGTTTGGGGCACAACTTGACTAGAAGAAGGGATCGGTTGATAGGACATGTTCTGAGGCATCAAAGGATCACCAATTTGGTACTGGAGGGCAGCGTGGAGGGTAAAAATCGTAGAGGGAGACCAAGAGATGAATACACTAAGCAGATTCAGAAGGATGTAGGCTGCAGTAGGTACTGGGAGATGAAGAAACTTGCACAGGATAGAGTAGCACGGAGAGCTGCATCAAACCAGTCTCAGGACTGAAGACCAGAACAACAACAACAACAAGTCAGAATTGCAGTATATGAAAACACGTATTTAAATTAAGTACGTGTACAAAGGGTAAAAGGATTGAAGTGTGTCTTACGTTGTTTGTTTTTAAGATTGTGGTTTACTGTGGAAAAAACCTTTCTCGAAATAAAAGACTCACAGCCCAGTTAGGATGCCACCCCTCCTAGGTTTGCTAATTGCTTCTAACTTGACCTGCATGATGCGTTAACGAACTTCTGTGATGTTCGCTTCGGACGGGACATATATCCGTCGGCATTATTTACTGTTGTTTTCGACATACATTTAACTTTGCAAGTTTTGGTGTGTACCATTTGCGACATCCAATTCATCTATGCTTTGCACTCATGCTTAAGGTAAAATCTCTTTTGATATATTGTAATTTTGACTTCGAGTACATATATTCGTCAGAAAATGCGCAGAGCCCGAAGCCGGTCACCTACTATTTTATTCACAACTGTGGCTGTCTTTTTGTATCATAATTCGATAAGAGTTGCTGGCCCACACTATTCGGCATACCTCTATATTGGCTCTAATTTCTCGAATATTCTCCTCGTCGTCAATACGCGATATGTATATGGGGGAAGTAATATGTTGTCTCACTACTCCTGAAAAGTGCTGTTGCCAAATTTCAATAGTAAATTTCTCCGTGATGCGCAACACCTCTCTTGTAACGTCTGACAATGGAGTTTATCGTCTCCGTAACGCTCTGTCGCCAGCTAGACAATCCCGTGATGAAACGCGACGCTCTTCGTTGGATCTTCTCTATCTCCTCAGTCAGTCCTACCTGATAGGAATCCCAGATGAAAGAACAATACTCAAGAATCGGGCGAACAAGAGCCTTATAAGCCACTTCTTTCGCGGATGAGTTACATTTCCTGAATCTAAGTCTGGTGTCTGCTTTTACCGCAATCTGTTTTAGATGGTCATTCCACATAATATCGCTCTGGATAGTTACGCCTAGATATTTTACGGCAGATGCTGTCTCCAGATGTTTGTCATCAATAGTGTAGCTGTAGAGTAGTGAATTTCTTTTCCTATGTATGCGCAATATGTTACATTTATTTACGTTCAGGGTCAACTGCCAGAGCCTGCACCATTCATCAGTTCTTTGCAGGTCGTCCTGCAAATTCTTACTACCTTCTGGCATTTACTGCTGCTACAATGGCAGGTTATCAAGATTTAAGTGAGTTTGACCGTGCTGTTATAGTCGGCGCACGAGCGATTGGACACAGCATCTCCGAGGTAGCGACGAAGTGGAGATTTTCTCGTACGACCGTTTCACGAGTGCACCGTGAATATCAGGAATCCGGAGAAATACCAAACCTTCGAATTCGCTACGGCCAGAAAAAGAACCTGCAAGAACAGAACCAATGACAACTGAAGAGAATCGTTCAACGTGATAGAAGTGCTATCCTCCCGCAAACTGCTGCAGATTTCAGTGCTGGGCCGTCAACAAGAGTAAGCGTGCGAACCATTCAACGAAACATCACTGATATGGACTTTCGGAGTCGAAGTCCCACTCGTGTACCCTTGATGACGCTTCGCCTGGGCCCGTCAACACCGACACTGAACTGTTAATGACTGGAAACATGTTGCCTGGTCGGACGAGTCTCGTTTCAAATTGCATCGAGCGGATGGACGTGTACTGGTATGGAGACAACCTCATGAATCCATGGACCCTGCATGTCAGCAGCGGACTGTTCAAGCTGGTGGAGGTTCTGTGACGGTGTGGGGCTTATGCAGTTGGAGTGACATGGGAATCCTGATACGTCTAGGTACGACTCTGACAGGTGACACATACGTAAGCATCCTGTCTGATCACCTTCATACATTCTACATCTACATACATACTCCGCAATCCACCATACGGTGCGTGGCGGAGGGTACCTCGTACCACAACTAGCATCTTCTCTCCCTGTTCCACTCCCAAACAGAACGAGGGAAAAATGATTGCCTATACGCCTCTGTACGAGCCCTAATCTCTATTATCTTATCTTTGTGGTCTTTGCGCGAAATATAAGTTGGCGGTAGTAGAACTGTACTGCAGTCAGCCTCAAATGCTGGCTCTCTAAATTTCCTCAGTAGCGATTCACGAAAAGAACGCCTCCTTTCCTCCAGAGACTCCCACCCGAGTTCCTGAAGCATTTCCGTAACACTCGCGTGGTGATCAAACTTACCAGTAACAAATCTAGCAGCCCGCCTCTGAATTGCTTCTATGTCCTCCCTCAATCCGACCTGATAGGGATCCCAAACGTTCGAGCAGTACTCAAGAATAGATCGTATTAGTGTTTTATAAGCGGTCTCCTTCACAGATGAAGCACATCTTCCCAAAATTCTACCAACGAACCGAAGACGACTATCCGCCTTCCCCACAACTGCCATTACATGCTTGTCCCACTTCATATCACTCTGCAATGTTACGCCCAAATATTTAATCGACGTGACTGTGTCAAGCGCTACACTACTAATGGAGTATTCAAACGTCACAGGAGTCTTTTTCCTATTCATCTGCATTAATTTACATTTATCTATATTTAGAGTTAGCTGCCATTCTTTACACCAATCACAAATCCTGTCCAAGTCATCTTGTATCCTCCTACAGTCACTCAACGACGACACCTTCCCGTACACCACAGCATCATCAGCAAACAGCCGCACATTGCTATCCACCCTATCCAAAAGATCATTTATGTAGATAGAAAACAACAGCGGACCTACCACACTTCCCTGGGGCGCTCCAGATGATACCCTCACCTCCGATGAACACTCACCATCGAGGACAGCGTACTGGGTCCATTGTGCATTCCGACGGACTTGGGCAATGACCATGCGACACCCCACACGTCCAGAATTTCTACAGAGTGGCTCCAGGAACACTCTTCTGAGTTTAAACACTTCCGCTGATCACCAGGCACCCCAGACACGAACAATATTGAGCATATCTGGGCGGCCTTGGAACGTGCTGTTCAGAAGAGATCTCCACCCTCTCGTACTCTTTCGGATTTATGAACAGCCCTGCAGGATTTATGGTGTCAGTTTCCTCCAGCACTACTTCAGATACTAGTCGAGTCCATGTCACGTCGTGTTGCGGCACTTCTGCGTGCTCGCGGTGGCCCTACGCGATATTATGCACGTGTTCTAGTTTCTTTGGCTCTTCGGTGTATTTTAACATCGTTTGGCTGAACAGCAGCAATATGGCTGCTGACGGTCCCTCGCCCTCCCCAAGTTAGGGGGGAATACGACGATCAATAAAAAAACACGAAAACAGTAGGAAACCTGGAGCGTGTGCGCTACACGCACAGCCTGTGAATTAAAACTTGGTCGGCTGCCAGTAACTGTGAAGAAAAAGTCAGAGTCGTTGAGTTAAGGTGTCAACAAAACTGGCTGCCCATTGCAATCTAAGGGCGGCCACCTCTACGATCTAGCAATCCTGTAGGATGCGGAAGTCGCTAGAGGAAGTGTTGTCTTCCACTCCAGCTGTAGTGCTGTATCTGATCGTCGTCTAGTGGTAAACGCCGCACAATGTAGACTCCTTCACAGATGAACCACATCTTCCCAAAATTCTACCAACGAACCGAAGACGACTATCCGCCTTCCCCACAACTGCCATTACATGCTTGTCCCACTTCATATCGCTCTGCAATGTTACACTAAACAACCGAACTAGGTTAATAATTGGCTCCTTTTACCGACCTCCCGACTCAGCAGCATTAGTGGCAGAACAACTGAGAGAAAATTTGGAATACATTTCACATAAATTTTCTCAGCATGTTATAGTCTTAGGTGGAGATTTCAATTTACCAGATATAGACTGGGACACTCAGATGTTTAGGACGGGTGGTAGGGACAGAGCATCGAGTGACGTTATACTGAGTGCACTATCCGAAAATTACCTCGAGCAATTAAACAGAGAACCGACTCGTGGAGATAACATATTGGACCTACTGATAACAAACAGACCCGAACTTTTCGAATCTGTATGTACAGAACAGGGAATCAGTGATCATAAGGCCGTTGCAGCATCCCTGAATATGGAAGTTAATAGGAATATAAAAAAAGGGAGGAAGGTTTATCTGTTTAGCAAGAGTAATAGAAGGCAGATTTCAGACTACCTAACAGATCAAAACGAAAATTTCTGTTCCGACACTGACAATGTTGAGTGTTTATGGAAAAAGTTCAAGGCAATCGTAAAATGCGTTTTAGACAGGTACGTGCCGAGTAAAACTGTGAGGGACGGGAAAAACCCACCGTGGTACAACAACAAAGTTAGGAAACTACTGCGAAAGCAAAGAGAGCTCCACTCCAAGTTTAAACGCAGCCAAAACCTCTCAGACAAACAGAAGCTAAACGATGTCAAAGTTAGCGTAAGGAGGGCTATGCGTGAAGCGTTCATTGAATTCGAAAGTAAAATTCTATGTACCGACTTGACAGAAAATCCTAGGAAGTTCTGGTCTTACGTTAAATCAGTAAGTGGCTCGAAACAGCATATCCAGAGCTGTTTCACAGAGGAAGACCGCACTGCAGTTCCTTCTCTAAATCCTCGCACAAACGAAAAAATGGCTGACATCGAAATAAGTGTCCAAGGAATAGAAAAGCAACTGGAATCACTCAATAGAGGAAAGTCCACTGGACCTGACGGGATACCAATTCGATTCTACACAGAGTACGCGAAAGAACTTGCCCCCCTTCTAACAGCCGTGTACCGCAAGTCTCTAGAGGAACGGAGGGTTCCAAATGATTGGAAAAGAGCACAGATAGTCCCAGTCTTCAAGAAGGGTCGTCGAGCAGATGCGCAAAACTATAGACCTATATCTCTTACGTCGATCTCTTGTAGAATTTTAGAACATGTTTTTTGCTCGCGTATCATGTCATTTCTGGAAACCCAGAATCTACTATGTAGGAATCAACATGGATTCCGGAAACAGCGATCGTGTGAGACCCAACTCGCTTTATTTGTTCATGAGACCCAGAAAATATTAGATACAGGCTCCCAGGTAGATGCTATTTTTCTTGACTTCCGGAAGGCGTTCGATACAGTTCCGCACTGTCGCCTGATAAACAAAGTAAGAGCCTACGGAATATCAGACCAGCTGTGTGGCTGGATTGAAGAGTTTTTAGCAAACAGAACACAGCATGTTGTTATCAATGGAGAGACGTCTACAGACGTTAAAGTAACCTCTGGCGTGCCACAGGGGAGTGTTATGGGACCATTGCTTTTCACAATATATATAAATGACTTAGTAGATAGTGTCGGAAGTTCCATGCGGCTTTTCGCGGATGATGCTGTAGTATACAGAGAAGTTGCTGCATTAGAAAATTGTAGCGAAATACAGGAAGATCTGCAGCGGATAGGCACTTGGTGCAGGGAGTGGCAACTGACCCTTAACATAGACAAATGTAATGTATTGCGAATACATAGAAAGAAGGATCCTTTATTGTATGATTATATGATAGCGGAACAAACACTGGTAGCAGTTACTTCTGTAAAATATCTGGGAGTATGCGTACGGAACGATTTGAAGTGGAATGATCATATAAAATTAATTGTTGGTAAGGCGGGTACCAGGTTGAGATTCATTGGGAGAGTGCTTAGAAAATGTAGTCCATCAACAAAGGAGGTGGCTTACAAAACACTCGTTCGACCTATACTTGAGTATTGCTCATCAGTGTGGGATCCGTACCAGGTCGGGTTGACGGAGGAGATAGAGAAGATCCAAAGAAGAGCGGCGCGTTTCGTCACAGGGTTATTTGGTAACCGTGATAGCGTTACGGAGATGTTTAACAAACTCAAGTGGCAGACTCTGCAAGAGAGGCGCTCTGCATCGCGGTGTAGCTTGCTCGCCAGGTTTCGAGAGGGTGCGTTTCTGGATGAGGTATCGAATATATTGCTTCCCCCTACTTATACTTCCCGAGGTGATCACGAATGTAAAATTAGAGAGATTAGAGCGCGCACGGAGGCTTTCAGACAGTCGTTCTTCCCGCGAACCATACGTGACTGGAACAGGAAAGGGAGGTAATGACAGTGGCACGTAAAGTGCCCTCCGCCACACACCGTTGGGTGGCTGCGGAGTATCAATGTAGATGTAGATGTAGAAAACCGCGAGTTTGAATTTACGCCTTCCTTTAATTGCTAAACAGTACAAGTCTGATTCAGACTCAGAGATAATTTTCTTCTTTTTCTAACCCACCAGTAATAGAAAAACTCTTCAGAAACTTTTCTGCGAAAGTGCTCGCTGCTGTGTCAAGATCAGAACAGTTTGTGACCGAGAGTTTACTCGTCATTCGGCACACCACCACCTGCGGCGTGACGCCAGCCAGTGTTCACACAAGTGATCGCCATGCAGCGCACCTATGACTCGTTTGTGCTCTCGCATAGGGCAGCGTGAAATTTTTTATTGTTGTAGTTTGAGTTTCTGTGTGAAACAACTCCGGTAAATCGAGTGAATAAACTGCACTAATACAAAGCACATAGTATATATATCAATTGTCATCTATTATTTCAAGTTCTAGTATATATGAACGTTATTTAAGTTTTATAAAATAGAGTCGCAAGAGGATAAAGTCTAGAATTTGTGACATGTTCGCTTTTGATTTAATAGAGGTGTTTAGATGGGGCAGATAGCTCGAACCTTTATCACCTGTGAGGTGAACGCTTTCGGACAAATGATGCCAGGCGAAGATTTTATTTTTTAGATATATATCGTCCCGGCATGAATGACTTTCCGCATTCAGGAAATCTCTATTGATATGTATTGAACTGTGACCATTTAACTTTCGTAAGACATTCACACTCAGCAGGCAATGTTCCGAAGTCATGTGTAGGAGAACTGCATGCACTAATTCGAAGCAAGGTAAATCAAAAGCGTAACTACGAGAGGGTGCTGAAAAGTAACGCCTCCGAATTTTTTATTCTGTTCTCCTTAGCGGTTGAGCTATTACATACTAAGCAGTTTACTCGGTCGAATTTTCCGCTTCGCTGACACACATTGCAAGCTTCTACCGCTAGAGGGCTCCGAGCTGCAGTATGTAACACGGCGGTGGGTGACGTAACTATGTCGGTGCCAAAGAAACCCTGCTATCACGAATTCGAATAGTTCGTCTACACACAGAGCACCCTCTGCTTCAGCGCGACAGTGCCAGATCACACACGAGCGCTGCGACATCTGCAACAATCCGAAGCCTTGTGTTCACTGTCATCGATTATCCTCCATAGAGACCAGACTTTGTCCCATCAGATTTTCATCTGTTTCCAAAATACGGAGAACTTCACTTTGATAGTCATGAAGCCATACAAGCAAAAGTGAGGTTGTGGCGCCATGAACAAAGCTAGACATTCTGCAGTGACAGTCTCAACAAACTGGTCTCTCATTGGGAGAAGTGTCTTGGTCGTCAAGGTGACTATGTTGAGTAATAAGTACGTAGACATAAAGAATAAAGATGTAGAATGTTAAAAAAGGTTTGTTTTGTTTTCACATAAAAAATTCGGAGCCGTTACTTCTCAGCGGACCCTCGTATTACTGCAGTTTTGCTCAAATGTCATCAGTTCACTCACTGAGCAAGCCTATGCAATATTGTTACAGGTGCCTTTATGTTATCTTTATGTTAACTGCCTAAGAAGAATTTATGGCTTAGCCCTAACAGAAAATACCTGCTTGAGTTAAGACGACTGTGACCAGAAAAAAGTTTGTATCTGGTAGCACAAAACAGGTGTTGTGCACTACAGACTGCTGCCCAGTGATGTGCCCATCGCGTTTGTTGCCAACGACTGAGCTACATTTACTAGAGTCATTACTTATTTCATGAAAAATTATAGCTACGGTATCTCTGACTACACTACAGTGTAAAGTTAGTTAGTTAGTTACAGGTTCCATGCATCATTATGCATGATAGATTGTAATGATGTGGAACAAGTCACTTTACATTCACTCGAAAATTAATTTGTACACGCGGTTACATTCTGAACATTTCTAACCTTTTTTACAAAACCAGAAAGATATACAGAAGTGAGTTAGTAATTCCTACCCACTACCTTTTACACATTACAGTAATATAAATTATTCTACAGAATAGAAGGAGTTGTCAAGAAGAAACTTTCTGTTTGTTATCAAATTTTACTTTTCTGTCTGGCAGATATTTTACATAACCGGGTAAACTTTCTGTTTGTTATCAAATTTTACTTTTCTGTCTGGCAGATATTTTACATAACCGGGTAAGTGATCAAAAATTTTTGTTGCAGTATTGTGCACCCCTTTCTGTGCTAAAGAAAACTTTAATGCAGAGTAATGAATGTCATTTTTCCTTCTGGTAGTGTAATTATGTACCTCATTGTTCCTTTTGAATTTTAGTGGATTACTTACAACAAACTTCTTGAAGGAATAATTATAATGTGAAGCAGTTGTCATAATGCCCAAGTTCTTAAACAGATGTCTACAAAACTATCGTGGGCGAACACAACATACTATTCTTACAGCACGCTTTTGTGCAATGATGACTTTCGTTTGTAAACATGAGTTACTCCTGAGCGTTATTCTAAATTACATTACTGAACGAAAATATGCAAAACACAACTTACAGTTTTGTCTCTCCCCAAGATCTGCAATGATTCTAAGCGCAAATGTGGCTGAACTAAGTTGATTTAGGCGTTCCAAAATATGATTTTTTTCCAATTTAAATTCTCAGTATCATTGACCCCCGAGAATTTTGAAGTTCCCACCCAATTTACTATTTCCTCGCCATGTATTAAACTTACCACTGGTGTAGTACCTCTAGATGAGCAGAACTGAATGTGTTGTGTTGTTTTAAAATTGAGGGTGAGACCATTCGCAGAAAACCAGTCATGGTACTTTTAAGAATTTTGTTTACCATTTCTTCTGCTTCTGTATGTATATTTGCATTGATTACAACACTGGTGTAATCTGCAAAAATAAATAATTCTCCTTGTTGTTTACTAGATAGAAGATCGTTTACATATACGAGGAACAGTAGTTGACCTAAGACTGAACCTTGGGGAACCCCATACGTGATTTCTCCCAGTCAGAATTATGCCCCTGGACTGTATTGCATGAATTACTAAGTACAATTTTCTGCATTCTTTGGTTAGATATGACATTATCCACTGGGTGGCTATACCATCGCTTTCATAAAATGTCAATTTATCTAGAAGAATACTGTGATTCATACAGTCAAAAGCCTTAGAGATGTTGCAGAAAATATCAACAAGCGCTGTTTTATTATTTAATTCTTGTAAAATCTGGCGACTGAACATGTAAATGGCGTTCTTAGTACAGCCACCCTTCTGAAACCCAAACTGTGATTTGCTAAGGATACTATTGGTGCTAAGGGGAGATACTGTTCTAGAATACATCGTCTTTACAACAATTTTAACAATTTTGGAGAATGATCTCAACAGTGAAACAGGTCGGTAGTTACTGACGTCACTGTCACCTTTCTCAAAGAGGGGTTTAACAACGGCACATTTCAGCCTCCCTGGAAAAATGCCTTGAGTCAGTGATGTATTACATATTTCTGATAAGACTGAATTATTATATGGAAACGAATTTTTAGTACTCTATTGGAAACACCATCAAAACCATATGAGGCTTTATTTTTGAGAGAATATGTAATTTTCTTAATTTCAGAAGGAAAAGGCGATACATTCAAATGACTGAATTTTAAGAAAGTTTCATTTTCAACATACGGCTGTGATATTGCTCTTGAACTGGTTGTCCATATTCTTTCGCCAGTGTTTAAGAAATGATTATTGAATGCATTTGCTATCTATGACTCATCATTTATAGCCCTTTCATTCAATCCAGTAGCAACGTAATCTCTTTGTATGGCTTGTTGTTCAGTCTCTCGTTGCACTATATTCCATATAGCCTTAAGTCTGTTGTCGGAAGTACTGATTTCTGATATTATGTGCATGTTCTCTGGTTTTTAATAACCTTTCTTAGTAATTATGAGCACTTTTTGCGGTGTGCAACTACTGCAGGATTGTTTCCTGTTCTTCCCAAAGGATACATTCCCTTTTCCTTTCACAAGTTTTTTCCCTCTAGTGATCCATAATTTTTTACATGGTTGTTTAGTGTCGTTTCTGATTAGCTTATGCGGAAAGCTATTTTCTGACAATGACATGAATTTATCATGGGATGGATTAAATTTTATGTTAGCATTTGGTTCATTATAAATTACATCTCATGTCGTTTCTTATAAACTACTATTAACAACATTTCTTCTGGAATCGTAATTATTCTAACTGTTTTTTCCTGAGGCGTACCCTTGCTGTAAGGCGCTGTGTTACTTATCCCAACTAATCGTGCATCATGTTCAGTGACAGCATTTGTTACTGAGTAAACAGGTACTTTCTTACTTTGAGCTTCATAAAAGACAACATTATCAATTACGGTCCTACTGCCTTTACCCACCCGTGTTAGAAAGTTAATTACTGACACCAAATTGTAGGATCCAAATAAGGTTTACAGGTCATTTTTCCTATCAGAATCATTTAGGAAATCTACATCTATTAACTGCTTGCTACTCTCTGACAGATAGCACAGTAAGAAATTCAGATTCCTCATAAATAGTTCAAACTTTCCCAGCGGAAATCTATATACAGTTACAATTAAAAGCGAACTATTTTCAGCATTAATTCATGGTGATGATTATGATGTTGATTTATGGCGGAGGGCGCTAAAGTATTAACTCATAAGCACATACTATGTGCTGATCACTACAAAATCTACTTGTCTCAATGTTTTTGAACTTTTGTTCTGTCTTAATGTATGTAACGACTCCTCCTTTCGCTATGTTATTTCTGCAAAAGTAAGCTGCAGTAGTGCAATCTTTTCTATGTAACTCCCATCCAATCCTGTGGTTACGTGGTGCTCAAGACAGGCACAGGCTGTCTATCTTTTCCGAAGTCTCTAAATTTTCCAATTAGACATAAATCTCTTCTACCTCACTACTCAGTCCTCTTAATATTTTGATTAAATAAGTTAACTGTACTTTTCTGCATGTTATTAAGCATTTTGTGCGACTCTTCTGTTATTTTGACTTCTTTCGTAACAGGGTGCGTGAATCCTGATTGTAACCTAAAAGAAGGTGCCCCTATGACACCAGTAACCACATAGATCTTGCTATGTGTGATGATGGCCCGCCATACATTATCTGTAAGAAGCTCAGCCAACCTAAATTTCCCCTCTCCTATTCAGGCGTAGGCCGTGTCTAGTATGTTCCCAACTCCGAGTTGTATCAAGTGGCCCTGCACTTGTATGAGATTTAACTTCAGTCAGCAGCAGCCTGCTCAACTCAGTGTTCATGTGGCTCAGAGCACTGTTTACCCAGGGCTGGTCATGGCGCTGCCGGACCTCCAAAAAACTCACATTTATGTGCGTAGTTGCTACTCCTGTTCTATCCATGTCACCCTTAATGCTGTAATTACTGTTCTTAGCCAGGCTGTTCTCTGCTCCACCAACTGTAATGACCTGATCCTCTTTGTCAAGACATTTGCACAAATTCCCAATGTCCTCTGTCACCTGGATGAGACAAGCACTTGACTTTACAATATTTGTGACCTGATACCCTTTCCCTAATTTGTCCTGTACCATCTGCTCTACACCCCTCCCATGTCGTACCTAGCAGCAAGACTCTTTTTTCCCTACTCTCTTTCGGTAGCAACCCACACTGAGTTTCTTTGCTAGAAGTCTGCAGCTGGAAGAGGCTCTTCCCCTCCTACTTCAGGTAACATGTCAAATTTATTCGATACAGTAAGCTCAAATGTTGATAAAGTTGAAGAGCCCTTCCCCTTTCGCGCATTGCTTGCTACCTTTTACCCAGTTTCCAAGATCCTTTTCCCCTTCAACCTACCTAGTTCAAATTCGCGTGATCTAATTTAGCCCGAAGGGCACAAATCTTCGCCTCCTGCTCAGCGATTCTCTTGTCTTTTTTCAAAGCCTGCAGCACCATGGGAGAGCATCGCAGAGTTTCCCATTCAGTTCCTCACTAAGTCCTCCCCAGTGAAACCCGGCCCACGGTCTACACATACCGCTCCCTCTGTGACTATCCAGCGGCAACACCCACACTTATCACGCATTGCAACACAGACTACACGCTTAAAAATAGAATTAAATCACTTAACACACTTTACACTGCACTAATTTTCGTTACTTATGAGCAGCAAAAATTAGCCCTACGGGATATAAAGTGAAACAGTATTTATTTCCACTTTCAACAAGAACTTAGCACTCATCTTCAGTATCCGTTAAATTATTTTAATCATAACAGACTGTAAGTCTATTGTACACATACTGTATGTAAACAACTGACTAGAGCGAAAGACTCTTCAGTCAGACAAATTAAGATTTACGCTAATTTCCGGTTATACGAACTTAAAGGGAGTCGTACCGCCCTATATCGACAATGTTAAATTGGCTATATAAATGCCCCGTTTTCTCAGGAACTGTTGAGTATATAAATGTGGTATTTTTATCACATGTTCTCCCATGTTTTGTGACTGTATTGCTCTACAATCACTTTGAAATAACAACTGGAAAAAAAGTTATTATTTTTTCCCTAAACATATAATTTTTTGGTGCAGATTTTCACAATTTTAATCTCTTGAATTTTAACTATTACAGTAAATACTACTAAAGTAGAGCTACAACATTATTGTACTATCTATGTTATGTGGTTGGCTCAAATGGCTCTGAGCACTATGTGACTTAACTTCTGAGGTCATTAGTCGCCTAGGACTTAGAACTAATTAAACCTAATTAACCTAAGGACATCACACACATCCATGCCCAAGGCAGGGTTCGAACCTGCGACCGTAGCGGTCGCTCGGTTCCAGACTGTAGCGCCTAGAACCGCACGGCCACTCCGGCCTATGTTATGTGGTAAATAATTCATTGATGTAGATTCAGCAGTTTCTGAGAAAAAGGGGCTTTTATACTGAAAACTGTCATGTTGAGAAAATTGCGTTTAAAGAAAAAATTTTAATATACAGCCAACTGATACATAAAAAATATGTTAGAATCCTCCTGGATGGTAGTCCTCATCTCCTCCTTCATATTCCTCACCCAGTGCTGTCCTCCTTCTCTTGGATCTGGCTTCTTTTGACATATTGTTTGTTGCAATCTCTGCCTTCATGATTCGCAGTTGGTCCAAGTCCATCACACTTTTAGTGTTGTTGTAAACTTTATGAATGCCAAGATATTCCAAAACCTGTAGTCTTCCAGAATACCCATCATTAAAAGTAAGAACAGCATCCAAAACACCAAGTTCAAAGACTGACCTTCCAACAAACACATTTTTTTTGCATCCTTGACCATCCAACATTGTTAAATGATTCATTCGCATTTTGTGTTTTGCCCTTGAGACATTTCTTCAAGAGCTCTGGTTGGGCAACATCCTGAAACACAGGTTTCATGGCAAGTATAACAGCATTTGGTATAGTAATTTTCTGCGAGAAAGTGTCTACTTTACCCTCCTCTTTTGCCTTCAAGTATTTACACCATTCAGTGGAACACATGTTGTGTATTGGGTCAGCATCTGTAGACAGCTTGTGAAAATAAATTGCCCAAACAGCTCTCTTCATACCACCTAAATTATCTCTATTACGTCTAATAGGCATACCATAATATTGTGTAATCTGGTCAATTTGTTTATCAGTCAGTCGACGTCTTAGACCATCAGATAACTTGGTACTTCCCAACTGCTGTTTGAGTCTACGTAGTCTCGTGCCCATCCTCTTTTGCACATGATTAATGCACTCTAGTTTTGTAATTGACAAATCACCATAGGGTTTACTCTCCACCACTGCCTTATACGATCGTGAGTCTCCATCCCCAAGAATACTCATGTAGCGAACAGCACGGTCAGGCTGAGAACGTTGGAACATTTTCATTGCAGAAGCAACCTCCATCCCTCCACTAGTTCCTTCATAGTTTCTCTGACAATTCATTTCACGCTTAGATTGCTTTTCAGTACTCTTGCCTGCTTGCCTACAGTCCTGACAGTACATAGTCAACACATCAACATCCAACACTTTCCCATTGTCGATGCTGATAATAGATGCACATGAATTCTTTGTCTGGAAACCTCTTTTTTGCCAGGATCCATCGAATGATGTTGCTATGTCAGAACAGCTACAGCCTGCTCTGCTGCTGTAGTCATTGACTCATAGCACACACCTTGACACTACTGCTTGCTATTGAATTGTATTTGATAGATTTTGTAGGGGGACTAGAGAGGTTCAGCAAGCCACAAAGAACCTTACCAGCGTAATGGCCTTTTCCTATGCATCTAAGACCATAGAAGTATCTTAGATTAGTGTCAAAAAGTCCATTCCTTACAGTTACTTCTGAAGTCTTGAAAGTCTTTTCGCTTTTACAGTTCAAACACATTATTTGTGAAGTGCACACCAGACCATTGCGTAGAGATAGCTTTTCATAAATTTCAGTTTCCCCTCCACATATACGACAACACACTGTTTCACACAAAGCTGAAATAAGTATATGGAGATTAATAATGATATTGCCGTTTGTTTCACTGTCTGAAGCTGCGTTGTATTTTACATCATTACCCAGCAGTTTTTCTTGGAAGCACTTGGAGGAGTAGAAGGACTGTCACTATTTTCAACCAAATTATCACGCACTTCGGCGCTAACTACTCGTTTTACTGCTGCTATATTTGTTCTGTAGTATCTGTTTCCTTTGTTTCGTATTTTTTTAAACACTCCTTTTGGTTTAGTCATGACGAAAACTATCACAGGAAACACAGAAACTAAAACGTGGCAAATGGATAACTGTTGTTGTCAAACACAAACAAATGTACAGTTCAATGAGTTTACTGCGAAGTACCGCCAGTGTAGGCACCTTATGAAACGGAGAGTTCTCTACAAAATAAAAGAAACCACAGCCTTCTAGGCTATATAGTCCCAGAGAAAAATGCCAATATGCGAAATGATGGAAAACAAATTTCTCGGAAATATTGCATGATTATTTTCAAATATTTATTTAAAATAGTAAATAATCGAATATTTCAATAAAACCAACACCAAATTAAGCATAAACATCCATATTTTCGTAATTTGCATAAAAGTAAAAACGTCAAATTTCGTCATTTTGGGCGGTACGACTCCTCTTCAAAGTGGTAGATACGGTGAAATTAAATTGTTGAGAAGAAAAACAGAACAATTAAGCGGGACTCTCCAAATTAATTGTGCCAAATCCTAAACCAATATATTATGACAACCCTACCTTACGATATTTTCGCGTTTTCTGGACTAATACATATAAAGTGATACCTTTAATAGTAAGCTTAAAAACGCACTGGTGCACTATTTAATGAGTAAATTGTACTACATTAGCTGTAATTAGAATCTAAATAACTTATCGATACGAGAGCGCAAAACTCGGACGCCTCGCCTGGTGTGGGGCTCCGTGTTCCTGAACAGCTGTTTGCATTGCAGCCACCCAGGCCAAATCCAAATTTTTCTCTCCCAGTACGCCACTGTAAATGTGTCATGGAAATTATTTGCAGTTTCCCAGAAATTAAGACATAACAGTTTGCGTTCACTACAGAGGTGATACGTGGCCTCGTAGATCTTCAGTTTCTTATTTTTCAGCCTGTGGGAATTGTAGGACGCTTTGTGACAGGCAAATAAGTATTTCCAAATATGTCGGATGACACCAATAATACATTAAACGTATTCGCAGTTGTGAATACGAATAACAACTGTATAAGGGAATAACAGCAATGAAAATGTGGGGGGGCTGGGTCTCGAGCCCGAATTTCTCATTTAACGCGAGCGGTCGCTTTAAATGCTTTGACTATTCATGCAAGACTTACGACCAGACCCAAACTTCCATATGTAATCGTTCCTGCGTTACAAACCGTACTACTACACAAATTATGTAATTCCCTTACAGGAGAGGACATTTTAATTAGATGTCGCTGCCTCGTGTCGGCGGATAAATCGACATTGCATTGCCCGTGTTGTTAAGAAGAACGACGCGATGTTGTTTCAGATATGGATGCATGTAATGCATATGAAACGAGTCATCCAAAAAAATGGCGGACTTCTTCAAAGACTTCACGAAAAAAACACCCTAATTGCCTAATATCTTACTATTTTTGTCAATTTAGGTACACTGTTGTCATAGACAGTTCATGTTTTATTAAAATAGACTTTTATCGTGCGGTTATCGTCGTTAGTGGTAATTTATTTGCATTAATATGCTGCATATTCTAATAGATTTTTCTATTATTTTATTGACTACAGGAGTAAACAAAGAGTTAAATTATTCAGTAGTAGTATACACTGCTCTGCAAAACTTAAAGACAATATAGATAATGTAACACAACATTTCACAACTCGGTGGAATTGAGTGAAAGTGCGGGAGTGAAAGTGAGTCGTTCACAGAAAGCTGGACGGCACAAGGCGTGAGGTCACCGTGATTATAGCTGTGAAGGAACGTGTAAAGACAGAGTTTGTCAGTGAGCAGTTATGGTGCACTGTGGTGTTGTTCATTATCGCATGGCCAGGAGACAACGTTTGGATGGTTTCACGTCGGGAAGAATCATCGGGAAACTGGAAGAAGGACGAAGTATGACTAATATATCAGGAGTTCGCTGTAGCTCGCAGTATTATTTCACGTACACGGGGAGCGTTCTGAATCACAGATAATACTGCCCGAAGGGCAGGTGGTGGTCTATCGCGGTGAGCTACATTGTGCAACATGCAAAAAGGGACCCACGTCGAACAGTAGGTTCAATTACAACCACATTTAACAGGACTGCAACGCATGCAGTCTCACGCTTCACGGTAGTACGGTAACGGTATGGGGATGGTCTCTTTGCCCGACGACCAGTACGCTATGTTATGTTGACACCTTCACAACGACGGCACTGTTTGCAGTGGTGCAAGGAGCATAGGGACTGGACCACCGAGGAGTGGGGTCGCGTTCTCTTCTTGGATGAGCGTAGCTTCAGTATGAGTCGTTATTCTAGACACACCGTCATATCTGGGGACGTGAGAAGACGTAATGTACCCAGGAGCACTGTCGAAAAAGATCGTTTCGTTTGTCCAACCAGTGAATGGAGGTGTAATGTTGCATGCAAGTACTGACTTTCACATCCCTCAACACGGTACACGTTATTGTGACGCTGTACTGCGTCCTCAAGTGCGTCATAACAATGTTTTATGTGTGATCCAAGTTTCATCGAGCTATGTTACCTGGCCGTGACCGATCATGCGAGAGTTAAGAAGATTATTCGGAAAAAGTGGTCCGATTTCTTATAAAACATCAGAGACCTTTTAAAAAACTGTTTTTATCTAACGCTTTACACGTTTCCATATTTTTCTACGTAGTTTCCACATGTGTTTAAACATTTGTCATAACATTCTACAAGTTTTTGAGTCCGTAACTCATAGACGTCTGCCGCCTGTGAGGATAACCAGTCCTTAACTGCTTTCACCTCGTCATCTGTTGCGAATTGCTTGCCCTTGAGAAACTTGTTTAGGTAGCAGAGCAAGTCTGCACTGCACGGTGCATGGACAGTCTGTTCCCATACAAAAGATTTGATCAGATTTTGGGTGTGAATGACAGAATCAGATCTGGCTTTGTCATACAGGAACAAAAATCCAGACATCAGAGGGCCATGTGACTTATTCTATATTGCAAGTCGAAGTTTAGTCAGGGTTGCGCAGCAAGCAGCTGCGTATATTGTGGTCCCATGCTGCATAAACTCGACTTACAAGACTCCATGTCTATACCAAAACACAGTTGCCATGACCCTACATGTCGATATTGTCTGCTTTGTCTTGACTTTCACTGGTGATGTCGTGTGCTGCCATTCTATTGACTGACGTTGTGACTCTGAAGTCATGAGAAACCCACGTCTCGACCCCTGAGACAATGTTCTCTGAAAGTTGATTACGTTCCATATGATCGGTCCAAAAAATCAAGAACACCAGTCATTCTTGCCACTTTGGGTTCCTCATTAAGCAGCCGAGGAACTGAACGTGCGCACAATTTGAAACTGCAACTTTTCGAGACAATCTTGTGCACAGTTGTTCTACCCAAATTCGAAAGTTTCAATGCTAAAGCTGAAATTGTGAATCACCGGTCTTCACGAATCTATTCGTCCATGGTTTCGATCAAATCTTCTGAGATTTCTGATGGTCAGCCTGATCGCACTACATCGTGGACATTTTGCCGTCCATCCATAAACGCTCTCACACACTTAACGCACTCTGCTGTCATGCACCTCACTCACCTGTCGATAAATTTCCGCTGCTGCAACGTTCCTTGCTGCCAGAAACCGAATCATTGACTGTATTTCAAAGTCGGTGGGCTGATCAATAGTTTCAAACATTTTCAGCGAACACTATAAACACCACACTGCAACAATACCAATGCAAATGGCGTCGTTTGACAAGGAAAACGTGCTGGGAGTCGGTGCGCATGCGCGTTTCAATGTTCGCCCGACATTCAGTAAGTTATGGCGACCTTACTTTCAGAATAACACTCGTACTTTCGTCCTTAAGTTTTGCACACCAGCAACCAACAACTGTTAATGCAGTGTTGTAGATAATTTTTCTTACAATGTGAGCGAAAGGCCTGTCAGTTGTTGGCAATAAAGGCCGATCGGAAAGCAGTTCATAGTGCATCACACGTTTATACCACCAGAGGCAACGTATTATCTGGTCTCCAAGGAGATGTCTTTCGTTGGAGCTCAACCCTTAATTACTTCTTAAGAAATTAACGTGTGGGCATCTTAACTCGTCATCAGTAACAATACTGCATAGGAATGATGGCGTTCAGGCAAAAATGGAGCAATCATTAGTAGTGGAACAAGGCAGTCGTCACCCCAAGTACCGTTATCCAAGATGGCGGCAATGACGCAAGTACGTGATATCAGCTGATGACGCGATTGACATCATTCAAGATGGCGGGAAATTTGAATTTTTAGAGGCAAGATAGCTCAATTGGGCTACCTCTGCCAAACTAAGAAAGTGCCACCCTCCCCCCCCCCCCCCCCTGGAGGCAAGTTTGAATTTTGGAGGGAAGATAGCTCAATTGGGCTACCTCTACTAACCTTATAAACTGGCAGGAAAGAAAGGGCAGTTGGGCTACCTCCACTAACCTAAGTCACCCGACCACCACCTGGCGAGAAGTTTTAATTTAAGTGGGGAAAGAAAGGGCATTTGGACTACCTCTACTAACCTAAGAAAATGGTGGAGAAAGATAGGGGACTTGGGCTACCTCCACTAACCTAAATCACATGTTCCTAGAAACTGAACATAAGTCTTTATTTAAAAAATAATAACCAGTACCACCATCAAATGTGTTCGCCATCCTCTTGGAAAATGGGCATGAGTTTTGCTCTAAGAGCTTACGCTTGCAGCTGAGGCGAGTTAGTATGGTGTCGCCCGCACTAGAGGCTACTCATTCAATTCGAATACAATTTTTATAAATTTGTTTCATTTGCTTAAATTTATTTAAATTTCTATAAATTTGTTTAAATTTATTATCTACCTAAAGCACTGGTTTCGTGTTACCGCCACAAGAGGCTGAGATATAGGTAGTCCGCTTTTAATAGCTGTATTACATGCACTCATTCAGCTCTACACGTAAGTCTTTATTTAAACAATTAGAGGTAATACCACCATCAAGTGTGTTCGTAATCCTCTTGGAAAATGGACCTTAATTTTGCTCTAACAGCTTACTCCTGCAGCTGACGGGAGTTGCTATTGTCTTTCCCCTACTAGAGGCTGCTCATTCAGTTCGAAAATAATTTGTTAAATTTTTTTTATACCAACAGCAAATAGTGACATAGTTCGATGTTACCATAAGAGGCTGACAAATCAGTGTTTATTGAGCTGTCTGTGTTCATATAGGTAAGAAAATCTGTTCACTACGCTTTCAAATACCTAATTTCAACTACTTTTCAAGTTCATCCAACCAAATTTCCTACATACAACGAGGTACAGATGTCACCTAGTATATTTATTTCACTGATACAAAACACTAACAATCTCAGCGGTCTGGAGGAGGAAAATTGGTGTGAAAAAAAGAATCAGCCTGTTCTGGGCTGTTGGAGAGAGGAAAGAGTGTACTTTATTTATTTTTTGAACAATTTATTTAGCCACAGATTTCACCTAATTTACTTATTTATTACACTTATGCACAACACACACCCTGACGTGCTTGGAGTCACAATACACAGTCCACAGACCTAGAAACTGCTCCTAAATAATGCAGAGACGCAAACAACTCGTATTTTACTCAAATAATCCAGTACACACTGTGCAGACGTGCAAACTACTCGTAGATCACAGAAATAATGCATGAAAACACGCTCACAATGCTTAAACACCCAAAAATAATACGATCCACAAACACTCAGTGCAGGTAAAAAAAAAATGTAACTTATCAGCCACTCGAACCCTGATTCTACTGGATGGATAACCTAAGTCCAGCCCCTAACATATGGACACTGCCCACATGCGGTAGAGGAAGGTTAACTTAGTGTACTTTATTTATTTTCCTTGGAAAACTGACTCATTTATCCATACTAATTACTTAATTAATCACAAAGATCGTTCCTAATTTCACAACTATGTGCATAGCGCGGCACAAGAATGGCTTAAAATTGCTAAAACTAACTATACCATACAACTGGCCTTATCCTGCTTGTAAAAAAAAATTTCCAATACCACTCGAAACTGACGCAAATATCTATCCTAATTACATAATTAATCACAAAGATCTAACATAATCACACAACTATATGTATATAACTGCACAAGAACGGCAATACTCCGCAAAAACTGACTACAAGTTTTATCATGCTGGCAAAAAAAATTATACTACTCGAAACCAGCGACGGGACACCTACACTCTACCCTACACCCACAAGCTAGGGGGGAAAATGTTCAGCCGACTAGATCCTGATGTTGGACACAGATAAAAAGCATCACAATTCTGGGGGGAAATCGTGGTCCTAAAAGACTGCATTATCATCCATATACAGTCACAAGCTATGAGATGGAGCTACTGCGCCAACAGTCTTGTGGCCCGTGCGGCCCCCAGCTGAAAGCCACGCCGAAATGCCTCACGGTGGCAAGCCAAAGTCCCACTTTCCCCCCAAATGCATCCTATTCGGCTAAAAGTATACTGATACAACCATTCCTAATGGCTACGGAGCATCGCAGTCACAGGCCCCTCCAACGCCTTTTCATCCATAAGAAACGTCCTCCTTCCACGAAAATAGACGAAGTCCAGTTTGATTTAGTTTTATGAGAAAAATCAGTATAGTTTTTTCACGTTCGACTGAGAAACTTGTCACACCTGCGAAGGTCTTTCTCATATCTAGAGAACCGGCAAACGTGTCTTCCAGCTGCTAGATGCACACACCACAGTCGATCTCCACTCAACTAAATACAGTAGTCAAATGCAAAGAAGCAGTAAACTGAGAAACTTACATGATAGGTAAACAATGGCCCAACGCAAACACATGTCTATATTGAATCTTGTCAAATTTCCATTTGATCACGAAAGCTGTCCAACACATACTAAGTATTAGTTCGCTGTTCGGTCGTCTAGAGGACTACACAGTTAAGTCAACTACATTCCCACTTTGCTACAGCCCTCCCCATTCGGGCAGTCCCCGCCGTTAGCGGAAAACGTGAATCATTCCCATCACAGGTCACTCGTAGACAGACTCATCCTACGAAATCGATCACATATATATATATTTGATCACTATACTTACAATTAAATTATTACGATAGTAGTTTCAGTTGAATGACATTCGACAATGAGCGAAGTATCGGAAATACACCCTGATGACGGCCTTGGCTCTGGAAATAGAAATATCTGTACCATTCTTATGACCTGACATACTCTTCCCTTTGCTATCACGGTATTCCACGTCAAATCCATAACTTCCTAACGACTGGACATGGTCATCTCCTTTGCACATGTCGGAACACAAACACATACTTTATAAACCTGATGCTGATGGTGAACCTACCACTAAGTATAACACGTCGTAAATAACTGATTGCTGGCTTTACGAAACAATACTGATCGAAAATCAACGATTGGTGGGCATGTCTGATTGCACATAAAAATCACACGTTTCTTGTTCTTCTTAACCATCAGCTATTACATCACAACACTTTCAAATCCTGTAAGTAGGCTGTTTAGGTTTTTTATTGGTAACGCCACCTCTGTATGAAAATCACTGGCTGTGCTGTGTGCAGTCTGTGGGTAGTTTGCATTGTTGTCTGCCATTGTAGTGTTGGGCAGCGGCAGCTGGATGTGAACAGCGCGTAGCGTTGCGCAGTTGGAGGTGAGCCGCCAGCAGTGGTGGATGTGGGGAGAGAGATGGCGGAGTTTTGAAATTTGTCATGAACTGCTATATTTATATATGATGATATCAAGGTAAATACATTGTTTGTTCTCTATTAATATCTTTCATTTGCTAACTATCCCTATCAGTAGTTAGTGCCTTCCATAGTTTGAATCTTTTATTTAGCTGGCAGTAGTGGCGCTCGCTGTATTGCAGTAGCTTGAGCAGCGAAGATTTTTGTGAGGTAAGTGATTTGTGAAAGGTATAGTTTAATGTTAGTCAGGGCCATTCTTTTGTAGGGAATTTTGAAAGTCAGATTGCGTTGCGCTAACAAAATATTGTGTGTCAGTTTAAGCACATTCATGTATAATTGTTAAAAAGGGGACGTTTCATATGTCGACCCTTAGCCGAGGATACCTCACTGGAATCTTCTGATTTTTTCTTGTAGTTTGTGTAATTAGTGTAGATTTTGTTTATTGCTAGCGCGTATAGAGAGAATTTCCTTTGTAGTTGTAGTTTTTCATTGTTGTACAGTAAAACAGTTGTGGCATGCATGTAGATTTGCAGCAAGTTTTTCGCAGCTGCGCTTGCAATTAACTAAATATTATTTACAGTGCTATGTTAATGTGTTCTCTTATTTTTGCTCTTCAAATTGTGCTTTTCTGTGTTGTCGTGTGAAATACTGTGACAATAATGGCGTGTGAAAAACGTAATACTAGGCTCCAAAGTAAACTGAGAAATGACAGTGAAGATGAAAGCAGTGTGATAGCGCCGCAGAGTAATGAATTAACAGACATTCAAAGTAGTAATTTGGTAACTGTGCATAGGGAAATGGAGCAGGCGGCAAACAATGGCGTGGACAGTGAAACAATTAGTGAAGAGGGACGCATTATCGATCGATCGGTCGGCAACAGCTTGCCTCAGGAATCGGGAATGACAGGACACAATTTTGCAAATACTGTAGACTCAGGTTTTGGGTTCACATCGTTTTCTCAAATGAGTCAAGACACATTTTCTGCTTGTCAAAATGTGAATGTTGCCGGTGCAACTTCACTGCCGAAAAGCACTGAGGAACATGTTTCAGACACCAGTGCATTGTTATTACAATTAATGCAACAAATGGGACAAAAGCTTGAAAAGTTAGACACAATGGAACAACACCAGAGACAAACACAGCAACAGTTAGACACAGTGGAACAAAATCTCAAAAAGTTAGACACAGTGGAACAAAATCTCAAAAAGTTAGACACTACACTTGAACAAACACGTGAAGATTTAACCACTGAGTTACATAACATCGAATCGAAATGTCAAAAGGTCTGTAATGACGTAAAAACACAAATTTGTGAGCATTTCCAACCTATTTTTTCGCGTCATGAAAATGTATTACAGAATCACGAAGCAGCCATAAAAGAACTGCAGACTATTGTTCATGAAAATCATGAGACCTTGCAAGCTAAAATTGACTCAGTTGCATCTACCGATTCGGTTACGCAACTTGCAAGAACTCAGGAAAACTTAAAGGACACAGTAGATACCCTGAAAATTGGTTCAGAAAGACACATGGAGGAAATAAGTACACTATCGGAGAAAGTAGCCGAACTTTCGGATCAGGTCACTAACTTATCTACAAAGGTAGAAGATGATCTGAATGACACAAGACCCGTAGCCTTCACTGACATAGAAGAGTATGAACAAATAAGAAAATTCAAACAAAATCAAAATCAAATCAATACACAGTACAAAAGAGAAATCCGGGAAGTACAAGATCAGTTGACGCAGGTAATACAAGAATTACGTATTTCAGAGGACACTCGCGCTCCAATACGGGAAGAGGGACATAGAAATACGGAACAAACACAAAATAATAACACAGGACACTTCGGAAATTATGAAAGAAATTGGCAAGGCGCATTGGATTTTGAGATGGAACCGCCGAAACGAAGTAACAATGACCGACATGCGACTCGCCGACATGACGATTTTGACTATAAGCTGTTCATTACTACACGTAAATTCAAAACATTTAAGAATTCTGGCAACGACATTCATCCACAAGCATGGCTCCATCAATTCTCTCATTGTTTTCCTCCCAACTGGTCGTTAGAACACAGATTAGAATTTATGTGTGGCTACTTGGAGAATGAACCAGCTGTAAGAATGCGATCGGTCATTCACGATTGCCACAATGAAGGAGAATTTTACCATGCCTTCCTCTCAGCATATTGGTCTCAAGCCACACAAGACCGAGTAAAACATGGCATCATAATGATGAAACATTTCGAACAATCTGAATTTTCCAGTCTTGTGAAATATTTTGAAGATATGTTGCATAAGAATCAGTATCTTTCAAACCCATACAGCCCCTCAGAACTCATCCGCATTTGCTTACTCAAATTGCCTGAACATTTACGACATATTATTTTAGCAGGACGTTGCAAAGAAGACATTGAGGCTTTTCAGGGACTGTTACAAGAACTGGAAATTGACACAGACAGTCGCGGGATGCGAAAACAGGAAAACAATCACTACAGGTCACATCCGTCACAATTCCGTGACGACAGAAACAATAACTGGACACGACAGGTCTATTCTTACAACGCAAATCGTGACCAAAATAGACACCACCCGTACGACAACCGTTGGCAGAGTAGTAATAATTACAGGGAAAGATCACCTCTCCGCGGTAGTGACTATCACAGAGACAATCAGAGAAACAGACAATATGGGAACCAAAATAATTATTATTACGGGAGACAGAATAACTTTAGACGCAACGGTCCAGCGCGCAGTTACGATTCAGGGAGAAATTCTCCACCACTTAACCGACAAGAAAGAAACTACAGGAACTACCGACATGACGACAGACGATGTGATCGTAACGACAGACATGAATTGCATCAGAACTGGCGGGATTCAAACAGAGCAGGGCCTTCTCGTCACGGTGAATTTGTAGAAGTTAGGTCTCCAAACCCCAATAACGATGCGCGCCAACAAAGAGACCATAGGCAATGACTCACACCGCTGGCTGCCACAAAACGTACTTATGAAACTGACGACGCAGCTGCCGTAGCTAGTAATTACGTAAAAATGGAAGACATTAGGGACATCTTACTCCAAGAACATGACGTAAAACATAACAACATTGCATATCCTGTGATTCACATTACAGTAAATGACGTAAAATTTACGGCAGTACTTGACTCTGGCAGTCCCATTTCAGTAATTAGTGAAACAGCCTTTAGCAAATGCAACAAATCGAACGATTGCCCCACACTTCCGTTACGTAAGATTAAATTACAAGGTGCAATCTTTGGAAAAAGTGTAGATGTACGCCAACAAACCAACTTAGAATTCTTTTGTCAAAGCCACAGCTTCTCTATGAACTTTCTTATTGTTCCATTATTGTCGACGGAAATTATACTGGGAGTAGACTTTTTGAATGAATACAAAGCAATCTTAAACTTTCACGATGCTGAAATAACTTTAGAAAAAGAAGGTAAGTCAGTAGCTTTGAAATTTGAAGATTGGCTCTCAAACCATGACGAAGAAATTAATCGGCTTTACCTCCTGTTAGACAACAGTTCGGAATTTTCGACGGAACTTGACGCTAACAATCATTCTGCAAGTACTGACAGGGATGATATCGACGGCGCATTTGACACTAATAAGTTAATTCAGAATAAAATTCAAACAATTGAGAATTGTAATGACACTGATAGGCAGGACCTTTTTGAGATTTTACAAGCACATTCCACAGTTTTTACTCACAAAACAGGAACAATCAAGGGATTTCAATACCAATTTCGTGTTCGTGAGCATTCTAAATTTTGTGTTAGACCATACGTAATTCCAGCACATTATAGGGACCGTGTTAGAACAGAAATACAATCTATGCTTGACGAGGGCATTATTGAGCCTGCAGTAAGCTCATACAACAATCCGTTACATGTTGTTGAGAAGAAAAATGGATCGATCAGGCTTGTCTTAGATTCGAGACAAATCAATACTATCATTATTCCTGAAACAGACAGGCCGCAGACGATGGAAGAACTACTTCAAAATTTTAATGGTGTAAAAGTGTTGTCTTCCATTGATCTCAGATCCAGCTTTTATCAGATCGAACTTCATCCAGAATGTAGAAAATACACAGCTTTCCTTTGTTTCGGCGTTTGTTATCAGTTTCGGAAACTTCCTTTTGGTTTGAACATTTCTTCAGCAGCATTCATTCGCGGGCTAAATTCCATATTACCTGAATTCTTAAAACGTCACATCACCTTATATGTAGACGATATTCTGATAGCAGAAGCCTCATGGGAACAACACAATCGCATCCTCAACAGCGTGTTACATATTTTTGCAGAATCTGGAATTACAGTTAACTTGGAAAAGTCTGAATTCGGTAGGACAAAAGTGAAGTTTTTGGGTCATATTATTTCTTCTGAAGGCATTCAGCCGGATCCTGAAAAGTTAGAAGCAATCAGAGCCATTCCAGTTCCATCTACAAAAAGACAAGTCCGCAGTTTTCTAGGTCTCGTAAATTTTTACCGTCGTTTTCTCAATATGCAAATTCTTGTTACACCAAAACTTTGTTCTCTCACTGGAAAAAATACTATTTGGAACTGGGACGAACAAGCACAGTTGGAATTCAATTCTTTGAAAGAATCGCTACTTAACGCGCCAATACTAGCTCATCCAGATCTGTCACAAGATTTCTGCCTTAGCACGGATTCTTCTAAAGTCGGTCTTGGTGCCCATTTATTTCAAGAAGCCATAGAAAATGACACTACCGTTCAGAAAACCATTGCTTTTGCTAGCCGAGTGCTAACAAAATCTGAAAAAAATTATTCCGTTACTGAATTAGAAGCTTTGGCTATCGTTTGGGCATTTAACAAATTCCGTTTCTTTCTTTCTGGTAAGCACGTAAAAGTATACAGTGATCATCGTGCATTACAATTTCTTATGTCTTCAAAATTAAACCATGACAGGTTAAAACGTTGGGCATTGTTTCTGCAAGAATTCCGCTTCACAATAGTCTACATTCCCGGCAAGGAGAACATTGTTGCGGACGCACCGTCACGCGCACCGGCTGGGCTTGAGAAAAGTAACACAGAAGGCAACCTCGAGAAAAATTTCAGTATTCTTTACATTCAGAAAGTCGCCTTTGAAAACTTCATCACCACATCTTTAAAGGACATTGCTCATGAACAAGATAAAGATCCGATTTGGAAAGACATCAAGAGCAAATGGCATGAAAAGACACACACACAGATTCGGCATTATTACCTGGTTAGAAACAACATACTCTTCAAACGCTGCACTGTTGATGACAAGCTATGGGTACTATGCATTCCAGATGATTTTGATAATAAGCTCATTTGGTACATTCATTTCAGCTACGCACATTTTGGTCCACGAAAATGTTATCATATTCTTCGAACGACTTGTTATTTTAACAATATGGAAAAGAGAATTCGAAGAGTCTTGTCTATTTGTAAACTTTGTCAAAAGGCGAAACCATCTACTGTCTCACATCGTGCTCCGTTATTTCCTATTATTCCTTCTAAATTAAAAGAATTTGCTGCTGTTGATCTCTTGGGACCGCTTGTCAGAACATCTAATGGATTTTCGTACGTTTTAGTCGCTGTTGAACTTACTTCAAAATTTGTTTCTTTCACTCCGTTACGTAAAGCCACTGGACGATCTGTATCCAACGCCTTTGTTAAAAATTTCTTACGTGAAGTTGGACACGTTAGCAAAGTCATTTCAGATAACGGACCTCAATTCAGATCTGCTGTTTGGTCACGCATGCTTCGGAATCATAAAATCAAACCAGTTTTTATTTCATTGTACTCACCACATTGTAACCCGTCTGAACGGATTATGAAAGAAATCAATAAGCTTTGCAGACTTTATTGTCACAGAAAGCATCAGTATTGGGACAGATATTTACACTTATTTCAAAATGTGCTGAATGAAATGCCTCATGATTCCACTGCTTTACCACCTACTCTTGTACTAAAGAATGAAGAACCACCGAACAGAATCAGAGAGCTTGTACCTTTCCCAAATACACGTAAACTTCGACACAAAGGCATAATTGATTTGGCTCTTAAAAATATAAAATCTGCAGCAGACAAAAGGAGAAAACTACACGGTAAAGCAAATGCAAAGAAATTGTATATTGGTGAGAAAGTTCTCATTAAAGCTCATTCATTGTCACATAAGAAGAAACACTTGAGTCACAAATTCTTTCTAGTTTACAATGGACCTTACAGAATCCGACGTATACCACATGATAATTTCGTTGAAGTTGAAACTCTGCGTACTAGGAAGAGTAAAGGTTTACACCACATTTCACATGTAAAACCGTTTATTGAAAGATAATCTGCTTTTTAACTTTGCCTTTGCCATATAACTTTTCACTTTACATTACTAGTATGCTTTGTCAGACTTAGAATCTATTAATATGCAACAATGTTTGAAGTTAAATATCCAGTCAAGAACCAAGAGAACTTATTTAAACAGAAATTAAGAATGCATTGTTATAGTGAACTGACGACACATCGTTATTGTGTGTGTACATTCTTGTTTGTTAGTGGCACGATTACGTAACGACCATAAGCCTCACATACTTAAAACATATACTGGTACTGCTAATGAGATTTTAATGCAACATTTTGGTTTACTTGAAAATATATTCTGGATTTAAAGTACTTTCTGTGAGATACCAGATGACACAGTGGTTAGTTTATGTGACAGCTACACGATTTTATCACAACGCTACTAATGAGTGACAATATACAATGTTGCTTTTGCGGTGTTTCTGTTTTATATCTGCACAGTTTTTCTGTTTTATTCTGGAAAGTAAAACATGTTTTAGTAGTAACTTTTGTAGTATAGCTACAATGAGACAGGGTTTTCCGTAGCACAACAATACGTTACAGCACAGTACGTTCTTTACCACAACAATAAGCGTAATAACTAAGATATCTATACGCAAAGCATTTCACTTTCGTTTATCATGAGGTAAGTACATTGTCTTCTGCAGAACTTAGCTTTCGGAGGACGATAACTACGACACTTCCACAGAGATTATCTTACAGCAAGACGCATATTTAGTGCTACAGGACACGTATTTGAGTGATTAATTTTGTACTTAAAACATTTATTTTTAAAGATTTTTGAATTACAAAGAAAGTTTTCCGTGATACATTTCATTCCATTGCTGTAATCTGTAACATCTGAGGGTATAATTACATTAATCCTCAGGGGGGTACACGCTTACTTTGTGTACCATGTGTTTGGCAAGCACAAAGAGCCCTAGCTAATATGGTATTTGCTTATACAACTTTACACTTCGGTACCATATTTCTCTAACACAGAATTACACAGCTATCTGATTATTTGACAGAGAAACAAACATTCTTTTTACTACGTCAGTGACAGATGTTTACGCAATTACAGAGTTGGATTACTTCACACTTATGAAATTGTATTTTGTCTGTACTGTGTGAACTGTTCATATTTTTTTGGACCCATTGTGATACTATGAGAGCTTTGAATGATGTATTTGGTATGAGATCATGATTTTTAAAGTACGTTTGAGGTAGATGACACTATTTAAATGAGCAGAGAATTTTTTTTAGGTTGTGAAATTATTACAGAAAGCTACGACGTTTTTGAGATTTGACTGAGGTGTTATGATGTTATTATTACAACGACGATGTGTGCTATGCTGTTGAGATATGTTTATGATCAATAAGATGAGGCTACCGTATATGAGGAATAAGAAGTATGTCGGAAACCAAGAATCATGCTTTAAGAGTTATGAAATGTGCGTAAATGCGTGACTGTATCACAATGCTGACGAATATTTTATTTGGACACTTATATTTATAGAATTTTCTTTCTACAGATTTGCAACGCTAATTCTTGACCTGTGAAATATTTTTATGTGAGACTGTCACTGTAGCGGAAACTGCTGTCGTAAATATTTCCGTAAGAAAGTTAAGTGACCACCTGCACGTAATGCGTCGCGGGCACCCACCTGGGCGACAGCCGCCCGAAAAAAAGCCATTAGCCTTTCAGCGGCACAGGTAGAAAAAAAAGGGTAGGCCATTATACTCGCTATTGACATTTCCTTGTTGAAAGCATACTGTGGAGCTCGTAATTTATGATATTTACTGAAATGCCTAATGAAATGACGAGAAATATTTTTACATCTGCACACCTGATTACGACAAGCGTCTTTCTACGAGAGTTGAGAGAATTTCTACTAACTTATGAAATGTCACATGACTATTGAATGATATTTTTATGCTTTGGTTTGCGTAATTGCTTATTTCATTTGATACCTGTTTTCCAGCTGTGTTACAGCATTAGTTTTATAAAATAAACTTAGATGCATTTGCTAATGTGAACACTTTCTGTCAACAGATCTATTAAATGATAATTTTGTAATCCACATTCTTTAAAAAAAGGAGCACTTGGAAAGGAAAGAACAATAAGAAGGGACTAGTAACAGTAACTGGACACATAGTTTTCTTTTCAAGTTCATGGTAATATTTTTTTTATAATAAGTTGTTGTGGTGCAACACTTTAATTTACATAGACATTAAGATGTGAATATACACTTCCCTTATCTGCATTGTTGTTTTTACTGTAATATCTTTCCTGCTTGAGCTTTGTCATGTATAGATATAAGTTTTATATTTTTTATATTTTTTATATTTGCTGCTGCTGTTTGCCAGGCATAGTGCTACTGAATTTTAAATTGTGTTACTCTGTTAAGCTAGTTTTACTACTGACTTATTTTTCTTGTTACTGTACATTGGCTCATATTAGTTGTAATGTTGCATTGCTTGGTAATTTATATTTACTGTAGCTTGCTTTGCAATTTTCCATTTTTTTGCATTGCTGTTTGTGTTAATTTGTTATGTGCTGCTGCATTGCCTCGTCCCTTAGTTTAGTATCTGAGCTCAGTAGATTTAAGTTAGCTTAAGAGGAGACTATATAAGAAACTAACTATTATAAATTTATAAGAAATGCATTGAGAAGCTATCAGAAAATGGTCTGGCAAAATAAAAAGAATACTGTACAGTGGAGAAAAACTATTATTGACAGAGGATGTGAACAAAATACAGAAGGCAGGCTTAGATAGGACTTTTGGGAATAATGATGAATGAAGGGAGATCTCCAAGAAGCAAAGAAAGTTTTGTTTGCAAAATACTGCAATGAAACAAACCCTGTCCTTTCCTTTTGTGTTATCCCACTATGTGTTTGGGTACCCTTGTGTATATATGTTCTTCCTGTCTTTATATGTTTACCTCATAAGACTTATGTTGTAGAATTTTTCTCATACTCAGCTATATGAACTATGATGAGGAATACTGTTATCCTCAAATATAATTTGCATTAATAATATGTTATTTACTTTGTAAAGATGTTAGACATTATTAATTCTGTTTTGTTTTAATGCTCATGTGTGAAATTGATGTTTCAAAAGTTATTCTGATCTTTTATGTATTTACTAATGTCATAATTCCTGTAACACTGATGTATATGTTTATTTCTATTCTTTTGTAAAGCCCCTATTACTACAAATGTTATCTGTACTATTATGTTTTTAATGATGTGTTTTGTACCTTTGTAATTGTATTCTTATGTTATAAAATTGTAATTGTCACCAGTTCATCATATTATTAACTTGTAAGTTACATTTCACTGCACACGTTTCTGTTGGTCATAGTATATGGACAATATGTGAGAAGTAGGGACTGTTAGTGTTTGCACGTGTGTTAATAATTCAGCAAGGGACTGGATAACAGCATTGCTGGTTCTAAGGACAATTCCAAAAACTTTGTGAGTGCACAAGTGGTGGTTATGGACTTGCTATATTATCCGCAAGACTCTTCAATGGTGATTGTGCACCTGTACAGTCACAACAGATGGCTGCTGGCTATCTCTACAAGGACTACAGTGGGTCTGCATCTTTGATGACCCACCAATACCATTATCTCTACAAGGACTACAGTGGGTCTACACCTTTGCTGACTCACTAATTCCATTATTTCTACAAGGACTGCAGTGGGTCTGCACCTCTGGTGGCCCACCAATACCACAATCTCTACCAGGACTACAGTGGGTCTGCTCTGTGATGACCTACCTACCAATATTCTTCAAAACTTCGAATGACTCTGCTGTGGGTTTGCTCCATTGTGGCCCATTACCTGTCAGCATGTCAAGAGTCAGCACTGTCTTTCCGTTGGAAGGACAACACTACTTCTTCAAGACTGCATGGAAATCCACTATTTCCGTGTGCATTTTCTTTTACTGCTCAGACTTTGAGAAAAACACTGCTATTTTACTGTGATAAACAATCAGGACTGTCTCTATGGACTGTGAGAAAATTTTAGCTTTTGACCAACATTGTATCAGTAAGTGTGTGCATTTGATATCTTTGTTATTGTAATTATGAAAAATTTTTTCAAATCTGTATTGGCCACTGCCCAAGCCAATTTGTAAAATTTTTTTGTGGGGAGCATGGGGGCTATGTAAGTAGGCTGTTTAGGTTTTTTATTGGTAACGCCACCTCTGTATGAAAATCACTGGCTGTGCTGTGTGCAGTCTGTGGGTAGTTTGCATTGTTGTCTGCCATTGTAGTGTTGGGCAGCGGCAGCTGGATGTGAACAGCGCGTAGCGTTGCGCAGTTGGAGGTGAGCCGCCAGCAGTGGTGGATGTGGGGAGAGAGATGGCGGAGTTTTGAAATTTGTCATGAACTGCTATATTTATATATGATGATATCAAGGTAAATACATTGTTTGTTCTCTATTAATATCTTTCATTTGCTAACTATCCCTATCAGTAGTTAGTGCCTTCCATAGTTTGAATCTTTTATTTAGCTGGCAGTAGTGGCGCTCGCTGTATTGCAGTAGCTTGAGCAGCGAAGATTTTTGTGAGGTAAGTGATTTGTGAAAGGTATAGTTTAATGTTAGTCAGGGCCATTCTTTTGTAGGGAATTTTGAAAGTCAGATTGCGTTGCGCTAACAAAATATTGTGTGTCAGTTTAAGCACATTCATGTATAATTGTTCAAAAGGGGACGTTTCAATCCTTACTATACATCGATAAGGAGTGCTAACCTCCTCGACATGGGCGCATCTTGGGAAATCTTGTGCACTTCAATGGGTGAGGACTCCCAAGCTCCATCCATTCACAAGACATGAAATGTAGCCATCTACTTCTAATCGGTTGCAGATGAAATAGGTATCAGTGCTGCAGGGCACGTTGGTCAATGACAGTGTGAGGAGGGAGTGTCTTTCAGTCTCTAATTTTACCCTAAGACTGCGAGAGTGCTCTGTGACTCCCATCAGCATGGAGTTGGATCGTAAATTAACCACTATGCTCGAGGTGTTAGAAATATGTAGATCACTGTCTGATATGCTTTGATGATGTATGTGTTTGAGAATTAGCAATGAATGGACGCATCGCACAGTCATCTATCCACATTCGCAATGATATCGTAAAGTGGAGAAGGGGTGGTTTAGGTATGATACTGAAATTGGGACGCATGCTGTCACATCATTGGTCTGTGTGGAAATTACTGTAAAATTGCTAAAATTGTTCACACAATCAACTGCAATGCTTATTATTTCATTACATTAGTGGTGTCTTCTCCATCCCATCCCATCCATCCACTGGCACGCTGTTGGTTACCATAAATGATTGACTGACAACACTTGTTTGAGTTTGAGAAGGAATTTTGTGGAGGGGTGGTACCTTCTGGGGATGGCTAGCGCCGGAACAGTGATCGCATACATGACTGCAATATGAAGAATCAGTCGAAACGGAACGGAGAGCCATCAGCTATTCCGTTACTGTGACAGATAAGTTTAAATTTAGATCTCGTGAATCCCATTCGGACGGTAATTTGGAAACTGACGCAAAGCCACAAAACTCTTCCAATTTCCTTATGCTGTAACTGACTTTTATTTAAAATCATCCAGGTTGTGTGTGGTGTGTTATGGCAACAGCAGTAACAACATACTTACACTGCACGCTGTCTAGAGGTAGCCCAATTGACCTATCTTCCCTCCAAAATTCAAACTTCCCGCCAGGTGGGGGGGGGGGGGGCGCTTGGCAGGGGGCGTGGCACTTTCCCGCCATCTTGAATGACGTCAATCGCGTCATCAGCTGACGTCACAGCAGCCATCTTGAATGACGTCAGTCGCATCATCAGCTGACATCAATCGTGTTACTGTCTGAGTTTTAGTTTTTTGCAAGACTGCGTGAATCAGAATGTGTTAATGTCAGTTTAGAACCTGACACAGACATCCAAGTCGTGGCGGAAAAACGAAGTGTTTGGCAGTGTACAAAGCGTTTTAGAGTAGAAAAAAAAACAATGTTTCAAACATCGAGTCAGGGTCACAGGGCGCGTCTCTTGCGACTTACAGTATAGTCCTCGGGATACGATCATCATCCTGCAGTACAGGTGATAAAACTTTAAACTGGTCTGTGCAGTTCATCAAAACCTGTATATTTAATAGGATCATCACATGTGCTCGATGTTTGCACGTATGCGGTATTTGTCTCAAAACCTGGCAGAAAATCCAAAAAGATTCTGCTTGTATGTGAAGTATGAACTGTTCTGAGTACTATGGGACTCAACTGCTGAGGTCATTAGTCCCCTAGAACTTAGAACTAGTTAAACGTAACCAACCTAAGGACATCACAAACATCCATGCCCGAGGCAGGAGTCGAACCTGCGACCTTAGCGGTCTTGCGGTTCCAGACTGCAGCGCCTTTAACCGCACGGCCACTTCGGCTATGTGAAGTATGTTAGTGGCAATAAACAATCCATGCCTTCTCTGCACGATAGCAATGGAGATTTTATCGAAGACAGTGCTGCCAAAGCAGAGTTACTAAACACAGCCTTCCAAAATGCCTTCACAAAAGAAGACGAAGTAAATATTCCAGAATTCGAATCGAGAACAGCTGCCAACATGAGAAATGTGAAGCAACTTAAATCACTTAAAAATAAGTCTTCTGGTCCAGACTGTATACCAATTAGGTTCCTTTCGGAGTATGCTGATGCATTAGCTCCATACTTTACAACCATATACAACCGTTCACTCAATGAAAGATCCGTACCCAAGTCTGGAAAGTTGCACAGGTCACACCAATATTCAAGAAAGGTAGTAGAAGTAATCCTCTAAATTACAGGACCATATCGTTAACGTCGATATGTGGCAGGATTTTGGAACATATATTGTGTTCGAACATCATGAATTACCTCGAAGAAGCCGGCCGCGGTGGCCGTGCGGTTCTGGCGCTGCAGTCCGGAACCGCGAGGCTGCTACGGTCGCAGGTTCGAATCCTGCCTCGGGCATGGGTGTGTGTGATGTCCTTAGGTTAGTTAGGTTTAAGTAGTTCTAAGTTCTAGGGGACTTATGACCTAAGATGTTGAGTCCCATAGTGCTCAGAGCCATTTGAACCATTTGAACCTCGAAGAAAACGGTCTATTGACACACAGTCAACATGGGTTTAGAAAATATCGTTTCTGTGAAACACAACTACCTCTTTATTCGCATGAAGTGTTGAGTGCTACTGACAAGGGATTTCAGATCGAATCCGTATTTTTGGATTTCCAGAAAGCTTTTGGCACTGTACCACACAAGTGGCTTATATTGACTGGATTTGTGATTTCCTGTCAGAGACGTCACAGTTCGTAGTAAAAGATGGAAAGTCATCGAGTAAAACAGAAGTGATTTCTGGCATTCCCCAAGGTACTGTTATAGGCCCTTTGCTGTTCCTTATCTATATAAACGATTTGAGAGACAGTAAGAGCAGCCGTCTTCTCGTTTGTAGATGACGCTGTCGTTTATTGACTTATAAAGTCATCAGAAGATCAAAACAAATTGCTAAACGGTTTAGAAAAGATAGCTGAATGGTGCGAAAAGTGGCAGTTGACCCTAAATAACGAAAAGTGTGAGGTCATCCACATGAGTGCTAAAAGAAATTCGTTAAATTTCGGGTCAAAATGGCTCTGAGCACTATGGGACTTAACAGCTGTGGTCATCAGTCCCCTAGAACTTAGAACTACTTAAACCTAACTAACCTAAGGACATCACACACATCCATGCCCGAGGCGAGATTCGAACCTGCGACCGTAGCAGTCACACGATTCCGGACTGCGCACCTAGAACCGCGGGACCACCGCGGCCGGCGTTAAACTTCGGTTACACGATAAATCAGTCTAATCTAAAAGCCGTAAAGTCAACTAAATACCTAGGTATTACGATTACGAACAACTTAAATTGGAAAGAACACGCAGAAATTGTTGTGGGGGCGGCTAACCAAAGACTGCGTTTTATTGGCAGGACACATAGAAAATGTAACGATCTACTAAGCGACTGCGCACACTAAGCTTGTGGGATCGTTACGAGATAGGACTGACGGAGTACATCGAGAAAGTTCAAAGAAAGGCAGTACGTTTTGTATTATCGCGAAATATGGGAGAGAGCGTCACAGAAATGATTCAGGATTTGGACTGGACATCATTAAAAGAAAGGCGTTTTTCGTTGCGACGGAATCTTCTCACGAAATTCCAATCACCAACTTTCTCCTCCGAATGCGAAAATATTTTGTTGACACCGACCTACATAGGGAGGAACGATCGCCACGATAAAATAAGGGAAATCAGAGCTCGTACGGCAAGATCTAGGTGTTCATTCTTACCGCGCGCTATACGAGATTGGAATAATAGAGAATTGTGAAGGTGGTTCGATGAACCCTCTGCCAGGCACTTAAATGTGATTTACAGAGTACCCATGTAGAGGTGGATGTAGACGGTACACTTGCCAGCCGACGTTGTAATATTTTACTCCTTCCCCATTGCTTTCTTTCAGGAGTGCATTCGGCCCTGACGTCGTTTTTATGGAGGGTAATGCAGATAAGTTGGCCTGATGTACTGCGGCACGGCGACCTGCGCCAACGACCATCCAGCTGATTGAGGAATGGAACGCCCTACCACAAGAACTCGTTATCAACCATGTGGCCAGCATGGGAGCACTTTGCAGAGCATGCATTCCCGTTCATAGTCATAGTGATTACACACCCTATTAAGAACAATGTCCCGCATTTTGTGTTGTTCACGACACCGTCATGAAACGCGGAAACTTCAGTGTAATTATTGTCTTTGAATAAAAGTGTCGTTTCTGTTGGTCTCGTTGTATATTTCTTTCGGTTACCTTCTGCACTATACTGCAGCAGTTCTTCCTATGTATGGTTCAAATTTCATCGATCTATGTTATTTTAGTGACACATCATGTGAAAGTTACTTTCGTCCTTCAGTTTTGGAGGGTGAGTGTGCTACTGCCGCTACTGCTACCACTATTACTGCTACGACGATGATAAATTGCTGTATCGCCCAAAGAATTTGCATTGTTTGTGCTTCTTTCTTTTTATCGCACACAGCTTTCGACCACAGGAAATCGCTACATGCAACCACCTGTGTAACAAAGCTAACAGTAGATCTCCATTCTCAGTGCTGTTCAGTAAAGCGTGAAGCCTCTCCAGTCGCGAACAGGGCAATATTGCTTATATCCACTTTTAATTTTGTCAACATGCATCGAAGGTCATGTAAGCTTAGGCCTCTAATGTACTGTCAAAGATCTTTAACCAGTCTTTCATAAAAACTATGACAATGATTTCACTTTGACTAAATATGTGGTACAAATGCAGTAATACGCCGTAAAAGATTTGATAAAACGTCGTTTATAAAAGATATTTAACAAAATTATTTTACAGTGTAGTGCGGGCCTTAGATAGTGTCACTTCCCGGCAAAAAAGGTTGTCAGCACGGGAAGTTGCTTGACAAAGTGGTGTGCACCACAGTGTCGTCAGTCGAACACTCAGCCTCAATCATCCGTGGTCAACAACTTCAACTAATGATCGTTGCCTACAAATTATGCCTCTTCGGTAACCGCGGAGCACACAACAGAACTGCGTGCTGCCTTTTCAGAGGTAACTGAGTGGGCTGTGTGGACTTAGACAGTATGATTCGTCTCCATACGATTAATCTGGTCTCTAAGCGTCCATTGGGAACGAAAGCCTCTCAACGCCATCGTACGCGGACGTGATGGAAAATCCTGCATCTGCCTCTGTTCACTGACGAGTGAAGAATTTTTCTGACGCTTGACTGTTGGCGTAGTAGTGCGTGGAACTGGCCATGTAGAATACACGTCAGACACGCAGCTCTACATCTACATCTACATCTACATTTGTACTCCGCAAGCCACCCAACGGTGTGTGGCGGAGGGCACTTTACGTGCCACTGTCATTACCTCCCTTTCCCGTTCCAGTCGCGTATGGTTCGCGGGAAGAACGACTGTCTGAAAGCCTCCGTGCGCGCTCTAATCTCTCTAATTTTACATTCGTGATCTCCTCGGGAGGTATAAGTAGGGGGAAGCAATATATTCGATACCTCATCCAGAAACGCACCCTCTCGAAACCTGGCGAGCAAGCTACACCGCGATGCAGAGCGCCTCTCTTGCAGAGTCTGCCACTTGAGTTTATTAAACATCTCCGTAACGCTATCACGGTTACCAAATAACCCTGTGACGAAACGCGCCGCTCTTCTTTGGATCTTCTCTATCTCCTCCGTCAGACCGATCTGGTACGGATCCCACACTGATGAGCAATACTCAAGTATAGGTCGAACGAGTGTTTTGTAAGCCACCTCCTTTGTCGATGGACTACATTTTCTAAGCACTCTCCCAATGAATCTCAACCTGGTACCCGCCTTACCAACAATTAATTTTATATGATCATTCCACTTCAAATCGTTCCGCACGCATACTCCCAGATACTTTACAGAAGTAACTGCTACCAGTGTTTGTTCCGCTATCATATAATCATACAATAAAGGATCCTTCTTTCTACGTATTCGCAATACATTACATTTGTCTACGTTAAGGGTCAGTTGCCACTCCCTGCACCAAGTGCCTATCCGCTGCAGATCTTCCTGCATTTCGCTACAATTTTCTAATGCTGCAACTTCTCTGTATACTACAGCATCATCCGCGAAAAGCCGCATGGAACTTCCGACACTATCTACTAGATCATTTATATATATTGTGAAAAGCAATGGTCCCATAACACTCCCCTGTGGCACGCCAGAGGTTACTTTAACGTCTGTAGACGTCTCTCCATTGATAACAACATGCTGTGTTCTGTTTGCTAAAAACTCTTCAATTCAGCCACACAGCTGGTCTGATATTCCGTAGGCTCTTACTTTGTTTATCAGGCGACAGTGTGGAACTGTATCGAACGCCTTCCGGAAGTCAAGAAAAATGGCATCTACCTGGGAGCCTGTATCTAATATTTTCTGGGTCTCATGAACAAATAAAGCGAGTTGGGTCTCACACGATCGCTGTTTCCGGAATCCATGTTGATTCCTACATAGTAGATTCTGGGTTTCCAAAAACGACATGATACTCGAGCAAAAAACATGTTCTAAAATTCTACAACATAGTATCAGCGGAGAAACGGTTAGACATATTTTGGATCAATGTCATGTTGGCATGTCAGACGCTTCTCAGTGTCATCGAGGGTAATATGAGAGCTCTGTAGTATCTGGATAGTATCGTCCAACATGTTACCAACCCCTACAGTCAACATTTCGACGATGTGTTTCTCTCGCAAGACGATAATGCAAGGAGCACCGCGTCCTCATTGCGAACACGCACTGACGGGAAAGAATCGCAACACCAAGGAGTTGCGCGACATAAACGAAAGTCGGTAGGCATGTTTCTACATCTGAAAAGTGATGTCTATTCAAATTTCGTGCCAGTCACATAACGTTAGAGACAGTAGCGCCAGTATGATGATACAAATCAGATTTACATTAAATACACGGTGTAACAGTCGTGAGCGTTAGCTACCTTTGAGATTGGACGTGGTGGACTTATGTATGCCTTCGAGGTGACAAAGACGTCATTACCATCACCTCACCGAGTTTGAACGAGGTTGTGTGTTAGGGCTACGAGGAGATGGAAGTTCCTTTTGCGATACTGTAGAAAGACTTGGCAAGATTGTAGCCACTGTACATGACTGATGGCAGCGGTGGTCACCAGAATGTACGGCCACAATAAGACCAGGCTCCAGACAGCCACGTAGCTCTACCGAGAGGGAAGGTCATCGTGTGCGGCGTATCGATCTGGCGCATCGCACTCATCTGCAGCAGCAATTTCAGCAGCAGCTGGAACCACAGTGACACAACGCGCTGTAAAAATCGGTTACTTAAAGGAAAGCTCTGAGACAGACGCCCTGTAGCGCGCATTCCTCAGACTCCAAAGCATCATCATTTGCGACTTCAGTGGTGGCAAGCGAGAGCTCACTGAACGGCAGGTTGGAGGTCTGTTGTGATGACAGCTGGTTCTGCCATGGAGCCAGTGATGGGCGTGGGTTTGTTACGAGGAGGCCAGCTGAGGGCGTGCGACTGACCTGTCTGCGTGCTACACACGTTGGACCTACAGCTAGAGTTGTAGTCTGGGGTGCGATTTTATATGACAGCAGGAGCACCCTCGTGGTTATCCACGCACCCTGATTGCAAAATGGTTCAAATGGCTCTAAGCACTATGGGACTTAACATCTGAAGTCTTCAGTCCCCTAGACTTAGAACTACTTAAACTTAACTAACCTAAAGACACCACACACATCCATGCCCGAGACAGGATTCGAACCTGCGACCGCAGCAGCAGCGTGGTTCCGGACTGAAGCGCCTAGAACCGCTCTGCCACAGCGGCCGGCCCCTGATTGCAAATTTGAGTGTCAGTCTGGTGATTCGACCTGTTGTTCTGCCACTCATGAACACCACTCCAGGGGGTTTTTCCAACTAGATAACGCTCGCCCACATACCGCTCTTTTAAGCCAACGTGCTCTACAAAATGTTGACGTTTTGCCTGGACCTGCTCGATCACCAGATCCGTCTCCAGTCGACCACATATGAGACATAATCGGACGACAATTCCAGCGTCATCCACAAACAGCATTAGACGTCCCTATTTTGACTGGTCAAGTGCAACAAATATGGAACTCCATCCCATAAACTGACGTCCGACACGTGTACAACACAATGCATGTACGTGTGCATGCTTGCATTCAACGCTCTAGCGGTTACCCCGGTTATGAATGTACCACCATTTCACATTTACAATCGCTTATGTCGCGCTTACATTAACTTATGGTCTTGAATGTTAATTACTTAAACATGTCATCTAGACAAGTGTATGATTTCATTACTCTACAATTTTTTTTTTTGTGTTGCGATTTTTTTCCGGCATTGCATTTCTTCGGGAGGTAGGACTGACCTACGGTGTCTACTGACATGAATCTCATTTTGCATGCCTGGAACCTGCTGAAACTTGAAGCTAGCAGTCGTCGGACCCTTCACATATGGATGATTTCAGCAGTCAAACATTGGGATGATGAGCGGCAACGTCTCGGTCATCTTAAGGTCCCTGTACAGGTAACTGCAAGACTGACTCGCACTTATGAGCAAGATTTCTTCAGTATGTGTACGATAAATCTGTGTAACCATTAAGACTGTACAAGCAGGTCAATGCTTGATCTAATTTCGATTATGCTTGCTCGTGCAAGCGTACAAGCGCATGCACGCTTGAGAATGTGTACCAAGAATGGGAAGGCTTGAGCAAGAATTGGCCAGTGATTTCATTTAATTCTTATTTGGTCCTATTAAATTACATTACGTACAAAGGTTGTATTGTAATGTAGTTTAAGTCAAATAATACAATAACATGTGAGAAAAAGAGAAGAAAAATATCAATAGTTTGAGACGGTTACCGTAGCGTGTCTACCGCGAACAGTTAATAAGGTAATAATATTTTCGTTTCTGTAACCACTCATTACTACGCATCACTTTTCGCCATTTGTTTTTTTCCCATAATACAAGCAGCGCATCGCTGTGTGAGCTCAATATTTTCAGGTAAACAAAGTGATGGTTGTAGAAGCAGCCCTGATCTGTACAGAGACGAGAGGATTTTGTGCATGCTTGGGCAAGCACGGTTGCGTGTGTGTGCTTGTCAAGCATGCAGTTAACACGTGTAACCACCGTTATTGACAGAGTGCAAAGGTGGATCCATGCATGTTACAAAGCACAGGACGAAGCAGAACGTTACTGAATCTTACCCATCTTCAGAGTTTGATTTCACAGATGTACAAGGACGAGGACCTTCGAACAGGCTGGCCTTATTTTGTTTAGCGTTTTATTTTTATTTCACAGGAAAGCTTACCTATTATGTTTCAAACCAGCTCCACATGATTCGAAGCGCTCGAATGTTTGCACCGTCTAGAAAGTATTTTTTTAGTACTTTATGGAAATAATACAGTGGATATCAATGGCATTTGCGTGAGATTGTTTTCGTTGATATTGTTGTATATAGCGCTGTCGTGATCCCCAAAAATACTATTAACCGTCGGCATAAATAAAGCTTATTACACATAAAAGGTGGAAATGACAGTTATTGTTTTATTACACTTTTGGCAATGGGTTACTGGATTCACTGACTTACGCAGGGAGACTGCAAGAGTGGCCTTAGACCACTGTTGCCCGCACGGACACTGTATTTATTGCAATCCTAGTGAAGCCAGCTGGTACCTTGGAAGAGTAGAAGGAGGCCTTTTACAAGTTCTTTATTAGACATAATTTATTCAAGAGTTAATGGCTCGAATATTCTGTGTCTTTTGGCCTCCAACGCTTCACATTGGGAGATTAAATGTAGTGCGGTCATCCCCCTCGCAGCATAGTGTGCACTTAAGGACTTCTTTGTCCATACTCATCATGTGTAGGTGTTTCTTAAAGACCCCAAGGCCATTCATCAGTCCTACCACGAGTTTATTCTGTCTCCTGTTCAAGCCCAGGTCTCTTGAAATATGACTTCGTCCTCATTAAGCTTACCATGTTCCTGTTTTTGGATCTTAGCCCAATGATCTACGTGTTGCCCCTAATCCAGCTACGTAGTTTTGTTCTTATCATCGCTTTAATGATGGTTAGGGCAGGTTCCGGCACGTCAACTGCAGTCGTCGCACCAGTCCCGACCAACTTATCAGCTCGTTCATTGCCACTGATTTCGGAGCATCCAGCGACCATCAGCAGGTTTACCCTGCTACTTTCCCCTGGGTCACAAGGCCTTCATGGCATTCTGCATCTCGTTGCGAGGTCTCATAGAGATCTCAGAGTTAGTTGACTGTCTGAATCAATCCAGACGCCACAATCCTCGTAGCACCTATGCATTCACCCCCATGCGCACTCTGATAGCAAACATTAGGTTAGTGCATAAGTTCGTAGCGTTTTCCCATGAGTTCAATAAACACAGACATACACTCAACAGAGACTTAAGTCATCAATAACATACTCTCCTTCATTATTTACAACAATCTGCCAACGCTGGGGTAACTTTAAGATTCCGTGACTGTAGAAATCGCGTGGTTTTGAGGCGAAGAACTCGCCGAGCCGCCCGAAAAGGAAGTTCGTCGAAGGTTGTTCGACGAGAGCGCAAAAGGTGAAAATCTGAGGGCGCAAGATCAGGTAAATGAAGTGAGCACCGAATGACTTCCCAGCCCAGCTACCTTATAGTATTTTTTATCAGTCTAGCACAGTGATTCCCAACCTGCGGGTAATTACCCTCTGACGGGTAAACGGAAATGTTCCGAGGGGTAAAACTAAAAGGGTTCGATTGTCTTCCATCACGAAACTAAATTATTTTTAAAAGATCGTTACTATTATCACTATTTCATATGACTATAATACTGATAAAATAAATTACCAATAATTACCTTTTTTTCGAATACTGACACTAAAGCGCGACACTATGTGGTAGTGTTACAGCTTGTGAAACGCATGTATGAACATGTTCCTCTCACAGTCCTCCCACTACACACATACTTTCTACTTTGTACCATGCATTCAAGGTGAAAGGATACCAATGATAAGACGCGCTGATGTCATTGCTGTCCTCTGTGAAAGTGAAGCAGATTTACAGGATCTATTGAATGGTATGAACAATCTAATGAGTCCAGAATGTGAACTAAAATTAATCGAAGAAAGATGAAAGTAATGAGAAGTAGCAGAAATGCGACAGCGAGAAACTTAACATCATAATTGGCAGTTACGAAGTTGATGAAGTTCCGCTACCTAGGCAGCTAAATAACCCATGACGGACGAAGCAAGGAGGACATAAAAAGCAGACGAGGGCTGGAAAATGGGGCATTCCTGGCCAAGAGAACTCTACTAGTAACAAACAAAAGTCTTAATTTGAGTGAGAAATTTCAGAGAATGTACGTCTGCAACACAATATTTTACGGCAGTGCGACATGGATTGTGAGAAAACCGGAACAAAAGAGAAATGTTCAAATGTGTGTGAATTCCTAAGGGACCAAATTTCTGAGGTCGGCCGGCCGCGGTGGCTGTGCGGTTCTAGGCGCTCCAGTCCGGATCCGCGCTGCTACTACGGTCGCAGGTTCGAATCCTCCTTCGGGCATGGGTGTGTGTGTGATGTCCTTAGGTTAGTTAGGTTTAAGTAGTTCTAAGTTCTAGGGGACTGACGACCACAGCAGTTGAGTCCCATAGTGCTCAGCGCCATTTGAACCATTTTTGTCATCGGTCCCTAGACTTACACAATACTCAAACTAACTTAAACTAAATTACGCTAAGGACAACACACACACCCATGCCTGATGGAGGACTCGAACCTCCGGCTGCTCGTGACATAGCGCCTCAATCACGCGGCAAAAAAAGAGAATAGAAGCATTTGAGATATGGGGTGCAGAAGAATGTTGAAAATTAGTTGGACTGGTTCAAAATGGTTCAAATGGCTCTGAGAACTATGGGACTTAACATCTGAGGTCATCAGTCTCCTAGAACTTAGAACTACTTAAACGTTACTAACCTAAGGACACCACACACATCGATAACCGAGACAGGATTCGAACCTGCGACCGTGGCAGCAGCGCGGTTCCAGACTGAAGCGCTTAGAACCGCTCGGCCACAAAGGCCAGCAGTTGGACTGGAAAGGTAGGGAATGAGGAGGTTCTTTGCAGAATCGGCAAGGAAATGAATGCTCGTGTATGGAAAAGACTGACAAGGTGAAGGAACTGGATGATAGGACATCTGATAAGACATCAGGGAATTCCAGGAAGGGGAAGGACAGAGGAGGAATACAGAGGTTGGGATACATCCAGCAAATAACTGAAGATGTAGGGTGCAAGTGCTATTCTGAGACGAAAAGGCTGGTACTGCAGAGGAATTCAGCGCGGGCCGCATCAAACCAGTTAGAAGACTGATGACCCAAAAAAAAAGGTCCATGCATCTATGACAAACTGAGACATTTACATTACATATTCGTAAATGGCTCATGCAAATGCCTTCTTTGAGTTGTAGATAGTTCCCACAATCGACAAAAAATTGCTTCATTATTCATGACGTAACAGATTAACTACGTAATGTGCAGCACACTACAACTATTACAAGTGACAGTGGTCAGACACAGAGCACTGGGAGCCTGAAGTCTTCCAACTTCTACCAATCCAAAGTATGGAGTCCAGCAGTCAAGCGGTGTCCAGATAATAAGTGCAGTGCACACATTTTAACTTCGTTGCTTGTAAATGGGAGTTCAGGGTACGTGTAAACCAGATGTTGCTACGGGGAGGAGTGGTGCAAAGGGAGCATGTTTTGTATAACCAGTGTTTAGTCTCGATGTAGACACAGTGCTTAACTTTCTTTTCTGAGAAAGGGTTGTGGTAGCACTTGAGATGCACTGAAAATTGCTTCGTCATTCTATAACAAAAGGTCAGAAACAAGCTGCACCAATTGTCTCATTGACTCATTAGTTCGCAGTTTGATATAACACCTACAAACGCTAAATAATCATTTATCTTTTGTCATTTTAAAAACAAAAGCATTCAAAAGGAAATTCTTTTTTGATTCTAACGTTCAGTAAGGAGCTAATGTTGATGGAGGGGGCAGGGGGAGGGGAGGCGGAGGGGCGGGTCAGCCAGCATCTGATTACACTCAGGGGTAATGGTCTGAGAAATGTTGGGAACCAGTGGTGTAGCAGAATGCGGGCGGGTGTTATCGTGGAGTAGCATCATTTCACGCAATCTTCATGGTCGTTGTTCTCGGACCGCTTCCGCAAGGCTTCTCAGTTGTTGGCAATAAATGTCAGCAGTGATGGTTATACTTCGGAGAAGCAATTCATGGTACACCGCAGCGTCGCTTTTCCACCACATGCGTAACATTATCTTTTGTGGATGTGCGCAGGACTTTTTATGAGAAGTTGCTGCTTTGTTTAGACTCAGCTATTCCTTTTTTCCTCATATGTTAGCATAGAGACACCATTTCTCGCCAGCTGTAATGATACGGGACAAGAATGGTCGGTGTTATTCACGTGACAATTGACGACGAGCAAGCAGAGATGCACATATAGCCACCCGCAGATTTTTGTGATTTGAGCTTAGGCATGCGGTACCCGTACACCCGAGTTTTTTAACCTTCCCCGCAGCATCCTAATGTCGCACGATGCTGGAATGCTTTTCACCTTTTGCGCTCTCTGTCGAACGGCCTTCGATGAACTTCCTTTTCGGATTGCTCGGCGATTTCTACAGTCACGGAATCTAAAAGTTACCCCAGCGTTGGCAGATTGTTGTAAATAGTGAAGGAGAGTATGTTATTGATGACTAAAGTCTCTGTTAAGTGTATGCCTGTGTTTATTAAACTTATGGAAAAAAGCTACAAACTTACGCACAAACCTAATATTTGCTATCAGAGTGTGCGTAGGAGTGAATGCATAGGTCTACAAGGATCGTGGCATCTGCATTCCTTCAGACAGCCAAGTGACTCTGAGATTTCTATCAGACCTCGCAACGAGATGCAGAATGCCATGAAGGCCTCGCGACCTAGGGAAAAGCAACAGGGTAAACCTGCTGAGGGTCACTATACACTCCATAATCAGTGGCAGTGAACAAGCTGATAAGTTGGTCAGGACTGGTGCGACGACTGCAATTGATGGGCCGGAACCTGTCCTAACCATCATTAAAGCGATGCTAAGAACAAAACTACGTAGCTGGATTAGGGGCAACACGTAGATCACTGGACTAAGATCCAAAATAGGAACATGATTAGCTAATGACGACGAAGCCATGTTTCAAGAGATGTTCTGTAGTCTTGGGCTTGAACAGGAGACGTAATAAACTGATGAATGGCCTTGGGGACTTTAAGAAACACCTACACATGCCAGTTGTCGTGTATACTGATGTGGAACATTGTGGCCGGCCGCGGTGGTCTAGTGGTTCTAGGCGCGCAGTCCGGAACCGCGGGACTGCTACGGTCGCAGGTTCGACTCCTGGCTCGGGCATGGATGTGTGTTTTGTCCTAAGGTTAGTTAGGTTTAAGTAGTTCTAAGTTCTAGGGGACTGATGACCACAGAAGTTAAGTCCCATAGTGCTCAGAGCCATTTGAACCATTTTGGATCATTGTGGATTAATGCGTTTAAACGATCGTCATGAAATCCCGAAGGTCTTTCTGAACCTGGAGAGTAACTAATGTCAAAACGATCCTCCGTAAAACGAGATATCCATTTTCTTGCTGTGTTCTGTCCAATGGCTTTATTCCCAAACACGGTGATGCCACCCCTCTATTGAACTCAAACAGAGGAATATGTCGGAAATGTTCCGATTCATCCACTCGGCACTCCATTTTCCAGTGCCCATTCACTATCTCCAAATAACAATATGTTAACTCAAATAGCAACAGTAAACTACAAATGAAAAATGACAATCGATAAATGAACCCACAGCAACCGGAATACCAACATGTATAATATAAATGCTAGGAACTTATGCACTAACCTAATATTTCTGCGTGGAGTACCGTGTCCAGCTTGCCTAGAGAGATTGCCCTCTCTAGTCTCGGTCTCGGCAGCTTCGTCTATTTTCGATCCGTCAGTAAACCAGTCTATGTCTTCTGAGCGATATCGTGGTTCGTTCTCCCACTACTCCCTACTTCCAACTATTACCCTAAAAAGTTTATTGAAGTAGTTGGAAGTTGCTGTGTGGTCAGTCGGCGTATCCCTCACCATTCCTATATTTACCACATTCATTATTGGTGTGAGGCTCTGGATTCCCCTGGGGTTTTCATTTACTTTCATTTTTTAACCTATTTGTCTTTCTGCTGCCTCTGCTGTAACCCACAGGTGTAATTGGAGCATGTCGAGCACGGTCTTCATTCCAGTAGTGGGTGTGCTACTAATTTCTCCTGTGAGGTACTGAAAACAGTCACAGCCGTTAAATATCAACTGTTCTATGTCCGAAGTGACTTAAAGAGAAAAGGCCACATAAAACTAGTTGTAAGAGAAGCAGATGCTAGACTGACATTCGCTGTATTAACGAGCAATGAAATACCATCTAGTCTGACTGGAGTCCATTTAAGACCAGCGCTTGCAGAAACCGAAGGAAAGAATAATGTGCGAGAAACTGGAATCGCCAACTCGGATGGAAATTAAATAAAAAATCCTATCATTCTTCATTTACGTCAGCATGTCGATGACCAGTTTTTTATGATCACTTTCTATGAATAAAATAGGGTTTTCCCATTTTTTGTACTATCTCGTAAAAAAAACAAAATAGACTTAAACACGAAAATTTCATTTACAAATTATTATAATTCACCTTTCAATGGGCCCACAGAATAGACTAAGTGTTAAATTTCTAGCGTAGGACACTATATGACTTACCGATTTGTAGCCGGGAATTATTTTTAAAGAGCGCGTAAACATAGCAGACATATAATACCAAGGATATCAACATCAGAACTGCTATTTATTTCGAAATATGTTCAAACATTAACCGAATTTAACCGGTACCTCTCTCTCGCGATATCCACTCGTTTATTATCAGAGGTTCCTAGAAGCCAGTGCTAATGTGCTGCAGCACACTGTAAACATCTCACTGAAATTACGCAATTTCTCTTTGACTGCGAGTCAGAAACGGTACTGAAATCACGTCACTTCGCTTAGAATGCAAGCTGGTGTGCAAGCAAAATGGATGAAATCATTTTTGTAACTCTGTCTCTGCGATAACTAGTAACCACAGCTTCAAACGCAGGAAAGATTTCACTCGCGCTACGACACACTCAGAAAAGGGATGCAACTGTGTCCGACTGGGCATTCTTTGGTGTGACGTCACCCCTGCTGGCACTAACTGTGCTTGAATCCTCGCAACACCAAGTCAGGAGAGACAAGAACGGAAATAACACAGGCCTAGCAATATCCCCACCATGTCGTCTAATCTTTAACCAGACAGCCAATGAAAGGTCAGAGCTGGAAGATCACTCAAAAAGCGCTGTTTCACATACGTGCGGTTTTATATTACTTAAGTAGTTTTTGGCACATTGACGATTTATCATAAACATGTCACCCTTGGTACGATTTCTTATAATTAAATGTCACTTAATGATGAGTCGGCGGTAAACGCCTTCAAGAAATTCTTGTAGAAATAAGTGTGTTAAACTTGGCTGTGAGGTTAGAAATGTGTTTCAGAACCGAAGAAAGTAGGTTTTCAACCCGTTGTGTGTTAATAGTTTCTTTTTTCGTTCTTTGCGTTTGTAATAGGTTCTCAGATCAGCAATGACATCTGTATTCTTCCTTTCGACAAATATTTGGCAGTTTTATGCTAATATGTCGTGAATTCCGAGGGTGTGGTTAGGTAGAAAAATTTGGAAGAACATGGCAACAAAAGTTGAGCGTTACAAGTGCAAAGTTATACAAAAATTCTGCAGCAGACAGAGCGACGTACGACTTCATTTTTCACCAGTGAGTAAGTACTAATTTTAATTTTAATATATTTTTTTGTGAATTCGTTTTCTGCTTGTTTTTGTAATACCGTACCACTCTGATAAAGCTTTCCACGAACCGCCACTGTTAAAATCCATCGGTAACATAACAGGTATTAATCCGACAAACCTGCTGACTGAAGAAGGTAATATACAGGGTGTTTCCGTCAGAAAATATAACATGACATAGAGGACGCTCCACTGAGCGATTTGAGGTTGGGAACCTGGGGTCGTAGAAGCCAGCGTAAAGAGATAATAGGAATAAAATCACATACTGTATACTTTTTACTTACACTAGTTACAGGTAGCTGCAAATACCATCACTGACAGAATGAACGTACCATTTATACTACATCTCACAACATGTGCTGAAACGGATGGCCATCAACCTCAATGGAAGCGCGCCATCAGTGAACAAGAGTGTGACGCACCCTGACAAATATCCCTAGTGTGTTCGAATCACATCACATACAGCGTTAATTCTGGTAACTAATTACATCTCCGTATCCACTGGGGTCTCATACACAAGTGACTTTAGATATCCCCATGGAAAATAATCAAGGGGATTCACGTCAGGTGACATCGCAGGCAATGTAACAGGACCAGGAAGTAACAGCGTTGAGATGGTTGCCGACATCCACACTGAAGTGAGGCGGTGCACCGTTATTTTGTAACCACTTCCTCTCGCGAGCAGCCAAGGGTACGTTCTCCAACAACTCAAGTATAATTCTTTGCACGAACCTCAAGTAAACAAAACCTGCATCATGACTTTCTAGTAATCGGGCTCGTCCTTATTGTTTCCTTGCAGGAGATAAATAATGCACACTTAAATAAACAGCATATTTCACGTAAACGTGTACGCATGTTAGTTGCAATTAAAACCGAAAACAGTAATCTAGACAAAGGGGAAGACAAGTTTACTTCCATATCTTCTTAAGCTGGCTTCTCCGACCCTAGATTCCCTACCTCAAATTGTTCAGTGGAGCATCTTCTATGCACTGTTACATTTTTTCACACTCTTACGGAAACACCCTGTATAATAGAGCTCATCTATTAACTGTCACAAGTACATCTCTAAATTCAAGCGGCATAGCTTACATGAGACGGACAAATTTGATATTTAATAATCAAGTGCAGCCACATGCAGACTGAAAAGCAGATCTCTCTCTGTCAGTCGAATACTACAGTCCCATATATTGTCTCTTGCTCTAACCATAATGTCGACAGAGAGCATTTCGATAGCTGATTAGCGAGTCACGGCCTTAAACATGATCATAGACATAGTTTGATTCTCAAAGGAGCTAGTGTATCTCGTCCAAAAATGTGAGGAAAAAAAGAAGTATTCCATCCACTTTCAACTATTTGTTTCTTATGTGCATCTGGGTGGTAGGCAGAAAGGGGTTTAGCATCATTTTGGTACTCTTTTGAAGTGGTTTTTCTTGTCAGATTCGCTTAAGCTGCCCAATAAATAACTGTTAATTTTGAGGCGCAAATCCCACTGAGCATGTGCTGAATTTTGTTAAATGAAAAGTTTGTAAATTTATGAGTGCAGTAAGTTTAGCGTTAACACCACACTCTGCAGGGCCAATGACTTATAACTTTCTATGGAACAATCCGAGTTCTCAGAAAACTTAATCTTAGTTAATTAACAGCAAAGAGCTAAGTGTATAAGATAACCCGGAAACGAAGTAACATTTCCTTTAGCAACAGATTTCAACTTATTTGCTTAAGTTACCTTTCGTGCTTCTTTCCATGTTTTTCTACAAAACGCTGAAAATTGTAATCTCGTTTCTTTCGCTAACTGCACACTGAAGTCATACGGATGCTCATTTTTTCCGTATTTATATATTTACTGTGTCCAGAAAACAAACCAGTAAAAAACGAAAATTATTTTACTATTACTATGCCTATCGTAAATTTTTAAATTTACTCACTTTGTTAATGATAGATAACATTTGCGAGAAACAACACATAACTCCTCCTATTGGTACACCAGACAACTTTGTCATTACCAGCAATGGTGGAGTGTCATTAAACCAATTGCTCTCACGTAGCATCATAGTAACAATACAGTGCCAAAATTAAAGTTACACTTCAGTTGACTTAAACTAAATCGCTTTGTTGTTATGACTGTTGGCTAGTGGTCCGGTTCAAATATGGGATAACAACATTTTTGTAATTCAATTCTATGAGTAGTAATGAAACGTTAAATCCAAACCGAAATTGCTGTACTGTATCCAAACTACTTTAACCCTTGGTAACTAGCTACACTTAAGATGAGAGACACTGTATAAGAATTGTTAACAGTGTTAAACAAAAATTATTTTGGCCAATTCTAGTTTTCAGCGACTCGATGAGAACGCCTTGGTAGATTTGGCTAATAAATATTTAGGTTACAGGATGCCATAGATAAAATGCAGTCTTGATAACTTACCTATAGCCGAAAAAAAGTCTACGTATAAACATTTGCTTCAAAGGATCAACTGTGTGCACGTAATGTATACACATGGCTTTTTTCTTTTACTCGCAAGTCATTATATCATTGTTTACGTATTTGGTGATCAGTTTTGATTTGTCTACGATAGTAATGTATGTCGATCTCACGTTATGTAAAATCAACATTGGAGCGTAGAGAACAGCTCATATGCCACGTGAGATACACAATAAAACTGTAAGAAGACAGAAAATGCTAGTATCTACCTCTCTCGATTACTTCGACTCGTAATGAAAATAAGAGGTTTCACTCGAGCAATTCATCTGTTTGTGATACCAGAAATATGTAAATTTAACGCATAAGAGACAGTTAAAATTTCGCCCCGTAATATTTGTTCACTTACAACCAGTATAGAAATATGTAAGAACACACAAACAGATAATTTAAATTTCGACACGTGAAATTTGTTCACTCACTGCCAGTACGGCAGAGCGACTGTCATCAAAGGAATGCTTTAAACAATTGGTGAATGACATATCTTTAGCCGTTTTTCTAGGCCTTTCGAATTTACTGGAAAAAATGAAATTGTTTTTGAAAATAAAAAACGGAAAGAAACTAAGTATTTTTGTTCAGAAATGAAAATGAAGTACGTGATTTATGGTGTTACATCTTACAAAATGCAGCGACTTTTTCAAAGCACTTCAACGACGCTTCGACGCATCCTCTAGGAAAGGATAGGAAATATTATAAATAAACTAGCCTTCGACGACTTGCCGCGAAGACAAGTCCTCTGACTAAAAACATAATGGAAGTATAACACAGCTCGTAGACTTCAGTGTTCTTCGAAGTAAATGAAATAGTAACACACAGATCGCACACAATATGAAAACTCTCAGTTATGCTAGTAAACAGGTATATTGTTAAACATACAACAATACGTCACAGAATGAAAATAAGCACAACTTACAGTATACATATTTCTGTTGCTAACAAAGCCAGTCAGAACTTTGTCTCAGCGCACTACACTTCCACTCCAATGCTTCTGAGATACTTCTGTCACCAGACCACAGTCATATTAATGACAACAGAAATCATTACAGATTAGCTCTTTCCAGTGCGCTCACAGAAGAGACAAATGATGGAGTTATTTACTTGAATTGCGCGGAAAATCTTTTTTGCGCGACAACCATGCATCAAAACCAAATGTAATTAGTTCAGGAAGTCACAATCACATATTGCTCGTAATTTGGCTCTTAGTTGTGAGGCGCCAAATATTAATGATTTGGAATGAGACACATTTACCACCACATTCCCATAAACCTCGTTTTTGGTACGCAAGCATCGCTGTTGTATCTGCGGAAAGCTAGGTAAACTATGAACGGGATGAAACACCAGTGGAAAATGCCCGTGCCGATCCTAAATAATGTTCTTAGTTTGTCTTTCAACACTTCCTTATCCATCTCACACCCTGTTTTGGATGTTCTTTCTGAAAACAGCTATTAAACTGTTCGCACCGTTTGCTTTCCTATTCCGTAGAGCCCCGAGCTATTTCTGTGGACATTGTTTGAAAATATTATCAACGGATCAAAGATACTCAGCAAAACCCTTCTGGAGCCGAAGGTGAGTTATTGTACTTATTCTTTGTGACAAAATAGCTATATATGAAAAAATATTTTAAGCTAGTTATAAAAACGTGAAATTCTAAACTAACTGCAACTATGTATGGCGTAGTCATTTACACACAAGGGCTGAAATTAAACAAAACTACTTTCAACCGTCCAGTTTCTGTTCTAACTACCGAATTATGTCATTAACTGTCAGTATAGTCACACACGTAAACGAAAAAAGTATTTCTTAATCGATTTTTATTAGGTAACAGATAATCTTCTGGTTCTTTTGGCAACTGAATATATACCTGATATCAGTTTATTTCTGTGATGTGTCATAATGTGACTACGTTGTCAACTAGAAAAGCAGCAAAACATTTGTAACTGGAATGGAAAGAAATTATTTTTTTCAATATGGACGTAGGACTTGTTGTAGTATAAATATGATAACACCCCTCTTCATTAGACAGGAATTGTGTGTCCGTTGTCTTATATTTCCTTTCACTCTTTCCCGAAAGCACAGCTTGCTCTGCGATGAAATTCCTGTTGTAAATCTCGGCGCATATTGGTGTTCCAACGGTCCTGATAAAGTTTTTACATCACTTTGATGTGTTGATAGAAGCCCTCGCCTAGCTCCTACACAAATTTTCAGGGAAACCAAAAATACAAATTTTCAGGGAAACAATCAAGGTGGCTGTTCAAGAAGTGAATCTTGAGGCTCACGAAACAGTAAGTAGACCACACACACACACACGTACAGACGGTGCACAGTTTTATTTCTGTCGTGTTAAGGTTTGAAACCAACATTTAAAAAGTAAGTCGTGTGACAGAGGGCTAGAAACCGAGTTTGTCAGTACGCGTTATGTGAAGTGGAGCCGTCAATTACAGTTTTTCTCATTTACAGCAGAAATCGACTACTGCTTTTTAGAAATTCTGTCACCGGTTTTAAGAAATGAATCACTTGTATCAGTTACCCAATATTGGTGCGATGGTTATTGTTTTTACGTTTGGTCCGTGAAGGGGTAAAAACAGTCCGAAACATGGTACCAACTGAAAATACTATAATTACGATAAAGATAAAATGAACAGTATTTCATAATAGACTGCAAATGGCTGCCACCACTAATCGGCTAGCTGAGATTTTGGTTTCAATAAAATGACGTCATGCGCGACCTGTATCATCTGCGGTCTAAGCATAAAACACTTCCTGAAATTTTCCAGCATGCTGAGCACATTGTAAATATGTCGGTCCTCTTTACTGCGTTGTTGTTGTTGTTGTTGTCTTCAGTCCTGAGACTGGTTTGATGCAGCTCTCCGTGCTACTTTATCCTGTGCAAGCTTCTACATCTCCCAGTACCTACTGCAACCTACATCCTTCTGAATCTGCTTAGTGTATTCATCTCTTGGTATCCCTCTACGATTTTTACCCTCCACGCTTCCCTCCAATGCTAAATTTGTGATCCCTTGATGCCTCAAAACATGTCCTACCAACCGATCCCTTCTTCTAGTCAAGTTGTGCCACAAACTCCTCTTCTCCCCAATCCTATTCAATACCTCCTCATTAGTTACGTGATGTACCCACCTTAACTTCAGCATTCTTCTGTAGCACCACATTTCGAAAGCTTCTCTTCTCTTCTTGTCCAAACTAGTTATCGTCCATGTTTCACTTCCATACATGGCTACACTCCATGCAAATACTTTCAGAAACGACTTCCTGACACTTAAATCTATACTCGATGTTAACAAATTTCTCTTCTTCAGAAGCAATTTCCTTGCCACTGCCAGTCTACATATTATATCCTCTCTACTTCGACCATCATCAGTTATTTTACTCCCTAAATAGCAAAACTCCTTTACTACTTTAAGTGTCTCATTTCTTATCTAATTCCCTCAGCATCACCCGATTTCATTTGACTACATTCCATTATCCTCGTTTTGCTTTTGTTGATGTTCATCTTATATCCTCCTTTCAAGACACTGTCCATTCCGTTCAACTGCTCTTCCAAGTCCTTTGCTGTCTCTGACAGAATTACTATGTCATCGGCGAACCTCAAAGTTTTTACTTCTTCTCCATGAATTTTAATACCTACTCTGAATTTTTCTTTTGTTTCCTTTATTGCTTGCTCAATATACAGATTGAATAACATCGGGGAGAGGCTACAACCCTGTCTCACTCCTTTCCCAACCACTGCTTCCCTTTCATGCCCCTCGACTCTTATAACTGCCATCTGGTTTCTGTACAAATTGTAAATAGCCTTTCGCTCCTTGTATTTTACCCCTGCCACCTTCAGAAATTGAGAGAGAGTATTCCAGTTAACATTGTCAAAAGCTTTCTCTAAGTCTACAAATGCTAGAAACGTAGGTTTGCCTTTTCTTAATCTTTCTTCTAAGATAAGTCGTAAGGTTAGTATTGCCTCACGTGTTCCAACATTTCTACGGAATCCAAACTGATCTTCCCCGAGGTCCGCTTCTACCAGTTTTTCCATTCGCCTGTAAAGAATTCGCGTTAGTATTTTGCAGCTGTGACTTATTAAACTGATAGTTCGGTAATTTTCACATCTGTCGACACCTGCTTTCTTTGGGATTGGAATTATTATATTCTTTTTGAAGTCTGAGGGTATTTCGCCTGTCTCATACATCTTGCTCACCAGATGGTAGAGTTTTGTCATGACTGGCTCTCCCAAGGCCATCAGTAGTTCTAATGGAATGTTGTTTACTCCCGGGGCCTTGTTTCGACTCAGGTCTTTCAGTGCTCTGTCAAACTCTTCACGCAGTATCTTATCTCCCATTTCGTCTTCATCTACATCCTCTTCCATTTCCATAATATTGTCCTCAAGTACATCGCCCTTGTATAGACCCTCTATATACTCCTTCCACCTTTCTGCCTTCCCTTCTTTGCTTAGAACTGGGTTGCCATCTGAGCTCTTGATATTCATACAAGTGGTTCTCTTCTCTCCAAAGGTCTCTTTAATTTTCCTGTAGGCAGTATCTATCTTACCCCTAGTGAGACAAGCCTCTACATCCTTACATTTGTCCTGTAGCCATCCCTGCTTAGCCATTTTGCACTTCCTGTCAATCTCATTTTTGAGACGTTTGTATTCCTTTTTGCCTGCTTCATTTACTGCATTTTTATATTTTCTCCTTTCATCAATTAAATTCAATATTTCTTCTGTTACCCAAGGATTTCTACTAGCCCTTGTCTTTTTACCTACTTGATCGTCTGGTGCCTTCACTACTTCATCCCTCAGAGCTACCCATTCTTCTTCTACTGTATTTCTTTCCCCCATTCCTGTCAATTGTTCCCTTGTGCTCTCCCTGAAATTCTCTACAACCTATGGTTCTTTCAATTTATCCAGGTCCCATCTCCTTGAATTCCCACCTTTTTGCAGTTTCTTCAGTTTCAATCTGCAGTTCATAACCAATAGATTGTGGTCAGAATCCACATCTGCCCCTGGAAATGTCTTACAATTTAAAACCTGGTTCCTAAATCTCTGTCTTACCATTATATAATCTATCTGATACCTTTTAGTATCTCCAGGATTCTTCCATGTATACAACCTTCTTTTATGATTCTTGAACCAAGTGTTAGCTATGATTAAGTTATGCTCTGTGCAAAATTCTACAAGGCGGCTTCCTCTTTCATTTCTTCCCTCAAATCCATATTCACCTACTATGTTTCCTTCTCTCCCTTTTCCTACTGACGAATTCCAGTCACCCATGACTATTAAATTTTCGTCTCCCTTCACTATCTGAATAATTTCTTTTATCTCGTCATACATTTCATCTATTTCTTCATCATCTGCAGAGCTAGTTGGCATATAAACTTGTACTACTGTAGTAGCATGGGCTTTGTGTCTATCTTGGCCACAATAATGCGTTCACTATGCTGTTTGTAGTTGCTAACCCGCACTCCTATTTTTTTATTCATTATTAAACCTACTCCTGCATTACCCCTATTTGATTTTGTATTTATAACCCTGTAATCACCTGACCAAAAGTCTTGTTCCTCCTGCCACCGAACTTCACTAATTCCCACTATATCTAACTTTAACCTATCCATTTCCCTTTTTAAATTTTCTAACCTACCTGCCCGATTAAGGGATCTGACATTCGACGCTCCTATCCGTAGAACGCCAGTTTTCTTTCTCCTCATAACGATGTCCTCTTGTGTAGTCCCCGCCCGGAGATCCGAATGGGGGACTATTTTACCTCCGGAATATTTTACCCAAGAGGACGCCATCATCATTTAATCATACAGTAAAGCTGCATGTCCGCGGGAAAAATTACGGCTGTAGTTTCCCCTTGCTTTCAGCCGTTCGCAGTAACAACACAGCAAGGCCGTTTTGGTTAATGTTACAAGGCCAGATCAACCAATCATCCAGACTGTTGCCCCTGCAACTACTGAAAAGGCTGCTGCCCCTCTTCAGGAACCACATGTTTGTCTGGCCTCTCAACAGATACCCCTCCGTTGTGGTTGCACCTACGGTACGGCCATCTGTATCGCTGAGGCACGCAAGCCTCCCCACCAACGGCAAGGTCCATGGTTCATGGGGGGGCTTTACTGCGTAAGAACTTAATAATGACCACCCTGAGTGACAACCGAGCCTCCTTCTCACTCAGTTATTTTTGAGTCAAAGTTAGAATCTAATTTTTTTCGACTGTCAGGTCCAACAATCACATTTTATTCCAGTATTGCTTCTAATAGGTGGGAAAACGTGTTACTGAGATATTTGGGCCGGCCGAAGTGGCCGAGCGGTTCTTGGCGCTCCAGTCTGGAACACTGCGACCGCTGCGGTCGCAGGTTCGAATCCTGCCTCGGGCATGGATGTGTGTGATGTCCTTAGGTTAGTTAGGTTTAAGTAGTTCTAAGTTCTAGGGGACTGATGACCACAGCAGTTAAGTCCCATAGTGCTCAGAGCCATTTTTTTGAGATATTTGAAACGTTCTCCATTTCTGTGCGAGGCTTTCGCAAATCGTTTCAATAGGCTCAACTTATTTGTGGAGATGGTTTATTTTTTATTAATGGAAATAGGATTCCTCCTCCTCTTCTGCTTCTCAGCGCTATCCCTCGCAATATCAAGGGCGGTTGGGTATACTTTGTGTCTACCTTTTGAACGTATCGTAATCTAATCACTTACTTTACATTTTAAAATTTTGAAAAAATATTAGTAACATTACTTTTAATGAAGTCTTCTACCAGATCCCATAAAAGTTTTAATTTTTCCGCCAAACTTAACCCATAAACTTAAAGTCGATATTACCTAACGTCTACAGCTCAGGTGTAGTACATCTGCCACCTAACGAAGGCCAATATTTCTAGGACAGCGCCCTCACATTGGAGCTGACATTCAGTTGAATTCGTATAAAGTCCATTCAAACATGTCTGTCACACACATTGCGGCCGATAGATTTGCGGTTTTGATCGTGAATAATGTCGCTCTGCTGTTCCTGAGACACCTTAGAAATAAATTCGATGACAACGACGAACGAACAAACTTGGCTTCGAAACAGCAAACACGAAAAACAAACAACGTTGGCGCCAATCTGTGGTCGTCGTATCGATATTGGCCCATTGTCTTTCGATGTTTGGTCGAAATATTGGCAAGCAACTGAGTCATGCCAACATCGGAGCCAAGGTTGGTTTGTATTTCATCGATTTGCTCATTGAAGGAACACTATTAGTGCCAACGTTGGCTCCCAATGTGGTACACCCGGCCTTATCCACTTCGAATAAATAGGAACCCGTAAGAACCGTTCTTCTCTGCCATGGACCCGTGCAGGCGCAGTGGAAGTGGTGTATGAGGGCATGCGCAGAAAGCAGTAATTCGAGGTGGGTTTCTGAATGGTATAGTTTACACATGTGGCGAACAGGTGAAAAAAACGTGAGCCTTTGAGGACTGTTCTACCTGTTGCGAGAGCTATTGTACCCATTTTTCAGTCAGAAATTTTTTCATTAACACAGTAATAAAGCAAATGAAACTCTCTCTTTGTAGTGCCGTTGAGAACAGCTATATATCTAATAATAGCTCCCAAATGTAGAAATGGAATGAAACAAGGAAAGTATAGCCGTGTTTATTGAGGCATGCAGCAAGGATCTCTAGATACCTGTACCATAATAAGGTACAGGTACGTCTACAAATATTTAATTCTGAGTTAATATGTTTTACGTAAATGTGTTGACGTCCGTGTTTATATTTTTTTTACGTAAATAGTCTATAATTTTACATTCAGTATATGTACGTGCCACCTTAATTGGTGAAAGTATTGCATGTGTTTAATCTGACTGCATCTTTTGTATTATTGTAGCGTGCTACGAAGGATAGTGTTGGGAGAACAGCCACAAGTGTCAGGGCAGTTGTGCTGGCCGTGACTATACTCTGTTCATCATAAGAATAACCCTGATTGGTCAGAAGCACGTCAGAAGCCGTAGCACATCTACACTGGTATTGTTCCGCTCTTAAAAGTAGGTGCTACTTGTGTATTAGATATCTTATTACTAAGTTACGTTAAATGAAACTTTGTAAGATATTCCCATTCATTAATAGGCATCAACGTTTTTCTTAATTACTCTTTAGCTATGTAGTTTTTATTTCAAAACTCGTGTACAGTCACAGTCTCTATGTTGTTGTGCTCTGACTGTCGCGCTGTTAATACGCAGTATGAAAATGGCTGAGGCTGCTTCCTGCTCCGCAGTAAAACACGCGTGTGCATTACGGTTAAAAAGTGCCGAGAAATAGGTTGTTCTTGTGGCTTTCATAAATTTACAGCAAGAAATCGGCTTTGAAGTTTTCTGGTAATCGATACAACTAGATATACACTCCTGGAAATTGAAATAAGAACACCGTGAATTCATTGTCCCAGGAAGGGGAAACTTTATTGACACATTCCTGGGGTCAGATACATCACATGATCACACTGACAGAACCACAGGCACATAGACACAGGCAACAGAGCATGCACAATGTCGGCACTAGTACAGTGTATATCCACCTTTCGCAGCTATGCAGGCTGCTATTCTCCCATGGAGACGATCGTAGAGATGCTGGATGTAGTCCTGTGGAACGGCTTGCCATGCCATTTCCACCTGGCGCCTCAGTTGGACCAGCGTTCGTGCTGGACGTGCAGACCGCGTGAGACGACGCTTCATCCAGTCCCAAACATGCTCAATGGGGGACAGATCCGGAGATCTTGCTGGCCAGGGTAGTTGACTTACACCTTCTAGAGCACGTTGGGTGGCACGGGATACATGCGGACGTGCATTGTCCTGTTGGAACAGCAAGTTCCCTTGCCGGTCTAGGAATGATAGAACGATGGGTTCGATGACGGTTTGGATGTACCGTGCACTATTCAGTGTCCCCTCGACGATCACCAGTGGTGTACGGCCAGTGTAGGAGATCGCTCCCCACACCATGATGCCGGGTGTTGGCCCTGTGTGCCTCGGTCGTATGCAGTCCTGATTGTGGCGCTCCCCTGCACGGCGCCAAACACGCATACGACCATCATTGGCACCAAGGCAGAAGCGACTCTCATCGCTGAAGACGACACGTCTCCATTCGTCCCTCCATTCACGCCTGTCGCGACACCACTGGAGGCGGGCTGCACGATGTTGGGGCGTGAGCGGAAGACGGCCTAACGGTGTGCGGGACCGTAGCCCAGCTTCATGGAGATGGTTGCGAATGGTCCTCGCCGATACCCCAGGAGCAACAGTGTCCCTAATTTGCTGGGAATTGGCGATGCGGTCCCCTACGGCACTGCGTAGGATCCTACGGTCTTGGCGTGCATCCGTGCGTCGCTGCGGTCCGGTCCCAGGTCGACGGGCACGTGCACCTTCCGCCGACCACTGGCGACAACATCGATGTACTGTGGAGACCTCACGCCCCACGTGTTGAGCAATTCGGCGGTACGTCCACCCGGCCTCCCGCATGCCCACTATACGCCCTCGCTCAAAGTCCGTCAACTGCACATACGGTTCACGTCCACGCTGTCGCGGCATGCTACCAGTGTTAAAGACTGCGATGGAGCTCCGTATGCCACGGCAAACTGGCTGACACTGACGGCGGCGGTGCACAAATGCTGCGCAGCTAGCGCCATTCGACGGCCAACACCGCGGTTCCTGGTGTGTCCGCTGTGCCGTGCGTGTGATCATTGCTTGTACAGCCCTCTCGCAGTGTCCGGAGCAAGTATGGTGGGTCTGACACACCGGTGTCAATGTGTTCTTTTTTCCATTTCCAGGAGTGTAAATACACATTGGATTGTACAGGGGGGTAGGTGTAATAGGTTGATAACCTAGAGCAGTTCATGAATGAATGGTTCAAGTCTCGCCTAAGTTATCTTTATTTTTCTTTCAATTTAAAATACTTACATCTCGTAATTGTAAAATACAACACCATTTTTAATGCATAACGCACGTCTTCATGTTTCTAATTACATATTGCACGCGAAAATCCTGTTCTCATTTCAAATATAAATTCTTAATTATCGACGTTTTATGAAAGATTGTTAGTAAAGGTTGCTTACATTAAGCAAGCACAACAATTTAATTTTTAGGGCAAAAATGAAAAACCAAATACTCTTTATTTGGTCTATGTCCATTGTTTTATACCACAGATGTAGTCTCACACGAACCAGACTGATAAGTGTCGCAGACACATGGGAAACAATCATTCACAACATAGAGCACACCATACATATGCTACATTTTTACATTTTCCACTGCACCATTACAATATGAGCCCAACAGAACTGATCTGCAGCCAAGTTACGGGACTTGACCCGAGAAATAAGAAGACTGTTGTGCTGCCAGACGCACTGGAACTACCGCACACAGTTTTCCACATTTCACTGCCGAACGCTAGCGGAATATACACTGAAGCACCAAAGAAACTGGTATTGATATGCGTTTTCAAATACAGAGATATGTAGACAGACAGTATATGGCTCTGCGGTCGGCAACGCCTATGTGGGAGAAGTGTCTGGCGTAGTTGTTAGATTGGCTACTCCAAGTACAATGGCAGGTTATCAAGATGTGAGTGAGTTTGAACGTGTTGTTATAGTCTGGGTACGAGCGATGGGACACAGCATCTGCGAGGTAGCGATGAAGTGGGGATTTTCCCATACGACCATTTCACGAGTGTACCGTGAATATCAGGAATCCAGTAAAACATCAAATCTCCGACATCGCTGCGACTGGAAAAAGATCCTGCAGGAACGGGACCAACGACGACTGAAGAGAATCGTTCAACATAACAGAAGCGCAACCCTTCCGCAAACTGCTGCAGATTTCAATGCTGGGCCAACAACACGTGTCAGCTTGCGAACCATTCGACGGAGCAGAAAGGCCCAGTCATATATCCTACGCCCCGTGTGCAACCGTCAACACCGACACTAGGCTTTGATGACTGGATACATGTTGCCTGGTCAGACGAGTCTCGTTTCAAAATGCATCGAGTGGATGGACGTGTTCAGTCATGGAGACAACCTCATGAATCCATGGAGCTTGCATGTCAGCAGGGGACTGTTCAAGCTGGTGGAGGCTCTGTGACGGTGTGGGGCATATGCAGTTGGAGTGATACGGGACTCCTGATACGTCTAGATACTACGCTGACAGGTGACACGTACATAAGCATTCTGTCTGATCACCTGCATATATTCATGTCCATTGTGCATTCCGGCAGACTTGGGCAATTTCGGCAGCACAATACGACACCCCATACGTCCCGTATTGCTGCAGAGTGGCTCCAGGAACACTCGTCTGAGTTTAAACACTTTCGCTGGCCACCAAACTCCCCAGATATGATGAGATCTCCACCCCCTCGTACTCTTATGGATTTACGTCATAAGAAGCAGAGAAAATGCGGCGCCTGGATGGCTTCGTTGATTCTGTTGTTGACCGACTCGTTTTCAGGACAAATGTATTTCCCGGATTCTGGTAAGGAAGGAGGTAAGAGATAATCAGACGACGAATTATCATTAGTGCCTTCGGTGGCTTTAGTATTCAACAGTACGGTGTAATCCTCGTCGTATGCTTTTGCATCACTCATAGCTCACTCAGAAAAATTACCCTTTGTTTGAGTTAGGAATTTTCATCACTCTTGTTTGCTATTACAATACTGTGTTAAATGAAAACGAGAGCACTTTTTACTTTTCATCTAGTCACCAAAGAAGCGTGCGGTAGTGCCGAAGTTATGCCGAATATTGTTTCATTCTCTTTAAAAATTAAATGACAATCGGGGCTATATTGCTTCTCTGCTCGTTTCTTTTTACATCTGAAGTGCAACTGTTCACATGATTGCTGGTTATTTGGACCTGGTGGCTGGCCAATGCTGTCCAAGCTTAATGCTCCGGTCAAGCTGTTGTCTCGCATTATCGCTCAGTCTCTGTACGTGTAACACAGCATAAAACGTATCCTTATGATCCTACTTGACTGTACTGGACACAGCTTGAGTTTCGCTCCACCTGAAACGAAATCCAATGAGATTCAAGCAAACGCGAAAGAATACATGGCGTAATGTTGCAGAGTATAGTGAGGATTGAAAAAGCCGTTTTGCATCTTTGCGGCCGATCAATAGGCTTTCGTATGTTAAAAATATGGTTCGGATGTTATCATTCTGATTGATTATAACATTTAAATAGCATTGACGGTCTATCTTCTGACAAAATATTTGTTATCTTTATGTAATTAAAGCTCAAAAATCATTAAATATCAAGATCTGGTTACGTGATCGAACACGTTCTGCTTTTGGTTGGTGTTGTGGTGACGTCACAGGCTAGGAGTAAAATGTAGCTATACGTGTGGGAGGAGGAGATTAGTGTTTAAGGTCCCGTCGACAAGGTTCAAATGGCTCTGAGCACTATGGGACTCAACTTCTGAGGTCATCAGTCCCCCCAGAACTTAGAACTACTTAAACCTAACTAACCTAAGGACATCACACACATTCATACCCGAGGCAGGGTTCGAACCTGCGACCGTAGCGGTCTCGCGGTTCCAGACTGCAGCTCCTAGAACCGCACGGTCACTTCGGCCGTACCGTCGACAAGGAAGTGATTAAAGACGGAGCACTAGCTCGAATTAGGGAAAGATGGGGAAAAATTCGGCTGAGCTCTTTCAAAGGAACCATCCCAGAATTTGCCTGAAGCGATTTAAGGAAATCATGGAAAACCTAACTCAGTACGGCCGGACGCGGGTTTGAACGCTCTCTCTCCGAATGGGAGTCCCACGTGCTAACCACGGCGACACCTCGCTCGGCCTATACGTGTGTCATAGGAGCGTTAGCCGAAGGTACGAGGTTTTTACGTACTTTTTCTGCAAACAGTTTAGCTATTTAGTGATGTAAAACGCAATTAAAACTTTCAAGTGACAAAAGAAAGGAATTTTGTGAACACTGATAGTGGAAGCCTTGCGAAAGCTGATGAGTTTATGCTCGACCCATTTAGAGAGGCGATATGTGCAACGACGGACATTCCGCAACATCGTTAAACTCGCTCAGAACTGAGGAATTGTAGGAACTTTTGCAAATGGGTCCGTATATTAGAACTAGATTGTCGACTGTAAGTCATGAGCTATGAACCAAAGCACAATACAATTATTCTTGGCAAAACTTAGTGCTGATTTGCAATGTAGAAGACACGCAGGAGAGAATTTGTTTCGAGCATGCGTTCGGTAGTGCAACACACAACGCAACCGACTGCAAAGAAAGAGATCACATGTATGAATCTGGGAAAGGTCTCATATTTTTAAAATCTGTACACGAAATACGAAAATAGTGTTAGCAAGAACTGATTGTAGCAGTCCACATTAGTCTCAGTCTGAGAAATGGGCAACGGAGAATAAACGCATTTACTTTGTAAACAAACAATTCACTTTTGTGGAAAGCATTGCTAGTAGTGAAGATATCACCATACGCCCACAGTACTAGGAGGTGTAGGACGATGAGGTTATACAGAGATGGAACTCCTAAAGCTTAAACAATAACGATGCCAGCTGGACAGTACGAAGGTAAAAACAAGGTTTTTCATAAATTAAAAAGAACTAACAAGAAAATGTCTTTTTGAGCGTAAAGCGTGCGAACAGCGATTTCTAATGTAAGTGCATGTAAACAGCAAGGAAAACACAATAATACCATGTTTCCGATCGGTGTGGTGAAGTTTGGTGATTGTGGTTTGGTTGTCACACGAGAGGACAATCGAGTCGTTTTAAAAATAAGTTAAAATATTCTAACTAGCGATCTATGGGTATCAACTTGTAATACTCGGCGGTCTATCGCTCTAACAAGTGAGCCAACGAACAGTTTTCTTTTTTTTTAATCTTATTTTGTTCGGTATTGCTCATTACGTTCGTTCAGGGCGGATGCCCCATGACACCCACTGATGTTCATCGATGATCCATTAACCCTTTGACCGAACACGCTGAGCTACCGTGCCGGCTATTGACTTCGCCTGACGCCACAAACAGTTGAGGTGTAGTAACGTAAACCGACAATTTTCTGAAGGATTTTAATTTCGTTCAGTGACGCTGACCTTCTTTTTAGCGTATCTCGGAGGTAAGTTAATGCTAACTTCACTGTGCAACACATTTTTAATTAAGTTAGAGAACCTGTGTGTCGACGTGGTGGCAATTTGCCGGTACAATGCAACCACATTATATACATCTTATTCTCTGAAACACTCAAAAACAAGTTTTCCTAAGTTTTTATAAATGTAGTTGTACAGCGTGGTACCACACACCATTTGTAACCCATTTTCCGAAACGTGAATTCCAAAACAAGACATCACTGAGAATTAGCGTTACGGCAGTAGCAGCAGGGAACTAGCCAGTGACGCCCCAGGCATCGCATGACTGGAATGGAGCGTTTTAGCGGACTTTCAGATTATTTGAATTTCATTTCCCTTTTTACAGAAAAACAGTGTAATTGAAGTTAAAAAAAGCATGTTAGGAGCATAAAATGACAAAATTAATCATTTAAGACGAATTTCAGAAAACAGCAAATACCCTGTTGTGAAATAGCTTTCCACTTTACTAGGTCACTTGCGAATATCCCGTCATGTAGAATCGACAAGGCACATCCATTCTGACGAAGTTCGTAAATTCCTGTGGATCGTCGGGGCCCAATTCCTTCATTAACAGGGAGCATACGTCCGTGCCTTCACCTCTTCTTCCCAGTGGGAGTCGAGGAGTCGAACCCAGTTCCTACTCCTGCCAGTACGTCGTCGTTCTGCCCTTCTCCTATGATAAAGGCAGACACTGTCGCGCCAATTCTGCATAAATAATTGCGTCCTCCATTTCTAAAATGCCGTGAAACATCAACATATATGCGCTACGTACTTGGTCGTACCATCAAGACATAAGACGAACACTTTAGTCAGTAATTCTATATAGTGATGACGTAATTTCATCATAGCTGCACAAGAAAACAACTGTTTAATAAATACGGAGATAGACGTCTCAGAATGTTCATTTTACAAAAATATCACCTTTCACACTCATCACGTAACCGATATTACCGATCCGAATATCTACCCTTGGGGCGCTGGTGCAGACTTACACTTTAAGTGTATAGTATAGTAGGGCTAACTAAGAAGTTGACGCTTACAAACTTGTACGTTTGGGGCGCCCGCTGGTGTAGACTTGTGTACGATAGGTTTGAGTTCCAACCAAGGAACACATTGTAGCCGTTCTTCATTATTCAAAAGAATGCTGGCAAATCCTAACATAATGTCAGCTAATCAACTTGATATTTACATGATTTGGATTTGCGTGTAAAACTAACGTTGTTGATAGGAACAGAGGAAGATGCGAAAGATGAACATCAAATTCGAATTTTTTTTCATTGTTAGAACTGCATATTTTCAAAGAAGAGACACTCTGTGAATTTGTTCCATGGGATCTCTTGTTAGCCCTGCAAATCCGCCACTTTGCAGTTGAAATGGCAGAACTTACACCACTTTATTTTGAATCCAGTTTACTACTTTCACTGAACACACTAGATTTCTTGCCAAGTCACTACCTTTTAACTGACTCCGAAAGCCTAGCTGAAGTGGAGTGGACATTTACAACCCTTTTAACTGACTCCGAAAGCCTAGCTGAAGTGGAGTGGACATTTACAACGGCTGTGATTAACAATCTATTCTTGTAGCCAGTGTAGCAATGAAGTGAAGTGTCGGTCTCATTGTAAAGGGGCCTATAGTCAGTAGTGGTTGTTAAATCACCCGCTCTACATGGGGCTCTCAAAACCAGATTTCGTAAACCGATTTTCCAATAACGCTTCTGTGTGGCCATGTAAACACTTCAAAATCGATTCTGGAAATCTGCTTCTAGTTGCTGGTTTCCCAATGCCGCAATCGATTTTCGCTCCCATGTAAACGCAACCAGTTTTGAATCGTTACTGGGCTGCCAGATTTCGATTGTTGTGTTGCGTCGTTTTATGGTGATGTGGAAGAAGCGAGCTTTTGTGCACTAAAAGAAAAAAAAATTAGACAGGCCAGGAAATAATTCATACAATGTACTTAATAGAAGAAAAGAGCATATAACATTGTTGGTTGGAAAAAGAAACTGAAATAGTGATATTTTCGCGCAATTAGCAAAAAGCTATGGCTGAAACTGGCTACATACGAATATACGATCAGTTAAGGTTAGTGTAGCTTTTTAAATAAAATTAATTTGTGTGATTTAAATCTAAATATTTTTTCTGTGTTTAAATTCGAAATTTTTATGTATTTCAGGTCAAAACAGCAACCTCTGAAGAGAGATTCCGAAGAGCCGAAATAAGACTAGCGGATGTGACCGCTCTGATTTCCTATTTATGACGAGATGGCCAGCCCCTGGACCACAGGCCATCTACTTTAATTGTTCAGAGTGGTCTAGAATCCACACCATGCGCGGAAGGTCAGTGTTCGTTCTTATAACGAAATAGCGTTTTTAGTCAACTTGATATTTAAGTGCAACATTCAGTGGTGGCTGCTGTGTAAGAGCACATGACCACCCTAACTTTCGACACCTTGCGGATTTAATGGTTATTTTTCTTGGAATGCTGTTAAACGTAACGTAGATGCTGCAATCTGAAATACATGGCACTTAAATCTGCCGCAGTACTGCTCCTCTAGACTCTGTGAAACTTGGCAACAGAGGCGCAAGCATACCTTCTGTTGTGCACGTTTTAAGCAGCTTCTGAGCATGTACAACTCGCGTGACGTAATTGTATTATGGGCCAAATACATACGATTAGATAAACAAAGTGCACGGTTTATAATGTGCTCAGTTAGCCCTTGCTACCCAATTGCAAGTTTATGTCAGTGCCACCAGATGGTAGCACACTGACCAGACTTTTATACCCATTCGATCGGCAGAAATCTTGCTATATGATAGCATACCCGTCAGCTAATTCACTCATTATGTTGTAATGTATATATTAAATTAATACTGGCAGTAAACCAATTTTGTGTGTTCCTGAATGAGTTGTAGGAAATTAAGTAATCAATTTTATCATAGAGTAATCTGTTTGAGGCGCTGAAAATCATAATTGTGAGATTGCAGCATTTATCCACACTTTTGAAATTTGTTGATCTTATGCTGAGTCAGCTTTATTTGTGCTGTAGGCCCACAATGTACACATGAAAATTCACAAAAATACTGATATTCACTTAAATGTGGGATCGATGACAGCATGTCTATAGACCCTTATGGATCTCAGTGCCTCATTTGTATTCTCGTTAAGTGATCACTATTCGAATTTACTCATTTCCACAAACGGCGGTTTGTGTTTGGAGCTGGTTGTTTACTGTACGGGAATCGGCTTTCGTGTGCAGCGTAAACATTGGACTTGTTTTCAATGCTAGGAGAAAAGTAAAGCTTTGAAGATAGGTCGTGAGTCGTGCTTGGGTACCTCAGTCGGTAGAGCATTTGCCTGCGAAAGGCAAAGGTCTTGAGTTCGAATCTCGGTCCGGCATACGGCTTTTACCTGCTAGGAAGTTTCGTATCAGCGCACACTCCGCTGCAGAATGAAAAATCTTATTCTGGGAATAGAAAAATACCAGGAAAAGTTAGCAGCGAAGTAACTAAGCCCTCCGAGAACAGATCCTATGATTGAGAGAACGGCAAATTAAAATACGAGGTGCGGCTAGAAAAAAACCGGACTGATGCTGGAAAAAACATTTATTTACAATTTCATGTTATCTCCTTCAATGTACTCTCCTCCTAGGTCTCTACACCGCTCCATACGAATTTTCCACTGTTCATAGCAATGCTGCAGATCATTTTCGGTAAGTCCATACATTACTTCCGTCGCTTTTTTTTCGGTAAGTCCATACATTACTTCCGTCGCTTTTTCTTTTACTGCTTCAACAGTCTCAAATCTAGTTCCTTTCAAAGCTGACTTGACTTTAGGGAAAAGAAAAAAGTCACAGGGGGCCAAATCAGGTGAGTAGGGTGGATGATCTAAGATGGGAATGTTGTGTTTTGCCAAAAACGTCTTCACTGACAACGCAGTGTGAGCTGGGGCATTGTCTTGGTGAAGGATCCATGACTTTTTTCTCCACAAATCGTTCCGTTTTCTCCGTACTCGCTCACGTAGGGTAGCCAGGACGCTAATGTAGTAATGCTGATTCACTGTTTGTCCCTCTGGTACCCAATCAACGTGCACAATCCCTTTGATGTCAAAAAAAACAATCATCATTGCCTTGAATTTCGATTTTGACATTCGTGCTTTTTTTGTCGTGGAGAACCAGGAGTTTTCCAATGCATCGATTGGCGTTTAGTTTCGGGATCGTAAGTAAAAAACCACGATTCATCGCAAGTAATAACATTTTGTAAGAAGGTGGGATCACTTTCAATGTTTTCCAGGATGTCAGAACAAATCATTCTTCGGCGTTCCTTCTGTTCAATTGTGAGACACTTTGGAACCATTTTTGAACACACTTTGTTCATGTTGAAACTTTCATGAAGAATCTGCCTAACACTTTCCTTGTCAACTCCTGTTAACTCAGACACTGCTCTGATTGTTAAACGGCGATCTTGTCCAACAAGTTTACCGATTTTTTCAATGTTTGCATCAGTTTTTGCTGACAATGGTCTGCCAGTGCGAGTGTCATCACTGGTGTCTTCGCGGCCATCTTTAAATCGTTTAAACCACTCAAACACTTGTGTTCGCGATAAACAATCATCGCCGTACACTTGTTGTAACATTACAAACGTTTCACTTGCAGATTTTCCTAGTTTGAAACAAAATTTGATGTTAACACGCTGTTCTTTCTGTACACTCAACATTTTCCGACGCACAGACAAAACGTCAACTACTTAAAACAGACGCCACGGGCAGACTGAGTGCAGGAGGCAGATGAAACTCGAGCAGTAGGCGGAGCGAGAGTCACGTGACAGGCCACGCGACTTTCAGCCTTATTGCATTCGTTTTATTGTTTCACCAGTACTAGTTCGGTTTTTTTCTAGCCACACCTCGTAAGCCTGACTACAAGCGAACATTTAACAAGAATGTGCACAGTTAGCACAAGTCGTGTGGGTGCAGCCCGGAAGTAAATTTGTGAACTAATACGTCTGTTAGGGATCGTGTACATCTGTCCGAAAAAATGGAAAAGCACGAAAACTCCCACTTACACAAAAATGCGAAGCGGACAATTCGAAAGCTTACGTAGTATTTCTTTATTCATGAAGCTGTACTTAATTATGTACAGAACAGCAACATTCCACAAAATAATTTTCTCTTTTTCCAGATAATTTATGCACCTTATTATTATTGTTATTTTATTATTATTATTTTCGATTATTCCCATTTAAAGAGAGCGTTTGAACTTGAATTCCTTTATGATGATTGTTTATGTTTTTTCTGAGCCCAAATTTTCTTATGTGTTCACTGTGTTGTTTCTTCCGCTCCGCTGTCCATTTGCGTCCTGGTCTCTTCCGTGTTGTGGTGTCAAATTTATGTTTTTTGATGATATTACTGAATTCAGTACTATTTTCTGCATCGTTTACTGTTATGTGTGCTTGTCTGACGTCCTCTTCAACTTTTTTTATCCATTTTGTTTTTTCCCTGCCTGAGTTGATGACTTTTAAGAATTCGCTTTGAAATTCTGTTTTCATTCATCCTGTGGATATGTCCGTAAGTGTACATTCTTCTTTTCCTTATTGTATCCGTAATCTTGTCTGTGTATTTATATAATTCTGATGTTGTTCTCTTCTACCAGATTCCTTGCTCTTGTATCGGGCCAAAAATTTTCCTGAGAATTTTCGTTTCTAGTTTCTCTATTTCTTTGATTTTCGTTTGCCCACCTATTTGTGTTGTTTCAGATGTATACAGTGCCTCCGGAAGTACGACAGTGTTGTAGTACCTCAATTTTGCGTTAATGGATATGGACTTTTTGTTACAATAGTTCCACGTGAGTTTATATGCTTTCTGTAATTGTTTTATTCTTTCCTCATTGGCCTTTAGGTTGATCCCTGATGGCTGGATGATTTCTCCCAGGTACTTTAAATGTGGTACTTGTACAATTTTCCCATGGGTTGTCACAATAGGCAATTTGTCTTGTGGCACTCTTTCTATGTATTGGGTTTTCTCATACGAGATTGCAGGCCAGTTCTTTGTGCAACGTGTAACTTCTCTATGGCGTTAGTGGCTTATTTTCTATTATTTGTGAGGATTGCAAGGTCATCTGCAAAAGCTAAACACTTCACATTGAATCTATTATCTTTTCTAATACCAGTTTGGATTCCTTTGACTTCTTTTTCGCATGTCCTGATAATCTTTTCAAGAATGATATTAAGGAGTAATGGTGAATGTCCGTCACCCCCATAAATTTAACCTTGGAGACTGTGTCAGTTAATGTTTGCCGAATGATTGCTCTTGTCTTTCTGTCAATGCTGAATTCTTCCAGCGTGTTGCACAGCGCTACTCTGTCTATTGAGTCGTAGGCCTTTTTAAAATCTACAAAAGTGACCACTGTGTTTCAGGTGTTTCTCATCTGGAGAATCATTTTCATATTCCAGATCTGTTCTATGCATGATGGTCCCTTGTGAAAACCAGCCAGGTATTCTCCTATTTATGGGTCAACTTGTTTTTCTACTCTATTTTTTTGATAGGATTTTATATGTGGCCGGTACGAGTGAAATACCCCTGTAATTATTTGGTTCATTTTGTCCCCTTTTTTGTGGAGTGGATGGATGAGTGCGCATTTCCATTCAGAAGGGATCTGTTGTTTCCCAAATGTTTAATATGATTTTGTGGATTTTTCCTGTTAATCTTTCATCATTATTATTATTATTTCTTTTCTTTCTCAGACGTCATGTCCGGTTAAAAATGGAAAGTGACGCGGATCTTGATCAAGCGTGACTTCCTTTTAACTGTACGGTATATGTTACATTGCATTTAGGAACTTTCGGGTAATTGAACAAGTATCAATAATTACAGATTTCTGTAGTTGTATATATAAGTTTGGATGTAGCTGTATTGCGTTGATGTACTGGTGGATATTGTGTGGTATGACTCCTGTAGTTGAGAGTATAATCAGTATAATGTCAACTTTATCCTGATGCCACATGTCCTTGACTTCCTCAGCCAGTTGGATGTATTTTTCAATTTTTTCTCCTGTTTTCTTCTGTATATTTGTTGTATTGGGTATGGATATTTCGATTAGTTGTGTTAATTTCTTCTTTTTATTGGTGAGTATGATGTCAGGTGTGTTATGTGGTGTTGTTTTATCTGTTATAATGGTTCTGTTCTAGTATAATTTGTATTCATCATTCTCCAGTACATTTTGTGGTGCATACTTGTATGTGGGAACATGTTGTTTTACTAGTTTATGTTGTACGGCAAGTTGTTGATGTATTATATTTGCTACATTGTCATGTCTTCTGGGGTATTTTGTATTTGCTAGTATTGTACATCCGCTTGTGATGTGATCTACTGTTTCTATGTGTTGTTTGCAAAGTCTGCATTTATCTGTTGTGGTATTGGGATCTTTAATAATATGCTTGCTGTAATATCTGGTGTTTATTGTTTGATCCTGTATTGCAATCATGAATCCTTCCATCTCACTGTATATATTGCCTTTTCTTAGCCATGTGTTGGATGTGTCTTGGTCGATGTGTGGCTGTGTTAGATGATATGGGTGCTTGCCATGTAGTGTTTTCTTTTTCCAATTTACTTTATTCGTATCTGTTGATGTTATGTGATCTTAAGGGTTGTAGAGGTGGTTATGAAATTGTAGTGGTGTAGCCAATGTATTTATATGAGTGATTGCTTTGTGTATTTTGCTAGTTTCTGCTCGTTTTATAAAGAATTTTCTTAAATTGTCTACCTGTTCATAATGTAGGTTTTTTATGTCGATAAATCCCTTTCCTCCTTCCTTTCAGCTTAATGTGAATATTTCTGTTGCTGAATGTATGTGATGTATTCTATATTTGTGGCATTGTGATCGTGTAAGTGTATTGAGTGCTTCTAGGTCTGTGTTACTCCATTTCACTACTCCAAATGAGTAGGTCAATATTGGTATAGCATAAGTATTTATAGCTTTTGTCTTGTTTCTTGCTGTCAATTCTGTTTTCAGTATTTTTGTTAGTCTTTGTCTATATTGTTCTTTTAGTTCTTCTTTAATATTTGTATTATCTATTCCTATTTTTTGTCTGTATCCTAGATATTTATAGGCATCTGTTTTTTCCATTGCTTCTATGCTGTCGCTGTGGTTATCCAATATGTAATCTTCTTGTTTAGTGTGTTTTCCCTTGACTATGCTATTTTTCTTACATTTGTCTGTTCCAAAAGCCATATTTATATCATTGCTGAATACTTCTGTTATCTTTAGTAATTTGTTGAGTTGTTGATTTGTTGCTGCCAGTAATTTTAGATCATCCATGTATAGCAACTGTGTGGTTTTTTGTTGGTATGTTCCAGTAATATTGTATCCATAATTTGTATTATTTAGCATGTTGGATAGTGGGTTCAGAGCAAGGCAGAACCAGAAAGGACTTAATGAGTCTCTTTGGTATATTCCACGCTTAATCTGTATTAGCTGTGATGTGAGAGTATTTGAATTTGTTTGGATATTAAGTGTGGTTTTCCAATTTTTCATTACTATGTTTAGGAACTGTATCAATTTAGAATCTACTTTGTATATTTCCAATATTTGTAGTAACCATGAGTGGGGTACACTATCAAAAGCTTTTCGGTAATCAATGTATGTGTAGTGTAGCGACCTTTGTTTAGTTTTGGCTTGGTATGCCACCTCTGCATCTATTATCAGTTGCTCTTTACATCATCGTGCTCCTTTGCAACAGCCGTTTTGTTCTTCATTTATAATTTTGTTCTGTGTTGTATGTGTCATTAATTTCTGTGTAATGACTGAAGTTAATATTTTGTATATTGTTGGTAGGCACGTTATGGGGCGATATTTAGCTGGGTTTGTGTGTCTGCTTGATCTTTAGGTTTCAGTTAAGTTATTCCATGTGTAAGTGTATCAGGGAATGTGTATGGGTCTGCAATGTAACTGTTAAATAATTTAGTTAGATGTGAATGTGTTGAGGTGAACTTCTTTAGCCAGAAATTTGCTGTTTTATCTTTTCCAGGGGCTTTCCAATTGTATTATTATTATTGTCATTATTATTATTAATGTAATTATTATTGGCAGTGGCTGTAGTTGTATAAACTTGTTGATAAGTATAACTGTAATACAGCAGATGCTCTTAATTTCACATTCTCAGATTTATCTGAATCTAAAAATTTGTGAACATCCAGAATGTATACTCACGAGTCGCCACTGGCAACATGGTACATTTCCTTACTGCACAGAATCTGTAGAAACTAAGAGAGAGTCGGAACCGGCAGTCCAAGAGGTAATTGATTTTACAGAGTCTACAGTGGATTCTTCAGATTTCACCGAAGCAACAACCAGCAACGTACAAAAAGTAAGTGCTGCTTATATTTGAAATTTATGTAGCTTCGTCTATTGAAATTGATTTTTGTGATTGCTAAACAGTACTGGCTGTCTTCATGGTTTCGTTATATACCTACTATGGTAGCTTTGGTGGCGTAGTTTGATTATACAGTGATCATACTACATTTATTTGCCTCAGGTAAAAGTTGCATTTTTTTTAGTTTATGTACGATGAATGTACATAATATACATAAAAATACCCGTAGTGACTTGTCTAATATCTGGTACATGTTTCCTGAATGTACTTTGTAGTTGTAGCTTTTATGATCAATCTGTTACCTCAACTTTTGTTTTGCATTCATAATCGTTTGCTTCGCTAATTCAAAATCAAATTACCATCTTCCATGCTCATTTAGACTTGTTACGTTGCCGACGAGTTTGTCACCACACCCAAGATTTCAGGAGGGAGGTGGTTGGGGATCCAATATCACCCTTAGCCTCTAATACATGCTTGGGAATTCATTCACATTTTGGAACAAAGCCATCATATCTGTTGCATTACAATGGAATGTATATTGTTTATTCGTAACTGCACTCTTTATTCAGGACGAAGAACTCACATGGGCGAAGTGGGATATGCAGATCCTTTGGCCATGTTTGTAACGGATGTGTGTGCAAACCAGCTGGAAGTGCAAAATCAATAACAAAAATGGTAAATGTTGGTCTTTTTCAACATGCAAATGGTACATTACGCTCCACTAGTGATCACTTCGCATTTTCTTCCACAAATGCGAGATCTTGGCGGCTGCAAGATAAGTTTCCGCTGGTATACATTGTGTGGGTATGATACGGAGCGATTTCTTTTTAAATAATCTCTTCATACTCCGCACGAGTTCGGTCACAGTCCTTTGATATTCGTATTCACTCTTAATCAGAAACGTCACAAACGCGCCGATGAAATCATTGCATCAACACTGAAACTGTCATCGGGCTAAATACAAACAGGAACTCGAAGAGCTGTTTGTCAGAGGCCATTCGTGTGAAACAAATGAGGAGAGGAAAATTGATTTTCGACAGGATCTGCAAAACGAGATGTAAATACGACAGCGAAAAAAGGCTTGCGAAATCCTGTTCTCGTCTTCCGGAAGATGTGTCGTGTGTAAACGCGGTGAATGTTTGGTAGGCCTAAGTAGCTAATCCTGTAGGTGATCACTGATACGGGCTGTGTGATGAAATAATACAACATTCTCAGTATTCGTGCTGACAGGATCTACTGGTCAGTTCTTATGAAGTAAGAGAGCAAATCAACGATGGGGGAGCTTGTTAGCTTAGTTCATGGAAATGAGAGTCTGATGCTAGCAATATTTGACCAATTAAAACCTTTTTCTTTGCTAATATGAGATAAAAATACACTGACGGAAAAAAGTCGCAACGTCAAAAATAACTGATGTAGAGTAATGAAACTTCGGGGATACATTCGTCTAGATAACACATTTAAGTGATTAATACTGCAAGATCACAGGTTAATGAAAGCGCGAGAGAAGCCAATGCAAATGTGAAATGCTAGTACATTAACAACCGGTGTAACCGCCAGAATGTTGAATGTAAGTATGCAGACGTGCATGCATTGCATTGTAAAGGTTCCGGGTGTCAGTTATGGAACGGAGTTGCGTGTCTGTTACTCTTGGTCGGTCAATACAGGGAAGGTTAGTGCTGTTTGTAGATGACGCTGGAGTTGTAGTCCGATGATGGCCCATATGTGCTCGATTTGAGGCAGATCTGGTGATCGGACGGGCCAAGGTAACACGCCGATAATCTGTAAGGTGTGTAGGGTAACAACAGCGGTATGTGGGCTAGCGTTATCCTGCTGAAAAACATCCCTGGAATGCTGTTTATGGATGGCAGCACAGTGGGTCGAATCACCAGACTGAGGTACATATTTGCAGTCAGAGTGCGTGGGATAACCACAAGAGTGCTCTTGCTGTCATACTCCCCAGACCATAACTCCAGGTGCGGGTCCAGTGAGCCTAGCACGCAGACAGGTTGTTTATAGGCCCTCAACTGGCCTCTTAACTAACACAAGACCGTCACTGGCACCGAGGCAGAACCAGCTTTAATAGCAAAACACAACAGACCTCCACCCTGCCCTCCAATGAGCTCCCGCTTAACACCACCTGTCCTTGAAGTAAGCCATTCTTAACATTTCGTTGTGTCACTATGATGCCAGCTGCTGCTCATATTACTGCTACAAATGCAGTATGATGCGCCAGAGATATACACCGAACACGATGGTCCCCCTCTCGGTAGTGCCACATGGCCATCCTGAGCCCTGTCTTGTGACCGGGGCCGGCCGGAGTGGCCGAGTGGTTCTAGGCGCTACAGTCTGGAGCCGCGCGACCGCTACTGTCGCAGGTTCGAATCCTGGCTCGGGCATGGATGTGTATTTGTCCTTAGGTTAGTTAGGTTTAAGTAGTTCTAAGTTCTAGGGGACTGATGACCTCAGCAATTAAGTCCCATAGCGCTCAGAGCCATTCGAACCATTTTTTTGTGACCGTGCATTCTCGTGACCACCGCTGCCAGCAATCATGTTCAGTGGCTACATTCCTGCCAAGTCTCTTTGCAGTACCATAGAAGGAACATCGAGCTTCTCGTATCACTATTACACAACCTCGTTTAAACTCATTGAAGAGTTGATAATGGCGTTTTTGTCTCCTTAAAGGTTTTCTTGATGAATATCAACTCATCACGTCCAATCTCGAAGGTAACTAACACTCACGACCGTTTTTAGCGGGCAAGTGCTCTACCAACTTTTTTTTTTTGCATGTGTTTTTGTAATATTCACTAATATCATGATATGTGAACACATCGGCGAAAGAGAAAAGAAATATAAATTCTGGTTAAAGAAAAAGAAAGGAAAAAGGAAAAGCAAAAAGAAATAAAATCCGCGCACTCTGCGACGCGCTCTCACATCCGCGGAGGTCAGAAATAGAATAGATCGTAGACGGTTGAAACTCAGACATCGCCAGGGGAGGAGGGGTAGGTGCCCTCTGAGCCAGGTACCCCCCAACTCAGTGGAGGTCTAACAAAGACCGCTCGAAGATAGTTAGCAAATAATGTTCGGTAACGTGGCGTGTTTTCGAGAGCTGCATGGGCTGTTCGTAAATAGGTCCAGAAGTCGAGGCGGGATTTAGGTCGCTCATGAAAGAGATAAGCGACCGCCCACCCTTTGACCCACGTAATAGCATGACATTTGGCGGCGGGAAAATGTCTGTCCTCCGGGTATAGAAACATTCGAGGTTCGATTGTGTCTGGTGGCACCCGGAGACAGCAGGCAATGATTTGCTGCACGAAGCGCCATACATCTTGCGATGAGGCACATGTCAGACGGTGTTCATCAGTGTCCAGTTGCTGGCAAAGGAGACAAAGAGGGGATTCTGACAAGCCAATGTTGCGCAGGCGCTGCTTCGTGGCAAATTTCCTGTTGACTATGTGATACCACAGTGCCCGGACGTTCGTAGCGAGGAACGGCTGGTGGACGGTAGTCCACACTATGGGCCACTGGATGGAGGGATGTTTGGTCTCCATCACATTCCGGGGAGCACAGCGCAGCAACAGGCTGTAAAAATCCTTAGTCCTGGGTGGGCGTGTATCTGGGAGACTGGTGTGTATGTAACTGTAGTCGACGAAAAAGGTCGAAATATGGGACAAATGAGGCACGATATGGCCGACAGACACCGGTGGTGAGGTGGGAGCAGGTAGGAGGACCTCAAGCAAGCTGCGTGTTAGAGATGTACCCTGGCCCACCCACTGTTTTCGCATGGTACTCATGTACAAGGCTGCAGCTCGCATACGGACATTGACGAGCCCGACCAATTGAGCTATCCAAGCACAACTCACGCTCCGTCCTCACAGCTTTACTTCTGCCAGTACCTCTTCTCCTACCTTCCAAACTTTACAGAAGCTCTCCTGCGAAGCTTGTAGAACTAGAACTCCTGAAAGAAAGGATATTGCGGAGACATGGCTTAGCCACAGCCTGGGGGATGTTTCCAGAATGAGATTTTCACTCTTCAGCGGAGTGGGTGCTGATATGGAACTTCCTGGCAGATTAAAACTGTGTGCCGGGCCGAGATTCGAACTCGGGACCTTTGCCTTTCACGGGCAAGTGCTCCACAAACTGAGATACCCAAGGACGACTCACGCCCCGTCCTCACAGCTTTACTTCTGCCAGTACCTCGTCTCCTACCTTCCAAACTTTACAGATGCTCTCCTGCGAACCATGCAGAACTAGCACTCATGAAAGAAAGGATATTGCGGAGATATGGCTTACCCACAGCCTGGGGGATGTTTCCAGAATGAGATTTTCACTCTGCAGTGCAGTGTGCGATGATATGAAAGTTTGGAAGGTAGGAGACGAGGTACTGGCAGAAGTAAAGCTGTGAGGAGGGGGCGTGAGTTGTGCTTGGGTAGCTAGCTCTGTTGGTAGAGCATTTGCCCGCGAAAGGCAAAGGTCCCGAGTTCGTGTCTCGGCCCGGCACACAGTTTTAATCTGCCAGGGAGTTTCATATCAGCGCACACTCCGCTGCAGAGTGAAAATCTCATTCTGGAAACATCCCCCAGGCTGTGGCTAAGCCATGTCTCCGCAATATCCTTTCTTTCAGGAGTGCTAGTTCTGCAAGGTTCGCAGGAGAGCTTCTGTAAAGTTTGGAAGGTACGAGACGAGGTATTGTCAGAAGTAAAGCTGTGAGGACGGGACGTGAGTCGTCCTTGGGTAGCTCAGTTGGGGTAGCACTTGTCCGCGAAAGGCAAAGGTCCCGAGTTCGCGTCTCGGCCGGGCACACAGTTTTAATCTGCCAGGAAGTTTCACTACTTGGTTAGTTAGCAGCGATGTGTGGCAATATGGCTGCGACACGTTTCTGTTCATGGTTGTGCAGTTTTGTTTCGTTTCTCTTTGCCCACGATGAGTAAGATTCTTATGTTAGAATTAATAATTATTCAGAGACCATGAACTACTCTGAGAAATGAAGTGAAGACCGGAGTTGACATTTTTTATTAAGAAGTAATACAAAATACACTTCCCGGGTTTGCAGTGATTAGCATTTTGAATTTTATAAATAGAATTGATAGGAAGTTCGCAGCAATAGCCACGATACACTATGCTCTTCCTGATGTTTTTAGGTTATTTATGAAATAATTATATGTGTTATTAAAGATTTTTTTAACTTTTCTTCGGAACGATGTACAGATACCGTAATATTAAGTGAACAATTTAATTTAAGTGTTCTAAGACAAAGATCTAAGACAAAAACGAAAACGAATTATCCGAATGGGATGGAAATCGGTAGACGTGATGTACGTTTACAGACAAACAAATGATTAGAATTTCAGAAAAATTGTATGGTTTATTGAAGAGAATGAGCTTGACTAGTAGAGCAAGTCAATACTGTATAGGTGCACCTCTGACCCACATGCAGACAGTTATACAGCTTGGCATTGATTGACAGAGCTGTAGGGTGTCCTCCTGAGGGATATCGTACCAGTTTTCAATTGGGGAGATATCCGGCAACCTTGCTGGTCAAGATAAGGCTTGACAAGCAGTAAAAACTGTCGCCGTGTGTGGGCGGCCATTATCTTGAAAGTTTCTTCAAATATGTTGTTATTATTGTTATTACTGATAGTTTCTATTTATTGATTTTGCATTGCCAATTATTTGCTTGGATTGTCTCAGAAGTTGTTTGAGAAGCTGCATCTATTGCAAGCACTGAATCGAAACAGAAGTTAATCTGTCTACGTGATTTCCAAGAAAGTGTAATGGGTCTACAAAGTCGCCTAATAAGGAAAACCAGATTCTACCTAAGTGCCCTTCAAAAATCGTATCACACTGTTTCACACTTTTTTTACTTCTCTGACATGAAATATGACAAAATCTTAACTGATTTGTGGTCGTGTGAAAGGAAGCCCTTGAAATCTGAAATGTAATTTTTTTCTTTTACTTTTTCGGCTTACCTGTGGCAATGAATAACGCTCAGGCAACGTGTGTCTGCAAACTGCTGCTGTTACTATTGAAAGATCCTAAAAAGGTGCATCTCATTTACTGGGCGGCAAAATAACTACACGTGAACTCCGTGTGCAATGACGTAATGTGTCTGCTTTTAAACTGCAGTTGTGAAACTTTATTTAGTGAATGACAAAGATTGGGAAGTGGATGATGACGTGGTAAATTACGTTAATGATGATTCCTTTAAAAGGTCACTGGGAAGTTTAGAAAAGACTTTACAAAGTATTCTTGATTATAATCAAGAATGGCAAAGAAATGACAATCTGAAAATACTTGAAAGTTGTTTCTTCAACAGTGTCTTGTTCAAACCGCTATTACAGAAAATATATGTTCGTCGTAGATGACAAAAGCGTGCGTTAATTGAGTTTATCTTTCCTGAATTGTTGCTAACGTTAGCTAATTAAGAAGAGGAAGAATGATCTGTGTTGGATACTAAGCTGTTTTAATGGTTTGAAGGCAGCAGTTCGCGTGCAGTTAAACCGAAAAAAATTATTATCTCGTTATGAAGACTTGATCAAATCAATCAAAAAATCTTCCACTCTCGTTTTAGGGTATAAAGAACCAATTTATAAAACAATTTCCTCGATAAAGATAGATTTTCATCATTGTTGCGATGACGGTCTCTCGGCCGTGGCTCACTTCACGATTACACGACGCAGACTGACTGCATCTGCGATCAGCATCCCTGAGGAGCGAGCAATCGACGCAAAGATGTTATTGCCGGACGCGCGGTGTCGCAGATGACGTTGCGCACTCTCTGAGAAACAAAGTAAGCGCGACTGCCATCTGTGTATCCAAGTTAATACAGAGAACTGACAGTGAACAAGTATTTCGATCTTGCTGAAATGTAAGCCCAGGATGGCGTGCCATGAAGGACAACAAAACGGCGCATAGAATGTCGACGTACCACTGTGCAGTAATAGTGCTGCTATGAATTGAAACAGCATCTTAGACCTTCACTTTTGGTTGTCAGGCCGTGTTGAGGGGCCACCGTGAGGTTGGCATCCCAACGCTGTCTCCAGCAATGTCATCGCTGGTCATCGGTGCTCAATTCGCAACGGAATTCATCACTGAAGACAATTCTACTCCAGTCAATGAGATTTCAGGCTTGATATGCCCGACACCACTGTAAACGGACTTTTTGTTGGACGGAGGTCAATGGTAGCCGGTGCTGTGAGCCGCCTATTAATGGTTCTTGTGGCTCCTGAAGCACACCCTTCACGTCAGACCGATGATAATGATGAATCCGAGGCTCTGAGTGCCTGTCTGACGATTGTTCGGTCCTTAGGTTCTGTCGTCTTTCTAGGTCGACCACTTCCTTCTTGAAGTTGTGCGGCCACGCTTCATCCATTCTTGCCAATATCGACGAACAGTGGCATCGCTCTTATTCAAATGTCTTGGCGATTCGCCGATTATTCCAAACGTCTTCTTTGAGCTCAACTACTTGTCCTCCCTCAAAGGCTGACATGTGCGTATATTGTTTATACGCCTGTCTGCGAGGTACAGTTACTGCCCAACTTAGTACACGGAATGAAATTCGCGAAGACTTCACGCCCTGGTGTAGACGTGGTTCCTATTTACTTTCCCTGTCAGCTGCGAGGTGAAATTGCGCTGCGGCGTCACACATTCCTCCATCGGCCGCCGAAGTTAACAATTTTCCATTTTCCGTTGATACCTGTGTGAATACCAATTGTTTTTTCATTAAGAGTGTATTGTACAGCTCTACTCAAGCCCCTTGTCGTTTCATATAATCCGTATATCCCTCTTACAGCTTATGATAACCAACAGTGCTGCTATTGACAACATTCCTTCAGACATAATGAGACTGCAAAACAAATTGTGTACAGTAATTACTTGTAGTTAGCAATGAAAAAGGAATTAAGGACTAATAAATGAAAAATGGATAATATTACTAGACTAGAAATATGTACACAGCCCACATGACGTCAGTAAAAAATGTAATATAATCGGTAAAGCAACCTACAACTCCCAAGAAAAGTGTTACAAAACAAGTTCAGATAGGTATTATAATTTCGGCTTCTTAAATTTATTGTTTGAAAGTATTGATGGAGATAATGGAGATCAACTGAGACTGCTGCTAAATATAACGGATCCTTTTCCATAGCGAACTTCTGAACACAGTGGCGCTCGTAATACTGGTTGAAATTGCATGGCAAATCGCTCGTGTGTGGCGGCGTCGAGGCGAGCGGCCAGTAATACCTCCTTGTGTGGGTCCCTTTCGTCAAAGTCATATGCACGGATGAAACATAGATATACGTGTCAGCTGACTGGTAGCAAGCGAAACGTGGAGAAAATTTTTGGTAACATTTTTGGGAAAACAGCGATATTTTATTCTATATAAAATCAGTGAAAAAACAGTCTTGATCGCGATGGTTATTTTATTAAAATGACCCGTTTCGGCTTAGGTTTAGGCCATCTTCAGACTGCACCATTAGCTGAAGTTGACGATGCGTAGCAGCTCCAGCGACTGAGGCCAACTGACTGTCCTATGCATCGTCAACTTCAGCTGATGGTGCAGACTGAAGATGGCCTAAACCTAAGCCGAAACCGCTCTTTTTAATAACATAACCATCGCGATCAGGTCTGTTTTTCACTGATTTTATGTATGGTGAAAACATTAATTTTTCTTTGTTGGATTATTTTCATTCATCATTATTATTGTTGCAATGGTGAATTCTTACGCAGTCTTTGGCTGTACGGCAAAAATGAAAGGAAGTAATATTTCATTCCACAGGTTTGGTAGTTTTAAAAATACCAAAATTCTGATAACATGTTTTTCGAGATCAGGTTACTGAATTTTACGACAGAGCTGAGGGGCAATACCGTAACCGACCGGCTGAAAATGGTTTTCTATTTACGAGGACTTATTTGTACGTAAATGTTACAAATTTATTAATGAAGTTCATTATATATCAGTTCCAGTGTCACAGAAATACGACCGAAAATTTATAGACATTGACATTATCTTTCTTTTTTCTGTTGACCATACGTGCTTCATAGCTACTGTCTATGTAATCATCTATGCTTGCAACACCTTCCCCACGGAATAATAACGAAGTAGAACTCTCCATTCAAAATACTTTCCTTCAGAAAAGCGATGATTCTATGTACTCTGAATGTCTCTGTGAGAAGTACTTTTTTATTAACAGTATTTGAAGGCAATAGTGTCTGCGCACTACATTTTTATTAAATATGTTACTAGACTTTCGTTTTTATGTTTTGAGTGTAGAGGCCAGCGTAAAGTGTAATGTTCTTCTGTGAACTTTCTCTATGTCTTCAGTTAATCACGTCTCATTAGGAATTCGTGTAGCATTTTGGTTACGTTATGCAATTCGTAATATCCGTTTGCATAGGTTTTATGACTTAAGACTCACGTGTTAACTTCCGATTAAACTGTTTTCCTTCCGCCTGACTCATACACTGTTTTCTATTATAGAAGCAAAGGTTTTACTAATTCTTCCGAAAGGAGCCTCAAAATTGCATTTTGCGTATAGAGAAAACGCATGGTTATACTCGGTTCACCTAGAAGTAGTATACAAATATGTGAAGCTATTAATAACAAGCGCAAAGTATGAGAAAAACAGACTTCTATTGCAGTGATTTAAAGATCAAACATGCATTACAGGTGGTGTGTTCAGAAAATGTAAAAAAAAAACCTTGCCGTCTTATGTGAACAGAACACTACGGAGCGGTGTGAGGCACTGCTGTGTAACAGGTTTTTCTCTTTTGAGTCATCAGTCTTCTGACTGGTTTGATGCGCGATCCACCACGAATTCCTCTCCTGTGCCATCTTCTTCATCTCAGAGTAGCACTTCCAACCTACGTCCTCACTTATCTGCTGGATTGATTCCAGTCTCTGTCTTCCTCTGTAGTTTTTGCCCTCTGCAGCTCCTTCTAGTGCAATGGAAGTCATTCCCTGAATGTCTTAACAGATGTCCTATCACCCTGTCCCTTCTTCTTGTCAGTGTTTCCACATATTCCTTTCCTCTCTGATTCTACGCAGAACGTCCTCATTCCTTACCTTACCAGTCCACCTCATTTTAAACATTCGTCTGTAGCACCACATCTCAAATGCTTCGATTTCATCTGTTCCGGTTTTCCCACAGTTCACGTTTCACTACCATGCAATGCTGTGCTGTAAATGTGGCCTCGCGGTTTGAGGTGCCATGTCACGGACTGCGCTGCTCCTCCCGCCGGAGGTTCGAGTCCTACCTCGGGCATGTGTGTGTGTGTTGTTCTTAGCATAAGTTAGTTTAAGTACTGTGTAAGTCTAGGGACCGATGGCCTCAGCAGTTCGGTTCCTTAGGATTTCACACACATTTGTACATCCAAACGTACATTCTCAGAAACTTCTTCCTCAAATTAAGGGCTATGTTAAATACTAGTGGACTTCTCTTGCCCTTTTCGTCAGCTCTAGTCTGCTTTGATGTCCTCCTTGCTCCATCCGCCATTGGTTATTTTGCTGGCTAGATAGTAGAATTCCTTAACTTCATCTACTTCGTGACCATTAATCCTAATGTTAAGTTTCCCGCTGTTCACGCTTCTGTTACTTCTCATTACTTTCGTCTTTCTACGATTTACTCTCAATCCATATTCTGTACTGATTAGACTGCTCATTCCATTCAGCAGATCATGTAATTCTTCACTTTCACTCAGGATAGCAAAGTCATCAGCGAATCTTATCATTGATATCCTTACACCTTGAATTTTAATTCCACTCCTTAACCTTTATTTTATTTCCATCACTGCTCCTTCGATGTACAGATTGAACAATATGGGCTAAAGACTACAATCCTGTATTACACCATTTTTAATCCGAGCACTTCGTTCTTGGTCGTCCTCTTTATTATTCTCTTCTGGCTCCTGTACACATTGTATGTTACCCGTCTCTCCCTATAACTTATGCCTATTTTTCTCAGAATTTCGATCATCTTGCACCATTTTACATTGTCAAACGCTTTTTTCAAGTCGACAAATCCTAGGAAGGTGTCTTGATTTTTCTTTAGCCTTGCTTCCATTATCAATCGCGACGTCAGAACTGCCTGTCTGGTTTCTTTACCTTTCCTAAAGCCAACTGATCATCAGTTAACACTCGCGCGGGGTAGCCGTTTTGTTGCCGCTTCCTCCAATATGGTGATGGATCTACCCCTTCTGCCTTATTTGATCTTAAGTCCTCCAAAGCTCTTTTAAATTCAGATTCTAATACTAAATCCCCTATTTCTTCTAAATTCACCCCTATTTCTTCTTCTATCACATCAGACAAATCTTTCACCTCATAGAGGCCTTCAGTGTACTCTCTCCACCTATCCGCTCTCTCCTCTGCATTTAAAAGTGGAACTCCCGTTGCACTCTTAATGTTACCACCCTGATTTTCATTTCACCCAAGATCGTTTTGACTTTTCTATATGCTGAATCAGCTTTTCCGACAATCATTTCTTTTTCGATTTCTTCACATTTTTCATGCAGCCATTTCGTCTTAGCTTACCTGCACTTCCTGTTTATTTCATTCCTCAGCGACATGTATTTCTGTATTGCGGGATCTCCCTGAACCTTTTTGTTCTTCCTTCTTTCCTCAATCAGTTGAAGTATTTCTTCTGTTACCTATGGTTTCTTCGCTGTTACCTTCTTTATACCTATGTTTTTCTTTCGACTTCTGTGATTACCCTTTTTAGAGATGAGAGTTTTAGAGGTTATAATTTATGCTTTGAACTAAAAGCAACATTAAGGAACTATTCGGTTGACACCCATGCTCATTAGACGAACTGAGAAACGACTCATTACACAAGACGTCCTAATATGGAAATTTCATGTATTAATGAGTCGATTTACGTTAGTTCTCAAATCCAAATCTCGATGAATGACGAAGATTCTGAGACGGCCAAATGATGACAGACCCACTACATTTTTTAACTACGTTTCCTCCTATTTTCTGCTATTTACCTTAATATTGTTCTAGTATTTCTTGCGGGTTTAATAAAAATCATGAAACGTTAATTCGTAGTTGGTCTAAACCCAGATTTCATTGAAGAAACCGGATGTTATTCCTTATGATTGCACAGAAAACATTTCTCACTAATTTTTAGGAACCTTCTGAAGACGGAATGATTACTGCCAAACTGAAACGTCGTCTTGCAGTCTTGAGTGGAGAGTGAACTATATGATACGCAGCGCCGCAAATTCGTTGAAGGAAGGATAATTCTGGCGCTTGAACAAAGTACGTGCAGAAATAACGATAAATATAGAGGTTCAAACATGATTTCTAACACTTTTGTCTATGTAATCATTTTTGTTTTATTTCTAGCTTTATATGTCAGTTTCATGGTGATGTGCCTATCATTTCGTTAATGGTCATAGTTGTGATACTTAAGTGAAAGTAAGATACTGCACGAAATTTGGAAAAGTGTGCAATGAAAAATTAAGGTTGCTATGATTTTGCTTTTGGTGCATATTATATAATATGTTGTAGAGTATGATATTTAGCTAACACATTGAACTTTTCTGTAGACTTGGGTAGATGTATCTATCCGTCACCAATCTCGAGAAAATTGATCTGATGTAGCACAATCATTTGCGATCGCGCCGCCCCAGCGATAAAGCCAGAGTGAAATACCCACAACATTCCTCATATTTCATAAACGGTTTCAGATACCGAAATGACATTTTGGGCCGGCCGAGGTGGTCGAGCTGTTCTAGGCGCTACAGTTTGGAACCGCGCGACCGCTACGGTCACAGGTTCGAATCCTGCCTCGGGCATGGATGTGTGTGCTGTCCTTAAGTTAGTTAGGTTTAAGTAGTTCTAAGTTCTAGGGGACTGATGACCTCAGAAGTCCCATAGTGCTCAGAGCCATTTGAACCATTTGACATTTTGGCAAATGATAGCACCATAGCGTTATTGTGTAAAACTTTATTATCTACCGTGTTATTTCAATAACTACAGACTTTTTCGGTGAAAGAATGTAATTTTCATGGCTATCGATAGCTGGAGAAACGAGAAGTGGTGTGGGTTTTGGGGCAACATATGTGATGACATTACACTTTTTTTGTACAGAGGATGTGCTTTTTCATATGCTACACACTTTACTTTTCCTCAGTTCCTCGCTTAATAAACTTACTAAACCACTGTTTCAGAATTGTCTCGCAATTGTGTCTGCGCAACATTTTGGTGAGGTAAGACAGTGTAAACTCCTCTGTGTTTTGACAAAAGAAGCAAATTTTGACATGGCAACCAGAGAAATGTGTAGGTTTCACTTAAAATACACCCCTCGTGGCGCTTTTTTGAGAGTTACAAATGGTTAACAAGCCGGGCGAAATTAAGTCGCTGCATTTTCGGCGGGATTCTTTTTCGATACTAACGAAAGCAGAGGTGACAGTGTTATCTTTTTGATTGTCACCCCGCAAATGTGGGCGTGGGGCGGACCCACTTAATAGTTGCAAAAAATATAAGCTCACGCTTCAGTTTAGAACAGCACTTTCCCTCCAACAATTGGCATTTCCCCTACAGAACTCTGAGCGGACCCCCCCCCCCCCCTCCATCCCCTGCCCAACCACCGTCCAGTGCCGCTCTCCCACGCTTCCCCAGCCGACTGCGCATCTAGCGGCCACGGCATTTTGCGTACACTGTATCATTGGAAATTTTATTCTCAACCTGGCCACAACTTTCCTCGTGTATGCTTTATTTATTTGACCTCCTATTAATCGCATGTTGTTACCAATGATCATCAGAATTCAGCTGAGATTTGCTAAAATAATTAAACTGGCCTAAATATCCAGCAGTGCTTGGGTATTCTACCAGGGGCAGCCAAATAATTTTCCCCTGGCCACATTCAATATCCTATCATTCAGTTACTTTGCTTGATTTGTGTGCCATTCAAGGAAGTTTCTGTATCCACTCCGTGATTCACTGTACACATTTGTACGCAACAATTATATTTCAAACGTTACTGCACTCTCAGAGACCAAAGACTATTCAGATTCATCGCATCTAAGGTATTAAACTCAAGATGATGTACAACAAAACAAATTCTTCTTTTGTCATTCCATGCTCGAAATGCTGATCACAAGCTGATTCTGCCCAGGAGAGTCAAATGCAGGAAACTTTTGAATAAAGCCATTACTCAACTTAGATCTAAATTCCACTCACCACTGAGTTTTCTGACGTTGGCCTATCCCAGCATGACCTAAATTATTCGCAAAACCTCTTTTCAGGACAACGGAATTCATCTGAAATTGTTTGGGCATTCAGACCAAATTATTTTATCTTCTGGGTCGTTGTATGGTGGCGGAAAGTCATCACTGTTAACTGGATCCCACCTTCGTCTCCTGAAATCACTACAAAGTTGTCCGCCCCATTATCTGAACGGTCAGCGCGTTGGAATGCCATGCACGGGTGCCCGGGTTCGATTCTCGGCTGGGGTGGGAGATTTTCTCCCCTCAGGGACTGGGTGTTGTGCTGTCTAGATCAACATTTCATCCCCATTGTCGACGCGCAAGTCGCCCAATGTGGCGTTGCGCTCAATAAGACTTGCACTTGGCGGCAGTGTCGGGGTCAGGGATTTTCTCTGCCTCGTGATGGCTGGGTGTTTTATGATGTCCTTAGGTTAGTTAGGTTTAAGTAGTTCTAAGTTCTAGGGGACTGATGACCATAGACGTTAAGTCCCATAGTGCTCAGAGCCATTTGAACCATTTGAACTTGGCGGCAGAACTTCCCGCCTGGGGACTCTCGGCCGCTGACGCCATACGCTCATTTCCATTTCCATCACTATAAAGTTAACACCAGCACTACCTCTTAAACTGTTGATAGGCAGTTCACATTTCCTAGTGTATGAACTACTTAGATCTATAATCAGCAACGTCAGTGACCATTTTCTTGATCAAAAGCTTCATCCCCCGTTGGACATACTTGTTGTTGTTGTGGTTGTTGTTGTCTTCAGTCTTGAGACTGGTTTGATGCAGCTCTCCATGCTACTCTATCCTGTGCAAGCTTCTTCATCTCCCAGTACTTACTGCAACCTACATCCTTCTGAATCTGTTTAGTGTATTCATCTCTTGGTCTCCCTCTATCATTTTTACCCTCCACGCTGCCCTCCAATCCTAAATTTGTGATCCCTTTATGCCTCAGAATATGTCCTACCAACCGGTCCCTTCTTCTTGTCAAGTTGTGCCACAAACTCCTCTTCTCCCCAATTCTATTCAATACCTCATCATTAGTTACGTGATCTACCCATCTAATCTTCAACATTCTTCTATGGCGCCACATTTCGAAAGCTTCTATTCTCTTCTTGTCCAAACTATTTATCGTCCACGTTTCACTTCCATACATGGCTACGCTCCATACAAATACGATCAGAAACGACTTCCTGACACTTAAATCAATACTCGATGTTAACAAATTCCTCTTCTTCAGAAACGCTTTCCTTGCCATTGCCAGTGTACATTTTATATCCTCTCTACTTCGACCATCATCAGTTATTTTGCTCCCCAAATAGCAAAACTCCTTTACTACTTTAAGTGTCTCATTTCCTAATCTAATTCACTCAGCATCACCCGACTTAATTCGACTACATTCCATTATCCTCGTTTTGCTTTTGTTGATGTTCATCTTATATCCTCCTTTCAAGACACTATCCATTCCGTTCAACTGTTCTTCCAAGTCCTTTGCTGTCTCTGACAGAATTACTATGTCATCGGCGAACCTCAAAGTTTTTATTTCTTCTCCATGGATTTTAATACCTACTCCGAATTTTTCTTTTGTTTCCTTTACTACTTGCTCAATATACAGATTGAATAACATCGGGGACAGGCTACAACCCTGTCTCACTCCCTTCCCAACAGCTGCTTCCCTTTCATGCCCCTCGACTCTTATAACTGCCATCTGGTTTCTGCACAAATTGTAAATAGCCTTTCGTTCCCTGTATTTTACCCCTGCCATCTTTAGAATTTGAAAGAGAGTGTTCCAGTCAACATTGTCGAAAGCTTTCTCTAAGTCTACAAATGCTAGAAACGTAGGTTGGCTTTTTCTTATTCTTTCTTCTAAGATAAGTCGTAAGGTTAGTATTGCCTCACGTGTTCCAACACTTCTACGGAATCCAAACTGATCTTCCCCGAGGTCGGCTTCTACCAGTTTTTCCATTCGTCTGTAAAGAATTGGCTTAAGTATTTTGCAGCTGTGACTTATTAAACTGATAGTTCGGTAATTTTCACATCTGTCAACACCTGCTTTCTTTGGGATTAGATTTATTATATTTTTCTTGAAGTCTGAGGGTATTTCGCCTGTCTCATACATCTTGCTCACCAGATGGTAGAGTTCTGTCAGGACTGGCTCTCCCAAGGCCGTCAGTAGTTCCAGTGGAATGTTGTCTACTCCCGGGGCCTTGTTTCGACTCAGGTCTTTCAATGCTCTGCCAAACTCTTCACGCAGTATCGTATCTCCCATTTCATCTTCATCTACATCCCCTTGCATTTCCACAATATTGTCCTCAAGTACATCGCCCTTGTATAGACCCTCTATATACTCCTTCCACCTTTCTGCTTTCCCTTCTTTGCTTAGAACTGGGTTTCCATCTAAGCTCTTGATATTCGTACAAGTGCCTCTCTTTTCTCCAAAGGTCTCTTTAATTTTCCTGTAGGCAGTATCTATCTTACCCCTAGTGAGATAAGCCTCTACGTCCTTACATTTGTCCTCTAGCCATCCCTGCTTAGCCATTTTGCACTTCCTGTCGATCTCATTTTTGAGACGTTTGTATTCCTTTTTGCCTTCTTCATTTACTGCATTTTTATATTTTCTCCTTTCATCAATTAAATTCAATATTTCTTCTGTCACCCAAGGATTTCTACTAGCCCTTGTCTTTTTACCTACTGGATCCTCTGCCGCCTTCACTACTTCATCCCTCAGAGCTACCCATTCTTCTTCTACTGTATTTCTTTCCCCCATTCCTGTCAATTGTTCCCTTATGCTCTCCCTGAAACTCTGTACAACCTCTGGTTCTTTTTAGTTTATCCAGGTCCCATCTCCTTAAATTCCCACCTTTTTGCAGTTTCTTCAGTTTTAATCTACAGTTCATAACCAATAGATTGTGGTCAGAGTCCACATCTGCCCCTGGAAATGTCTTACAATTTAAAACCTGGTTCCTAAATATCTGTCTTACCATTATATAATCTATCTGATACCTTCTAGTATCTCCAGGATTCTTCCATGTATACAACCTTCTTTTATGATTCTTGAACCAAGTTTTAGCTATGATTAAGTTATGCTCTGTGCAAAATTCTACCAGACGGCTTCCTCTTTCATTTCTCTCCCCCAATCCATATTCACCCACTATGTTTCCTTCTCTCCCTTTTCCTACTCTCGAATTCCAGTCACCCATGACTATTAAATTTTCGTCTCCCTTCACTACCTGAATAATTTCTTTTATCTCATCACACATTTCATCAATTTCTTCATCATCTGCAGAGCCAGTTGGCATATAAACTTGTACTACTGTAGTAGGCGTGGGCTTCGTGTCTATCTTGGCCACAATAATGCGTTCAATGTGCTGTTTGTAGTAGCTTACCCGCACTCCTATTTGTTTATTCGTTATTAAACCTACTCCTGCATTACCCCTATTTGATTTTGTATTTATAACCCTGTATTCACCTGACCAAAAGTCTTGTTCCTCCTGCCACCGAACTTTACTAATTCCCACTATATCTAACTTTAACCTATCCATTTCCCTTTTTAAATTTTCTAACCTACCTGCCCGATTAAGGGATCTGACATTCGACGCTCCGATCCGTAGAACGCCAGTTTTCTTTCTCCTGATAACGACGTCCTCTTGAGTAGTCCCCGCCCGGAGATCCGAATGGGGGACTATTTTACCTCCGGAATATTTTACCCAAGAGGACGCCATCATCATTTAACCATACAGTAAAGCTGCATGCCCTTGGGAAAAATTACGGCTGTAGTTTCCCCTTGCTTTCAGCCGTTCGCAGTACCAGCACAGCATGGCCGTTTTGGTTAGTGTTACAAGGCCAGATCAGTCAATCATCCAGACTGTTGCTCCTGCAACTACTGAAAAGACTGTTGCCCCTCTTCAGGAACCACACGTTTGTCTGGCCTCTCAACAGATACCCCTCCGTTGTGGTTGCACCTACGGTACCGCCATCTGTATCTCTGAGGCACGCAAGCCTCCCCACCAACGGCAAGGTCCATGGTTCATGGGGGTAGGTGGAGATACTTACTTTTATAATATTCCGCATCTAACCCCTTTCATATAATTCACAGTTTTTCTGTTTCACTTCTATTTTCCTGCTGTTTCATACTGAGTTCACGATCGGAAGGATTCAATTCAACTTCCAATTATCGTCCTAACTTTTGATTAATTCGATTACTGGTCTCACAAAGCGGTTAAGTTGCTGCGCCCGCCACTTGCCCATTATATCTTCCTTATAATCTGCCTATTAGACGATTTTGTAGTTGAGTCATTTTACGCACATCTTCCTCCACTTCCGTCTCTCAACATTCTGCTTTCTCCCCTTTCTCCTTTTCCATACTAGGTGTTTCACTAAAAGGGCTTCTTGGCTCACTAAACCGAATACATGACGATTCACATTCACCAAAGTGAATCAATCACGATGTTCACTGAACCCATCTACAGTCCCTGCTAACATGCATTCACCTTCACACAAATCAAAATTTTCCACTAAAGAATCACCGAGCCCTCAAGTTTAGCATTTAAATTTAATAATCACTGAACATGGTTTCATGTGCTGTCAAGCTTTGAGGCTTACATGTCTTAGCCCTTCCACTGTGTGGTCTCTTGCGTCAAAGTCCTACTTCGCTTTTAGGCCTCACCGTTAGTGTACTACTAAGCAAAGTATAGAAAAAAATTCTGATAACAGAATAAGATAGTATGTGGCACTTGGTCCTACATCAACATCTACATCTACTTAGATACTCCGCAAGTCACCGTACGGTGCGTGGTAGAGAGTACCTTGTACCACAACTAGTCATTCCCTTTCCTGTTCAACACGCAAATAGAGTGAGGGGAAAACGACTGTCTATATGTCTCTGTATCAGCCCTTACTTCTCGAATCTTATCTTCGTGTCCTTACGCGCAATGTATGTTGACGGCAGTAGACTCGTTTGGTAGTCAGCCATAAATGCCGGTTCTCTAAATTTTCTGAATAGTGTTTCTCGAAAAGAACGTGGCTTTCCCTCGAGGGATTCACATTTGAGTACCCGAAGCATCTCCGTGACACTTAGGTGTTGTTCGAACCTACGTTAACAAATCTATCAGCCCCCCTCTGAATGCTTCGAGGCCTTCCTTCAATCCGACGTGGTACGGATCCCAAACTGTCGAGAAACGTGGTACGGATCCCAAACAGTCGAGAAGTACTCAAAAATAGGCCCCACCAGCTTCCTATATGCGATCTCTTTTACAGGTGGATCACCCTTTCCTAAAATTCTCCCAGTAAACCGAAGGCGGCCATTCTCTTTCCCTACCACAGTTCTCACATGCTCGTTCCATTTCATACCGCTTTGCAGTGTTACCCCCAGATATTTAAAGGACTTGACTCTGTGAAGCAGAACACTAATTATACTGTAACCGAACATTATAGGTTTGTTCTTCCTACTCAACAGCATTAACTTACATTTTTCCACATTTAGGGCTAGGTGCCAATCATCACACGAAATAGAAATGTTGCCTAAGTCGTCTTGTGTCTTCCTACAGTCACTCAACATCTACAACTTACCATACACCACAGCATCATCAGCAAACAACCGCCGATCGCTTCCCACCCTGTCCGCGAAATCATTTATGTACGTAGAGAACAATAGCGTTCCTATGACACTTCCCTGGGGCACTCCTGACGATACCCTTGTGTCTGACGAACACTCGCCGTCGAGGATAATATGCTGGGCCCTATTATTTAAGAAGTCTTCGAGCCACTCACATGTCTGATTCCATATGCTCGTACCTTCGTTAACAGCCTCGAATGGGGCACAAGATCAAATGCTTTCCGGAAATCTAGAAGTACAGAATAGAAATAATGCTAAACAAAATAGGCTATTGTGCTCATGGTTGAACGATATGTGGCGATCTAAAAGTAACATGCATGCTCCTTGGTCAGCAAGGTAGCTGTGCCAAATTTCCATGTTTCTTGTGTGAATGGGACAGCGGGTCTAGGGATCAACATTGGTGCAGAAAGAACTGGCCTGTGAGGGAGTCTTTAAAACCTGGTGAGAAGAACTTTCTACGCAAAAACCTTGTAGATCCGAAAAACATACTCCTACCACCTCTACAGGTTAGGCCTAATGAAACAGTTTGTAAAGGCTTTGCCTAAAGATTGATCATGTTTTAAGTATCTCTGCCAAAAGTTTCCACACCTTTCAGAAGCTAAACTAAAAGAAGGCGTCTTTGTCGGACCTGACATTATAAAATTGATGTTTGATGTTAACTTTGAATCCGCAATGACCTTAAATGAGAAAGAAGCAAGTCGTTAGAAAGTAGAATACGTTTCTATTATAGCTACAATGTTGAAGAAGTTTAAAACTATAGGGTGTTTAATGAGCCTGAAAGTTCACTTTTTGAACAGTCACCTTGATTACTTCCCAGACAATATGGGAGATGAGCAAAGAGAGCTTTTTCACCAGGACATTAAAGTGATGCAAAAACGCTACCAAGGCCGCTGGAACACCAACATGATGGGGGACTACCGTTGGTCACTTCACCGAAAAGTTCAGCAAGCAACTAATTGTAGAAAAAGTTACACAAGAAGCTTCAAAGAAAAAAGAGAAAGAAAATACAAACCAATTCCAGCTAACAAGTGAAACCTCTATTAACACAAACCATTGTTTTAAGTAGCTTATTGTAAATACAAAGCATGCTTATGTTATAACAAAGCGTTTCATTAATTTCCCCATTTACCGTATAGCATAGGATTTTTATACTATATAATAAAAAGCATGTTGTTCGAAAACTATGGGTAATGCAAAAAAACTAAGGCTAGATTTGGATTCAGCTCATAAAAATCTATAAAGATCAGATATCAAAGAAAAAATATTAAAAAAAAAAATTTTCGTTGCCCTGTGTAATTTGATCGCGAGAACGTTCGTGGACGGCAGTAAATTCGGGGACTTTATTACGAATATTTCGACAGTTTACTGATAAGATTTCTGCAGTCGAAGTGTCATTACTCTGAACGCCGTTTGACTTCCCTTCCTGTGTATCGACTGGCGAGTGTTCATCATCTCAAATACCGTGGGTGATATTATTGATTGGCTTCTCATCAGTGTAGGAAATGACAGTTCCACTAGTGAACTAAATATATCGAATTGAAATATGGAAAGAGTTCAGGGATTACAAACCGACTGACTGTAAGTAATGGCCTCAGTTAATTAAATGTCTGTTTATACGGTGAAGTCTCTGCAATACATTTCACGTGACTCACACAGATAAAATACCATTGTTTACGACAGGGTTTTTGATGCTCTTTATCTCACCTAATTTCTGCCGGATTCCTCAGCGAGCATATTACTAGAGTTCTATCGTAAATTAATTACTTTTTACAAATCATAACAAATTTCATATTATGTTTTATTATTAGTCTGTTATTTGTGGTTTTTACACATTAATGACATATGGCGCTTGATTACTCGGCGTATGTAATATCAGGCCATAGTTTCACAGAAGGAAATACAGTGACCTGACAAGAAACTTTGGCTCAGAATCACTGTTTGAAACATTTCCACATGACTTTTCGCGCTTTGTGGCTTATGAAACTTTATACTTGTGTTTTATTGCGATACTTAATAAATGAAAACTGTGGTTATCCGTATATATACGATCTTCGTGCAGAGCTAAAATCTTTGGTCTGCGAGTTATATACAACGTAAGCATCTCTGATATCGAAGTTCTTTGCAATCGCTGCAACAGATCAGTCTCCTAACGTTCCCGCAAGTATGTGACGTCAAGAGAGAAAACGTTGAAGTCAGTTATAAATTCTGCCGCGAAGTGACAACGATTAAAATGCAGCATCCGACAGTGAGTTCTCATAAGAACGAGGACACGTCCACTTCTCTGGAACAGAGGGAGGACGTACATAAACTTCCGGACTTGATGCGTCAAGCCCGGTACCGCAGAGTGCTCTTACCGTACTTGCAGTACAAGAAGCGCGAGAGGTATCAGCGGCGAACGAGACGTAGTAGCTGGCCTGCAGATATCTACTACAGCAACGGCATCAGCATGGGCACGTGCAAGAAGAGCATGTATTCGTACGTATTCGCCAACAAGAACCTTTCAGACATGCTCTATCACACTGTCGACGAGCTGAAGTATTTGACACATTCCCAGTCTGCTCTCATCTACCTTTACGACGTGGACCTCGATAAATTAATTCTAGCTCCTCGCTATGTGAAGAGTGTTCGTTGCATGGTCACCCAACCGATAAGAAAGTACTTAAACCTCTCCTCGTACATCGCTATGGAGAGGAATTACATTATAGTAGAGGACGTGCTGAAAGAATTCCGCATTCCTGAAGGATTTGGCCAGTACGGATATTCTGAGGAAGGGACTCTCATTAAGTCCGTTTTAGGAGTTCCCATCTTGACGGCGGATGAAGAGCTCATTGGAGTGGTGGAATTCTGCAGGAATTTTCGTCAACCATCGTACAAAGACTGCGAAGCCGAAATTGCGGTCTCGTCCATCGGGTACGTCGGGGGTGCGATCGATCAGCACGCCAAGTTAATTCAGTACAGGAGACACATCGCGTTACAGAATTTTCTGAGTGATTTGACAAAAAACTCTTGCCTCCAGGAAGTCAGTGCGAACGAATTGTTGCCGAAGATAGTGGGGCATACGAAAAAAGCGATCGACGCAGAGTACGTGTCCTTTTTGATAATTGACCACGACTACGAAGAGCCAGTGGCAGATTATGTAGTGGAAACCGGGTTTGGCGGCCTAGAAGATGGGTACTCGACGACGAAGAAAGTGAGGCTCGATCCGAACAGGAGTCTCATGGCGATGGTCGTGGACAGCGGAAAAACTGTTAACATTCTAGACACCGAAACGGATAAGCAGGTCCATATGAAGCTCGACTTGGAAAGCGGATCTATCCGTCGCTCGATTCTCTGCATGCCTATTACTCTCGACGGAACGGTCTATGGTGCTATCCAGCTGATAAACAAGAAAAATACCTTATCGTTTAATAATTCCGACGAGAGTCTGCTATCTACGTGCTGCAAATATTGTTCCATAGGACTTCTGTTTCGCGGTCAAAAGGGAGACGCGAAGCGATGGAAAAATGTGATCCTGAATCTGGAAGAGATGATCACGTACTACATGACAAACAATCCATTCGACTACGATACCGTGATACCTCCTATGGTTAGCCGGGCACAAGCTGACGAACTAATCAGCTTTAGATGGGTGCCCAAGGACGAGGGAAAGAGAACACTTTCTGCCGTAATGCACATGTTATCGGAGCTGATCGAAGATTGCAAGAATAACGCCTCGGTCTGGCACTCGTGGCTGATACGCGTAAAAAAGTGCTATCGCTTAGAGATGACTTATCATAATTTCATCCAAGCTGTAATTTCGTGCAACACTATGTACAATTTGATTGCTCGCAATAAGCAAATGTTTACTCCGACGGAAATACTGGCTCTGCTGATAGCTAGCTTGTGTAACAATGTCGATCACCAAGGTCTGGAAAACACGTTCTACCAAATGAACCAGCAAAGTTTAGCGCAAATATACGAACAATTTTCATTAGAAAATCACCATTTCAATACGACAGTGTTCTTGCTGAGATCTGTGGATCTATTTCCGCGCTTGCAAGATGAGTACGAAGGTGATTTGCATCAGGAAATTTATAACTGTATCATTTCGACGAGTTTAGAAAGGAGCTTTACATTCAAGGAGAAACTAGACGAGCGGTTGGACTCCGGAAATTTCTCTTGGGACTCCGAGGAAGACAGGGAGCTCGTGAAGAGTTTGATGACGTTTTACAGCGCAGTTTCCCCACAGTGCAAAAAGACGAAACTCACGTATTCGAGCACCAGAGCGCTTTATGAGGAGATATACAACCAAGGGAGTCTCGAGAGCAGTCTCGGTTATAGCATCCTACCGAACGCGGACAGAGACATGAAGGAGTACATGGCGGACTACCAGCTGGATTTCCTGAGGAGGATATGCTGGCCTATGATGGAGACGCTCATTAGGGTGTTTCCGAACGTGGAGCCGCTGCGCAGGCTGCTGTCCGAGATAATCGAGCAGTGGGAGGACGAGGTGCGCAACCGCGAGATCCCCGTGTGGCGCGCCTCTGCGGCGTGGAAGCGAACCATCGCCGCCCCCTGGCGATCGCCGCCGCCCATCGCCGCTTTCTCAGCGCGCTTCGATCGCCACCTCCGCCGCCAGTCGGGCAAGAGCAAGGGCGCCGACAAGCCCAAGGTCAAGCTCGTCTTCAAGATACACGAAGGAAACTGGGATAAGTGGATCACGAAAATAGGCTAGCAGTGTGACAATAGTCTTCTGGAAGTGTGTGTGCCGGCGACCTGCGTAATTACGGCGAAATTAGCTGTGTGCAGTGGCTGGAAATGCTTAACTTAATTTGCGCACGATATGGCAAAGATACCAACTGAAAGACTGCCGAGTGACAGAGATTCGGATGAGCACAGACAGTGTAGACTACATCGTTCAGTGATGGCTAACTACGAAAAGGGAAACGAGCACAAATTATTGTGACAATAAAACATTGTTAGGTAGGATCAAATCAGAAACAATAAATTTTTGCAAGCATGTTTTCTCTCTAGATAACAGCATAAAATGTAGCGAAATAAGCTCATCATAAGTTGCCGGTTTTGACCATTGACGTATTGAGCACGCGACTAACGACGTAAACAAAATGGCGACTACTGGACGCACGCTTTATCTTTGCTCCTCTAGGATGGGTAGCATTCATCTCACTAGGTGAGGAGAGCCCTACGTCACAGTGACGTAGGCACACGTCATCATGAGTTTCACGAGTTGTCCTATAGACTGTTGTGTGCGTCTTGAATCTGCATTGTTATTTGTTTATGTGCTTTCATTGTCCTATTGTCCGGTGTTGCTAGCGTGTGCGTCGTTCTGAACATGGGCTCTAACGGAGATGATAGAACTTTAGAGCAGATCCATGAAGATAGTTAAGATTTCACTATCTTTCTTAGTTGATTTACAACACGAAGGCAAAATTAAATGGAACTAGATGGTTTAATGTTTCTAGCAACATTCGGAATTATCTTCAGAACCACTTCAATTTCTCAGTTTAACGTTTCTGCCCACATGAATTATGTACAACTCATTGGATTTAAAAAAAATACGAAACACTTTAATTTCTTCCTATTTCACGTTTTTATCCACATGATTTATTCAATATTAATCGGATTGAAAACATGACTAGACACTTTTCTAACTTTCGTTATGGTTATGATTCCTTTAGTCAGATATTTGTTACGTTCATGAAACACACAATAACATCCCACATTCTTTGGATTGCAGCTTAATAATTAATTACTTCACTTTTTTGTCCACAGGATTTATGCACGATTCGTCGGATTTAAAAAGAATGACAAGCTTTTTTTTTTATTTCGTTATGGCTCCTTCGCTCAGAGATTAATTATGTTCAAAAATACACAATAACATCTCAAATTGTTGGGATTACATTTAACAATTCATTCAGCTGGGATGAGCATATCACACAACTCGTGCCACTTCGTTTGTACACATGTATTTACATTTAGCTTTGACGTTATCGGTACAACTGCAAAGATCGATATATGTACTCATTTAGTCGGTTTAGGTTATTTACGTCACGATGACGTAGCGTTACGTCAGTATGACGTAGGGTTCTCCTCACCTAGCGTGAGATGAATGCTACCCCTCTAGGATCGGTCGAAGTCGGCTGACTCCGTGCCGCTCCGGAATGTTCACGTTCATTTGCCAATCTTAGCTACTACATAACACACTATGTTTACATGGGCCCCAAAACCACATTTCGTAAACGGATTTCCCAGTACCGCTTCCGGTTGAACATGTAAACACTCTAAAATCGATTCTGGAAATCCTGTTCTGGTTGCCGTTATCTACTTCCACAATTGACTTTCGCTCCCATTAATCCCACAACCGTTTTGGAAACGTGCTTGGGTTCTCAGGTTACAACTTCTTTTTTAAAAAAAATGCGTCTTGTTTTAACAATTTTCTACTAATATGGACGTAGTACAGGCCAGGAGAAATAGAAATATTAGGCTGAGCATGAAGCTGTCTACGTCTCTAATATCTGACTGAACAGAAATAGCGATTATGCTAACTAAATCAGAAACTGGAATCGCTGTTTTCCAGTCGCCATATTTAAAAGGGATAGTAAATTCGCTTCAAGTCTTAACTTGTAAACACAACAGTAGAAAACAGTTTCCGAAATTCGGTTTTCGTCTTCGGAAAATCCGCATGTAAACGTAGTAAGTACTGTGCGCCGTAGCACTATATAGCCATTGTGGTATAGCTGATCTGTGTGCACTGTTGTGCGTAGCGTTTGCTAATATTATTTACGAATTCAAGATAAGAGCCTGTACCTGATATTTCTAGCAACTTGCCATCAATTTCAGTCACAACCGCGACGCGGTAACACTAATACACGTCCGTTTCTTTTATAAGCTATAAGCTGGCTCCTCTAGGGGAAAGACGCGGGATTTATCTTAGTCCGTGTGCTATGAGCCGATCACAAGCTTCCAATCCCAACATCTTCCGCTCAGGAGTCCAGTGAGAGTGTGCTACTAGTATAACGTCATATCATTAGCGATGAAACTTCCTGGCGGATTAAAACTGTGTGCCCGGCCGAGACGCGAACTCGGGACCTTTGCCCTTCGCGGACAAGTGCTCCACCAACTGAGCTACCCAAGGACGACTCACGTCCCGTCCTCCCAGCTTTACTTCTGACAATACCTCGTCTCGTACCTTCCAAACTTTACAGAAGCTCTCCTGCGAACCTTGCAGAACTAGCACTCCTGAAAGAAAGGATATTGCAGAGACATGGCTTAGCCACAGCCTGGGGGATGTTTCCAGAATGAGATTTTCACTCTGCAGCGGAGTGTGCACTCCTTTCTTTCAGGAGTGCTAGTTCTGCAAGGTTCGGAGGAGAGCTTCTGCAAAGTTTGGAAGGTAGGAGACGAGGTACTGGCAGAAGTAAAGCTGTGAGGACGGGGCGTGAGTCGTGCTTGGGTAGCTCAGTTGGTAGAGCACTTGCCCACGAAAGGCAAAGGTCCCGAGTTCGAGTCTCGGTCCGGCACACAGTTTTAATCTGTCAGGAAGTTTCATATCAGCGCACACTCCGCTGCAGAGTGAAAATCTCATTCTGGGATCATTAGCGATATTTCGAAACATAAACGACACGGACTATTTTGATTCCTAGAATTTATACCTATGGAAAAAATAGCTACTATGGTCATTAACAATTAAATAAGATAAACATTTCTTGTCGAGATATCGCATCCAGTAACATATAAAAAAGTTACACATTTATGGACATAACGACACAATACGAACCAAAACCTTATTCGTCGCAAATAAATCGTAGTTTCCCTATACGACTATAATCGAGCGAGGTGGCGCAGTGGTTAGCACACTGAACTCGAGTTTGGGAGGGCGACGGTTCAAACCGGCGTCCGGCCACCCTTGATTTAGATTTTTCGTGATTTCCCTAAATCGCTTTAGGCAAGTGCCGCGATGACTGCTTTGAAAGGGTACGGCCGATTTCCTCCCCCATGCTTCCCTAATCGACGAGCTGTTCTAGGCGCTTCAGTCCGGAACCGCGCTGCTGCTACGGTCGCAGGTTCGAATCCTGCCTCGGGCATGGATGTGCGTGATGTCCTTAGGTTAGTTAGGTTTAAGTAGTTCTAAGTCTAGGGGACTGATGACCTCAGATGTTAAGTCCCATAGTGCTTAGAGCCATTTGAGCCTTCCCTAATCCGAGCTCGCGCTCCGTCTCTAATGACATTGTAGTCGACGGGACGTTAAACATTAATCTCCTCCTATGTGGCCACAGCTCAATAGCGGCTTCAATACGCGCTTTTGAATACATGCACTTTTCAGTAGTAATTCGGAGAAGGTGTGAATGAAGAAATTTAACCATTTATCGAAAAGAAACCAAATCGAGTATCGTAAAAAGAGCTCCACATCTGTTGTGGAGACAATGAGGGCGGTGGCATGGGGAGGGGAGGGGGGCTATGGAGGCTATAGACGCACCCATAGAGTATTGGAGTATCGTAATACACTGGATAAAATGACTTCAGAAATCAGCGAATATATTACCCCAACAGATTCAATCATTTTCTTTTATAATTATGTAGCAATATAGATTGCAATTATTTCAAACATATTTTAACAAAAGAATAGGAACGGCAAATAGCTTACTATTTAAACCAATAAATATCATTTAACTTACAAAGGGCGTCTTATTATATATTAATACACATTTTTTACCCTGAACTCCAAGTTACCAGAAACTACTTTAAGCGAAACCAAATTTTACCAATTTGTCGGTGGAGGACAAGCGATATTCCATTCCACCAAACCCTCTCCTCCCATTAGCCCCCCCCCCCTTGAGCTACTTCTAGAATCACCCCTGGAGACAATAATACATAGTAAGAACTAAAAAATTTACTTATCCTTAATAAATCGAAGCTAGAATCGCAAAATACACTCAAGCTCTATAGCTCAAGTGAAGTTAAAAAAAGCATATTACTGTAGTGGGACCCCAAGATATAAAATATATTTATTGTATAGAAAAAAAACGGGCTGGTAAATGGATTAAATATTATAATTCCTACCGAAACAGAAAGCGCAGTATTTATTCCTAACGCAGAGCAGAGATTAAAAATATAATTTCTCTCGAATGCAGCAAAAAGTATGACAGCCGTGCGGGATTAGCCGAGCGGTCTTGGGCGCTGCAGTCATGGACTGTGCGGCTGGTCCTGGCGGAGGTTCGAGTCCTCCCTCGGGCATTGGTGGGTGTGTTTGTCCTTAGGATAATTTAGGTTAAGTAGTGTGTAAGCTAAGGACTGATGACCTTAGCAATTAAGTCCCATAAGATTTCACACACATTTGAACATTTTCAAAAAGTATGACAACAAATAGCGCTATAAACAAATGCAATTCAAAATGTCCACCAAGAATTGACGTGACAGTAGGCATTATTTTAACGTCACTGGTCAAAGCGGACGCTTGAGGCGGGCTAGAAAGGTACTTGCCCCCTTCTGGAATCTCTGAGTTACAAACTTCTTACCCATTACAGAATTCTGTGGCATTTCTAGACATGACTGTTCACAAGCAAAGGGAAACAATGTGGCTTTAGCAAATACAGTACGTGCGACTTGGTTTTATTCGAGTTTTCGGGCTGTTCACGGGAAATAATAGTGTTTACGTAGCAAGGCGGCCGCTTCGGCGCTATTTTACTGTCATGGGGGATGCGAACTTCTGCAGCACGTTGCCGAAACATAGTCATAGAGTTACGAATAGTGTTGTCCAGTTGGGATGACTCCATAATTACATGTTTAACTGGGGCGCTGGGAACTGTCTTGCTTCAGTTCTACCCTATTAAGAGTCGGTTTTACTCGATAATTAGTGGGTTGTTTTGAAAGGTTTTCTAAATTCACCTCGTTCAATGTTGTTTCTGGGTTACACTTTGTCCAAACCGAAAAATATATATACTCTTCAAAACACTCTTTGTTCACCCATGAACTGTGTCAGTCATTATTAACAATATAAGTTGTGAAAATAATGCAATGAATTCTTAAACATGATCAGATTTGGAGTTCTGAAAACAAAAAATTGTTATAGCATCAAAGTTGTTTTTCTACTTTAAGGAGTATTAACTATTTGCAAATTTTTATGGTTACTTATGGAGATATCCGGCACGGTTTCGTCAATGGGACAGTTTTAGATTTATAATTCCCAGTACCAATCTAACATTATTGATACCCATATACGAAGAGAAATACTTTTTTCCAATTACTTTCTAACTTTATTTCCCAACTTGTTGGATGTACATGATTTAATCACACGAGGATTTAATTCCAAATTGTTAAATTAAAAAGTTGGCATTCATATTTACACTAATAATATCAAAAGATGTATTTCGCATATACTAGTGAAATATGCTTAGCTTTAGGGTATCAAAGTAATTTTAAGACACATATGAATTAAAGACATTAGCTGCCAGTGGGCACTGATTTGTATCAATGGGGTAAGTTGAAAATTTGTACCAGATGAGGATTCGAACTCGGGTCTCCTGTTTATTATTGAAATGCGGTGATCGCTATGCCATCCTGACAAAGTAGTCAGCACAACCGCACGGAATACCCCAGCACGCCTCCTGTCAGTCCCAAATTCTGAACTTATATCACATAGCAATGATGTTGTGCCCTTGCTCATTATCCTCATTATTGGCGGCATCTCGCCGATTCTTAAGAGTTCGAGCTTGATATGCAACTGCACTGAAGGGATCATTGGCCGCCATCGCCTTAGTTATATATGTGCCGATGACAGCCAATGCTCCCTGCATCGAAAACTCTTGCATGACTTGAACTCTTACGGGAATCGGCGAGATGTCGCAAGCAATGATGGTAATGAGCAGGGGCACTGCCCAGATCGCTTAGTGGTCAACGCAGCTGTCTAGTAAGAAGAAAGCCCAGGTTCGAATCCCGGTCTGGCACAAATTTTCAATTTGCCCCATTGATATAAATCAATGCCCACTGGCAGCTCATGTCTTTAATTCTTTTCTGCCTTGATTATTACTGGCTGCAGGACCGAAATTATGTCCGTTCTTTTTTAATATTCGGAAATAACAGACGGCACATATATAATTATAGTAACAGTATCTTCAAAAATGGTTGAACAGATGACTATTAAAATGAGATACAGTAAGTTTTGCGTATATCATATTAGATTAACTTCTTAATGCACGAGAAGTTTTCAATCTTCTCGATTCAGTTACATTATGAATATTAAGAAAATGGTGACTCGCACCTTGCAAACATTTGAAGAACCAGTGTCGCTCCACATACCATTAGGTTTATAAAACACTTACATCATCATACTAAGCGATAAAATCAAACGAGTCGAATAATAAAATCGAACATGTAGAATGTCTCCGTTCGTAATGTTAATACTGACTGTTTATACACACATCAAAAAAAGTTTAGCATCACCCCGGTTCCCAGAACTCCTGAAGATAGACTCTGACTGTGGATATTGTATCACAGACACAGTCTCTTTGATTGGTCAGAGACACTAAACCCACCCGCCCAAAGATATAAACAACCATGCATGAGCAGCGCCTATTAGACGGAGGGGGTCCGACAACCGATCAGTTCCAGTCATTCCACCAGGAAGGAGGTACACGGCTCATGTTGTCTATAGTTCAACCGTCTATAGACGGTCAATACCGCGATTCAACCGCGTGCGCATTATCACTTTGAGCCAGGAAAGGTGCTCAACAAGAGAAGTGTCCAGACACTCGCAGCGAACACAAGCGATGTTGTTCGGACATGGAGGAGATACAGGGAGACAGAACTGTCGATGCCATGCGTCGCTCAGGCCGCCCAAGGGCTACTACTGCAGTGGATGACCGCTACCTACGGATTATGGCTCGGAGAAACCCTGACAGCAACGCCACCATATTGAATAATGCTTTCCGTGCAGCCACAGGACGTCGTGTTATGAGACAAAGTGTGCGCAATAGGCTGCGTGATGTGCAACTTCACTCCCGAAGTCAATGGCGAGGTCCATCATTGCAACCACGACACCATGCAGAGCGGTAGAGATAGGCCCAACAACATGCCGAACGGACCACTCAGGATTGGCATCGCGTTCTCTTCACCGATGAGTGCCGCATATGCCTTCAACCAGACAATCGTCAGAGACGTGTTCGGAGGCAACGCCTTAGACACACTGTCCAGCGAGTGCAGCAAGTTTGAGGTTCCCTGCTGTTTTGGAGTGGCATTATGTGGGGCCGACGTACGTCGCTGGTGGTCATGGAAGGCGCCGAAACGGCTGTACTATATGTGAATGCCACTCTCCGACCGATAGTGCAACCATATTGGCGAGGCATTCGTCTTCATGGACAACAATTCGCGCCCCCATCGTGCACATCTTGTGAATGACTTCCTTCAGGATAACGACATCGCTCGACTAGAGTCGCCAGCATGTTCTCCAGACCTGAAACATTCCTTGGATAGATTGAATGGGGCTGTTTATGGACGACGTGACCCACCAGCCACTCTGAGGGATATACGCCGAAAGCCGCTGGACTAACAGTGCCTTGATGAACTTGTGGATAGTATGCCACGACGAATACAGGCAAGAGGACGTGCTACTGGGTATTAAAGGTACCGGTGTCTACAGCAATCTGCCGCGCGGAGTGGCCGTGCGGTTTGAGGCGTCATGTCATGGACTGCGCGGCCACTCCCACCGGAGGTTCGAGTCCTCCCTCGGGCATGGGTGTTTGTGTTGTTCTTAGCATAAGTCAATTTAAGTTAGTTTAAGTAGCGTGTAAGTCTAGGGACCGATGACCTAAGCAGTTTGGTCCCTTAGGCATTTGCACACATTTGAACATTTCTACAGCAATCTGGACCACCACCTCTGAAGATCTCGCTGTATGGTGGTACAACATGCAATGTGTGGTTTTCATGAGCAATAAAAAGGGCAGAAATAATGTTTATGTTGATCTCTATTCCAATTTTCTGTACAGGTTCCGGGACTCTCGGAACCGAAGTGATGCAAAACTTTTTTTGATGTGTGTATAACATGAATGAGAGCACTGTCTGGCACATTTTTGTGACTGACGATGCAATTTTTTACTACTGGACAGTAGCAACGAATTCGTGGATTTTATTTTTGACTCCATTGATGTCATCGCCTAGTATGATGTAAGTTTTTTATGAACCTGATGATGACTTGTGGACGGAAACTTGTTTTCCGGTAAAGAAATTTCAGCTGCAGGTCACTTCGGTAAATCATGGCGTTCTTCACATAGTAAAAGTGAGAAATTTAGAATGTCACCCTTTCTTTGATAAATTTCTGCGGACGCTAATGACGCTGGCGAAAACATATTTTGTGCATACTCCGAAAAGCTGCAATGTAAATTTAAGGTGTTATTTAAAAATATCTTTTGTCAGACCTATGAAGCACAATTTAAGAAGAACGTGACGAAGCGTGCAACTGATCTACTTTAGCCCAGTGTCCAGTTTGGTTGCTGTATTCACTCCTGTCGACCTCAGCCAGATGAAGAGAAAATGCTGAGTCCGAAATTTTAGGATACTGATCCCAGGAAAGCTAATCTCCGTTGGCTCATTGCTGAATAATTCGTCCGGTTCGTTACCTTAGTGACCGTCATGGCAAACTGTATTTTTAACACCTCTTGTAAACAGTTCTGTATTGTAATGTTAAGCAACAGAGTTGTCCCATTATGGAACGTCTGTCTTCCAAACACCAATTGCGTTTGCAGTAGTGTGCAGATATCCTCGGTGCAACACAATAACACAGGTAACTGGAATAAACAACCGAATGAATTGTCTGTAAGGACCGTCGAAAGTCCAGGCGGTCGTATAAAAATAGTCCAGCAACAACCCTGATTAAACTTTGAAATACTTTGGAAGAATCCAGACTCACCCGGTATAAAACTACATCATTACAAGCCGCAAGGGCCGATAAATTTTCGTTAGAAACTGTAGCTTCTTTTAAAGCAATTTAAATGTTCAATAGGTTACACATATTACTAGAAACATGTGATCTATATTTTAGATTAAAAAAACCTGATGCTTGCAGGACTGTGGCAGAGTATGTAATGCAGTTGTGTTACTGAAAACAAAAATTGAAAATGGACAATGTATAAGATACCCACTTAGGCGTTCAGAGTTTACTGCTAATAGTTTTTATGTCTGGTAATTGTTGACCTTAATTGTCTTCCAATACTGTTCCAGTACTGCGTGTATGTCGTTATAATATCCTTTGTTCACTATTACCAGACGTAGGGAAATTTCCCACGGGCGAGGGAAAAATAAGTAAAAATTTTGTCTTGTGGCGAAAAGGGAAAAATAAGGAATGATTCAAAAAATCGTGTGAACTTTAGAAATGACTAACCGAATAGATAAATTTCAAAAAACATCAAATATGTACCCTTACTACAAACAGGTGCAATGGTTCTCGATATCTCTTGCTGCTGGTATTAGAGATCCCCATACTTACCGGGTGTTTACGTTTTCGTTTCCTCTGTGAAGGATGTTTAAAACCTCAGAGTATCTTCTGAACCCTGCAAAAGGAGCAGCTTTAGTGGTTTCGTTCCCCATTGCAGTTGCATTTTCTCACTCTTAATGAAAATGTGCACCAGTATAGTAAAAAGTAGTTATATTAAAATTTCAGTATGTAGTGTACGTACAGAAAGTGTGTAACATGAGTGACAAGAGTGACAAAAAACTATTCCTCAAAAGAAAAGAAAAGTTAGTGATGAACCAATGCCGGAAGCAGTCGGTGAGAAAGTTTCGAGAAAAAGGAAATTTCAAGACCAGCGACTAAGCGATCCTACTTTTAAGGGGTGGGACAATTTCCCGGTAATAAATTCGAATGTAGATGTGCTGCAGTTAACATGGAAATATTACATGGAGAAAATGAACTACACAAGCATGCTCGAAGTCAGAAACATACAAAGTGAGTCAAAACTTTCATGCCAACACCGTCCATAAGTGGATTCATACCTCATACAGAAATAAGTGAAAATGTAGGCGACAAACCAATCGAAAAAACAGCGATTAAATTGACAATTTTCTTTGTGGAACTGTATTCCAGGTTGCTGACCATTTAATCCTCTTAGTGAAAATGTGTTTTCTGATTCTAAGATTTCACAGACTCTTCAAATGAAGAATGTTCAGACATTAGCCTACATAAATCCCTGCGTTTTTGGGCCTGGTATGTTCTTTTCAGTTCCGGACAGGGTCGGAACACAACTCATAGAACTCATTGGTTTAGATGTTACAGAGTGTTTTGCAGACAAACTTGATATGGCTTTTGAATAATGCTTGTTTGCAAAGGCCATTCCCATAACGAATGATGTAGACATTTCGTGTGCTGGTGCCAATGTAACGGCCGGTGATAGAGATTCTGTTGTTCCTTGCCTTAAACATGAGATAAATAGTGTTATTTTAATGTAATTACATTAGTAGCTAGTAAAGCTTGTAAAAAAACTTCCTCGTGTACCAGAAGGCGTTCAAAAAATATAATCTTCTTATTTGTCTAATAGTTCCAACCTCTGTGCGAAGTTGGTTGAGATCCAAGAGTCAGATGAACGTGAAAAGAATAAGATACTGAAACCAGCAACTACAGGATGACTAACAATGCACTAGTGCGTATGCCGCATAATAGATAACTAGTCTGCATTACAGGACTTTTTTAATATTGCTGCATTAGGGGATAAACTTAATAAGTGATGATTTCATCTTACGTGAACTAAATAACCTTTACATCGAAGCTTAACTCTTGTTTTTGTAATATGCTTTTCATTTTCTCAAGAATTTCAGTGCTCTCCTCCAGGGTTGAAAGATTCCTATTCATTCCTTAGCAGAAACTTTTGTTAAACTCCTCAAAAAAATCAGCCAGAACTTTCCGTCAGTAAGAGCACTGCAAGAAACTGAAATACGTAATCCATATACCCCTTAAAACCTTCTTCCCTTAAGTGAAGTGTATTTAGGACCCGAGTGTGAAACATTGTTAAAGGAGCTACCTGCGTCTGGCATGATGAAATCAGAAAGAGGTTTTTGGAACTTTATGTGGTTGCCGTTGAAGAAATACAAAGACGTTTGCAAATTAGGAATCCAATGTATACGGAAATGAAACTTTTGTGCCCTACTGTGGCACTGGGAAAAGATAGATGTGGACCTATAGAATACGACATTTAACTAAACATCTCAGTAAATATGTCAATGGAAACAACGTGTGTGTGCAGTGGCGACTGTTGCCCCTTCTTTGGCGAACAGGGGAGAAATTCTGTGACGGGAAAGGGAGATACATGAAGTGTTGCACTTTATAGCTAATGTTAAAGACTTTACCGATGAACTGAAATTTCCTAACTTAAGAAAACTCGCAATATTGCCTTTAGCATTACCTTATTCAAATGCGGGCCAGAAAGAATATTTTCACTAGTGAATGATTTAACACGAAGAAGAATAATCGAACAGATAGTGAAGCTCTCGGTGCACTTGCAGTCGGTACGGTCTGCCTTCCAAGCGAAGGGATCGGTCTGTTGTTCGTTTTTAAGGTCGCAAACACACAGATGAAATTCATAATTCAGACGCCCTGTATTAGAGTTGGTGAGCAGAATTTATATAGATTTAATACATTAATTAGTCGGTTAGCTTCATATACAATTTCTAAAAAAAAATTGGATATGTGGGAAAAATTTTGGTCCTGTGGGATATTCTGTGAATACTTTAAGAGCACCTTCAGACAGGGTATCTAGCACCACTGCATTTGTTAAATGCAGTGTGTCGTTTCGCTGATAGGTGATTCTCAGCAAAAAGTATCTTTATTAAAAACGTCAATTTACAAGACAAGTAGCCCAGTACCTGTTCCATCTCATCCTTCACTCCCCTTCTGTCCATCTCCTGCTTCCAATCTCTCTGTCCAGCTCCTCCTTTCCTCTCTCTCTGTCCATCTCCTCCTCTTTCCTTTCTCTGTCCATCTCCTCCTCCCTATCTCTCTCTCCAACTCCTCCTACCCCCTATCTCTGCCCATTTCCTCCTCTGTCCAGGCCCTGTCTTTCTCCTCCTCTCCCCTCTCTGTCCAGTTCCTCCCCCCTCTCTCTCTCTTTGTCTCCTCCTATTTCCTATCCCTGTCCATCTCCTCCTTTCCCCTCTCTCTGTCCATCTCCTCCTCTCTCCTTTCTCTGTCCTCTTCTCTCCTCCCCCCCTCCACTCTCTTTCTGCCAATCTCTTCCTCCCCCTATCTTTGTTCCTCTCTTCCTCTTTCCTTTCTCTGTTTATTTCCCCATTCCTCTCTCTCTGTTCATGTCCTCCTCTCCACTATCTGTGTCCATCTTCTCCTTCCTCCTCGCTGTTATCAATCTCCTCCTCCCCCTCGTCTCTCCATATTATCGCGCCTATCCGTATAGGACACTGGAGATCCCCAATCCCACAGTATTTCTTTCCAGATCGTAACTAATATGTGTACTAAAATTGGTTGAAATCGTTCCAAGGGTTCAGGATGAGCTTTTTATCTGTGACTTTGCCCGTGTATACACGTGTCAAATTTGTTTCACATATATGTACATATTTCAGATGTACAAGTATTTGTGCACATATTTCACCTATATCTCTAGCAAATTTCGCCCTGCAGTTTCACTTTCAAGCAGGTTAATGTTTATGACGTTGTATCTACTGAACGATGTGTTGAACAATCATATAATTTTGCTGGTACATTCAGTGGTATTTGTGAATGCTGTTAGTAGTAAAGGAGCAATTATTAATACATCGTGCTTCATAGAGCAGTTTTACTGCATGAACAGTGATATACTTTTTTTTCCTTTCATCATTTTTTGGGGATTGTCAACGAGAAAAAGTTTAGTAAAGGTTTGAAATTTTGTGGAGAATTTGTTCCAAGTAACTAAGTGCTCTCATTCTCAGATACTGGACGACTAATGTAGGCTATTCGCACGCCATGGGCAACACTGCTTTCTCACCCACATCCGTTCGATAGGTAGATGGTTCTTACCTCCACAGCGAAGGTTTCAAGACAGTAAGTGGTAAGTGTAACAAGTTTGGTTTAAATATGACCAGTGGTTTACATACGAGGTGCATTCAAGTTCTAAGGCCTCCGATTTTTTTCTAATTAACTACTCATCCGAAATCGATGAAACTGGCGTTACTTCTCGACGTAATCGCCCTGCAGACGTACACATTTTTCACAACGCTGACGCCATGATTCCGTGGCAGCGGCGAAGGCTTCTTTAGGAGTCTGTTTTGACCACTGGAAAATCGCTGAGGCAATAGCAGCACGGCTGGTGAATGTGCGGCCACGGAGAGTGTCTTTCATTGTTGGAAAAAGCCAAAAGTCACTAGGAGCCAGGTCAGGTGAGTAGGGAGCATGAGGAATCACTTCAAAGTTGTTATCACGAAGAAACTGTTGCGTAACGTTAGCTCGATGTGCGGGTGCGTTGTCTTGGTGAAACAGCACACGCGCAGCCCTTCCCGGACGTTTTTGTTGCAGTGCAGGAAGGAATTTGTTCTTCAAAACATTTTCGTAGGATGCACCTGTTACCGTAGTGGCCTTTGGAATGCAATGGGTAAGGATTACGCCCTCGCTGTCCCAGAACATGCACACCATCATTTTTTCAGCACTGGCGGTTACCCGAAATTTTTTTGGTGGTGGTGAATCTGTGTGCTTCCATTGAGCTGACTGGCGCTTTGTTTCTGGATTGAAAAATGGCATCCACGTCTCATCCATTGTCACAACCGACAAAAAGAAAGTCCCATTCATGCTGTCGTTGCGCGTCAACATTGCTGGGCAACATGCCACACGGGCAGCCATGTGGTCGTCCGTCAGCATTTGTGGCACCCACCTAGATGACACTTTTCGCATTATCAGGTCGTCATGCAGGATTGTGTGCACAGAACCCACAGAAATGCCAACTCTGGAGGCAATCTGTTCAACAGTCATTCGGCGATCCCCCAAAACAATTCTCTCCACTTTCTCGATCATGTCGTCAGACCGGCTTGTGAGAGCCTGAGGTTGTTTTGGTTTGTTGTCACACGATGTTCTGCCTTCATTAAACTGTCGCACCCATGAATGCGCTTTCGACACATCCATAACTCCATCACCACATGTCTCCTTCAACTGTCGATGAATTTCAATTGGTTTCACACCACGCAAATGCAGAAAACAAATGATTGCACGCTGTTCAAGTAAGGGAAACGTCGCCATTTTAAGTATTTAAAACAGTTCTCATTCTCGCCGCTGGCGGTAAAATTCCATCTGCCGTACGGTGCTGCCATCTCTGGGACGTATTGACAATGAACGCGGCCTCATTTTAAAACAATGCGCATGTTTGTATCTCTTTCCAATCCGGAGAAAAAAAATCGGAGGCCTTAGAACTTGAATGCACCTTGTACATATGTACATACGTTTTTATAATGTGTGGATTTCAGTTTCGCTTACAGGGCAGACATAAGCGTTTCAGCTGGATATGTATTTCAGTCACAATTTCGGGAAGATACAAGTGATCATGAGCCGCTTCTGGCGTTAAGCGGCCATCTTAGGATCTCGACTGGTATTAACAACACGTTGCACTCGTAGATATGAATTGTGAATCAACGTCAAGGCTACATTCAGGTGCAATGAGCGTTCAAAACACTATCAAGTCAGTTGTAGTCCATATGACGAGAGTTGGTATGCACTTTCTGCTGATCATCATGTTGGTTGGCCATAGAAACTGGACGTGGAGGCTGCAATCCATTTGTGGTTCATTTGTAAAAAGTGATGTAGCGTACATTGCAGCCATCTTATTGTAAGTAGTAAACATACTTCAAGTACATGTGTCGCACTCCCTACATATGTACTCTCCAAACCACTGCAAAGTGCACGTCAGTGGTACATTGTACCAGGTATCAGGAATTTTTCCTGTCCTGTCCATGTACGGTATGAACTGCGAGAAGACCGAGTGCTTAAATATCTCTCTGTGCGTGCTGTAGTTAGTGTTATCCATGTGGGAGCTATATGTTGGGGGTTGTAATATATTCCTAGATTCAACTCTTTAAGTCGATTCTTCAAACTTTTTATGTGGTTTTTCGTGGGACATTCTACGTCTGTTTCAAGCAACTGCAATTTCAGTTCTTTCAGCATCTTCGTGACACTCTCCCATGCGACAAACAAACCTGTGACCATGCGTGCTGCCCTTCTCCTCATCCGTTCAATGTCCCCTGTTAGACTGCGGTCACAGTGGCACCGATATCGGTAGATTCCGCCGATGACAGACATCGACTGAAGACGAGCAAACTTTTCAAGTTAGTGCAACACTACATGTGCGGTCATAATGTAACGGATCTGATTGCCCGAACTTACAAACTTCGTACGACAATCAGTGAAATTCAGAATATTTTGGTCCTTCGGTCAAATCGACTGACGTTGTCACAGATGAAATATGCGCTGTAAGAAACTAATTAGTTTAGACCAAGAAAGAGTAAGTTTGAGACATCCTGAGGATAGAAAGTATCCTAATCGGGATGTAGTTCGGAATCTATGGACTTAATTGCAGATTTATTGAAAACCACAAGTAGGTAAAAGCTTTAGCAGAATTTTTAGATATAAATTATAACCTCAAAAAATAATTTATTAAAGTGAGAAGAGGTGCGTATCTTTTGCTCATAGTTACTGCAGTGGATCATTCTTTGGCTTGTGGTATGAGAACATTAGCTGTCTATAAATCATTATTACTGCTTACTGGCTTTTTATGCCTATAGGGTTGTGATTCTGTTACATGAAGTGGTTTCTAAATATGGTGTATGTGAAACTTCCTGGAAGATTAAAACTGTATGCCGGACCGAGACTCGAACTCCGGACCTTTGCTTTTCACGGGCAAGTGCTCTACCGATTGAGCTACCCAAGCACGACTCACGCCCCGTCCTCACAGCTTTAATTCCGCTAGTACCTCGTCTCCTACCTTCCAAACTTCACAGAAGCTCTCCTGCGAACCTTGCAGAACTGCACTCCTCGAAGAAAGGATATTGCGGAGACACAGCTTAGCCACATCCTGGGGGATGGTTCAAGAATGAAATTTTCACTCTACAGCGGAGTGTGCGCTGATATGAAACTTCCTGGCAGATTAAAACTGTGTGCTGGACCGAGACTCGAACTCGGGACCTTTGCTTTTTGCGGGAAAGTGCTCTACTGACTGAGCTACACAAGCACGACACACGCCCAGTCCTCACAGCTTTAATTCCGCCAGTACCTCGTCTCCTACCTTCCAAACTTCACAGAAGCTCTCCTGCGAATTTTGCAGAACTAGCACTCCTGCAAGAAAGAATATTGCGGAAACACAGCTTAGCCACATCCTGGGGGATGGTTCAAGAATGAAATTTTCACTCTACAGCGGAGTATGCGCTGATATGAAACTTCCTGGCAGATTAAAACTGTGTGCCGGACTGAGACTCGAACTCGCAAGATTGACACCAAGAGGGTCGAGAGGAAGACTCTGGTGCTTCTCAAGGATTCCGGCTTCCCTGACAAGATTACCAAGAAGCTACGCCCGATGGCTGCTTTCCCTCCTAGACTTTATGGACTGCCGAAGGTGCACAAGGAATCGATTCCGTTACGTCCCATTGTCAGCAATATTGGTGCCCCAGCGCACCTTCTCGCCAAGCACCTCGAACAGCTGCTTAGCCCTTACGTTGGGAGATGTACACACCATATCCATAACTCCGTGGATTTCCTGTGACGCATCAACAACCTAGCGCTTAAGGAATCTGACATACTGGTGAGCTTCGACGTGCTATCTCTATTCACTAAAGTTCCAAGAATCCTTGGAACTCATCAGCCAGAAATTTGACGAAGAGACCACCAACCTTTTCAGACATGTTCTGACATCAACTTACGGTGAATACTACGAGCAGACAGAAGGAGTAGCCATGGGAGTCCACTCTCACCCGTTGTCGCAAATATGTACGTGGAACATTTCGAGGAGGAATCTCTTGAATCAGCACATCTAAAACCCACCTGTTTCTTTAGATATGTGGATGATACCTTCGTTATCTAGCCACATGGAAGAAATAAACTGGCAGACTTCCTCACACATCTCAACTACAGACACGAGAATATTAGATTCACCATGGAGATCGAAACGGATGGGATGCTCCCTTTTCTAGATGTTTTGATTAGAAGACGAGCTGACGGCACTTTGGGCCACAGCGTGTATAGGAAGAAGATGCTCACCGATTTGTACTTACATGCGGATAGCTGCCACCACCCGCCACAAAAGAATGACGTGCTCAAAACCCTTGTACACAGAGCTCACCCATCTCTGACAGGGACAGTCTACAACAAGAATTGGACCATCTGAAGACCGTGTTTCGGAGGAACGGTTGAAGGAAGGGCAAATTCGGAAGGCTCTACATCCCACACCTGCAGCACTGGCGGAAACAGAGGATGAACCTCAGGAGGAGAAGGCCTAGGCTGTTATTCCGTTTTGTGGGGCCTTATCCGGAAAAATTGGACGTATTTTTCGCAAACACCAAGTGAAAACCATCTTCCGTCCTCCAAGCAAAACCAAGAGCCTTCTTGGTAGTGTCAAGGACAACTTTGGTCTACGTAAATCAGAGGTTTATCAGATACCTTGGCAATGCGGTAGTGTATACGTAGGGCAGACCATTCGTACCATTGAGGTCCAATGCCGAGAACATCAACGGCACACTAGACTGCAACAGCCCAGTAAGTCGGCAATCGCTGAGCACTGCCTATCGGAACTCCACAGCGTGGATTATGACCAAACCAAAGTCCTGACACAGACTTCCAAGTACAGGGACTGTGTCATCAAAGAAGCCATAGAGATCAGAGTAAGGGAGCCACAACTAAATCGTGACAGCGGGTACATCCTTAGCAAGGCGTGAGAACCCGCGATCACCCGGATTAAGAAGAAAAAGGATATTTCCCAGAGTGTACCGACGTCGGGGGAGGAGGGAAGAATAACGAGAGCGGTGCCGGCAGACCCTCCTGAACGAGAAGACCTAGGACGCAGCGCCCAGACGGCGGGAGAACGGACGCTGTAGCGGGACCGCGCGCGGGGCGCGGACCACACCGTCGACTCGCGCCTGAGGGAGGAGCGGGGGGGGGGGGGGGGGAGGGGGATTGTCCTATATATACATGGCGCCGGTCCACCATCAACCATTACGTCTCGCCTACAGACTGCACTCAGAGTGGCTGAGCCTTGGTTGGAGAAATGGCGTGTTAGAGTAAACGTCGACAAGTGCGAAGCCGTTCTGTTCACCAGAAGACCGAAGCAACTGCGCAAACACCGCTACTGCAGACCAATAACTCTACATGCACGTCCAATACGTTTCCGCGAGAAAGTCAAATACCTCGGTGTCTGGCTGGACCGGAAATTACTCTGGGGGGACCACATACAACACATGACCAACCGAGCTAGCGCGAGGCCCGAACAGCTCTATCCTATGCTCAACAGGCGTAGCATACTGAACAGAAGGGTGTCGAGGTCCATGTACATGACACTTATCCGCCCCCTGATGACGTACGCAGCTCCTGTCTGGGGATACGCTGCGCCTACACGCCTGCGCCGTCTGCAGCTCATACAAAACAAAGTACTCAAAATCATAAGCAATGCTCCACAATACACACGCATCGCGGACCTTCACCGGGAATACCGACTTGAGACTCTCACGAAAGTAATCCACAAACTCACCACAAGACTATACAGAAACTCCAGACATTCGCAGAACTCGTTTATTCTGAATTTGGGGAACTACGACCACAACCATAGATGGAAACATAAAAGACCAAAAGACATACTTGTAAGGACATAACATCTATAACCAAGCATACGCAAACATAACGGCACAGGCGAGCCCCTGTTAATCAGACGCCATTACTGGATATCCAGCTGAAATACACTGCCGAATAACTGGCACCACACAGGGAAGCCGTACCGTACACTGCATGCAAACAAGCTCCATACATCCCCCACTCAATGAGATGATCTATGACTAATCTCCCACTACAGTATAACGAACTTGATTGTTCCAGGAATGTAGCAGCTGCAGCAACTGGGGCACATCGCCATCGCTTGTCACGGTAATGATGCATGATACCTATACTAACAAATCCAACCTTGCATGAACTATCGCAGCTAGTAAGCCACTACTGCTCTTACTACCCATCCCACTGTCGCAGAGGTTTTTTTTCCCACGGCACGAGCCATGGCACTTTTTTCCCTCTGCTCTTCAAATCGCTACCCTCACTCGCGTTTCGTCCACTATCTATCACCTGATGGACCGTGTTAATGCGTGGTCTTACCCTGACGCACGGACAACATCACAGCCCAGCATCCTGTGATCCACTTACTAGATAACTAACATGTTTACGGAGGTGACAGTAGAACTTTTGGTTTGGTCACCACGTTGGTGCGGGCGTGGAGGGGCCCCATCTCTATGTAACACCGACGGTCAGTACATCAGCGCACCTGACGATGGCAAAGTGGTCGATTGCCGGAATATTGTGTCTTACGCACACTCATACCAGGCTGTTCACCGGAGATTTATTTCGTCAAGTGAAGATGCGATACTCAGTCAAATGCTTTTCAGAAATCGAAATAAATGCCCCAAGCTAACGACCCCAAGGTCTTCAATTACTTTAGGATGTCTATAAAATCGTTTGATGGGTTGCTTCACCTTATACGTAATGGCATTTTAGCAGACCAGAATGCAGCCAGGTACTGTACCTCACCAGAGAAGAAAGTAATAGTTACTTTAAGGTAAATATTTTTTACATTTAACTACATTCAGTGCGAAATTATGAATCAGCAAGCCATTCAAGTTGTGATTCATTGGTGGAAGCATTTAGCGACGTTTTTCCTGGTGCTGTATTTCGATTATTCGGCGTACGCTAATGTGACAAAAGTCCTGGAATAAGCGATATCCACATATACAGATGGCTGTAATATCGCGTACGCAATGTATAAAAGGGCAGCGCATTTGGGGAACTGTCATTTGTACTCACGTGATTTATGTGAAAAAGTTTCCGACGTGATTATGACCGCTCGATGGGAATTAATAGAATTTAAATGCGGTTTGGTGGTTGGTGCTAGACTCATGGGACATTTTAATTCGGATTTTCCGAGATCCACAGTGTCAAGAGTGTGCCGAGAATAACAAATTCGAGGCATTACCTCTCACCACGGACAACGCAGAGGCCGGCGGCTTTCGCTCAACGATCGAGAGCAGCGACGTTTGCACAGAGTAGTCAGTGACAACGGTGAAGCAACACTACGTGAAATAATCTCAGAAATCGATGTAGGACAACGGATTCTGCGTTCTATTTCTGATTAAAAACGCTCGAGCGTATCTTTTCGGGGTTGAAGTTCATGTTCTTGTTTGCCAGACCACGCCTGAAGAGAAGGGAGCTGCAGTGTTGTGAACTTAGCAGTTGCTATAACAGAAGATTGTTATTATTATCATTATTATTATTAGAAAAATTTGTATTAGAGGCCTTTTGTTCTACTAAAGTTCCGCAGAATCCAGAACATAATTCATCCATAGAGACTTAGAAATAGGCCATTCATCAACTATAAACAACTTGACCTTTTGTAGGAAACAAGGGGATAAATGGATGAGCGGAAGAAACTGTTAATTTGTAATTCTAATTGGTCCACATTAGATGTTCTCGATATTACTTGGGACCATCCGAGGTGGCGTGGTGGTAAGATATGGTTACAATCATAAGTGGATGCTTTTTTTAGGGATACCTGACCACCTGTATCCATCTGGATAACTGCACACATTAGCAATGTGCTTCTGGGAGTCACATAGGTGAGCCACTCCTGGAATTAATTCACTGGACAGATTACCAGTGCTGGCCAGCCTGGATACTGCTGTTAGGCAGTTTCATACATCTGACTTGGTGCATACTGGGCTGATACCCAAGTCCCGCTCCAGTTACACTATTCACGAAAATTTAGGAAATGTTCTTAAACTTTCACAAGGGATAACACTAGATTCAGACAGAAGGAGCACACACATTCTGTCACCAGGGCGAGTGGCGGTGGGGGATTGGGGGATGGCGACAGGAAGGGCATTTGCCCACCCTCTACCACTAACGTTGCCAATTCCAGATTTTCAAGCATAGACACGTTATGAAGCTGACAAAACGAAACAGTACCTGTCCACCTAAGCCCTAAGGTAATCATAACTAAGTACACAGACATTACCATATCATCAAGCCCCTATATTTCAGCAAACCTGATGCCTTTCCAGGTGAACGCACATCAACACAAACAAAACCCACTTTTCTGCTGTGAGCTGCAGATTCTATGGCCAAATTGACCTATCTGATAATTACCTTGGCATATTACAGGAACAAGGACACATCATCTGGCCCAGGAGACATAGTCACTCCCCAGGAACAAAACCTACCCACTACTAACACATCCATTCACCCTGCTCAAACTGTCATTTCTGGCAGCATAAATCCGCCAATAGCTCTAGTAACCACCCAGACTGTTTCAGAGATTTATTTAATATAGTACATGCTGTGTCACTTTTTTCCCCGTATGACCTAAAACTGCCTTCAGAATTTTCATGCATACTATCTCCTAGCAGGGACCATATTAATGAGTGTACACAGTCAGACATATGGGCATCATAGGCCACATCCTGTGAAGTCCAATGGGAAACTAACTCTTCCACAGATGTGACAGTAGAAATTTTTTTGATGATCACTGTGCAAGTGCGGGTGTGTATTCTCTCCAAATAGGGAATCATTTTAATGATGATATGGGCTGAAAATGGGGAAATCATTCACTGTGCTAATGGCTGGTAAGTTTTTCACATGGAGCTCATGGCCACATCCCTATTATATGATTACATGAGCTGTGCATAACAGCCAGTTCCAAAGTGCTTTGATTGTCTTATTCTGGTTCCATATTGTAGTTCCATTTTGTACATTTTTTGTTATTGTTTTTCCCTTACTCTTTTCTACAGAACAGGCTAGTTAATCTGAATTGGTAGAAAGATGATAACATTGGTCAGAAAGGGCAGTGTATTTCATGACTTTAACAGTCTCATTACTTTTGGGGTTGTAACTGCATGTGAGAAACCATTCTTGGTCTTTCACATCCTGTCCTTGAAAGAAAACTCTGCAGTGCATATCAGTCACATAAGGATTGTGAGGATAAGATTAGAGTAATTGCAGCATGTGCAAAGGAATTCAAACAATCATTCTTCAGATCTGTTTGGAATTTCAAGAAATACTCATCAGATATGATGGGTTGATACATCAGGAGAAAAATTCAGAGTAAACAGATCACCAACATAAAATTACTGATATTCCAAATGAAACATCTCAATCCAAGTGTCTTTCAGCAAACAGTTACAAATTAAAAAAATGATCAGCTATGGAAAGGAGATGAATTGCTAGTGTTATGGCTTTGAACTAAAAACTTTGTTTAAATTTAACTACTTGAAACAAGTTATGAGCTTAATTGCTAAGGCATCGAAACGGAAAGTTATGTTGTGTACAAAAATACCACAGTAGCTGATATGAAAACACTCCAATTAAAAATACTGAAAGCCTGCATTTGCAGGAAATATACTCAGTTTCAAAAGCATTTAATGAAAATGTACAGACATAACTGAAGAACAACTGTTTTGATTTTATGCCACGTAAAGCTCACAATGGAGATTATAGGTCACAGTGCAGCAAAAATTGCTGACTTGTTTCTAGGTCCAAACATCTTCAGTAATACAAACATATGGTAAGTCTAATAAATTATTTGATGATTAAGATGGCCAGATTTCAGGACTTCAACATGCCAGCCCATTAGACTTAGATTAGAAAGGAAAACTATTGTGTCCGTCACCCTAACTAGTAACTTACCACAATATTTAAAAATGTTATTCAAGAAAGCATGTTCAGAATAAATTTACATAATAGGCAGCATAAATGTAAAGTTTAATTCTTTTTTAAACATTCTCCTGCAGTAATTTGAATAATATTTTCCATAGATACAGATGAAGTTAAATTGAAAAAGGATTAAAATATCTTATGCACAAAAAGACACTGTTGGGTCTAATCAAAGATTGCAACTAAACCCCAGTTAGCATATTCAAATCCTCCACTCTGTTATCAAAAATCACCATGCACAGAAAATAAAATACTTGACACATAAACCAAAAACAATCTGGAGCATTCAGTCATTTTCTGTAAATTCTGTCATACAGAAGAGCCTTCAAGGATATGGAATGAGTCAAGTTACGCATTCAGAGGCAGAAGCAGCCATGCTGGCTACTTCTGTATAGTATACAAACAATGAATTGTCATTAATGTTAATATACTCATAATGATTTGCTTCTTGGCTGAAACAAAGCCAATCCTCTGCTATGTTTATATAATACTTCAAAGTGTTTACTTTACACAGATCACTATGTGTTATTTGTATACCCTACTAACAATGTCAAGGTATGTAGGCCATAGAGTAAAAATATTAGAGTTACCTGAAATTTACATCCCTGAGCCTAAATACTCTGATAATTTGGAGAAGAAGTCACTGTTGAGGTATTCCTTGTTTTTCAATATCTGAGAACTATCAGTTTCTTGCCTGAGGTTCACAAACATATTGTGACAGATTTTTGTACCAGAGTATAAAACATTAACCACTTGTATAGCTGAGTGCATTACAGCACCTACTTCTGGGACACAGGGAGGAAAATTATGTAAATAAATGTATTCTCAAGGTCACTTATAAACCTTTATAAGGTTTGTGCTGAGGCTAATGGCACCTTGTTGTTCTGTATAGATTGTTATTGTAAATGCTATGTGTGTTTGCTTAGTCAGCCAAACATGGGATTGTTTAAAATGTTTGCAAATCTTTGCACTGCCATTTATTAAGTTTAAGTAGTAAATGTAGCACGTGAAGTCAGGCTGTATTTATATTCTCATTCTGCTATAGAAAATTTTAATCTGCTCCAAATCACTCCCCCTCCTCTCCCTTTATTCCTTACTCTGTTGAATCCATCCCATGCACATATCTACTTACCTTCATCATTACTTGTGCACAGTCCTCTTTTTTCTGCACTTTTTTGGTTTCCTTGTACCAGATGTTGGATAAATAAATTTACTTTTACATTCCCCCATCAGTTGATTGGAATGATCTGTGTTTATCTGGTAATGGAATAGATGGTCTCTCACAAGTCCTGGAAAATATCACTGTTACTTCGTCATCTTTATAAATGTATGATATTCACTTGTGTTTAACTGATGATTGAATAAACAATTTATTACTTATTTATTTATACATCCTTTGACCACTTCAGGTAGTGATATTGGATGCATCAGGATATACATGGATATGTTACAAAGTATTTGGTATGTGCATGATAAAACATAGATATACATTAATTTTTTGGGATTTGTAAAAAAGACTGAGTTTACAACATACACCATATAAATAAGATTACAAACATATCTACATGCAGTAGTATCAGACAGAGTTAAGAAAAATATATACAACTGTAGATAGATACAGTGGCCAGCACAATGTCTTTAGATTTTTACATGGAATTTGCAGAAGAATTTATTACTTAAAAATTTTGTATACTTGCACCAAAGAACTCCTTTACACTGTATCAACAAGCTGAGACCAGATAACATCTTAGTTTTTGTTTATACTACTTGGAAGTTTGTTGTAAAATATACATTCAGCTATTTTAGGTTGTTTGTCACTTAAATCTGATGTGATAGTTTCCTTTAGATATAGTGCTGTAGTTATGTATATTTTTGGTCATCATAGCTTTGCAGTCTATTTTTAAGATTGTAATATAGCTTCATATAGGCATTGGGCAGGCACTGTCACTATTTGTGATTCTTTGTCTTCATTTCTGCAGGACTGCCTTGGTGACAGGTGTCCAGTGTGCCTAATCACTCTTGCAATTTAAGTAGTCTGCCTGTGTGTGTATTATCTGCACTACCACACATGGGTATACAATAATAGATGTGTGAATAAATTATAGCATAATACATTTTTAGTAAAGTGTCTTGATGAATAGTTTTTGACATTTTTCTAATGAGAAATAACATTTGTGCTAATAGTCCTCAAGCTTGATACAAACAATATCTGTTTTAAGTGCCATATTTGCATGTATTCCCACAAAAGTTATTTTACTTCTATTTAGAAAAAGGTTGCATCCCCCAAAAATGTTAATACCCTGTTCATCTCTGAACATGTCCTCATTTCAAGGTCCTTTGTAGGTTTACTGGTGACTTGTAGAGATGTGTCATCAGCATACGTGATCACTGTTTCATTTACAGCTTGTGGCATGTGATATCCATAGGGATTAAATAGTAATGGACCCAAAAATGAATCTAGTGGTCCACCATGTTTTATCTCTTTGAATGTTGAAAGCAAATTGTCCCATCTGTTGCCCTCTTTTATATTTTATATCTATGAATTGTGCCCATTTTCATTGAATGGCTTGATAATATTGTTTGCAGTCCTTCTTATGCTGTACTGGTTCAATTGTTCTAACAGGACTCGGTGACACACATGATCAAGAGCCACTGATAGGACTGGGAATAGACTACAAACATGTCCTCGGTTTTTCAGTGCCCTGACTACATATGCTGTGAAGTCTGCAACTGATGTCTTTGTAGCGCCACCTTTTGTGAAACCATGTTGTACCCTCTTTATTATGTTATGTTTTTTTCTTCTCTGGCTATTTCTACAATTGTAGACAGTACAGCTGTGATAGCAGTAGGTCTGTAGTTGCCAGGATTCTCTTTGTCTCGCCCTTTAAACAGGAGTCTCTTTGGATTTTCTTTAGGTACTTTGGAAATATTTATGCCTGCTGTATTTCTGGGTCTTTCCTTCAGTTTCAATATCTTTATTTGTATGTTCTCCTGTTGCTGCTTGGTGAAAAGATTTTTTATCTATCCATTTACATTACATTCCTACAATATTAGTTGGAGATAGAAAACACACACACACACACACACACACACACACACACACACACACACACACACACACGAGACACAAGACAGCACACGACAGCCAGAGACTTCAGTCACATGTGAGAAGTGTTTGGGTGAGTGTGTGTATGTGATTGTAACATTCCATCCTGGATTTTCAATTGTTGAATTTTACATTATTTTCTTGCAGTATTTGGTTATAAAGCATGTGATAGTCTCTGTTAGGTAATTAGAAATGTGCTTAATTATTTTAGGAGACAGTGCTATCCAGTACCTCTGAATTTTTGTTTTTATGGATTTGTGGTGCCTCTGATGTAGAGCGCCCTATCTTTGACTCAGTCATCTCTGAACTACCTTTGTTCTATGCTCTCGGCACACAACTTTTACTGCCATGTTTGTTCTCACTTGCTTCAATGTCTAATAAATGTATACGATATCTAAAGTGCGTTATTGCTGACCTGTGATACGTGATAACAACAGATTTAATTATACTTAAAGGCCAACACCTAATAATCTTTACATACTTCTTTTACTTCATCCCTTCCCTGAATAATTTTTGCTGTTATCCAATTTTTACTTAGTTTTTTTTTTTTTTTTTTTTTTTTTTTTTTGTTACTTCCCAAAAGATTTTTGAGCAGCTAATATTTCTTTACAATAACAACTCATAGTTTTGGATAACATTTCTAAAATCTTTTCTAATTTTTTTTCACTATAAATACTCTTCTAGTTTTTTTCTGTTTTCAATAAAACTTCAAAGATATTTAGGTTTCCCGGTTTGGTTTGTCTTAGTTCCATCAGTGTATCTTCATTACTCATAACATTATCATGCATTTCAATTGGTTGGCTATAATGGTCTATAATTACTGGGCTTGTGATCTGTATATTTCATCTGTTCGTACTTACATTAGTGACTACATGATCTATGATAATGTCTACTGCAACTGTACATCTTTTTGTGTGTCTGTAGGTTGAATGAGCTTAAGATATTGAGGAGGCTTTTTCCATAACATTCTCTCTCATTTTGTTGATATTAAAGTCATCTATTACCATTAAGAAAAGCAAATTCTCTGAGAAGTCTGTCTAGTAATATCTCAAATGATGTATATTCAGCACAAGACAATTTTTCCCCTAGTAGCTATATTTGAATGACTGCTGCTTCAATCACTAGTTCTGAACAGTTAGGTATGAGGAAGGCAGTACCGCCAACTGAGTTACCGTCAACATTTATAGGTACACCAACACTTTTGTGTTTACTTTCTACAACAATGTGCCATTTTTTTCTATTATTTTAGACAATACACCATTATTTCTTTTCCTTTTAGCCCATGCTCTGTCATAATAAAAATTTTTGGTACCTCAGTAGCTAATAATACATTAATTGCATCTGATTTATTGGAAGTATACTGCATATTTTGATAAAGTACTTTAATTTTAGAGTCTTTAACACCTATTTTTCTGTCATCTACATTGGATGTCTCTTTCTCTGAAGTTTGCTTATGTAGTCTATTGTAACACAGAGATGGCATCCTTATATCAGTGTCTAAATGATTAATATCGTTACTTAATATATTATTTTCACACATACCACTTACCTTATGTGCATCCCCTTCCCTCCTGTCTCCAACTAAAAATCATTTGGACTGGCAGGCAGCACACAGTATTTGACCCTATTTCTTCTACTTTTTAGTGGCTGAATTACTTTTGCTGGTCTTGCTGTAGATGATGCTGAAACCACAACACTTGACATTGCTTCCTCTACAGTAACACTCACCCCTCACATTGATGGTACTGTTGCTGCTACAGCTGCTGCTGTTGGTGCTGCTACAGCCTCTGTTGTTCATGCTGCTACAGCCACTGTTGTTGCTTTTACTGGAGATGCTGCTAGTTTTGTCAGTGCTGCAATTGTTGTTGATACTGATAGTGATGCTGTAGCCATGCCGTTTCTGGCATATCCTCAGATGATTCTCATTGTGACTCTAATGTGGATGATGAAGTATCAGCTGCAGGATTTTCAAGGTGATGTTTGTAATTTGAATCCAGTGATTCTTTTGCTGCTGCAGGTGACTGTGATGTTGATGATATTGTTGATGCAAATACTGTCCTTGATATAGCTGCTTTTACTGTTGCTGTAACAATATCGGCCATTTTTTGGCTGTCAGTTGCCTATTTAATCTGTTTGATGCAAGCCATGAGCCATATGAAACCTGTGACCAATACAGTTGGTGTCAATCTGTACATTTCTGAAATGATTGCAAATATCTGAGTAATGTTTATTAGCCACTGTGATTTCATTCTTTACACAGGGCCATTGTGGTAAGTTGTACCTGTGTGGTATGTTGCTGAAAATGGCATTTGTGTGTGAGAGTTGGTTGAAACATTTATTTATTATTTTTTAAGTAATATATGGCTATTAGAGGTTCATTTTTGTGTATGCCATTTGACCTCTCTCTCCCTATTAAAACAACAGTCTTTTTGGCTTGAACTGTAACTTTCATCAGATTTTACTGGCATTCCCACTTCTGACAGTGCAGACTTAGTTTCACAACACTGGTAGCTTTCAGCTGTGTTGACTGGTTAATGATTTCAGCAAGTCCATGCCCAAGGCAGTATGATAACAAATATTTTACTTGCAGTATTTGCAATTTTGTTTCAGTGCTGTTTTGAAGTTTGTTCAAGTTGTTTAAGTGACACGTTTTTATCACTGTGCACCTGGATTCTTTTGAGACATGAAACTGAAAGACTTTTCATGTTTTTTAATCACAATATGATTCATTGGTGTAGTTACTGTCTTGTATTCATAGCAGATTTTATGTTTTAAAGTATGTATCTGTTCCAAAAGCATTGTAATAATTACACCTTTGTGGTCCTTTTCCTTCAGTTTTTGGCCCAGGACATTATATTTAATGCAAAACCACTCATCATTTTAGATGTACATTGACACATTTGAAACTACATACCATATGTTTGTACAATTTAAGTACATTATACATTTGAATGCACGTTTCTTACACAAGCAGGAAACTGTGTTCACTATTTTCTGTAGCTCGCTGTAAAATGATGTACTGCCTGTAGCTGTGTTTATTTTACCGCCATTCTCACTGCACTACTACTCCCATATGTTACTGTTGTGATAATATAACATCTCATACAAACACTTTTGCAGTATATGCCTTTTACAGCAAGATGAACACTTTTGCCTGTTTTTCATACATTTATTTTTAGCACTTACACATTCCTGAACTACAGCTGGTGCTCTCTTGAGTCTTTTTGAGTTATTTGCATAGTTGGCACAAACAACAATAACAGAAGCAGCACCAGCAATAGCAGTTGTAGCAGCAACAGCACTATCAAAAGGAGGTAAGAGAGCTGCAGCGGATGAAGTATTCCGGTTTCAGCATCACCTACTGCAATACCAGCAGAAGGAAATAAGACATTTAAAGTAGAAGAAAAAGGATCAAATAATGTGTGCAGGAGGAAAACAGTGCTGCCAGCCAATCTGAATGATCTTTTGGTTGGATGCAGAAGAAAGGGAAAGCACACAAGATATGTGGTGTGTGTGAAAATAATATACTAAGTAACGAAATGAATAATTTAGACACTGGTATAAGGGTGCATCTCTGTGTTACAAAACACTACATAAGCAGACCTCAGGGTAAAGAGACATCCAATCCAGCTGACAGCAAAAAAACTGATAAGGGTTTAAAAATTAAAGTAATTCACCAAGATGCACAATATGCTTCCAGTAAATCAGATGAAATTGTTGTATTATTAGCTACTCAGATACCAAATGTTTTTATTATGGCATACCATGGGCTAAAGGAAAATGAAATAACAGTGCATACTCTGATAGAACAGAAAAATGGCCCATTATTGTAGAAAGTAAACAGAAATGTGGTGGTGCAGCTACACATGTCGATAGTAATGTAATTGACAATGCCACGTATCACATACCTATCTGGGCAAAACTAGTGATTGATGCAGCAGCCATTCAAATACAGCTACTAGCAAAGAAATGTCTTGTGCTCGGCGTATGTTACTCACCAAGCTCAAGAGAGGATAGCTTTCTCTTAGAAAGTATTCACTTTTTTTGTAATAGTAGATGACTTTAATATCAATACAACCAGAAAAAATGTTTTTGCAAGAAGCGTATATGACACCTCAAGCTTTATTCATCACACAGACACACACAAAGTGCCCAACAAGATCTATAGATACCATAGACACTGTCACAGATCATGTAATCACTAGCACACCGTACTTAAGAACTGATGAAATCTACTGATCACAAACACAGTAATTGATGAACATTATGTCCAGTCAGTTGAAGTTGAGGAATAATCCCATTTTCAATTTAAAGTTGACACAGTTCTGTCTGTAAATTACTTATTTTATCACAAAATGTAGCTATGATACTTTCCAAAAACGAACGTTCTTCAGTGATTTCTTCATTTCTGTTCCTTATGAGAACATCACTTCAACTTCATCACAGAAGCATCGCCTTGCCTACACCCATAATTATGGAATTTAATTGGTCAAAGCTTTTTTTGCTTTTCATGATGTATTTTGCACATAATAAACAGGAAACAATACTTTCTGAATTTTACATGGATATTTTCACCTATTTCACACAGTTCTTTACATTTATCAAGTTTAAATGCACAACTTGAATAACTGCTAAATGTTACTGGCCACCATCTTGTCTTACCTAGTGTACAATCCTTTGTATTCTTCTAAATCCTGGTAATGACTGTAGGTAGTATTTTAGTGTTTCCCCCATTTTTTTAATCTATAAGTTAATAAAGACATAATCTTCCCCTTCCCCTCCTTCCTGATTTTTGTGCATCTTTGTCTAGTTTGTGCCTTCTTGTCTTGACAGAATCATAGACTGCATATAAGATCACACAGTATTGTATTTTATTAGTGCTGTAGTCTACAAAACCAGATTATGCAAAAGACATTGGACTAGTCAGTTTATAAGTATACAGGCAATAGTGATTTCTGTTGTTGTTGTTGTGGTCTTCAGTCCTGAGACTGGTTTGATGCAGCTCTCCATGCATACAGTAAAGCTGCATGCCCTCGGGAAAAATTACGGCCGTAGTTTCCCCTTGCTTTCAGCCGTTCGCAGTACCAGCACAGCAAGGCCGTTTTGGTTATTGTTACAAGGCCAGATCAGTCAATCATCCAGACTGTTGCCCTTGCAACTACTGAAAAGGCTGCTGCCCCTCTTCAGGAACCACACGTTTGTCTGGCCTCTCAACAGATACCCCTCCGTTGTGGTTGCACCTACGGTACGGCTATCTGTATCGCTGAGGCACGCAAGCCTCCCCACCAACGGCAAGGTCCATGGTTCATGGGGGGAGTGATTTCTATCCATATTTATTTAAAATTACATATAACACATTTAAATATTTATGTAGTCCACCTCATAAATTTAAATATTTGTCAACAGTGTAAAAAAACTGACACTGTAAATATGACTTTAATGATTTTCGAAATGTTTTGACTTTGGTAATTGCTTTTATGTTTTCAGAAAGTTTGTTATAAGGTTTATCTCCCACGTGGAAAGTACTGATTTGGTACAGAAATTTGTTGTTTTGCATCATATATAAGTTTTTGCTTTGTCTGGTAAAGTAATTATGCATATTGCTCTTTTTATCTTATTTTTTTATTGAATTTATTTATTTACAATCTTCTGACCTTACCTATTAGATCTACTTTAAAGAATATAAATCTTTCCATAATGTAGATTAAGGCTGTTGATATTTTTAAAAATATGGGGAATCTGATATATCGATACTTAAAAAGTGCCATTATCGGTGCTCGATTTATTGAAACAAATATAGACATATGACCAAAAAAAAGCCTATAAAAACATCAGCTGCACATTATAAATATACTGCCAGATTTAGAGCTGCACATTTAAGTACTGGTTTATTATTAGATGTCTGTACATCAGCAAGCTAGCAGCCTGTTTATCCCCCTTAGAGCAAGAAGTAAAAGGAAAACAATGCATGTTCATGCTTGACAATAACCACTTTCCTAATAATGTTAACTGCATGTAAGCAACCCAATAAAAAGTGTCTGATGGGTCTGTTGTCCAGTTTCATCACATATCAGATTTGTCCACTACACTTCATGTTGACTTCCCCAACTTCCTTTTTTTCTGCAAACAGCAGTGACCGAGCAGTTCTAGTGGCAAAAATGAATGGTGAAGTTAAACGTTGCAGTTTCTGTTGGTAACACTGAGTGCCAATTGTGTCATTTCCCCTCACACTTCTCCATTCACTGCAAAGACCTGTCTTGTTATTTAGATTTTTGTTCATCATTTTCAACAACTGTATATGAAGAATGCCGATGTGAAGGAATAGTACATTAGTTGCATTAAAATTTGACTTTTAATTGGGGATAGGACACCAGACTTGGAGCATGAGAGGCACCACAGGACATTTTAATTTCCACTGTCTATACTTTTACAAATAAATTCATAAAACTTTGTCAGCATGACCAGGAAGGATTCAGGATTCACACTCATAGCAGTGGAAGTTCAAAAATATACCAAAATAAATTTTTATACATGTGAAATTTCATCGTTTTTCACTTACTATTGGCTGCATTTGTTGCTGTAGGAACACTTTTTTCATAAGTAAGAGAGATTCTTCAATGAATTTTGCACAGCATAGAAACCATACTTACAGGTGTATGAAACTCTAGCATTTGTTTAATTTATGAAAAAATGAATGAGCTGCTACATTTTAAACTTCAGATTAAAAAAAACTGATATGTTATAGTTAATTATCTCCATTTTTGCCACAGTTTTTAATAGATTTGGAAAATACTAGAGTTTTGCATTAAGGAGTTTATGTTTAATAAGCATACTAAGTTTGAAAGTAATAGAGTATTTATTTTGGATGTTATATGTACCTAAGTACAGAAATTTGTGTTTTGTGAAAAATGGCCCTTAATGTTTCTACTTGCACTTGGCATTCTTTTAGAATGGTCCAGCACCATAAGCAGGTTCTTTTTCATTTTATAAATCAGTTTTCTTCCTTTTCACTTTCCTATGATGCACACCTCTTCATTTTATCACCCCTGAAAATGATTTATCTGCTTTCACTACATGCTCTCTGTCTGTGGAATACAAAGCTTTTATGCAATTCTTTCCAGGCTTAATTCTCATTTTCTCTAAAACATGTTTCGTGCTTCGCACACCATCATTAAAACATGAAGTTCCACCATAAACACCAATAGCAAGTGCATTTCTTCCCACAGAAATGGTTTTTGGCAATCTTTTCCACACACATTGGTTAAAACTTTCATTTGGGTTTTGGGTACCCCCATGAAGACATTGCTTCAATAAGTTTTCATTTGCAAGGTCCCTGAATTTAGGTTTGATGGCTTCTATTACAACAGTTAGTAGAGAATTCCTGTGATGATATTCTTCACCGCCAGTGATTGACCTTTGGTAGCCACACCATGATTCACTTCCTTTTGGGCACAAGTTGTGGATAGAGTTATTGTCTGTGGACATTTTGTGGAAGTATAAGGCCCAAACTGCTTGCTTCATATTTTTCAAGTTTCCTGTGTTTCTTCTAATTGCCAAGCCATAATATATCTGTAGCTTGTCAATTTCTTAATCTTAATTCCCTTCCAATCGGATAATTTTTTTCCTGACAAATCTTGTCTCAGCCTTCTAAGTCTAGTGCCAAGTCTTTTCTGCACATGTCCCACACATTCTAACTTCTGCACAATAGTCTCACTCCATATGTAGCACATTTTTGAACCTCAAGGAAAGCTTTACAGTCACCATCACCAAGGTACTTCACATATCGCAGGCCACAGGAGGCAACAGAGTTGGTAAACAAGCTAACAACTCCCTGTACTTCCATACCTCCAATTGAGCCTTTATAGTTCATATTACATTCATGATCTGGAATCCCTTTCACACTACTATGCCAAAATTTTCTCATTACTTCAACATCTAGTACTTTGCCATGTCAACAGATGTTGTAACACTATTCAATGAAGTGTGCCCTCTTTTTTGCCAGGTACCATCAAAAGCAGTCACTATGTCTCTGTCACCATCATTTTCTATAATAGATTCTTCTTTGACATTTCTGCAACTTCTTCTACAGCCCCAAGCAGGAAGCCATAACATCTCTCAAATTTTTCTGGAGGAGGTGGAAGATTCACCACTGCATAAAGTGTTCTTGCTGCCTTTGTCCTCTACCAATACAGCACATGCCATATGCTACCCTTAAAATTCACATCATAACCTTTGTTTACAATTTTAGATGTCAAGCAAGAAGTATCAATGTTGCATTTGCTGCAATAGTTCTTTGTTGCACGTATGACAATCTCTGGTGCAAATATAAACATTTGAATTCTAAAAAGCAAAATACACTTACATATGGTCATAGAGTACAGTATCTATCAAGTGAGCATTCAGATGCACAGAACAAGAAATCTGTCTGCAACATCTCCTGCTGCCCAAGTCACATGGTATTGGGACGGCGCATGTTAGTCCGTATAGTGCTTATTGTATTTTGATTGTTATTACATTGCTAGAACAGATAAGCACCTTCAGAAGTATCTTGAAACTTTGTATATGTGGTTTATAGACATCTTAGCAATTTCATACCTGGAACTGAAATCATTTTGAAGCTGTGAAGAGCAAGGGTGTTGTGCTTTTTTGCCACAGAATCATAGCTCAGTTCCACTTAACTTACGATTTTTCAGGTGCGGGAAAAGAAGTGACAGCCAACAATACTTTTTTAGGTTTTCTATTTCACGTATTCATGTTGTTGAATCTCTGTTCTAATTAATTACATCACAATGACACTGTATTGGGTGCAGAAGTACTTAGATACACACAAGGGTTTGAGTACCTGAAGAAACTGGAGGAAATTAATCACACTAACTTGTATAAATTTTATCTGCAGATGAACATAGCATGAATATGTAAACACTGACAGGCAGCTTAAATGCACTTGCAATTTTATCTAGCCTATCTCTCATTAACACATTGGGGCAGGGGAAGGGGGGGGGGGGGGGGAGAATCGCAGAAATTTACTCTACAATACAAGACATTATAATACCACATCTCGATATTTTTAAACATATAAAGCGCCTCACATCAATATGATATTCACTATTAGAGATTTGTTGTACATACCTATGTAAAGTAACTGGTCCTCCTTTCACGTACATCCGTAGCAACAACAATACTGCACCATGGCTGTTATTACTACTAAAACATGTAGAAACATATGTAACAACAGGGGAATACATGTAATATTAAATTTTCGCTGTTACCATAAATTGCAGACAAGTAGCAACGTCCCAATACCACATGACTAGCCCAGTTTGATGTTGAGAACATATGCAGTAGGCTATGCTCACTCCATTGATATTTATACTCTATGCGTATTACAGAAAAATGCTGTGGCAAAGGGATGTGACACTGCATCTTGGTGCACTTAAGACCAAATAACAAGCCCTATAAACTCTCAAATATATATGTTTTATACATCAAACTTATCTTAGAAGATAGATTAAGGAAAGGCAAACCTATGTTTCTAGCATTTTTTAGACCTTGAGAAGGCTTTTGACAGTGTTGACTGGAATACTCTCTTTCAAATTCTGAAGATGTCATGGGTCAAATACAGGGACTGAAAGGCTATTTACAATTTGTACACAACTCAGATGGCAGTTATAAGAGTCAAGGGGCATGAAAGCAAAGCAGTGGTTGGGAAGAGAGTGAGATAGGACTGTAGCCTATCTCCAATGTTAGTCAATCTGTATATTGAGCAAGCAGTAAAGGAAACAAAAGAAAAATTTGGAGTAGGAATTAAAATCGGTGGAGAAGAAATAAAAACTTCGAGATTTGCCGATGACATTGTAATTCTGTCAGGGACAGCAAAGGACCTGGAAGAGCATTTGAACAGAATGGACAGTGTCTTGAAAGGAGGCTATAAGATGAACATCAACAAAAGCAAAATGAGGATAATGGAATGTAGTCAAATTAAATCAGGTGATGACGAGGGAATTGGATTAGGAAATGAGACACTTAAAGTACAGATGAGTTTTGCTATCTGGAGAGCAAAATAACTGATGGCGGTTGAAATAGAGTGGATATAAATGTAGAATGGCAATAGCAAGGAAAAAGTTTCTGAAGAAGAGAAATTAACATCGAGTATAGATTTGTCAGAAAGTCTTTTCTGAAAGTATTTGTATTGAGTGTAGCCATGTATAGAAGTGATGGTGGTGGTGGTGGTTAATGTTTAATGTCCCGTCGACAACGAGGTCATTAGAGACGGAGCGCAAGCTCGGGTTAGGGAAGGATTGGGAAGGAAATCGGCCGTGCCCTTTCAAAGGAACCATCCCGGCATTTGCCTGAAACGATTTAGGGAAATCATGGAAAACCTAAATCAGGATGGCTGGAGACGGGATTGAACTGTCGTCCTCCCGAATGCTCGGTATAGAAGTGAAACGTGGATGATAACTAGTTTAGACAGGAAGAGAATAACTTTTGAAATGTGGTGCTACAGAATATTGTTGAAGATTAAATGTGTAAATCACATAACAATGAGGAGGTACTGAATAGAATTGGGGAGAAGAGGAATTAGTGGCACAACCTCAAGAGAAGAAGGGATCGGTTGGTAGGACATGTTCTGATGTATCAAGGGATTGCCAATTTAGTATTGGAGAGCAGCTTTGAGGGTAAAAATCATAGAGAGAGATCAAGAGATGACTACTTTAAGCAGATACAGAAGGATGTAGGTTGCAGTAGCTACTTGGAGATGAAGAAGCTTGTGCAGGGTAGAGTAGCATGGAGAGCTGCATCAAACCAGTCTCTGGACAGAAGACCACAACAACAACATATGTCAACCTGTTCAGGAAGATGTGCACTACAAAATAGGCATATTTTTGAAAAACTGATTTTTTTTAAATTTTTGACATCCTACCACCCCTTAATGCAACTGATGTACTATTTCTTCACATTGGAAGTCTTATTATTCCATTCACACTGCCAGCTCCAAGTCCAAGCGGACTACTTCTACCTATACTTGCTTCACACAGTAAAAGAGAAAGCGTGGAGAAGATGAAATCTCAAAAAGTAATAAGACTACTTCACATGGTGAAAGTACAATTTCAGAATGACAATTTAAAATACTTACTGAAAATTGTGAAAAAATATAATATAAAATAAAAATATTGGCCCTTGGTATTGCCATTTTGATAATGATACGTCAATATATCGGGGGAAAGAGATATCGACAATACATTTTGATGTATTTAGGAAAAATATCCATGTATTATCAACAGCCTTAATGTAGATACATGGTGAAAGAGCAATGCCAGAAATCTTAAATAAAGGTTGAAATGAGTCTTAGCATTTGGACAATATCCTTCTTCAGAAGTAGAAGCCAAGTCATAACTTAGTACCCACAGATAGTGGCTGTGTGTGTGTGTGTGTGTGTGTGTGAGAGAGAGAGAGAGAGAGAGAGAGAGAGAGAGAGAGAGTTGTACTTATATGAAACTGTGGGAGTCTTCTACTTCTGAAGAAGGACTTTGTCCAAAAGCTGAAATATTTCTAGCATTCTTTTTCATTTTGTCTGTCTGTGACTCACACCTCCTATATAGCAATCTCTCCTTTCTGTATTGTTGTTATTACATTCTGAACTTCCCATTGATTAGTTTACATGAGTCTATAGGTTTGTACCCAAACATGATGCTAATAGCCTTCTTTGCAGTTTGTGTATACTGACAGTTACTTTAAAGTTTCCTTAAAAAAGTCACCCCATATTTTAGGCAAGAATGAAAGTAGGCATGACATGCATTTCTTACTGTTTTCTCACTGCAGTAGAATTTTTGAGAACAAAAGAGTTAGCAGGTTTTTCTCAAGTTTGTGTCACAGCATACAAAACTTTTTTTTTCCATTTTACATAGCTTTGTAGGCATAGTCCTAAGAATTTTGTTTATGTACAATTACCAACAGGTTCATTATTGATAGAGAGAAATGCAATGTATGTATCCTTGTTCGAGGCATTATAGAATTTTAGTGCAATAGTTCTTTTTGCTGTTTATTAAAAGCTGATTGTGGCTACTACCTGGTAAGTTATTTTGTGACAGTGTTTAATGATTGCTGTAGATCTTCCTTACTTTTCCCATTTAATGGAATTGTGGTTTCTGCAAATGTAGTCATTTTGTGAATGTCCACATTTAAGCTTAGATCATTAATGTACAGAAGGGACAGAAGAGGTCCCATTACTGACCTATGAAGTACACCATATTTCATTAGGTTATAGTCTCACAAGTATTCAGAAGTAGTTTTTAGGTTGACATTGGGGTGCTTGATGCTCACTGAGGATGCTCATTGAGGATGCTGAGGATGGAATTGATCCGATTGTTAGACACACCTGGAATATCATACTTTTCAACCTTTGACAGCAGAATCTTATGGTCTACCATGTTGAAAGGTTTTGATAGTTCTATAAATACTCTTGTTAATTCTTGTGTCCTGTCAACGAGACTTAGTACTGTATACAATTGGTGTACTCATAAATGGCAGTTCTTGTTGGTCTCTACTTCCTGGATCCTTGTTGGTCATTACACAGGATATTGTTTTGATTTAACAATTCCATAAGTTTGACGTAGATAACTTTTTCTAATATTTTTGAAATGTAAGACAAAATTGAGTTAAGTCTGTAGTTACTTGCACTGATAACCTCACCACTGAGTGCCCATCAGCTCCCTGTAGTTACATTACCTACCTCGTCTGGAATAACCTTAGACATTTTAAATACGTAGGGAAAGCGTCAGGTTTAAGTGAGCAGTCACAGAATTATGTAAGTATTTCAGTTGGGTTGATAGAACTTTTCTTTAAGATTGTTGCAGAGACACTATCAATGTCTGCAGAATGGGAGTTTTAATCCTGTTATTGCTCTTGCTACTTTGACTTGAGGGTGCATTGATTTATATTGACTTATTACATGTATTTATTTTATATTCATTCAATTGGGTATTCTTATGTTTAATTTTATTGTATTACCAGCAACACATACCGCAGATGTATGACGTGCTCATTGTAATTTAATGATGTGTTTATTACTGGCCCAGATTTACGAAGGCTAGGATTATTTTATACCACACTGCATTGTTCTTCTTCTCCTTCCCAACATCCCTTGCACGTAATATGTGTATTAGTACTGTGCTTTAATTTGAATGTGATTTGTAAATACTTGTCATTTTGAATCCTTATCGTCCTGGGTGTATATGAAAATTTTCAGCCTCAAAAAAGGAGAACTGTTCAATGGGAGTAGGTCGTCACTTTGAAAATGTCTTCATGAGCTTGGTTTCCAGCATGAAAAGTTTTCATTTCAGACATTTATCACCAAGAGAAGTGACTTAGTAGCCCAGAGATGCTGATACCTGCATGCCGTGAAGAATGTTTTGTTCAAAGACACTGTGTGGCTGCAGGAGATGTAGGTTAATGAATGTCACAAATGGCTGGATGGACTGCACAGCACAAGGAACAACAAAAGCACTGTTAGTCAAGGGTGGTGGGATAGTCATTCTTCAAGCTTATTCTGCTCAGATCTTCATTTTGAACTGTTTATTGATGTTCCATTTCAGGAGCCAAGGTGACTATCTTGAGAAAATGAATGCGTGGTTTTCATGGAGTGATTTGCCAATATTCTGCTGCAGAATATTCCTCTGAATTCGACAGAAGTAGTGGACAATTACTGTATGACTTCATTATATATACACAGTGTGATCAGTAGGCAGTAGGAATGAATTAATTTAATTTTTTTATTGAACTAACCGGTACAAATGCTTTGTATTCCTCGAAGTAGCACCCTTGTGCTTCCACACAATGCATATAACGCCATTCCCACTGCATATACACCTTCTGGACCTCGCTTTCCATGAACCTCTTTAGAGACACCGTCACAGTGTTTTGGACATTTTCTACGGAGCTGAATCAGTGTCCTTAGAGGTCCCGCTTGGGCCAGGGAACAATGCACAGTGGCATGATGTATTGTCATAGTGCAGCTTCCAACAAGCACCAATGTGTGGCCGCTCTCGGAGGACGTGTTTGCGCAACCTTTCAAGCACTTCCATGTAAAATTTAGCATTTGGAGTTTGTCCAAGGTGCACAATCTCCCGGTAAAATACACAGTGACAGTCAAAAAAGCAGATGAGCATGGTTTTGACCCTTGACTTGTTCATTTTGGCTTTCTTTGGACATGGGGAATTGGTGGTTTGCCACTCAGTGCTTTGGTGTTTGGTCTCTGGGTTATACTCAAAACACCACAATTCGTCACCAGTAATCACATTGTGAAGAAAATTTGGGTTTTCTTGGACACAGTTCAGAATTTCCTGGGAAATTTTCCATGATTCAACTTTGGTTCATCACTCAGGATATTTGGTACAAACTTGGTGCACACCTCTCGCAAGGCCAAATCCTCGGTAACAATTTTTTGGATTGTACCATACAAAATCCCCAGCTCATCAACAATCAGACAAATGTTTAAGTGCTGGTCAGAATCCAGGAATGCCTCCACTTTGGCCACATTTTTCATGAATCCTTGAAGTTGATGGGCGACCAGCACGCTGGTTGTCTTCGATGAGCTCGCGCTTCTTCCAGAACAGCTTATGCCACTTGAACACTGTTGAGCGGCTCAGGGCAGCAAACCCCATAGGCATCCTTAATCATTCTGAGGGTCTCCATCATGGTTTTCCTTAGTTTCATGCAGAATTTGATGGCATATCACTGCTCGAGATTTTTCTTCATCTTGAAATGTGACCGCTCTATTGAACAGAGGACTACAAAAATTGACAATCTCACTCTCTACTTACCTACAGGCGACTGGAAAAAATATCTGCCTCTCCGGAAGGTTCCCCACTATCACACCTAGGCCATCTGACCACCCCCCACCACTCCGTTCGCGCTACAGAAATTCAGTCCTACTACTTATTGATCACAGCCTGTTTTATACCATCCTGTTGTGATGAATAAAGAGGTTCCAACAATCCAGTGGAGGAAAACGGATAATTTTTTCTGGGTATAAAGAAATACTCCATCATATGAAGTTGAACCTGCCATGAATACAACGGAGTTTATGAAGACTGAAATGCTATACAAGCCAAAAACTCCATACCAGCTAGTCGAGAACACTAAAGGGCATAGTGAAATCATGTTGATTTGAATCTGAATGAGCATACCTGCATATGAGCCTAGGTGAAAGGTTCACATGGCAAGGCACATGGAGTAGTTTACAGTCAGCAAGGTTGAAATGCTGACGAAAGAAGCCATTGCAAATGTTACGCCATGAGGCTAGTCTTGACTTGGCAGCCATACCAGGAAGGATGTTGAGGAAATGTAAATTTGTGAAGGGCTGCTGGAAGAATAGACTGAAGAGATTGTCATTTCAGTCAGCTCAAAAACAAGTTTTGGGTCTGAGGAAGAGGACAAAGATGATCTACTCCTGAGGTCACTCGACTTTCACTGTAACTGTTAGCATGTATAAAAGATTCAGTGGTATAATTACTCTGTTACCTGGTGGCTGGCTAACCCCAAGACTTAAGGTAGGTGTGGTGTTATCGCCACCTGCTGCTGCCTTCAGTGCACAGTGGCAACTATACTTCACTGCACTCACTCGATATCGAACCATCAAAAGTTGCAACTCACTTTACACACATGGCAGTAGTATGTATTGGTAGCTTATTTTGTAATGATGAGTCACTGTCAGTTGAACACCTACGTTAAGAGTTACCATTTGCTATGATCCTTTCTATCAAGTTAGTTTGTGGACTAAACCTGGTTTTCTATAAAACTAAGTATGTTTCTGTTCAATGTGTTATCTGTATCTTGTGCTTGTATGATAATTAAGATGTTTTTTGATAATATTCTGATGATGAACCATACACAAAATGTTTGTTTTTGTTAACAAGTGAATGTTTGTTGCTTAGCAACCTGAAACTGTATTAAGGGTGTGCTCTGCAAGAGGTGGAGTTACTGACATGCAAACTGGAAAATAGACATGCACTTGACAAACTTATAAAAAATGGTTTTCAATCCAAAGGAAACTCCAGATAGGAATATCAACAATGACCAAAAAGATAAGATTGCTACTTACTGTAAAGAAGACACATTAATTAGCAGACAGGCACAATTAAAAGACACTTACGTATAAGCTTTTGGCCACAGCCTCCATCAGCAAAAGCGAAACATACACCATTCATACACACAAGCAATCACACCTCATGCACACAGGACTACCAACTCGAGCAGCTCAGGCCAGAATGCAACTATCATGTGGGATGGAAACAACAATGTGGAGGAGGCAGGGGAGGAATAGTAGTGTATGGGTGGAGGGAGAAAGGAATGCTATCTGGTAGTGTGTGCAGGGACTAGAACGCCAACAGGTGCAGCGTCAGGAGGTTGTGGGGCAGGGCAGTGTGGAAAGAAGGGGTGTAAAAGGAGAGGAGCAGGGAAAGATGGGCAGCTGAATTGGCAGAGGATGACAAACAAAGAGGTTGTGAGATGAAAATGGGGAGGATATGACAGGACAGAGGGGCTGGAAATTGTTCGGTGGAAGGTGTGGGGACAGTATGTTACTGTAGGTTGAGGCCAGAATAATTACGAGATCAGAGATTATGTTGTAAGGGTAACTCTTATCTGTGTAGTTCAGAAAAGCTGGTGGTGAAGGGGAGGATCCAGATAGGTTGGGTAGTGAAGCATCCATTGAAATCAAGCATGTTATGTTCAGCTGCACATATTGTGGCACAGGGTGGTCTCCTTTGCTCTTGGCCACAGTTTGGCAGTGGCCGTTAATCTTGGTGGACAGCTGGTTGGTATTCACACCACTATAAAAAGTTGTTCAACAACTGCAGCAGAGCTGGTAAATGAGATAGCTCTGGTGCAGTCATTTACCAGCTCTGCTGCAATCATTGCACAGATTTTTATGTGGGTATGACTACCAACCAGCTGTCCATGAGGTTGAACGGCCACTGCCAGACTGTGGCCATCTGAACTGTGCAGATAGGAGTTATCCTTACAACACAATCTCTGATCCTATAATTATTCTGACATCAACCTACAATAACATACTGTCCCCACACCCTCCACACAACAGGTTCCACCCCTTCTGCCCTGTCATCTCCTCTCCATTCTTGTGTCCCACCCTCTTTTTTTTTTTTTTTGCTGCCCTCTGCCAATGTACACACTCATCTTTCCCCTCTCCCCCCCACCCCCACCCCCCGCCCCCCTCACTGCTGCACAACATCTGAATGCTGCACCTGTTATCATTCTAGTCCCTGCACACTTCTCCAGACAGTTTTCCTCCCCCCCCTCCTCCCCCCCCCCCACCCCACCCCACACACACACATACACATACACAACTATTCGTTCATCCATTCCCCTTCCCCAGCCCCTCCATATTGCTATTTCCATCCCATGTGATAGTTGCATTCTATCCCGAGCTGCCAAAGTTGGCAATTATATGTGTGTGAGATGTTCTTGCTTGTGTGTATGAGTAGTGTGTGTTACTCTTCTGCTGATGAAGGTTGTGATAAAAAGCTTTGTGTAAGTGTCTTTTAACAGTGCCTGTCGGCAACTTAATGTGTCTCCTTTACAGCAAGTAGCAATCTATCTTTTCCTACATTGTTGATAGTTTTCAGTCCCTAATACATAAAATGTATGCATCAATAAATAACATATTGTATCACATTATTCAGTACAACCTAGACAGTATTTACAGAGAAACTGAATAGAACAATAAAAAAATTATGCTAATAATATGCTGGAGAAATATCAATGAGGTTTTCGACCAAATTGAGACTTTAGTTGTTTATCATTCAGCAAATAATGAAAAACTTTCCTGTATGTGATGTAGGTTTCCACTTTCTATTCAGTCATTTTAAACAAGCTTTCGGTGGCATTAACAAGGATGTTCTAAAGCACTAAATTAACTGAGAAACTGTGACAAATCATCATACTGAAATAAATGGACAAACAATTGGAAAAACAGAGCGTATACGAGTTCTCAGTGTGTGGAAACAACAGAACAAGAAACTGGATACACATGTTAACTGCACAAACAGAGAATTGAGCCAAACATGTTTCATAATATGAATACTAAGGAACTGTATATCATATGATAATCTCAGAACAATGTTTCACTTATTATTGAAATATTTAGTTGTATTTTGAGGAAACAGTGGAGCAGGTTTGAAATCATTTAGATTATAGAGAACGATTATTAGTCTAATGGAAGGGGTAGACAAAAGGTCATCACACAGATAGCTATTTAGGAAAAATAAAGTACTGCAACTTCAATGTTTTTACATAGTAGAAAATGTAATTGTTATAAAAGAAAAATTAAACAGTAGCAGTCTGTGCATTACCTCTAATGAATCTGTACACTACTACCACACAACACAAATAAGCGGTGTACATGTACAACAGCAAATACAGCACTACTGTAGAAAGACCTACTCTGTCCTGACATCAAACTGTATAATGCAGTACCCAAACCCATAAAAATAATAATGGATAGAAACAATTTTAAATCAACTGTGAAGAATTACTTGGTCAAACACTTCTTCTGCACAGCAAGAGATTATCTAGAAAAACCAAACCAAAGCATCACTTATGATTGTATTTGTGAATTGTGTAGAATAATAAAATACTGCTTTTTCCTAAAATGACTTGTGTAAAAAATTTCAAGAAAAGGAATAGTCTGCTGTACCATCCTAGTTTCACATGACAAATAAATAAATAAATATTAAATTATTATTATTATTACAGGATTAATTAATACAGAGATCAATTAATAACAACATTTTATCATATTCCTGTTATCTTCTCCTATGCCTCTCTATTCAGTGCCTCCTCCTTGTGTATCCCGTGATGCTCCATTATTCCATTGTTGTCATTCCAGGAACGTCGTGGTCTTCTGTGTTTATGTCTGCCAGTTGGTTTCCATTCAAAACTTCTCTTTGGCCATCAGTGGTATGGCATTCTCAACAGATGTCCTCACCACTTTAGAGATTTTCTTTCAGTTCTCTCTACTAGCGTTTCACCTGTCTTCATTCGAGCTCTCACTTCGTCATAAGTTATCTTTCCGATTCTTAATATTCTGGCAGCATTTAAAATCCATAATTCTGACCCATAGCATAGAACAGATTCAACCAGTAGCCCAACCACTCTTTTCTTATTGTCGTTAGGGATGTTCTTGTCCCACCAAAATAAATAAAAAATTAAGAATAAATTATCAATAAATGAAAATAAATAAATAAATTTGTTAACAAAGGTGGCCAGCGAGGCAAAGATAAAGATTATTTATTAAAAAGAGCAAAGGCTTCAGCATTACAGCTGGAATGAAACAGTTCTGCTGAGTTTAGCCTGCAAAATATGGTAACAAATAAACAAGAAGGTACTAGAAAGATAAAATCCAGTTGGATATGAGCATATTCAGATAATATTGCAGATGTAACGAGGCAAACAAACTTAAAAAAATATATTGTGAGGTAGTGGATGCAGAAGAAGTTAAAACTGGATGTAGTGCAAATGAATTTATGGCAAAATATGTGATAATTAGTTCTAAGACCAGAAAGCACCTTATGACCTGGAAAACTCTAATAAATGTTTTAAAGGTATCATCTGTTTCAGTAATAAAGGTGTCCTTTCAATGAAAGGAAATAATGTCAGACAATGTGTTCTAGAAAGGAAACACACTTGAAATAGAACCTATTTTGTGAACTTACAGATGGACATACAAGAACTCCAGAATAAAAAGTGAAACAAAGTTGAACTTATACTATCCCCTTGTATGACCAGTTGCTGCATATGAGCCAGAAGTGCAAATGATTTAGATGTTGATAACAATCTAAGAGCATCTAAACAAAAACACTGTGGAAAGTTTATAACCCTCGAGAGAAGTAGAGGCCTTTAGAGGAAGATATAAACTGCAGAAACTCAGAGGGGAAAGGTAAATTAAATGCATTGAATCTCAGAGAATACACTCGTTAGGACATTGAGAGAGGAAAGCAATACAAGGATGCCCATAATAAAGATGAAAGAATCATTGTAGTCCACCTGAAGAACAGGTCAACCGAGAGGAAGTAGCACTGCCAATTTTGCAAATGGAGTATATGAATGCATAAGGGGCTGTAAAGTAACAAAATGGTCCAACTCTTAATGAACACTGAGATTCTGGGACAAGTGAACTGTACCATACCACTTTGCGATGTATGTGCGAAGTGACAAATCTTAATGAGCATGCATTGTAACAATATGAATTGACAAAATCATAAAATAATGGAACCTTTTCACATAATAATGATGAATTACAATGGAATTGTCATGAAATATAGTTTTTATTCAAATGTATGTCCAACAGGAGTTGAAATTCTAACAGAAAATTTAAATGACAATACTTGAATGCCAATAATGTTCAGCTTTATGTAAAAGTTTAGGATTAAGTTAGAATCAAAATCGAATCTGTGTTTAGAAAGTTATGTTTTGTAAATTAAGTATTATTGTAAAAGGATATCTTATATGTTTTGGAATGATAAATGTATTATTTTGGCAAGTTTGTTATTCTGAAGTGACTATATGATTTATAAATCCAAATTCTGTAACTTTTTCTAGAAAACCAACTAATTTTACATGGTAAAATATGAAACTATTGTTTTAAACAATGCTTGTGCTCATCCTCCAATTATTGTAAAGTGTGTAAAGAATGGTTCCAACAGCTGGGGAGATTTTATGAAGCTCAGTGTGATGTCATTTTTAATGCTTCAAGCAGTTTACAATACACAGTTATTCGTTTTGCTATATCATTTGATTATCAACATCAAGAATCTGAGCTGAATATTAGCTTTTGTAACCCAACAAAATACTTACATTTTAATTTAGTGGGCTGAGCTGGGATCTGCTGAAAATTTTCAGGACTGTCTTGTTAATTATTTATAAGTTTCATGTACAAACTTGTCAAAAAAGCAAAATTTAAAATTAAAAAGAATCTAGATTTAAAAACGTGGATAGCATTGATGACAATGAGGACCAAAAGTAAAGCAAAAGGTGGGCAAGGAAAGGGACGAACTGAATAATTGGAAACAATTTCATAGGACATCATCACACTTGAAATCATCAAAATGTTGAGTACTTTTGTGGTTATTTTCAAATAATGGAAAATCCAGGATGGAATGGAACAATATTATGCAAAGAAAAGTTGCCACTCACCATATAGCAGAGATGCTAAGTCACAGATGGGCACAACAAAAAGACTGTCAGCAGAAGTAATTAATAATGATTCAGTTTCGAATGACAAAGCAGAATTTAGTGATAATGATGATGAAGCAAAAGTTATTTTGAACAATAATAATGAACTTAATGGGATTTGTAATGAAGAAGAAACAGTAGACTGAAATGCAAGTGGTACTTGCAGCCCATTCTGAGGTTTTGATCACAGAAAACCTTTAGGATTGAAAATTAATCTTTTCTAAATAGTGAGGACAACTCAAGGAAATAAGTAATAACATAGATGCATCAAATAATTATTTAGGCAGTAAAATTCATGCAAAAAGTAGTAAGATCAATTTATCAAAAATTGAACTAATGTTCATGCAAATGAATAATACCTTGGGCAGTAAAACCAAGGGCATGAATACCAAAATGAAAGAATTAAGGAACAAACTTTTAAATATTTATATCCAAGTTACCAAAGTGAGAAAAATCTCAGTAATTATAAATTAGTTGTAGTCAGAAGACAAACCAACTGATGCATGAATAGGTCCTGTAGAAGGCAAAGTATCTATTCATAAAACAAATTTCACTGAAGAAGTTCAGAAAATTAATAAGTCTTGAAATAATGCATAATGTCATAAAACAAGAAAGTGGTGTATTAAGATCAGAAATGTGTCAAAACAACAAAAATCTTGAATGTAGCATCAGTAGTATAGAAAATAAAACCAAAAATCTAGTAATATCAATTAATAATAAAGCTGTCATAGTGGAAAATGTTTTAACTAGTAAGTGGGTGCATGTAACATTATCATCGGAAATGTTTGCAAAGGGTTAGCTGAATTAGAAGAAAATTTTGGTATTAAAAGTTTTAATAGCAATTACAATGGAATGTGGGCCACTGTTCCTATTAAACATTTTCCCAGTAATAATAAGCTATACCCAGTTGATTGTCTATAACACTATCACGATAATTTCATTCGTAGTATGAGCAATTTGTTAAAAACTTTCAGCTAATCAGTATACCAATGAAAATATGGCTTATAGTGACCTTGAGAAAAGCATTTTGAACAAGTTTTGGTCACAAAGAGAACAAAATAGAATTAAAAGTGATTTCTTAAGTGGAGCATATTACAGAGGAGGAGATAGCAAGTATGAATGATTTCTGTGAAAAGCAAGTAAGAAAATTAATATGAGTAGATAGACTGTTTGAGCTTACACAGTCGCATTAAAGAAGAGAGTGCCAGAAAAGTTCAGTGGGTTAGCATATGGACCAAATGATTCTACACAAGAATTTTAGAAGACATAGAGTTATTAGAGAGAAAACTAGAAGGAAATGAGAGATATAAGTCCGAATCATGTTTGGGGGGGGAGGCAGGGAGCTGTGGAGGAATCGGAAATCAAAATTACAACAATGGAAATTATGAGAGGAGATATGCAGGAAATTTCAGAAACAGTCATTTCATGGAAGAAGGGAGACAGAAGAAGCACAATAGACAGATAGAAATAGAAATAATAGCAGAAAGAGGCATTGACAAGGAGATAACGGACCATCTAATCACAATATATGTGAAAATAGAGGTACACTAAACTAAAGGCTGTCCCATTGAGAGCCTGTCAATTTGGAGGTAGGAAAAACAGAAGAAATTACACTAATTATTACAACAGGACACTGAAAGGAACTTTGAGAGGATAAGAAATTTTAAACCATGTTGGCAACAAAAAACAAAATAAGAAAAGATATGGGATCGACAGATTACATTTCAGTTGGGTGTTTTGGAAGGTTATGAATATAGATATGTGTGAAGATTAGAAAAAGATTACCCATAGTGTCGAAATAGAACCAAATTCAGATCTTCAGCAACGTTTGGAGTGTATCAAGTAATGGAGTTTTAGCGGGAGAGGAGAAAAATTTAATGATTTTGATAAATTTGGTTTACATAAGTTTTTACCTTGATGAGGACAGGGGGGCGGGGGGGGGGAGAACTCTTTTAGATGTTATTAGAAAAGTGAGAGTTAGTTGATTACGAAGAGATTAGGGGTGAAGATGTAACTGTAACTAGTAACATGGATAGTGAAGATGTTGTAGATGATGTTGAAGAAAAACTAGGAAGTGAGATAGATTTATATAGAAAATAAGATTGATGTAAAAGTTACAGGCAGTATTCTAAGATGAGAGTAGTTATGAGGACAGTAGTGATAATTGCACCCAGGGAGGCCAGAACTGTCATAGGTAGGAATGTGAGAGTGAGATTTTACCAGATGAAATTAGTAGAGCAGCAAATTGTTGTGACATTGAAAAGGAATGTGAATTATACAATAGTAATTAAATTTTAAAAGCATCATTGTAGTAATGAAAGTAGTAATGGTAGAATAAGAGTCACTGGGAAATGTATGTGAAAGTTTCATCCAGAAAAGTGGGAAGAGAGAAGAAACAATTCAGATAACTTAGAAGGGTCTAATACACCTGTGGGTGCCATGCAACCAAAGATAGAAACACACACAGAGAAAAATAAAATAATGATACGGTGTCCAAAGAAATTCAGAGGGATCTTTCATATTAGGGAGAAAACAAAGATGATCGTGAGATACAGGGTAGTCCATAATTATTCATATCAAAACTAATAAGCCGCGCGGTATTAGCTGAGCGGTCTAAGGCGCTGCAGTCATGGACTGTGTGGCTGGTCCCGGCAGAGGTTCAAGTCCTCCCTCAGGCATGGGTGTGTGTGTTTGTCCTTAGGATACTTTAGGTTAAGTAGTGAGTAAGCTTAGGGACTGATGACCTTAGCAGTTAAGTCCCATAAGATTCCACACACATTTGAAACTAATAAGTGGACAGAAACTCTTCAGTTGATACTGGAAGTTCAATTTGTGGCATGTCTGAAAAGTTAAGGGGTAGAATGGTGCACAATCCGGATTTTGTTGAGGCCTGTGATAGGGATTAAGATTAAAGGACTTACAGGGAGATACAGTAAAGTTATGAATAAGTCAATTCTTCTGCCATTTAGAATCAGTAACATACCATTTATCCATGGATGAATTGTCATACCTGGTCTGAGTGAGGATTTATTTTGGTATTGAATTGGACAGTAAAAGCAAATGTAGGGTTTTATTGGACAATTAAGGAGTTAAGATTTACTGAGCAAAAAGTGGCATTTCTTCTCAAACCAAATTGATCATTATAAATGGGAGTAATAGTAATTAAATCAGTGGGTATAAAGTATTTATATGATTAAGGATACAAAGACGAAGAGGATGATACTTTAAATGCAAGGAAACATATGGAATATTCTCATAATCTAGTTGAAAGTAAAGTACAAGATGAGAAACTTAATGAGAGTCAAAAGAAGGATTTAGGGTAAGAATTACCAATGTAAACTTAAGCTAAGACCTTATGAACCATTTTTCATTAAACCACATGGAATACCAATGTGTATAAAGGATGCTGTAGAAAGAGAATCATAAAAGATGGAAAGTTGGGGACTTAGGGAGAGGAACTGCAGTGAATACAATACCCCACTCATTGTAGTATGCAAATGAGATGGAGGGATAAGACTTGACTTAAACTTCTAGCTTTCACTAAATATCATTAGCACCCAATTCTACAAAGTACACTACTTTCCTGTATAGTGGCAGATCTTATCAGTACTGTGTGGTACCATTTGGATTAAACATAAGAGGGTTAGATTTTGTTCTGAGACAGGAATTATTTGCCAAGTTGATAATTCATGTTTGTGGTATTTTACTTATTGGTAAAAGTTGGGAAGAACACTTGGAATTGTGATGGACGGTAGGGAGAAAATGAAGTGAAGGAGGTATACCATTAAAGTTCAAAAAGTGTAGATTTGCTGTGAAACAGTTGAAATTTCTTGGTCACAACATTACAGAGGAAGGGATTTTGTCTCACAATGATAAAACTTTAGACGTAGCAAAATTTCCTACACCTATGTCAAAGGAGGAGTTAAAATCAATTTTTGGGTAAGTTGGTTTTTATAGAAAATTCACAAAAGATCAGACATTGAATGCATCTTGTCTGAACAATTTCTTAAGGAGAAATGCAATATGGGAATGAAGCAAGGAGTGCTAGCAAGCTTTTGGTGAAATAAAAATAGGTACATGATAGCAAAATTCTACACAGACCAGAATTGCATTACCATATTGCAGTGATTGTGGTGTAGGGGCTCATTTATTTCAAGATAAAGTCATGGATGGGAAGACAGAACATCATTCTGTTGCTCTTCTGAGCATAACTTTACGAACACATGAAAAACTACATCATAACAAAAAAAAAAAAGAACTGCTACAGTACGCTGGGCTTCCATCAAGTTTAGAAACTATTTACAGGGACATATTCAGATCACAAGGCTTTAAGCTATCTGTAGGAATGCAAGTTGTCATGATGGACTCACTCTTCTTGGAACAATTTTTCAATAAAATACAGAAAGAGAAAGGAAAATGTAATTGCTGACGCACTGTCAAGATTGTAAGTGGGGGTGAATGTGCAGAGAGTGGGATCAGGAGGAAAAGAATTTTAGGATTATATACATGAAGGGAATTAAGATTGAAAGTGAAATTAGGAAGATTTGTAATCAGATAAGAAGGTACCAAAATCATGATGAAAACTGGAAACTTGTAAAGAGCCCGATGGGGGAGAGGATTAATGAACAAGTGGAACAAGATTATAAAGTTTCTAAGGAAGTGTTATTCAGGAGAAATAGTCCTGACAGTTATACGAGGGTTGACTGAAAAGTAATGCTTCCACGTTTGTAACTCTACAAAAGTTGGCAGCATTGGTATGCAGCAGGTACTGCTTTGTTCCGTAGCCTCTTCACTACAGCTCCAGTTGGTGGGAAGCCTTAGCATTGAATGGTTGTGTTGTTACAGTGTAAAGTATGGAATCCTGCACAGACAGTCTGTCAATGCAATTTAAGCAATGCACAGTAATTGAATTCTCGAGAGCAGAAGGTGTCACCCCTAAGGAGATTCATCAGAGAATGAAAGCAGTTTATGGTGATTGTGTTGATGTGAGTATTCTGTGTCACTGGGCGAGTAAGTTTAAAGATGTTGAGGCGGGAAAATCTGACCTGTGTGACAAACAAAGAGTTGGATGTCCTGTGACAGCAACCACCAAGTTTCACAAGCAAACTGTTGACAAATTGATTCAGGATGATTTTTGTATCACTCAGATAGAAATTGCAAGCACAATTGGCATTCCACAAGAAGGTGTGGATCACATTATTACTTTGCTTGGCAATCGGAAGATCTGTGCACGATGGGTAACCCGAATGCTGACTCCTGAAATGAAAGTTCACAAACTTGAAATTTGCCAGGAACTCATCTCACATTACGAGAATGAAGGTGACGCCTTTCTCCATTCAATTGTGACAGGAGACAACTGGGTACACCATTACAACCCGGAGACAAAACATCAGTCTACGGAATATCAACACAAAGACTCGCCCCAGACAAAAAAATTCAAGACGCAGCTCTCAACTGGAAAAATCATGGCCACAGAGTTCTGGGACATGATGGTGCTATCCATTTTGATTTCCTTGATCATAGAACAACATTAAATTCAGCTAACAAGGGTCCGAAAGGAAAAGGGAAATGTTTTGCTGCAGCATGACAATGCCAAAGCACACACTTCATGTGCCACCACAGCAGAACTTCAGAGACTGAATCTCACCACCATACGGCATCCTCCATATGGTCCAGATTTAGCACCATCTGACTTCCATCTGATCCTGATAATGAAAGATGATCTGCAGGGACATCATTATGCTTCTGATGAAGACATTGAGAGAACTGTGGGTCTGTAGTTGTGGAAACAGAGTGTCGACTTCTTCCATGATGGCTTCAGAAAACTTGTTCATTGTTGGCTGAAATGTATCCAATTGGCTGGTGATTATGAGGAAAAGTTAATACTGGTAATTAAAGGTCACATTCTAAGGATTATTTCTGCATTTGATCCAAACCCAGGCCAGGACAGTATATAGACAGGACAGTATATAGACAGTCTTACTAAATATGTGCATGAAAGTTATGGACACTGTGGAATTTGGAAGTGCATCCAAAAACTCTTAGAAAATATATGTTTTTATAACTTAGCCAGAAGAGTCAGACAATGGAAACTCCAGGAAGGAATATCAACATTGTAGGAAAAGATAGATTACTACTTACCATCAAGATAAGATGTCAAGTTGCAAACAGGTACAGTTAAAAGCCACTTATGCATTAGCTTCTGGTCACAGCGTTTGTCAGAAAAAGAAAAAAAAACACCATTCATTCACAGAAACAAGCACACCTCAGGCACATATGACCGCCAACTCTGAGCTGCCACAGTTGGCAGTCATGTGTGTTTGATGTATGCTTGCTTCTGTGTATTAGCGGTGTGTGTTTCTCTTTTACCGATGAAGGCTGTGGCTGAAAGCTTATGTGTATATGTCTTTTAACTGTGCCTATCTGCAATTTTGCATGTTATTTTTAAGCTAAGTAGCAATCTGTCTTTTCCTGTATTGCTGATATTCCAGAAGAATGAGAAATGTTATAAACACTTGTGATAGATGTCAGTGTGTAAAGTCAGCAACCAAACTATTAGAGACTACATGCAGAACATTATTCCAAAGAAGCAGATAGAAGTGGTAGGAATTGATCTATTTGGGCACTTATTAGAAGCGAAAGGGGGATACAGTCACATCTTTGTTATGGTCAGTCTATTTTCAGAATTCATATAGTTACATCCTATAAGGAAAGCAAACAGTAAAATTATAATAACAAAAAAAAAAAGATTTTGAAAAGGTAAGAATACCAAAAATTATTTTGTCTGACAATGGAGGTCAGTTTACTTCAAAATCATGGAAAAGTTTCGTAAAGAAAGAAACTACAGAACGCATATTAATATCAGCATATAATTCATCAAATAACATCACTGAAATATATCTGAGAGAAATCCGTAGCTTTTGTAGGACCTATTGCAGCAAGGACCATTAAAGTAGGATTGAGTATAAAAGTAATTCTGAGAATACACCAAATAGTTTACACATTCAGCCACTGGATTTTCTCCACTTGAGATAATGTAAGCCAAAAAACCTCCTAATTTAATAAATGAAATTATAGAACTTCCTGCATGCAAATGTCTAACATCATTGGAAAGAGAGGAGATAGTGAGGAAAAAGATGGGAAGACCAATGTAATAAGGAAGCACGGATATGATAGGAGGATAAAAGTAATACAATTTACGTTAGGCATGTGGTTTTTGTGGAAAGCAATGAAAAATCAAAGGAGTGGAGAAATTAAGAAATTTTTTTGACATTTATATTGGACCATTTGAGATATCAGAGAATCCACACCCAAATGATTAAATGCTAATTTATCCTAAGCCAAGAAAATTAATTTGGCTACAAAATATTGTTCAGTTACAGCCATAACAATATGTAACAAAAAACTGGTAAACAAAGTATGTCATCATAAAGAATGGCAACCCAGTGGAAATCAGTATAAAGAATTTTATATGTTCTTGTGAAATTTAACACAGACCCTCAAGGGGTCGAATCTTCTTTATCCATCAAGTATGTGGCATTTACTAGGTCCCTAACATGAACTCTGAACTTTGCCAGGGAAGGGGGAATGGATGTGCAGACTCACTGATGTTCAAGTTGCATTGGTGCCAAACTTTTTTTTGTTCAGGTAAGGCATCAAATTATATCCATTTTACACCTCCACAGTGTGGTATCTTGTGTATTTATTTCTGTTACTGTTATCTTTCTTTATACATGGAGACTTAATGTGAATTTCTTGCACACATAAACGACCAGTTTGTTTCGTCCATGACACAAATAAAACCAATAGAAAATGATAGTGGATAGAGTAACATCATCTGCATCCAATGAGGAACAAAAAACACAGTAGGTAGGCTACGCTAGATTGCAAATTTTAATATGCACGGTAATTCCATTCTGTACATTTGACATCCTGGCTTACCTACACAGAGCCAGTGCACACATGTACAAGTGAAGTTCACTTTAGCAGAGATGTTCAAAGTGACCACCTAGCATTTGCAAACACTTTGTTACTCACTTGGACATACTTTTCTGAACACTACACAATGCACTTATACCCAGCATTTCCAAAGCAGCATGCATGCGAGCTGTTATATTGTGTACATCCATTGGTGGAGTACCATGAACTTGCTCCTTTAAGTGTTCCCAGAAATAGAAGTCTAGTGGATTAAGGTCCAGGAAACATGGAGGCCAGAACATTGGACCTCTACAACAAATCCATTTCCCTGGAAATGATTCATTTAAATAGTTATGCCCATTCATTCCAAAGAGTGGCATGCACCATCATGCTGAAACCATAGCAGTCAGTGAACACCAACTGGAACTTTTTTCTAATGTGTTAGGCAAAGTATTACAGAGAAACATATGATACAGGTGCACATTCAACTTGTCTGGCAATAGGTAAGGGCCTAAAAGCACTCCTCCCATGATTCCAGCCCACAGATTTTTGCCAAGTCATGCCTAAAAGCCATATTCATAGGTGACATGGTGTTGCGTTCAGACGAATAATGGCTGTAGTGGATTTTCAAAATATGTTCATGAGTGAAGCTAGATTTGTTGGTACATATAACATTATTTATAAAAATTTTGTTATCTTCCATTTGGTGCAAAAGCCATTCACAAAACTGTACTTGCTGAATGCAATTGTCTGGCCACTGGTTTTGAGTTATTTCTAATGATAAGGATGCAGTTCTTCATCATGCAATACTTCAACAACCAGTCTTTGAGATATCTAGAATTGCCATGTGATATCATAGGTACTTTGGCAAGGTGATTGGTGAATGGTTTCAAGAATCATGTCTTCTGTTCTTGGAGTATGTCCATTATTTGTGGATAAAGATTGCTGGTTTCCTGAAGACATTGCTCCATGTGATAAAAACATTCTAATCAGGATAGTGCCTTTGAAGGTACCATGCAGCATACTTATGAGTAGTAGCTGCAACAGCAGTTCAGTTACCACACACATCCTGAACAAAAAGCATATTGATGTACTCATCGTTTGATGTACTCCATTGGGAATTCACACTACATGAAACTGAGAGGACCAGTTATGCTCGTGCACTGTGTGGTTAGTACACACTTGCATGCTGTTTAATGGATCCCACTGACATATGATAGGCTACTGTCATGTGACAAAATGATACCCTGCTTATAAATGATGAGGCAACGGCACTGCTGCAGTGGATACACCGGTTCCCATCAGATCACCGAAGTTGAGCGCTGTCGGGCGTGTTCGGCACTTGGATGGGTGACCATCTGGGCCGCCATGCGCTGTTGGCGTTTTTCAGGGTCCACTCAGCCTCGTGATCGTAACGACCAGGAGAGTGGTGGGCTGACCACACTCCCCTCCTATCTGCTTCCTCAGCTGGGGATGACAATGCAGTTGGATGGTCCCGATGGGCCACTTGTGGCCTGAAGATGGAGTGCTTTTTTTTTTATAAATGATGAGGACTGAGAACAGATGTCTGAAAAATAAGGAATCTGTTGTGGACTCAAACCATAGCTCCATGGTGGATGTGGGTTTGATGTCCCAGGAGTCTATTCAGTGAGCTGTGATGTCTGGTACGGTAGTGTGAGATGACATACATTCCTCTGTATATTCTGATGTGCTGCACAATGTGACAGTGTAGCCAGCTCTGACTTTTGTCTTGAATCTGGATGAGGAATTACATGCAGACCTCTTCTCTCTCTCTCTCTCTCTCTCTCTCTCTCTCTCTCTCTCTCTCTCTCTCTCTATCTCCCTCCCCCCCCCCTCTCTCTCCCTCTTCTCCGCCCCCCCCCCCCCGTGTGTGTGTATGTGAATGTAAATTTAATTTACACTATGAATTATGTCATTTGTTTAATTCACTGGAGTATCCACACAATAGTGTGGGGGTAATGCTCAGGAATATACACTCACATACATTTGAAGTGAAAAGAATTGCAATGTAACCCAGTTATCCACATAATGAAATATGTAAAGATATTAGCACTACATATGAAGAAATACTTACTTATCTTTGAGAAAGATGAATGACACAGTAATAACTTTATATGCTACTGGTAATTTAACTCACTCAGTCTCTTAATCAAGTTATATGCAATGAATTCATACCACCTGGAAGCATGGAATATTTTTTTTCACTGTAATGTTATGATGGATTAGACTAGATTATTATGTTATGTTGTTGCTGATTTACTTCCGATTTCTTAAAGGCTCTACATTACTAGCTTACTGATTCATGCCACTGCTATTATTTCTACATGTGTTTTATATTTGTCAGTGGAAGATTATACAACTCACAACTGTGTTTTATAAATGAAGAGTACATGGGAAGAAGGGGAATGTCATATTTTCAACATGCTAAGGTATTTCAATTTGAAGATTAAAACCTTCGATAATGTCTACAGTAACACACATACATAAAATATTATGTCATGTGAGGTTAGCCTAATGTTTACTGAAAAAGCCACTATCATTTCTGTGGGGATGTAAGTGTAGACCTTATGTATGAATCTGCATCTAGGAAGCTGTTTTTTAATGTACTGTACAGCTTCAACATGTTTCCTCTTATAAATAACCCCACAACAAATAACAAATAGTATAGGATTTAGGTAGTTATTTAGATGTTTTGTGAATAATTTTGCTTGATAGATCATAATGAGGTGTAATGAGTCATTTTACACTAACATCAGAAATTAAGTTAACTGTATGGTACATTCTGAACATTTCAAAGTTTCTTTCTTTAGGTATCAAAAAAGATGAGAGTTAGTAATTCCTAACCACCAGTTTTTACACACTACAATACTATGAATTCTTCTACAGTATAGGAGGAATTGTCAAGAAGAAACTTTCTGGATCTGTTTTCAAATTTTACTTTTGTCTGTCAGACATTTTATATCAGTGGGTAAGTGATCACTAATTTTTTGTTGCAGATATGCGCACCCCCTTTTTGTGCTATAGACAGCTTTAATGAACGTTATTTTTCCTTCTGATATTGTAATTATGTACATCATTGTTCATTTTGAGCTGCAGTTACGGCAAACTTCAAGAGGGAATAAATATACTGTGAAAAAGTGGTCAGCATGCCCAACTCCTTAAACAGATATCTACAAGATGATACTGGATGAGCACCACATATTATTCTTATAGCATGTTTTGGCACAATGAAGACTTTTGTTCTTAAAGATGAGTTACCCAAAAACATTATTTCATATGACAATACTGAATGAAAATATGCAAAATATGTCAGTTTACTGATTTGTGTCTCCCCAAGATTTGCAGTGATTCTAGGTGCAAATGTGTTTTAGGAGTTCTAAAATGTGCTTTTTCCATAAAGTCTCATCAATATGGACACAATATGGACACCCAAGAATGTTAAAGTTTCCATCCTATTTATTATTTCCTCAACATGTTTTACACCTATCATTGGTGTAATTATTTATTTATTGTATGGCATACATTGCTATTCTTATACACTTTACATAGAATTTAATTACAGATTGACATCCAGATGTCAAAGTTGGAGATCATCATCTCTGTTGCAGTGAGTAGTGGTGGTCTTCTTGATTTAAGGCTTCAGCATTCTGGGTCAGCTGTATCATTATGTATGGGCATCTGAGGAGAGTATCTCTGGTGATGGTATATGACTCAGGGTTGGCACCCATATGGTAGGGATGGAGCTTATTCCACTGCTTATGATGCACTTGGTGTCATTTAGTACCACATCAATCCTGTTTGTATATGGGTTATTAATACATACTGTAGTTCAGTATTGTGTCACTGAGTAGACAAGCTCAACTACTGATGTGCAGAGTGTGTTTGCTGTGGACTCCCAGTAGTGCTGCACAATTTATGGATGATGATGTTTCTCGTCCTCATCTTGCCTGCAGTCTTTGTCAGGTGCTTCTTGTAAGAGGGTGTTCTGTCCAGTGTAACTTCATAGTTGGGGTAGTTGTAAAGGTTAAGGCATTTCCCTTCAAAGATAACATTGAGCTCTGTTCTTCCTGAGTGGTTGCAAAAGGTGGAAGCATTATACTTCAATCTTGTTTTGGTTCAGCTTGTAATCTACCCCATCCTTCCTGGTTGAAGCTATTGTCCACATTACTCTTTTATGAAGATTTGAGAGGAGCAAAGATTACAATAAACCTTCTAATTTACTTACCTTTCCACGTAGAGTTGGCTCCAAGTCTTCTTGTCTAGGGATCTGATTCTTGAAACTGAAATTCTCACATTTTAGGTCCTCATGGTTCAAATGATACAAATAAATTTGAAGTTTGTTGTTGCAGAATTTTTGTTGTTACATTAATATCTTTTGTCACATTTTAGTATATCACACGGTCTTTTGATTTTTCACATTAACAACTCCGTAATTACATTGTTTGCACAAAATACAAAAATACATCTGATCACATCAGAGGCATACTTACTACTGTCTCACTCTGCAGAAATAACAATATTCTGAAGTGTTTACAATTTTTCTTGACAAATGAATTTCTATTAATTTTTATTATTATTTCATAAATGGATCCAGAAGTAAACTTAGGAAACAGCTCTAGATTGTGTAATTAATAATAGGAATTTTAAATGTGCCAAATAATTCATAATTTCAAATTTTTCTAAGAAAAATAATTTTAATTGTGCATTCAGAACTAGTACTTATCGATTATAACATCCAAAATAAAGTAATTCCTCTTCATAAAGTTTTGCTTGAAATATAAATACTGTGTATAAAATTATATGAAAGTTTCCAGAAAAGCAGCTGAGATAATATTGACCTGTCCAAAATTCAAAAAATAATACTGGTATCGACAACTACTGTTAAGGAAAAGCAATGCTAGAGGAGGATGTCCCATTACAGGCTGCAGTCTCCATTTTCAAAAGCAGCCACTCATCAACTTCAGATTGGAGCACAGGATGCCTTCAATGGCCTCAAATGATCCATGTTGTGCAGCTGGAGCCAAGTCATCCTTGTAGCCAGCTTCCTAGATTGTGTGTTTGGAATGTCAGAAATGTAAAGATTCAAGAACAGTGAGGCAAGAACTGAGCCCTGTAGCAGCCTGTTGTTGAGTACTTTGGTAACCCTCTTTTTCTCCAGTAAACACTTTAAAACCCCTCCCGGAAAGCAAGTTATCAATCAGCCTGATAGTATTGCTGCATGGAATTATCTGAATTAATTTGTACAACAGCCCTTGTCTGCAGACAGTGTCATAGGCTGCACTCACACCAAAACCCTAGGATGTCAGTCACTCAGATCAGTGTCAAACGTTGCATATTGATAGAGTATCAACCAAAACACCAAGGCAGTTTGTGCTATGTGCTGCCGTCCAGGAGAACATGTGTAAATGGTAAGTAGTAAGTACTAAATGACCTATAGAGTACCGTTAAAGCACAACTGTGAGCATTTGCAGCGTGGACCTCATGTGGGAAGTCAGTAGAGCATTAGTTTGTTGTACGAAGGGTCCTGGGTTTGATTCATGGTACAGCTAGTTTTTGTACTGTAGTACATGTGAAACTACTACATGGCACAATACATTGCTGACATGTAAAAGGACTGTTTGGAGTTCATAGCAATGACCAATTAGCAATCCACTTTCACTTCATATATTTGAAAGTAACAAACCTATAGGGCACATTTTTAGTTTCACAGAACAAACACAAAGAATCAGAAAATAAAGAAACAATAACATCACAGTCGTGGAAGTATTAATAGTAATAATAATAATAACAATGACAGTAGTAAGAATAGTAATTAAATGCTACAGGTCAGCACCACCATACATCTATAAACTCCAAAAAGTCCCTTTATATGTCATGAACATGTCCCATATCGCAGTCTCACACATAATACAGTTCAAAAACTGGCATGACCAGTGCTCGAACCCAGTACCCTTGGTGCAATGAACTAGCGCTGCATCGACTTCAGCTCTGGAGCTCCACACAAAAGATGCTCACAGATATGTTTTTCCTGTACTTTGTAGGTCATGTCATACTTACTGTTTATGCACGTTCACCTGGATGACAGCACATAGCACAAACTATATTGGTGTTTGTATTGATATAAAATGTTTGGTACCAATTTTGCTGTCTGACACCTGGAGGTTTGGGTGTCAAATCTATGAATGCAGTTGATATTTTTTGCTCTTTCTAATAGCCTGTCCCTATGTAGATTGTCAGGGAAAGCACTTGGTCAGTGCAGCTTCTATTGGGTTGGAATACTGCTTGTTCATCTGGGATTGATTCCAGCATTTTTGGACTCAGTCTGATATATAAGAATCTCTCAAGCAGCTTACATATGACACCGAGGAGTGCGATTGGTTGGTCACTTGGTTTTCCTGGCTTAAGCAGTGATAATCTTTGAGTTCTTCATTTTCTGTGCTATGTCCCCTATTGTCATTACATTTTTATAAAACTGTCCAAGCCATTTCTTGGCACGTTTCCCACAGAGAAGAAGGAATTCTGGGTGTATTCCATCTGGTCCAGGAAGCCTTTCCTGCCTTGATGTTCTTCATTGTTTCTCTGATTCCAGTAGTGGTAAATTTGGAAGAATATTGATCCAAAGATGTTCTGTTTGACTTACGGGCACTAAGTTCACTGAGAATTGTTCTTGTATCACTTTTGCCCCTTGGAGATCAGGGTGTAGCCTGTATGTGAACTGCATTCCTATTTGCAGAAATATCTGTTGAGTTATGACATAATTTGTTAGCTACACTTAGTTTTCAGAGGAGAGACCAGGCCTTTCTACTAGATGTTTTGAAATCAAGCAACTCTATGGTTTCAATCCATTTTTCTTGCTGGTATCACATACGCTGTGCAGCAGGTTGTATATAATCTCAGGGTCTCACTCTCACAGACTCTTTGATACTTGCTTTCAGACTTTTTGTCCTAGCCTGATACATATTTTTTGCAGAACACCCTTGGGACAGTGGCTTTTGCTGCATTTGTAACAGCACCTATGAATATGTCATAGTTACAGGCTGTTGGGTGGATCCATCCCCAGCATTTATCCAGTTTCTCCACAGAAATATTCCACTTTGCTTTTCTGAAATTCCACCTTGGGTATTGTGTGGTTGTTATTAGTGGTACATAGGTTCCAGTTTAGATCATGCCTGGATGGTGTTGGCCATAAGGGAAGTCTGTGAATATATATCTTGTAAAACTTAGTGGTGTTTGGTTTTTGCCAGTCATTACAAAGCGAAGATGTGGATTGTATTCCTTTCTCCAACAGGTTGTTATTGTCTGCCCAGTTAATAAGAGCCTAGCCATTTCCATCAGCTGTTCTGTATTTCTACAGGGGGTGGTAGCTATTAAAATCCCCCACATATATGACTAGGTCTGGTCGGTAGGGCAGGACTTCTTGAGGCCAGGTAGTGCTTGGTGATTTGTTCACATTACTCATTGATAGTTCTCCCATCTTAACAACTTCATGCATGTCATTGTGCACTGTTGCTGAGCACAGGTGGGCATTTCCAGTCGCAGATCTAACATCCATGACTATGCCATAAGCATGATGACACATTGCACCAGCTAGATTGTAACCTGGGATCTTGCCTCTCCATTTAAATGGATCTTCATCTTCAGCTTGAGTTTCCTGAACTGCAACCAGGTCAGTGTTGTCATCACATAAAATCTCACTTTATACTTGACATTTAGCCCAATGTATTCCTTCTATGTTAATCCAGCAAGACTTGATAATAGGTCCAAGGGGCCTTGTCCTGGGACTGTGAGAAGGGCCTTTTCTAAAGTCAGGCTTCTTGGTGTCTTATGTCAGTGATAGTCGATATACAATTAACCAGGAGGTCAAAAATCAAAATCGAGCATTGTTTGGTTGCCTCAAAGTGACTGTTCTTTAGCACCACCTGGGGGACACGTTTACATATCAGGAACAACAGTGAATCTCATAGACAACATACTTTCAAATATTGATACCATAATTACTAATATTGACTTGTGGCTATCTGATCATAATCCCCTCATCCTTATGATTCCAGCTATACCTGTGAAAGTAAGGAATGTGCTTCTTTCTCAAAAAAGAAATTTTTCTGCAGAAGATTGTGCTAGTTTTCTCATAGTCTAAGTAAAGAAACCTGGTCAGATGTGTTTTACATTCATGTACTAATAATGCTTATGATGTTTTTTTCTTAAATATCAATGTCCAATTTTGAAATGTGTTTTCCTAAGAAACTGACTAGAGCCCATTCATGTCAAATCACTAAAAAGAGTTCATGGATTATGTCAGGCATTAAGATTTCCTGCAAGAATTTAAAAATACTCAGTTCTCAAATGAAAAGATCCACAAAATCCTAGGTTTATAGGAAAATATATGTTGACAGATAAGTGCAAAGGCAAAGCTGCTTAAAAATTATAAATTAATACAAATGTTGGCAAGAAATCAAAATCTGTGTGGGATATTGTAAAAGGTGAAACAGAGATAATCCATAAAAAGCAGGAAATTATGCTTACAAATGCTGATGATATCAGTATTGGCAAAAGACCTGCCAAATTACATAAATAATTACATAAATTCTTTCCAAAAATTTAGCTTACATTTCACTAATCTGGTTAAATTTAAATTTTGTGTGGTGTGGTTAGTGCCAACTAATGAGCATGAAGTAGTAAAGATGATTAAAAAATGCAAAATGTCAGCTGATGTACATGATGTAGCAGTATCATTTATAATCCATACTGCTTCATGAATTGCAAAGCCCTTGGTTCACATTATTCACTGAGAATGTGGTCCCTGAAAAGTTAAAAATATTGAAATCGATACCTTTATTCATGTGAGGAAATAGGCATAATGTTGAAAATTAGTGACTCATTTCACTCCTCTCAGCATTCTCTAAAGAAATTGAGAGATTTAGGAAACAGCAAGTCACCAAGTACATGGACGACCACAGCCTACTGAATAATAACCAACATGGCTTTTGAAGTAGTAGAAGAACAGGAACAGTGACAAAGGATTACACCAATGAAATAATTAGTAATCTGGATAACAATAATAATGTTTTCAGAGTTAATTTACATCTTTGTAAGGCTTTCAATAAATTTAGTCATGAAATCCTTTTAGATAAGTTGGATGCAAATTGTGACAAAGCAAGCTGGGATAATTTTAATTCCCCTCTTGTTTTGCCATCTGCCTCCTTAAATTAGTCTTGTTACTTTTAACTATTTACCATTAGCATACCTGAATAGAATCTGCATTTTCATTTAGAGAAATGTTGGCCCTCAGTTTTAAAGTAAGTAACACCAGATCTAATTTTCTGCTTAGTTTTATGTATGTAATTGATTTTCTAATTTAATTTGACTATTCCTAGTAAGTATCATTTGTTATAGGGTGAAATCAGTGATTGTTTCGTAACTTAAATTCTATTGCTGGCATATAAACAAGTATAAATTCTCTAATAATTGAAAACATTTGGAAGGCGAAGTGCTAGTAATTTTAAAGTATCTATTTAGCTCTTTTCAAAAACACATTAGCAAAACCAGCCCTTCATTAATTCCAAAGTAGTTAGCAGTTTTATCAAAAGTATTGTTTGCGTAACTATATATGTTAATTTCATCATTTAAACAAATATTTGGCCTAACCCTTGTAGAAGAAAATGTTAAAAAGAACCAATTTTTTGATGTATTCAGTTAATTTAATGAGTTAAGTTTTAATTATAATTTCTGTAAATTTAACTTCGAACAGTGTGTAAGTTCAGTACCTATTATTATGAGGATGTATAAGGCCCTGATTTTTTATCCTGAGACAGTCAGTCCATGGCCAAGTTTCAGACGAGGAATTTATGTTGGTTAGAATGACAAAAATGCATCAACTTAACAGTGAATTAAGTGTTACACCAATAGGCAGTGTGATAAAACAATTACAGTGTCTGCTCCATACGTACATTTCTATTCTTCAAGAACTGTGAACTTTGTGGTTAGGTTTTTAATGTTTGTAGATGTTCAACAGGATACTATTGTTGCAGTATGTGGATGTTCGCGTGCTTATCAAAAGTTAAACAATTGTGTACTGGCCATACAACTGTGTATTATTGGATGGCTGTGAATAGTAAGAGTAAATAACTGTGAAATGCAAATGTGCACCTGTCTGCTCATCATTTAAAGTAAACAGTACTGCAGTTCCACCACCTATTTTTTCAGCTAGTACATTGACACCAAGGACAATCAACGAAGAAATAAAGCAGGGAACGTCGTCACATGTGGTACCCCGGCTGAGGAATATTGTACGTAGCCACAATAAACAAGGACTTGTGAATTTTAAGCAATGAACTTGACAGCAGTTTACAGTGCAGTGATGCAACAGTCAATCAACGCATTGGTTTCATGGCCACAGTATGACTGCATCCAATCAGCGAGCGGGTTCTATGGAAGCAGCCATTGAGTACAGGGGCAGCAAATCAGCAGCCAGGTGAACACAGCTGACTAGAAATAAAAAAGATGCCTTGCCAAGAGAATTAGAACTTGCCGCAGTCGTGCAGATCCTGATGACAATCGCAACAACAGCAGCAGCAGAGCAGCAGAAGAAGAATGAATGAGAATAAGGTAATTTCATAGCAAAAGTTTTATATTAAGTGATACATAATAAGTGGTCTTAACGAACAAGACAGTGTGATTGAAAACAAAGCTGTAGAGGTTAAGTTTTTAAATACATAGAAAGACTTAAGGGGGCTGAGTCGCAGTACAATAGAGGTTATGGAAAATTGGAAGATATGTTAAGGCAAATTACGAGTAGTATGAGTATGAAAGAAGACATTACTAGTATGAAAAAAGACATTAATAGGGTGGAAAAGAAAACTGATAGCATTAGAACTGACACGAACTGAAGAAAGAAATTAGAAAGGAACTTTAGGTAGTTAGCACTAAGCTTTCAGAATTAAATAAGATATTTGATGCGGTAGTTAAAGACTGTGATAATACTAATAAGAAATTCGCATTGAGTCGTAAATGTGTGGAAGAAAAAGAAGCTTTGTGATGACAATAGTAGGAAGGTGGAGGTTTCCGAGAACTAATGAGCTGAAAATAGGGTTAAACTTGAGAATCACATCGATCAGATTAAATATGATTTATAAACGGATGTACAAACCAAGTGTGCAGTAGTGGTAGAGAAAAAACCAGTAAAAGTAAATGAAAATGTTGATTCAAAATTGACTAACATAGAGAAAATGATGGAAGAAATACAAAATCTAAATCATAGAGAAAGTGACGATAGGTCTGTTAATCATTTTGGTCAGCAGGATGATAGTTTTTCCAAGGAAAAGATTAATGAGGATTTGTTGTATGAAGAAGATCACATGATAAGCAAAAAGGAAGTGTGGCACTCTGTAATAACAGCAAGGGTACAAGGGATGCATGTTAAGTGTTTAATGGACAGTGTTGGGTTTTATACACTCCTGGAAATGGAAAAAAGAACACATTGACACCGGTGTGTCAGACCCACCATACTTGCTCCGGACACTGCGAGAGGGCTGTACAAGCAATGATCACACGCACGGCACAGCGGACACACCAGGAACCGCGGTGTTGGCCGTCGAATGGCGCTAGCTGCGCAGCATTTGTGCACCGCCGCCGTCAGTGTCAGCCAGTTTGCCGTGGCATACGGAGCTCCATCGCAGTCTTTAACACTGGTAGCATGCCGCGACAGCGTGGACGTGAACCGTATGTGCAGTTGACGGACTTTGAGCGAGGGCGTATAGTGGGCATGCGGGAGGCCGGGTGGACGTACCGCCGAATTGCTCAACACGTGGGGCGTGAGGTCTCCACAGTACATCGATGTTGTCGCCAGTGGTCGGCGGAAGGTGCACGTGCCCGTCGACCTGGGACCGGACCGCAGCGACGCACGGATGCACGCCAAGACCGTAGGATCCTACGCAGTGCCGTAGGGGACCGCACCGCCAATTCCCAGCAAATTAGGGACACTGTTGCTCCTGAGGTATCGGCGAGGACCATTCGCAACCATCTCCATGAAGCTGGGCTACGGTCCCGCACACCGTTAGGCCGTCTTCCGCTCACGCCCCAACATCGTGCAGCCCGCCTCCAGTGGTGTCGTGACAGGCGTGAATGGAGGGACGAATGGAGACGTGTCGTCTTCAGCGATGAGAGTCACTTCTGCCTTGGTGCCAATGATGGTCGTATGCGTGTTTGGCGCCGTGCAGGTGAGCGCCACAATCAGGACTGCATACGACCGAGGCACACAGGGCCAACACCTGGCATCATGGTGTGGGGAGCGATCTCCTACACTGGCCATACACCACTGGTGATCGTCGAGGGGACACTGAATAGTGCACGGTACATCCAAACCGCCATCGAACCCATCGTTCTACCATTCCTAGACCGGCAAGGGAACTTGCTGTTCCAACAGGACAATGCACGTCCGCATGTATCCCGTGCCACCCAACGTGCTCTAGAAGGTGTAAGTCAACTACCCTGGCCAGCAAGATCTCCGGATCTGTCCCCCATTGAGCATGTTTGGGACTGGATGAAGCGTCGTCTCACGCGGTCTGCACATCCAGCACGAACGCTGGTCCAACTGAGGCACCAGGTGGAAATGGCATGGCAAGCCGTTCCACAGGACTACATCCAGCATCTCTACGATCGTCTCCATGGGAGAATAGCAGCCTGCATTGCTGCGAAAGGTGGATATACACTGTACTAGTGCCGACATTGTGCATGCTCTGTTGCCTGTGTCTATGTGCCTGTGGTTCTGTCAGTGTGATCATGTGATGTATCTGACCCCAGGAATGTGTCAATAAAGTTTCCCCTTCCTGGGACAATGAATTCACGGTGTTCTTATTTCAATTTCCAGGAGTGTATTAAGTGATACATATATTAAGTGATGACATTTCACAGGCATTTTTTGAATCTATTAAGAGCACAGAGGGTATGGTAGTGATGCCTGTTTCTGAAATAAAAAAATTATTGGTACTACTTGTAAGCTATCAAAGAGTGAGAAACAAGAGGTACTATTAACTGTGGAATTGGCAGGACAGCTCTTGGAGTACAATTTCTTGGTGATTCAAAATCTCAGCATTGGTGTTATATCTGAGACTGATGTCTTGTGCAATTAGCAAGTAGGTGGTTCAACTCTCTGTGTTGGATTCATTATGTGGCGATAATGCTTACCCCAGCTGTCTGTTTCATTTTTCATGTTTCTTGAGACAGTCAAACTTTTCTCCTATCCTATCTGTAGTTTATAAGTGAATCAGAAACATTCTTTCTTTGAATGTCACGTGATTTGATACAGCAGTATACTTAAGTATATATAGTATGTTGTCTTAGTGATAAGTAATGCAATCATAAGAGGATGGAAGAAAATAAATTGGTACCATGGGTAAAGAATTTCTGACAAAGAAGGTAAGGTAAACTGAAAATGAAAGGTGTCAGCATATGCGAGCTATAATTAACATCTGAAGTAATCTGCTCATGTGTGAAGCTAGTATAATTTAGTGCAGCAGCAGAGGCAATATGCAGTAAAAACCATCTTAAATACAAGTTCTTAATATTAATCGTGATATAATAGAAGTGTTTGTGTTTGGTGCAGTCAGTATATGGAGATACCTATCTACCTATAGTAGTGTGTCAGGGTACAGCCTTTTCTAACATTAAGGAATTACAACTTTAGACATAGTTGCCTGTAGTAACATGTGTGGAAAGAGTAAGCAAGGTTTGTATGTATATCGCCCTTCAGGCTAGAATCTTAAGCAATTTGATGGAATACAATTAACTAATAGATTTTCTAAATGATAATTTTGTCTGATCAGTAGTGAGTGTTAAGTTTACCTTAGCATAAGGATCTGTTACTGTGGAATGTTTTTCAATAGAGTCAATTGTGCATTGGATAAGCAGATTAGGTGTTTATTAATTAGATAATGAAACAAGAATGAAATAATAAAACAATGAATAATGTTAGGGTATTAATGGTTAAGGAGCCTGTTCCTACAGTAGGAATATTTTTTGAGAATGCACTCCACTAAGTGAGAAAGGTAAGTAAAGTAATGTGCTGATAGACACGATTAATGAGAAAGATAACTTCCTACAAACAAATGTCTGTAACTGTATTGATGATCAAACTGTGAACTAGGCACCATTGGGCACTGTTTATATTGTGCAGTTCATGACTCTGGAGCTGTAATGAGAGCTTAATAGAAAGAACAATATTGTAGTGGGGTACAAGTCATATAATGCTGCATTATCAGATCTATATGTTATCTGAAAACTTGTATTTGTGTTATGAGGAGTTATGAGCTTGAAGTGGTAATACTGGAATGATGAAAATTATTTTTTCTGATTAACTGATAACTGTGGTGCTAGCCTAATGTGAATATTCTGACAGATCAACCATTTGGTAACATTGTGAGATTGTGTGAGGATTTAATTTTCTGTTTGACTGAGAGTAGTACTCAGAGTGGAGAAATAGGGCGATGATTTGGTATAACTTCCACCTCCTTAATTTTGATTTGAACTGTAATTAAGTTATGCTATGGTGACTCTATTCTTTTTCCATAATGTAATGATTAATAAATCTATACTACTGCACATCTTGAGTTTTTGCTATTTTGCAAATGGAAAAGAGATCCAACTCTTTCAAGTTTAACCAGTTTCAGACAGTTATGACTCGGAGTAATGTTTTGGTAGAGTAATGTGTACTTGATTTTAAAATTTTTCCTAGTCCAAACCTTTCGTACCATAGTCCATTTTAGTGCTAGTTATTGTAATGTTATGAGAACTGTGTAAAGTATTTATTTATGAAGTAATGACTATCATTTTTAGTGTGAAACATTTTTTCTTAGACTTAAGTTAGAATTAAAAATAAGTGTACTAAAGTAGAGCATTTTGTCTTGGTTTTTTCATGTACTGTGGCAGAGGAGAACCACCTACAAGGGAAGTAAGAGTAGTGCATTTCCTTACTAACTGCCACTTGGACATTTGAAGGTGTGGACAACTAGATGCAAAAATGTGTAAAAGCTCGTTGAAAAAGAGTAAAAGTTCTTGTGAAAAATACTAATCATTGAGCAAGTGAAATTTTCTGTCTGAAAGTAAACTGCAATGCGCACTGTAATTTAGTTTTTTTTTTGCAACCCATGAGGATTTATTTTGTTTAGCAAGACAGGACTTGTAACAAAGTGATGTGTATCTTAAAATGGAATCTTTGCTTACCCAAAAATGACATCACTTATGATGAAGATACATAATGCTTATTAAAAGTACAGGGCTATTACAAATGATTGAAGTGATTTCATAAATTCACTGTAGCTCCATTCATTGACATATGGTCATGACACACTACAGATACATAGAAAAACTCATAAAGTTTTGTTCGGCTGAAGCAGCACTTCAGGTTTCTGCTGCCAGAGCGCTCGAGAGCGCAGTGAGACAAAATGGCGACAGGAGCCGAGAAAGCGTATGTCGTGCTTGAAATGCACTCACATCAGTCAGTCATAACAGTGCAACAACACTTCAGGACGAAGTTCAACAAAGATCCACCAACTGCTAACTCCATTCGGCGATGGTGTGCGCAGTTTAAAGCTTCTGGATGCCTCTGTAAGGGGAAATCAACGGGTCGGCCTGCAGTGAGTGAAGAAATGGTTGAACGCGTGTGGGCAAGTTTCACGCGTAGCCCGCGGAAGTTGACGAATCAAGCAAGCAGGGAGCTAAACGTACCACAGCCGACGGTTTGGAAAATCTTATGGAAAAGGCTAAAGCAGAAGCCTTACTGTTTACAATTGCTACAAGCCCTGACACCGGATGACAAAGTCAAACGCTTTGAATTTTCGGTGCGGTTGCAACAGCTCATGGAAGAGGATGCGTTCAGTGCGAAACTTGTTTTCAGTGATGAAGCAACATTTTTTCTTAATGGTGAAGTGAACAGACACAATGTGCGAATCTGGGCGGTAGAGAATCCTCACGAATTCGTGCAGGAAATTCGCAATTCACCAAAAGTTAACGTGTTTTGTGCAATCTCACGGTTTAAAGTTTACGGCCCCTTTTTCTTCTGCGAAAAGGACATAACAGGACACGTGTATCTGGACATGCTGGAAAATTGGCTCATGCCACAACTGGAGACCGACAGCGCCAACTTCATCTTTCAACAGGATGGTGCTCCACCGCACTTCCATCATGATGTTCGGCATTTCTCAAACAGGAGATTGGAAAACCGATGGATCGGTCGTGGTGGAGATCATGATCAGCAATTCATGCCATGACCTCCACGCTCTCCCGACTTAACCCCATGCGATTTCTTTCTGTGGGGTTATGTGAAAGATTCAGTGTTTAAACCTCCTCTACCAAGAAACATGCCAGAACTGCGAGCTCGCATCAACGATGCTTTCGAACTCATTGATGGGGACATGCTGCGCCGAGTGTGGAAGGAACTTGATTATCGGCTTGATGTCTGCCGAATCACTAAAGGGGCACATATCGAACATTTGTGAATGCCTAAAAAAACTTTTTGAGTTTTTGTATGTGTGCGCAAAGCATTGTGAAAGTATCTCAGATAATAAAGTTTCTGTAGAGCTGTGAAATCGCTTCAATCATTTGTAATAACCCTGTATAATTTGTGGTGTTTTCTGCAGATGTACAGTACATGGTATGTAAATATGTTATATGGGGATTTTCATATGGCCAGTTCATATAAGTTTGTATTTGAAAAACATATGTACTGTAGTTTTGATAAGATTTTGTATGTAATATTTTTTTGGGTGTAGATTGTTTAACCCACTTTCTGGGTCACTTGTGGTCATTGAATTACCCAGTCAGCTATTTGAAATATCTATCTGTCCAATCCAATGATGTGATGAAGCAAGCCGGGATTATTTTTCTTCCCTTCTTGTTTTGCCATCTGCCTCCTTAAATTCGTTTCTTTCAGTTTTGAATTAATTACCATTAACATACGTGAGTATTCAGATTCAGATTATTTATTCACCATTGGCCACCTGAGGTGGAATAGGCAATTTACATGGATATCATATAACATTTTCCTTGAATAGTACCTTAAAGCTAAATGAGCATTGCAAATAGTGCCCATAGATGATAACATACACCATAACATATGATAAATACATTCAGTGACATCACATAATGAAATCCTTAAAAATTAATGTCAATTGATTTTTATATTCATAAATTCTGTTATATTGTAAAAAGGACTGATTAGTAACCAGTTTAGTAGCTTGCTCCTGAAGCTACTTATGTGAGCCAACTGAGAAGAAAATGGAAGTTTATTAAATATTTTTAGACTATTGATTAGATGGTAATTCCCTGTTCTTGTCAGCCTGTGCCTAGGTATGTCTAATTTTGTTTTGCCTCTGGTATTATGGTGGTGTATGTTTTCCCTCATTTCAAAATCTGCTATATTGTTTTTTGCATACAATATTGAGGCATATATATAAAGATTAATAATTGTTAATATTTTCAGCTGAATGAACAGTGGCCGGCAGTGCTCTGATCTACCAGAATTGTTCATTGCCTGTATCATTTCCTTATGAATTTTTAGAACTTCAGTGATGTGAAGAGAGTGTCCGCGTATCAGCAGTCCATACTCTATATGTGAATGAAAGAGTCCAAAATAAATAACTCTTAAATATTCTTTTTTCACCAGGCTTCTCAGTTTCCCCATTAAATACATAACCCGAGACAATTTTGTGCAGGTATGGTTGATGTGTGTTTCCCATGTTAACTTATAGTCTACATGAATTCCTAGAATTTTAACTGCTTTCATCTCTACCTCTTTTAACAATCCTAGTATAATCTGTTGGTTTTTATCGGGATTGCAAAGCAGTGTATTTGATGAGAACCAATTTAGTGCTGCTTCCAGGCCATCTTGCATCATATCTTGCAAAACTGATATGTTCTCATGCTGAGCAAGCAAAGTTGTGTCATCAGCATAACAAATAACAGTATTGGGGATAAAATGGGGTAAATCATTGACTGCAATTATAAAAAATAAGGGCCCAAGGACAGAACCTTGTGGGACTCCTGTCTTAACTTCTGGCAATTGTGAGTCTTTGTTTCTGACACAAGCAAACTGCTTCCTATTGTTTAGGTATGATTCAATTACTGCCAATGCAGAGTCTTGTACACCATACAATTTGAGTTTAGCAATATCATGAGAAATGCCTTACTTAAATTACATAAAAAAGTGAGGCTTTATTTTTATTCTCGAAGGGTGTTTTTACTTTATTCACAATTGAAAGAACAGCCAAATTGACTATTAGAGAGTAAGTTATGTGACTCAGAGTAGTAGTATAGTTGGTTATAAATAAGAGATTCAAATATTTTTGAGCAAATGGGAACCATTGAAACTGGTCGGTAATTTTTGAGATCATGTTTGTCCCCCTTTTTATACACTGGGATAACTTTCAATATTTTTGGAGTTGTCGGATAGACTCCAAACTCTAGACACCTATTAAACAGAAATGCCAATGGTTCACTAATTATATGCACTGTTTTTTTTAATTATATAATTGGACAACCAAGAGTAGTCCATGCTCTTGGAGTATGAGAACTTTGTTACTACCTTTCAGTGGGTGCGATTGTCCTCCATTTAAAGGTATTGTTTGCAGGTTGTTGTTGCTTAAGTAGGTCACTTGCATTAGTGTTTGTTGTTTCAATTTTGTTCCTAGTATCACTTACAGAGCCCATGAAAAAATGATTAACTTTATCCGGGTGAAGAGCTATGCTATGTTCATCATTCCTGCAATGCTCTTGCGCAACAACATTCCATGCACCTTTGCAGTTATTAGGAGCCCCTTCAATGTATCTTTCGTATGCTGTTCTTTTTGCCATTCTAAGCTTAGTTCTGTAGGTTCTCTTACATTCAAGATACGCTTTGTACAATTCATCTTTCTGCTCCGTTCCATATTTAAGAGAATTTTTATGCATGTGGTACAACGATAACATATTTTCCCTCATATTGGTAATTTCAACTGTGTACCACTTAATGATTTTCTTTATAGGTTGCCTTTTATGATTGATTTTTGTAAGAGGAGAACAAGAATACCAGAAATAAATTTTAATGAAGTTCTCAAAAGCAGTTTCAGTTTTATTTATTCCCACTTGACAGTTATATATACAGTCCCACTTAATAATCAGCATTCCCATAAAAGAGATAGATTGGCCCTCAGTTTTAAAGAATATAACACCAGATCTAATTCTGTGCTTAGTTTTGTGTATGTAATTGATTTTCTAATTTAGTTTGGCTATTCCTAGTTAATACTTTCATTATAGGGTGAAACCAGTAATTGCTTCATAACGTAAATTCTATTGTTGACATATAAACAAATATAAAATCTGTAATAATTATAAACATTTGGAAGACAAAACACTAGCATTCTTTAAATATCTGTTTGATTATTCAGAAACATGTTAGCAAAGCTAGCCCCTAATTAATTCCAAAGTAATTAACAGTTTTGTCAAAAGTATTGTTTGCATAACTATATATGTTAATTTCATCATTTAAAAATATAATTCGGCCTAACCCCTGTAGTAGAAGAAACTGTTAAAAAGAACCAATTTTATGATGTATTCAGTTAATTTAATGAGTTAAGTTTTAATCGTAACTTCTGTAAATTTAACTGTGAACAATGTGTAAGTTCAGTAATTATTATTGTGAGGATATGTAAGAGCCCGTTTTTTGATCCTAAGACAAGTCAATCTGTGGCTGAGTTTCAGGCAAGGAACTTGTGTTGGTTAGAATGACAACAATGCATCAACGTAACAGTGAAATAAGTGTTTCATCAACAGGTGGTGTGTTAAAAAAATGACAGTGTCTGCTCCATAGTACCTTTCTATTCTTCAAGAACTGTGAACTTTTTGGTTAAGTTTTTACTGTTTGTAGATGTTCAGCAGGAAACTATTGTAGCAGTATGTGGATGTTTGCCCACTTATCAAAAGTTAAGCAATTGTGTACCGGCCATAAAACTTTGTATTATTGGGTGGTTGTAAATAGTGAAAATAAGTAGCTGTTAAATAAAAATGTGTACCTGTCGGGTACATCATTTAAAGTAGACAATACCTCCTAATTTTTCAGCCAGTGCATCAACACTGAGGGCGATCAACGAACAAATAAAGCAGTAGTTGACTTAGTGTTCACTTTGTACTTTTATTCAGTGTTGTGTAATTTGTTCATGTTTTTTTCACATTTTCAGTAGTGTTTCTATTTTCAAAATTTATTTTCATTTTTTTACTTATTTTGCATGTTTCACTCACAAGGTTTTCAGATGGGTGAAGATCTTTAAAGAGGGCCGGGACAGTGTTAAGACGAGGACCGCCCCAGACGCCCGTCAACCAGCAAAACTGACGAAACATTGATAATGTGCCCGTTTTATTGAACACCGACTGTCGGATGAGTGTCAGGATGATAGCAAATGATCCCAGACTTGATAAAATGATAGTACACAACATCATCACCAAAGAATTGTGGATGAGGAAGATCTGCAACAAAATGGTCACAGATTTTGTCAGACGTACAAAAGCAAGCATGTGTGGACGCCTGCCAAGACAATCTCCAGATCCTTGAAGCTGATCCAGAACTTTTAGATAATGTTATCACCGGAGACGAAACCTGGGTGTTTCAGTACGACCTGGAGACAATGCACATGAGTGCCGAATAGCACACCAAAGCATCCCCACATCCAAAAAAGGTTCGCATGAGCAAATTGAAGATGAAAGCCATGCTGATTGTGTTTTACGATGTCAGGTGCATGGTTCATCATGAGTTTGTGCCCCAAGGTGAAACTTCAATGGTACTTTTTAAGCCGGCCAGGGTGGTGGAGCGATTCTAGGTGCTACAGTCTGGAACCATGCGACCACTACGGTCGCAGTTTCGAATCCTGCCTCGGGCATGGATGTGTGTGATGTCCTTAGGTTAGTTAGGTTTAAGTAGCTCTAAGTTATAGGGGACTGATGACCTCAGAAGTTAAGTCCCATAGTGCTCAGAGCCATTTTAACCATTTGGTACTTTTCATTGCAAAGTGCTCAAGAGACTGAAAACCAGGGTCCCAAACCAGAGGCCAGCCATCACCAATGATTGGAAGCTGCATCATGACAACATACCGAGTCACACCTGCTTCATGGTGGCCAGCTACCTGGCCTAGAAATGGATTCCAATGATTCCCCAGCCCCCTTGTAGTCTCAGTGTTGCCCCGCCAGATTTTTTTTTCCCCAAACTAAAAACAGGAAGATAGGCTAAATACAGATGCAGTAGTGTGTTTGTTGCTCTTAGAAGTAATTTATCTTGTAGCAAAATTGAAGCAGATAGTTCCTATGAGTTAGCATGAGTAGAGGTCATTCATGGCAAGCGGAATAAAATAATAAGGGGGTCCTTTTACTGACCTCCCAACTCAGATTATATAAATTCCTGATAGATTCAATGAGAACTTAAGTCTAATTTCAAACAGGTACCCAACTCATATAGTTGGTGGTGACTTCAATTTACTCTCCATAATTTGACGATAACGCATGTTTAAAATCAGAAGATGCACGTAAAACATCACCCAAAATTGCGCTAAACACATTCCCTGAAAATTATTTCGAGCAATTTGTTCATGGGCCCACTCCAACAGTACGCGGTTGTGCAAACACACTTGACCTCTTAACAACAAATAATCCTAAGCTAATAACAAGCATCAGAATGGATACAGGGATTAGTGAACTCAGGATTGTCGTAGTTAGGCTTAATACGGTAACTCCCAAATCCCCCCCCCCCAAAAAAAAATAAAATAAATGGCAAGTATATATATTCAAAAACGGAGATAAAATTCGCTTGATGCCTTCCCAAGAGACACTTTACACTCCTTGAAAATTAACAATGTGGCATGAATTCAAAGAAATAGTTCGACAGCAATTAACAGATTTATGTCAAATAAATTAACAAATGACGGAGCTAGTGGTGGGCAGGAAATCGCGTATCTGTTAGAAATCACAGTGACTGAGAAGTCACAGATATCACAGTAGCAACTTTACAGAATCTAACTGCGATTTCAGTCACAGTTAGCAGTCGCAAGTAGTATTTCACATTCAAAGATTTGAGCCATCTATTGGTCGAATTTAGCACTGCTTTCTGCGATTTCAGTGACAAGTCGCAACTAAGAGTCGCAAGTAGCAACTAAAAAGCGCGGTTAACAGTGGCATCTGTTGGCCAAAGTTCGTACTACGTCCATCTCTGCGGTACGCTAGGGAGTCCAACTGCGATTTCCGTGACAAGTTGCAACTAAGAGTCGCAAGTAGCAACTAAAAAGCGCAGTTAACAGTGCCATCTGTTGGCCAAAGTTTGTACTACGTCCATCTCTGCGATACGGTATCGAGTCTAACTGCGATTTCCGTGACAAGTCGCAACTAACAGTCGCAAGTAGCAACTAAAAAGCACAGTTAGCACTGCCATCTGTTGAGCAAAGTTCATACTACGCTATTCGCTACCGAGTCAAATTGCGAGTTCTGTGACAAATCACAACTAAGAGTCGCAAGTAGCAACTAAAAAGCGCAGTTAACATACTTTTCCTAGTGTCATCTGTTGACCGACGTACGTACTTCGTTATGAGAGCCTTGTGCCTCACGAGATCGGTGGGCTGTGTGTGCATATGAAGGGCTTATTTCAATAGTGGTACAATGTTCCTCCAACATCTCCGCATCCTTTACATTTTTCGCAGGGTTGATCCCCCCCCACCCTCTGGTTTCCTCCTTCCTCTCCACCCCCCGCCCGTTGCCGCGCCTCTATCGCTGTATCCCTCCCTCTCTCCACCTCCACACCCTCCATCTCCTTCATCAGGGCAATTTCCAACGCCTCCCCCTCCCGGATGACGAACTTCGCCGTGACCTATACCCTTCCTTCCAACTATAACCCGGCCTTGTTCCCCCCCCCCCCCTCCCCAGGGCCCCCTTCTCCTCTTTCCTCCTTCTCCCAGAGCGGATTTTCCTCCATCCCCCCCTCCCCTGAGACCCTGCACCCCATACTTGCCTCTCTCCTTCCCACATCCCTCCCTACCTGGCCCTCTTCCGAGCGCCCCCCATTCCCCTCCCCCATCTCTTCCCCTCCCTCCCTTCTTCAGGTCTCCCTCATCTCCTTGAACCTGGCAGATCCTCTGTATTGATCATCATCAGTGTGCCACGTCAGTGTTGTGTTTCGCGCTGTTTCTCGTGTGCGTTAAGAGGTGTGATTTTAATTGTGTACTGCCTTGAGGTTCGCCGTCAGTGTTACGTTGTGTGCTATGCCATCCGTCAACACCTTTATGCTCCAGTCATCCTGTGCCTTGTGTTCTTTTAATCGACGCAGTGTGTGGCTTTTTGTGTGTGCTACTTTTAAACAGTTTTTTTATCTCCATTTTACAGTCACCCCGTTTTTTTGTATATTGCCTTCCATGATGTTCACCCTTTTTTATATCTATGTTCGCCTTCTTCTCTCCTTTGTTGTTTTTAAATGTCTTCTATTGTTTTGTTCTATGTCTTTCGGCTGAAGAGCAGCGCATATGCTGCTGCCAGCCCGCCCCGATGGGGAATTGAAATACAATAAAGAAAAAAAAAAAAATAGTGGTACAAGTCCATTTTTGTTCATTTTGAGATACAGAGTCGTAAAGTCAAATGAGCGCTGAAAAATCTGCAGTTGAGATACCAGAAATATTCAAGCATATGGCTTCTTGCTAGAGATGAACCTTTATATATGTTTGTTTGGATCACTAATTTCAGAAGCATTATAGACAGAAAAGTGGAGGTAATGGACTTGTACCACTATTGAAATAAGCTCTTCATATTATATGACGACATGCACATTCAGCATCAGTTATGGTTGGTCAAATACTGCTGTGACTCTGAATGTATTATATTAATAAGAAGCAACATTGCTTTTTCTCCTGAAAATATCAAGTAACGTAACAAATGTGTTTGATTCTGCTTCCAATATGACAGTTTTGGTTAATACTCCACATGCAGGACTTTGCAATGTTAACACAGCAGAACTCAGACATCTGTATAAGTGTAGAGAAATGAAAACAGTCATATGAATGCCTCACTTTTGTTCCGACACAGTTCAAGACTCGGGAGAAAAGTTTTACACCTGGTGTTCTACATGGCAACTTCACACACAAGAATTTTTTGCCGACACTACTACCACCTACATAGGTAAGCTTTTCCTGTGTTACTTTCAAGTAATGCACTTAAGCTATTCCTGATTTAACTGGAAGATCTGTACTTCCCACTTTCATATCAACAGCCTCAAAATGCATATTGTAGACTTCGGGATATGTTACAGGTCAGTGTCACACCAAGATTGTGGTGAAAGGGGGGGGGGGGGGGGGGCATGTCACTCTCCAACAAGTGTTTACCAATAGGTAAGTGGCGGAAAATTATGGGTATAGGACGGCTTAAACAAGTGGAAAATGAGATTTTTATTATTCACTCACTGTATTTGACATTTATTATTCCTTTAAAATCGCACAACAACTTCAATAAAACACAGTTTAATCATTCACACACTTATTTCACTTTTAAACTGCAAATCCTCTAAGAGCTGTCTTGAATCTTCACGAGTCTCTCTCAACAGCCTTGATGTGGATAGATACGTACAGCAACCAGTAATCAGAGTCAGAACTGTGTCTGCAAAAACACAAGGATTATTAAACAATTTTTGCTGTCATTAATTACTAGCAATATAATTGACAGAGTAGATTGCTAGTATTTGCTATAATGAATATCACATTTGCAAGAACGATCTCACTGAAGTAATTAAGTCCATCGAAACGCTTAGAAACTAACCTCTCGTCTGACGAAAACGGTCTAAAGACGCAGTGGCAATTTCCTCAGATCTGTTGACAATGATATTTTGAGTTATCACTTTACTGAGTGACTGAAATGTAGTTCAGGTACCTGTGAACATAACAATATGTTAGAATTCATTTTCTAAATACGAACTATCACGGTACTGTACGGCTACTTACATATTAATTACACTATTAATATTTTCACAGTTGTTTCTTTAATACAAAATTAAAGCCAACGGAAGAAAAAACGTAAAACATACTTGCCAATGACAAGTTTGTTGAGATGCAATTTTCTGTGTTGACAGATGTAACTTTTTCATACGGTGGTAAGCCGCAGGAATCACAGAAATCGCAAAAGTAGCAGAAGTCACAGAAATCGCAGAAGTAGCAGAAATCGCGGAAGTAGCAGAAATAGCAGTGGCGGAGTGATACACGACCTATGTTCCTAAACTGCGACAAATCACAGTTAAGAATAACAGATACTGAAAAGTAGCATTCACAGAAATCACTGATATCGGAAAATCGCAGTTTAGCCCATCACTAGACGGAGCTGATCCACCATGGTACACATAACAGGTCCGAACACTGTTACAGAAACAACGAAAAAAGAATACCAAATTTAAATTAATGGGGAATCCCCAAGATTGGCGATCTTTTAGAGAAGATCGAAATTTAGCATGGTCGTCAATGGGAGATTCTTGTAAGTTCCCATAACGAAACTTTGTCTCGAAGCTTGGCAGAAAAACCAAAGAGATTCTGTAAAATACACAGTTAGAATGCTGTAAGATGGCAATGGAAATACTGTCGATGACAGTGCTGCTAAAGCAGAGTTAAGCCCATTTTACACTAGACACGCGACTCTCACAAGTTAGTCGTTGTCTACTGCAGAGCTCCATGCGATAGAACGTCCAACCACAACCAAGCGTTTATACAGAAGGTGTCTGTCACGTGGTCTGCTGTACATGTTTGCTGTGTTTGTTGCCAACTTCCAGTGCGTGACTCGACAACTTTAATTCACTTTCGGGTACTTTATGTCTTTTTCTAATGGCACTAAATTTATTTGCGCTTTAGACGATCAATGTAAATGCTGCATTTAATTTTTTTAACACAGTTAATATGAAACTGTAAGTTGCTCACATGTATAAACACCCTTGTTATAAAAACCTTTTAAATACTGTCAGAAGACGAGGCTCAGAAGAATGGAAGCAGATATGGCGGCGCGTGTAGACGTACTAATAAACCGATCCGCGGAAAATTGGGAGTTTTTAAATCCTGCGTGTGTAAAATGCAGTAAGAAGGTGAAATATGGTGTTAAATTATGTTCGTGATCACAGAAATGGATCCATCGTCAATGTTTAAATGTCTTAGAGGAAAAAAACATGACCTGTGACTGTGGAAATGTGCACTGTAACTACCGTCATATCGTGTGTTTACAAACGGAATGCGAAGAAGAATGCACGACTTCTTCATTAAAATATGATCTTATGTTAGCTAAACTATATGTAGAGAAGCTTAAATCAGTGATAGATAGTGTACAGAAGCTGGAAGAAGTGATAGACCATTCAAAGGGTAGTGAAACGGTTGTAAACGAACAAAACGGTAACTTTATTAGGCCTAAAAAGTTTTGTCGTTTTAATCGTAACGACAACAACTTTCGTCTCCCACAAACAAATAAGTTTGAATTTTTAACGTGTGATGAATATGAAACATGTGAAAAGAGCCAAAGAAAGGAAGTACTTTCATCAAATGCAGCGACCACAAATCATTTCAGTAGGCCTACGAAGTCCTGTAATAACAAGAAAGGAAATACCAGAAAATACATGGAACATACTTATCGTGCAAACATGATATCTACCAATACAGGTAAGTAGAAAAAAAAAAGATATTTTCATACTTTCAGACAGTCATAGAAAGGGCTTAGCCAACATTTTGTGTAACATGCAAACTATATTCAAGGTTAGTGGAATAACGAAACCGGGTGCCCCTTTGTGTGAAGTTTTAAAAGACTGTGAACATTCTTTGAAGCTGGGAAGCAACTGTCTAATAATAGGAGGTGCTAATGATGTTTATAGGAACGAGGGCAAACTCGCCACAAGAGCTCTAAGAAGTACATTACAGAAAATTACAGATGTTAACTTCTTCATTGCCAGTATCCCACAAGGACATGATCTTATAGAAGAATCCTGTGTCAACAAAGAAATCACAGTTACTAATAGGAAATTTGAGAAAATCTGCAGAAGCCTCCAAAATGCCACATATGTGGACGTACCATCCGCAGAGAGAAGTCATTTTACAAGGCATGGGCTTCACAGAAATAAACTCGGAAAATCATTCATTAGTCGAGAAATCCTAAATGCAGTTAAGGACAAGAATAGCACGACCATACCACTTCCACCACCAAACACAGCAACTGAAAATTTCCAACAAGAAAATGAAACTGAATCACTGACAACAGGTCCAGCACTAGAATCTCCACTTTCTTCAAAAACAGCTGAGATGAATGATTCAACTAGGACAGAAGTTTCCAAAGCAGCTTCAGCAGAAGCAGCTACACACTACGCAACTGCATCATTAACAAGAAAAAAAACGCCTGATGTGCCAACAGCCAATGACCTTTCATCAGTATTGGCCGCTCCTCAGTCTTCAACAGTGAAAGACTTTTCACCAGCTTCACCATCATCAGCAGTAACAGAAGCAAACAGAAGAAGCACAAGAACCAGGAAACTTTCAACTCTGCAGGATTTTTGGTACCCGGCCTCAGTTACAAGACTAACATAAGGCAGATACCTTCAGATACACCAACTCCCAAGTCAAACCGGCAACAGACTCACCTCCACTGTCTTCAACAGAAGAATAACCATGCCACCAGCTCATCTAAAGGATTTTTTAGCATCAGGTCTAAAGGGAAAGGCGCCACCAAGATAAGTGAAAACAAATGCCTAACAGTCTTTCACCAAAACATTCAAGCCATAAAGAACAAAGCACAACAGCTAGAAGCAGAATTGGAAAAATTTGATAGCCAAATTTTGTGTATCACTGAACACTGGTGCAAAGGGAAGCAAATTGAACACATTGCATTAACCTCATTTGACCTTGCATGTTACTATAGCAGAATCTCAATGAATGGTGGAGGTTCATGTATCTATGTAAAAAAAGGTATGTCATTTAAAGTAAGATATGATCTTTTAGATCTAGGTGAGGACAAACATTTCGAACTTTCCGCTGTTGAAATAATAGGACCTGGCATAGCAAAAAAATTAGTCATATTTTGTGTGTACCGCTCTCCCAGTGGAGACATTGATATATTCTTCTCAAAACTGAATCAAAGCTTAGACAAGGCTTCTGGACCAAAAGCAAATGTAATTATCTGTGGTGACTTAAACATTAATATGATGAAGCCTGATAAGGCTAGCAACATATATGTGAATATTCTAAGCTGTTATGGAATATCCTCCCTTGTTAATTGTCCAACTAGAATAACGAAAGAATCCTCCTCATCTATAGATCATGTAGCTACAGATATTGATAGTAAAAAATGCCATATTGTTGTCCAAAACCTGGGCCTAGCAGACCACCTCTGCCGGATCTTACAAACTAACATTCATGTAGAAACTCCTCCTAACCTTTGTACATACAAAAGACTGTTTTCCAAATCAGCCCTGCATCAGTTTAAATCCCAGCTAGAATATGAAGATTGGAGGGAAGTCTATGCAGAAACCAACGCAAATCAGAAATTTATCAAGTTCATGTCAATTTTTAAACTCAGATTTGAAGAGATGTTTCCCAAAACTCTTTATCAAATTAAAACTACAAAGAGAAATCAGTGGGTGACTACAGGTATCAAAAAATCCTCAGAAACTCTTAGATATCTCAACTCCATAAAAAATAATCAATCTAACCCAGAAGTTCTGCAATCCTACAAAAAGTACAGGAAAATTTACAGAAAGGTGTTGCTAGCCGCAAAAAAACTTTCAAACAACAAAATATTACTTGAAGCTGAAAACAAGAGCAAAGCAGCCTGGAACATTGTCAAACAGGAAACATCTAACTCTGCTAAAAAGGACCTCAATTCACATATTACAAACAAAGATGTACCAGTAGGTAAGGCTAAAAAATTAGCTGATTTTGTAAACTCATATTTCAGTAGTATTGCAAAAAAATTACAGCAGAAATTTCCAGATACGTATGATTTACCTGCTCAGAACCAGCCAACAAACTCAATGGTGCTCTTGCCAACGACAGAAAGGGAAGTGGCACTAGTAGTACACCAACTAAAAAAATAAAACTTCAGTAGGACTTGATGAAATCCCAGTCTGCATAATTAAAGATTGTATAGACTCCATAAAGGGCCCATTAACAGACATAATTAATGAATCTTTCGAATCTGGATACTTTCCGGAGTACCTAAAACAAGCAAAAGTTATACCTATCCTTAAAAACGGAGATGTGGAAAATGTAGAGAACTACAGGCCGATCTCTATACTGTCTATCATTTCTAAAATAATAGAAATACTAGTCAAAAAGAGACTGCTAAATTACCTGAATAAATATAATCTTCTTTCCAATGACCAATTTGGTTTTAGGCCCGGAAAAGGCACACAATATGCTATAGCACAGTTCACTAAAGTAATTTCAGAAGCACTGGACAAAGGTGAAAATGTAAGTGGTATCTTTTTAGACTTGTCCAAGGCCTTTGATACAGTTGACCACAAAATCTTACTTCATAAATTAGGGCAAATAGGAATAAGAGGTGTGACAAAGAAGTGGTTCAAATCATACTTGGAAAACAGAGTTCAACGAGTTGAGATATCACAAGTTTCAAACAATTCCCTTATAAAACACCTGTCTGACCCAGAAAATGTGAATATAGGCGTCCCACAGGGAAGTGTATTAGGCCCAATATTGTTTCTTATATACATTAACGACTTCCCACAAAGTATCAGACATGGCGAAAAAATACTTTTTGCTGATGACAGCAACATAGTAATAACAGGTGAAAATCCAACACAACTGTCAGAAAGAGCAAACGAGACTCTCAATGATGTCCACAACTGGTCATTAAAAAATAAAGTAACCCTAAATGTAAAGAAAACTAACTATATTAATTGAACAAAAAACACAATGCCACTAGAATAAAAGTTAATAATAATGAATTAGAATGTGTAACAAGTACCAAATTCTTAGGGATGAATGTAGACAGCCAACTGAAATGGACAAACCATGCCAACATTTTGGCAAAGAAATTATCCACAGCATGCTATGCTCTTAGAATCCTTGCACTGGTATGCAATAATACCTGTCTTAAAATAACATATTACGGATATCTGCACTCAGTCCTCAGCTATGGGATCATGTTTTGGGGAACAAGTGCCAGTAACATACAAACTGTGTTCAAAGTACAAAAAAGAGCCATAAGGATAATAACAAATAGCAACAACAGGGCCCACTGTCTAGAATTATTTAGAAAGCTAGGAATTCTAACTGTTTCTTGTGAGTATATCTTTCAGAACATGATGTTCATTAAGAAAAATCCAACATGTACAACACAAACAGCCTGATACATGACCATGAAACAAGAGCTTGTCACCACCTCCATCTAGATAGAAAGAACAAGGCAAAGACGCAAAAAAGTATATTTTACAATGGGATAAAACTGTACAACAAATTACCACAAGAAATTAAAGAAATAAATGAGCCCCTCACTTTCAGACAAAAGCTTAAAACCTTTTTAGTAAGTAAAAGTTGTTATACTCTAAAAGAATATTTAACATAGATGTAGATTATTAGCAACATATGATATTATCACCAAAATATTATGTAATTATAAATATGTGTATGACTCGTTATAAAAACTACACAAAATATGAGAAACCTGTTTAATTGTAAATGTGTGCTCATGTGTTGTAATCTGACGACATCCATACAATATTTATTGTTCCACGGATGAATAAATAAATAAATAAATAAATAAAAAGCTGTGGTTTTCATCATAAAGAAAATATCGGAAGAAAGACGCACAAAAAATATGAGTAGAAGCTGCTGGGTTCGGCCGTGGCTTCAAAGAAGGGACTAGGAAAAGGATTGTTACTCCTTACTGATGAACGAGCTGAGGCTGGAGGGTCCACTACTGTTTAAAATTTTGTGGGAATGGATCCAGCTTGTTTCGACAAGCTGTCATCCTTCATTGAGCCCAATATTCGCCAATATTCGCCTGAGAGAAGCAATTTCGCCAATCAGAAAGCAAGGCTTTAATTTCGTGTGTATGTTTTTTCATACGATTGTTTGTTTAACTACACTAGCTGCAAATTGTTACATTTTATTCCTTTGTAAGTTAACAGTTACATTGCGATTCCTGGCGACTGGCGAATCGTACAAGATCTTGTCGTTTCCACATTGTATTTCAGTTTCGAGTGTGTCTAAACGATAATAGATGTATAGTGTGAAATTCGTAACTCTTTGAGGGATACATGTTTGAAGGTACTTGCTTCCTGTATTACTGAACCAAAAAAAAGTGAGAACGTTCACTTCACTTCTACTTTCTTATGGGCTCCAACAGCTGAAGAGGAATGGCTGAGAATAGCAGGAGCTTTTGATAAATTGTGAAACAAAGATAACGCTTCAAATAATGCTTACAGAAAAGAGCAGACATTTCACGCATTAACTTTTGTGAGAGGAACAACATGCTGTTTTACATTTCACTTAGCAGGAGCGAGTTACACAATCCACATCAAACTTCGCGCCGTTTGTCAGCTGTCCTCCTGACTTGGTCGTTTGCGCATGTGCGGAACACCTACATACGCGTGAGACTAGGACCTATCCTGTTCCGCGGTCTAGCGATCGTACACGTGAATCTCATGCAAGTGGCCTCGTCTTCACGGTACGCGCCGGCGGAAATGGTGCATCATGGGTATCCCGTGTAAAACAAACTTTAAACACAGCGTTCTGAAATTCCTTCACCAAAGAAGACAAAGTAAATATTTCACAATTCGAATCAAGGACAGCTGCCAACATGAGTAGCTTAGAAGCATATATCCTCATAGTAGTGAAGCAGCTTAAATCACTTAATAAAAGAAAGTCTTCTGGTCCAGTTGGTGTACCAGTTTGATTCCTTTTAGACTAAGCTGATGCAGTAGCTCCATTCTTAACAATCATATACAACTGCTTGCTCAAGGAAAGATCCATACCCAAAGACGGGAAAGTTGCACGGATCACACCAATATTCAAGAAAGGCAGTAGGAGTAATACACTAAATTACAGGGCCATATCGTTAACATCGATATGCAGCAAGATTTTGAAACATATACTGAGTTCGAACACCTTGAAGAAAACTGTCTATTGACAAATTGTCAACACAGATTTAGAAAACATCGTTTTCGTGAAAAACAACTAGCTCTTCTCTCATGGGAATTGTTGCTATTAACAAATGATTTCAAATTTATTCTGTATTTCTGGATTCCCAGAAGGCTTTTGACAACGTATCTCGCAAGTGGCTTGTAGTCAAATTGTGTGCTTATGTAATATCGTCTGCTATGTGACTGAATTTGTGATTTTCTGTCAGAGAGGTAGTAATTGTCAGAAAGTCATCAAGTAAAACAGAAGTGATTTCTAGCGTTCCCCAAGGTAGTGTTACAGGCCCTCAGCTGTTCCTTATCTATATAAACGATTTAACAGAGAATCTGATCCGCCATCTTGTTAATAGATGGTGTTGTTGTTTATCATCTGGTAAAGTCATCAGAAGATAAAAACCAGTTGCAAAACGAATTATATAAGATATCTGCATGGTGCGAAAATTGGGAATTGACCCTGAATAATGAAATAATGAATATTAAAAGACTTGAGATCATCCACATGAGTGCTAAAAAGGAGTCTGTTAAACTTTGGGTATATGATAAATCAATCCAATCTAAAGGGCATAAATTGAACTAAATACCTAGGAATTAATATCACGAACAACTTTAAATTGGAAAGGACACACAGAAAACGTTGTGGGCATGGCAAACCAAAGACAGTCTTTTATTTACAGGACACTTATAAGACACAACAGGTCTACTAAAGAGACTGTCTACTCTTCACTTGTCCATCCTCTTTTGTAGTACTTCTGTGTGGTGTGGGATCCTTATCAGATAGGATTACTGGGATAGATCGAGAAAGTTCAAAGAAGAGTAGTATGTTTTGTTACAAGGAAGAGTGTGCCACAGGCATTATACAGGATTAGGGGTAACATCATTAAACAGAAGCGTTTCCCATTGCAGTGTGACCTTCCCGTGAAATTTCAATCACCAACATTCTCCTCTGAATGCGAATATACTTTATCAAGCTGACCTACATAGGGAGAAGCGGTCACCATAATAAAATAAGGGAAATCACAGTTTGCACTGATAGATACAGGTGTTCATTTTTCTGGCACACTGTTCAAGAGTGGAATAACAGAGAATTACTGTGAAGGTTATTTAATAAACCCTATCCCAGGCACTTATATGTGATTTGCAGAGCAGCCATGTAGATGTTTTAATGGGAAGGGTTACCTTTGGTGATCATCATAGTGAAGAGGATCTATCAGCATGAACATAGTTCAAGGATCTACAAGTGCTGTTATACAGGGGCCCACTGACAAGATCCAGGTTGCTGCAGTCAAATCCAGTAAGGACTTCTGAAACACAGCTAGCTATTTCTCTAGGGGAGGCAGAATTACCACAAACTGCAATGGATGCAGTGTGGTATAGCAGTCAACATCACTGGCTTGTGTGCTGTGGACCGCCAGTTCAAACTTAACCTGGAGCAATTATTTATTATTTACTCTTTATCATTTCTGAAAATTTCTCGGAATTTGTTATGTTTAGTGATCTTTGTATGTTCTGGAATTTTCGGTGTCTGAATAAACAGCAGCAGTCTTTGTCCTGGAGTTCAGTTCTGTTCTGACTGTACATCAGTGTTCATAATATCTGTACTTTCAGTGATAATTGTTGTACTTCATTAACGACCCTACTTTCTGATTTGGACTTGAGTTGGGTTACAATGTGACAATATTTTTCACTGAGAATGTGTGGGTCTACTGACTCATTCCACATCATAGAGAGCTGGCCAAAGGTTATTGTATGAATACTTGTTCTATAGATCATGAACACGACATTTTGTAATGATTTGGAATGTATCAGTTTAACATAAGTTGTCTTCACATGATAAAAATTCATCTTTTGAGTAGAAGGAGTTGTCATTCAGAAGTTATTTTAATTAGTCTTTAAATACCGGTTGGCTATCTGTCAGACATTTAATGGTATTTGGCAAATGACCAAGGATTTTTGTGGCAGCATAATTCACCCCTTTCTGTGCCAGAGTCAGATTTCACTCAGAATAGTGAAGATCATCCTTTCTTCCAGTGTTTTAGTTATGCACTTTGCTATTATTTTTGAAATGGGATGGGTTATTGATAACAAATTTCGTAAGTGAATATATCAAACAATGGAAAATACAGGATGGAATTGCGTGATGGGAGTGGCGACTGGGTGGGGGTAAGGAGGTGGCTGGGGCGGGGAGGGGGAAGGATAGTACGGTGTGTGTGGCGAACAGTGAAGTGTTACAGTAGGGAAGGCAAGAAGAGAAGGTGCAGAGTTGGGGGGGGGGGGGGGTGTAAGTAGCGGAAAGGAGAGAAATAAAAAGAAATTAAAAGACTGGATGTGGCGGTGAAATGATGGCTGTGTAGTAACCCTCCACATCTTCTCTCCTGCCCTCCATCTCAACTGCAACACTTCACTGTTCGCCACTCCCACCATACTATCCTTCCCCCTCCCTGCCCCAGCCTCCTCCTTACCACCACCCAGTCGCCACTCCCATCACGCACTGGTACTGCTGCTCGCAGTGTGGTTTCAGCTCTCTGAGAATGCAGACGTGTGTGCGAGTTGCGTTTGCGTGAGTGTGTGTGTGTGTGTGTGTGTGTGTGTGTGTGTGTGTGTGTGTGTGTGTGCGCGCGCTTGTGTGTGTGTGTGTGTCTACTGCTGACAATTGCCGAAAGCTATAATTGTGTGAATATTTATTTATTTTTATTTTTTGTTGTGCGTATCACGACTCAGCATCTCCGCTATATGGTGAGTGGCAACTTTCCTTCTCTGGTAAGTGAATATATGTATTACGAAGGTACTGTGGATATCCTGCGTTCCTTAAATAAATGTCTGCAAGGTCAGCTTGGGTGGGCTCCAGCTATTATTCTGATTACACACTTCTGTGCAATGAGTACTTTTTCTCGTAATGGTGAATTACCCCAAAATGTGACGCCACATGAGAGCAGTGAACGAAAATAGCCATATCAGGCTGTCTGTATTACTGATAAATTTATGACTAATATTTGCAATAACCCTAGTAGCATAAGCAGCTGGAGCTAAATGTTTCAGCATGTCAATGATGTGTTTATTCTAATTTAATTTCTCATCAATGCACACACCCAGAAATTTTGAGTATTCTGTCTTAGCAACTGACTTCTGTTCAGAGTCTATATGTATCAATGGAGTTATGTCATTTCCTGTACAGAACTGTATATACTGTGTTTCTCAAAATTTAGTGAGAGTCCATTTGCAGAGGAACACTTAATAATTTTCTGAAATATGTTGTTTATAATTTCCTCAACTACTTACCGTTTGTTGGATGTGATTATTATATTTGTATCATCTGCAAAAAGAACTAGCTTTGCTTCTTCATGAATATAGTAGAGTGTGTTACTATTAATATATATTAAGAACAATAAGGGATCCAAGACTGAAATCTCTGGGACACCATTCTTGATACCTCCCCAGTTAGAGGACTCTGCTGATTTTTGCAGACTATCTGTACTGTTAATTTCAAGCTTCTGCATTCTTCCATTTAAATATGAATTAAACCATTTGTCCACTGTCTCACTCATACTACAATACCTAAGCATATCTAGAAGAATTTCATGATTCACAGTGTCAAAAGCTTTTGAGAGCTCACAAAAAATCCCAATGGCTGCTGTTCGGTTATGCATAGTATTTAATATCTGATCAAATACAATACATTTTTACAAATATGTGAAGCTACTCCTGAATACATTACTTATCCACGAATTTCGGATAAAGCTGTCGGAAGTGAGACTGGGCAGTAGTCCTTAGCAATTTTTAATTCAGTGGTATAACAGTAGCAGTTTTCACTCTATCCAGAAAAATACCTTGTTTCAGTGAGCTACTACATTTGTGGCTCAGAACCCCATTTATCAGCTAAAGACAATTTTGTAGTACTCTTTTGGAAATCCCATCAATCCCATGCAAACTTTTACTTTTGAGTGGATTTATTATTTTCCTAATTTCAGTAGGAGTTGTGGGTTGAATTTCAGTTTCATAAAATTGCATAGGTATTGCCTCTTCCATATACAGCCTTGCATTTTATAATGAGCAGCTGGATCCCATTTTCTCTAAAACATTTAAAAATTGTTTATTAAAAATATTTCTTACTTCTGACATTTTGTTAACAAAGTTTTCATTGAGTTTGATAGAAACACAATCTCCCTGTGCTCTTGGTTGTCCTGTTTCCCTTTTAACAGTATTCCAAATTGTTTTAATTTTATTATCAGAGGTGTTAACCTTAGACATAATGCACAAACTTCTGGACTTTTCAATAAATTTAGTAATACAGTGCTGTCGTTTTTACAATGTTTGACTGTTTCTGGATCATTACTCCCTCTAGCTATAAGATGTATTTCCCTTTTCTGTTTACAAGGTATTTTTTAATCCATTAGTAAGCTATGGCAATCCATTAGTAAGCTATGGCGTTTTTAGATTGTTTCTTACAAAAATGTTTCACAGTTCTCTTAGGGCAACTGTTTTCAAATATACTCACAAAGGAATCATGAAATACGTTAAATTTTAAATTAGCATCAGGTTTCTTCTACAGCTCATCCCAGTCTAACTGTTGCAAGTTTTCCTTAAAATGGGCCATCGATGAATCATTAATTGAATTCACTATTTCAGTGGTTCAAATGGCTCGGAGCACTATGGGACTTAACATCTGAGGTCATCAGTCCCCTAGAACTTAGAAAGACTTAAACCTAAGTAACCTAAGGGCATCAGACACATCCATGCCCGAGGCAGGATTCGAACCTGCGACTGTAGCGGTGCATTATGATCAGAAAGAAAAAAAGTTTTTATTTGATTAAATTTACCTGGTATTTAAAAACATTATCTATCGGTGTGCTGCTTTCCTGTACTACCTGAGTGGGAAAATAACTGGTGTCAAATTGAAAGAACCAAGTAATATTTCAGGGTCATACTTTCTATCAGACTCTTTCAGAAAATCGATATTGAAGGCCACACAAACAATGCTTCCCTTTGCCTGACAGCTAGTGCAACAAAGAATCCAAGTTATCCAGAAATAGCTGAAACTTTCTGTTATATTACTGATATTTTTTAAGAAATAATATGGTATTATAAAACTCTTTATTCCTTCTGCTGGTGGCAAAGCTCCTGAAATAGTTTAATAGTGCATAGAAAATTTTATCTTGTTAATAATGAAATTACATTCCGCCATCCAGGATCTGATTCCCCTCAGGCTGACGAGAACATTGAGCAACAGCATTGTTAAGAGGTCAGTGACTGATCTCAAAATTATGCAGATTGCTTAATTATATTGCCCAGATACTGGTAGAAAAGATTGGTAAAAGAGATCTCAGGCATGCTGAAATAAGAGTTTGATAAAGTAAATGCCAAATTTAGTACTAGTAGCGTTCAGCTGTGCACCCAACAATTTGTTGGCAACTCTGCTTCACTGCACCCTGAAAAGGTTCTAAAATACAACATAATCAATTGAAAGGTGATAGTAATGGAAGAGGAAAATAGGTTTCTTGTTTCAGACATGGCTATTATAATTAAATTAACATAATTATTTAATCAAGTGTTACAGATACGAGAGCCACATTTACATTATAGTCCAAAACAAATTACGGTGACTGCTTTCAACTTGCTTTACAGAGCATAAATTTTCTATATATAAACATTGCTATGGAACATTCTTTGTTGGTACAGTGAAAAAGTATATCCCATTTATTAAATCCTTACTTGACAGATTTATTTACAAGAGAAACTCTGTTTTTAATATCTTTTAGGAGTAATTAAATGTTTGGAGCATATTCTATTAACTATTCAGAAAGCAACATTTCATTTCCCAATGGGAACCTATACATAGCTGCAATTATAAAAGTACCATTATTTAGTTTAAACTCACAGGCATATGCTTCTGTATGTTGCTCCACAGAAAATTCTTTGTTTCTACATTTTCACACTATGATAAATTTTAACATATATGGCAACTCCTCCTCTCTCCATAGCTTCTCTGCTCACATGTGCTGAAAGCTTGTATCCACTTACATTTACCTTTTCAACATTTGTGACTAAATTATGTTCTCACAGGCATAGTATATCTATTCCCCCCTCAGTTTCTAAATCTTTTAAACAAACAGGAAGCTCATCTACTTTGCCTTTTAATCCCTTGATATTCTGATGCAATATACTATCATTATTTTTCACTGTACTTTTATGAGGCTCTTGCGATATTTTAACATCTCTAGTACCAGCCTGCATGACCTTCTCATTAAGCTTAATTTCAATCAATGTTGAATTGTTGGACACAGCGTAAAAAAGAGGTACTCTGATGAGTTTCAGTGCTCTCTCCCCCCCCCCCCCCACAAAGATTTTGCTATCACCACAGCCAATTTACTCTCTCTCATCAACAGGAACCAAACCTATGCCTGACAAAGTAGTCACTCGCAGCAGTTGATCAAACTCTATATTGACCCTCCTCACAGAGCTGCTCCGTTGGGGCATATCATACTACATGAAAGGAGGAACCAAGCCAACATTTGTATTGTTTGCTGCAGCTGCTATTATTACCAGGTCTCATTTAATACTGTAGCCATGATCCCTATCAGCACGATTTCCTGCACCATCTGCTATCACAATATTATCCTGTTTTGTAAAACCCTTAAACAATGATTCTACATCCTCTATCACTTGGCTAAGACATGCACTGGGCTTGAAAAAATTTGTGACCTGGTGCCTGTTACCTAATTTTTCCTGCAAGACCTGGCCCATACCTCTTCCATGGCTACTACCTAACAACAGAACTTTTCTCCAACTTTCTACTTATTTTTGAGACATTTAGTGTCTTGATGGAAGTCTGTGGAGTATTAACTACACTTACATCTGCCTGAGCCTCTTCCTTAGTTAACTGAGGTAGCAAGGCAAACCTGTTGTTTGTGCCAATGCCAATGATGAACTCTCAGATACTGTTCTCTTTCTGCGGCTACTGTTCCTTGCTATCCCTCCCCACTTGTCTTCGCCCTTTCTGCCCCTTAAGCTCATCAGTTCCTCCTTAGCACTATCCAGTTCAGCTTTAAGGGCTCTAATCATCCCTTCCTGTTCAGCTAGGAAAATAGTCACATTTTATGTTAAACAGTTACGAATATTTATAAATGATAAAGCCTACATTGCCAAAATTATTATGTGACGGGGTTAAAGTATCAAACACGTCTAATTTATTTCACAATGTTCTGTCCATTGTTTGACAGTGTTCCGTCCGTAGCTTTGACGGCTATGAAATACATGAACGAGCAAAATATTCAGATCCCCGCTACTCATATTGTATGAACTATCTTCGAAAATTTTCTCAAATTATTTTGTATCTAATTTGTAAATTGAAGTGCACGAATTGCTCAGTTTAGACTGTGTTGATTAGTTATCTCTAACGCAATGATCGATGTGCTTAAGTTGTGTCATCCATGACAAGTGAGTTCTTCATGATAGTAGTATAGGAAGACCTTTGCTTGAATTAATTTTGAAGTTTCGAAGCGCGAATGTCAAATTGTGTTGACTGCTGTAAAAAAGTTGGGTTATGTTAAGTATTCAGTTAGCAGTAGACTTTCTCCCGCATTTCGATGGAGACTCCAGTTTTAACAAAAAATCAACAGAAGCGCACATTAGCAGGAAAGAAGAAACCACGTGAGAAGTGCCTCCGTAATGTGTTGGTGAAACCCAAGATATTTGCGAAGTAATTACTGCCATGTGTTCGTAAAGTATAACTTTTTTATGTTTTAAATAGAGGGATAGCACAGCGTCGTGTATAACTTCTAAACAATACCTGTACGTTAAGGTTACAATATACAGGTAAACAGAATGTAGGCACTTGTTTACTTCAACCAATTGACTCACATGTGGACAGGCGAATGTTGACAGTTCTGTAGTCAAGGTTAAGTGATGCGTATTAATTCTAACTATGTCAATGGGGGTGGGAGTGTACTTTATGTCCACATTTTGCATAGATTGTCATTCAGTCGCGTACTGGTATATTTGGCTACATTTAAAATTCTTAAAAAATATTTGTTGTAATGAAAGCTACCAAATTCTGAATGCGAATTTTCACAACGAGGTTAATGTGATATTCAGTATTGTACCCTACGTACACATCAGTACCTCTTTAAAAAAATATGTTGTTAATCAAAGTCAACAAAAGTTTTAATTTTTCGAACTTTTTTTGTGTTCGTCATAAAGTGTGCCGCCGCCCTCTTGGTAGTGAGCGTTATTAAATATGCTTTGTATTGTTAGGGTCAAATGTTTGATTTCTGATGTGAGAATTGAAGACCTCTTGGTTTAGTTACACCAGGGGAGGAACTGTAAATTCTCACAAAGTGAACCTAATCAAAATTTTCAACCAGTTACCAGTGTATGTTGGTCTATGGATCATTTCTTTTAATTAAGTGGCTAGCAGATTAGCCAGTTTATCACATTAAAGAATTCTTTGAGATGCACGAGGAGGATATTAGCATTTAACAAATTTTTTATACTTTATTGTATTATTAGTTGCTGTTTCTTTTGTATAGTTATGTGTTTATGTTTTTTTATAATTATGCAGTGATTATTGCACAGGGTTTATACTGTAGTCTGTTGTTGTTGTGGTCTTCAGCCCTGAGACTGGTTTGATGCAGCTCTCCATGCTACTCTATCCTGTGCAAGCTTCTTCATCTCCCAGTGCCTACTGCAACCTACATCCTTCTGAATCTGCTTAGTGTATTCATCTCTTGGACTCCCTCTACGATTTTTACCCTCCACGCTGCCCTCCAATGCTAAATTTGTGATCCCTTAATGCCTCAAAACATGTCCTACCAACCGATCCCTTCTTCTAGTCAAGTTGTGCCACAAACTTCTCTTCTCCCCAATACTATTCAATACCTCTTCATTAGTTACGTGATCTACCCACCTTATCTTCAGCATTCTTCTGTAGCACCACATTTCGAAAGCTTCTATTCTCGTCTTGTCCAAACTGGTTATCGTCCATGTTTCACTTCCATACATGGCTACACTCCATACAAATACTTTCAGAAACGACTTCCTGACGCTTAAATCTATACTCGATGTTAACAAATTTCTCTTCTTCAGAAACGATTTCCTTGCCATTGCCAGTCTACATTTTATATCCTCTCTACTTCGACCATCATCAATTATTTTACTCCCTAAATAGCAAAACTCCTTTACTACTTTAAGTGTCTCATTTCCTAATCTAATCCCCTCAGCATCACCCGATTTAATTTGACTACATTCCATTATCCTCGTTTTGCTTTTGTTGATGTTCATCTTATATCCTCCTTTCAAGACACTGTCCATTCCGTTCAACTGCTCTTCCAAGTCCTTTGCTGTCTCTGACAGAATTACAATGTCATCGGCAAACCTCAAAGTTTTTACTTCTTCTCCATGAATTTTAATACCTACTCCGAATTTTTCTTTTGTTTCCTTTACTGCTTGCCCAATATACAGATTGAATAACATCGGGGAGAGACTACAACTCTGTCTCACTCCTTTCCCAACCACTGCTTCCCTTTCATGCCCCTCGACTCTTATAACTGCCATCTGGTTTCTGTACAAATTGTAAATAGCCTTTCGCTCCCTGTATTTTACCCCTGTCAACTTCAGAATTTGAAAGAGAGTATTCCAGTTAACGTTGTCAAAAGCTTTCTCTAAGTCTACAAATGCTAGAAACGTAGGTTTGCCTTTTCTTAATCTTTCTTCTAAGATAAGTCGTAAGGTTAGTATTGCCTCACGTGTTCCAACATTTCTACGGAATCCAAACTGATCTTCCCCGAGGTCCGCTTCTACCAGTTTTTCCATTCGTCTGTAAAGAATTCGCGTTAGTATTTTGCAGCTGTGACTTATTAAACTGATAGTTCGGTAATTTTCACATCTGTCAACACCTGCTTTCTTTGGGATTTGAATTATTATATTCTTCTTGAAGTCTGTGGGTATTTCGCCTGTCTCATACAACTTGCTCACCAGATGGTAGGGTTTTGTCATGACTGGCTCTCCCAAGGCCATCAGTAGTTCTAATGGAATGTTGTCTACTTCCGGGGCCTTGTTTCGACTCAGGTCTTTCAGTGCTCTGTCAAACTCTTCACGCAGTATCGTATCTCCCATTTCATCTTCATCTACATCCTCTTCCATTTCCATAATATTGTCTTCAAGTACATCGCCCTTGTGTAAACCCTCTATATACTCCTTCCACCTTTCTGCTTTCCCTTCTTTGCTTAGAACTGGGTTGCCATCTGAGCTCTTGATATTCATACAAGTGGTTCTCTTCTCTCCAAAGGTCTCTTAGTCTGTTATAGTAACAAAAATTATTGTATTTTTTGTATCCATCCTATATTGTACTGCAATGATGAATCATATTTCATTGAAAAGTGATCAGTATGGAGTAAAAATTCGTGCTTCTTGACAAACTGCTAGTCAGTAAGAGTAAATGTTGTCACTCGAGGAGGCCAAGTCTAAGTGAACTTTGTGTTCACTTTTAGATTTTCCTTTCTTATTTCATGTATATGCCACAAAGATACCTAGACCTGCCCTTTAATGAAAAGTGTTTCTTGCTAATTTGTTATATAAAACAGTTCTGAGTTTTACGGTGTATGTGATTTAGGTACAAGTAAGTGGTATTTTCATTTTTCAGTTTGGTGGCCGATGAAGCTGTTGCTGAAAACATTTTCAAAACTCTGGAAAGGTATGTGCATATGATTTGATTTGATGTGTTTCGTGTTCCATAGGTCCATCTGTGTTGGATACACAAGGACGTGGAAGAAGTCAGTTTTTTACAAATACAATCTTATAGCATATACAGAAATTTGAGTACGTAATTATATAAAAATTTATACAGTAAATTCTTTGGGCAGCAATACAGAAAAAGAAAATACATATTTTCTTAGAATCATTAAAACACTACAGAAAACAGATACAGAGCACGCACAGATACAGAGCAGGTTAAATAACATTCTTAGTGGCATTATGCCAACTTGTATTATATAATATTAAAATATTACAGTTTATTTAGTTAAAAATTCATCTAGACTGTAAAAAGCTTTTTCTAGCAGAAATATTTTTATTGCTTTCTTAAACTTTCTCTTGTTATGAATCTCTGTCTTTATTTCGGGAGGAAGAGCATTGAAGAGTTTTGCTCCAGTGTAATGGACACCCTTTTGTGCCAAGCTCAAATTTCTGAGCTCGCTGTGTATGTTATTCTTCCTCCGTGTGTTATCCTCATGATAATTACTGTTTGGTTGAAATATCTCTCTATTTTTACAAACAAAACACATGAGAGAAAAAATATATTGGCATGTAGTTGTGTATATTTTAAGTTTATGAAAACTATTTCTACACGAGTCTCTTGGGCGCAATCCACATATAATTCTTAAAGCTCGCTTCTGTGCAATGAACACTTTCCTTGCTAATGGCTGGTTGCTCCAAAAAAACAATTCCGTACTCAATGAGAGAATGAAAATAGCCATAGTATGCCAGTTTTGCAGTGTTAGGTTCAACACATGTAGTGACAACCCGTAAAGCATAGGTAGCAGAGCTAAGCCTCTTACAGAGATCAATAATATGTGAAGACCAGTTCATTTTCTTGTCAATGTGCACTCCAAGAAATTTTGTTGTTTCCATTCTTACTATAGGTTGATTACCACGTGTCACACTTGTCTCTCTCTCTCTCTTTTTCTGTTTTTGTACAGAATTGAATAAAGCTGGTCTTACTGGAATTTAGTGAGAGATCATTCACCTTGAACCAATTAACAACATCTGAGAGTATGTGATTAATGAATTCCTCAAGATTGTTGTCTGTTCTACTGCTCATAAAAATTGTGGTATCATCAGCAAATAATGTAAATTTACACGGCAGGCTTGTACATGATGGTAGATCGTTCATAAAAATCAGGAATAATAGTGGCCCAAGAATTGAGCCCTGAGGCACTCCACATGTAATGGAACTCAATTCAGAATCTGAGGAAGTGTCACATACTCTACTATTCAAGACAACTTTTTGTTTTCTGTCTTGGAGGTACAACTGTAGCCAGTTGCCTGCAACACCACTTATTCCTACTAATTTTGCTTTTTGCAAGAGAATCTGGTGATGAACACAGTCAAACGCTTTAGATAAATCACAGAAGACACCAAGTGCTAGCATTGTTTCATTAAGGGTTTCTAGGACTTCATTTGCAAATGCGTAGACTGCGTCTTCTGTTGAACAGCCCTTTTGAAAGCCAAATTGGCTCTTGCTGAGAACTCCATTCTTCATGAGATGATGAGTAATTCTTACACGTTTTAGCTTTTCTAGAATTTTGGAGAAAGCTGTCAGCAAAGAGATAGGTCGATAGTTAGTTAGTTCAGCTTTATCGCCATTTTTGTACAGGGGCTTCACAATGGCATACTTATGTCTACTGGGAACAACACCTTTCTGAAGGGAAGCATTGAAAATATGACAGAGAATGTCCCTTATCCATGCACAAGAATATTTCTGCAAATTACTAGATATATTATCAACCCCTGCAGAGTTCGTACTTTTTAGAGACATGATGATTTTTTGAATTTCTTCTACAGTGACAGAATTAAGGTGCATTTCTGAAATTGTGTTTGAATATACTGCTTGACAAAGAGTTACAGCTTCATCAACATTGGGCTTGCAACCAATCTGTTGAGTTACTGATAGGAAGTGTTTATTAAAAATCTCAGCCACCATTTTGGGGTTAGTTACTAGGGTACCTTCATATCTGATTTTATTTACATCTTCTTTGCTTGTTGTATCTCTTCCTGTTTCTTTTTTTTTTTTTTACAATACTCCAAATTGTTTTTATTTTATTATTAGAATTATCTATTTTCTTCTCATAATGAAGGGCTTTTGATTTCCTTTTAGTTTCTCCAAAATTTTACAGTATAATCTATAGTGTTCCCATTTTTCTACATCTTTACAGAATCTTATTGCAGCATAAGTTTCCCTTTTGGTTTTACACCTGTCTATACTTTTTGCCATAGTGAATGTTTCTTACGTCCAACTGTATTGAGACACCATTTACCTAAGAACTGAAGAGTGATGAAGCAAAGTTCATGTCTTACACTTTTGACACACTGGAAATGAAGTGTTGTGTGCAAGTTCTGGGTTGACAGAAGTGTCCAATCCCACGCGTCGGCTTTGACCCGTGACATAACGATGTTGTCGTGTGTGACGTCATGACGGCGTGGAGTTTGGTTTGTGAGTGTGGTGTGTTTCTAGATGTCATCGTGTTGTGGTTTGTTGTGCTCTCTGGTGGTATGTTCAGGGTTTTCGTTTGTGTGGTATAATGGGCTCAGTTTTCTTTTGCTCATTATGCAGAATTGTTAGTGTCTGCTGTGTTTGTAGTGGAATTTGTTTCAGTGAGTTAACGATTTTGTGTGAAGGTTAATTTAGTGTTGTTCACTGTACATCGTGTGGTAATTTTAGTAAAATTAATCAGTTGTTGTTTTTGTTCAGGAATGGATATGACGGATAAAATTAACAGTGCGCAGGTCAAGGGAAGTGTTCGATCCTAATTTATGGGATTGGGAGCTGCTGTTGAGCTACATAGGTCAAGGGAAGTGTCCGATTCCAGATGATATTGTGTTTAGTGGTATTTGGGGAGTTTTGTGATGTCGTTTTTTTTTCGTCTTTTTGTGTGGATTTGTATGGGGGTGGGTGTCTAAATTTGTTTATATTTAGTTAGCCCCCCCCCCCCCCCACTCAAAAACACCCCTTTTCCCGCCCTTGTCCCATTAGTGTCATTAGGCTTTTTGTCGAAAGTGTGTGTGTGTTTGTTTTTCAATGTATTTTCGTCCTCCTAATGTGTACGTAACGACTTTATATGCGCCATATTGGAATCGTGGTTTATGGTCGTTTCCGCCATATTTGTGACGTCATGGGCCAAAGCAGACGGGTGGGATCGGACGCTTCCATATTTCCCAAGTTCTGCTCACGTGCTGTGAAAATCAGTTTATGGTTTCAAAATTAATTTCTTTGGATAAAGGGGCTGAGTGAGTTACTCAAATGAAACTTTGAGTTGAAAAAAGGAGCAGCTAAAAAGTAAAGGGAAAGGTGAAGAATCTCGTGGTCATTGTTTTGCCGAGCAGGCAACACATGGGCTTCAGTGTCTCAGAGGTTTGAATAGCAACAGTGCATCCATTGTAAACCATTATGACAAGATTAATATAGCTATGAGGACATGGTGTTTGGATGACAGAAACTCCAAACAAGTATACACGTGTTATTTCAGTGACCAGTTAAGACTGGGTGGATTGCATGTAGATTACATTACTCGACAATAACAATCAAAACAGTAAGTGGACATTATAACAAAATTAAAAGTACAGCATTGAGTTGCAAACTAGGTAATTGCTGTTCTATCGCTAGAAAAGAATTTATCTTGAGAGTATGAAGGGTGTAATTTTAGGTCACTCAGCATTTTTGCTTTAAACAGCTTCACTAATTGTAACTGAGGCATTCCATTTTTAAAATTGTCATTTGGAAAATGATAAACCGAAACATGCATGCTGTTTACTGGGCACTGAATTGTCTGTTAAACACATGCCCGCCCACCCACACCACACACAGTAGTTTCTTGAAACCACTTTTTCACCATTTCCAGATTTCAGTTCAGGTAGCTAATCTCCATGTACACAGAACAAATCTGGCCTCACTATTTTTTTTAAAGTATGGTGGTACTGAGGCACTACACACAGTGCAAATCTGGAGCATTTTTACAGTACTTTCAGTTCTTTTTCTGCATGAATGTTCATGACCTGCCCCTTGTAGGGGAGCACGACAAAGCATCCTCGCCAAGAAAACGAACCTACACCAGGTCCATCTTCAAGCTCCAACAACCAACCAAATTTAATAGACAATGTATTAAAAGATCAAGGCTTGTCCATTTGATGTATTAAACACCTGCACCATCCATTTCGTCTGTTGCAATAGTGGATTATGTGGATATGCTCTGAATTGGTGTCTGATTTTTCGGCAAGGATGAAGAGAAATCTGTTCCTTTGACCTTGTTTGCAAAAGAATCTTCTGCAGTTTGTCACGTCTTTATAACACTTCGAGTATTGGTTTTGGATGAACACAGCGTGTCCAATCCAATTCTCTTAATTGGATGGACAAGTAATTAATGATGTCTGAAGTGACTTTTCCCATTCCCCATTCAGTTTACTGTAAAGTTTGTAGGAGGTCAACTGTATATTTTTCAAAGTGAGAACATAACCATAAAATGTCCGCCCCGGTAGCTGAGTGGTCAGCGTGACAGACTGTCAATCCTAAGGGCCCGGGTTCGATTCCCGGCTGGGTCGGAAATTTTCTCCGCTCAGGGACTGGGTGTTGTGTTATCCTAATCATCATCATTTCATCCCCATCGACGCGCAGGTCGCCGAAGTGGCGTCAAATCGAAAGACCTGCACCAGGCGAACGGTCTACCCGACGGGAGGCCCTAGCCACACGACATTTCCATTTTCCATAAAATGATTTGAAACATTCTTGTGGACCCTCAAATTTATAATTTTAACAAGTAGACTTACAGTTTCTGTTTCATCTACGGTTGATCCATCAGTTTCATCATTGTCACTTATAGCAGATACACAGTAGAGCACTGAATGTTCTTGGGAGTAAAAATTATGTAACAATGTACTTGAGCTATATATTATTGTCAAATTAAGATAAAGTCAACAACAGGTCAAAGCTGTTAAATCATTTGCTTTATTTCTAGCTTTTCAAATGTAATACTGTGACATGGCATACTCATTTTGCACTTCATAGTTTACTAAGATGGAACTTGGCTCATTTCGCCATTTGGGAATTTTTTTATCAGTATCTACTATGACTGAAATTGTTTTTTATTTTTTTCCCCAAATGTTTGCATGGTTGATTTCTGAGGATACTATTCACCAACTTTTTCATTTTGTAGCTCAGTATTGTACAATGGTTTAATTCCTTTAGGTGTATCTGTAGTTTTAACAATTTCATTTGTTTTTAGCTGCAGTTAACTGTCTTCTGTTCACCCGCTTGTTGTTTACTTTGTGGTAGTCTATTTATGCTTTTTGGAGAATTTTCTTCAGTCTGCTTGTTGATGTCTGTATTTGGTATATTTTCTATCATGGATTTTGTTTCACTGTTACACATGCGATTTGCACTAGCGGTGGAAGTCACTGTAGCCACATTTTTGTTGTCGTCGTCATAATCTTGATCACTATTTTCCATAGGAAAATTACTTGTCAATGATGGAAGTACACTTTCCAGAGTCCCTACTTTTTGCTTGATCAAAGGTTTTGAAGCACTTCACTGAACATAACATTTTCACTTTCGTTATTTGCAGTAGTTTCAGTATTTGACTCCTGATTTTTGTTTGCTTGTTTGTCTAATTACTTTTGTTGTGCAGTTAACACTGATTAAATTCTCACCTACCAAGATTGCTCCCACATTAACAGTGTCAGAAGTGTGTTGTGTAGCACATTGGTTTCACAGTGAGCCTTACAGTGATTTCCAGGAGGAGTTCTCAGTTGAGGTGTACATTTTTTCTGTCAGCTGTTCCTGTGTTTAACAATGTTTATCACTGTAGTTTCTCTCAGGTGTCTGCTATAATGTCTAAGTTTGCTACTGATTCAAGTATGTTCAAGTACTTAGGCTCAGCGTGATCTTGGATTCAGCATGTTCTTGGATTCAGCATGCTCCACATAGCTTACTAGACCATGTTATGTTGACCTGCAGCTTATATACCATCTTGTAACTTTCACAATCAGAGACCACTTGCTTAACATGATACTGTAACCTACAAAATGTATTCCACAAAATAACTTGGTCACAGTCTTTCACTTTTATTTTACAGCGTATAGAAAGAAATTAACATTCAACAAGAGCTATCTTACCTATGTACTCAAATACTGAAGTAAATGGAGTGAATGCCTCATCTGTAAACCAAAATAATGTTTGTCAAATTGTTGCATCTAAGTTGCAGAAAATTATGGAAAAGCAGGGAAACAATTTTTATTTTCTTAAGCGTTCGAAGATGTTAATAACAAGAACATCTCCCACACTCCCAGTGGTGTCTCAATACTTTGATAGTTAAAAAACAAAAGATACAACACAGTTGCAGTACTGTGAAAAGGGGAATTGCTACTCACCATATAAAATCGAGGGTGAGTTGCAGATGGGGGCAACAGGTCTTCTAACGTAGGGGGGGAAAAACACACACACATTATCTCAATGATAACTGGCCATTGAGACCAGGCTCAGTGACCAGAGACAGTGGTCTGTGTGTGTGTGTGTGTGTGTGTGTGTGTGTGTGTGTGTGTGTGTGTGTGTGTGTGTGTGTTCTACTTTAGAAGATGGCCTTTTGGCCAAAAGCTCAGTTGTATAATAGCACTCCTTTTGTTGTTTCCGTATTTGACTCAACATCTTTATACGGTATGTAGCAGTGTACCCTTTTCGTAATACTGTCATTTTTCCATCCTGAATTTTCTGTTATTTTATATTTGCAATACTAGTTAATGACATCACTGGTCAAAGCCAAAGTCTTGTCTATTGAAATAAATTGACACCTTCTGTTGCATTCATTTTTCAGCACAATTAATGAAAGTGAAGAACAAATAACATCTGATGTCAAAACCAGTAAATGTGATAATCCCAAGAGAAAAACAGAAAAAAATAAAAGGCAAAGAGTGCTCAAAGAGAAAGGACTGAGGTAACATACATTACAAAGTGTTTGTGTAACTTACTTCATTGAAATTGTATGTTGCCTCTTAAATATACTTGGAAACCAGATATATTCAGATAATTTCATACATAAATTTTAACCTTGCTACGCATTTGCTTGTGTGTAAAACCCACTAGACTGTTTCTCATTGCTGTCAGTTACAGATGCTAAATACAGAGTCAAAATGTGTGTTCATAAAAATCGATTTTTGTAAAATAAACAGCAGCATAATTACAGCCAGCGCCAATGGAAATCCAGATCCAAATCTCGTAGATATTTTTGCCAAAATTAAATGCGAATTTCAAGTGATCAACTTGCTGTTTACATATCTTCATTCCTGAAGCACTTGTAACAAGTTGTCTCCTTAGGTTTGGTTGATAGAGCATGAAGATGGATAAACTTAAGCACACACACTGAACTGGAGACGTGTGTCTGTTACTCAATATCATAATATGTACTGTATAATATACCAAAAAGATTTTTAAGAAACTTAGTGGCTATGGAATAGCAGCTGATAAACTTTCTAAATACAAAAAACAGGAAAGAATTGAATCCAATACACTATAGTGATGTTATCTATATGATAATATGAAACTGCTGTAAGGTCTTAATTGGGAAGGTCTCAAAATAATAAAAAAAAAAAATTTTGGACATAAATTTTTCTTAGAAAATTGTGGTCTCCTGATTTGTTTGTGTTATTTCTTATTAGCTGAAAATGACCCAAAATAATGTGCTGGCAGCCACTTCAGACACGCGTATCAGCATAAACACTACTGCCACACTTCAACATTCTGTTTGGTAAATTCAGGAACATTCTGCCCAGGCCTGGCCACATCAACACTCAGCTCCCAGCTGCTCCACTGACTTTCCATAATAAATCCACTGGTGTGATGCTCTCTTTTGCACCAGTATCTTTGAATCCAATCCAGACCCAAACCAAAACCTTCATTGGTGGGGACTGGAGGGCTACCATATCATGTTAACCCCAAGGGGTTTTAGGGGTGGGTTGTGAAGTTATAATGGCATGCGTGGCAAACCACATTACATTTATTATATATATTGACATTCTGTGTTTTGATCAAGATTCATCTCATTTGACTAATTTAGCACTATTTTTCATTGCATGTATACTGTTTCTATGATAGAGCAATCATCATAAATACTGAAACAATAGCTGTACCTGGCCACACTTTGCTGTGGTTTAGTCTGCTTGAATAGCACAGGATATGCACAGGAATTGGAAATACGCCGTAATCTCCTTCTCTCCCCAGTCTTTGTCCATCCCGCCCTCCTCCTCTCTTTGTCCATCTTTCTCCTTCTTCCCCCTATCTCTGCCCGTCACCTCCTCCCCACCCTCTCTCTGTCCATCTCCTCCTCCCTACCTCTCTCCTCTGTCTGTCTTCTCCTCCCCCTCTCTATTCATCTCCTCCTGCCCCCTCTGTGTGTCTGTCTCCTTCTCTTCCCACCTCTCAGTCCATCTCCTCTTCCACCTCTCTCTGACCTTGAGCCTTATTTAATGTTATTGCAAATCCACATTCTGTAGTAGTATTCTACTCATAAACCAATGCGCCGTAAATACAACTTCTCTGTTTGCTAACATTTCACTATTTGCAAATATATAAATAAAAGTGTATAGTCTATATCATCCAAACATTTATTACAGTAATGTTTAAAATTTTGAAGAAATTTGGAAAGGTCCATTTCAGATTTTTGGGAATGATTTACATATTTATATGTTGCATGTATTAAAGATACACATGTACTAAAGAACTAGCTGCCTAAAACCACACTGATTTTAGAATTCAACATTTTGTAAAAATTTCAAACAATTGTTCAAGAACTTTCGGAGATTAATGATTGTGAACAATACAAAATTTAAGTTTTTGTGATGTTTCCCCTTTATTATGTATATATTAAAACACTTGAGTATTTGAATGCAATGTTGTGTCAAAATTTCAAAGCAATCCATGAAGAACTTTTGGATATACACAATTTTGAACAAAGGAACATTCACATTTTTATTTATATAGATTTCCGTGTAGTCCATAGTTGCATAGTAGCAGTAAAAATTATCCTACGAGGTTCATCATGAAGTGTGATATTCTTTTCTTAAAAAAAATAAATAAATAAAAAAAATAAAAAAAGAGTTTTGTTTCTCAAAATGTGCATAATATATCATTTGTGGTGTGGCAACACTGCAGGATTAAGAGAAGGTAATGTTTTCAGCTTCTCCAAAGACTCAAAAGCAGAATAGATTGTTTAAGTCATATCTGAATCTTCTTCTGATTACCAAAGCTTCAGAGTTCGAATCTCAGCAGTTGCAGTGTGTATAACTTTTAATGTTTGCCTCTATAAGTTTAATTACTACATTTGAATTTATTTTTAGCTCAAACCTCAGCACACTATCCATCCTCTCTTCTCTCTGTATTCACCACACAAAAGATACTGCATAATACAGATTTCAGTACTACTATAAACACAGTAGCATAGTTCATCACAATGAAAAATACAGAAAGCATTTACATCAATTCGGAATGGTGAACTTTGGGAGAGGAGGACATTTTAATTACATCGTAATGGGGATTAATGAAGTAAAATTTCAGTGTTCTATAAGAACATTTATACTGTGCAGTTGTTGGTATCCATAAGACACATCAGATCATTATCATCACCACCACCATTAGTCATTTTACTCATTGCTGAGTGTTGTGACTTCATTTCTTAATTCACTTCTGAAGTAACTGAATCTTTGGCCAGCTTATCCATCCAAAGCAATGTTCACCTCTTCTTAGTATAATGTGAAGAGGTAGGCCAGTACTCTTCTTCACTTTTAAAATATGTCTGTCTTTTATTGCGACTCAGACTTGTTTAATAACTAATGTGCTGAAAATAAAATAGTACAAATTGCCAGTGAAGTTGGAAAACAAGGTAGTGAGTTACAATTTGTCAGCTGAGTATTTGAGTAAATGGAGCGCAAAAGGGATAAGCAGGTCATTAAAAGTGCTGGAGTGCTTTTGAGAGACTAAATCGTGTCTACTATTAATTACTAGTTCGGATTCGAGGCAGTGAGAAGTGGACTTCCTATGTGCACTGGAGAGGAGTTTGTTGCGAATTACTAGGGCAGACTGGAAGACAAAAAAAATCGACCAGGGCAACTTTACAATGGCCGATGAAAATATTAGTAATCGTTAGCACTTCTACAAGGCACAACAGAAGCTTCCTTAATGCTGTAGCATTTCATGTTGTTGACAATGACACGCTGATGTCGTGTTTGCTAGTAAGTTTGTATTGCAGTCACGAAGATGGCCAGAAATGGTGTGCGTGTTTATTCATTATATTCCAGTGAAAAACTGTATTAATTGACTTCCACAAATTAAGGAACACATCTTCAGTATATTCATCCCTTTTTTTTTTCTTTTACCACCAGACAGTCCTTTCCATAGAATATGAAGTATTTTTAGATAGATTGGAAGTCCAGTAATATAAAGAAAAGAAGTGAACTGTTGCCAGTTAAGTCAAGAGAGGCAATACTGACCCTACAACTTATCTTAGAAAATAGATTAAGGAAAGGCAAACCTACATTTCTAGCATTTGTAGACTTAGAGAAAGCTTTCAACAATGTTAACTGGAATACTCTGTTTCAAATTCTGAAGGTGGCAGGGGTAAAATACAGGGAGCGAAAGTCTATTTACAATTTGTACAGAAACCAGCAGATGGCAGTTACGAGTCGAGGGGCATGAAAGGGAAGCAGTGGTTGGGAAGGGAGTGAGACAGGGTGTAGCCTATCCCCGATGTTATTCAACTTGTATATTGAGCAAGCAGAAAAGGAAACAAAAGAGAAAATTTGGAGTAGGAATTAAAATCCATGGAGAAGAAATTAAAACTTTGAGGTTCGCCGATGACATTGTAATTCTGTCTGAGACAGCAAAGGACCTGGAAGAGCAGCTGAACAGAATGGACAATGTCTTGAAAGGAGGATATAAGATGAACATCAACAAAGGCAAAATGAGGATAATGGAATGTAGTCAAATTAAGTCAGGTGATGCTGAGCAAATTAGATTAGGAAATGAGACACTTAAAGTTGTAAAGGAGTTTTTCCACTTGGGGAGCAAAATAACTGATGATGGTTGAAGTAGAGAGGATATAAAATGTAGACTGGCAGTGGCAAGGAAAGCGTTTCTGAAGAAGAGAAATTTGTTAACATCGAGTATAGATTTGTCAGGAAGTCGTTTCTGAAAGTATTTGTATGGAGTGTAGTCTTGTATGGAAGTGAAACGTGGACGATAAATAGTTTAGACAGAAAGAGAATAGAAGCTTTCAAAATGTGGTGCTACAGAAGAATGCTGAAGGTTAGATTGGTAGATCACATAACTAATGAGGAGGTATTGAATAGAATTGGTGAGAAGAGAAATTTGTGGCACAACTTGACTAGAAGAAGGGATCGGTTGGTAGGACATATTCTGAGTCATCAAGGGATCAGCAATTTAGTATTGGAGGGCAGCGCGGAGGGTAAAAATTGTAGAGGGAGACCAAGAGATGAATACACTAAACAGATTCAGAAGGATGTAGGCTGCAGTAAGTACTGGGACATGAAGAAGCTTGCACAGGATAGAGTTGCATGGAGAGCTGCATCAAACCAGTTTCTGGACTGAAGATAACAACAACAACAACGAGACAAGAGAGGGTGCTGGCTAGCAGTTGAATGAAAAATCAAGCTGAGGGTTTCAGGTCACAGTTATGAGAGCAATTAAATAGGGAGAATCAATGTTTTTAGCTGGCTGAGAATTTAACAGCTGGACCAAGAATGGTAGATACCATGAACTTTCCACAACACCTGTTGTCCATGGAAAATGCAAGTAACCAACATTTTTTAAACTGTAAGCTGAATTTATTAAAATTATCTTTTGTTATCTCCCAGATTAAGTATTGCTGTGTTAATTTCTCCAGTTTCTGCTTCTATGCCCTTTCTGTAATTTATGTTTAACTCTTGCAATTTGCACAGAGCAATACTCATCTTTTTGACTATCCCAAACACTTTATATGTGACAGCACTTTGGTATATGCATTGGGTTCTGAGTCTTTTAATATGATATCCTGTACAACAAGTAAATTAATTCTATGTTGGGAAAGAGTTTTCATATTAATCAACTTTCACTGACTGTAATAATTGACAACCAACTGTAACTTCTTAATGGCAAAGGAAGGGGAGGCAAAAGTCTTAAATAAGCAATAAATGCAATAATTCATTATGACAATTGTATGACATCTTTTACTTTTCTTTGCAGGAAATATTTGTGTCTGGGTGTGAATGAGGTTGCACGTGCTGTTGAGGGTGGGCACATTCTATCTGTGCTACTTGAGAAGGATGTTGATCCACAGTTTATGGTATCACATATAGGAACTTTGTGTGCAGTTCACAATATTCCATGCATTGTTGTGTCAGGCCTGAGAAATAGGACAAGCAGAGCATTTGGATTTCCATGCATATGTCTTGGAGTGAAGGTAGAGCATAAGAAAAATGAAAGCTTTATATTGATTGCTAATTTAACTGCTGTAATTTATTAATCTTTCATATTATCGTCACCAGTTTCATAATTAAATTTTACTACAAAGAGACACTTGATCTGATTTTGTTGATTACTGGTTTGCAGCAAATTCCTTAGGGTTGTAAGTAGCCAAGCAATGTTCCATACAAATTACCGCAGAAAAACAGTAGCTGAGCTGTAGAAAACATTTAAATTTAAGATACTGAGAGGAATTATTGCATATCTGTTACTTTCCATAAGATAGCTCTGCTTCCAGATTGGTGTTAAATGATCACCTGTGGGCATTCAGGCATTTTTGCTTCATTGAGGTTCAGTAAATCTGTTTCAGAAGCTGGCTGGTTGTCAATATCACCAGTTCTCTATTAATATAAGCTCTGTATAAGTGCTTTAGCAACTGTTGGTGGGTGTTGTGTTATGGTTTTCACTCACCGGTGGTGAGAGTATGGGAGAAACATCTGATAAAGACGCCTTTGACTGTGCATGTGTGTTTGGTGGATGGCTATTGAGGGAAATAACCAATAGTATTAAACCTCTGGAGCTCCTTTTGTGCCCTGTTGTATTGGGCTAACTCATGTTAGACTTTGTACATGTTGGCTGTTTCTTTAGCTGCTCTTGGGTCCAGAATTGAAGCCTTTAAATTCTGTATCTAAAACTCGAAGTAGAATAGGCATAGTACAGATGAACAGAATGTCTTGGAGTTCAGAATCTGTTGGAAAATGGTAGGAGGAAACTTTCAAAAGAAATCCTTATTCTGCATACATGAGGAGTTAACGGGATAAAGTGCACACTAAAATTTGTAATAAGAAATTATTTTATGGTAATCCCTGTACTAAACATTAAAATACTCAACAGCCTGCATTGCTTCGTTAAAGGGAAGAAACTGGTAACTGTTCTAGCCTTCTGACTCTGAGGATGAAACCATAGAGGCACCAGAGATTCTCATTGTGTGTCAGCTCCAGGAATTACTGGCATTGGTGTGATCATCGTGTCACACAGCTATTACACCAGAAGAAACTAAATATCAGCCAACTAACATATAGGTATTTTAATTGTACGATATAAACTGCTCAATCTTCTTGTTGTTATGATTGGTGCCAATCTCCACATGTTGCCATAAGTATGTGGCTACAGAGCGATGTTACTTCTCTCTTCCCATGAACCATTCACAAGTGGAACCGAAAAAGGGGGGAGAGGGAAGTGGCAGTTGTACAAAAAATACCCATCTCCACACACCACGGGATGGCTTGTGGAATATAGATATAAAAATATCATGGACCTTATTTACTCAATATGGATCTGGAGTCCCTCTAATTGTACAAAATGATCTCCTCCTCCTCCTCCTCCTCCTCCTCCTCCTCCTCCTCCTCCTCCCGAGGTCACGGTCATGTGTCAGATCTTCATTTTTTTCTTTGCTATATAGACTTACCTCTTGGGAAACTGGTTTAAACAAAAGATTACCCCCCGAAAATCTTAACTGTCTTAAGATTCTGCCTGATGTAAAGGTTGGTTATTAAACTGGAAGGCATAAGCGAAGCTGATACTACATGTTTGATTTTTTCAACTTCCATGAACAGTGTTCTCAGTCCTGTTTCCAAGGAGAAATACGTAGCCAGCAACAAGAAACAAGTTTACGAATTTATTCATTAAATGCAGCTATGTGATTTTCCTAAATAACTTCAGGTAATTACCATGGTAAATATTTTGAATACAGCCCTCACAGACCATTTTCTTTGCCAGCCTTGTACAGAATAGGAAGTGTTCCATCTCTAATGTTGTTGGTCCGAATGTGAAGCTTTACTCCAACTTTCCTTCCTTTCTCAGCACATACTGGGATTGTTGTTCCTAACACTCAAACCGCATGTGCAAGTGCAGTGCAAAAATGCTCTTTATAAAATGCAGTCTTCAGCATTGAAATGACACAAGTAATTGAGTCTTTCAAGATTATAGAGAAAGTAAAATAAGCATTGTGTATCTTTGTAGTTTGGTTGTTGTATTCTCCAAATAAGAAGAAACATTTAAACAAAATTAAGGATTTTTAAACAAAAAGCCTTTATGCTTTTGATATTTGTATATTAAATGATCCTGGTCTGTACTGGGGTTGACAGCTTGAGAGATAGCTAGAGGTGCAGTGACTTCGTAATTAATGGCCAACTGTCTTTGTCAATCACTTTATATGTTTAACTTCACCTGCTGCAGTTAAATTTTATTTTCACGTTTTATCTACATCTGAATGAACCACTGGTAGTGAGACTCAAAAGAAATTATTTTTCACTTCTCTCTTCCATTTCTTGTTTTTAAAAAAAATATCAGTGCTGATAAAACAATGTGGATTTCTAACACTTCTGTCCTATAGGCCCAGATATTCATAGGGTCTTGATGTATAAGATACATGCCGCTCTGACAGATGTGAAGTGATGTGTTGAAGCACAATGAGAAGGTCCTCCACTACCAATTATCTCCTTATACTCTTGCAGGAGATGTTCAGTGGAAATGGTAAATTACTGTACTTAGAATCAATTAATCACCGATATGACACCATTTTAGAGGGAAACAATCCCCATTTAAGGTGATTCCAATTGATGATAAGTAGGGCAAACCCAGTGAGGCATGTGCTGACAACACAATTTAGACAGTATAACAATGGAAATTCCTTGATGCAACAATACGTAAAATACAGGAGAGGCAACCACTCATTAAAGCGGACTGATGTATGGAGCATAGAAACATGAAACTGAAAATAGTACTCACAATAGCTTTCAAGTGCTTGCTCTTTTTCTAGTCCTGATTCACGCATACAACCACACACACTCCCATGGCAAGATTTTAGACAGTAAGTAGACAATGGCTAGAATTTGGAGAACTAAGTCATTGTGGTGATCTGTTTGGATGCCAACACAGTCTGCCCTAGAGTTTATGCTAAGCTTAGAAAATAGTGCACCCTTTGATGGACTTCTAAGTTCATGTCTATAATTTAGACAATTTGATGGCATTGTAAAATTTTGAGTGCAGTACATAAGCAAATACTTCCAACAGTCTGGTGAGAGATGGTGCCCACTACCATACCGAGGAGAGTAAGAAAGTTTCATAGGTTGATTCCCTCAACTCACATTGATCATGCAGCTCTTGCAAGAATGTGGGGGTTAATGCAGAGGATATCTCAAATTTTGACAGTGCTGAAGATAACTCTGCAGATGGGAGGTGAAATGAACCTTTACTGGAGCAAAAAAATTCAGTATTGCTTGATGAGACACCCTATATTTATTTATAAGAGTGTCTTATGGTATATACATGTGTGGTTAAGTGCCAAAATATAAAACAAAATGCTCATGCTTCAATCACTACTATAATGTTTCTCTGTGATTTGTTATGTCTTTCAAATGGCAGAAAGAGTCAAGGCTATACCACCTCCAACAGAATTGTGGTAGTAAAGCACTGTTCACCAGTCTGTGATATTGAAAATAACCTTTGTACCTTTCACACAATTTTGGATCTGTGGTATGTGATACCACTTCCGAAAGAGGCAAGGAATTCCATGTCACTGCATGGCTAGTGTAACCCTGCACTAGAGGTCTACCTACATAAATAAAACACAACTACTGAAAGTTAACTGCCGTGTTACAGTGCTCCAGAGACTTTTAGAAAACCTTTAAATGTAGGCTTTAAATGGAGTGAGTGCTTGAGAAGTGCAGTCATGGTATTATTAAGGTTGTATTGAGCATGTGGACTGTCGAAATAAGTGTCAGACAGTATTAGTTAGCAGGAATAGTGTATAGAACTAATATGTTCATTTGCACAAGACTTTAAAAATATTCACTTCTGATTTAGGCTTCAGCAACATTTTTGGATTACAGGCAAGTATCATTTCTCAGGAACAGTGCTTCAGTTTCATTTTTGCTCCAGCTGTCGTGATTCAGATACATCGGGGGGGGGGGGGGGGGGGGGGGGTAACCGGAAAGGCATCCGGCCACTCTTTATAACTAAACAATCCAAATCCGTTCATAACCACAGTGACCTTGTGCAGATGCAGGAGAGAGGGACCAAAAAATAATCCAGATGAAAGATGTTTGGTAGGTCTCTTATAAAAAGGGTTCTGCAGTGACAATGAGAAGCTGTTATTTGTTTAAATATGGTAGATACATTGTCCAATGAAACAGTTCGACATGGTGTGTAGAAATAGTCACAAGCCATCTTCTGCATAGATATTGATTTTCTTGTGTCCTTCAGGCACTGAATTTCTTTTGCAAGGTATTCAGGAACTTTTAAAATGGCCTCTGACATGATACAAACCAACAACTTTTTTTTTAATAAAGGCTTTACTTTGATAGTGATGGAACGGTGCAAGTAGGGGTGAGATTGTGGTTACATTGACTGTCAGATGTTCTACAGTGACTGTATCAACAAGCTGGTCTCCTGTTGGGAAATATGTGTATGGCTCCAGGGTGACTTTGTTGAAAAATAAAATATATGTAGGCATGACGAATAAAGATGTAGAATGTTGATAAAGTTTGCTTTACTCAAAAAGCTTTAAGAGTTTTCGCACAAAAAATTCAGAAGCATTACTTTCCAGCGTGCTATCGTAATAAGGAAAAGGATGAGTTATATAAATAAAAGATTGAGTTTTGCATTGTCAGCACTTTATGCGTTGTCTTCTGTCATCCTTCCACCCATATTTCCATTTGTTAGAAAGAGTTCTTGTGTTGCAATTAAGTTCAAATATTCACATTGAGCCAGTCAACATTTACACTGTTGATAAGTATGGGCATTTTCATTCATTTATTCAACATCAATAATTAAATTTTATTTGCCTTTTTATATTTTGTAAATCTTATTTTTTTCATGTGATAGTATATTGAGTAATGCCGTTTTTCCTAGTGTACGATGATTTTTGCTCTGTTTTGTTGCAGGTTGTCAGTAGCAATGAGGAAAATGCCTTTGCAGCTATGCATCAGTGTATCTTAGAGGTCTTCCATGCCCTTTCTTTCAGTAAGTCACCTACTGAATTACAGGCTGACTCACCAGTTTCTGTAGAAACAACACAACTATCGGAAGAATTAGAAAATGTCGAAGCTTTAGCAAAACCTGAAGCTGAAAATAAAACTGTAGAAGATGATAAATCATTTACAGCCTTTTATAGGTACAGAACTAGTACTAAGGAAAGGGTGTTTGTACCACAAGGACGTAAGCAAACAACAGATGAATTTATTTCCATTGGATCCACAGAAGAAAATATCACTTCTCTGCAAAGTTTGAAAGGAATTTCAGTAAATTTTTCATCCTTGGATAGAATGAATTTGAAAAGGAAGAATAAATCAGAGAATCAGTCAGGAATCAATGACTTTGGTGTGGAGTACAGATTGCATGAAATAAAACGGATACGACCAAATCCAGATAAAAAGAAGAAACTGAAAGTAAAAAAAATAAAAACAGTAAACTAATAAACTAGTTTCAGTTTGTCCTTTCACATCCTTGACAACTTAAAATGCCATGATATTTCTGCACTGTATTTATTAAGGTGACAATATTGGACACATGAAGCTGACCAAGTTGTGTACAGTATTTACATGGGAGGCAGAAATCTTTAAGACAGAGTTACAGTAGAAAAGTATTGAAACCTTATTTCTATGAAGTGAATTTTCAATTAATTACAGAAAAAAAAGGTGCAGACTCTACCGGATACTTTCATCACATCATCTTAAAATTTTGTTTTGTTAAAGCATTATCATTTCTGAAGGGATTACCCAATGAAACAAATGCGGAGAATCTAGGTACAAGGGATAAGAAACAGTATGATGTATGAGAGAGTAAGGAAATAGCATATCTTCTCATCCTCATTTCCTTCATGTCCTGTATATTTTTAAATTATGAACCTGCATAATGCAGTATTTTTTTTTTCTTATTACTACCATGAATTGAAAACAAGTAGACATAATACCAACATGTGTAATACAGTAAAAATGTCACAAAAGTCAGAAGTATGATGAACTCCTTTTGCCAGATGAACTGGTGTTCAAAGATTGTATCGTGAAAATTCTTGTCTCTTTCATTAAAATATAGCCCTGCCTAGATGATTATAAAAGATTTTAAGAAGTTAGACAACCACTCTTTGTTTCATAAACCTTCACTGTACAATTTTCTTAGGCTACGATAATAACTATGAAATTTTCCAAAAAGTACCTACATCTCGTCAAAATATTTTTATAAAGTTATATGCTCCAGTTTATCATTTCTAACCATGTAGTGAAGGTTTTCAGAAGACACTTTCTCAAGAAAATTGTTTAGGAACATGTCTGGAGACTTGAATCAATCCACAATTTTTATAGCCAGTGTACGATTTGCAGGGGGGTTTGGGGAGATTCCCCCCCTCTGCATTAGACCATCCCCTCCTTTGGTTTTAGTTTATGCATCACAACCTGGGATGTTTATTTCCCATGCACTGGAGTAAAACTTATATAATTTAAATTTGTGGAGCCGAACACTGAAAGTTTTTAATACAGTCTTACTATTAATATGTTTGCTTATTAATTTTGAAAAAAGTGTTATGTAGTAGTGAAGCATTTCAAAACATTTAGAACTAAATCATCATTCGCATGTTGTTGTTGTTGCTTTCGTCTAAGGTACGTCATCTGTTTACTTGCGAGCTTGAGAGGGAAGTAGTGTGGCAGTCATACCGCAGCAGTCGTACCGCAGAGGGGTAAGCTAGTGGCTGAAATTCCCACCCCGGGCCCTGACACAGGATGGTGACCGGCCCGGTACCTGTACGAACATTTGCCGTTAGGCCACCTTTTGGCAACGGTATGGTGCAGACTAACACGCCTGGGACGAAAGCACAAAGTAGTGCAAAGTGAGCAGCAATACCTACCAGACGGGATCGGACAGTCTGACTTCACTAGCCGCGAACCACGTTGGTTGGAGCTTAACACAGGCTCCCCAGCATCGCGTACTCCAAATTAAATGGTGCTGTTCATTTGTTGCCTCGCGTTTGCCAAACACACGGCGATCTTCACACGTTCCCGCTTCAGTAGCTTCATTAGTGAGTTGAGTGTGTCCAGGCCTGTAAGAACTACGGAATTTCAGGATGGCATTCGAACAAAGTAAAATTTCTGATTTCCTTAAGAGCAGTGCATTACCTGATACGTTTACAAACTCTGACAATCAGGATACTAACAGTGATGCTAAAAGAGTTAAAATAGACAGTGAATGTAGAAAAAGAAAACGATAATGATGGTGCTAATGCAGGGGAAGAGACTGAATCCCCGGTGACTGAAAACTGTCACACGTCTCAAGGTAGGAATGGGAGTAACAGTACTCTGGAGATTATAGTAGGAAATTGTGTTGCCTTATCACGTTTTCAAAACTGGCAAAAGACTAAGCCGTGGCTGTCTGTAAATGACAAAAACTTAGTAATATGCACCGTGTGTTCACAAGTTCGTGAACTGAAGGTGGAAAGCAGCGAACGTGTGCGTATCGATAACACGTTTTTAGCTGGTGTTTCTGCTAATAACGCCAAAAAACTAAATAATAAAATCGGGGACATGCAAAGTGCAAATCACACATGAAGTGCGTAGAAATCATGAGTATAAAAGAAAAGAAAAGTTTAGAAAAATGCGTGAGTGAAAGTGAAAAGTTGTGGGGAAAGCCGCATCAAGAAAAAGTAATCACATCTGCTTCATTGTTCAGATCTGAATATGTAATAGTTAAACAGAAATTATCATTCAAATAGTATCCTGCAGTAATCAAACTACAAAAGCTTAATGGTTTATCAGTCGGTAATATGCTTCATTCTGACCATGCATCCCGAAATATCATTATGTCTGTAGGAGAAGAAATGGAAAAGAATCTTGCTCACTTCCTTGTAGAATCGGGTACAAACTTTAGTATCATGATGGATGAAAGTACAACGGTTTACAATAAAACTTGTTTAACAATATATTTGTTTGTCTTTTGAGGGAGTTGCTTGCAATTATTTTTTTGACATTGTTGAATTAGAAAGTGGGACAGGAGAATGCATTTTCAGCACACTGTTAGCAGCTCTTGATGAGTATAGCATTACAAATGATGTACTAAAAAACCACCTTGTAGGTATCGCAGCAGATGGTGCCTCAACAATGCTTGCACCTTACTGCATAGCTATTTACATAAGGATTTAACTGTCGTTCATTGTATGAACCACAAAATGGAATTAGCTGTCCACGATGTTTTGAATGATGTAGCAGATGTATACCATATACAGATTTATTTGGATTCCTTATATTCTATGTTTTCTCAAAGTCCCAAAAATCAGAGACTACTACAAAGTTTTTCACAAGAATTGTCCTCGTAGCTATTAAAACTAGGCCATATTTTTCGCGTATGTTGGGTTGCTTTCTCATTTAATGCTGTTCGAGCTCTTCTTGAAAGTCACAGTTCTCTTGTCCATCTTTTTGAAAAACTGAGACATGATGGTTCCTGATCAACTCAGGAGAGATCTAAATTTGAAGGTTTACTAAAACATCTCACAAAGTCGTTGCTTGTAATGGAATTAGTTATGCTTTATGAGGCCCTAGAAGTTCTGCAAGTATTATCATTCTTTATGCAGAACAGAAATACTTCAGTGCTTAAAGCAAAACAGGAAATTGACGTGGCTATAAGAACTCTTGGAACACTGAAAACAAATGACTCGCCACAAATTAGGATGATAGTACAAGAGTTGGAGGAAAAGCGCACATTCAAAGGGGTATTAATTAAAGAACCACCTTGTGATGCATATAACAGATTTCATACATTTCGGAAGAAATGTTTTCAGTCTTTGGTACACAATATAAAAAACTGCTTTGAGGACCTGGATTTCTTTTTGGATGTAGCTGTATTAAATTCAGATACATGGCCTTCAGATGATTACGAACGTGTGTTTTATGGTGACATGTCAATTTCACGCTTGTGTAATAAGGTGGATTTTAAATTACGTGAAAGCACATGTGCATCACTAGTTAAAGATTTTCGAATCTGTAAAGAACATCCTCAACACATGCCCAATTCTGTGAAGGAACATGTGAAAGCGGATTTAGTGCCGTGAATTTAACACTGACTAATCACGAAAATCACTTACAAATTCCGACACTTTCAAATCTACTTTTCATTTCAAATAATGGACCTCCACTGCATTGCTTCGATGCAGAAAAATTTGCAGCAAGGTGGATCAAGTCTCGACACCATAGCGCCTTTGACAAACCAGCAGGCAAATCCTCGAATCTTCAGGACCAGTCTCATTCATCTCGTCTCTTCAACTAAACTCTGTAAGTTAAAATGACAATTATATACTGTAGTACTAGCTCAACCGGCCACACTTTGCTGTGGCTTTGTCATAATACGATGATTTAACAAATTAACATTCACTTATAATTTCAGAGTGTTAAAATTAAGCTAAAAAAAAAAAAACACAAAAATTTTAATTTTACATTTTATTCATTTCATTTTAGTATCATTTGAGTATTGTATATTACATGAATCATTTACAAAGTTGTTAACTAACAACATATGAAGATTGATTGATTTTATAAATGAGGTAAATAAACTCGGCATTGCCTGAATGTCTCTACCTTCCCCTTATGTCCATCTCCTCCTTTTCCCACTCCTGCCCTTCTCTCTGTCCATCACCTCCTACCCCCTCCGTTACTCTCCTCTTCACTAAGGTCAATTTCTCTCCCCCTCTAAGTCAATCTCCTCCTCCCTTCTCTTTCTGTCCCTGCGACATCCGACATTTACATATTGAAAGCAGTAATTTGTGTCTACAGTTGCCATAAGGACAATGCTGAATGTTTTTTTGTAGTTGATATATTCACTTCCAGTATTCGGAGGACACATAATTTGCACATGTTTGCCATATATGGCTCCTATGCAGTGAGTGAAATCCCACTTCACTTCGAAATTTCTTGCTACCTTCTGCCATTCTTCAGTATCCTTTGGAATCTGAAAAGTAAAACATACTCATTACTTTCCCTATTTTTTCAGACTGATGACACAGTATCAAAAGATGATGGTGATGTAGCTCTTGAACATGTACCTCTTACATATGTCAAGCACTTATTTTCAAATGTTCTTTTTAGAGCAGCAAACTCCGAGCATTGAAACATTGGTTGCAAAACCTAGCTGTGAAATTGTAAATGTGGACAATAATAATTGTGACGAATTTGTTCTAACAGAAACAGAAGAGCTTGAATTAATTCAATTTTAGAAATAAATATTTTTAACAGTTTTTTAATATCGATTTTAATTTGCTTAAAAATGCCAATAAAACATTACTTAAATGAAATCAGTATTGAATGTTGCGTGCTTACCTTTATGTAATTCTTCAACACCAATGAAATAGATTCGCATAGTTCTGACACTATGAGGGAAATAACAGAATATGATACTTTAAATAAGTACATTAGTGACTTTTATGAATTGCCAATGGCTAAAAATCGTAATGTGATGGCCCATCAAATTCTTGGTGAAATACTGTCTTGGCAGTTGTTATCTTTCTTTATAATAAGAGGTGTAGTTAACTGCAGTAAGTAATTAGTCTTCAGTCGACATTCTCATAAAATTACTAAATAACGCACCATCATCTGCTTCTAGTTCCTAGGATACTATTTCGTGCACCTTCTTTAAATACTCTTCTCTTCCACCATTGTTTTCTCTTCCGTTGTTAGCTGCATGTGCAAGTGCCAAGTAGGCCGCCATTGCAATCACTTTATAATCCATTATACTGCAAGACACACATGTGTGGCACAAATTGTTGCTTTGGTATAAATTAACTTTCCGCATACAACATACGCCGCAAAATGTTGCCTGTTGTAGCATGCTACAAGATGACGCACGCCACATTTCCGTAGCATGCCACAATGTTGCAAGACATCGCCCCAGCATAAACGAGGCTTTAGAGCCAGGTCTGTATTGTATGGTGGATGTGATATGTTGCGTACAAAACTAAAACCTGCAATCAGATCCAAGCATTGTGGAAAACTGTGAAGAGGTGTCATCCTGCAGCAAGCTAACACTTGCCCACATTCTGCCAAATGGACAGCCGATGCAATAAAGGAGTTGAGATTAGAGGTGCTGGAACATCCAGACCTAGCTCCAAGCGATTTTCACATGTTTAGACCTTTAACGGAAGCACTACATGGAAGAAGATTTGAAAGTGATGAAGATGTCATTGCTACGGTGCAAAATTGGTTACAGATGCAACCGAAAAACTTATTTTCTGATGAGATAAAAACTCGTAAAACGTTGGGAAAACTGCATTGAAGTCCAGGGAGGTTACATAGAAAAATAACACATGTTTCAAGATTTTAAACATGGCTGCAGCAGCAACTGTTGAAATTCTTCACAATAAAGGATGGCAGCCAAAAACAGTTGCAGGATAGAATTTTTTTATTAAAATTCTTGACCAAGGTTTCGGTACATATAAATATACCTTCATCAGAAGTACATTTCTAAAATTACATCATGCACTGGAGAATAATGAAACAATTATGCCAAAAGGCGTCGTCAGTAATTAAACATGTTTCAGTTTTCTATCATCAGAATAAGTGCAGCTTTTCACAAATGTGCCTTTACTTTTTGAATTCCCCTCGTATACCTGTATGTAGATGATTTTGTAAATAAACTTTACGTATAATTTACTTTTAAAGATATAACAAGGGATGGCTTTTCTGATAGTGCATATGCGTGAATAGTGAGTTTCGGCATTAACATCTATTTATGAATAACTGTTTAACCATGGGTAACGCCACAGTCCAAGCTAGTAACATATATAATTATACTATCCCCCTAAGACACCCTCCCCCCCACTGGTAAAAGCACAAATTGCACATTGTTTATAGCTGTAGTTGTGGTGATATATCTACATGTAACAAAAGAAAGTGCATACTTCCCTTTTGCAATTAAACATAAGTCTTACAGTTTTTGTCAGAAAAGCACTTTGAGGGAAGATTCAGAAGCATGACAGCCGTTTTATCTCTGCCAAATTTCTGCAGCCATTTTTTTTGTTTCAAAGTTGAACGTTGATTTTCTCACTTGAATTCTACCTGTCAGTCATCTGTTGGCAGAATTCTGTCCTGTGGTTAGAATTTATGTCGTCACGGAATGTAAATCTTGGCACGAACAGTACAGCTGGGTTGCAGGCTTCTCTAAGGCATTACAACTGAGCAAGGTGTCATAGTAGTTAACACACTGGACTCGCATTGAGGAGGATGACTTCCCATGGAAATGCAAAAATTAACCCAGTTACCCTCAGAAGTTTGAGTGACCCTCCACACTCCTAATGACACATTGCCATTTCTGTGAAACTTCATACAGTGAGATATCGCAAGTAATTAAATTTTAAGGCATTTAATAAAGGGAAAGCACATAACCTAAATGGCTGTCAACACTGGCTAGTACTATGCAGTGCTCTGTGCACGCACTCAACCCCAAAGCTCTCTCTCTCTCTCTCTCTCTCTCTCTCTCTCTCTCGGCAGGAACAGTACAGCTGGGATGCACACTTCTGTAAGGCCTTACAGCTGAGCAAGTTATTGTAGTGGGTAACATGCTGGAATCTCATTGAGGAGGAGATGTCCCATGGAACTGCAACAATTAACCCAGCTGCCCTCAAAATTATGAGTGACATAATTGACTGTAAAATAATAAGTTTTTGTTGTTGCAAGTGACTTTTCATGCTATTGCTTTGAATTTTAATGCGATCTCTATGAAATAATCATTTTTTGACAGTTCCTGGGACTCAGAAGTCGTCGTGCAGATCAGTAAGGTGTTACTCAAGTAAATTTCTTCAAGTACTCAATTCCTTAATTCATGATAGGAGGTGCCAATGTGAATATTTTCATGAACATAAGTATTCATTGTTTCTTTGAAGTCAAACAGTTGCTGAGTATAACAAAGCAGTTTATGTATTCCCGTTTGCCAGAAACTATGGGCCAGTGTAACTCATTTGAGTGAAAGCCATTAGAAGGTGCCTTGTGACTGCTTATTAAGCACTGTACCTGATTCGCTTTGCATTTGACATAGCCTTTTAAATCATATTTACTGACCCTGTGAATTTCGAAAGAGGAAGCACTATCATAACTGAAACTAGAATGAAATTTTCACTCTGTAGTGGAGGGTGTGGTGAAACGAACCTTCCTGACAGAACTGTTTGCCGGAATGAGGCTTGAACTTGGGGTGTTTGCCTGTCACGTGCTAGTGCTCTACTAACTAACCTACCCAAGCTAGAGCACTTTGCCCACGAAATGCAAGGGTCCTAAGTTCGATTCTTGGTCCGGCACACAGTTTTAATGTGCTAGGAAAGTTCATAACTCAAACTGATTATAAATTGTTCATGCATTTCCACCAGCACATCTTATAAAGCAATCCAAATGGACACAGAATTCCATTGGCAGTTTAAACTTTGCTTTTGCCCAACTATACCATGATTGCTGATCTGAGAAGAGAATAAAATCTTTGAAATGTGCTGATACAGAGGAGTGTTGAAGATTATATGGGTAGACAAATTAGCTGATGAGGTGGTACTGAATTCATTTGGTGAGGCAGAAAGAAATTCTATGGCACAACCCAACTAAAAGAAGGGGTCAGTTGATAGGACACATCCTGAGACATACCTTTGCCAAAGGCAAGGATTGTCACCTCTTTCATGAGTCCACTACCAATTTGTAATTTGGCTCTTCGTTGCTAGTCTAGGGAAATTTTTTAAAAATTCTTTTACTTTTGCGTTTTAGGTACACATCAAAAATTTGACTACTTCTGGCTAATGCATGACCCACAGTTCCTATACAAAAGTCGTCCTTCACTCTGATGTTTTTATAGTATTTTAAAAAATTTTTACAACCTTCTCCCCTTGTTTGCTTTTATGTATTTTCCCCATATAGGAATTCTGGAGATGCCTCAAAAAGGCAAAACATATCATTAAAGCTTATGCTGTTTTTGGAACTTCAACTGTTTTTTGCTACTGAGTTCACTATGTTTAATCCACACTACTTCAATAGCATGGTGCATAGATGCACACTCCTGCCCATGGCCCTCTGTACGCGCTGCTTGGCAACAATGTGGCATATGCTGATGCATTGTGCTTTGTGACAACTTGGGAGGCTGGAGAGCAGGCAGACGCGTGAGGGCAGTCAATATTATTGCTTGTACAGCAGCTTACTTACTCACCATCACTTAATCATAGTAAAACTACTCGTATGTGATAGCACCTGTGGCTAACAGCTTGTGTTTAATATAAAGTTGTGTGGCAAGATGGGTTGGGAGACCCCAAGGGGCAGGTTCAGCAACCTAACTGGAAAGGTGTTTCCTATTGTTCACACACACACACACACACACACACACACACACACACACACACACACACACACAGGCACTTCTTTGCCGAAGTGTAAGATCTGATACATTTAGAGGACTGTGTGTGTGTGTGTGTGTGTGTGTGAGAGAGAGAGAGAGAGAGAGAGAGAGGGGGGGGGGGGAGGGGGGGTAATGTTCATGTTGTATGATAATGAGAGAAGGGAGAGGGTAGCCTACTCCTATCCAATAGCACCAAGGGAACAGCCAAGCTTATCATTCCCATCTGACAAAAAATGGAAAAGCCACATGATTAAAACAAGTGAGCAGAGAGCAAACTGTGGACCCTTGCAAAATTACACTGAAGAAAAGGAATTGTTCACTCTTTGTCTGAATTCTTCTTACCACCTGTATATCAAACCTCTAATGCTACTTGAAAGTAAAATGCTTAGATAAGTGGCTGTTTCTCAGACACATTGGACTCATCATCAGACTCATTTTAATTGGAAACCACTAGAAAACATGTCTGTTGGAAGAGAGTAGCCAACCCTATAGACACCATCACAACGAAGAGAGTAGCCAACCCTATATACACCATCACAACCTTGTACCTATCTAAAGATTTGGCTCCATGTTTATGCAGGTAACTACGTAACAGAAAGAGATTTAGTTTTAAGACTATATAGCCTTTCCCCCCCCCCCCTCCCTCCCCTCCCTCTACCATAATCTTGGCAGATACAACAACATCATTTGTGTCATAAATGTTGCAGTGCACCAACTTTTTGTTCAATAGCTGAGTTTCAAGATTTAGTGATACTGAGTGATTTTACATCAGCCCTTTAAGCTATACTGTCATATGATCATCTGAAAATAACAGCTGTACATACTGTAAATTCATTATTTAATTCTGTGGACACAATCTCATTTTGGAATGAGGTGACAGAACAGGTAGCTAAGAATGGCGCTTAAATGAAACCAACAATGTGTCCTGCAGTGGTGTACTACTATAAAAAGGCTATAAATGAAAATATTCTGATTGTATCTAATATCTTGCTTGGAATCAAGAAACTGGAAGTCTTGTTTCATAACGAAGGAGGTTTTTTCAGTATAGCCATGAAGCAAAACAGTGGCATCAGTGACATTACAGGTCATCATCATCTTGTCAAGTACTTGACACAGACTTGATATACATCCAACGCACAGAAAACACTTATGAACTAGCATCACTTCTTAACTTGTGAAAATCGAAACAGTGGGAAACATTGTATTGGGAAGCGTATAAAGAAACGCCAGTACACTAATGTTAAGGTCTTTGAATCCTGCACATGCTGTAATTTCAAAGCAATAAATATTCTTGCTGTAGGGTTTTTGTAGTGTCCTTTCTTGTGGATGTATAAATAATAATAATAGTAACAAAGAGATAGATGGGCTGGCCAGTACTTACCTCAGCTCAGTACAGCCGATAGATACACATAAAACAGAACTGAAAATTTACATTCCTAGCTTTCGGAACTTTGTTCCTTCATCAGGGAGGGGAGAGGGGAAAAAAGGGAAGAAGGGAAAGTGGATTCAGTTACTCACAACCCAGGTTATGAAGCAACAGGGAAAGGTAAACAGGGAGGGTAGCAAGGATGGAGGCATGGTTGTCAGAGGGAAGCCAAAGATATTCTACTGTAAGTACTGTGCCAGCTTCAAACCAAAGAGGATGCATACAGAAGTAAAGAGGTATATAGTATAAAGATAAACACAACTATGTAGGATGAAAAGATGCGTGAATGGCTAAAGAGGAAAGGGAAAGAGGAGAAGACTGAAGAGTGAATGGGGGTGAGGTGGTTTAACGTAGGTTCAGTCCAGGGGGATGGCGGGATGAAAGGATGTGTTGGAGTGCAAGTTCCCATCTCCGCAGTTCAGAGGGACTGGTGTTGGGTGGGAGAAGCCAAATGGCACATACGGTGTAGCAGGTTCCTAGGTCCCTAGAATTATGCTGGAGGGCATGCTCCGCTACTGGGTATTGGGCATCTCCTAGGCGGACAGTTTGTCTGTGTCCGTTCATGCGCTCAGCCAGTTTGGTTGTTGTCATGCCGATGTAAAAGGCTGTGCAGTGCAGGCATGTCAGTTGATAAATGACATGTGTGGTTTCACACGTAGCCCTGCCTTGAATTGTGTATGTTTTACCAGTAGCGGGGCTGGAGTAGGTGGTTGTGGGGGGATGCATGGGGCAGGTTTTGCAGCGGGGTCGGTTACAGGGGTAGGAACCGCTGGGTAGAGAAGGTAGTCTGGGAATATTGTAGGGTTTAACAAGGATGTTACGGAGGTTAGGGGGGCGACGAAAGGCAACTCTGGGTGGTGTGGGGAGAATTTTGTCAAGGGATGATCTCATTTCAGGGGTTGACTTGAGAAAGTCATATCCCTGGCGGAGTAATTTGTTGATGTTTTCGAGGCCAGGATAATATTGGGTGACAAGGGGGATGCTTCTGTGTGGTCTGGGGTAGGAACATTGTTGTTGGATGGGGAGGAATGTATTGCTTCCTCCCCATCCAACAACAATGTTCCTACCCCAGACCACACAGAAGCATCCCCCTTGTCACCCAATATTATCCTGGCCTCGAAAACATCAACAAATTACTCCGCCAGGGATATGACTTTCTCAAGTCAACCCCTGAAATGAGATCATCCCTTGACAAAATTCTCCCCACACCACCCAGAGTTGCCTTTCGTCGCCCCCCCTAACCTCCGTAACATCCTTGTTAAACCCTACAATATTCCCAGACTACCTTCTCTACCCAGCGGTTCCTACCCCTGTAACCGACCCCGCTGCAAAACCTGCCCCATGCATCCCCCCACAACCACCTACTCCAGCCCCGCTACTGGTAAAACATACACAATTCAAGGCAGGGCTACGTGTGAAACCACACATGTCATTTATCAACTGACATGCCTGCACTGCACAGCCTTTTACATCGGCATGACAACAACCAAACTGGCTGAGCGCATAAACGGACACAGACGAACTGTCCGCCTAGGAGATGCCCAATACCCAGTAGCGGAGCATGCCCTCCAGCATAATTCTAGGGACCTAGGAACCTGCTACACCGTATGTGCCATTTGGCTTCTCCCACCCAACACCAGTCCCTCTGAACTGCGGAGATGGGAACTTGCACTCCAACACATCCTTTCATCCCGCCATCCCCCTGGACTGAACCTACGTTAAACCACCTCACTCCCATTCACTCTTCGGTCTTCTCCTCTTTCCCTTTCCTCTTTAGCCATTCATGCATCTTTTCATCCTACATAGTTGTGTTTATCTTTATACTATATACCTCTTTACTTCTGTATGCATCCTCTTTGGTTTGAAGCTGGCACAGTACTTACAGTGGAATATCTTTGGCTTCCCTCTGACAACCATGCCTCCATCCTTGCTACCCTCTCTGTTTACCTTTCCCTGTTGCTTCATAACCTGGGTTGTGAGTAACTGAATCCACTTTCCCTTCTTCCCTTTTTTCCCCTCTCTCCTCCCTGATGAAGGAACAAAGTTCCGAAAGCTAGGAATGTAAATTTTCAGTTCTGTTTTGTGTGTATCTATCGGCTGTACTGAGCTGAGGTAAGTACTGGCCAGCCCATCTATCTCTTTGTTAGTATTTGTTTCACATCTTATATGAGATTTTCCATTAATCATTAATAATAATAGTAATAATACTTGTTTTGTAAATAAAACTGCCTTTTGCTGCTGCTACTTAATTTGTTTATCCCATCGCGTTTCACCTTATCTTGTTCTAAGGCATCATCAGTGGGCTCTACAACAATGCTTTTTGTTTCGTTTAGATTATTAAACAGCTCGTGTCGTGATTTTTTGTAAAAAAGTAATTACTTACGATTTGCTGATCTGTGTTTCCTCACATCTGGTCTGGAGGTCGCACTATCACTTTTTTTACTGTCATATAAGCACAACTTTGTGTTCTGATCTCCTCCACCCTGTTCACCATGTTTCTGATTATTTTTTTGTGGTGTACTATTGTGCTTTTGCCACTTGATACAGTTCTTTCACTGGACACTGCTTTTCACAATGTAAATATTGTGACTCCATATCAGAAACATTGTTAACAGGGTGGAAGGTCAGAACGCAAAGTTGTGCGTATATGACCGTAATAAAAGTGATAGTGCGACCTCCAGACCAGATGTGATGAAACACAGATCAGCAAATCGTAAGTAATTACTTCTTTACAAAAAAAATTGTGACGTGAACTGTTTATTAATCTAAAAGTAACAAAAATGTATTGTTGTAGATCCCGCTGATGATGCCATAGAACAAGGTAAGGCGAAACGCGTATGGGATAAATAAAGTAGCAGCAGGAAAAGGCAGTTTACTTTACAAAACAAGTATCCATGGGATTCTGTATACAGATCGTAATATACGTAATAAACAGTTCTCAAGTTTTCTATATACACATATATTTTGCCATAAAGACTGATACACATGAACACTGCATGAAGTACAAAGGCAGACTGAATTAAATTCCAAAGATTGTAATTTGTGTGGTCGATGTGACCTATCAACGCCACGCAGCCTCCTCCCCTCCCAAGTACGGAGTACGGCCTATGAAATCTGAGGACGGGGGGGGGGGGGGGGGGGGGGGGGGGGGGCTGGGGCTGTGAGTGTCAGCGTCGGCATCAGTGGTGCAAGGCGGCAGGCGCACAACCGGAAGCTCCATCTCTGTCGGGTTAGCATGCGGAGGGCAGCCGCTGGTCCAACTTGTAATCCGAAAACCAGCGGGGGGAATAATGCGTCGCCCAACTCGGGAATAGCGGTATGAGAGAGGAGGCGGCATGTGAGCATGCCTTCCCCGAATGCTGACTGAGCTGTCCGAAGAAATGAAAGCTCAAGCACATGACGGGTCACACTCTTGTGGGAGGGACAAGCTGTGCACCATCTTGATGTTGAGTTCCTCGGTGAGGGTCAGGTCTGTGTTGTTGGTGAGCAGTACAAGCACACGATTATCTAACACCATAATCGACGCGGTCAGTTGGTACGTTGTAGTGCAAAACGAAGGACAGGGCGTCCGCATCTCTGATACCTGAAATGTCTTCAGAACCTGTGAATGGAGATGATGATGACATGCCCGAGGAACCCGCAAACTGTGGTGGTGAATTGTTGGACAGAGAAAATCCAACCGTAGGTTGAATGGGTTCGTTAGCGGGTTCATCAAAAGAACGTGCTCGGGCAGTCCGACTGGGACGGCAGAGGGGTTGTCAGAGTCTATGAAGGCAGGCTTGAGCATGTGTAGAGAAACGGTGCGGGTGATCTTTTATCGTAATGTCGAACATCATCTCGCCCCTCCGGAGTACTTCGAAGGGGCCGAGGTAAGGGGGTTGCAAGGACTGTTTGACAGTCGTCCCTGAGCATGACTTGTGAGCAAGAGCTGAGTGCAGTCAGCATGTAAGTGTCAGGTGGGGAATGGCTGACAGGTGTTTCTAAAGTGTGCACACATCCTTCTGATAAAGTCTGGGAAGGAGGGAGAATCCCTGGGATCTGGGGGGAGAATTAGTTCCCCAGGTAAAACCGGGTTTTCGTCGAAAACGAATTCGAAAATCGTCCCGTGTAAATCTGGTTTAAATGTAGGCCCAGCAACACCCAAGGAAGTGCCTCAGACCAGATAGTCGTGGCACCTGAGTGCAGTTTTAAGGGTGCGGTGCCATCGTTCGACCAACCCGTTGCTTTGCGGGTGGTAGGCTGTCGTATGGATATTTTTAATACCGCAAAGATTACAGAGAATCATAAAAAGTGCAGATTCGAACTGTCGACCATGGTCGGTTGTGATGGTGGACGGACAGCCGAATCTAGTGATCCAAGAAGAAACAAATCCTTTGGCCACAGTTTCTGCTGTGATGTTGGGCAAGGAGATGGCTTCCACCCAACGAGACATTCCATCTATTGTGGACTGGATATACCTGTGGCCCTCTGACAGAGGCAGGGGATCGATAAGGTCAATATGCACATGACAGAAACGTCCCAGGGATGTCAAACTTCCCGAGTGTTGGAGAGCTGTGACGTCCTATTTTGTTTCGTTGACAGGAAGCTCTCTATCAAAAGCGGAATATTACTTCTGCGCTGTAGAAAGAAATGAAGTAGTGAAACTGTGTCACCTTTGCTCTGTTGTAATACTGCTGAGACCACGATGTCGCTGGCGTCCGTAGTGATGAACAAATCGGCAGACGGATCAGGGTGGGCAAGTATGACTGTGTGAGCTAAAGCTGTTTTAAGAACCCTGAAAGCCTCTAGCATGGGTTCAGTCCAACAGACTGGTTTAACGCCTGAAGTTTGTTTGGTGGAGAGTGAGTCCGCCAGCGGGGCCTGCACGGTGGCGGTAGAAGGTAGATGACGGTGGTAGAAATTTATAGTACCTAGGAAACGTCTAAGTTCTTTGTATGTAGCTGGGGGTGGCAATGACATGATAGCCTGCACGCGAGATTTGGGAGGCCATATTCCGTCTGCGGAGACAGTGTAACTCAGAAATGTCACATAAGACGGATGCAGTTGGAATTTTTCGTTGTTTTCCTCGACACCATTGGATGCCAAAGTCTGGAGGACCTGAGATAAATGATCTTCGTGGTCTTCAGTTGATTTGCTGAAAATGAGTATGTCATCCAGGTACGCGAAGCAGAAATTGAATCGTCATAAGATTGAGTCAATGAAACATTGCCATGTTTGTGCCGCATCCTTGAAACCGAATGGCATAAACCTGTACTGGAACAAACCGAGCGGCGTGATGATCACAGTCTTTGGAATGTCTTCCGGCGCTATGAGAATCTGGCGATAAGCATGTTTTCAGTAAATCACACTGAAGATTGTGGCGCCCGATAACATATGAGTGAAATCGTTTATGTTTGGCATGGGGTAATTGTCCATGACAGTGCGAGCATTTAAACGTCTGTAATCGCCAAAAGAACTGTCGTGTTTGGTGATGAGGTGAAATGGTGAAGACCAATTGCTGTCCAATGGGTGTAGAATGCCTGTCTCCACAAGTTTGTTAATTTGCTGCCAGGCCGCATGCAGCTTAATGGGTTTGAGATGTCTAACCTTGTGTCTAATAGGAGGGCTGGCAGTGGTAATTATCTTGTGTGTCATTCCGTCAGTGACGGAAGAGACTGAGAGCTGCACACGAGGCTGAGTAACTTTCTGATGTGGAGTTTTGGGACGAGTGGGGTGCGATGAGGCGTAGCCGTTAGCACGAGTGGGAAAAGGCAGCACAAAAGTCACATGCTTATCACGCGAGTGCAGCATGCGCTTGTTTATAGAGGTCGGCTGCATGCGCAGCACAGAGCGGAGAGGGGCGCGCAGCGAATGTCTGTTGTTAACTTTCCCTTGGGCAACTGGTGCGGGCAAGAGAGACGCTGGCATCCCGCGAGGGACAGCGATGGCCACTGAGTTGCTCAGCTGGCACACAGGAGAGGGGGAATGTTTATCAACAAGTGGGGAGGCTGCCTACGTAGTGGGCGTGGTCGTGCTGTGCAAGTGACTGTTATTAGAGACAGTGTTTGAAACACGAGGCACTGTGCATAGTGGGCCCTTGGGCAGTGCAGAGGTCACTGAACGCGAAGTGTCACATGCAATGAATGTTTTTGAACCAACCTGATGAGTGTTCGAACTGTTGCTTGGCGATGAAGTTTGATCTGGTGAAGGAACTGCGGATTGCAGTTTCAACAGGGAGGTGCAGGCCGCAGTGAGCTCGTAAATGTGAGCAATGTGTTGTTTCAGCTCGTTGTTCTCCCGGCGGAGGTGCACCACTGAGTTGTATTCTGAAAGGAGGTTAGTGACACAGGTCACAGTCTTGCCCACGAGGGTGGAACACCTGCGAACTAAATCCCATGTTGCCGTAGAAACGCAACGCTATCTGAGTGTTAGACGGGTGGTGTAACACTGAACACTGGACTACGTTCGGGAAGAGCTTGTAATGGGACAAAAAATCCATACCGAGAATTGGTATGTCAATGTCGGTGATGTAGAAGGTCCATGGGAAACACAGAGAAGGAAATAGGTGCACCATCACTTTCACATAACTGACAGTTTGTAACGTTGATGCCTTGACAGCTCAAAGGAGAGACTTTGTCGAGCCAATGATCAAGGTATGATGGACACGTCAGCGCCAGTGTCAATTACGTAGACAAACTGTGATGAAATGTCTGTCACGTGTAAACGACCGCTTGGCCGAGGGGACGAGTGGACTGACTGCAATGTTAGGGGACGCCTGTGAAGTTCCCTGCAGGACTCGGTGTCACTTAGTTCCTGCGGTCGGTGTTTGGGCATTGGCAAGGTAACATGCACTTGGCCTCAGCCCCAAAAATCTTGTGGTACCAACAGCACGGATGTGACGGTGACTGTGACTGTGACTGTGGGGGAGGATAGTCCTCATTGATCTGTTCTGGGACATAAACCAGGACGTATGGAGTGTGGGCAAGTCTTGAGTGCTCGGAAGGAGGAGAAAGCGAATGAGTACTGCTTGGCGGCATAGAAGGCATGGAAGTGGAACGGGCCCTGCCCCTGCCTGCAGATGGCCAGTGAACAGGAGGTGTAGTGTCACACAGCGATGGGGAGATGAGCTGGGTTTTTCTGGCGCAGGAGCGCATACAGCTGATCTGCGATGCATAGGCGAGAACCGATAGACTCGAAAGAGTGCGGCAGTAGGTGTATCTGTAGGTCAGTAGGTAACTTGGCAGACCATACTACCCACAGAGTGACATCTGGCATCGTGTCTTCACTTACGAGTAACCTGAGGCGGTGCCAAAGTTGTGACGGAGTGCGGTCCCCCAGGTGCTCCTCGTACAGAATCTTCATTATCAATTCCTGTGGTGATCAGGCAAGTCGGTCCAATATCGTTTTCTTGGCGAACTCATACTTCGAAGGCAGTGGAGGTGAAAGTAGATCACAAATTAAATTAGAGTGGTCATGAAGGTGTGTGACCAAACAGTCACTTGATGCAGCTCGAAGAGCTGCTCCACCAGTGCGAACCATGAAACTGGATTGTCCTCGTATAGGGGAGGTAGCTTGGGTAGGCGGCTTGGAGGTGGAGATAAAGGTGGCTTCGGTGTGTCTTGGAAGGCCTGCAGTCCTGCTGCACAAAAGTTCATGCTGTGATCCGGCATCACTGGAGCGAAAATGTTACTAGCGCACACATTCAGAACAACAGCTGGTTGTAATGTGTCTGAAGAAGCCCAAAACACGATGCGGCAGGCACGGTCGGTACCGTGGGAGCGAACAGGTGAGCTGCGCGTAATGAGGGCCCATAAACTGGACCAGGAATAGCACTGACATTGTCCAACTCGGAAATGACGTGGAAGGCTGGCGCAGCAGATGCAGACAGTACTGCGGAAGGAGCGAGCAGTTGGAATCGAGGCCCCCCCCCCCCCCTCATGGGTGAGGAGGCGGGGGCGGGCTGGAGCTTAAAGTGGCAACAATGAGAGTTTTCCTCCGCGCACACTGGCCACGTACCCTTTGTGGTAGGACCATGAAACACTGCTGAAACCTGTTGGCGGTCGCAGTGTCTTTGTATGACGTTGCTGGGTGAAGAGGCTATGTTGGGTGCACTCTTACCCATGTGGTTGCGAAACTGGGCCACCGATCCGGTGGTTTGTTGTGGCGAACTGGGTGCATAAAAATGTCTGTTACTGATTTGTGAGGAAGGCGAGGCTGGCTTAGCTTGATAGTTGACTGCGTGTGCGGTTTGCACACAGAACTACTGTAACCAACGTTGTGGCGCATTGAGGTGAAGAAACATGTTATTTTTGAATTTATGTTGCTGACAGGCACAGTAATTTCCCCCTTCCCCTATCCCCCTTCGTCCAGGAGTGTTTAGTTTCAGTTGTAAGGCTCTTGACAATTTTTAGTGGGGTATAATGTTGAGGAAGTAATGTGATTTATAGTTGTAAAAGTCACAAAAAATGCTACAATTTGAAGAGCAAAAATTTATTGTAGAATGCATGAATGAATCATTCAGTCACAAACATTCCAAAAGAAGACACTTAAGCATTGAAATATGTCATGAAACACCTCACTGAATACACTGATTAACTACTTAACTTCAGTCTGTCCTTCAGAACATGGCCGTAACAAGTAATATTAAATTTTTCTCCTACCCTACACCCCCCCCCCCCCCCCCCTCCCAGTGAGACTATGATCACTCAGCAAATATTTGCAAATAAATAATGAATGTTCCGCATCAACAGACAGAAGGGGTATGGTAAAGAATATTTTTGTTTTTGGCCACATCAGTAGTTTAGCTAAGCTTCGCATGAGCTGCTTCTGTTATCCAGTACCTTCAAGCATATTCTCACTGTCCGTCAAAATAGTCTGTTGAGCTTCTTTCTCAGAATACGAGTACTTCTCCAGTTCTATTGTGCCTAGTGTTGGGTGCAGAGTCCTATACAACTCATCTTTGCAGTTCTTGTTTACTCGATACCCCTTTCCTTAGCTCTCCTTACAGGTGGAGAACCATCTGGCAAAGTATCTAAAAATTTGAATACAGCTTGAAAATTGATAGAGATATCACTGCAACTTTCAGCCAAGTACCTCAACTAGCGATAACAGGGGAAGATGATAAACAAAGTGATGTAATTTGTATGTACATTTGTATTCTGGCAGGAGCTTTTTTCGAGATTATTTTCATGTAAGGTTCAAATTTATCCATGTTCCTCTTTTTATACTCACCAACTCGATGAAGGGTATGCACAGTGTAGGTATTGTGTTTTGGATTATAGTGCATAAACTTGAGTTTGGAAAATGTAAGCAAGCATGGATTAAGCTTGATCTGTAGTCAATAGCCATACTCAATCACATTTTACTCCATAAAGCCACAACACAAAACACGCATTGTTGAAACTTTGTGTCAGGGTAGTATTGTCTACTTTCTCAAGAGATGATGTTAAAAAGAAACCTGGGTTTTACCTGTTCTTCATTCAGGAATCTCACTAAAAACTTGTTGCTGGTATATTTTATGGAAGTAGCCAGCAATGGTTGCTGCTCTCAGGAGCGTCAGCTGGTTTTCATCAGATTATTTCATAATGGGATTGTTGGACTTGGAAAAGAGATGCAATAGCTATATTGTAAAAAGTTCAGTTCTACTCTTTCAGCCTTTTTTGTACTTTTAACATGCAGCAGAATGCAATTTTGTTTATGCTTTTCATGAAATTCAATAGAGAAGTTAAAAGAGCTGCACTTTCTGACAGATATGACACACTGAATGACCCACTATTAAGCTGTTTAATAATGTCATATGTACTCCTAGTGCCCATTATGAACCTTGCATCCTGGTTGCAGACAAAAAAGGAGATCAAAGCACACTACCAGAAGATAAAAAAATGCAACACCATTAATGACTGTGTTCAGTGACAGCAGGGTACTTTGTGTGCATACTGAGTGGATTTAGTGGTAGTGATTCATTTGTCATAGTCCTCAGCGATCGTATGGCAGCCAGACTTTTCTGTGCACCCCCAGTTTTGACTCTGCACACAGTAGCTGTGCTAGCTGAGTTTAGGTGGCGAACAATGTTTGCAATATTCACACTAGGTTACAATCACGGCCCATTGACAAGCACATACTCCTGTTTAGCAGCTTCAGCCATTTCAAGTATGTCGCATTGTGAGCCCTCAGGAAGCTTGGTAGACATATCAGCAGACTTGCACACATTGGGCACAATGTAGCCTAACAGTGGCGAGTTGCTGCTTTCAGAGGTGGTCTGTGGAATATTCCAACATATGTAGACCAGTTTCTACTCATCCACATAGTACAGAGACATGTCAATATCAATGCATTGTACGAGCAGCAGTGGTCAGCAAAACATCATCCATATTGGTGTACTGAATCTGACTGCTTCTACTCAAAGTAGTGAGGCACTCTACAATCAATCAATGCAACATTGTTATCACTGATGTAAATAGTCTGCCCTGCAAATAATTTTCCAAATTTATTTAGAAAAATTGTAGAGCCTGGCATACTTTGCCATGTTACATTCTTTCTTTTTGTGATTTACTTGGTTTTTATTAGCATTTCATCTGGTTTCTTTTGAAATTTTTTTATTTTTTTTATTTTTGTTTTTGTCATGACAATAGTATTTCTTCACCATATGTCAAATGTACAAACATTTCTGCATACAATATTGTGGAACCTTCAACATTGACGTGTGAACAGTGTGTTTTCTAACAGAAATAAATAAGCTAGAACGATAAGAATTCTTATGAATCTGTTTCCCCTCTTTCTGGGAATGAACAAGAATTACAAGAGGAGGAAGGTGTGTAGGCTACAGCAGATGAGCTTTTAAGCTTGCGAGTGCGTTACACGGTGTCCAGTTACCGAGTATTTCAGGTAAAGAAACTAAAAAATAGGCATAGCCTAAATGACCTCGAAATATGTTCAAATACTTGGACACAGGGTGTCACTTTGAGGACTTGATCAACAAATAAGGCAATCCAATGAAAAGGAACGTTAAGGATAAGTGGGTACTTCTAATAAACAAAAGTAAAAATGAAACAGGAAAGTCTGTCACTGAATATCACTAATATTTGCAGTTCCTTAGCAATGATATTTAAATACTTTTATTTTTGATTAGATAACGAAGATTTTCAAAATACCCCATCCAAATAGCAGACCATGTGAGATCCAGTGAGATATAGATCAAAATGTTTGAATACCTGTCTTCCACGAGTCACTTTTTCAGGCTACAACCTAAACATTCAGTACTCTGAATCAAAAATGTGATGAAATAAATCTGTAATGAAATTTAAAATTGTGGCAAAAAAAGTAGAAAATTCTGCAGAAGGATCTCACACTGAAAAGAATTTGCAAAAAGACACTTATGGGTATTTGTTTTCTTTTCATGTTAGCTACTTACAACTATATTTGAGGTGCAGCATTTAAAAATTCCAGGCTTAGTTATTTCAGTTAATGTCATAGAAGAATACAGTTTTTAATAGTAAAAGGTTGCATAAGCAAGCATGTATTTATTTGAAAGTATGATGGAATCCTTCTTAAGGCATAGTTACTGCTTTCAAAAAATTGGTGTTCATGATCCATAAAGCAGCGAGTGGACTCTCAAAGAGCTCTTACCATCACAGACAGTGTTACAATGACAGTATTAAGTCTGCCTGGATAAACGAAACATTGACGTTGACATTTAACAAAACAGATATATCCATCAGAAAAATATGTTAAACTTGCTAAGACCTGATGCTTCCAGTTTAACCATTATCCAGTGCTTTATTAGAGCTACACATTCAGTTGCTATAAGTCCGTGTTACACAATGAATAAATGAGGGAAAGATGAAAAGGTTTAGGGAACTTGCACATATAATGAGGTTTCTTTCTAAATAGATGTGCAAAATGAAACTAATTATATTGAGCTCAGATGTGAAACAAAAAGTAGTTTAAACATTTGGCAAATCACAATGGGTAAACATGTAGCATTTAAACAATCATATTGTAGTAAAATCTGAAAAATTCTGACAAACGATTTTTTTCCACATATTTAGATCAAAGAATAATTCAAATGAGCTGACCTAAAAGTTGACAGCAACTCATACATCTGTAAGGAGGACTGATTGTTTCCAGAGTTTGATATCCACAAAAGCTTTTTCAGGCAGATCCATATAATTTTAATATTTCCTTTGTTTTTTTGTGTTGAAAACTGGCATTTATTTTATTTTATTTTTTACACTCAAGAATTTTAAAATTCGTATCTTGAGCACACTTTCAAATTAGTGCCTACCTTGTCACATAAACTTCTAAAAGAACTTTTTCATCATCTGCCAGTATGTGTGGGGGCTTTGGTTGAAAAGGGAGCAGGGAGTAAAAAGAACATTATGAAAAAAAAAAAAAACTGCAAAATCAAAATTTGTTACTGAGTAACATTCAGTACTGTAGAACTTATTTCTTTAATTCCAGTGTATGATATCAAAAATTGTCATCAGACTATCACTTTCAGTCTATAGTCTAATAATGCCAGAGTGGCACTGTTAAGAGAGAGAAAACAAAATTTGCAAAAAGTGCCACTGAACAAAACTAATAATATGGTGTGAACTTGGGCATAATGCGAATGGCGCTACTGGTCACAGTATCACAAAAATGTTGACACACACAGGAATTACAGACATTGCTGGAAGTGAGCATTGATTTAAATCAATGAGAAAAGCTGAAAATTTGTGCCAGACTTGGATTCAAACCTGGGTCTCCTGTTTACTACGCAGATGCTCTGAACACAGCCAGCTAGACACTAGTCAATGCAACTGCACGGACTATCATAGCTGCTTCCCTTCAGTCCCAAATTCGCAAGCTATCCACCCACAATTAGTGTAGTGCCCCTTGCCCATTATCCTCATTACTCATGGCACTTTGTCGATTCCCCCTGTTGACTGCAAGACATATCTCCAGTGTTACATGTCTCACAATAGTGGGTGAATGTTTGAATGACGTTGCTGTAATAAACACCAATTTGGTGTGCAACTTCCTGAACTGTCAACCCTTCTTGCCGTAAAGCGATGATACACACATGGTCTGAGCTTGAAATGATCCTTTGAAGCATGTGGACTGTTTTACAGCGTGCACAAGCTATATTTGCAAGTTCACAGTTAGACTGTGAAGTTGACACTTACCTCCATTACACAGATGACTACGTAGTGAGTTCCAGTCAAAAGAGAAGTTATGAACAGCTTTTTAGATAAAAATAGAAGGGCCTAGTGTCCTTACACTGTAGATTTCACCAAACTGAATCTCTCTCTTAATAATTATTGTTCATTTATTGTCATGTCACCATTCTGAAATGATACTACACAAAGGTGAAAATGAGAAAATTTTATGTTTGTTGCTTCTTTCTGAAGTCTCATTTGTTTGTACAGACGAAAAGCTTTTGTTCTATTTAACTTAGATTTTTAAAATTTTTGCTTCATACAGAGTACTAATTGTTAATTTCTGATAGCAATATTTGTAGCTCATTCTTTTTTGCCAAACTATCTGTGATGGCTGTTCCTGAACTCTTATGGTGCCACATTCATGCCAGTTGTGTGTGGCACACCAACCTAACTATGCTCCCCCATTTCTGTCCTTTCCCTGCCACCAAAAATTGTCTACAGGCCATTGTAGAAATCTATCTTCTTATTCTTCTTCTTCTTCTTCTTCTTCTTCTTCATCTTCTTCTTCATCTTCATCATCATCATCACTGTCGTCGATTTCATTTTCAGAATGCAAGTGTGGGAAATGTGACAAATGATTTGCTTGGCACTGAGAACACCAAACCATGATTTACAAAAACCACAATACCCTCATTTTAAAATTAAATTAGTCCTCACAATTACTGTTTGTAGGTAACCCTTCTGCTTCAGTATTTAAAAATGTGAATGTAAACTTACTCAGCATATACTAGTTTACCACAATATTGTTGCACCTGGGAGTACTGGCACTTCCATTAGTTTATCATGAATTAGCATGTAATCAGGGCTGACACACTATGCACAACTGACTTGAAAGCATTGACAGTGTGATGTGTTTTCCTGATACACAACTGCACTTGTTTACTGTAACCTTACCACACCTTTCGAACAGCCGAGTGCTGTTGGTAAAAGCTCTTGTGTTTCAAACCAGTTGATTGCGTTAAAATACCGTGGCGTTTCAAAGAGTGTCACACTCAGCACCTTCTGGCATACAAGAAGCTGAATATAACACCGTTCAAAATGTCACGTTACTTTTAACACTGCCACCCAGCTGGGTACCGAGAGCTTTCTATCGACAGCATTTAAATGTCTTCAGACAGCCTTGTAACATGCTCCTACTTTGTCATCCTGCTAAAATGAACAAAACATGAACAATAAAGCTCTTTCTGCCATATAAAAGCAATTTCAACATATTTATTAGTACAGATAACACATTCATAAAATGTTGTAGGTAAAATGACTTATCCATATGGTATTAACATTGTTTAACTGTTTTGCAAATGGCATATGAATACTTCAGTGTAACTGTCTAGATCTTTCACTCTTATTAGTCTTCAGAAGGTGTAGATTACTGTATGGGTATCAGCTGCTTCAAACTCATCAATTTTGGTCATTGAAGAAATTAGAAGTGACAGTTTCTCAGATGAATACTGCAGGTAAAAGAAGTGATATATATGCATGAAAGCCCTTTCTATAAATATCTGTTTCCATATCTGTGTCATCAGTTCTTATTGTTTTAAAACATGGATATATTATTTATGCACACAGCTCTTTTGACATCCTGATATGATTACCTGCAAATATAATACATGAAACATCATGCTCTCTCCATGGTTACCAAATGGAAATTAGTGGCCTGCACACAATGCACACCAAAATAGTTAGCAAATGAGTAGTTCATTCCATAAGAGCTAGCAATCCTTCCCCCTACCTCCCCTCCCACAGTCATAAAAAGCTATACTTTTATTCTGCAGGGGGAAGAAAAGGTTCAGAACTTTAAAGAAATGTAACATGAGAATTATGGTTCAAATATTACTAAAGCCATACTGTTTGTTTCACCATAACATTGTCTTTCAATGAGACATCTGACTGCCCTTTCTCCGCACCATTTGAGATAATACACAGTCCAGTTGTATTAATGTGACCACTACCAATGTTCTACGGCAGTGCGCAATAATCACTCACAGACGGCACAAGGCAGCTCTAGCAGTGAAGGGTATATAAAGTGTGTCAGGGAGAAGGGGAAAACACTGCAATCATTGTAATGTGGAAACAGAGCAGTTTATGTGATGTCCTAAAAGCAAAATGACACTACCCAAAACTGACACCAAGGCAACTGTGGTATATCACAGGTCGTAGCTGACCAGGGTGGGTGACAGCTTCAGAGATGTGCACGGGCCAATAGGTGCGCAGCTGTTGAGCTATAACCCTGGGTTCAGTGTGAGGGCGGGGGGTGGGGGGGGGGGGGGGGATGAGTAGACAGCTGTAGCCTGTTGTAGGGTTGTGTACCACGGAGGCTACAGTGGGGACGAAGCCTCTCCGTCGTTTCTAGGTCCCCAGTTCAGTACAATACAACTGTTGCGTAACTGACTGCCCAGATGAACCAAGAGGCTACCAACAATGTTTCCTCAATGACCATTAAGTTCAAAATGGTTCAAATGGCTCTGAGCACTATGGGACTTTACAGCTGTGGTCATCAGTCCCCTAGAACTTAGAACTACTTAAACCTAACTAACCTAAGGACATCACACACATCCATGCCCGAGGCAGGATTCGAACCTGCGACCGTAGCAGTCGCGCGGTTCCGGACTGCGCGCCTAGAACCGCAAGACCACCGCGGCCGGCGACCATTAAGTAAATGCTGATGCGTATGGGTTTCTGCAGCAGGCATCTGGTTCATACAACTATGCTGACTGCTGTTCATCGGTGCCGAAGGTTCAAATTTTCAGTGCAATAACACAACTGGTCGTCCACTGAGTGACAAGTGGTGGCCTTTTAATGTGAATCACTTTTATGCTACAGTGGACAGAAGGCCACTGGCAGGTCTTTTATTTATTTATTTACACATCAAATTCTGTAGGACCAAATTGAGGAGCAAATCTCCAAGGTCAAGGAACATGTCAGTACATGAAATCGCAACATAAAAGTAATAACAGATAAAAATAACATGTTTATGAACCCAAAAAAGTCAATCCGTAAGTTTAAGTAAACACAGTCTATAATATTAACAAGAATCAGCTTAATTTTTCAAGGAACTCCTTGACAGAATTGAAGGAGTGGCCCATGAGGAAACTCTTCGGTTTCAATTTGAAAGCCGTGGATTACTGCTAAGATTACTGAATTCTAGTGGCAGCTTATTGAAAATGGATGTAGCAGTATACTGCACACCTTTCTGTACAAGACTTAAGGAAGTCTGAACCAAATGCAGTTTTGATTTCTGCCAACTATTAACTGAGTGAAAGATTAAGCTAATATTGTCAACAAGAAATGACAATAAGGAATTTATTATTATTATTATTATTATTATTATTATTATTGTTTATTATTGAGAGGCCAGTGTCAAAATACCCAGACTTGTGAACAGGGGTCGACAGGGGTTTCAAGAACTTACACCACTTCTAGCCCGAACCATCTGTTTCAGAGCCAAAAATATCCTTTTAGAATGGGAAGAGTTACTCCAAAATATAATACCATACGACATAAGCAAATGAAAATAAGCAAAGTAGACTAATTTTCGTGTCAAACGGCCACTCGCTCCAGATACCGTTCGAATAGTAAAAATCGCAGCATTAAGTCTTTAAACGAGATCCTGAATATGGGCTTTCCACGACAGTTTACTATCTATCTGAACACCTAGAAATTTGAACTATTCAGTTTCACTAATCATATGCCCATTCTGTGAAATTAAAATGTCAGGTTTTGTTGAATTGTGTGTTAGAAACTGTAAAAAATGAGACTTACTGTGATTTAGCATTAGTTTATTTTTTACAAGCCATGACCTTAGTTCATGAACTGCACTATTTGAAATTGGGCCAATGTTGCACGCAACATCCTAGCTAGTGTCATCAGCAAACAGAAATATTTTAGAGTTACCTGTAATACCAGAGAGCATACCATTTATATAAATAAGGAACAGGAATGGCCCCAACTGTGATCCCTAGGGCACCCCCCACTTGACCGTACCCCACTCACAGCCCATGTCACAGCACTGGGAATAACGACATTTTACTGTCTGTTGCTAAAGTAAGAGGTGAACCAATTGTGAGCTACTCCCCATATTCCGTAATGGTCCAACTTCTGGAACAATATTTTGTGATCAACACAATCGAACACCTAAGTTAAATAAAAAAATATGCCTTCGAAACCTTTTGTTTAACCCATTCAGTACCTCACAGAGAAAAGAGAATATAGCATTTTCAGTTGTTGAATGACTTCTAAAACTGAACTGTACATTTGATAGCAAATCGTGTGATATAAAATAATCAATTATCCTTACATACATAGCCTTTTCAATAACTTTAACAAACACTGATGGCATAGAAATAGGTCTAAAATTCTCTACATTATACCTTTCTCCTCTTTTACAAAGCGGCTTTACTACTGAGTACTTTAATCGTTCAGGAAATTGGCCATTCCTAAAGAAAAAATTACAGATATGGATAAATACAGGACCAACATGTGCAGCATATCTATGAGGGTCCTTAGTCTTCAGTGATTTAATTATTGACTCCATGTCCCCTTAGTCTGTATCAGAAAGGAGTATTTCAGACATCAGTCTTGGAAAGGCATTTGCCAAGAAAGTTACATGATTACCTGTAGAAACTAAATTTTTATTTAATTCACCAGCAATGCTCAGAAATTGATTGTTAAGTACTGTGCATGTATCTGATTTATCAGTAACAGAAATAATTTTACTACTAACTGACTTTATATCGTCGACCTTGTGCTGCTGACCAGACACTTCCTTCACAACTGACCATGTGGTTTTAGTTTTATCTTGTGAATTAGATATTCTGTTTGCATACCACATACTCTGTGCCTTCCTCCTTGATTGTGACTACTCCTAACATTTCGATATCATTCCCGCTCTGTTCTACATGATATCCCACTAGTCAGCCACCCAGGCTGCCTGTTACTGTAGTACCCCATTTAGAATGTTTTAATGGTAAGCAACCCTCAAAGAGCATGAGAAATATGTTAAGGAAAGCATTACATTTGTCATTTATGTTATCAGCACTACAAACATCCTGCCAGTATTGTTCCTTGACCAGGTTTAAAAAACTCTCTATTGCTGTTTGATTAACTTTCCTACATAGTTTGTAATATATGTGACATTTTTTTGAAAACAAAAGCCTTTTAGTGTTCAAATTTGTGCTTCATGGTCCGAAAGACCATTCACCCTTTCACTAACAGAATGCCCATCTAGTACTGAAGAATGAATAAAAATATTGTCTATGACTGTGCTACTGTTCCCCTGCACCCTAGTTGGAAAAAAAACACAGTCTGCATCAGATCATATGAATTTAGGGGAACTACCAACATCCTTTTTCTTGCACCGTCGTATAAAATTTATATTTAAGTCACCATATATAACTAATTTCTGGTACTTCCTACAAAGTGAATCAAGAACCCCCTCTAGCTTGAGCAGAAATGCTCTGACACCATAGTTAGGGGACCTATAAACAACAACAATTAGAAGTTTAGTTTCACTAAATTCAACTGCCCCTGCACAACATTCAAATAGCTGTTCAGTGCATTGCTGTGATATGTCTATGGACTCAAATGGAATACTGTTTTTTTCCGTACATAGCCACTCCCCCACCCTGCAAGGAACTCCTTGGAAAACAGCCAGCTGACCTGATCCTGGTATTGTGTGAAACATCTGAAAGCAAACATCTTGCAACAGTCATTAAAAGGTTCCGTACTGGAGAGCAATCACTGGATGATATCATTCTGGAAGGCACAATGGATCAACACAAGTATGCATCTACCCTTCGGGACCATGTCCATCCCTATATGTTTTTCCTCACTAGCAGGACAGTGCAATGTGTGACACAGCCCATAGTGTACGTGCGTGGTTCGAAAAACACCAGGATGAAATAACTGCACTACCCTGGCTACCACACTTCCCAGATTTAAACACAGTCAAGAATCTGTGGGACCACTTTGATCAGGTTGTTTGCACCATGGATTCTCATCTGAGAAATGTAGCGCAGCTGACCATGGAGCTTGAAGTCACCATGGCTCCGATCCCTATTGGTACCTATCAGGGATGGTATACTCTTTCTGTGTTGATGATGTAAAAACAAATTCTGATTAATTAATAGTAAGATGAACACAGAAATTGTACTTCAGTGCCAGCACTCCAACATATTGTTGATGTGGGGTATACCACTCTTTGTACTGTTAAAAGCAAGCTGGTTTACATGCCATCATTCACCTCATTTTAGTTGCTGAGTGACAATATTTCAGCTGGCTGCCAGAATGGTAAGATGTCTTAAATTATTGTTATAAAACTTTTTATGCACTTTTAAAAACACACACTGCCAGTATTTTGTGAAAAAGATCTAAGTCACTTTGTGTAAAATTTGACTGAATGAGTTCTGTACAAAACAAGAAGCAGTAAGAACCAGACTTTATATTTTATCAGTACTTGCTGCCATATTTCCAAGAGTTCATATTGCAGTCAGTACAAGCCCTATTAAAAATGGAAGGTTAGAGTTTAATGTGACCCAAACAGATGTATAATGTTAAAAATAATTTACATCCATCACTGTCCCTTGTGTGTGGACACTGCACTGGAAACCCCCCCCCCCCCCCCCCCAATCTTGTTATGACATCAGAGGGGACAAACTTACACTTATTGCCACTGCAACAATTGAGTATTATCACACAAATTACATAGCCTTTCATGACGGGTGAGAATACTGTCTAACAATTATACTTACTGAATATCCTTTCAGAGCTCAGTTGCGGTCTGGAGGTTGGACATGCATTTTGTATTAAATTACTATAATCTGTCCATGACGTGTTTCATGGTGGTGAGTCTGATACAAAACTGTGTCAAAAATTAGTTGCAGTCTAAACTGCTAAGATTCTCAGTACCCTGATAGACATTGACAGGGACTCTGGTACGCCTTCAGATTATGAAGCTGACAACGATTTCATGACGACAAATGAAAAATGGATCTCCTCATTGGGTTTAAAAGAGGGGATAAAATTTAAAACTTATATTCATAACAAACACGGTTTATGTGGACCTGTCAAAAGCCTGATGGGAGAAGGCTGTTTTTCAAAACAAGCTGGAGTGAATTTTTTTAACTTAGTTTTTTGAAACTTTCATGGGTGAGACGTCTATTTTTTTTATTTCATAATTTTTATACCATTCTCTTTTTTCAGTAAAACAGATATTACATACATTCAATTTTAAAAAACACTGTCTTAATTGACAAACTTCAAGAAATAGTGTGAAAAATAGGCAAGTGCACATTTATATTGTAGGAATATGCTCCTGTTTCATATATTAGACTTTTGACAGGCAGCACAGTCCTGATTACTGGGCAGTCAAAAGATTGACTGTCAACTCGAAGGAAGTACTCACCAACAGAATGGATCATATAAAAATGAAGATCAAAGGAGGAAGGGGGGGGGGGGGAGAGAAAAAGAGAGAGAGAGGGATTTTATAGACTATTGAAGGATTGGAATACTCCATCACATTTCAGGAGTTAAACGGCATTATTAATGAAAAATTTCCTTCCAAATGTATTTGACTTCTGACTGCTGTTTATTCTGCTTCATGGTTTCTCTTTCTCACTATATCCAAACCATTCTTTGAGGACATGAGTGAAACCTCTGCCCCATACTGGAATCTACCAAAAAGTATTTCATTAACACCATACACTAATTATGTCTGCATATCAGCACACAATTGCTATACATTGTATTTGCATTCTTTCAGCTTCGCATCATTAAGCTTACTCCATGTTATTGGACTTGACAGATCTTTTGTTTCACTAAGATGTTGAAATCCTTACAGTGGAACACTGAATATTCAACAAAAATAAACACACTTTGCATACAAATACTGTCTCTCCATAATATAATTTGTATCTTGTCTTCTCAGCATATACCTACCTTGAAATGTGGCATGTATTTCAGGGCATACTTATGTGAGGAATACATTCATAGAACTTTTACCTATGCTCGTGCTGGCAAATAGTAAAGTGAAGTGACACAGCCTCATAGTTTAAAACTGTGTGTTTATTTTGTTACCCCTACAATTATATCCAAATAAAAATAAAAATTTAGTTAAGAATACCTGTGCCTCCCCTTTAGCCCATATCATGCCATCCCCTACCTTTTGAACTGTGATGATTTTCAACATTAATGCTTTTAATAATTAAGAATGTAAAAGTTTATAATTTTACATAGTCAATCTTTCAATTAAAAATATACTAGTCAAATCTCAGCCAATTAAAAATGAGGTGACTGGAGAGAAGCACCAGTCATCACTTGTGACTCTTTTAAAGATCTAACAGATTACAACTGAGTCACCAGATTTTAATTTTTGATTACAATAAACGGTAGTGTGGACGCATCCCCAGCAATAACGTGTATTAAGAGATTAAACAACAAGCTAATGAATGAGTCAGCCACTATTTACATTAAATGTAAGACAGTTAATGTGCCAATATTGGTAAAGATGATACTATTGTGGGAATGATTGAATTCAGACAACAATGCCTTTCACACTATTATTATGTTTTATTTCTTTTCTTAAAAAAAGAACTTGTTAACAGACCTTAAATAACAAGGTCAGGAATAAGATACGACAATATATCTCATTATTTCACAAAAGTGAGTATTTTGCATCAAAATAATCCCTTCTTTAACTGAAGGAATATACAGTTTACATTTACTACAAAGACAAAAAGAAGAAACTATGTCTTTCACATGGATCAAACCATTTTCCACTTCAGATGTAAAACATTAATGATTCTTATAATACAGCGAAACAGATAGTAGTACAAAGTAAATTTGAAAAAGATGTTTTGTCTCCAAATCTTCTGACAATCTGTCAGTATAACCATATGCTCCTTCCTCAGATTTCACAGTTGTGTCACAACTAAGCTGCTTCAGCTTGTTCTCTCAGAGACAAAAAGCTAGCAAATGACCTAGGACAAAGCGCTACTTTCCAAATCATGTTCTCTACATATCAAATCATGTTAAATACTTGCTATTAATGTTAGTTACACAAGATCCACCCAACAATGATCTTCAACGACACTGTTGGTGACTGTTTACAGTTATTCGCTTCTCCAATTCCACCTCGGGTTTAAAACACACACAACTGTAGTCATTTCAATAACTTAATAAAAATAAAAATTCAGTTGTCACTGAAAATTAATTTCACTGCACTACTCATCAGCTAGGTGTTGCACTAGTTGACATAATGCTTTTGTGTTTCAATACGACAGTAATACGAGAACTGCTAATGTATTTGCACTACATCCACCTAGGTCACTAGCCACCAATTTGTCTGTAATGCATTATCAATTTTTACCAAAGTAAGTGTCAAAACACACATTAATTATTAAAACCAGACTTTTAAAATATTGTTGAAGCAATAATGGACTGAATGTATGGCAAAAGTACTAATGTACAGTGACATCTTTCATCTTTAAAAAAGCAGTACTTAGTCTCGCCTGCAAACAGTCACAGAATGTTCAAAATTCTGCCTTGGAGTTCATGCATGAAATTTGTGATTTAATCTGAACAGCAGTAGTTAGCCAAATAAAACTGTCAATCCAGTACACATATACTGAATCTAACACTTAAAACATCTCACAGGGAATGAACGATTGAATGAAATGACCTCCAAACTTCTACGGTTTTGGAAACATAGACAGTATTGCAGCACATATCTTTTGTGGATTTGTTTCATCTGGATACAACTGCATAGCTTTCTGGACCTGTTCCTCAGGGAATATTGATGCCAGATGGTAATGTAACCGGCGCCTGGCATCCTCCGTACCGGAGGAAGAGAACTGCTGGTGTGGTGGTGGCATGTGTTGTGGAGGTGGCCAAACGACAGATGGCACTGGTGCAGGTGGGAGCCACACAGGTAGATTTGAAGGTACAGGCAGAGGGGCATCACTCAAATTCAGCTGAGGATCAGAAGTCGAACTGTGGCGATGCACGTGTCGGGGCCCCGGACCCGAAGGGGGTGGAACGGGCGTGTTCCAGTGGCGGCAAGTGTCTGGCGCAGATGCAATGCGTGTCACACTCTGGTGCCAGGATGGCGACGGTGACTGTGATGACTGTGGCTGCACTCCACCACTCGCACTGTGGCGTGCTGCCAATGGTCGATGCTGTTGTGGTGCTTGTGACGAAGGTCCACTACTGCCACTTCCGTAAGCATGTCCTCGCAGTTGGAAAAGTCTTGCATCGTATGCAGGGTTCAGCGTCAACTGCCTCTGGAGCTTCCGGTGAAGATTGACACCTGATCCCACAGCTTCCTGTGCAGGAGGGGGGCTCTCTGCAGGCTCAGGTGCCAACCTCTGTGGCGGTGCAGGGAACTGCTGCCCATGAGTGCTCCACGTGTTGCCCCATGTGCCATAGGGAGTAGGTGGAGGTCCAGACATTTGTTGGTATGTGGCATACCCAACTTCAGGAGTCTGGTGCTGTTGTGCTGCGACATTTTCCACACTGCGACTTTTTGGAACGGTGCATCCATTACCTGATTTTGCTGACTGCTCTGTGAGAGAGACAGGAACAATAGGCGTTGGAGCAGTAGATTTAGTTCGTGCCAGAGGAATCTTTCGAGGCTGTGTTGGCAAAGCATCAGAATGCTCTGGCAAAGGAAGGCTCACAGATTTACCTTTGAGTTGTGTGCCTGAAAAAAAAAGAGAATAATAATTTTTCAGCTTACTTTGTTTTTTAACTGTCTGACTACTGCTGAAATAATGTTGTTTCTGTTGTATTGTCAGATCTTAGTGATTATTTTTCTTGTTTTTTCTTATCTATCTTGTCTATGACAAACAACAGTAGTGGATTACCTGTCAAATACGAAGATTGGACAGGAGAGAGGACACAAAAACTAAGGCTACTTGTGTATATTGTGGGACTTTAGACCAACAAGTACTATACCATTTTTGTGCTATTCCTGACCTCCATAATAAGGAATACGGAAATACAAATTTTAGATGCCATGCAGTTGTGTATCTAAAACTAAAGTCTGACTGTACTTGTGCTAGGTAATAAAATTTGGCTGTAACTTGAGTAAAAATTGCATGATTTGTAACAATCATTGATAATTACTGTCAATAGGCTTAATGATTGATTTCCTTGATGTTTAAATTATACATGGTGCATTAAAAAAAGTAGGTAACATTTAGTAATTATATTCCCCTTTTAAAGGCAACAAGAAAAGCATGTATCAATGTTGGTCCATAAACACTTTGCTTCTGAATTATGAGACAGGCAATTAAAGCTACCATCCTGTGTATATATGTACACGTGTGTGTGTGTGTGTGTGTGTGTGTGTGTGTGTGTGTGTGGGGGGGGGGGGGGGGGGGGGTTGGTTGGCTGGTTGGTTTGGGGAAGGAGACCAGACAGCGTGGTCATCGGTCTCATCGGACTAGGGAAGGATGGGAAAGGAAGACGGCCGTGCCCTTTCAGAGGAACCATCCTGGCATTTGCCTGGAGTGATTTAGGGAAATCACGGAAAACCTAAATCAGGATTGCCGGACGCGGGATTGAACCGTCGTCCTCCCGAATGCGAGTGGGGGGGGGGGGGGGGGGGGGGGGTTCTGCATAGACCATCTCACTACATATGTGTAATAACATGTAACATCAGCAGTAACTAACTAAGAATTCCCACACCTATGAAACCATTTACTTTTACATGAACAAGCCAGTTCCTATCACCCATCATTTTTATGCACCATATTTTAGGGCTCACCTCAAACTTCAAGGAAATTACATAATCCATAAACAAGTAATCTGGTTCCTTTCACTGCACTTAATTTAGAAACAATATTTAGTGTTACAGCTTTATCTTATTCAGAAAGAAAAAGAGAGATTTCTTCTCTCTTCAACCCACCAGGGCTGCAGTCACGACTCTCCATTCCCCGTGCCTGCAATTGCCGCTGAGCATTTTCAACAAGTCGCTCGGTGACCGATTTATGTGGAAGTGGGCCACGCTCTGGGTGATGGAATTTGCACTTGTTTCCATAAGTGCACTTTTTACCATATGGACATGGTGGAGGAGGGTCACCACGTTGCTGCATACGAAGAAAAGCATCCAATGTTGGACCAGAACGTCCCAGTGGGTCATCAGGTGGCATGAATCTGCAAAGAAATTATGATACAGTACCCAGTTGCATAAAGTTTCAAAAGACATAGAAAAATCAAAGGATTGTTTGTGAAAGTGTCAGTATATAAGACTGTGGAGCAATGAGTTTGAAGGGATTTGTTGAAGTTAAGATTGTGGTCAATCACTTTATAGTGCTGTGCAATTTCAAGGCTTATGTGGTATTACTTCAAGGTAAATCAAATTGAAAGTAATGTTCTCCATGGAACTTTCACAATAAAAATAATGTACTTGATATGGATCATCATACATTCCAAATTTCACCTTGTTGCATAGTGTGAACTAAACATATATAACTGAACATGGCTTTTATTTCTAGAGTTAACTTGGGTAAGAAATTTTATGGAAAGTAACAATCCATTTGTGAAACTTATATTACACAGCACTTGGATGCAAATATATTTGTTATTAACTGAAACATCTCTTTACATACCTGTCGTTCACAAAAGAATACATGAGAATTCGCTCTGCAACAACTTTTCGGTACTCTGGGCTCTCTTGTACCAGATCTCTGTAATTATCATTAGAAACAACAATTCCATCAACTGCAGATGCCAACTTCAAGATGTAACGATCGTCATAGCATATCAATCGTTTGCCTCCAACCAATCTCGAAGGTGTGAAAACGAGGCAACGATCTCTCTCTAGCTCCGTAAGGATTTCTTGATCTGAAAATAAACCCATTTGAAGAATCAGCTTTTGTTCACACATTACACATGGAGGAGAAATATTGGGTTCCAGTTCAATACTACTACTTAACTGGTGGTTCTAGAAACATTATCAATGGGTTAAAATCTTTTGATTCCAGTTCCCTTTGAACAAGAAGTAATACTAAGCTTCAGTTATGTATTATAATGGTATACTTCTTTACTTAAGCAAGTAATAAGCATCATGAAAATGTGTTGAACTATGACATTTTCAAAATCCTATAGTTTCTAACATTTCTACAACTCATAGTAATAACAATAGTGTAAACATTGCACCTCAAATACTCTCACCTGTAACTGGATTATCTGGGCGTGCTGCTTCTTTACGCCATTTTGGAACAAATACTGTTATATCTTTGTGCCCTCTTGCTCTGAACCAGTCCACACAAATCTTTATTCCTCGGCAAGAAAATACTTCCTTGTTACCATGGCTAAAAACAAAAATAACATTTTTACAAACTGAATTTCATGCAACACACAATTTTAAGAAATCTGATAACATAAAAAAGAACACAGAAAGAGATGAGCTATGCCACTGGTTATTTCTGCAGCTTTTGAAACTGTTTTACTGGTTCTATTCATGCCTCATGGGGGCAAACAAATTTTAATGATGATTTATAAATTCCGTGGCTGTCACATTTCCATACTTGAAGCTGCTTCCCCATTGATGTAATGCCCAAAGCAATATAACAACGATTTTTTTCAAATAAAAAAAAGCATCAGAAAACAAACAAAAATGAATTGTGTCACAAAAAACATGCAGTTCAAAATACACGCTTGTGCACACTAGCGCTGTACTTGAGAAGCAACGTCACAATGCTGATTACAATCTGGGACATGAGAAGTTGGGGGATCATACGCAAACCATGAATACATAGTAATAACAAATTCTTCTAGATATCAATAAGCAAAGACTAATGAATCTAATACAGGTGGAAGTGTCAAAACGGTCTTGGGGCTTGGGAGGGAGTCTGGATAAATGTTCTCGGACCAGCCCTGCTAATAAAACACACACACACACACACACACACACACACACACACACACACACACACACACAAAATGTCTCAGAACAGGTCTAAAAGGACCATAATATGCTGCATTTATTCTATATTTGTGGCCGAAATGGAGAGACTGCTACAGGAAACACTAAATGTAATCTATGAGGCACTGGAATAGATACCAACTGTGTCGAAATATGTATGGGTAAACACAAATATTTAACTATTTTCTTGTTAGATGGTGACCACTTTAAACAACAATGTGTTTCCTCCCTAAATCCTAGTAATGTCGTGGGGCCTGCAACTACTAATAATGGTAAATGCTCTGTGATGTGTATCACTGGGACGCGGAAATGTAAATGATGGCCTACTAATCATATTCTCTTCCCTACACGACTGTGCCCATCCAATTCCTAATGAAATACTGAAACTTGTCTTTTTTTTTGCTACGTTATCCCTTCACAGCTCAACAAATGGTCACAATATGCGACATGCTCATGAAGCATTAACATTCAAACGATGCTGCCAAATTTGCTGGACTTGCGTGACGAGGTTCAAACTTCATGGGACGGACCTCACTAGTATGCTATAAAATCAATGATAAGACGTAGGAAATGCTGCGTGAGTAAATAGGGCGACCGGATAAAGAGCGGAGACAGTCTTCAACTCATTCAGCGTCGTGCATGATCGTTTCGATTTTCGATCCTTTTTGTGGGTAACGAAGCTTGCCGCCTCTCCCTATACGATCTGCCCAAACAACGTCGAAATCTTAATTTTTGTCGTTGTCTTGATGGTTGGATACGCCGTAGAAGAAGAAAGAATGATTGAAGTCCAGTCGACAACGAGATCAGTAGGAGACGGAGCACAAGCTCGGATGAGGGAAGGAAATCGGTCGTGCCCCTCGCAAAGAAACCATCCGGGCATTTGTCTGATTTCCCTATCTCGCTTAAAGAAATGCATGTAGGGTGGCTATAATCAAACTTTCACTACTTGAGACAGAGCTGAGTGAAAACTATTTGCCGTATGGGTACCCAACTAAATAGCACTGACGTTCAGACTCTGCGCAGGATTTGCGTTGCTGCTATTGTTAGTGTCGACACTTCTACTGGTACGGCGAAGTAGAGTTGAAACGCAAGCATCAGTGTGCATTGCAACAGCAGTCAGTCAACACGAGTGTGGACAAGGTGAGCAGGGCCTCGCGCATCAAGCTGTTTCATCAAATCAGCGGTAGTACTACTACTCTTCGAGAGTATCGATGCTTAAAGGAATACGGAGAGGCTAGTTCCGCACCTAGGTTGGTGAACATGGTTCGGAAGTTCAAACTAACTGGAGATTTGGGAATTCTCCTGGAAGAATTGCGCCACAAATTGTTGAAGTTGCTGTTGCCATAGCTGAGAATTCTGGACGCAATGTGCGATCTTGAAGCAGTGCACGAGCTGTGACGACAGCTGAACATGTCTGAACACTCCATGGCCCACCGTAAGGAAAGTGCTGCGCAAAATTGTGAAATGTACCTCTAGCGCGACTCCAGGTTGTCGTGCATGCAAGTGATCGTCACACAGAGAGAAGTTTGTAACCTGGAACGTAAACATAGTAGGCAACTAACGAATGTTATCCCTCTTTTCCGGAAACTGAAATGCGTTTTTTTTTTCTTCCACACGTCTTTACAAATGTTTTCACAAAGTTTCATTGTCCTAGGATCATTCATTTTTCATAGGGGCTCTTTCAAGAAGTGGAAGTTTAATTTTAGTAAATTATTTTTATGTGGAATGTCGAACGGATCTTTTAACCGTTGTCGAGTGTAAAACCTCGCGGTCACAGCTGTGAAATTTCTGTAATAATACCAGCGTACACACTCAAGGTCACATTTATTTAGTTTTTATGCGAAGTAATACAGCAAAAGTTGCTGACACAGCCCCAAGTCTCACATATGGTACCTACCGAATACATACACGTATCTTTGGAGAAATTATAAATTATGACGACTTGGACATGTCTAGAAGCTCGTGCAGGCGCCTCAGGCATTTTTAAAACCACACTGTCATTACTACACAAGCGCGCTGCCGGAACGAGAGCATTGTACAAATAGGAACATTATGGGGCAGCCCAAAGATTAACTCAAACATCTCCAACTGGACGCTGCAGGAGCTCAAAGCACAATTAGTAATTCCGTACGTCACAGAGGAGGCGTTTGAAAACATGACTGATCGCCACCAACAACTCTCAAATCCGCTTCAGCTGACTGTAGGTTGATACTACCCGTGAGGTGCAGTGTTTCAATCACTTGATTACCTTGCAATTAACTCCATTCCCCGTTGTGTACCAGAGCATAATCTTTCTGGGAGGGATTCTAGCAAATATCAGAACGTTACTTCTTACGAAACCAATGTTGCTTTAGAAGTTCTCCTGAAAGAATTCCGCCTGCGCTGGAATCCCAAAACGTTGCTCTGTCTCATCCTAACTGCGAAGGATTCAAATACAAATATTAGATTGAGGTACTGTCGCAGTTCGAAATTAGCATTCGAGTTTTAATTATGAACATTAGAGATCGCTGACAGACTTACGGAAGATGCAATCAAATACTGTCGCAGCAGTACTCATTGGAATTTCCAGGAGACAACTGAGTGAGTTTTCCAAGTTCACGTCACCTCGTGACAACCACCAGTGGCTGCGCATTGGAACTGCCATGCCTCGACTTTATGACCAATGTAGCAATTCACAAAAGGTATTTAAAGCCATCTGAATTTCTTCCACATTTCAACGGTATCTTTCATTTAATAGATAGCTCTTAATGGAATCACCGCTGCACCGTTAGTCTGCAAAAATAACTGTTACTACAGGGACCACATAAAAGTGACTACAGAAAAAGCAGATGCCAAACAGATTCAACTGGAGGATCCTCAGGAAGTGTAGTCCATCCACGGAGGAGGTGGTTTAGAAAACCATCGTTCGACCTATACTAGAGCACTGTTCGTATGTCGAAAACCCTTACGAAATAGGATTGATCTATGAAATAGTAAATATGTAAAGGAACGCCCATGTTTCCTTATTAAGCGCGAAAGTGTTACGAAAATTCTTTTCGAACTACAGTGACACGCTACAAGAGCCCAAGAATCAACCAAAATCTAGCTTCCTCAGGCAACGTATATATCGCGGAAAAGATCATGAAGATAAAATTAAAGACATTCGAGCTCTCGCAGTGGCTTCCCAACGATCGTTCCTCCCGCGCTGCATCCGCAACTTGAATAGGGTAAGGTGGAGGGGTGGCGGGGAGGGAGAAACACGGTGATTAGCAAAGTACTCTCCGCCACACACCATACGCTAACTTGCAAGGTATAGATGCAAACGTAAAAAAATAATATCATTGAAGCGTGTGACAAATTTTGTTTCAATCACTGCAGAAACTTTCGAAGAGATGGAAAAGGCAACATACGTTTGTCGCTGAATTTGTACTAAGCGATGGAGAGGGGGGGGGGGGGGGGGGGCAAGTTATTTCTCGAGGAACGATGATGAATTATTACCCTTGTACAGTAACACAGACAATAATGTGCCAAGTGCGCAGGATCTCCTCCGAGACGTCAAGAGATAAATGAGATGCTGGCGAAACTTCACACCATCACAAAGGTATAGATTAATCTCAATATCCTTCTGCCCATCAGTACCGACGACGAAACGTGGGTGTAAAATCGATTCACTGCAACTTGCAGAGCTGATGTAGACCACAGCCGTATTGGGGTGGTCTTGCGCCACCGACAGAACTGCCGAAGCTACGTTCCCCCGCCCCCCTGTAAAGGTAACTTTCTGTAGTTCGGAGAGTTAATAAATTCTATAACATTTTTAGTATGTTTAATAGGAAAGAACCACAGCAAAACCAAATGTCGAAGATTTGATACAATAACTACATGGCTTAAAAGTTTAGTACAGTGATTAGGAAAGAAATTTAAGACTTTCAAAGCTTTGTTTTTATGCGCGCCAGAGTTTCATTCTCGCTAGAACAACAACAAAATACGTAATGCATAAGGAAGGCCAACTTTCAGTGGTCTTACGACACCACATGCTTTAGCAATGCAATGGTCAACCCTATTCGTGGTTCATGGAATACTGTCCCAGTTGCAGATTGCCAACAGAGGCAACAAAAATTTCATTTGAAATATTTCCTACAATTATTGATCGAACTTTAAGATTTAAATGCTGTCATAATCTACTCGTTAAGAGATAGAATCTAACGTTAAGCTTTAACACAGTGAGACAAGTATTGCAGTTACAAACTGTGTATATGCCTTGAAATAGAGTAACTCACGGCTCGTCAATAGCCACACTAAATTCATCCAGTATCTGAGATTGAGAGCACTTAGCGATTTGTAACAAACTTTACGCACAATTTCAAACCTTTCCGAAACTTTTTCTCGTTTCCGTGTGTAACGAGAAATATTTAACACATCAACTCATTCGTAAAGTAATATATAAAACCTGTCTCTTGCCAATCATGAAGTATACTCTGCAGACCCTTGTCATAAATAAGAGTGTCAGATACAGGCGTACGATGAAATCAAGTTTCCTAAGTCAGCTCAGAGAGAGAGAGAGAGGGGGGGGGGGGGGGGAGAGACGAATAAGACCTGCACCAAGGCAGCCGGACCTGCCCCACAAGGGGCCTCCTGGACAATAAGGCCAAACGCTCATTTCCATTTTGTAGACAAGTTGTACAGCACACGTTGATTAACAAATGTAGCAACTGTAGCGACTTTACTCACGTTCCGGTAGCGGACATGTCCAGAAACTATAGCTCCTTTCTGTCACTCTCTCATGTGTCTAGTGAAGGAAGGAAGAAGTATGACTGGGTATGACGTCCCGTCGACATGGAGGTCATTAGAGTCGGAGCACAAGCTCGTTCGTGTCGAGGACTCCGAAGGAAATGGGCCGTGTCCTTTCGAAGGAACCATGCCGGCATTTGTCTGGAGCGATTTAGGGAAATCACGGTGGGGAAGAATGAGCGCTGTAAAATTGATTGAAACGAATGCACCCGCCTCCATCTCCATGTCATTATCTGGAGACAGGGGTACGGGGAAAAAGCACGTAGGGCGGCATAGAAAGAGATGGACAGACCAGGTTAATAAAGGCTCAAATGGCTCTGAGCGCCATGGGACTTCTGAGGTCATCAGTCCCCTAAACTTAGAACTACTTAAACCTAATTAACCTAAGGACATCACACACATCCATGCCCAAGGCAGGATTCGAACCTGCGACCGTAGCGGTCGCGCGGTTCCAGACTGTAGAGCCTAAAACCGCTCGGCCAATCCGGCCGCCGTTAATGAAGGCCTCAAGGGAAAAGGAGTAATGTGGGATGCAATGGACAGAGAAAAGCTATACCAGGACAGAAATCAATGGAGACATATCGTTCCCAACGTTCCTAACCGGCCCGCTGGGCCGGCCGAAGTGGCCGTGCGGTTCTGGGCGCTATAGTCTGGAGCCGAGCGACCGCTACGGTCGCAGGTTCGAATCCTGCCTCGGGAATGGATGTGTGTGATGTCCTTAGGTTAGTTAGGTTTAATTAGTTCTAAGTTCTAGGCGACTGATGACCTCAGAAGTTAAGTCGCATAGTGCTCAGAGCCATTTGAACCATTTTTGAACCGGCCCGCTGGAAGAAAAGCCTGATGATGATGATGATGATGATACCCCAATGAAATAACAACAGGATCTCCATTGCTCAAAATGAGCATGAGGCGGATAATACAAGAGAGGAGTAGAAGAACTAAAGCACCTCTTCCGGTTAATTCTCATATATCTTTTTTTGTAATTTTTGCACCCGCTGTATGCACACTTGGCAGAGGCCTAACTCGCCGTGCCCACGGCACGGTTGTGACGTAGGCGTACTAGTGAGACACTATCGAGAGAAAGCAGTGGGATGTGTACCTCATGGCGACGTTGCTGCCGTCTATGACGATGGGTCGCAGCGGCACTTGCGGCTGCGCGGCGGGGGCGGTGGTGGCCGGCAGCGGCAGGTCCTCGGCGGGGTCTCCGGCGCCTGTCGCCCCCGCGCCGCCGCACACCGCCGCCCCCGGACAGGCGACCGCGAGGCTGGCGTCTTCGGTCGCGAGCGCCAGCGAGGGGTCCTGGCGCAGCTGCTGCTGTTGCTGGTGTTGGTGCTGCGCGCCCAGGCGCACCAGCTCGGCCAGCAACTCGTTCTGCGCGGGCGCCGGGCCCAGCTTGAGAAGCGCCGCCTGCACCAGCCGCTCCGAGTAGCCCAGCTTGACGCCGAACTCGACGCGCGCCGTGTAGCCCGGGTCGTGCTGCGCCTGCGCCGCCGCCGCCGGCTGCTCGCACGACACGTATTCGGCGAATTCGGCGCCCAGCGTGTCGGAGACGGTGCGACTCACGTCGTGGTGCTGGCCGTGCCCGGCGCCGCCCGCGGACGCCGGCTGCGCCTGCGGCGGTGCGCCGACCGCCGGGCCCTCCTCCGCCTCGAAGTCGGAGTCGTAGCTCGAGTCGTCGCACGACTCGCCGCTCGCCACGCCGCACACCGAGTCAACATAGCTCTGCGAACACACGACAGCGCACTCCTGTTAGCACGGCAAACCTGTCAGTGCTGCAGCTGCATCGCTGCTGCACCATCACAGCCTTCGCAATGCTGCGTACGGAAAGCTATCCGATGAGCAGGAAGGCGCGAGTCGTAGAACAAGGGTGGGACTGGCAGTAATGGAACCCCCTCCCCCAAAAATAGCAACAGCTTCCCATGGAGCGTCCATAAATGTTTACCCTCATTTCAAAATTAAATATTTATTATATTTATGACGATAACGTTTGTTTCTTGTTAGAGATCTACTAGAGAACCCGTGAAGTTTCTGCACAGCTGTGTCTCATTCAACACTTTCGCTGTCTGAGCTATATCGTAAAAGTGGCTTCCCCCCCCCCCCCCCCCTCCCCACCCAGGTGACAGCTCAGTGTGTTGTGTGGCTAGCAGAAACCAAATCACCGATTACTGTGCACCGAAAGTTTCTGTAGCACTATGGGCCTTAACATCTGAGGTCATCAGTCCCCTAGACTTAGAACTACTTAAATCTAACCAACCTAAGGACATCACACACATCCATGCCCGAGGCAGGATTCGAACCTGCGACTGGACTGAAGCGCCTAGAACCGCTCGGCCCGACTGGACAAGCTTCGCTGGAGCTTCAAGTGTCAGAGAGTATCGTGCATAAAGTGGTTCGCAAAAACCTTAAACTGTAAGGTCCAAATTGTTCAGGCATTACAATCACAATCGCCCAAAACGTGAACAATTTGCAAGGGACAAGCTGAACCGTTTACTTTAAGCGTGTTCGTTTTTCTGGTGAGGATACATTTCATATTCGTGGCTCAGTTAATCGCCACAATAGCGGGATCTGGGGATCATAAAATCCTAATGTACGAGAACAGATCCGAGGCAATCCAAAAGTTAAAGTGTGGTGCCGATTAATGTGTGATCGAGTCAATGGCCCATTTTTCTTCTTTGAAAGCATTGTACGTGGATATGTTCACCAACAAATGGTGAATTATGCCGTTCCCCAGGATATGCAAGACACCATCGTCTTTCAGCAAGATGGCGCTCTCTCTCATTGGGCTCTAGAACTCCGAGATTTTCTTAATGAAACCCTCCCCAAACATTTGCAGGGACAGCCCAATTCCATGGCCACCGGCATCACCTGACGCTACCCCCTTAGATTCCTTTCTTTGGGGGTATGTGAAACATTGTGTACAAAACAGCGGTTCCTGATAATGTCACTTTGCAACAACGCGTTAGGAATGCCACTCACACAATCACACCAGACATGTTGCATGGAAAGAGACTGAATACCGGCTTGCTATCTTGCGTGTTACCAGGGGTCCACATGGTGAAGGGATTAAAATATTTAAGTATATTAATGTTTACGCAAGGTTCAAAACTTAAATGGTATAATGCATGTTTCATTTGCTGTATCCAATAAAGACTTAAATTGTTTTGTTATTAGGGTAAACATTTATGGACACCATGTACAATAACTTATCCATTTTACTGGCTGTTGAGCTCCTTGACTGTGGATTATATCAATTTAATAAATACAGCAATCAGTTGATGATAAATAAGATACTATGCTGTTTTTGTGCAAAAAAGTTAAAAAAGTTAGTGCCACATCCGTAAGGGCATGAATCAGAATAACAGAAAGTAGAGTAGAAAGGGGCTGCAGCATGCAGTTTGCTGTCTATGTTTCAACTGTGTACTAGCTGAAGAATCAAATACGTATTGCGCTAACTGAAGATGAGCGAAACCCCAAATGCGTATTAGCTCAAATAAAAATACTTAACAAAGCGGCTGGTTGCTACCTTTAATAAAATAATAAATAATAGTTTCCTAAAGCCCTTACATTTTGGCGTAGTGGGTGTCCTTGGGAGAATATCAGGGATATGGCAGGAACGATCATTCGAAACAAAATATCTAGTCAACAGGGGCTCTAGAATGCGTACTGCGGCTGTGGTTGTGGCTGAACATGACACAGTACGAAAGGTTTACGGCGCAGTTGTCTCGGTTCTCTTTGATCTTTCGATTGCCCCGCGATCTAGTGACTGGTGTTGGCACAGTATTAACCTCCACGACCTATCTTCGCGTATCTAACGCACTATGGGTTTTAGGAATGAAAGTGAGTGTGAAACACGAACTGAAATATCTTCTAGGATGCAGGTCGTAAGTAACAAGGGCGACTAATAAATGAAGGATTGCAATCACGATCTTGCCTAATACGCGAAATTTCTCTTGGTACTGGGCAACTATCTTTAACAGTGGTGTTGCAGCTATAATTTATTATCGCGATAGCGATATTACGGTCAGTTTACTACGACACGTTTCGTTTGTTAGGCATTTAATTCTCGATTAATTTCTTCCTTGTTTCAGTTTCCTTTCGTCATCTTGTTTGAAAACTGATTTGTAACGTTTTTCCCAACTATTATAGTGGTATTTACACGAAAATTAGCCCCTCGTAATAAATAAAATATTGCACTGGCTTCAGCGGCATAGTTACTTCCGTTAGACAATGTTATAGTCTTTTCCTCTTACCTTTAGTTAAAAATCAGCGTAAGTGTTTATATATTCATACAAACCGGTACTTTAGGACAGCTCTTAGTGCAAATTTATTCAAATACAACAGTACTTTGTGTAGCAGTCACATTTAATGCTATTTCACGTAAATTCCAAATTCTAAGCAGAGGGATAGCTTGTTGTTATGGCTATTTCGTAGTTTCTGGCGTATCCCCAGCATTCGCGCCGCGCGAGTCGAACGTCACGTGATTGTTCGAACACGTTTGATGTGTATCGAACGCTGCGGCGTATCGGAAAATTTCGAGCCCGTTCGAAGAAGAGTGTCGTTTGCCAGCTCAATGCTTATCTTAAGAGCTATAAGCACTTGTTGACTAGAAAAAAATGTGTTTCACAGTATCAAAGATGAACAAGTGCTCTTCGCTCTTAAGGAACGCGTCTTACAGCTCATGTTTACGAGACTTTTTGTTTCCAGTGATCATTCCTGTCACATTTCTGAATATGTACCTTCCTCCTGGGACACTATATACCAATCTCTATACTTTTTCAGCTAACTTTCGGTTATCAATAAACTGGCCTGAAAACTGTGGACCTCGAGAATGGGAAAGAATTCTAGACGATTACAGCCAGGACATTCAGTAAGACAGGACTAGATGGGAAAGGCTCCGCACTAAGAAAAAAATTAAGTCGGACTTTCCCAAATATAGGCGGAAGCGATTGAACCGTGTAAACTGCGAGATTGTGGAAGTTACAAGACTTTGCTGCTATTTTAGTTCTTAAACAAATTGCGTAAGATTGAAAATTCAATTTTTCGCACAAATGCGTTTTCAGTTGTGTTCCCCTGAAGTGCAATTGCTTAGAAGTTACATTACAGCGACCTACCAAACACTGATCCAAACAAATTATTATAGATTTCTTAGATATTGTTTCTACCAAAATCGCTAGCAATTGTGGTACTTGAGTGACTACGCGGAAGTTCAGTGTGGGTCAATGAGTTACGTCACTGAAAACTGGAACATCTGAAGAACCAGCAAGGAATCCTGGTCAGGGCAAAGTTAGGAACTACGGAACTTCCTGACAGCAGAGCAGCCCGTCGTCGGGAGTATACTCGCACAACACCGCACGTTTCCTGCGAAGACGTACATGGCCGGGAGTTCGTCGACAAAATACAGTACAAAGCTGGCTCCTATCGCTGACCTTATACAAGCCAACACGCACGCAAACAAACAAAAAATTAAGTACATTAAAAAATAGGCTAACTTTTTAATTTTAGAGAGATGAGCCTTTTGTTTTTGTGCTCTTCAGTAACTATGAGTACACAATGAACTCCGCAAACCACCGTACGGTGCATGGCGGATGATACGCTGCACCAGTACTAGTGATTTCCTGTCCTGTTCCACTCGCAAATAGAGCGAGTGGAAAACGACTGTCTAAAAGTGTCTGTACGACCCGTAATTTCTCCCATCTAATCTTCATGGTCCTTACGCTAAATATACGTTGGAGGCAGAAGAATCGTTCTGCAATCGGCCTCGAATAGCAGTTTTCTAAATTTGCGCAGGGGTGTCTTGCGAAAAGACCATCACTTTCCTTCCCCCATTCCTATTTGAGTTCAAGAAGCATCTCCGTAATACTTGGGTACTGAGTTAACCTACCGTTAACGAGTCTAGCAGCCCGCCTCTGAACTGCTTCGATGTCGTCCTTTAATCCAACCTGGTGGGTATCCCAAACACTCCAAAATACTCAAGAATGAGTCGCCCTAGCATTCCATGTCTCGATGGTAACTGCCTGACAGTCAAGTTTTTCTTGGTATGAAAATTAAGTAATCCCATGTGTCATTTACTGCCTCCAACGTCCGCAGCTCGTGGTCGTGCGGTAGCGTTCTCGCTTCCCACGCCTGGGTTCCCGGGTTCGATTCCCGGCGGGGTCTGGGATTTTATCTGCCTCGTGATGACTGGGTGTTGTGTGATGTCCTTAGGTTAGTTAGGTTTAAGTAGTTCTAAGTTCTAGGGGACTGATGACCATAGATGTTAAGTCCCATAGTGCTCAGAGCCATTCGAACCATTTTGAACTGCCTCCAACAAAGCTGCTATTAGTTACAAAAACCTCTTACAAATATGGAAACATACCAACATAATATTTCTCATAAAGCATCTAAATGCTCCCCGCCAGTCACTTCTCACTACAGTTAACGTCGGCGCCATACACCATGTAAAAGTAGCCATCTGAACATGGGCGTAAGTAACTGACCGACACCAGAGATCGCCTGAACGAAGGCGTTATATGGAACGACGACATATCGAATCACCAGACTGACGTACAAATTTGCAGTCAGGGTGCGAGGCATAACCACACGAGTGCTGCTGTTGTAATTTGAAATCGCGCTCCAGATCGTAAATCCAGCTGTAGGTCTTGTGTGATAGGCACACAGACAGGTTGGTTGCAGTCCGTCAACCGGTCTCCTTGAAAGCACTGCCATCACTGGCACCGAGGCACAACCTGCCGTCTTTCATCATAAAACACAACGGACCTCCATCCTGCCCTACAATGAATTCTCGCTTGACATCACTGAAGTCGCAAAGGGCGGTGGTCTGGGGTCAGGGGAATGACTCTACAGAGAGTCTAGGTTGGAGCTGTCCTTTAAGTAATCGCTTTGTAACTATTTGTCATGTCACTAACAACTCTATGTCCATTCGCAAAGTTAGCAAAGGTCCACGACCGTTAGAGCGCGCATTTAAAACAAGCCATTTTGCATCCTCATAGTGGCGCTAATAGCTGGCGCGAAATTTGAACAGACATCGTCTTTCAAGTGTAGAAACACGCCTCCTTTGTGTTGCGACTATTTTTCCGTACGCGTGCGAGGCAGCGATCAAAAAAGCATGTATCAATATACAAATATGAAAAAATGAGGTGCGAGATAATTGCGGTAGAATGAAGCTGATAGGAGAACGCAGAAAAATGATTGCGGCAGACGCCGGCCGTTTAGACTGGGGCGCGTCAGATAAGAAAGCGTCCGGGAGTACAAGAGCCTGATAAGGGGGCGGCTGGCGTGTCGTACCGTTAGGCAGCCGCATTACGTAAGGTAAGGGGTCGGGGGAGGGGGGCTCCCCGCAGCAAAGCGTGACCTGCGCAACCACGGGGCTCGCATCCGCCTTGCCTCCCCTCCCCCTCCCCGCCTTTAATCCGAGCAGCCTTCACCGATGACGCCCAGCAGCTGACTCGGGCACACCCTCTGCCTTGCTGTAATGCCTCGCTTCCACGAATCGTCCGCTCCCCCACATTCACCATTTCCATAAGGAACCGCACCACAGCCGATGCAAGGTAAGTCCTAGTCGGAAATGCCGTTCGCTAAACCACAAAGGAGAACCACCATCCATTACAGCAGCCCTAGGCAACAAAAGCGACATCTGCCTCCCAGCACCTGAGTGAATGGTTGCGTGCCAATGGCAGGAACTACAGTCCGCTGAAACTCTGTCGGACCGGATTTAAATCCAGAAGAGAAACAGTGTCCATGAAAGGCAAAGAACAGGCATCAAATCCCGGTCGGGCACATAGTGTTTATGCATCAAGAAGGTTCACAACAACGTACATTATTCCGCAGACTGAAATACTGATTTTAGAGTTGTTTCCGGTCCTGAGCTAACGCAGAAAAACTACCGCATTCGATCCTCTCGGCAGAGAGACCAAGCCCTTTCTTTTTAAGAACAAAAGGAGTTCCTCGGGAGTAAATTATTCGATTTTTTGTCTCCCCATAGAGTCGTAACGTGCCTTTTCTGCGCTCTTTCGAAAGATACTTTCCTGTTCGCCAAATAAAACATTAACAAGTCGAAGAGACGTTGTACGAAAATGAACGTTCTGTGGAGCAAGTATGTGCTTGTGCTTTCGCCTAGTACTCGATTTGAAACATGATTAGTTTTTAATTTTCGCTTTAGCTTGGATATATTTTACCTACCCAATCGATTATCGTACAGAACCGCAAAACACTGATTTTTCTTCACATTTTGCTGTCACTGTTAATGTGAGTTTTTGAACTGGGCATTTACATGTGGACATGTGAGGAGAATCCAGACGATAATGGACACTGCATCAAACACTTTTACAGTGGTCTGTTCGAACTGGTCCCACCTACAGAAGATAAAAGTTAAACTTATAAAACACGCCGGAACACCACAGCAAAGAGAGCTCACGACAGTTATAAAAGGCAGTCTAAGTGCAGAGACTCAAGCAGTTCGATTGGAATATTTCAAATAATAAAGAATTTCACAGCACAAACGTGACAACTTTTTTACTGGCAATTACAGCATCTCAAAAGAGAATTACAGTGACATGACAGATGACGACGCCCTTTGTGAAACTATACGCACAAGCAGACGACGAATGTTCTGAATGCAAGGCTCAAGCCTGGGGAGACAACGCAGTTTCACATCCATACCCAAGTAAACATTGCACCTATAGTACAAAAATGGTTCAAATTGCTCTGAGCACTATGAGACTTAACTTCTGAGGTTATCAGTCCCCTAGAACTTAGAACTACTTTAACCTAACTAACCTGAGGACATCACACACATCCATGCCCAAGGCACGATTCGAACCTGCGACCGTAGCGGTCGCGCGGTTCCAGACTGTAGCGCCCAGAACCGTTCGGCCACACTGGCCGGCACCTATACTACACCTCGCGAGTGGTCTCTGCCTCACATTTAGCATATTTTCCGGTAATTTTTTTGCGCAAGGCTTCGCACCTTTGGAAATCGCTGCTCACCAGTTTCAACGGTCTGTTGAATATCGATCATAAAAAGCACACATTACTACCACACCTCAAAGTCTCAGTAGATAAATCGATATATACTATGAAGTCCCCTGCCACATTTTTCCGTTTGGACGTGAAGGATTATCTCAGAAGCTACTGTAGGGATTTTGATATATTTTTCACTAACAGGTAGACTGATTCATGAAGGAATGTTTGTGTGCATAAATTACCGCCACGCCAGACAAGTCGTCTGGCCATAGATATTCAGTGTTATCCGTGCGAAGCCGGGACATGTCGATAGTACACATCTAGTAATTTTTTTGTTGTTGTGCTTACTCTTGTCAGAAAGCATGCTCAAAATCAGCTAAAATTTTAAAAACTGAAGTCTATGTTATGTGGTACCCAGGAAAAATAGCGCCTGTGTAGTATTCGCAATTTTCACTGCCTTTTTTTGGTAAACATTTCAGCAAATGTCCTTCGACGCTACAAAACAGCCCAGAAGATTCGCCAGGATGCCGAGTTCCTGCAGTAAAGAAGAGGCTAGCAGACGGCACAACCGGGCGATCTCTCTTACAAGGGAACCTCACCATCGCAGCCCCCTCAGATTTAGTTATAAGTCGGCACAGTGGATAGGCCTTGAAAAACTGAACACAGATCAATCGAGAAAACAGGAAGAAGTTGAGTGGAACTATGAAAAAATAAGCAAAATATACAAACTGAGTAGTCCATGCGCGAGATAGGCAACAACAAGGATAACGGGAGCTCTGGAGCGCCGTGGTCTCGTGGTTAGCGTGAGCGGCTGCGGAACGAGAGGTCCTTGGTTCAAGCCTTCCCTCCAGTGAAGAGTTTAACTTTCTTTATTTTCGCAAAGTTATAATCTGTCCGTTCGTTCATTGACGTCTCTGTATACGGTAATAAGTTTAGTGTCTGTGTTTTGGGACCGCACAGCAAAACCGTGCGATTAGTAGACGAAAGGACGTGCCTCTCCAATGGGAACCGAAAACATTTGATCGCAATGGCATAGGTCAACCGATTCCTCCACAGGAAAACACTTCTGATGTATTCTATACGACACTGGTGACGGCATGTGCGTCACATGACAGGAATATGTTGTCGACCTACCTAACTTGTACACTTGGGGAATGGGTAAAAAGATTCTTTTACCTTGCCCGATTTAGGTTTTCTTGTGGATGTGTAATCACTCCCAAAAAAGTGATGAAAACATAAAGAGTTTGTCAGATAAACTGAACAAATGAATGCAACAGTTTCACAGTCGCACAGTTTTCCCTGTGCTCTGTCAAAACATGTTCTTAACGTTTTCAAATTTTTCCGTTTAGGTGTAGCGTCCCCATACTACGGCGCAGTTACCTCCCATCGGACGGTCGGACGGACAGATAATAATTGTCTGAAAATAAAAAATTAAAATTTTCACTTGAAGGAAGACTTGATCCAAGGACCTCTCGTTTCGCAGCTGCTCACGCTGACCACGGGACCACGGCGCTCCTGAGCGCTTATTGTCCTTGATGTTGCCTATCTTGCGCATGGACTCCTCAGTTTGTATATTTTGCTTATTTTTTCACAGTTCCACACAACTTCTTCCTGTTTTCTCGATTGATCTGTGTTCAGTTTTTCAAGGCCTATCCACTGTGCCACCTTATAACTAAATCTGAGGGGGGTGCGATGGGGAGGTTCCCTTGTTAGCACTGCTTCGCACAGTAAGGCGCTAAATTCCAGAGCCAAACCGCGGCGTGAGCAGGGGCGCGAGCTCAGAGGGCAGCAGTCGGCACAAACAGCGTGGCGGCCGCGGACAGCCGGATCTGGCGAGGCGGTGGTTTCCTCGCGTCGCACCTCGCGGATGCCCTTCCCGTGACGCAAACGGCGGCCCGCCACAGTCCGGTCACGGAGCGCGCCGGAACCCACAGCCACACACACGGCGCGTGCTGCGGCGCAACAGGATACACGGAAAGCTGGCGCAACCGGCCGGCGTCCAAACGCGCCTCGTGGCGGGCTGTTTCTTGTAAGCACAGTCCACCATCTTACGCACTATCATGTACACTAGCTGACCAAAAGTACCCGCACACCCCTAAGTAATGCAGAATGATGTCACGAAAGGTGGATCCGCCGGGATAATATGCCCGTCAGGAGAGCTCAGCAACTTAGAACCTGGACTAGGCACTGGATGCCGCTTGAGAAACGAATCCACCAGGGACCTTTCCCTTCTAAAGCTACTCAAGTCGACTGTTGGCGATGAGATTGTGAAGCCAAACACAGACCAGGCAGACCTTACATACTGACGGACACGGACCATCGAGCATTGTGGATCGCAGATGCACTGTATCGCATGAAATCGACTGAACGAATCGCTGAGTTCCTAAGTGGCACCAATAACCCAGCTAACACAATGACTGTTTCTATGGAATGGGGTATAAAGGTCGAGCAGTTCCTCGTAAATCACACTATTCTGTAGGCAATGCTGATCGCGCTTGAGGTGGCGTAAAGAGAGACGTCACTGAGCAGTGGACGACTGGAAACGAGTGGTTTGGGATGATCAGTCCGTTATACCGTGCAGCAATCCGATGGAAGGCTTTCAGTATGGCGCATCTGCGGAGAAGATTGTCATCGTGTGTAATGCCAGCAGTGAAGTACGGAGGGGGTTCTGTTACGGTATGGGACTGTTACGGTATGGGACTGTTTTTTTATGGTTAGGGTGCAGCGTCCTTATTGCTCTTACGAAAACGCTAAACGTGGGAGCATATGAACACAAAAAAATGGTTCAAATGCCTCTGAGCACTATGGGACTTAATCTGAGATCATCAGTCCCCTAGAACTTAGAACTACTTAAACCTAACTAAACTAAGAACATCACGCACATCCATGTCCGAGGCACGATTCGAACCTGCGACCGTAGCAGTCGCGCGGTTCCGGACTGAAGCGCCTAGAACCGCTCTGCCACCGCGGCCGGCCATATGAACACACTTTACAGTATTGTGTACTGCATACCACAGACGAAGAGTTCGGAATCGGCATGACAGTGCACCCTGTCATAAAGCATCATCTGTTAGGCAAAGGTTTATGGACAATACTATTCCTGATAACTACTGGCCTACCCAGAATCCCCACCTGCACCGAATAGAACGTTTTTGGGATAAGTCAGAACATTGACTTCGCTCGATACCCCACCGTTCAACATCCTAAGTTCCTGATTTCGGCCGTTAAGGAAGAATAGGCAGCCATTGGTCCCCAGACATTCGGACGTCTAAGTGAAAGTATAAGCAGCAGAGTTCAAGCCGTGACAAAGGCGTTGGACACACCCCATATTAATCCCCACTAATAGATGTTCGGATACTTTTGGTCAGGTACTATCAATCTTCGCGTGGGACTGCATCGAATTAATCAGAAGGCTAAACACCTAAAGCGAAATCTTCACAACGCAAATGCGATTGCAGGAAGACTATCAATCGTTCCACTCGACTAATCACAGGCTCTGTTTTATATATTCGATGCTCTGCAGGTCGCACGGAACTCAAGAACTATATTTTTAATGTTTCCGTTCTCTACACTGCCTGCATTGGATTTTTTTAAATTTATTGTCTCTGACTGGTATTGGGCCATACAGTCTTCAGCAGCACACTAGGTGCGTATCGTTATGTCCTATGAAGTCTTCAAAACTTGTACCGCACACGATCATGCATACATGGGTCGCAGTAAACGCCTTAAATATGATTCATATGGCACAGTGATACCCCCTGAAGAGGCCAGCATAATAAATTTAAAATAAATCATCTGCCGCCAGTGTCGACATTTCACTCTTCAAAAATAATGTTCCTAAGTAAATATTTTCTGTGATTTTGTTTCATGGCGTCTTTTGTGACGCGACGAACTGAAAAATGTAAAATATATTCTTAACGCAATCCTGCAGCTAAGAGTCCTTTGAAGTGGTCTGGTAAATAATGGAAATGTCGTGTGGCTAGGGCCTCCCGTCGGGTAGACCGTTCGCCTGGTGCAGGTCTTTCGATTTGACGCCACTTCGGCGACCTGCGCGTCGATGAGGATGAAATGATGATGATTAGGACAACACAACACCCAGTCCCTGAGCGGAGAAAATTTCCGACCCAGCCGGGAATCGAACCCGGGCCCTTAGGATTGACAGTCTGTCACGCTGACCACTCAGCTACCGGGGCGGACAGTGGTCTGGTGAGGTACACTTAGTGAGAAAGAATAAACATATGAGATCCATGACAGTTTGCTTAGATTTTTCCCGTGGGATGACTTGCCTGAACCTAACATTTGAAGGCATCTTCAGTTTTCAGTTTTATGAAGAGTGGAATGTCAATTCAGATTGCTATCTCTTATGGTTTCCGTAAATCTCTTTTCGCATTTGCCACGATAGTTCCATTAAATGAGTCACGACTGATTCCTTCTCCATCGTTGTTCACATGTGATAACGTACTATATGGAGTCTAGGAAGTAAGGACGACGGATCTACTACGTTAGTGCAATGGATGAATGTTACTGACCAAATGCTTACAATGAAACTTCAAAAAAACTGAGTGTACAAAGACAAGGCATATTATCTAAATGGAAAACAGTGAGCACCTTGTAAAAAAATTCTGTACTTGCATTTTTCAGCCTCGGGACGCACAAATGATACGAAGTGTGGTATCGGCTTTCCAGTAAGTGGTCAAAGGATAACCAATTTATGGCGCCCTAGTCTATTCGGACCTCGTAACATAGTAATTTTGTATGTTAATAATATAAGGGGGCAGTCAAATGAAAACGAGACAGATGGAAAAAAGGAAATACTCGTATGTTTTATGAAAAACGTATCAAAAGGAATGTTGAATTTCTAGTGGTGTGAAGTGCGAAAACGAAATTTCAAATGACAGGTACCACAGGAAAAACAGCTGTAGGAAAGGAACAAGAACACACCATGTAGATCAACATGCACGAAATATGCCACTTAGTATACCTTACAAAGAAAGAAGCTGAAACGAGTATGGCACAAAAATGGTGTTTTATTCACCTGTGATTAGACAGCCCAAAGTAATAACTATAAACATGCCGTAATGTTATATGCAACTGACGACGACAGGACTACAAAAGTTAATTATGTTAACAGTTAGGGTTATTACTTTCGAGATAATAAACGGTTTATTTTGACTGTCCCTTGTAAGATCGGTCAACATGCGGCCGGAGATGCCGCCCCATAATGTCAGTACCGGTACTTGCGCAAAAAGGTTTGATGTTCACTGGTTTACGAGGCGTTCATGGTGTCGCAATAAAGTTCCATTGTCCGGCTGCAAGGACCTTTGACCAGTGCACCGTATGTACACATTATGTGTGTACCCCTTTCTGACCTTACATTACTCTGTTATTAAATTCATGTTAATGGCCATGTCACCGTTCTTTGGTTGCAGCAGGTGTCTTTGATGAACACTACAATGAGTTCAAAGCTTTCGCTTGGACCACCATATAACGGAATCGAGCGTTTATCGAGTGCTGCATTTATCGAGTGCTGCATTTATCGAGTGCTGCATTTATCGAGTGCTGCATTTATCGAGTGCTGCATTTATCGAGTGCTGCATTTATCGAGTGCTGCATTTATCGAGTGCTGCATTTATCGAGTGCTGCATTTATCGAGTGCTGCATTTATCGAGTGCTGCATTTATCGAGTGCTGCATTTATCGAGTGCTCTACGAACCCAACAGCAACAGTACAGAAACAGTTCTGGGTAGGGCTGCAAGATATGTAGCTCTCTCCAGAACGAGCCCAACACCTCGTGGAGTTCATACCTCGACGTGCTACTGCAGTTTCGAAAGCTAGCACAGGAGCGACTCCCTATTAATGACTTTCCGCGACGTTAGGCCACTCAGTGTACTTGTGAGACTTGCGTATCGCTGGTAAGGAGGAGAGGTGAGACAGTCGGTGGAGGTGGTCCGTGAAGAACGAGTGAGGCCGCGGGCCAGTGTGTGGGTCGAACGGAGGCCGCCAGCTTACGTAAGGCGAGAGGGGACGACGTGCTGTCAACAGCGCAGGCTCCTCCGGGACAGGACAGCGCGCCGTCTGAAACCTTACACCGCGCCTCTCCTGCTCAGCTTACCAACTGGACTCTGTTCAGATTCTTCGATGTTGTTTACAAGCGTCTGCGATCGTGTATAAAATTACGTGTATTTATACCATTCGCTGTCTCTCGCACACTGCCTAAACGGCAGGAGCATCTCTCCTCACATTTTGCGAGGGAATTACTAATTTGTTGTGGAAGTGGAGTGATTTGCGAGGTTTCAGCCGCCGAAATATTGCACATAAAACTGGTATCACGAACTTAGCCGGACATCGGGAATATACCCATGTCCTTTAAGTAACCAACATTAAAGGAGTTCATTTCGTCAACGACTCTGACAGCGTTGTTGTTCTGCTCATCGGGTACCCCTGTAGCACATCCATTCACGAGATTAATGACGAATTATACATTACTTGGGCGACATTTACAAGAGAAGGCGGAGAAAGCTACAGGCCGGGGAACTTACCTCCAATCAGTGCAGTGCTAAGACATCGAAAACCACTGCCAAAATATATACTCGCCTCTGATTTCTAACCATTTCTTCCAGTGTTCTTCCCATCTTTTTCCGGATTTGATTTTGTGTGCAGCAGGTTGACACAGTAAACACTGAGGCTCTACATCGCGTCCCCTGGTTTCGCGTGCAACCTTACTTCCTTTTCAAACACCGTTACATTTTGTGCGATACCGAACATATGGGGGATTCGGTAACAGGAAGAAAGGAAGAAGATTAGTGTTTACCGTCCCGTCGACAACGAGGTCATTAGAGACTGAGCACAAGCTCGGATTAGGGAAAGATGGGGAAGCAAATCGGCCGTTCCCTTTCAAAGGAACCATCCCGGCATTTGCCTGAAGTGATCTAGGGAAATCACGGAAAACCTAAATCAGGATGGCCGGACGCGGGATTGAACCGTCGTCCTCCCGAATGCGAGTCCAGTGTGCTAACCACTGAGCCACCTCGCTCGGTGGGATTCGGTAACACTACAGTTTTCACGAGTTAAGTTTCTCAATCTTCATCTCGAGCATGTACTACGAAGTATATTAATATTACGTACATTTTTGGAAGAAATTATCTTTTTTCCTGTAACTACTTCGCGACTCGTCGAGAAAAAAGGATACAATAGTCTCCTAGCGCTTTTTGCTATTAAAGTGAGGAATATTCTGGATTCACTTTGCACACGTTATGAATGTAGGGACCAAGTAGGTAGTCAGATAGATATCGACAGGATGAAACATAAAATATGCACGCCTATTTATCTGTTGAATTTGTCAAAATATTGAGAAAGTAGCACTTTCTTTAGAAAAAGATTTGAAACATTGCTGTTTTTACGTCACCTACTGTGTTTTGTACTTTTTTTGGGGTTCCGTGTCTAAGTCAGTAGAAAGGGAATCCTCATGGTCCTCGGGTGGTGCAAAAAATTTAAGCTTCTAAGTCAATGCAATCAAAAAATTAACGGCTATTTATTTCGCATATTTTAATACTCGCGAACTCACTCATCAGAACCTACTGATGAACTATCTATATGCATAATTAAGTCTGTACAGAGCAAGAGTACCACTCGCACTTATTCATTTTTTTTTTAATTGGAGATTAAGTCCTGTTTTCGTGGCGTCTTCGTGAACGGCAGTGATTCCCAACCTGGTGTAAGACGAAACTTTACGAGGGGTGAAAATGAAATGGGTTTCAAGAAGATTTGGTCACCACATTAATTAAAAAGAAACCGCTATTACGGTAGACTGTGATATATGGTAAATCATTGTCATCCTCCTCTAGATACTCCTAAGTAGAGCCATCTTCAGCGACAGAACTCACTGTTGGTGCTGCATATTTTCTAATGCCGTCCGCCTACCTTTCGTTAGTTTGTCTCATCAGTCTCCCGTTATTTCTGGGAATGCAGAAATGAACTTGCTCTGGCCAACCTGGCTACTGTCCAGCCGATCTCCAATTCTTTTTATCGATGTCATGGTTCCGTCTTCTATTCTAGCCTGTCCCATAGTATATTTTCCTTCCTGGCTCTTCCAGTAACTTGCAACGTGGATATGTGCTTTGGCCGCTGATCCAGTGCCACAATTAAAAAGGTCCTTATGTTAAAATACCACTTCTCACTGTCAGGAGTAAAAAAGTTCATACGAACTGTTTGTAAAAGTTCAACTTCATACAGACTGAAAACTTATCTAGTCAACCAAGAGCACTGTAGGCCGTTTCTTCTCTTTGTTTTATTTCGTCTGCTGCTCATCCAGTGGTAGTAGTTACCACTCGTCATGGGTAATAAATTCTAACAGGAACTCTTTCTGGTTTGAAAAAATGAGAAAGAAATATATGGGTTTCAGATTTAGTTTTTATTATTATCATTATTGTTACCAGCTCCGCCCCGTGGTGTTACCCGCGGTTAAAGAGTTATTTATAAAGTAATGTTGATGCCGAAACTCGCTATCCAAGTATTTGCTGCATTACGAAAGTTCTGTCTTGGAGGTTTTGAATCGGTAGCCACTTGTGGCCCAGCAGATTGCGCGACTTAAATAAAAAAATTAGACGATTGTAGAAGCTAACAATACATGTCACTCAACTCACTCGTTTACTTAGGTAAAACGTTTTTACGCGACCGAGTACCGAATTACAAAGTGTGCCAGAAAATGGAGTAAATATTTGCACGGCTTTCTGCGACGCGCGTAGCACGGAAAAGATTATAACTGTCTTGGTGTGTGTGCACGAAGAGCAGAAATCTACTGTAATATGGTCTCTGTAAACAACGCTCCGAGACTTATTATATGCGCATATGTAGAGATTTCTGGCTCTCGTACACGCGAGCAGCCAACTTAGAGCTGTCGATGCGGGAAACAGTGTGCCCAGATGAATACCTGCCACTTTTAAAGTTTGTCCTTGATTCTTATTTACAGTGGTCGAGAAGGCCACTTTCAAAGGGAACTGCAAGCGTTTGAACAGGAAAGGTAAGTTTGTTGGAATGATAGAAATTTGTCGTATCAATCATTGTATTTGTCCAAAAAGTCAAAATTAATCTCTACGCTAAACTCAATGCATTCATTTGATAATTAACTTTCATGGATGACTTTTTAGTCACGTTGACCATCTCAAGGGAAGAAAGGGTTTTTTTCGGAATAAAAAGGCTATAGGCTATTTCCATTCTAAAATTCATCGTCGAGCCGCATGAGCGTCAAGGTGTAAAAAACGTACCAACACAAACTTTCGTGTTTATAACATATGTGGGACTACTACTAAAAGGACTCTTCGAATACAGGTTCCATGCGGCACATGTTACAGGTGTGAAATTAGAGCTTAAACTATGGTAAGAAAGAAACAAAAGTGAAGAAGTGAATAAACTCCGAGTACGACTTGCCATCTGCAGTGGTGGACGCCAAACCAAATATAGAGAAGGATTAATAGAAATAAGCAGAACCAGGTATCCCACTGACTACATTTTTGCTTTAGTGAAAATATATAGAACGCGTGAATTTCAGTTGTTTGAACGTTCATTAAGTAATAAAAATGATTTGTCAGTTTAAAAGCAGGAGCGTTAATTTTTCAGTGTAATGTTTAATGAAGTAGATAGTGTCGGAAGTTCCACGCGGCTTTTCACGGATGATGCTGTAGTATACAGAGAAGTTGCAGCACTAGAAAATTGCAGCAAAATGCAGGAAGATCTGCAGCGGATAGGCACTTGATGCAGGGAGTGGCAACTGACCCTTAACGTAGACAAATCTAATGTATTTCGAATATATAGAAAGAAGGATCCTTTATTGTATGATTATATGATAGCGGAACAAACACTGGTAGCAGTTACTTCTGTAAAATATCTGGGAGTATGCGTACGGAACGATTTGAAGTGGAATGATCATATAAAATTAATTGTTGGTAAGGCGGGTGCCAGGTTGAGATTCATTGGTAGAGTCCTTAGAAAATGTAGTCCACCAAAAAAGGAGGTGGCTTACAAAACACTCGTTCGACATGTACTTGAGTATTGCCTATCAGTGTGGGATCCGTACCAGGTCGGGTTGGCAGAGGAGATACAGAAGATCCAAAGAAGAGCGGCGCGTTTCGTCACACGGTTATTTGGTAAGCGTGATAGCGTTACGGAGATGTTTAGCAAACTCAAGTGGCAGACTCTGCAAGAGAGGCGCTCTGCATCGCGGGGTAGCTTGCTGTCCAGGTTTCGAGAGGGCGCGTTTCTGGATGAGGTATCGAATATATTGCTTCCTCCTACTTATACCTCCCGAGGAGATCACGAGTGTAAAATTAGAGAGATACGAGCGCGCACGGAGGCTGGCTCTGAGCACTATGCGACTCGACTTCTGAGGTCATCAGTCGCCTAGAACTTAGAACTAATTAAACCTAACTAACCTAAGGACATCACACACATCCATGCCCGAGGCAGGATTCGAACCTGCGACCGTAGTGGTCGCTCGCTTCCAGACTGTAGCGCCCAGAACCCCACGGCCACTCCGGCCGCCCGCGCTCGGAGGCTTTCCGGCAGTCGTTCTTCCCGCGAACCATACGCGACTGGAACAGGAAAGGGCACGTAAAGTGCCCTCCGCCACACACCGTTGGGTGGCTTGCGGAGTATAAATGTAGGTGTAGAAACTTTGCTTAGTATATTGGAGGAAATCCGATCTCGTTCAGGCACGGTCGCAGAAAGGTCGCGACCACTGTTATCGACGGTGCTCCGGTGCTGTGCTATCAGAGAACACTGTGTGCCGCCTACCGCATGCGGCGCTCGAGCGGAGCGCGCATCGGCGAGGAGACTTTGTTTGTGGAGCCCGCGAGGTGTGGGCGGCTGCATTAGTCAGAGCGGCGGCGGCGGCGGCGGCGGCGGCCAGCATCCGGAACAGCGCGCCGTAAAAATAGAGCCAGCCGCGGCACGGCACGGCGGACCGGTCCGCTCCGGCCAGGCCCTCCGCATTCCTCTCACTGCCGGCCACTCGCCCACTCCTCCGCATCAGCGACGTGACTCGCAGCGCCGCGCCACCTCCCGGTACTCAAAACCGTCTCAGCAGGAGGTGTGTGTGCTTTGTCTGTTCATTTCGTTCTCCATCTGCAGATTACCAGTCTGAAACCCTGTGATGTAGGTGAATTATGTACTACTTCATAACACAGCAAGAACGCCCCTATACAGCTGACTATCGTGACTGCGAGTGCGTTGCAAGGGAGTGGGAAATTCATTTACGATGGAAAAACGGAGTGTACAAGTCTGTGTCCGTGTGGTGAAGGTCTGCAATGAAACTAATCCAACAGTAGAGACCCAACGAGCTTTCCGCAGATTAAACTATCGCTGACACGTCCCGGATGGCCATATCGTACAGAGTTGGATAGCTAAGTGACGCAGGGATGAGTCAGTGCGTGACAGCAAGTCTCCTGGACGATCCTGGAGTGTGAGAACACGGGAAAACATAGACCGTGTATGGCCAGGTGTTCACACGATCTGACAGTTCCAGACTCCTTCCTCTGGGATATTGGCTAGGATGGAGGCAACTCCATTTATTGGACCGGAACCTGTCTTGACAATCACCAAGGCTATGATCAAATTAGAACTACGGAACTGGTTTAGGAAACAGTACGTAGGCTATTGGACCAAAATCCATAAACAAAAGCATGGTAAGGTAATGATCCCCAAGCCATGTTTCAAAAGAATCTCTGTAATCCTGGGATTGAACAGGAAAGAGATCAAACTCATGACCGAACTGACGACCGGCCATGGGAATTTCAAAAAACACCTACACACAACGGGTATAATGGAAGAGGATCCTAAATGTAGGATCTGTGACGAGGTTGAAGAAACTGCAGCCCACCTAATCTTTGAATGCATGGCATTGGAGAGTAAAAGATACAGAATCTTCGGGACAACTAGACCTGAAGAAATAGTGTCTAACAAAAAACTGGTAGAGGGACTCCTTGCACTATTTAAGGGCACTAGTTGGCTTTACTAGATATACAGGGAGCGATACCGCACAATAAACCTAGTTTCGGTGCGGGCAGTGACGGGTTGGACCTAAGCTGTTTTAGCTCTCCCGTCAGAATCAAATCAATCCTCTGGGATATCGTAAATCCAGGGGAAACCATGGAAAACCTAAATCGTGATACTCTGACGACGATCTGAGCCGCCCTACTTGCGCCACCTCGAACAACGACTTCCGCTCACAAAATAACAATAAATCGTCTGCTTAGTTTTAACTATTGAGTAGAAACTGTGTCGGCATTCGTTGACACCAGAAATGGTCAACCATTAACAGTATTTATGCTGCCAATAAAGTGTGTGTGAAAGCATTGCAGACGCTGGTTCGACACCAGTATGCTCGTAAGTTGCTAATACCAACGTTTGAAAGTACCATTAGGTCTTCTAACTGCTCATAAAACAGTCTTTAAATTATGCAGTGAATAGCAGTTCTGCAGTAAGTAATCAGTGCGGCATGATGTGCTGAACCTCGCAGTTCACAGCGTGGTTTAAAAAATGTGTCACATATTCCTGCAGGAGGTAGTATTGCTCAAAACTAGAAGAAAAATTCCTATAATGAGATGTCCGAAAACCAATAACTGTTGAGACATCGGTCGCTGAAGATTCACAGTTCCCAGCCAGCATTTTGTTTACATGTAAGGCAGGATTCACAAACGGTGGCACAGTAAATAACCACAATATGCACGCAAATATGCAAATCGTTGAGAAACAGTGGAGGTGAGGCATCAGGATCAATACATGGACAGGAACTGTCCGTGATAGATTCTAAGTGCCACACACCTGCGCCAACACATTAACAGGTGCGAAGTATCACCGATTTCTGCGCGATGAATGGCCAGCGCTCTACGAGAACGTTACCGTTTCCGAAAGCCGACTGTGGTTTATGCGCAATAGGGCACCATCCCATTTTCTACGGTTCATGCACAGTATCTTAGTTTTTCAAGGGCGATGGGCTGATCGAGGACATCCGGTACACGGCGTTCCCCTCCACCAGACGTGACTCCGTTGCATTTCTGGCTATGAGGACATTTAAAGACGTTCGTCTATGTCCAATCCATGGACAATGTGCAGATGTGACAGGAGTGACCAACGGATGTGACCCAATCGGAATGAAGGCAGGTGTATCTGAAACAGTGCAAGGTTCGCTGTGCAGAACACCTGAAGATTTGTCAGGAGGCTTGGTAACCCTATGCAGACCTGCCCACAGTATCTACTTCTAACAGGCAGATCGGATAGAGGGGTCCATATCTTAACAAGTACTGGTTTTTGGACGTTTAACTGCAGGAACTTTTCTTCTACTTTTGAGTAATACAACCTCTTGGAGGAATATGTATTAGTTTTATAACCAACCTACGCATGCACTGCTCTCGATCGGTGCCTCCCTACACCCCCCCCCCTTTCTTGGAATGTACCAATCGCAGTCATTGGCAAAGATGAGGAAAGTTACATCCAGTATTTCTGCAAACTAAGTGTTGCCGGATAGCACTGGACATTGCTGATCCTCTACCCATGTGCCAAACGAGAGCATAAAACAAATATTAAGTTGAGAGCGCTCGATTCACCAGTGTATGCTCTGGCACTACAGAGAAGCTCTGCAATATCGGAAAGTCAGCTAATTTTGCTAGAAATAACCATTCGTAACACGAATAGGCTGCACTCGCAGTAAGACTAACAAACAGAACTATCTTTCCCTCCATAGCGGTAGTGTCACTGACGGTACAGTGAGATGACCGATTCCTGAGCCTCTCTGTCTGCAGCCCCCCCCCCCCCCCCTCCATCCAGGACATTCAATCTCAAAATCCTGAATGAAAGATCGTCAGGGAGCCAGCATAGCTTTCCTCTATGGTTTTTCCCTGACGTATCTTTTCAGTAAATATTCTCTCAGAAATCGTCCAGGACGCGCAGCAACATCATCATCGCCGACGCCGGCAGTGATGGTTGTTCGAAAGGACGAGAGCGCGTGAACAACAGTGTATTTGTCAACAGAATGTTTATATTATGATGCTGATGATGCGAAAACACTGTTTTCACTGCCAGAGGAATAGATAGGATCGGTATAATATTGAAATTAGTCCACCACACACCACGCAGCGGCTTGTGGAGGATAGACGTAAGGCGATAAGCAGGACGACTGGTTTTCTGATTAGCGTATACAGGTTCAAATGTTCAAATGTGTGTGAAATCTTATGGGACTTAGCTGCTAAGGTCATCATTCCCTACGTTTACACACTACCTAACCTAAATTATCCGAAGGACAAACACATACACCCATGCCCGAGGGAGGACTCGAACCTCCGCCGGGACTAGCCGCACAGTCCATGACTGCAGCGCCTTAGACCGCTCGGCTAAAACGTATAGAGATTTTTCAGGAGCGTCGGAGCAGAGGGGAGAATGTAGCTGGGGGTTTTGAGGGGCTAAGTCTATTGGGAGACGCATTGCTTCCACTCCAACCGAAGGTGGAAATCAAGGAAAGGTGTCTAACGATTGGTAGTGATGGGGAAAAAAGGTGGAGGGGGTGTGCAGTACTACGGAGTTTCTTGAGAATGTCACTGCAGGAAGAAATACAGCTGCCTTACAAAGTCCGTCCTTGTTTAATAAGGATTCCTACATGCGTAAGGACCTTTCGCGAAGAGATGTGCCAGATGGTGGTACTCCACAGCATGTGACTGCAAATTTTCGTCATGTCCGCGTTCCGCTTGTCATGAGGTGGCAGTAAGGTGCGTTACCCGCTGGACACAAGAGTCGAGGAATGCTGCGCCTTGCGGAAGTCGGCGTCAGGGTGGGCGAGCGCACGTCGGGCCCAGAAGACGGCTCGGTGGCTGATGGCGCGCCGGGGCGGCGACCCAGCGACCGACTTGGCGGCTGCCCGCTAACTGTGCGGCTGCAGGAGCACGCAACGGTTCGCCGCTTCCTGCTCAGGACAGCGAACCCGGCCCGGCCGACCAGGGCCGCGGCTCACTGCACGCACTTCCCATAGTGTCTGCCATCGCCACAGACCATCACGCCTCTGAGTGGACTCTAATCTCTCTAATTTTATCTTCATTGTCTTTTCGCGAGATATACGTAGAAGGAAGCAATATACAAGGTGTTTCGCAATTCACGTTACACACTTCTGGAGGTCGTAGGGGGACTTACTAGATCACGTTTTACGCAGGAAGCCATCTCAGGAAACGTCATTCAAAGACGCTACAGGCGTCAAAGTTACAGGCGGCGGCGCCTGTAAATGTATATACAGGGTGTCACATTTATCTTGACCACCCTAAATAACTGTTTGTCCAGATGCAAATTACAAAATGTTTCAAGCAAATGTTGTTTAGCAGTCATGGGGACATCAATCAGCATGATTGCCTTCGTTGTAGCTTTGTTTTTTGTTTTTTTTTTACAAAGATATGAACAGCGGTATGACTTTTAAATGGCACCCTGTATTTTTTTCGGTAATTCATTTCCTCTCCTAAATACCTATTCAAAAATGTATCACAGTGTACCATTCACTGAAACACAACGTTATTAATTACATAACACAACATCGACTTTGAGCCCAGGATCTGTCTACCGGACCTTTTCTTCTTGTTTTGGTCCATACTACCACCTCTGAAAGTTACCTACCCTACAGTCTTTACAATAACAGAACCAGTATGCACTCCACTGTCAGATGTATCAGAACGGTTTTCGCTTATAATTTTCGACTCGTTCATTTCCGGTACAGCAACCCTTACCTCAAACTGAAAATTTATCCCCTCCACCATCATCCTAGAAAGTTTCTGTGTCATCATAGAATCACCCTGTATATACATACAATTACAGGCGCTTGTAACTTTTGACGTTCTAAAGCGTCGTTGGATGACGTTTCCCGAGACGGGTTCCTATGTAAAACTTTATCTACTAAGTCCCCTCTACATCCTCCAGAAGTGTGAAACATCCTGTGTTAGCTGAATCTTCACGGAACACACACTCTCGGGATATCTCAACAACACTGAAGCGCCAAAGAAACCGATGTAGGCATGCGTATTCAAATACAGATATATGTAAACAGGCAGAATACGGTGCTGCGGTCGGCAACGTCTATCTAAGACAGCAAGCGTCTGCTGCAGTTCTTATATCGGTTACTGCTGCTACAATGGCAAGTGATCGAGATTTAAGAGAGTTTGAACGTGGTGTTATAGTCGGCGCAGCAGCAAAGGTACACAGCATCTCCGAGGTAGCTATGAACCGGGAATTTTCCCTTTCCCGTACGACCATTTCACGAGTGTACCGTGAATATCAGGAATCCGGTAAAACATCAAATCTCCGACATCGCTTCCACCGGAAAAATATCCTGCAAGAACGGCACCAACGACGAGTGAAGAGAATCGTTCAAGCAAATTGCTGCAGATTTCAATGCTGGGCCATCGACAAGTTTCAATGTGCGAAACATTCAACCAAATATCATCGATATGGGCTTTCGGAGCGGAAGGCCCACTCGTGTACCCTTGATGGCTACACGACACAAAGCTTTACGACTCGCCCCGGCCCATCAACAGCGACATTGGGCTGTTGACTGGAAACATGTTACCTGGTCGTACGGGCCTCGTTTCAAATTGTATCGAGCGGATGGACGTGTACAGGTATGGAGACACCCTCATGAATCCTTGGACCCTGCATGTCAGCAGGGGACTGTTCAAACTGGTGGAGGCCCTATAATGGTGTGGGGGCGAGTGCAGCTGGAGTGATGTGGGACACCTGATACGTCTAGATACCACTCTGACAGGTGAAATGTTTTAAGTAGCCTGTTTATGAGTTGGTAGCGCTGTAGACTGTGTTAATATCGCTGACAGCGCTCTGCGCCCTCGGCAAGAGAAGCTATGGTTGGACGTACTAGCAGTTGGCGAGTGGATAGGGAGGTGTATGGACATGATATTCTTAGTGGAGATTCTGTGTCAGTAGGATATGCAAGTAAAGTGATATGAAACGATGTGTATATAAGAAAATAAGCAAGGAAATGTATGATAATGAATATTTGGTTGATAATGTTTTGACAGTCGACCTATTGACAACTACATTATGTTGTAAACTGGATGTCACATGAACAAGGTAAAATTTTCTAAATACATTGTTTGCTCTTTAACAAAATCTTCCTTTCACTAACCACATGCCTCCTAGTAGTCAGAATCTTTTTGTTTAGCTGGATGTTGTTGTTACTTGCTGTAACTGCTGTAGTTCATTTTATGAAGATTTTCTGTGAGGTAAGTGACTTATGAAACAGAAGGGGGTTTCCACTATCGGGATTCGTGATTGAAATGAGTTTAGGCAATTAACAGGGTCGGAGGTAGTTTTTTAATTTAATATTTTTTGGATTTGTATTACTGTTAGGATTTCTTGCAATTCAGGGCCATACTTTTGTGTTAATTATTGGAAGTCATGTTGTCAACGTATAGCAGTCAGATTGCGTTGGGCTTGTATATTGTGGGTAATAAATGAGTAGGTTAAGCTCGAGTTGTCTGTCAGGGAAAATTCTGTAGGTCAGTATCAAGAAAAAATAATTAAAGAGGTAGTTTCAATGTACGTAAACATCCTGTCTGATCACCTGCACCCATTCGTGTCCATTGTGCATTCCGACGGACTTTGGCAATTTCAGTACGACAGTGCGACACCCCACAAGTCCAGAGTTGCTGTAGAGTGGCTCCATGAATACTCTGGGTTTAAAAACTTCCGCTGGCCACCAAATTCTACGGACATAAGCATTATTGAGCATATCTGGGACTCCTTGCAAAGTGCTGTTCAGAAGAGATCTCCAGCTGCTCGTACTCTTACGAACTTATGGGCAGCCCTGTAGGATTCATGGTGTCAATTCCCTGCAGCTGTGCTTCAGACATTAGTCGAGTCCAAGCCACGTCGTGCTGCGTGCTTGCGGGGGCCCAACATGATATTAGGCTGGTGTACCAGTTTCTTTGGCTCTTCGGTGTACACAAGAAACAGGCATGCAGGACGCAAAGTATCGCTTTATACAGTAAATGAGGGACCATGGACATTCTGCAAAACAACTGCAACAATGCAAAGCCAACAGTGACGCAAGTGGGAGAAATTACAGGTGACGGAGAGGTAACTATCATTCATCGACGTCGATATCTTCAGAACAGCAAAGTACTTGACTTGAGAGAGGAAGAGAAATGCTGGAAAAGGCAGGGGTGGGGGCGGAAGGAGGATTGTTTGTGACCTTGATTGACCACGATGCTAGGGGTAGATTGGCATAGGCCTACAGAAAGACCAGGTTCTGCTCTACCTGCGTAACGATAACTATAGTTCAATTTTCGTGAAAACTTTGGAATGTTTGCACTTTTGAGGGCGCACACGTGACAGTAGTGCTGCCCGAGTGGACACAGGTTTGTCGGGGGCGTCCCTGCAGCGGTGTGTAAGCAGAGACAGGGGTGAGGGACCGGCGCCGGCGATCGGATCCGGGTTGAGACTCGGGCGACACGGCTGGCGGCGGCGGCGGCGGCAGCGGCAGCAGGATCCAGGATCCGGGTTGCGGCGGTGAACCCCTCGCCTCGCAGGCGCACCGGCAGCGGCGGATCCGGGTTCAGAACCCGGTGGGGCCGCTCGCGTCCTTGACACATTGTGCCGGCAGGCGGTCGCCGGTTGCAAGGACGCCGCATAGGGAAGCAGGGGCGGTGGTGGGGGCACGGACAGGGGGAGGGGGAGGGGGAGGGAGAGGGAGAGGGGAGGCAGAAGCGTGAGCGCGTGCGCGGCCGGCGGCGCTGCCGTGGGCGGGCTCGCAAAAAACAGCCGCTCCACAAACACAGCCACCGAGGCTGCGCCGGGATTCAGTTCACGCGAGGCGCAGCCAAAATCAAAATACACATTCTGTAAAACCTGAAACTGTCAGCTAAGGACATTCGCCATCCGCAACGGTTCACTATTAATTCCTTTGTCCTGATCCCAAGGTAAATAAGCCGTAAGGTAACTGGTTTCAGTCTTCAAGATCGACGAAAGTAGAAAGTAGAAACAATTATCAGTAAGCGAGTTGCACCTTTTAAAAACATTAAAAAATGGACAATTACTTATCACTCGTCGGCCTCTGTAGCTGTGTGATCAGCGCGGCTGATAACCGTGCGGAAAACGCAGGTCGTTTCCCGGTACTGTGACGGACTTTTCCTTGGTGGGAGGATTGGGACACGGTGCATTCGATTTCGCGTGATGCCAACTAACAAGGGAACCTCCCCATCGCACCCCCCTCAGATTTAGTTATAAGTTGGCACAGTGGATAGGCCTTGATAAACTGAATACAGATCAATTGAGAAAACAGGAAGAAGTTGTGTGGAACTGTGAAAAAATAAGCAAAATATACAAACTGAGTAGTCCATGTGCCATATAGGCAATATCAAGGAGAACGTGAGCTCAAGAGTGCCGTGGTCCCGTGGTTAGCGTGAGTACCTGTGGTACGAAAGGTCCTTGGTTCAAGTCTTCCCACGAGTGAAAATTTTACTTTCATTATTTTTGCATAGTTATTATCTGTCCGTTCGTTCATTGACGTCTCTATTCACTGTAATAAGTTTAGTGTCTGTGTTTTGCGACCGCATCGCAAAACCGTGCGATTAGTAGACGAAAGGACGTGCCTCTCCAATCGGAACCGAAAACATTTGATCGCAAGGTCATAGGTCAACCGATTCATCCACAGGAAAACAAATCTGATATATTCTATACGACACTGGTGACGGCATGTGCGTCACATGACAGGAATATGTTGTCGACCAACCTAACTTGTACACTTTGCGAATGGGTAAAAAGATTCTTCTACCTTGCCCGATTTAGGTTTTCTTGTGGATGTGATAATCACTCCCAAAAAAGTGATGAAAACATAAGAGTTTGTCACATAAGCTGAAAATAAAAAATTAAAGTTTTCACTCGATGGAAGATTTGAACCAAGGACTTTTCGTTCCGCAGCTGCTCACGTTACCACGAGACCACGGCGCTCCTGCGCTCCAAGTGTCTTTGTGTTGCCTATCTTCCCATGAACTACTCAGTTTGTATATTTTGCTTATTTTTTCACAGTTCCACACAACTTCCTGTTTTCTCAATTGATCTGTGTTCAGTTTTTCAAGGCCTATCCACTGTGCCAACTTATAACTAAATCTGAGGGGGGTGCGATGGGGAGGTTCCCTTGTAAGTAACTACTTGCCCGATTAGTAGCGCCTCCAGGTCACGAAAACCGACATCGGCAAGAGCGGTGTGCTGACTCCATACCCCTTTGCATCGCATGTAATGACGCCATTGTCAGAGGATGACACGGCGGTCGGTCGGTAATGATGGGACTCGCCACGACCTACGCACGCGGTGATCCACAGCCAACTCAAGACCGACCGCTCTGCATCCCAGTGCACCTGACGCTTGTTGAACAACTGACACCGAATACATAAATGCACCTTCATATTACAATCGAGACAAATTTATAGCGAATCATTAAGGATCGCGTGGGTGCGTAACTGACAATGTCAGATCTTACAACTGTACAGTTCTTGGAGGACACTACTTCAGCTGGGAATCGTGTAAACTGATTACAGTATCAGCGATAAGTTACTAGACATAGTGAAGACCGTCCTGAAGTGAAATGGCCAGACAAACTGTAGGAAAAGCAGATGTCAGGCTCAGATTCATCAGCACAATCTTAAGGTTAATGGAATGGTTTACAAAACTAGTTCCACCGATTCTTCAGAACTGCTCACCAATGTGCGGCCCTTACCAAGATAAATTAATAGAAGAGAGAGAAGATAGAGAAGATCCAGCGAAAAGCGAAACGTTCCGTACGTATGCGGGAAAAGGTTACGGAGATGTTCCACAAGCTTCAGTGACAGAGTATACAGGAGAAGCGTTGTGGATCAGGGAAATGTTTGGTGTTGAAATTCAGAAAGCGTACGTTGCCAGAAGAGTCGACCAAGATACTACTTCATCCCACATACGTCTTACGTCAAGACGAAAAAATCGGAAACACGCCGGTTAGCCAACAACCATTCTTCCAACGCACCTTTCCTGGATGAAAAAGAAATGAGGAAAAAGAAGACATTGGTAACAGAAATAATTTCAGCCACACAACCTAAGGTGGCTTGCAGACCGTAGATGCAGATGTAGTTCTGAATCGAACTCCGATTGCAAGAGACTTCGTGATAAATAAATGTTTCATTGTCTGCCTTAGCTTGGTGAGTTCATCTCGCTTATACCCATAATCCGTCACTGTGATACCCCTATGCATATAAGAAATGATCCGAGCATGAAGACATAAATGCTACAGCGTCACAATTCTTCTATTCTGAAGAAACGCATGGACACCGACCAAGCCCACAATGAAAATACTGAACACCTGTGAGTCGGGCCGCCTCCACGGATTTTGTCGCTGCCCTGTTCCCTTCCCCTCCCCCTCGCTCTCCCCCAACTTGTATTTTCGGACATATTCAACATTCATCCATAACGTCTTTTTTTCACGTATCAAACATATGATTTTTTTGGACGTGCATTTTAAGACCAGAGCCAGGGCACCATTGAGTGACACCTACGTGGAATGTTTACGGCGTAGTACGTTTTGAGTTATAACCCCAAAATTAATTACATCAAGTGAAATAAAGTTATGTCAATAGCAGAGTATATAACTAAAATATGTTCAGTTTTTCTCGTCCCCTGAGCAGAGGAGAGAGCGTGCGTTGCGGAAACTACAGCAGCCAGTACATCGTCGGCAGTAACTTCGTCGCTTCTGTTATGCGAAGTAGGTCATACGACAGCAAGTGATTTGCATGTAAATCCTTTATTTTTTGCAAAAACAAGTGTATAAATCGCCATTGTCTATTTAGTGTGTACGCAGTACTTAAAGGAAAAACGGCTATGGTCGGATATTGAGGAGGCGTGCTTTCCGGCATGCCACGACCATCATTTATGGCTCAAAACTAGCAGTTTTGAAATCACTTTCATTTACTGTAGCGGAAAGTTACAGTTGAATCCTAAATAAAGTAGCTGGAACGCAAGTATTATGAAATACGACGAAACTAGAGAAACTGCTCGTGCAGTGGAGTTTGGTTGCTGCAGCTCCAATGGCTGGCTCTGAGCACTATGCGACTTAACTTCTGAGGTCATCAGTCGCTTAGAACTTAGAACTAATTAAACCTAACTAACCTAAGGACATCACACACATCCATGCCCGAGGCAGGATTCGAACCTGCGACGTAGCGGTCGCTCGGTTCCAGACCGTAGCGCCTAGAACCGCACGGCCACTACGGCCGGCGCTGCAGCTCCAGAATGAGGGTTCCGTGTGATCTAAACATTTACTGAGCATGGTTCAGTATCGAGAAAGAGAAGGGAATTAGGTAAAATTTAATAGAAGCTACAGCCAAAAGAGGAAGAGATTAATTTAGAGGGCGTTGAAAGAGGAAGATGAATGTAAAAGGTATTAACGGCACATCCAAAGTAAAGGTAGTGGTGTGGGAAAGCATGGCAAACATTTTCCCACGTGTAAATGCCGCTTAATCACACTATCTGGATTCAAAAGACAATGGCATGTAACGGGCAGTGCATATTTTACTTATTCTTTATTTGTTTTTATTTATTTTTTATTTATTTTTTACGAACTGTTTTTCTCAGTGATACTGCTGTGGATGATCAAGGTTGCTGTGTAGGAACTTTTAGGCCGTTATATACTGACAATTATTTTTATTTCTTTATGATAAAGTTTTTCGCTTTTGTAAGGAACTTTCAAGCTGACGTAAGCGTAAGTGCTTTTTCAAGGGTTAGATTATTTCCGGTAAGATTAGCTTTTATGAATGGTTTGTATTTACAGCTTGTTATCACAGTTCATTGATGCAAAAATTTCAGTGCCTGGTTTATCCTTTTGGACCCATATTGAAGTTTAACATTTTGCAGCCCTGCTTCACCCCCCCCCCCCCCCCCCCCCCGTTTTCCCTAGAGCCTAGAAGGCGACGAATCTTGTGCATCAGAAATAAGCTGGTTTTAGGTTTCTCCTAATGACAAAATTGTCACGTTGCTCTGGACTGTAAGATGGAAGGCTAGGGTTTGAAGTCCCGTGGATGGCGAGGTAACCTGAGACGGAGCACATGATGGGAGTGGGGGAGTGGGGGTAGGCTAGGGCAGAAAATATGCCGTGTTTATCAGAGGAACCATTGCAACATATTGCCTTTAGCGAGTTAGGGAAACCCTGCAAAATCTTAATCTGCTTGGCCAGACGGACATCTGAACCGCCGTCCTTACAAAAGAAAGCTCTGTACGTTCAAGATATTTTGTCAGCAGTTGAAAAATGGTCTCTTGTAACTGAGTTCTGATTACTGACAAGAAAGCAGCGTCGAACCACATCCAACACAATAGTGTCCAGACCAAAGTGAAACATCACAGTCAGCCGTCGCTTTGATGCCTGCTTTACAATTTACTGCAAAGGCAAATAATTAAAACCGTTTTAATTTCTTCCTAACTCTCTCCCTATTCTTTCCCATACCCTTCGAAATTAAAATGAAGCTGTATACAGAGGATCGGAGATGAGTCATTTGAAGGAACCGTAATGCTCTACTTACTGCCTCGCCTCAAGCGCAGAGTAACAATGAATATTGATTGCTGTGACATAACGTAATCGACTCCTCTGTGTCTCCAGGTAATTAACAACAGCGCACACAACTGTCATATAAAGGTCGACAAGGTCTTATCCAATCAGTCAACGGTGGGCATGTTCGCCGCGCAGTACACGGAGAATGTGCAGAAGTGCTCCCGGATGCACCGGCACCACACGCGGATGATAAACACATCTAACGCGACATCGAAGCAGATAGCGAGCCGTATCCGCCTCGACACGTGAGGCTGTTGCGCAGCGTTGATCGCTGGTTCGCACCGGGAAAATCACGTGCAAATCACCGACAGTTACGTCATAACACTCCACGCCCCATCCCTCAAACCCGTTGGTTCAACGGGTGACGCGACGTCTTGACAGTGTGAAGTGTTGGTAACTCCAGCATAACTCGCAACAACACTGGGCAAGATCTATTTGTGACTTACTTGTAAAATACAAACAGAAAAGGAGACTTTAATGACTAAACCCTTCCGGACAATCCACGTTATTCTGTGGCGACGTAATGAACTTAACATATGGTGAACTGCGCCCCAGTCTCGACATTACACGAAGTGACTTATAATCTGGAGCAGAGGTACAGGATGACAATTACTGAACTACATGAAATAAAAATTGTCATAACTTCTGAACGGTTTGCTTTACAACGTTCATGCGGGGTATGATGGAAATTGGTACGTGCATGGTGGTTTGGTTTCGCGACGAAGTCCACTTTCATTTGGATGGATTCGTCAATAAGCAAAATCGGTGCATTTGGGGGACTCAAAAATGCATTTCGCGATAGAGAAGTCTCTTCACACTCAACGGGTGACTGTGTGGTGTGCAATGTTCAGTCACACAATAATCGGTGCGATATTCCTTGAGGGTAGGGTGACTACCAACGGTATGTGAAGGTTTTGAAAGATGACTTCATTCCCATTATCCAAACTGACCCCGATTTCGACAAGATTTAGTTAATGCTAGACAGAACTCCACCCCTTCGAAGCAGGAGATAGTTTGATGTCCTGGTCGAGCACTTTGGGGACCGCGTTCTGGCTCGGCTGTACCCAGACACCACTCGCATGGATCTCGATTGGCCGCCATATTCTCCGTATCTGAAGACATGTGACTCCTTTTTGTGGGGCTATATTACAGACAAGGTGTACAGCAATAACCCAAAAACCGTTGCTGAGCTGAGGACAGCATTCAGGAGCTCATCGACAGCATCGATGTTCCGACACTTCAGCGGGTCATGTAGAATTTCGCTATTCGTTTGCGCCACATCATTGCCAGTGATGGCAGGCATATAGAACATGTCATAACATAAATCCTAATATCTGTAGTGACGTTTACATGTTGAATGAAGTGTGTGCACGCCGTAGTTTGTAACAATTTTACTTTTTTTCATACAGGTCAATAATTGTCACTCTGCACAGGCACACAGGCCATTCTCGCGAAGTCCCTGACAGAACTGTCGAACTGCGTAAATACGCTCTTTTATGTCTTTCTAAGTTGAGAGTAGACATGCACAGACTGCTTCATACCAGAGATGCAAGACGGTGGGTCTACATTCATCTAATCACCGTGATGGCTGCTGACTACTCATTCCTTCGCACACTCCAGTTTCTTCGTAAACTAGGCCTCTAAACTTCAGTAGTAATTGTGCGCGATTACGCTGATCGCTCCGCAGTGTCAACAAAATGGAGTAGACGGAGTACCGCTGCAAATGTGTGGATATAGCAAGCCTTTAGTACCATGCAGAGAAGACGATGTTTACACGACGACACACCGAGTTCATAATGCCTACCTTACCATCTTGCCAAGATTCCGGTGGCTCCCATGTGTTGTACTTTTGACCCAACAGAAACCCTTCATGCAACCGAAGTCGATGACGGTTGCTGCAGAACAGTGGGACTAAACAGCGCAATTATGAACATCCACATTAACATCTTGAGAGATTCACGTGGTAAATCGTGTTAAACGACATGGTAAGGCAAAAATTTAACGAAAACCCACACTCATCGCCTCTTACTTATATCCCACACGCTCCCCAACATTCACGCCGATTATTCTAATTTGTGAGACTATTTGATGTTATATTAAACTCATGCATCTTAGAGTGCAAGGTACCAGGCAGCATGCCTGAGTACTCAAGCGACACACAAGAACTGACGGGTCTTCTTCTGAAGGGAAGTGATTCATGATACGGGAATTTGTTTCCATCTGCAGCGAATCACTGTACGTATAACCGCTAGCCTCACAAGCCGTGTCTTGTGGTATTTGATCCTAAGTCGCTTAGCTGTATTCAAATAAGTCCCTCTGCACTGAAGTGACTGCGAGGGAGAAGGTAGAATTTTTTATCACGCTACTTTCTCGGCACTGGTCTTTTTGGGCTCCTGTTTATCACATTTCGAAAAATTGCTGTTCTTACAACTTCGACTACTGTAGTGCACGAAAAATGACAATAGAAATCAAGAAAGACTGGAACAGCTGTCACGCGGCGTCTGCATTTACGTCCTCCGCGGACGACTCTCGCCGGACCGACAAGACAGCTACCGGCGAAAGCTCGCTTCAGCCCCTTCTATGCGATCGACTTTCCTGTCTCAGTTGACTACTCAAGACAAGTCAGACTACTGCAGCGCTCCTGGAGTCTTATTTCTGTAATGTTTCTTGTATGTTTGGAGTAGTTGTCTTCGTTTACAATTCAACACCAAAACTGCGTGTGTTGTGGGCGCCCTCTTTGGTGCAGTTTTGAAATATTAACAGAGAAGGTGAGGTTGTGAGGGATTATACTTTTCACGAAAAAATAGAAATGCAGTAGCAAAATCTTGGAATAGGCAATGATAACAGCTTATCAAGGTCACAGAAGAATTCATTGTGGAAGTTCTTGTCAAAGATAGTGTGATAAATTCTTTACACTTCTGAAAACTGAAAGAATAGGAAAAGTGCCATCCAAACATTTCGAAACGTACCTGTACACATTTATTCACTTGAGAAACTGTATATATTTTCAGAGTGCAAACACAGAAACAATATTCTTGCTATCAAATAATACAAACATTATTTTTCTCGTCAAATAACTATAACCTTTTCACGGCTAAAATAATTTTCATTAAAACAGTTTATGTACCTACGTCCTTATTTCTGCATAGTGTAGGCCTTTTCTTTGAAATATGTAAATATGGTTTCAGTTATTTCGTCTATCTTGTAAAGCAACACTAGTAATAAAAAATACCAGAACCTTCTGTAACTTCTCGACGCGTCACGGAAACACAGGAAACAACACAACAAAGATTAAGGAGATACGAAAGCACAAAATCCATAACTGTACTAAGAGTAAGCTCGGCCAGAAGAGATTAACTTTCGATTGTATTCAGACGCCGCCATAGTGCCCTGTTCCTGCACATGTCCAGTGTGCAGCACACGGAAAAATTAGGACTCCGCTCTCGCCACGATCTATACAACATTGACGTCATAGACACACTGGTGTCGTGGTTGGTTAATGATTTATAAGCGGGCACAGAAGGAGCAGAGAGAGAGAGAGAGAGAGAGAGAGAGAGAGAGAGAGACTCTTAGCATCTGATCAGTTTAGCTCAAAGATGAATGACAGTGATCCGTCGTTTACAGAAAGGGTCCCTTGACTTTCATTTAAGAGATTGTTGGGAGGGTTCTTTTAAAATTATCTCGGCCGATTTCATGCAACATTTTGCCTGCCATCCGGGGTCCGCCGTAGCCGACAGGCGTTAATTCTAATCTTAGTCCTGCCGAGGCCACCAAACACTTTACTTTAAAGCTCACTATGAAAATCACGCAGATTGCGGCCCTGTGTGCAAATTTTAAACTACAAACCCACGGATTGGAGGTTTGTTCCCAGTTGGACGAGTTTCTTTTTCTGCTACTTTATCTAACCTCTGTCTACATCTACATCTACATTTATACTCCGCAAGCCACCCAACGGTGTGTGGCGGAGGGCACTTTACGTGCCACTGTCGTTACCTCCCTTTCCTGTTCAGTCGCATATGGTTTGCGGAAAGCCTCCGTGCGCGCTCGAATCTCTCTAATTTTACATTTGTGACCTCCTCGGGAGGTATAAGTAGGGGGAAGCAATATATTCGATACCTCATCCAGAAACGCACCCTCTCGAAACCTGGACAGCAAGCTACCCCGCGATGCAGAGCGCCTCTCTTGCAGAGTCTGCCACTTGAGTTTACTAAACATCTCCGTAACGCTATCACGCTTACCAAATAACCCTGTGACGAAACGCGCCGCTCTTCTTTGGATCTTCTGTATCTCCTCTGCCAACCCGACCTGGTATGGATCCCACAGTGATGAGCAATACTCGAGTATAGGTCGAACGAGTGTTTTGTGAGCCACCTCCTTTGTTGGTGGACTACTTTTTCTAAGGACTCTCCCAATGAATCTCAACCCGGCACCCGCCTTACCAACAATTAATTTTATATAATCATTCCACTTCAAATCGTTCCGTATGCATACTCCCAGATATTTTACAGAAGTAACTGCTACCAGTGTTTATTCCGCTATCATGTAACCATACAATAAAGGATCCTTCTTTGGTTCAAATGGCTCTGAGCACTATGGGACTTAACTTCTAAGGTCATCAGTCCCCTAGAACTTAGAACTACTTAAACCTAACTAGCCTAAGGACATCACACACATCCATGCCCGAGGCAGGATTCGAACCTGCGACGGTAGCGGTCGCGCGGTTCCAGACTTTAGCGCTTTTAACCGCTTGGCCACCCCGGCCGGCGATCCTTCTTTCTACGTATTCGCAATACATTACATTTTGTCTATGTTAAGGGTCAGTTGCCACTCCCTGTACCAAGTGCCTATCCGCTGCAGATCTTGCTGCATTTCGCTGCAATTTTCTAATGCTGCAACTTCTCTGTATACTACAGCATCATCCGCGAAAAGCTGCATGGAACTTCCGACACTATCTACTACGTCGTTTATATACATTGTGAAAATCAATGGTCCCATAACACTCCCCCTTGGCACGCCAAAGGTTACTTTAACGACTGTAGACGTCTTTCCATTGAGAACAACATGCTGTGTTCCGTTTGTCTTGTCTGTTCTGTCAGTCATTGCTGGGTTGTTTTTTAGTCGGGATCATATATTAAACCGTGTTGGCCACCCCTGCTTTGGTGGCGGACGAGGTGAGGCTGCCACATGCAGAGGGCGACTGCGCTGCAGCCTTTCGCTTGGACGACTGCCTCGGTTATGAACGCGCCGGCTGCATTGGCCGCTGGCCTGAGGACGCGACATTCCAGAAGAGAAACTCGCATGTGCGAGCCACGGCCACGTGTGGCGGCGGCCGCGCGGGGGACGGACACAGGCTGCGGCTGCGCCAAGGCTGGGAGCGGAGCTCTGCTCTTCACAGCCTGAGCGCACTGGGGACTCGCTTTCTTCCCTACACCGTGGCTCTATCCAAAACAGGCAGGTTTCTGGTGGGAGAGGATGTCGTACTCCCTTACTTCGCCCTTCCTCGATATATTTTGCTTTCACTTCCACTTGTAACGTACCGTACCACAATTGCCTAGGACTTAATAACAACAACAACTAGCTTACATCACTCCTTGGTGATAGCTTCCAAAATAACAATTTACACTATGTAACGCTAAACGGCCCTGCTCACTACGAAAAATCTCGCCGTAGTTTTCTGTTAACTTATTGGCTCTCTATAGGGACGATTTCGCTTAGCGTCTTGCTAATACTAGCGTTACGTGATATTTGTTCACTTAATGCAGCCGGTGGGCTAAATAAAAAGTCACTGTTTTAAAATATATTACTTTATTCCTGTTAAGTGGTCACATACACGTTCCAGCGCTGCCCAAACGGTAAGCAACAAGTGCCTGGGCCCGTCACTACTTGCGCTGCTTCCGCCACACAAAGTAGTCCGTCCAAAATAAAGATTTCTGCAGCTTTCCCACAGTCTGGCATTCTGAAACTATTTTCTTTGGCTAAATGTCGCTGTTCTTGAGCAAATATAACTACTGTATTTTAATTCTACCGAAAATTCTTGTATTAAATATGGCTCATGGATACATTATGTAAGCATACTGATTTCCTGCGAAAATAACTAACAAGTGGAAATAGTATCTTTGCATTACTGCAAAGAGCCTCTGTTGTGTGTGCTACAGACCATCGATGTTATTGCGTAACTACCATCATCAGAATTTCACTTAGCACTTCGGCTATGACCACGTGTCTTGCATACTATGGTTACGCGAGCTTGAAAATGAAAGGAAAGCTGTTTGTTTCAGTCGTTTCCGCCTGTGGTCAGGAAAATCATCGCTTCTCTTATTTTCTTCCCTTAGATCAGAAGCATTTTCTGTCTTGCCTTGCTTAGCGTCCTGTATTTCGTTGATTCTTCAACTTTTGTAGTCCTGTCTTCCTCAGTTGCATGTAATATTACGGTATATTGATAATTTTTACTTATGGACCGTCTGACAGCAACCGAATAAAACACAATTTTAGTGCCATACGCGTTTCGCCTTTATTTTCTGCAAGGCATCATCAGTAGCAGGTTGCGTGGACAATTTCTTACATATTACGCTCCTGTTGCATTTTTGGTGGTGGTGTTCTTATGAATGCCAATTTGCGGTTTTTTTCCCACATTCCACAGCACTATGAACTGAACGCTTGTTTCAATGCAATGTTTTGGTTTCTCCACGCAACCTGCCACTGATGATGCCTTGCAGAAAATAAAGGCGAAACGCGTATGGCACTAAAATTGGGTTTTATTAAGTTGTCAGACGGTCCATAAGTAAAAATTATCAGTATACCTAATTCGTTGATTCTGCCTGTGGACTTATGAACTATGTTGCACTTGTTGTTGAAGACAGGAACGACCAGTCTGTAAATGTGCGCCTTCACTTGGCTACAGCGCTCTCTTCAGCCCGTCATCCCCTAAGTCCATCCTCTCAAACAAGTCGAAAGTGTCTAGTGTTAAATATAGCTTCTAATTTTCTAGAACTGCTTGTCTCATTCAAACTACATGTAAAAATATAAGCTCTTACTAAAATACACTCAGGGCAGGTAGTGACAACCTCCCGAAGGCGTATTCCATTATTTATCGCGATTTTCGTCACAGAAAACTGAAGCAAAACACCAGAAACTACCGAACGGAAACATAACTATACAGTAAGGTAGTTAACTCTTTAATGTCTTGCTGACATTTTCTCAGCGGATCACAATGGGCGAAAAATGTGGCATCGCCATTTTAACGAACCATTCCATCATTCTCCACCTGATCCAATATCCCGGAATCACTACGACACTGATGTCAGAGTACAGCTTTTGTGGTATCCGCCAGAGATCGCGGTGCCACACCAAAGTCGGCAACGGAAGTCGATACCACAAACATCAGCCAAGATTCGCGGCAATCCGCAACAACCAATGGGAGGACTCCTGAAGACAACGTCTCCCTCACAGCATACCAGCCCTCTCGCGCTAGAGGTGAATCTAGTGTCGAGCATGCAAGAGCTCGACCCCAGTTCGAGACCTCAGCTACAGCAGTCAGCCCCCATCGTGTAGGACAGTGACAGTTACGAGAGTAGTTTCGTCTGTCGACAACAGCTTTTATTGCGTGATACAGTGCCTGCCGAAAAAAAAGTGAAGTAACCGGTGTTACTCCCGGCGTCACACAGAAGGGAGCCATGGGGTATGACTTCATGTCACGGCTGGTAGTGATTAAGGGACATGACGGCATAACGGTGCGTCACAGACATCCTGTGTCCTTACGTGTTCTCTTATACGTCAATGTGGAGGTGGCATTTTTGAATCGGATAATGCTCGTACACACATGGGGAAGGGTCTCTGCGTGGTGACACGTCTGTCCGAGTACCAGTACCCAGGAAGGCAAGGACAACTGCCTCAGGAGAACACACGACGACTCTGACACCCTGCACAGCCAATCAGGCTACATCAGTGCACTCATACTGCCAAGTTCGTTGTAATTACTGAAACAACATCACACATCCTTTCAACCTGTAAAGTTTCGTTTCCTCCCCCCTTCTTAATGGTTCACTTTTTTTTGTCAGGCAGTGTATCTTAAGCTTCTTCCAACTCTATTTGCGAATGAAGTGTGGGAAACAGGACGTCTTGTGTGTCTCTGTGGTATCAGTCATACGTCTAACTGTATTTCCTTCATCTACAAAGGTTTTGTACCCAGGAGGTGATGAATATCTATGGTTTCCACCTTTAAGCCATTTTCCAGATATATTTTTTCGTCGTTTATTTTATATTCTATAGCCAGTTAAATATGCGTCATCCTTCGTTGTATACGCTTGAGGTTCCTGTTTAGGCCGACACGATGTGGACCCCACCAGAGAAATATTCCACTGTTGGGCCGTGCGGCTGTAGGCGCTTCAGTCTGGAACCTCGTGACCGCTACGGTCGCAGGTTCGAATCCTGCCTCGGGCATGGATGTGTGTTATGTCCTTAGTTTAGTTAGGTTTAAGTAGTTCTAAGGTCTAGGGGACTGATGACCACATATGTTAAGTCCCATAGTGGACAGAGCCATTTGAACCATTGCACTGTTGATAGTTCAATTTTATGACAAGTAACCTCTTTTCTAGACGAACCGCAATTTTCCACTATGCTACAAGTCTGTGGTTTGATTTACTTACGACAGTCTTAGGATGCCCATCAATCCTTTCACAAGAAAATATTTTGCGACTAATGGGAATTGTGGTAATTAATTGTGTACTCCAAGGCTACTTAACCGACTTACTATTTAGAGTATTCCCCTTAAACCTTACTCAGGATGGCCGCATACAGAGCAAGAATCCAGTCTTTGCAACCACTGCGCCACCTCGGCTCTTATTAATAAATATGAGTGGATTCCAATACAGTCTACCACAATCAGTCAGATATGAGGATGAACTTGCAAATAATTCTATAAAAAAAGGTTATTTTCGTTAGAAACTTCTTATGTATGTGAACATGAGAGGTAAACTGCAGCACTAAACTGCTCTGCCTTCCACGGTGCGTTACTGACGTTCCTCACTTCTTAAATTAGTCATCTCTATACATACAAACGCCCAACTCCCACATTTCGGTTGGCTACAACGTTGGAAATTTGAAAGAATTAATGGAGTGAAAAAACAATATTTCCTGGAAGTGCACATGAACGAAGCAGCAACACTGAACTACTGAGTGCATTAGCAGAAAATGATAAACGCAAGGGATCAGCGATGCCCTGTGTGACTGCCTAGCGCGCCTTTGGGAGAGACGAAGCAGCTGCTCTTTTCTCGTGTACCTCAGATGCGCTCCGAACAGCGAGTTGCCAAACTATGGCGCACCGAAATCTGTGAGAACTGGGACACACATCCCCGTCTGCTGTGGGCGCTGGCAGCCGGATGTGCTCGGCGTGTGTGCCACGGCAGGTAGTCAGGTAGTCGGCAACGTTCTACACCTCCTCCCCCCCTCCCTCCCGCCCGCCCCCCCTCCCCCCACACCTATAAAAAAAAGCATATCCTAGATGCCTCTATAAGGTTTCCAAGAAAGTAGGACAAGAATTCATTAGGGAAAGAGGCAGGTACCAGATGCAGTTCCTGCTTTCATAACAGTTTTAACATCACCACAGCGTTAGAGGCTTCTGTTTTTCCTGTATCTACGCTCGACAGCTAACGAATCTATTGTGCCACCTCAGGCAAGAAGCTATTATATTGAAAGAAGCCTTTGCTTTTCCAAATGTGCTAGCCAAGGAGATTTCTATGTTCCATGCACCAAACGGGTGTCAACATCCAGCTTCAAAAAGGAGGTACTGGAACGAGACAGAAACAGTCACAGCCTGGTTTCCTTGTACTGCCAGACTATCTTATTGTCAGCAGATTTTCTCCTGCCACATTCAGACGGGATCTGTTGAACCAAGAGATTCTCCCTTAAGCCTCTTTTACACGAGCGACTTTTTGTCTCTCACGACCACTCCTATCAAGTGAGTCTGCCGCAGTGGCGCCCCCTGCCCCCTCTCCACGGCCGTATTATTCATAAACTGAGCCACTCTCCTCATGAATGGTCACCTTTGCTGGGACGTAGGCATTAGGAGTGATTTAAAATGCAATGATCATATAAGGTTGATCGTCGGTAAAGCAGTTGCCAGACAGATTCATTGGAAGAAAAGGAAATGCAATCCGAAAACAAAGGAAGTAGGTTACAATACACTTGTTCGCCCACTGCTTGAATATTGCTCACCAGTGTGGGATCCGTACCAGATAGGGTTGATAGAGAGAAGATCCAACGGGGAGCAGCGCGCTTCGTTACAGGATCATTTAGTGATCGCGAAAGCGCTACGGAGATGATAGATAAACTCCAGTGGAAGACTCTGCAGGAGAGACGTTCAGTAGCTCGGTACGGGCTCTTGTTGAAGTTTCGAGAATATATCTTCACCGAGGAGTCAAGCAGTATATTGCTCCTTCCTACGTATATCTCACGAAGAGACCATGAGGATAAAATCAGCGAGATTAGAGCCCACACAGAGGCATACCGACAATCTTTCTTTCCACGAACAATACGAGACTGGAATAAATGGGAGAACCGATAGGACCGAGCGAGGTGGCGCAGTGGTAGCACACTGGACTCGCATTCGGGAAGGCGACGGTTCAATCCCGCGTCCGGCCATCCTGATTTAGGTTTTCCGTGATTTCCCTAAATCGCTCCAGGCAAATGCTGGGATGGTTCCTTTGAAAGGGCACGGCCGACTTCCTTCCCCATCCTTCCCTAATCCGATGAGACCGATGACCTCGCTGTTTGGTCTCTTCCCCCAAACAATCCAATTCAATCCAAGAACCGATAGAGGTACTCAAAGTACCCTCCGCCACATAACGTCAGGTGGCTTGTGGACTATCGATGTAGATGTAGAAAATCGCTTGTGTAATGTTTGCTGCCTGCTTTCAAATTGCGGTTAAGAGGGACTGTCCTTATAAAAATTGGAATAGGAACATCATTAAGCTAGTAGAATTTATTACTAACCACTGCAAAATCTTCCACATTGCTGGAAACTGAAAGAACAGGAAAAGTGTCTTAAGAACATTACAAAACGTGTTTGCTCAAGAAAATAAATACATACAAGCAACCCTTCAAACAGAATTTAAAAACAATATATAGCGCTTTCTTATTTCATTTATCTTTCGTGTCTTGTACTTGTCCTAGGAGTCAAATAACATCTAAAATTACTTTTCCAGTTCAATACTTTTTCCTTGTTGAAGATATTTTTATTAAAAAAGGTTCATCTGTTTACCTTTTTCATGCACGGTGTAGTATTACTCTTTGTTCACGTAGTGTACAAATTAAATACTTTCAGCTTTCAGACATATGATCTGTATTGTTAAGAATACTAGTAGGAAAAATATGAAGTCTTCCAGATTTACGCCTAAAATATTCCGCAAGCCAACACACGTTGCACGGCAGTCTTAGTTGTCACGAAAACAAATTAAAAAATAAAATTAAAATCAAGAAGGTATCGAAGCACGACATCCATTGCTGTGACGTGAGTGAATGTGGAGAGAATAGGTTAACGTCTGGCGTTAGCAACAGTTCCCTGTCACTGCTTACGGGCGGCCTGTAGCATACTCGCGATTTTAGATCAGCACAGTCTTACCCACTTGCGACGCGTTTGGCTGTGATTTACACGCGCAAGTGCTACGCGCAGCCATCACGAATGGTGGACTTCGGCGAGATAGCGCCCAGTGTGTCGCTGGGAACGGCGCGCAGAGAATGACTGTTGGCTCACGTTATTTTGCCAACGAATGAAATGGCATTTCGTGCTAGGCAAAGCCGTCCTCCCACGAGGCGAGGCAGCTAACGTTGTCGCGGACGGGACACTCGTTCTCACGAGAGAGAGAGAGAGAGAGAGAGAGAGAGAGAGAGAGAGAGCGCCGCAGGCTCAGGGGACGAGCCGGTTAATGTGATTTGCGCTCTCCAGCGGCCGTTGACGGCTTTATTTGTCTCGCAAACCACACAGTCTCTTTCTGAAAGTGAACGCTTGTAAAATAATTGCATTAACTCTGTTAGCGATTGTCGAAGAAGAGCGGAGACAGATTCTGGATTCATCGATGGCTCCAACAGCGAATTGCTTCTAGAGGAACACTATATAACGCTGTGCAACGATCTGACATACATACTAGTAGCAGTTATTCGTTAACTCAATTGTATTTTAATCCCATTTTCAGATTTAAATTCAATATAGTTGAGGTATAGTGTCTAAGGTCAGTTTGCGCATGCATAATACACATATCCTCGAAGTTCCATCGACTATCAAGATTCTGAAATAACGTACTTCATCACATAAATTTGAAGATCTAGATCAGTTTCGTAATTTCATTCAAATGGCAGAGGAGACTTTTTCGAAGTAGCTCACCATCACTGAAAAGGATATTAACCGGCAGTCACTGTAAGATTTCTGGCCACTGGGGAAACATTCCAGTCGTTGGCCGTTCCAACAAGACTTGCAGCAAACACATTGTTTTGTAATAAGTAACACTGAATTTTGAAGTAATACTTCTATTAAACGTACAAGAAAGATCCAGAATCTTTCACAAAACGGAAGGTGAGAAAAGTATTTGGAAGAAGGTTGACGCGAACACACTACTCCTGCATTCAAAACGTTCGACCTCGCGACGCCAACAACTGCGCTACAGCGTCGACACAGCACGGAAGCATTTGCATATGGTATACAGCGTCTAAAAAGTATCTATAAATCTCATTATCTGGACATCTAACATTTAAGTGGTTCCAAAAAGACGCGCTTCTAACGTATCATCGTGCCGTAGCACTCAAAGGTATACCTTCGTAGCACACGTGTTATGACACTGAAAACATCAAATATAGACAGCTTTTACAAACCAGTATGTACTTTCCTGTTACTTAACTACAACAAATCGAAGCGAAAACTTCTACAGATCAAGTTGCTCATGGTTTGAAAGGGCCACATACACCATAAGAACGATGTCGCATCTCAGTGGTCACGTTCCCCTCCACGATACAAAAGCTCTGATACGCAAGATCCTTTATTTCACGCTACGGGGTGTAGTGAGACGTGGTATTCCACGCTGTGACGTCACCAGCTCCTCGTACAACTGTGTTTTCACGCTCCGCGAGAAGACGGCTCTAAGCAGCACTTAGTAGACGTTACGACTGACGCACAGGGATAACGAGAGCCCATGTCCTCGATGGCTGAGGCTGAAATATCGAACAGTGAGGTGTACATAGCACTACACACTCCTAAAATATCTATTCCCTCACAATAATCCACAAAAAAATTGTCAAAGAATATAGCTGCGTAAAGCGTTCTTGACCAAATGCGCCATTCGACAGAAGGCTTGTTACTCAAGGCTGTCTTGAAGTTAGGACAGGAGAGGGAAACAGCAAGTAGACAAATAGCAGCCACGCCGTAGCAGAGCTGCGTTCAGATTCTTCGCTTGCCACTGCTCGAAAGCGAGATGGGAACGTAAAAAACAGTCTCAGGGAGAGCGATTGTCGAGCTTGCATCTGGGCGACGTATCTCGCTTTTAAGCCTACCAATAGGCACGGATTTGAGTCTATGTGCCTACTGCCTCGGTTAAAAACCAGCTACAGTGCCCAAATGGGGTTTAACAATCCATCACTCTTTTTGCAACGTACAAGATGCCCCAGTAGGATATACAAGGATAAGGCAGGAACGATCATTCGAAACAAAGGAAGACTCGAAACAAGGGCTCTGCCTACCTTAAGAGCTACAAGCACTACATCTTCCATACTACGAAACCTTTTCTACTGCAAGCTGCTTTTCTTATTTAGGGAGTTGGTAGTTTGGACCAAAATAAGAAAAAAATGACCAGTAAACATGGGCTCTAAAGTGCATGCCTCAAGAGCTACGGGCCCTTGTTCGTCTGTGCTACTGTGAAACATACGCCTTCTAATGAAGAAGTGCTCATCGCTCTTAAGCTATGTATTTTTAAGCCAATACTTAGTAAACTTTTTTCGTCGAATGCCCGAATATTGACCATCCCTCCTGGGACACCCTGTACAACAATGATTAGATACGAGGTACACAATGAACGCATGAATGTCCACACATTGTCACTCCGTACTCTGTGAGCGAAAAGCTCAAGACGTACGGTGACTATTATGGGCGTTTGCTCTTACAATTAAGTTTAGTTGTCAGAGCGTATACATGACGCAAATTTTCGAGGCATTCATCGATTATTTACACGACAGCGAATACGGAGGAAGTTACTAACTGGAATATGCCCTGTGGATTTCACCTCGTCTAGACCGGGTCATTTCAGAGATGTTAACGATCTGGCCAGTACATGTGCGCCTCAATGAAGAGGAAGAGGCAGTGACTTCCACTTTTTTCAGCATCAACAGTCACTGGCCGTCTCTTCCTTCTGCTCCGGTGAACCAAAGTCTCCATTTCTGATGGGCTTTTCATGATTGTTTTAAACTCACAGGAAGTTGTTAGAAAAGCGTCTCGAGCCCTTCGACCGCTGTCAAACTGCTACCGAAAGGCGCGCTCTCTCTGTTCATGTGGTAAATTAGGAAATTTATGTATGTTACGCAAATAAATAATGTTTGTTTGTGCTGCAAAGCGCGATAGAAATTTTGCGGGTGCGCGTTAATTGCCTAGCTGCAGTGAAATTCACAGCAGCATTTACATGAAGTGGTGCTGAGAAATGCGTTATAGCGTATCTGGACGAGCGGTATTCGACAAGGCTGAAAGAGAGAACACCAATAATAGCGGTACCACTTGTTGCGACACTGTAAGACCGACCAACCCAAACACTGTAGTTCTGGTGAACTATGGAACCACGTCAGCTCAGATACAGGCAAGCGTCAGATTTGCACAGACCACAACGGGAAGCCTCTGAAGTAGTGCAGCGACATTTACACGAGCTGAGCAACCCCAGTGATAAACATTATTCATGAAGAGCTATCAACCGTACTGTTCTACCCTTGATTCTGAGAGTACGCAAGTGTTGTCTTCAGTCGCAAGAGAAGTATGATGCTGCTCTCCACGTTATTCTAAGCCTCTTCAGTCTCCGAGTATATCTTGTAACCTACATCTGTGTATACCTGCTTTCTGTAATCAACCCATCTACCCTTCTCCATCAATTATACCTCCCCCAACACTCTCAATCGCACTCTACCTGCCATTATCAAATTCACGATTACTTCACACTCTAGGACGCATCTTATCAACCGAATCCTACATTCAGTCAAGTTGTGCCATAAACACATTTTTCTTCCAAATTATATTCAGTACCTATCTGATCTGCATTACCGACGGTTATGGCCAAGGCACTTCGCCATCCTTTCATTAATAAAGTTAAACTTCATCAGGGAAATGACAGTTTGGTGCTGGAGGGAAGTGTGTGATTTTTTTTTTTTGGGGGGGGGGGGGGGGGGGTAGACCAAGAAAGAAATACAGTAAGAAGGTTCATATGGATGTAGGCTGCAGTTTGCATTCGTTATCAGAGTTTAAGAGAACTGCAGAGGATAAACTAAAATGCAGACCTGCATCAAACAAGTCTTCACACTGAAGATCACAACAACAAACTCCATTACTGGTGCAAAGATTGTGCCTATGACGAGTTAAGAAACTCAATCCCTTTCTTTAAAATATGGTTAATGACGCCAAATAGAGGAGTGCGACAGATGCGACAACTCACATGGATTACTTCGAGCAAAATGTGGAGAACTTCCATGACGTCGCCCCCACTTAAATAGCAGACTCTGTTCCGGCGGGAGCAGCGCATATGCTCTCTCTTTCTTACGAATGAGTTCACCAGGAAACTGTTTTCCACTGTTAGCAAACCGGCGTTTCCACAGCTCGTACATCACCGGTGAGAGTTGGAAATCTGCCGACGAAACTATACTCGCGGTTACGAAAACACGAGGGTATCGAAAGCGAATGTGACTGAAAAGCCCACTGCTAGCGAAAACCAACTAGAATTCAACAGCGCGATATTTATCTAATTTAACCGATATATTCTTCGTTGTAAACGACAAACAGCAGGACGTTTAATGGCTATCGTTTTAATAAGGACTTCTGTTTGTTGTAGCAAATTAAATAGTTTTGCTAAGTCTCGTCGTTATGATTATTTCTGTCCGATATATTCTGGGCTAACGCAAGGAATGAGTAGGTACGCCGCAGAATCTGTGAAGTAAGAAACATGGAAACACTGACAAGAAAGAAGGGACAGAATGATAGGACATGTGTTAAGACATCAGGGAATAACTTTCAAGCTAATAGAGGGAGCTTTAGAGTGAAAAAAGTGTAGGGGAAGACAGAGACTCCAATACATCGAACAAATAATAGTGGATGTTGGACTGAAGTGCTGCTCTGAGCTGAAGAGTTTACCACAAGAGGAGTGGCGGGCGGCGTCTAACCAGTAAGGAAACTGATGACAAACTATTTTGGGAGGCTGAACCTTTATACAGGGTGGCGCAGGGGAACGGGAAATTTTGAACGTTACAATTGGCAGCACTGTAGCGCCGGCAGATGTTCAAAACTTCGCACAATTGACGAACGCATTGCCATTTACTAATCATGGAGAATTGGACTGGTGCGGAACGTGCAGTAGCTGTGAGAGCGTTTTACAAAAATGGTGATAGTGCGACTGCCGCGCAGAGAACATTTCGATAGCATTCCCAGATTGGACGTCATGGACGTGTCCCATCTGCGCATGCGATTACAACGTGGGTGCGTAATTTTGAAGAAACAGGATCTGCCTTGAAAAAGAAACCTCCATGTGGCATTCCAACGGCACGTACCCCAGAGAACATTGCAGCTGCTAAAGCTGCAATCGAGAGAAGTTCTCGCCGCTCCGTTCGACATCATGCATCTTCGCTAGGGATTAAGCGACGAAGCTTACAAAGAATACTGCACGAATTAGACTTCCATCCCTATAAGTTGCAGATTGTGCAACACTTACATGAACGAGGCCCAGCGTCACGTATGGAGTTTAGTAGCCAGATATTGGCTAAAATCAACGAGGACGCGAATTTCCTTGGTAACTTATGGATATCAGACGAAGCCCATTTCCACCTGAACGGATTCGTGAGTAAACAGAATTTTCGTTATTAGGCACAGGACAATCCTTGTGAGTTTCTCCAGCGACCACTACATAGCGCCAAGGTCACAATATGGTGTGCTGTATCATGTCATGGTGTTATCGGCCCTTATTTTTTTGAACGTGAGGATGGTAGTGCAGTGACAGTAACATCCGCTCGATATGTTGAAATGCTTCAAACATTCTTTACACCGAGACTGTACGAGCTTAATCTTAACGTCGAAAACATGTGGTTTCAGCAGGACGGAGCCACGTCACACACTGCTCGACAATCGATGGCAGCAGTTCGTCAGTTGTTTATAAGACGCATTATTTCACGTAACGGTGACATTGCATGGCCTGCGAGATCCCCTGATTTTAGTGTGTGCGACTTCTTCCTGTGGGGATATCTTAAAGGCAAGGTGTACCGTACACGTCCTGCAACAATCCATGAACTGAAGGAGAACATTGAAAACTAAATCACTGCCATTCCCCAAGATTTGCTACACCGCGCATTCCAGAGTTTTCATAACAGGCTGTTAAGAGTGTGAACGCCGAATGGGAGCACATCTTTCCGACGTCATCTTTAAAAAGTAAAGAGACACTTTTGGACATTTTGATTGTAAAGACATACTGAATAATGGCATACTGAATACATTCACTTTCGTTAATAAATTACTAGTTTTAAAAATTTATTCTTGGAAATGACGTTATTTCGAAATTTCCCGTTTCTCTGCGCCACCCTGTACAGCTCAAACATTTTGGCAATTCACTCAATTGAACACATAAATAGGCAAGGGGACACCACCTCCGACAGACATAATCCAGTGAAGCAATGGGTGGTCAAATGAACATTTGGTTCCACAGCCGCTTTATATTTTTAATGCGAACAGGAAGTAAATGCCTTTTTATCTTTGCAACGCGTATTACCAACTATTTGTTAGGAACTAAAGAAATAAAATTTTAACATATTAGGCCTACTCATATCCGTCGATAGGAAGATGCTGTACAAACTAGGTTCTTTTAACCAAAATGCAGACGTCCCTGAGGAATTCCACCTGTGTTGGCGAAAATGTTCGCCCTTATCAGTTTGCACTCCATAACACAATGCTACAACAATAGCAAAAAGTAACAAATGGAGGCGGCATTTTTCAACCTGGTCGTATTTACTTAGACCTCTTCATCCCAGAACTAGTTTTGACTTTTTACGCCATTATAAAATGTTTACATTTATAAGAATCACATTGCATAACTAAGTATACGCCTAACTATACCTAAATCGATCTCTCTAACTTTTAGCTCATCCCCAATCTCATCCTTTTAATATTTTTCCCAACTGAAGTGTACCGCCTTCCGGCCACAAGGGTTTATTATTTCTTTCCTTTCTCAGACGTTATGTCTGGTTAAAAATGGAAAGTGACGCGGACCTTGATCTAGCGTGACTTCCTTTTAACTGTACGGTATATGTTACATTGCATTTAGGAACTTTCGGGTAACTGAACATATATCAATAATTACAGATTTCTGCAGTTGTATATATACGTTTGGATGTAGCTGTATTGCGATGATGTACTGGTGGATTTTGTGTGATATGACCCCTGTAGTTGATAGTATAATGTCAACTTTATCCTGGTGCCACATGTCCTTGACTTCCTCAGCCAGTTGGATGTATTTTTCAATTTTTTCTCCTGTTTTCTTCTGTATATTTGTTGTATTGGGTATGGATATTTCGATTAGTTGTGTTAATTTCTTCTTTTTATTGGTGAGTATGGTGTCAGGTTTGTTATGTATTATTATTATTATTATTATTATTATTATTATTATTATTATTACGCGCCCAACTTCGGTGTCTTTTGAAATGTGCAGTATTACAATAATACAATTGCCGAAAAATAGGAAGGTGTACAGTAGCCAGTAGTTTCATAGTCTAATAATAAATACATGCAGCAATTATAAATCTATCCCATAGTGGCCATATGACTAAGGGATTATACGTCTTCAATTTCAGATGTATTCGGACACGGAAAAATGACGTCAAGCGAGCATAATCTCGCTTCCAAGACCGATAGACAAAAAAAGGGGGCGGGGCTCATCTGAGAGCAGTGTCAACGTAAAAACTCTCATACCACTGAACTGCTGCTCTGAGGCAGGTATGAGAGCTGTGTGAACAAAATGGTAGAGGCAAAACGATTCGTATACGCTATCGGGGAGGCCATCCGCAATTCCGCACCGGGCGGCGGCACACTGTATTACAGCGCCGCTGGCCAGAGCGCGCCTAGCCATAGCTGCTCAATTTCGTAGTTCTGGAAGGACGTGATCTGCGTACCCGCAAACGCAAGGAAGCGCCGAACGGGTCCCACGGCGCTGTGCGGAACAAAGGCAGGGCACGGACGAGCAGACGCGAGGCAATTTTTTTTTTTTCTGCAGCAGGCCTGGCAGCTTGCAGCGCAGGTGCCACCGAGATCCGGGTCTCTCTCTTCCCGTGCCCCGCCTGCGAGCAACAGGATACGGTACGATACGCTACGGCGCGCCACGCAGCCGGTCCCAGGTATTAATAGCTCCCAGCCGCGCGCCTCCGACACGAGGGTGCCTCAGCCAAATATGTGTCAACCCAGACCACGCGCCTAACGTAGCGGAACAATAAAATCCAGTCAGCAGGAGGTGTATCTGAATGTGGCACTTCACGGTTGGATAAAAACGACTTTCATGACAAATTTTGATGCATTGGCTTAGGCTTTAAGAGGATCTCGTTGGCAAAACTGCGGTATCTGTTTACCGCATATTCCTACAAAATTGATACCGCTAGATTAACCACAAATTTTTGTTTTTAAAAAAAAGGAATTTTCTGTGGTAACATTGTCTGTTTGGTTATCTCCAGCATTCATTCGCAAAACTATATTCACGTTAGAGAAAACACAGGAACAGATGTTAGTCCGCGTGCCTCGACAATCATGATTGCAGCACAGTTGCAGAATACAAATCTGTCTTCTTATCTGTCGCTGTTTGATTTTCGCACGAGTATATCGGTGCCTAATTATGTTTACAATGGAGTGATGTGTTCTGATACAAACTTACCCATGCATTCTGTGAAGGACCTGAAAATTGTGTAACAACGCCAATGAAGGAAAGAATCACATAATAAAGCACAAGACATAATAAAATCATACATTACAGAAAAGAATTACTAGCATTTCTGCATGTAATGATCTGCAGCCATGATAAATATTTTAAAAGAAATTTTCCATTTATAACTGCTAGCATTATTCAAATTATTTTGCTACGACCGTTTTCGACGTTTTCTCAGTACAGAGCAATACGGAAAAAGATTATTATTCCGCGTATCACTGGAGTTTAACAACATTACAGTTGCAAGCTGAAAATGATGAGTTTTAAATGTTGTATTCTCAAGCACACCTGTTGCCTAGTTACGAAAAATGTAATTTGATGGCTAAAACCAACAATGGGAGTTATTTTAAATAATCAGCATCCATAACCTTACATACAACTAACATGAATTAATTTATCTTTGCCATTATTTTAGCAGTTAAATCTATAGTTAAAATTATAAGCGAGCTACAAAAAGAACAATCAGTTCTGTAATACAGTACATTAGCTGTATATCCCAATAAAACATGCGCTCAAGAGAAAGACTCGTGAAATTTTCGAAAAGAATATCACACTGCGATTCAAGGGAGTAGTACACCAGAACATCCCTAATGCTCATAATAGTTATCCCAGTTAAGAAGGGAAGATCACTGGATTCGACAGTTACAACCTGTGTAAAATGACTGACAGACAGCTAAAATTGCCCCTTTATTGCCTACACGCCGTATCGGCAATGTATTTCAGAGCAAATTATTCTTCCCTCTTAGTTTCACTGACGGAGAGAAGTGTATAACTTCTTGCTCGTCACAAGGAGAACTTGACGGATGCCCTGCCCACATTTTAAAATTGACCTTCGGCTGCTACAGCACACAAATGTATGACGATGACTTGTGATGGGCGTGGTTGCACATTGTTAATATCCAGCATAGCAGTCGCGGTAATAACAAATCACGCGAATAACTTTCTTTAAAAATCATGGTTAACTGACTTCCTATTTTCCTGTAGAATTAATTTTGCGTGAAGTACCATTGGCAAATGTATTATGATTGTAATACTTCCACTAAATCGCTGCTTCAAACGTGAAAAACGTATGCACCCACTTCACTTTCATCTTTTGCCTAAAAATTCAGGGCGTCAGAAGAAAAGATCGTATTGAAGCACAGAAAATGCTGCACTCGCAATCAGCACAAAAATGATCAGCTGTTTCTTCGAAACTCAACTCACACTGGAATGGTTGGTCCAAATCTCCAGCATATCTCCCTTGTACGTCGTCTTGTTCTATGCCGGCGCCTTCGCAAGGGTGAAGAATGTCATCGGTGTGGCACCTGCAAGAGCGAGAAAGTATCGCGCACACTTCGCGAGTCGGGACGCTGTCGCACACCCGCTGCTTCTGTTGTTTATGTCCCTCGCACTCCGCAGTCAACGTGTGACTGACACGCTGACTCTCCCGAGGCCGCATCCGTGCGCACGCGCCCTGCCCCAGCGGCCAATCACAGCGCCGCAATCGCATCCGGGAGAGAGTGCTGCTACCTAGCGGCGACCCGCACAGTCTCGGGACGACAGAGCACAGCAAGCGGACAGCTGATTTCTATGACGCGACTTCCGGGTCTGAAGGTCCCTCGCAGCCGCGTATAGGGCGCAACGCGCACCGGCGTCGCCATATATAGAAATCTGTGCAGATTTAATTGCAAATTTATCTTTGAGGAAATATCACAGCTGGCAAATCTCTTGTTTTCACGGACCTTTTCAATAATACTACTACTGTTCCAGTTCAGGTTTTCAAATTGTCCCCTGGTTAATGTACGATACAACTACAAACCAGCGACTCTCGTTAAAAGATTCAAGTTTTGTAGCGGAAATTAGAGACACAGACTTTGTTTCTAGAAATTTACACAAACAGTATAAAGGTCGACGTCTTCTCTTCTGAAAACTGGTATTCCGATATTCTCGCAGGAGACACACACCTAACAAACGTTTTACGCCATAATTCTGTTTTTGAAACTATGTCGTTCTCGGAATAGTAATGATAAATAAAAACTGAATATTAAACAAATGCTATCTTTGGTACTGTGGGTAATAAATGGCTACCAAAAACAGTAGCTAAATGACGCTGGACAGAAAACATTGTAGTCTGTACTAACGGCCGAATCGTGATGCTGCGTACCAAAGTCGTTACATTTGTGATAGAACAGCAGAGATATATATCACTTTCAGTCGCTACTTTTTTGTCCCACACTGCCTGTTTGACTCTGGGAAGGTCATTCAAAATTAAAGCGTCGCTATCAAATATGAACATCAGTCACAAGGAGCAAACAAAAATATATTGGGATATAAATACCTGCAGTGTTTCTGTATAAACAGCATGGCACGGTGAGCTGCTTTAAAAATTTGAGAAGTAGCAAACTACGTCTCTATAACCTTCAAGGACGGACTCCAGCGTCAGGAGAGGAAACATAAGACGAAGAAATATGCTTTGGACCACAGCCTAATGTCCATAAAACAAAATGGCTCTGCGCACTATAGGACTTAACTGCTGAGGTCATCAGTCCCCTAGAACTTAGAACTACTTAAACCTAACTAACCTAAGGACATCACACACTCCCATACCCGAGGCAGGATTCGAACCTGCGACCGTAGCGGTCGCGCGTTTCCAGACTCCATAAAACAAAAATCACCGAAGTCAGTAGTTCGTTGTCCTACACCCACCTTCTTCAAAATCATAAATGATTAAAAAAAGCTCTAAATGGTACTCATAGAAAAATGTAAGGTATAAAGAGGAATGATGGCATTTATTCTACTCCATGATGTTGAACACATGAACTGCGAGTCTTGTCTGAACGAAATATTCTAGTCAAAGCCTCTTGCAAGATTCGCCCAAAGAAAGCGAGGTGTACACACCTTTGCCTCTTGTTTGTTTACCAATTTTTTTTCGTAGTAACGCCTTGCCCACAGGGAAACCAATGTAATCGGAGTGACGTAGCGTAATGAAAAACTTCGTGCGAACTGTCACACAGCTATACGAAGAATTAAAAGGTATAATACTGTAGCGCATCTAAGTAACAGCTGACATGTCGCTAAAGACATGAACTATGTAAGAAATGTAATTCTAGCCATCTGAAAATGGAAAAGTGCTGACGGAAACTAATTACAGGGACAAAATGAAAGCTTTTGAGAGGCCTTTGTGGGCGCTTGCCATATTCATCAACAATCATTACAAGGCTTGTCAGGCTGTCTTGGTGGACGAACTGGACGATACGCCACGCTATATTTCACGATACATATCAAACTTTGCGAAATAAAACCCCCCACCAATTAACGAGTCGTAAGCAGATACCGCTTGATGCTCTAAGGTGAGTCCCTGTCTCCTCTAAGTTATCTAAAAAAATATTTTCCTTCGTAATATTGCCCCTCGGGCATGGGTATGTGTGTTTGTCCTTAGGATAATTTAGATTAAGTAGTGTGTAAGCTTAGGGACTGATGACCTTAGCAGTTAAGTCGCATAAGATTTCACACGTAATATTGCATTTTATTAGCAATGTTCTTCACAACATCAGCAAAAGCACAACAAGAGTAATGGATCGCAGCTAAATTAAATCAGGCGATGGTGAGGGAATTAGTCTAGGAAATGGGACCCTAAAAGAAGTAGGTTTCGTGATAACCGCCCAAAAATGAAAGCCAGTGGGCGAAGTAGGATACAAAATGCAGACGGGAATCTGCAAGAGAAGAATTACTGAAAAAGAGAAATTTGTTAACATCAAACGTAAATTTAAATGTTAGGAAGGCTCTTTTGAAGGTATTTGTCTGCGCTGAAACATGGACGACGAACAGTTCTCACAAGTAGAGAATAGATGCTTTTGAAATGTGGTACTGTGGAAGAATGAAGAAGATTAGATGGGTACGTAAATTAACTAATGAGGTTGCACTGAATCGAATTTGGGGTAAAAATTATGGCACGACCTGATTAACAGAAGTAATCGGTTGATAGACACATTCTGCGGCAACAAGGAACCGTTAGTTTCATTATGGAGGGAAGTGTAGGAGGTAAACATAGTAAAGGGGAACCAACACTTGACTGTCGTAAGCAGGCCTAGTGCAGTAGCTACGCAGAGATGTAAGGCTTGCACACGATAGCCTAGCGCGCCAGCTGTAGCAAACCAAATCTTCGGACTGAAGACTACAGCAACAACAATACTCTTTTCATTACCGCTTTTATATGTCACCCAGTATTTCTAGTCGAAGAGCAAACGGCACTATGTCAAATGTTTCCACTGAACAGCTAAAACACAACTTTAGCTATTTCTCGTAACGAGATTCTGACTTACGTCCATATGTAACGAATCGATGGGACACTTTCCAGCCCGCAGTCCGCTTCAGACAGGACACGACTGATGCTGGAACGTCATTTCTCGCACATTAGTCTAACGATGTTTTTCCTGTGCGCCATCATTGCATACCGGCGTTCTGACCTAGAGTTGTTCTCAAAATTATGTTCGTACATGCAAATATACCGCTCTGAGGGCATTGAATCATCCACGAAGAAGCCATTCACACATCGGTGGGAATTCGTCAATACACGACGGCACATACAGTAATGCGGCTCACATTACGCAAGGATTTGCGTCAGCGTAAATGCTGTAGAAGTGCATCGCTTAGCTGACTACGCTACATTATCAGTGGCGTGACTCGGTTTGAACTGGGATCTTCGAAAATGTGCTTACTGCGTATCACATGCAAAGAAACTGAATCCATTCAAAGCTAAACTTCTGGACCTGACAGAATAAATACGCCATTTTACATGGGGAGGTCAAATAAGAACGAGAGAGATGGGAAAAAAATTGTTCATTACTTGAAAAGTAATCACCACAACCGTTAATATATCCATCCTACTGTCCGAGAAGACGGTCAATGCCTTCACGCAAAAATGTTTGCGGTTGTCTGTGGCACCATCATTGTACCCAAGCGTTCACTTATTCGTCCGAAGTAAATCGACGGCCACAAACGTAGTTTTTCAGGGCTCCAAAAATTTGAAAGTCGCCTAAGGAGAAATCGAGACACTGCGGAGAATGTGTAGGGACTTCCAGCGAAACTTCAGCCGCGTACTCAAAACAACATTGGCAACACGAGGGCGGGAATTATCCTGCAACCGGATGATGCCGTCCATTAACATTCCTAGACGTTTGGACTAGATGGCGCGCTTCAGTGTTTGGAAAGTGTCCACGTATCGCTGTGCGTTAATTTTGTCGCCGCATTCCATGAAGTCCATGAAGTCCATGAACAGTGGGCCCTTGTAGTGAAAGAAAAAGGTCATCATGACTTTTCCGGAGCTGGTGTGCACGGATTTCGATTTTTTCGGTGGGGGGGGGTGAATCCATGTGCTTCCACTGTTGGTTATGACACTTTTTCTCCGGCTTAAAATGATGACACCATGTTTCATTTCCCTCGAGAACTCAGGACAGGAAACGGTATTATTCATCGTGATACCGTTCCAGGTGCTGCGGTGATGTCGACATTCTGTTCCATTTCTACTCCTCCGCCAGGCTGTGAGGAAGCCAATTTTACCGAACTTCCGATGTCCTGTCGTGATGTCCTGCGCAGCAGCGTGACCGATGCCCAACAGGAGCCATATGTCCTGGCCAACTGCTGTGTTTCAATGACACCGACCTTCTCGAAGTCGTTTATTCCACGCAAGCACACGCGCACGTGACATACTGAGCTCGCCACACACAGCAGACATACGGGCGTCAATTTTGCTTTTCTCCCCCAATCAAACCAGCACTAAACCTCGCTGCTTCTCTTTCTCGGGCTCCATAGTGAAGTCGGACGAACACACGACTCGCTAACCTCACGTCGAGCACGTTTAATAAATGGCACAACTGTGAAAGTTAGCGCTAAGTTCTCTTCATTCCCAACAGAGGGCAGTTCTGTACAAAGACTTACCTGCGTTACCAACGTCCGCGGCGTGTTCGTTATATAGCCTGACTCATTTTCATTTGACTGCCCCTTACACTACTTATCGTTTCACTCATTCTGACAAGATTTTATTATAATGCTAACGGTTCAAATAACAAATTATCACTACGTTAACAATGTTCTCCAAGAATCCGAAGAAGTGTTCTGCAGATGTTTACTACAATCGCGTTCTGCAGTTGTTAAACAGAGCGAAAGATGTAGTTTTAGATCCTGTAGGGCCTTACGGTCCGTTTTGGGGCAAACTCGGTGTCCGATATCATCACAGAGACGATGTGAAGCGAGCTTCGTGGCCACACGGCGTTTCTCAGCCCTGTATTCGACCATCTTCTCTTTTCAGGTGGTTTGCAAATTACGGATGATGGATACATTGATGTACGAACACACTTATCACTGTTGTACCAGGTCAATCATAACACGTCATTTTGTCGCGTACTACGCTACAGTCACATTAAATTTTGTAAATTTAGTTTTCTACTACAATGATAGGATCGAACCTATAGTATCCAGGATAGTCTTTCAGTAACTGATACTGCTGTCCCAATTTCTCAACGATTATTTTGGTGGCCTCAACATGCCTTTTAAATAACCCGTCGTGCCAAGATTTTACACCTAAGTGTAACCTCGTTTAGGTCGCCACTCTTCCTGCAACTATCGGGACACACTTTTTGCACACACTTGTTCTTTCTGGACATAGTTCCTCGTCACAGTCACCTGATCTTGTACCGCTGTCAGAAATCCTTCAAGCAAATCTGTGTGCGTCAGCCAACTGTTCGATGTCACCAAATCGACATCATCCTGGGTGATGTCGTTCGCATGTTTCCTGTGCAGTTCGTTTCTAAGCCAGGTCATTATGTCGGTGTCAGCTATTTCTGTCTTAGACCTTGGGACTGTTCAGGATGTTTCTGCCACACTGAGTGGTGTGTCAGAAACGTCTGCAGCTGCTAATGCTTTATGGATTGAGGATGTTTTGAAAACACTGCTTCAGATTCCAAAGTTGCTTTCCGTGCAGCTGCTCACAGTCTTTATTCGCCTGGTCCGTTCACAGTTAAGGGACTGGCAGAGGGTTCATTTAAAACCCTTCAAGCTTTTTTCTACCATTCTATCTCGAAAAGCACGCGGGAGAAAAGAAAATTTAAATATTTCGGTGAAAACTCTGATTTTTCTTATTTTATGACCATGGATCGTTTCCCCCTATGTAGGTGGGCGTCAACAATTTTTTTTTTTTTGCATTCGGAGGAGAACTTTGTAGAAAACATATCACCGCAACGAGAAACGTCTTTGTTTTAATCACTGCCACACCAACTCGAGTTATAATATCCATGACATTCTCTTCCTTATTTAGTGATAATACAAAACGAGCTGCCCTTCTTTGAACTCTTTTTGTCCTCTTCTGTCTTATTTCGAGCAGATTCCTCGCCGCGCAGGAATACACCTGAAGAGGACGGACAAGCCCAGCGTAGGCACACTCTGTAGGAAACCTGTTGCATATTCTACGTGGCCTTCCAATCACTTTCACCACAACATTATATATAAGTTATTCGCAATTGTAATTCTCGGGTAATTAGTTAAACTAACAGTCTTTAGATGTGTGTGATTTATCGTGTTACCTAAATTTCGAGGACTTTTCAGTACTCATCTATATGACTTCAAACTTTTCATTATTTAATCAGTTGCCACTTTTCAATCCATAAAGATAATTGTCTAAATAATTTTGTAACAGATTTTGATCGTCCGATGACTTTACGATACAGCAAATGACAGCATCATTTGCAAACACTCTGAGACGGCTACTCAAATTGTCTGCCAAATCATTAATATAGATTAGGAACAGCAAAGGGCCTACAAAACTTCCTTGGGGTACGCCAGATATCGCTTCTGTTTTACTTGACGATTTTACGTCAGTTACTAAGTACTGTGACCTTTCTGACAGGAAATCACAAATCCATTCGCACAACTGAGACGATACTCCAGAGGCACGCAATTTATTTAGAAGTCACCTGCGACAAACGGTATCAGTAGCCTTCGGGAAATCTAGAAATATGTAATTGAAATCCTCTGTCGATAGCACTCATTACACTGTGTGAATAAAAAGCTAGTTGTGTTTCACAAGACCGATACATTCCGAATCCCTGATGACTATTCGTCAGTAGTTCGCTTTTTTCAAGGTAAGTCATAATGTTCAAAACAGTATATGTTCCAAAATTCTTCTGCAAATTGACGTTAGTGATACAGAACTGTAATTCAGTAGACGACTCCTACTTCCTTTCTTCAGTACTGGTGTGACTTGTGCAACTTTGCGGTCTTTAGGCACGGATCTTTCCGTGAGCGAGCGGCTGTATGCAACTGCTAAGAACGGAGCTACTGTATGAGCATACTTTGCAAGAAACCGGACTGGTATGTAATCTGGACCAGAGGCCTTGCCTCTGTTAAGTGATTTAAGCTCCTTTGCTACACCGATGGTACCTACTTTTAAGTTACTCATGTTGGTAGCTGTTTTCGATTCGAATTCTGGAATACTTGTTTTCTTTGGTGATGGAATTTCGGAAACCGTATTTAGTAACTCCACTTTCGTCACTGTAATTGCTATGCGTAGTTAAGGTACTGATTATCTCTTACCGTTTGTGTACTTTACACACGACCAGAATCTCTTGGATTTACTGCCAGATTTCGAGAGAGAATTTCGTTATTAACCTATTAAAAGCATCTCGCATTGAAATCCGCGCTAAATTTCGAGCTTCAGTAAAGCTCCCTCTACAGCTTTTGTTCCCCACACTTCTTTGAATTACAAAGGTGACGATTCTTTGCTGCTTCAGAATGAGTCCTATCAACGGCTCCCATCTTCTAGTCAAGTTCTTCCATAAATGTCTTTTCCCCCTAATTCTAGTCAACATCTCCTCATTAGTTATCCAATCTACTTATCTTTTCTCGAGCATTCTCCTACTACAGCACCATATTTCAAGAGCTTTCTCGGGCGTGGTGTTGATCGTCTACGTTTCAAAAGACTATGTTCCATAGAAACATCTACAGAAAAGACATCCAAACACTTAAATTTATACACAATGTCAACGAATTGCTCTTTTCCAGAAATCGCTTTCTTGCCATTGCATATAACGCCCGTCCTACTTTGGCCACCGTCACTTCTTTTGCTGCCCACATAATGAAACTCATCACTACTTTTGGTCTCTCATTTCCTAATTTAATTCTCTGCCCATCAACTGATTTAATTTGACTATATTCGTTATTATAAACTGTCACAATATCCGAAATGCGGTGACACTGCCATTTCTACGAGAAGAGTGGCAGGTAGTATGAAAATATGTAAGAACACCCGACTAACCACCTCTTAAGAACAATTTATGGGCTGAACTATCGTCATCCATCTTACCAAATTTCTAAGCAGCTGAATCATAATACCAAATAGTTTCCGTTGATGTGTCTGGCGACTCCCGCTCTCATGCCTAATACTGTATCACTGTCTGCATAAGGCGGGAAATTAAATTAATGTGCTACCAAGATCGAGATTTTCAGCTACGCAATCCTCGTGATCTGTCAAAGATTATGGAACAAGGGCTGATTTGCATTAGAACGTTTTAGCGAGACTACTTTCAGTCTAAACGCTACTGAGGACTTTTAACTGGACCGATAGTCCTCCGAACAGCTTAATTTCGCTGCGCTACCTCGATCAGAAATTCACTTTCAGCAACAGCTCGACACTAAAGTCGATCCACGGGTCAGAAATAAAATCCGTAGTGTGTTCCTGCTGTCTTGTCAAATTCGTTTATGAGTATCGTTAAAAAAAATGCAATTCAGTCGGGAACTTGAGAACCCACAGCGCTGTGACACGCTGGATTACTGTTGTTGATTATGATCCGCAATCCGACTTCTATTGTTGCAACAAATTACAAGCCTTTCAAAATACTTTACGTAGGCCTGTTAACAATTTTACTCCTTAGCCGAAAATCTGAGCCTAAATAATTTGGTCACAACACAGAGTCACTGTAAAGTTGAGAGTTCCTCAAGTCCAAGAAAAAAATAGGATGCAAGATACAGGAAATGTCAAGGAGGGATGGGTATATAAAATAATGAATGGTGTTGAAGCATAACATCGTTTGTTAACTTTCTGAGAACGCAGTAACAGTAAAGCTAGGACACACTGTTTCCTTCATAATGTTCTAATATCCCGCACTGAGACATAGAATTAAATCAGATGTGCAAGACTGGATTGAGTTAATCCGCCATGGCGCTCGTCTGGACTGGTTTAAGGAAATCCCGGAATAAGCCAAGAAGGCTGAACTGAGATTTAAGGCTGAAGAAGACACTGGAATCGCAGACTGGCGAGGATGGAGCAGGAAATTTGTTGCGGCCATGGCGACATTTTGTTGAAGTCGTTTAGCGCAACCGCGGTCTGCACCTCGCTCCTCCCTGCTAACAAGGGGAGGCCGCGACGTTCGGCTCGCGGATTTACTTTAACCTTCGTGCACTTTTAGTAGTCCAGTAGGAAAACATAATGTGTATATAGCAAGGCGTATTTCTTAGGCGATTTCAAGAAAATCGCAAGAGAAGTTTTACGCGTCAATGAGGGACCGGTGCGTTGCGACGGCGGGGGCGGTCATGAGGTTAATGCTCAAGCTCCATAATCGGTGGATGGCTGGATCAAGTCCAGTTCGTTTTTTTTAAATTTATATCCTTTTCAACACTTATTTTATTTCGTACTTATTGCATTCATAAGGTAATACGATGAAAAGACAAGTGTCTTTGTTATTTTATTCCCAATGTTATTTGGCTGTTTACTAATTTTTATTACTACAATAAACATTGTGCAACTTTTATTTCTATAGGTGAGCTAAAAGCTCCATCAGGCGCTTCATACTTGTTCGTATCTGACTGACAACAAACGAGAAATATCTTATCGTAAAGATGCTATTAGAATACACACAATAGTTATAATATTTGTTGTGATAATAAAAAGTTAACAAGGGGTCAAATAAGATTGTGAATTCCTTAAAAGTTCATGCAAATACATACGTCTTACCTTTAGCTTTCAAACGCAGTATTTGTGAAATAATATGACTAGTGTTGAAAAAATATAAATTTAAAGAAACACATTAGCGTTACTCTATTCGCCGGCATCTCGTCCTCAGGGTTGCACCGCACAGGTACATCACCGACGCGTAAAACTTCTCTTGCGATTTTCGCGAAATCGTTTAAGCAGTACGCCTTACTACTAGCACATTATCACGTCTTAATGGAGTAAAAAAAGAGTACAAAGTTCGGAGTAAATCCGTGATTCAAACGTCGTAGCCTCTCCTTGCAGAGTCAAACGATTTAGCAAATGCAAACACCTACTTCCAGTAATTACTTCGGGGGTTATATTCTCGTGCACGCTACCGCTACAGCGCAATGGTGAACTCTCAAAGCACTGCCGATTTTTAATGATTTTCGTTCGCCTGCCTGAAGCTGCAGGAAAGTAGTGGACCCACTACAGCGTTGCGACCAGGAAGATGCCTGGAAGTGTTCAGCAACAGCCTGACACGCGCGCTGGTTGACTTGTTGGCGGATTCCACTGCAACCGGCATCCACACAGCGTCGTAGGAAAGCGTCCGCTCATTAACAACATACTGGCTCGCATCTAAACGACGGGCGGCTATCCAGCGCGATACGAACACATGCTTTGTTCCACCCAGTCTCCAAAACAAACGCTGTATTTCGTGTACCGGTAATATAATAGTACGCTGAATTAATCTGAAAGCTACTCGAAGAACCGACAGCAACGTGTTGTCTGTGCGGAATGAAAACTCGTCCTCGAAACATTCTCTTGAGAGTGTCAAATGTTCAAATGTGTGCCAATTCCTAAGGGAGCAAACTGCTGAGGTCATCGGTCCCTATACTTACATACTACTTGAACTAACTTATGCTAAGAACAACACACACACACACACACACACACACACACACACACACACACACACACACGAGGGAGAACTCGAACCTCCGGCGGGAGGGCCCGCGCAGTCCTTGACATGATGCCTCAAACCGCACGGCCACACAGCGCGGCTTATGGGAGAACAGAAATTGCATATATTCCGTTGCACACATATGTAAACTCAAAACTGCCAGGATAATAATATTAGCAAAATTAGGAATGACGTCTCAACCACAGGAAAAAAGGTGTGATTTAAGAAAAGCGAGGAAACCCTAGACCTATATGCAGGGCAGTGATTTTTATCCTACATCGCGTGAGTATGATTTAGTGACCCCAGTACGCGTCAACTTACACTGATGAGCCAGAACATAACCACCTACTTAATAACTTGTTTGTCCGTCTCTGGAACGAAATACATCACTGATTCTGGTGAGACGCCCGATAGATAGGTTCTATAGGACTTAGTAAGGTTAATCTGGTCGCCGAGACGTCAACGTGAGTTTCTGGCTCCGAAACACGGCCAATTATGTTGCTGAAAGGCGACATTGCCATCGGGGAAGACATCAAGCATGAAGGGATGCAGGTGGTTCGCAGCTGTCGATTACTAATTTAGGTCCCGTGCGAGTGCAGGAGAATGTCTCCCACAGCATAATACTGCTCCCACCAGCCTGCGTCCGTGGCACGTTGCACGTTTCGAGTCGCCGTTCACCTCGACGACGATGTTTGTGTGGACGACCATCGACCTAGTGTAGCAAAAATGTGATTCATCCCAAGAGCCGACACGTTTCCATTGATAAACGGTCGAATCCCGATAGTCCCGTGCCCACTGCAATCGTAATTGACAACGTCGTTGGGTCAACATGCGAGCACGTAGGGTTGGTCGGCTGCTGACCTCCATGTTCAACAATGTACGATGAACGTTGTACTCCAAAACACTTGCGCGTGCACCAGCACTGTGCTCTTTCGGCAGATACGCCACAGATCACCATCCATCCTACTTTACGGAACAGACAAGCCTCCGAACCCCATCTTCTGTGAAGAGTTGTGGGCGTCCAACCAACCATTTAGCACCTAGTGGTAGTTTCACTTCCTGCCTCTAACCGTAGATTTTCACGACAGTGTCAAGTGCACATTCGACCAGCTTCGCCGTTTTCGAGACACTCGTTCACAGGCTCTGCGTGATAATAATCCGCCATTTATCAAAGTCGCTTATCTCAATGGATTTCGCCATTTGCAGCCCATATCTTCTCTGGGGTGATCCCCCGTCCGTGTCTGCTACGCTTACATACTTTTGTTACCGAGTCACGTGCCCGCAACACCACCAGGAGGTATCCAAAGTCGCGGTGCACGGAGTTCACAATTTTTTTGGCTCATCAGTTTACATTCCGACAGTCATTCAAATTATGATCATTCATCTTTCATCACCCAAATGTCAATAGGATGTGCATTACAGTAACTGAAAACTACCTGCCAAAGACTTCGCATTTTCAACGCTCACTGGGTATCGGCGTAAATTTGATTTTTAATCACAAAATTAAATAAGAAACTTCCACCTCTACCGCATCAACGAATCCTTCACATCTAGGAATTTTAACATGTACAATTAAAATACTCGAAGATGCGGTGTTAATCCTCCGAAATCCATAGCGCTATTGACAGTAGACATCGTGGCATGGGGAAGAATTTTAATTATAGCACACTGGATACAGCTGAAGGAAGATACAATTATATAACTACCTGTAATAGGCTCTCCAATTATGTAATAAATTAACAAAATCCGCAACTTCCTGAATTGTAAAATATGTATGTAACGCAAAGAAATAAATCCTAGCGTATAGAACAGGAACACAGAAATAAACTGAGAGTAACGCATCATGAACGAAACAAATAAATTCTTCACCTTGAACCAATTACATCAATACAGTGAAATCAGTAATACTGAGATCGGAAGCGAAGTCTAGGAGGTACGATGACCTGCTAAACGAAGTAGAAACGGTTGTTTTGACAACTTGTGGCTACTCTAAACTCATTAGGGATGGGGATTTCTGTTCTATTTGACACCGACTGGAGAGAGCCCACAACATCCGCTTGAAATGAGTTACTGAACCTTCGGGCATATCCTTGTTGCGACATTTCGTTTGACAGTAAAAATTAGGGTTTCACAAACTCTAAAATCCTATTGTTTCTTGAGATAGCTGGCAAATAATGCAGGCTGTAATAAAATATAATTTTTAACCAAGAAAACTATGAATGTAGAGCTCATGGCAACCCCTAGCAGTAAGTGATCACCACCGAAGACAGTGGAGCATAAGAGAGGGGCATAAAAGCTACTCCATAACGCAGTAAAACCAAAGAAACTCTACATTTGATTCGTTTACCTCGGGTGAAACAACATACAAAATATGTTTAAGCTGGCCACATTTGCTCTGTGTTTTGAAAAATTCGTATCGACGCCTGCTGCCTCACCATGTCCACCTATGTTTGTCACTGGAGCACATTCCGAAAATAAATGTCACAGATGTACTTATTACAACAGAACGAAAACAATGGAACTGTGTTACAACCATATATGAAGTCACACGAGAACAATCTCACTGTACAATAACGTCCACGCACACGGATGTCAGATGAGGAAATATATGCTTCATAATTTCCGACGTGAATGTACCAGTCGCGCGTCGACCGATGGAGACACATCTGGTACAAAATGATCCGTATGATTATCAACAACGTGCAGCAAACTGAGCTAGAGAAGTGCAGCTTCTCTGTAATGGTTTGGAATCCCCAGTCGGCAGGGTTCACCTGCAAGAAGTTTGTCCCTACTCTCCTGTATCATAGAAAGTTATGGCTCCTCTGTGTGCAGCAGCGTGTACAGTGATTTTGCGAGACTTATTTTGCTATGGAAAACAGTCTTTCATCTTGTCGTCCACGTACGATCAGACTGCAAGCAAGCACATGTTCACTGTGTACCGAATATCGGGTGAATATTAGCTTAGCATTTTTCAACCACTATTCTCCGTTTAATGAATACTAATTCTCTATGTCCTTTCCGTCAGTTTATGTAATTATCCGAGTTTTAAAGGTCGTTGATTTTTACTTCATTTTTGTTTTAATTCTTTTCCAAGTAGCGATCAGTCACGATGGACTCTTTCCCCTGAGCCGTTGCGCCGATGAACGCAGTTAGTCATAGCATACGGATGTCGTCGTCTCTCAATGCACCTAACCGTCAATGGGTATTCACTCCCCCATTACTTCAGGTTATCTCTATTGTATAAATTATGTTCTGTGTGTGTAGACTAGGGGTCATGTGGCAATGTTGTGTTGTACATTAAAAGTGCTTATCAGATCCACGAGAGAACCACCGTGTGCGAAGCCCCCGACATTCAGTGTGTTTCACTGCAGTAACAGTTTATTTTCTATTACTGTTGGTTTATGTTAACAATAAAGGCTAACAGTCTAAGAAATTCACATTATAGACAGTTTAGTCGATTTATGTCACAAATAAGGAAATGTAATTCTGCCTTGAACAAACGTAATTTTTCTTCTTTTAGTACCCATGTGTGTTTCGGAGAAGTTTCTCCACCTAAAGTGGGTTTTAATTTATTCACTTTACAACTGAGCCTTGAGAGTGTAACATGCAACAGGAGATGCTCAAGGGAGAGATTTATGTTTGACAGTGCTTGTTTGCTGCTGGGGTTCTACTTTTGACGGTGTCTAATGACACAGAAACTTTAAGAGAATAAACTAAAGCTCTCGAAGAAGAAGATAGTTCTCCGAAACATCCATGGATACCAATAGAAGAAAAACTGTGTTTACTCAAGGCAGAACCACATTTCCTTATTACATGTTAGGAAGCAACCGCGGACAAAGAAAAAAAATATATGCAATAGCCATTACCAACTTTAGGCCCTGTCGCTTTTTAATATTTAAATTACCTAACGGGAAAATTAACTGAATTTACTTATTTGGTCTGGATTAGTAACGTTGGAGCGCTGCTGGTGTACATATAATTGCTTATTACCTGCTGCATTCATGCTAGCGTTTTCCGTTGCGCGATCCTTATCAAAACTTTCGAGCCGGATTCTGTTATGCTATTTCCTTTCAGAAGGCACCAGGCCACCTTTCAATCTTCTTTTAGAATAAATAAGCAGCCACCTTTCGTCTTTTCTTTCCATTCGTGAACGAAACGCGAGGATTATCATTGCTCTGACACTTTTTTGCGAGTTGTATCATAGTAATTTTTGTCAGACTCTAAGATATCGGTATGAAGGGAAGTCACGAGTAGATACGGCTTTACAGACTGGTTGAATTCTCAAAGTACGTTGACATTTTGTAGAACTTTTGTTCCATCTTCTCGCACGGCAAAATAGCTCAAAATCATTCGACCTACCCTCCTTTGTACACTATCTCATCAATAGTATCCGGACACATGTTAGTGGATATTAATATGGGGTGTGTCCATCCTACGTCTTTATGATGGCTTGATCTCTGCTGGGGACACTTCCAGTGAGGTGGTGGGGTAGCTGCGCATTCTTCCAAAAGAGCCGAAAACCGAGAAGATAGTGATGTTGGTCGTTGGCGTCTGGAGCGAAGTAAACGTTCTAACCCATCCAAAAGGTGATCTGTTCGGTTCGGGTTAGGTCAATGGGCAGATCAGTTCATTTCAGTAATGTCATTGTCCACAAACCACTTCCTTGCAGATGCTGATACAATCAGTCATCGTCTCCGAACTGTTCCTCTTCTGTACGCAGTAAAAAAATGCTGAAATGTGTTCATGTCCTTCCATGTCCAACGTTTTCTTAAGCGCAAAAAGGGGACCACGCCCTCACAACGAGAAACACATCCTGCGGCGGCGCGGTTCCTTTTGTCCATTACCTGCACCTATCTGTGAACGCATTGCAGCAGAAACCCACCGTACTGCAACTCGCACCAGGCTGCATACAACGTAACTATTCCAAGAATCGGAAAAGATCTTAATTTCGAATGAAAGGTGGAAACACTAGCAAAACTTAGGTATATTCTGAACCTTGATAATGTTCACGTTCAGTGCCAAGCCCGTGCTAATCTTAACACAGTCATGCACAAACCCTTTCATCCACGTTAGCAAGTTTATTTCCTCAAATCTGGACAGCTACTAATCACGTATTATTCATAAATGAAAATTCTCGCCATACTATTAAGTTTATCAGCGTCTAATGCACTCAAATTTTTAGTCACCGATCTTCTCAATATGCCACGCCGCTTTACTGCCTTTCCTCATTAAAAATTACTTAAGAAATCCATACTTTCTAAAAAAAACCACCGGAATAAATATGCCTTCTTAAAACACTTTTCAAATATGTAGCACGACTAAAACCGACAAATTATAACTTCTGAAAGGCTGGGCTCCGACTCCTTAGAATGGTGTGAGGATTCTCTATCTCCAAGAGAAAAGACACGCGAAGAATAATCCCTTCTGATTGGTCAGTTTTCTTTATGGCCAATACAGAAACATTGTTCTCCCGCGTTAGTCCGCGCTTTTCATGACTAACCAATCAACAAATAACACACTTTCGATCTGTATTTTTTCCCGAAATAAATATTTAACATTCTGATATTTTGTTTGTACTTTACGTTATTAACTATTTTAATTTGCACTGGAATTAGCTTTCCTTTTACCATAAACTTAACATATTTGATACAAAATTCCCCGTCCTGCAACGTTCATCAGTAGAACAACGATCTAGATATTTACTTTAGACCACTCTCACGCACCATTCACACTGCTAAAAGCATATACAAAACTGTACAGACATAAATAAACAAAAAAAGCCTTCAAGAAATAAACAGAACAATTCACAAAAATGCTCTCTTGACCTGTTTCTTGAACGTTTCGGTGCGTACTGTCCTCTAGCAGATGAAAATTAGAACGACGTACTCGACTGAACCCACTTCAGACCATCTGCCACGGTGCATCTCTAGAAAGGAGCGATACAAGGCGCCACGCCTCACCTCGTACCTTACGTAGCACCGCCTCCTCCGTATTTTCACTGTTGGCGCTAGACAAGACGACTGGCAACGCTCTCCAGGGATTCGCCAAACACACACCCTTCCATCGGACTGCCGCACGGATGGCGAGATTTATCACTTTCCAAATCACTCGTTCCCAGTCAACCATTGCCCATTGGCTTCTTTCTTACTATTATTTTACAGCCGCGTTAGGCAACGCTCGACACACCCAGTAGGTCAGTACATGAGATCTGTCTGTCCTTAGTTTAGCTGCGGTTGCTCCTTCGCGTTTCTACTTCACAATCACCAGGAGTTGAGCTGAACAGTTTTAGAAGTTGTAATATCTCGTGGCTGGAATTACGTGATCTGCGATAGCTACAAACTTTGCTTCCGGTAATGTAAGAAACGAGAGGTGCATTGCGCGCTCCGCAGCCGGCCGAAGTGGCCGTGCGGTTAAAGGCGCTGCAGTCTAGAACCGCAAGACCGCTACGGTCGCAGGTTCGAATCCTGCCTCGGGCATGGATGTTTGTGATGTGCTTAGGTTAGTTAGGTTTAACTAGTTCTAAGTTCTAGGGGACTAATGACCTCAGCAGTTGAGTCCCATAGTGCTCAGAGCCATTTGAACCTTTTTTTGCGCGCTCCGCTGAAATGTTTGTCGCCCTTCTTTCAGTCGCTTCGTTACGAGAAATTACAAAAGGAACCTCATATCACGGCCATTTCTACAACTCCAAAAGTTGTCGATGCTCCAAGGGAGCGGAAAGACGCCCTCGTACGCCGTATTGTAAGTCAACATACAGGGTAGTCACGAACAGTGGAAAACCTTGTAAGGATGTTGCAGGATAGTTTGTGCTGAGAAATTACTGTTAAGAGAAAAGTTCAATGCGTTGTGCCGTTTCCGAGTCAATCAGCACCGAAGTTACCCATTCAGACCGTTGCGCGCGCCAATTCAAGCGGCTTTTCAGATACAGTTATATAGGGCCAGTTGTTCTTGCAGCGTAGCTGATAGCGCACGTTCGGGTTCAATCCTTACAACCGTTCCACGTCCAACTTTTGTAACGCTCTCTTGCTCGGTTTTTGGAGACCCAACGAATAACACGTTTGGCGACATCGTCCCTGGAGGGTGCTTGAATTTGCGTGCGCAACGGCCTAACTGGTTAACTTCAGCGCTAATTAACTGGGAAACGGCGACACGTATCGAAGTTTTTCTTAAAAATTGTTTCTTAGCAGAACCCGCCCGGCAGCACCCCTACTAGCTTTTCACAGACTATTTTCCGAACACCCTACGTATATAAAGGCAGATGTATGTACGTAAAGACACACGCTTCTCCACGACCACCCACTCGCAGTCTCCTGATCGCGGTGGATGGAAGTGGGTAAGTGCGCGTAGCAAAACTCGTTCTTTCACAAACTGTGTCTGAACAGCGTCTAAAATGTTTTGGATGGTGTTTCATGTGTCAGTCAGGGACAGATATAAATTCGTAATTTTGTAGAAAGTATCTTTTGAACCGGATTTTTCCAGAAAGTTCCAAAACCTTCGAAGATAAATGTGGGTAAAACTATTATAACATTATCATCATGATTCTGCGGTCATAAAAATTTTACGTTCCGATAGATACCATGACTGATGAAAATGAAACTGTAAATTTCCGTACAGAATTTCTAAATTCGCTGACTATTCCAGGAATGTCGTTATACTGCCTCAAATTGAAGGTTGATTCGCCAGTCCTTTTACTGCGGAATCTGAATTCACCGAAACTGTGTAATGGTACAAGACTCTCCAGCAAAAAAAATGGTTCAAATGGCTCTGAGCACTATGGGACTTAACAGCTGTGGTCATCAGTCCCCTAGAACTTAGAACTACTTAAACCTAACTAACCTAAGGACATCACACACATCCATGCCCGAGGCAGGATTCGAACCTGCGACCGTAGCAGTCTCGCGGTAAACACACCTGCAGAATATCATCATCGAAGCCAGTATAATGAATGAATGGTAACGAAAAAGGGCAGACGCGCATGCTCACGAGTTGGGTCACCCCAAAATTTGCCCGGAGGAGGAGGATATTAGTGTTTAACGTCCCGTCGACAACGAGGTCATTAGAGACGGAGCGCAAGCTCGGGTGAGGGAAGGATGGGGAAGGAAATCGGCCGTGCCCTCTCAAAGGAACCATCCCGGCATTTGCCTGAAACGATTTAGGGAAATCACGGAAAACCTAAATCTGGATGGCCGGAGACGGGATTGAACCGTCGTCCTCCCGAATACGAGTCCAGTGTGCTAACCACTGCGCCACCTCGCTCGGTAAATTTGCTCGTTTATAATCCGAACAACAAAGCTACAAATACAACGTATAAAGAAGTTTTGTGAAAAGCGAAAATATGTATATACAGTAAAATTTTAATTTCTTAGCCGGCCGAAGTGGCCGTGCGGTTCTAGGCGCTGCAGTCTGGAACCGCGAGACCGCTCCGGTCGCAGGTTCGAATCCTGCCTCGGGCATGGATGTGTGTGATGTCCTTAGGTTAGTTAGGTTTAACTAGTTCTAAGTTCTAGGGGACTAATGACCTCAGAAGTTGAGTCCCATAGTGCTCCGAGCCATTTTTTTAATTTCTTATTAAACTAAGTAACTTTTCAGTCCGAGCTGTTTAATTTAAATAATAATATCGATGATTAAATACTTTTGTATATACTACATACATCGTACTTTTAATGGAATATACGTCATATCGGATAGAGAGAACGGTCCTCATACCTTCAACCGTGCGATTTATTTTGGCCCGGGCAACGCCAGGTATGGCAGCTAGTGATTAAATATTAAAAGAATACACTGTTTAGTAAGTTTAGTTACGGCTAAAACATATATTGTTATTCCTACACCTGAGATATTAGTCAAAGGTAATTTACTTTCATGATTATGAGAATAGGCAAAAATATTATAGTGTGTGTGTATCTGACCCTGCAATTACTCGAGACATTAATCCCTGATTTTCTTTTGGCGTATTTCGAACCTGCATCTTCGCGATTTCTTTGAAAACATTTAATTTTGTTCTGGCTTAGAACTAAATTGGCATGCCTCGTTGTTGGAAGTAGTCAGGTAATAACGCAGACACTAAATCTCTTCATATTACACATTATAAAGGATTGAAATGCGCCTGATGGATTTGTTATTCAGGTGAAATCCAATGAGTAGTCAACGATCGAAGTCACTGAGTTCTCCTACCCGACCCATTCCGCCCTTAACACTTCTCTGCAGACACCGCAGTACCCTTTTTCGTGGCATATAGTGGTCAGCTCCGCATTACGTACAGGTGTTCAGTTAATTTTGATCGGATAGTGTAAATGATCAGAGTCCACTGTTAGTTCATCTACACTCTGCATGCTAACTTGCGGTGTGTGGTAGAGGGCACTGTGTCTCCCACTGCTACTTCTCTTCTTTCCTTTTTCAGTCGCCAGGGAAAAATGATTGTCGGTAAGCCTCCGTGTCAGCTCAAAAACCTCTAACTTTTTTTATGTTCATGGTCCTTTCTCGAGATATACGTAGGAATTAGTGACGTATCGGTTTTAAACAGTAAACCACACAATCCTGCAGGATGACTCTATTATAGCGTCTGCCATTGGAGATGGCTGAACATCTCCTTGACGCTTTCGCTCTCACTAAATTAACCTGTAAGGGAACGCGCCATTCTTTGGGTCCTCTCTATTTCCTCTATCAATTCTTTCTCGTATGGACCCAGAGAGACGAGCAACATTCAATTATTGGCCGAACGACGATTTTGTAAACTACCTCCATTGTGAGTTGCCTACACATAAGATTCTTCCAATGAATCTCTTTCTGCAATCTGCCGTACCTGCGGTGAGTTTCAAGTGGTCTTTCCACTTCAAATCGCTCCGTACGCGTACCCTCAGATATTTTATGGTTGTGACTGCTTTCAGCGACTGTTCTGCAACTGTCTAAACGTACAATACCGGGTATGTCTACCTATTTATGCTTAACACGTTGCGTTGGTTTATGTTGGGGGTCGAGTGCGAGTCCCAGCGCCAAGCGTCTATTCTTTGCAGGTATTCCTGCATTTCGGTACAGTTTTCTAGCGCTTTCACTTCTCTTTATACTTTTTTTACGCTTGATAATTTCTCTCCGTTGAGAACGACATGCTGTGTTCTGTTTCGTGGAAACTTTTCAATCCAGTCACACAGTTGGTCTGAACTTCCACTCGCTCGTATTTCGTTCTCGAAAGGGCACTGTTGACCTGTATCGAACGCCTTCCGGAAGTCAAGGAACACGCCCTCAACGTAGGCGCCGGTATCTACTGGCTTCTGGGTCTCGCGGACGAACAGAAAGAGCTGTGTTGCACACGATCATTGTTTTCGGAACTTGTTGATTCCAGCGGAGGAAATTGTCTGTCTCCAGAAGTGTCCATGTGCGGGTATAAAACATGTTCCAAAATTCTACAACAGACGCACGTCAGAGACACAAGCCTATAGTTTTGTGCACCTGTTCGACCGCTCTTCTTGAAAACAGGAATGACCTGAGCTTTTTTCCAATTATTTGAAACGCTTCACTATGCCAGTGACCTATGGTACACAGCTGCCGGAAGAGGATCAAGTTCTTCCGCATACTCTATATAGAATAGTACTGTTATCCTGTCAGGCCCAGTGGCCTTTCCTCTGTTGATTGAGTGTAACTAGATTTCTACCCGGTATTCGTTGACGTTCGAGCGACAATTTACAGCAGGAACTATAGTACGATCTTTCTCAGTGAAACAGTTTTGAGAAAAGGCGCTTAGTATTTCAGCTTCCTTTCTGTCAACCTCCGTTTCGATGCCATTATGGTCACAGAATGGAGAGATGACTTCGAGCCGCTTACTGGTATAACAGAAGACAAACTCCTTAAGATTTTCTATCAAATCACTAGATAGAGATTTATCTCCGAATTTGTTGAAAGTTTCATGCATGGATTTCCTTGCACTACTTTTGGTCTCTTCAGTTTTTGTTTGTCTGTGAGGTTCTGACTACGTCTAAATTTACAGTAAAGTTCCTCACTTTCTTAGCACCTTAAGAACACAGCTTTCGAACCGAGGCGGGTCTTCCCCTATCTCTCACAATTTTGCTCGGCAGGCACCTGTCCAACGCTTATTGTAACATACTCCTGAACTTTGCCCATTGTTGCTCAACATTTTCGATTTAGGAGATGAGTTTTTCAAATCAAACGCTCAAGTAATCTGAAAACTGTTTACTGACCCTCTTGTTAAGCAGAAACATCTTCCTACCTTTCTTTACATTTCTATGTATAGCAGTATTCAGAGATGCAATAACGGCCTTATGGTTACTTATTCTCTCTGTGTGATAAATGAGTCGAAAAGTTCGGGCCTGTAGCTGAGCAGGAGACCTAATACGTGGCTATCACAAATCGGTTCTCTTATTACGATTACATTAGAAGCCACGTAAGTGTTAATAAGCAACCTCCTTTCGAAGCAAACGGCAGTTTTGCTGTTTCCTACAAAGGATAAAACATTGTCACGCACATTAACTATAATTGAGCTTACGCGATTTTTCTACGCCATTGTATTGCTAAAACCATGTATTTGTGTGACACAATTGACTCCAGTTCTGCAGTCAAAGAATTTTTGCTTTACGCGAATTGCAGAAGCATATAATTAAATGTTTACATTAAGAATTAATTTGTAGTATTTCCATCTGATAAACACCTTGTAAAAATTTTTACTGTTTGTACCTTACTCGGAGAGCCGTGTCACCCGGATAAAAACCTGATAGAGTAACAAACACTATGGTCTTGCTCACTGATACGCGAAATGTATGCCTTGTGTCTTTTAGGTTTCGTCAAATGTCTGTCACCCAACTATATACTTTACGACAGTAGGGAGATGGTAACAACTATTTCACAGAGCTTTACTGGCACAGTATCAATGAAGTGTATAAAGAAAAGTAATTTATTATGTACACCTCAGAACAAGTTGACGGCTTGTTTTCAGTATGACATCCCATCAGCCTCAGCTGCCGATTGAGTCATCATCACTTTTCTTTGCTCCAATGTATTCGTTTTTCCGCGCGCTATTCGAGAGTGGAATAATAGAGAGACATTGTGGAGGTGGTTCGATAAACCATCTGCCCCAGACAAGTAAGTGTGATTTGCAGAGTAACCATGTAGATGAATGTCCGTACAGCAGCTGGCACCTCGCGCTCACAGGATACGTTTGAGAGACTACAGTTCTGCAGATGTCTAGAGTGGGACACTTGGAAACAAATATAGCTTGTTGACGGCTGAATTTCGTTAGATTCTCGGAATCTGTGAGCCCTAAAGTGGAACACGTGTTGGCCGACGTACCTCCTTTGATGGGTGTTCTCCCACTTTCTCTAACAGTTCAGCGTATTAAGGTCAGTAGTATGACGTCAGAGATGCTGTCGTTACATCGGAGGTTCACAAAGTCCATCAAACGGACTACTGCGCGTCTGCAATTGTAATTTAAAGGTCAAGTTGTATAACGTGTAAAATTATGTTCGTCTGTTTTGGGTTTTCTGTTAATGTAAAAATAACATACTTTCTACTAGAAGGAATTTGGGTGGAAAACTGACGAGTAAAATCGAATAGTCACAGTATCAGGTTTTGTAGTATTTCGATGATGAAACAGTGGGAGGTGACGTCAAAGTACACTCACAAACTGAAGAAAATTTGCGCTAATGCCGAAAATTTACAGACACATTTAACATTACTGACAAGTTTACACTAAATGGATTGTGGAGTTACCGGAGGTAATACAGTACAGTGGATGTTATGAACGCGTACAGTGCTCTTGAATTACGTTGAAGCTGCACATGTGAACCGCATAAGAGTGAATACTGCGGAACCTATTAAGTTATTTTTTGAAATAAAGCAAATAAATAAATAACCAAACAAAATACATTTGATCATAGAGGATGGTTTCCGGTCATAAATCTATCAATTTTTTAAAATAAATGAACAGTATCTAGCTGTTACGCAGGTAATGAAAGAACAGTTGACGACACGGTATTGCGAAGAACTTCGAAAGAAAAAGGATTACTCCATTTCTTTAGCGAAATTCCTGTGCTACTCTATAAAATCTGTATTAACAGAGATCATCCTGAAGTAAATTTGGTACTACGTTATTCTGGTCAGATACACTCCAGTACTGATCGAGCAGGCCATCGATTGTTCACTTTTACTAACAGCCACAAAAAGCGACGTAAACAGAGGGCAGACTTTCACATTTTGCCTGAAACTGTGTTGTTCATGAAACAAATGAAAAATTAATTCTTGCCTCTGTTCTGACCGAGGATTTGAGGATTTTTTTCACGGTTGTAAGTCAAATGTCGAGAATGCGAATCCCCGTCCCAAGTTTTCCAAATTGGGGATCTTCTGCTTCCATTTCATCTCGCAACGTTCTACTTGAAAAGTTTACAATTCTACAATGGTCCAATATCTCAAAGAGCCTGTCTTAGCCACTAGGAAAACACACGAAAAAATGTAATAGATAATGGTTGTAAAGTAACTGTCAGAGCTTCACAGAAGAAGAATTTTAATCACTCACGCTTACAAACAACACGTTCAGGTTTACGAATATTGCGTCTCCTCTTCATAAGCAGACAGAGGCTAAATTACAATATACTTACATGCAGTTGGTGTAATCAACTGGAAAAAGGTGCATCAAGAATCAGTATTTTACTTTAGAGTATATTTAGAACTGAAGGAACGTTATCCACTTCAACCAATTACAAGGCATACCACTAGGCGCATGAACGAGTATTAATCAGTGCTACACAGTGATCTGGAAAGCACATATCGAAACTATGTATCATAAGCATTTTGCGTGACTGCCACTGTTCTACTTGACGTGTACAAGAAAGGTCAAAGGTACAGGCTCCGGACAAATATTTGGAAACACCGCGGGAAATATGTGATTCAAAATAAACACAAATGCAAGCGAAGCTGGAGGTCGCGGTGGTATATTTGAACACGAACAGCACCTGTGCAATGTCCTCAATACTTTGCGAGTGTCAGTCGTGGTCAGAACAATATTATGTGTAGTTGTCAGTGCGTTGTGTCGGAGATATGTGAATTCGTACATGAGCAAATTATTGGTGCTCGTATGGTGGGTGCTTCCGTAACCAGGGTAGCTGAAGTGTTTCGTGTTTCAGGAGGTACCATGTCGAGGATGTTACTGCATCCGGAAAAGCATCATCCGCCAAATCACAACCGGACGAAAGTATTGTTGAATGGTCGTCACGGACGGCTACTTAAGGGGACTGTGTCGAAAAATAAGAAGTCGACAGCAGCAAAAGCTACTGCATAACTCAATGTCACATTCGCAAACCATGTCAGCGACTAAACAACTCTAAAGATGCGGGAATTCCTAACCGACTCATCCGTGATGCATATGCCCGTAACAGGAAATCATGCTACCGAGGCCATAAGACCTGCCCTTTGGAGCCAACGAAGAAAGTTCTTTGGTCGGATTAGTCTCGTTTCGCGCTGTTTCCATCTTCTGGCCCAGTTTGCGTCCAAAGAGTGAAACACGACGGAGGTTTGGCGATTGTCTGAGCTTTCATATAGTGGTACTCCATAGGCCCCATTGTTACTCTACAAGGTCACGTAACTATCGAGGATTATCTGACCATTTTAGATGATCAGACCCATCCCACGGTAAAATGTTTGTTTCCCAATGGTGATGCTCTGTTCCCGGACGACAGAATCGCCGTTCACACAGCTCGCATTGTCGAAGGACTGGTTTTGCGAGCACAAGGGTGAACTGTCGCGCCTCCCTGGCCACTACAATCACCAGATCTCAGTAATATTGAGCCTCTGCGGTCTACTATGAAGCGAAGGGCGAGTGACCGCTATCCACCTCCATCATCGTTACCTAAAGTTGTCACTATTTTACAGGAAGAATGGTATAAGATTCCCTTAAAAACCATATCGATTCTGTATTTATCCATTCCAAGACGACTTGAAGCTGTATTGAATGCCAACATGTTTCCTAGACAGTATTGAGCATAGTAGTTTGTTGTGTTTTCGGTGTTTTCATGTTTTTATCCACACTCTGTATAAAGTAGCGGAGTTATATTTCCAGTGTAGGAAAAAAATACTAGTTTGTTACCTCATCACGAGTGAATTTGTAGTGCGTGCGAAGTAGTACTGCGTACATAAGTACAAAAGTACGAACGACCTCTTCTCACTACACTTTGACTCATTATCTATTTTCTTCAAAATCACACTCGCTTTCCATTTTATAAACTGTCGCTGCTTGAATTATTTAACAGAAAATGGACTGCAGGTACGATACCAGTGCTCCAATATACACTCCTGGAAATTGAAATAAGAACACCGTGAATTCATTGTCACAGGAAGGGGAAACTTTATTGACACATTCCTGGGGTCAGATACATCACATGATCACACTGACAGAACCACAGGCACATAGACACAGGCAACAGAGCATGCACAATGTCGGCACTAGTACAGTGTATATCCACCTTTCGCAGCAATGCAGGCTGCTATTCTCCCATGGAGACGATCGTAGAGATGCTGGATGCAGTCCTGTGGAACGGCTTGCCATGCCATTTCCACCTGGCGCCTCAGTTGGACCAGCCTTCGTGCTGGACGTGCAGACCGCGTGAGACGACGCTTCATCCAGTCCCAAACATGCTCAATGGGGGACAGATCCGGAGATCTTGCTGGCCAGGGTAGTTGACTTACACCTTCTAGAGCACGTTGGGTGGCACGGGATACATGCGGACGTGCATTGTCCTGTTGGAACAGCAAGTTCCCTTCCCGGTCTAGGAATGGTAGAACGATGGGTTCGATGACGGTTTGGATGTACCGTGCACTATTCAGTGTCCCCTCGACGATCACCAGTGGTGTACGGCCAGTGTAGGAGATCGCTCCCCACACCATGATGCCGTGTGTTGGCCCTGTGTGCCTCGGTCGTATGCAGTCCTGATTGTGGCGCTCACCTGCACGGCGCCAAACACGCATACGACCATCATTGGCACCAAGGCAGAAGCGACTCTCATCGCTGAAGACGACACGTCTCCATTCGTCCCTCCATTCACGCCTGTCGCGACACCACTGGAGGCGGGCTGCACGATGTTGGGGCGTGAGCGGAAGACGGCCTAACGGTGTGCGGGACCGTAGCCCAGCTTCATGGAGACGGTTGCGAATGGTACTCGCCGATACCCCAGGAGCAACAGTGTCCCTAATTTGCTGGGAAGTGGCGGTGCGGTCCCCTACGGCACTGCGTAGGATCCTACGGTCTTGGCGTGCATCCGTGCGTCGCTGCGGTCCGGTCCCAGGTCGACGGGCACGTGCACCTTCCGCCGACCACTGGCGACAACATCGATGTACTGTGGAGACCTCACGCCCCACGTGTTGAGCAATTCGGCGGTACGTCCGCTCGGCCTCCCGCATGCCCACTATACGCCCTCTCTCAAAGTCCGTCAACTGCACATACGGTTCACGTCCACGCTGTCGCGGCATGCTACCGGTGTTAAAGACTGCGATGGAGCTCCGTATGCCACGGCAAACTGGCTGACACTGACGGCGGCGGTGCACAAATGCTGCGCAGCTAGCGCCATTCGACGGCCAACACCGCGGTTCCTGGTGTGTCCGCTGTGCCGTGTGTGTGATCATTGCTTGTACAGCCCTCTCTCAGTGTCCGGAGCAAGTATGGTGGGTCTGGCACACCGGTGTCAATGTGTTCTTTTTTCCATTTCCAGGAGTGTATATCTCATAGACCGATTCTATTACTCTGCCATCGGATGAAACCACTCTAAGTATAGCATATTACTTTATGACATTCAGCTGGCTGTCTAAGATATAACAAGTTGGCACTTCTCCAGGTTTCAAAAAGTTAGTCGCTGTTCTCGCTGTAGACACAAATGTTTAGACGACTGCGCGCCATTACTTCTAGAAGCTCCTGAAACGCGGCGGCAATAGGGGACCGCACACTGCTTGCACCTGAGTGCAGCACGTGGCAAGTGCACGGCCTTCGCTGGAGAGCCACGGCGCCTACACAGTCGCTCCTGCGTATTAGTCTCTGGACCAGCGCCATCGTCTTCTCTTTCGCATCCACTGCTAATGCTACACGAAGGACATCACAACACAAGAGGTGTCGTCTCTCCAATTTCCAAGGCCCAGACAAAATTAAGGACACGTAAGGCCATTCCCTTAGCATTCGGTAATGGTGCGAATGAATTTCATCTACACGAAGTGTTTCAGGAAAAATCAATACATGTTATAAAAGTAGATGTATGTATGTTCCACATCTCCTCCTAAACCACAGGATCAGTTTCAACTAATCTTGGTACACGTATCACTTACTGTCTGCAAAGAGAACCACTGGGTTGGTGGGACGGGGAGGGATGGGGGGCGGGGGGGGAGGACGGAGCTGTAAGAACGATCTACTTCGCAAAGGGATGGGGGTGAAAAAGAATCTCAGCTCACGACGCAAAATTGCCAAACTATATTCATCCAGTATTTGAAAATAAAAGAGCAAGTAGTAACTTGCAAAAAATTTTATACATAATTTCAAACCTTTTCGAAACTTTCCTCGCTGACCTCCCACTCCCCCCAATGAATGATGAAAAAAAGTCCATCAGTGACTACAAAAAAATGGTTCAAATGGCTCTGAGCACTATGGGACTTAACATCTATGGTCATCAGTCCCCTAGAACTTAGAACTACTTAAACCTAACTAACCTAAGGACAGCACACAACACCCAGTCATCACGAGGTAGAGAAAATCCCTGACCGGAATCGAACCCGGGCGTGGGAAGCGAGAACGCTACCACACGACCACGCAGTGACTACATATTCCCTGTTCGTGATACAGTGAAACTGCCGCAATAGCCATGATCTTTTATTTTATTACTTCTTTACTAAGGACTGTATTCCCAACACAATTCTGTAGACAGTGTCCACACATACCACTTGCGAACAGTTCGGGATATATGGCGTCATAAACATTGACCTGCGTGAGAACTAGATTACAGGGCTAAATTCGCTAGACATTCAGCTGAAATATGTGCGCAGATATGTGTGAAATATGTTAAATATATGCGAAATATACGTGACATTTGCATATGCGTATGCGATCAACAGTCGAACATTCTATATCTCGAGATAGGTCAGGACAGCAACACGACTGACATGTCTTGCGTTATCTTGTTGAACACGTGTTCTCCACAGAGACCTCGACGATAGACTTCGGACGGCGGCCTTAACACACTAGAAATGTATCGCCTGCTGTCCAGTTTAATGTCTTGCGTATCCAATGACACTCTACATCATCACACCAGGTGCTGAGCCCGTATGACGATGCCGATTGCAGTCTCGCAACACTCATTCCCCTCAGAGTCTTTACACACGAATACGTGCACCGTGATGATGCACGAACCATCAGAACTCGTCTGAAAAAACGTCACGGTGCCATTCTAGTGTTGTTGGGCGCACCACTGTCTGCTGTACTGCCGAGAGAGGCCGCGGCGTGGCCGTCATAGCTGACAGTCTGCGGTGCTGCAGGCGTACTCGAGCGGGCACCTGTCTTGCAGCGAACGAGCACATTTCCGCACTCAGTGTTTGTGACGTGACCACGATCGTGCGCGACCGAGCCAACAATACGTCTGCCTTCTCGGGCGCTAGTCACGTGGGGTCATTGAGATCCTGCATAGTTAAGTATGGCCTTCCGGAACCCATAGATTCCATATTCGCATGGAGGCGTGGGACCCTGACGAACGCACGCAGCAACAACGCGGAAAGATAAACCGCAATTTCGACGGGGTCACGATCCTGTCACTGTCAAATTCCGACATGTTTGTTGAATACCGCCTTTGTGGTGTTGGAATTTTAATGGCTAGCAGTGTGCTTAACTGCTGCATAATAAGGACCTATACTCTCACCTAAAGTGCGTCCGTAAAGTCACGATGCAGTTACCAATGCTTGTTGTGGCTAACACAAACGAAACGAAAGGTTGAAACTCGCGCTACGTTGGACAGTATCGCAAAGTTTCTGTAGTATGATGTTTAGAGGGGTGCGTATGCAGGTGATGACGCAACACAACTAACAGTGTAGCAGCAGCAGATCAGGCCACGTCAAGTCGAGTTGTGGACGGTACAGAGGGAAGTTCAGTTTGTTCCATAGATTGTTAAATTCGAATCTGTGGCCAATGTTGAACGTGAATATCGTCGCGTGTAAAACGAAGTGCCACCACATAGAAAGAACATTAATCTATGGGATAATCAGTTAAAATATGCCGGCAATTTGTTGGACAAACCCTAGTCTACAGACCTTCGGATAGTAACGAGTCCGTAGAAGTTATACGGGATAGCTACCTACGGAACCCCCCCCCCCCCCAAAAAAAAAATCGGTGCGTCATGTGCTCGAGGATTAGGCCTAAAAATACTACAGTTCATAATATTTTGAAGAAAGATACAGAATTTCCCCCGCGGTTGATAAGAAGGGGTACTTTTAACTCATGGCCAACGCGATCCTCGGACCTAAGCCATTATGCTTTTAATTTTGGGGTTACGAGAAGCAATGTGTACCGTGAACGTATCAATGTCAGTAGTCATTAAAAACACAGAATCGCAGACACTATTCATTCGGTTACTCCAGATGTCCTTACACGCGCGTGGGAAGAACTAGAAAATCATTTAGATGTGTGTAGGGCAGCGAATACGAGGGCAGTTCAATAAGTAATGCAACACATTTTTTTCTGAAACAGGGGTTGTTTTATTCAGCGTTGAAATACACCAGGTTATTCCCCAATCTTTTAGCTACACAACACTATTTTTCAACGTAATCTCCATTCAATGCTACGGCCTTACGCCACCTTGAAATGAGGGCCTGTATGCCTGCACGGTACCATTCCACTGGTCGATGTCGGAGCCAACATCGTACTGCATCAATAACTTCATCATCATCCGCGTAGTGCCTCCCACGGATTGCGTCCTTCATTGGGCCAAACATATGGAAATCCGACGGTGCGAGATCGGGGCTGTAGGGTGCATGAGGAAGAACAGTACACTGAAGTTTTGTGAGCTCCTCTCGGGTGCGAAGACTTGTGTGAGGTCTTGCGTTGTCATGAAGAAGGAGAAGTTCGTTCTGATTTTTGTGCCTACGAACACGCTGAAGTCGTTTCTTCAATTTCTGAAGAGTAGCACAATACACTTCAGAGTTGATCGTTTGACCATGGGGAAGGACATCGAACAGAATAACCCCTTCAGCGTCCCAGAAGACTGTAACCATGACTTTACCGGCTGAGGATATGGCTTTAAACTTTTTCTTGGTAGGGGAGTGGGTGTGGCGCCATTCCATTGATTGCCGTTTTGTTTCAGTTTCGAAGTGATGAACCCATGTTTCATCGCCTGTAACAATCTTTGACAAGAAATTGTCACCCTCAGCCACATGACGAGCAAGCAATTCCGCACAGATGGTTCTCCTTTGCTCTTTATGGTGTTCGGTTAGACAACGAGGGACCCAGCGGGAACAAACCTTTGAATATCCCAACTGATGAACAATTGTGACAGCACTACCAACAGAGATGTGAAGTTGAGCACTGAGTTGTTTGATGGTGATCCGTCGATCATCTCGAACGAGTGTGTTCGCACGCTCCGCCATTGCAGGAGTCACAGCTGTGCACGGCCGGCCCGCACGCGGGAGATCAGACAGTCTTGCTTGACCTTGCGGCGATGATGACACACGCTTTGCCCAACGACTCACCGTGCTTTTGTCCACTGCCAGATCACCGTAGACATTCTGCAAGCGCCTATGAATATTTGAGATGCCCTGGTTTTCCGCCAAAAGAAACTATCACTGCCCGTTGTTTGCAACGCACATCCGTTACAGACGCCATTTTAACAGCTCCGTACAGCGCTGCCACCTGTCGGAAGTCAATGAAACTATACGAGACGAAGCGGGAATGTTTGAAAATATTCCACAAGAAATTTCCAGTTTTTTCAACCAAAATTGGCCGAGAAAAAAAAAGTGTTGCATTACTTATTGAACTGCCCTCGTAGAAGCCACATCGAGCTGCGCTGAACATGTATGCACGGTTGGAGAGTTTCTCTTTCATTTCCATCTTACTTCACATGTATGTCTTGTTTCATTGCTTTTCTGTGACCGATTAAATCTGCATCATAATCTTACGGGCGCACTGTACATTAGATATTGACTCATTGCACCTGTGAGTTTGCCTTTTCTGGCATATTTCTGATCTTATTGGCTACGTAGAGTCACCAACGAAGTTCCGACAAAGCAACCATAAAAGAAAAAGCAAGTTTATTTACAGTGATCTCCCACGACATAATATAAATTATCCAGACGCGAACGACTGCGAACGACTGAGTCACGCAATAAACATTTCTCTCACTGTGGAACTGAGGCGTTCACTGTTTGACAAGTGGTGAAACACTGCAGATTAGGTGTTTATCTCTGGACCAAAGATGTATTTCCCGTCGCCACTCCTAGAAAGGTGGTGCAGTGGTTAACACAATGGATTCGCATTCAGGAGGAACGGGGCTCAGACCCAGTCAGATTTAGATTTTCTGTTGTTTCCCTACATCAATTAATGTTAAATACATTAAATGCATTCGCATTTGTTAATATGGGTAACGATCACCTATAGAATGGAATGACAATGAAATTTTGTGCCGGACCGGGAGTAGAACCCGGATTCCCCAGTTTTCGTTGTCATTTCATTCTACACCTGATGATTGTCGATATTCACAATTGGAAATACACTTAATTTATTTCATAATGGCTGTAGTCACCGCATTGCCTGTTCCTCTGAACATGCACGCATGTCCAAAGGAACTTTACATCGTAACTGATAACAACATAGGCACTGTATTATCGTAATTAGCGTGATAGCCACAATGAATCCTTTCAAAAAGCACACTGCCGAACCTTGTTTATCCGATCTTGCGCTCCACCTCTAATTACATCGCTGTCGGTGAGTTAAACTGTAATCTTCATTTATTTTTGTCGCCGCATCACTTCATATAACGCAGGTAGTAAAGACGTGTACAACAGCGTTATTCGAATTGCTCAAAATTTAACGCTGCGTAGTGTTGTATGCTCGAGCTAAACTGCGGCGTAATACGTGTAGACTGCTTGACAAAAAAGGGAACCACACCCACGACATCGGATGTCACTGTAGCTCCATAGACTTACACAACATCAGCGGGTGTGTAAATGAACAGAGTTGTTCATTCTCTGTGACAGGTAGAACGACCACCAGGAGTGCATTAATGTTGCTTGTGTTTAGTTTACCAGACCTAGTATGACACATTATGGGCATGTACAGCATCAGATATTGAGTGAACACGGAAGGACTCGGATATGAAGCGCACTTTGTAAGCTTCCTCACTACATATTTTTGTATGAAATTTAGCCCTGAATTACCTCCCAACCTATAAAAGGTCTACGTGTTACCAAAAGTATGTGCCCACAAACTGTTATCCAACTTAAATCCGTACGCTAACCTTTGACTAAACAGAGCCTAATCCGACATGAACTGCAACTGATCTGAATACAACGTGTCTTTATATCAAATGCCCAACTGAAGTAAAACAGTTATCTGGCCCTGATCAAAATTTCCAAATTGACAAATTTGTTGCAGATTTCTCGAAAGTACAACAGCTAACACCAAGCAGTCAGCGGCTACGTTAGATTTCTATTTCTGAGTAAATATTCATACTGTTGCATACCCCATAGTGTAATGTGGTAATGCGTAATGATAAACCTTCTTTAAACAGTGCGATAGGAGAGCGACTCTTCCTATTAAATATTCCAAGACAACGATTTTAGAATAAAGTATGTTTTTAAAAGGACAGAGTAAAATATCACTTCATCTTCACACATAGCACTAGTCTGAACAATATTATGCTTAATAAAGAATTTCTATAAAAATCAAACACCTTAATCAGTTGATAAGTTTCTCTCAGCTCTGAACAAGTTACCTAGCTGACAATAATTATTATAACAAATCAGCTGCGCAGTGCTCCAGTCTTGCCTCTAACTACTTCTCTTCAAAAATAATAACATTATTCAAAATTTATATTCTTTTCGCCTTCCAATACATACATCATATTCATCCTTGCTGTCCTTTACAGTAAGTCTTTCTTCATGTAACAGAAGCCGGCCGCTGTGGCCGAGCGGTTCTAGGCGCTTTAGTCCGGAACCGCGCTGCTGCTGCGGTAGCAGGTTCGAATCCTGCCTCGGGCATGGGTGTGTGTGATGGCCAAGGTTAGTTAGGTTTAAGTAGTTCTAAGTGTAGGGGACTGATGATCTCAGATGTTAAGTCCCATAGTGTTTAGAGCGATTTGAGCCATGTAACAGATACAATCACAAGTCAACACAGCACTACTGAATACGTCCTTCACCTGCCACACATCAACTAACAATGTATCAGACTGCGCAAAGGGAAAGACTGTGCCGCAATAAGACCAACGATTGTTTAACAGTAACTTGGTCTCTCTCTGACGTGCATATCGATAGCACACGAAAATCAAAATTACGCGATAATTTTACAACTTGTTGGCCGCCTGATCGAATCAAGCACTATTCAGCTTTCCTGGCATTCGGATGTTGGAATGCATAGGTGTCTGAGGGCAGGCGTACTCGTCGCCGAGGCTCCAGGTCGACCGCGTCTGACCACCACAAGGGAAGATCGCCTTACTGCGCGCCAAACGTATCGTAACACCTTCGCATCTGCCCCTGCATCTGACAATTAATAGGCTCCCTGCGACATTGTGTGTCATCCCGCGCCATTATCGGACACTAAAAGCAACCAAATTAAGGAATTACCGTCCCTCACACAACAAAACAAACGGCTGTTTTTGGTGCCGTGACCGGGAAACGTGGGCTATCGCTGATGGTGTCACACCACACAGTTCACAGGTTCATCGGTGCCGAATACGGAGGCGACCTGAGTAGAGGTCTCGTTCATTAATATTTTGAAGAGGCACAGCGGCGTTACTCCTGACGTCACGGCGTGGGACAAGCCGGGTATGACTTCAGGCCACAGCTGGGGTGACTGAGGGAACAGACGGCACAACTGCACGTGACGAACATGCTGCGTCCTCGTGCGTTACCTCTCACGTGGGTCTCTACGAACTGTCAGCATGATTTTGAGATACTCCCCTGGCCACCAATATCTCCAGATTTCTCCCCGATAGAACATGTACGGGAGCAGGTCGGACATCAACTCCGTCATAGGGCCAGCATCGAAGGACATCAAAGAACAATTAACAATAGTTGCAGGCCATCTAGCCCCACCAGAGAATACGACGACGTCATGGCACCTTTCTCAGCCAAACCAGTGCATTCATCCACGTCAGAACCAGTACAACGCTATACACACACATGGCCTCGAGCTGGTTAGTGGATTTATACTCCCAACTTCTTTTTAAATTTGAATCAATTTTGTAATCACCGAAATTACATCACATATCCTGCGCAACGCAAGAGCTTTTGATTCCTCTTCCCCTTCTGGGTGCTCATTTTTTTTGTTTTTGTTTTTTGGGTCAGACAGTGTGTGTGTGTGTGTGTGTGTGTGTGTGTGTGTGTGTGTGTGTGTGTGTGTGTGTGTGTGTGTGCGCGAACGCGCGCGCGCGATGCACTAACTAATTCGTGAAATATTTGATCAAAGGTAGACATGACACGCTCAGTTCCCCGTCGAAATGGGTTTATCACCCTTTGTCGAATTGCAGGAAAGGACGATTGTTCGAATCAAACCATTACCACATATACCAAAATGACTGTGTCCAATCATTGAGTTGTTGATAGCATTGCCTTTTTTCTGAAAAATACATTTTAGATTATTTGTATATTTTATACCTCATAATGCCTTTCTGATGGTAAAGTTCCTTAATGTTTCGGCGTTAACGCTCGAGCAACATATTTGTAAATTGAAATTAACACACTAAGGCATCGCTTTCAAGCTATACAGCGACAGTAGAAAGTTAACGTACAAATAAACCGCCATAAGGTGAGTCATAATGTTTTGCTTTATCGCCAGTTTATGTCTCCAGAAGAGAACGCAAAGTGGTGCCGAACTGAGCTCTCAACGCTTATCGTGTTGCCGTCAGTGCAATGCATATCTGAAGATGCTCCCGTCTGAAGAGCGAAACTGCTACTAAAAAGGTGACCCGTGGCGGTTTACCTGTGCATTTACAAGATGAAAAACTGTGTAAATCAAATACACGGTAAAGTTGAAAAATCTTTCAAATTCAAATCAAATTCAACATACAGTGCAACGTTGCGCCTCAAGTATGGAGAATTTCTAAGGTTCGTTTCCTTCGAAGGACGGAAAATCATAGTTTAGCGTACCGCTGCTACACTCGAAGCACAGTTTTGACTGTAAAGGCGGACTGTTGTAAGCGGGTGTAGTGTTGTCGTCGACTGTAGGAGGACACAAGATGGCTTACACAGCTTATCTAATTAGTGTGATAAATAGCAGCTTGCTTAAATGTAGAAAAATGAACGGTGATGCAAGTTAATGCGGACAACTAGGAAAAGCAATCCTGTAATGTTCAGATACAGTACTAGCTGTGTGCTGTTTGATACAGTCACGTCATATCTAGGCGTTACGGTACAAAGCGATCTGAAAACGAACAGGTAGGGTAGCTAGCAGGAAGGTGGATGGCCGACTTTGGTTTATTGTAAGAATTCTAGGTAAATGTAGCCCATCTACAATGGAGACTGCGCATACGAGAGTGGTACGACATATTCTTGTGTACTGCTCAAATGTTTGGGATCGCTGTCAAGTCATATCCACGGAATATATGAAGATGGTATCTGTTCTTTCGAACATATCCGAAAAAACAGAAACCATCTTCATATATATAGTTCAGGCTCATCGGCCATTTGACCATCTGTGCGGATGCACACACAGTGCCCGAACTCTTACGGGAATCGGTAAAGCCGCGAGTAATGAGTGTAATGGGCAAGGGCACTACGAATATAGTGCGGGACAATAAGCTGGTAGTGTGGGTCTCACGGGAGGCGTGCCAGAGCTAAGTCCTTGCAGTCGCACTATCCTCTGTGTTCTCGGTGGCTCAGATGGATGCCGGCACGGTAGCCCAGCGTGTTCGGTCAGAGAGGTGGTTGGCCTCTTTAATAAAAAAGACTGAGTGGAAGGATGAACAAACGAACTATAACAGATGTCATGTGACATCCGTAACGACCAAAAACAACGATAAAAAAAATGGATACAGCATCTGTCATGTAAGCAGGAGATCCCGGGTTCGAGCCCTGGTCGGGGCACACATTTTCAACTGTCCCCGTTGACGTATACCAACGCCTGTATGCAGCTAAGGGTATTCATTTCATTGTATTGTGTTTATTGTAAATTCATATCCACGGAAGATATCGAAGAAATTCAGAGGCGTGCTGCTAGATTCGTTACTGGTAGGTTCGGTCAACACCCGAGTATTGCGCACATGAATGATCAAACTGGTATCCCTAGGGGGAAGTCGACATTTTGGCGAAATACTCTTGAAAAAGTATTGCAGATTCCACAGACGCTAGCGTACACTTCGCTTATAGACCACGAAGATAACGGTATCTACATGCACGTACATACTCTGCAAACCACCATACGTGCACCCTGTACCATTACTAGTCGTTTCCTTTCCTGGCCCACTCGCAGATACAGCGAGGGTAAACAACTGTCTATATGCCTCCGTTTGAGCCCTATTTTCTCGCAGTTGATCTTCGTGGTCCTTACGCACAATGTATGTTGCGACAACGGATTGGTCCTGCAGTCAGCTTTAAATACTTCCCTCCAGGGATTCCCATCTGAGTTCCCCAAGCCTCTCTTGTAACACTTGCGTGTTACCTACCAGTAACAAACCTAGCAGCCCGCCTCTGAACTGCTTCGATGTCTTCATTTAATCCGACGTGGTGCGGATCCCAAACACTCAACCAGTACTCAAGAATAGGTGACACTAGAGTCTTATATGCAGTCTCCTTTACAGACGAACCACACTTGCCCAAAATTCTCCCAATGAACTACAGTCGGTCATTCACCTTCCCTACTACGGTCCTCACATGCTCGTTCCATTTCATATCGCTTTGCAACGTTACGCCCAGATATTTAAAACACGTGACTGTATCAAGCAGGAGACTACTAATGCTGTATCCGAACATTACTAGTTTGTTTTTCCTACTCATCCGCATTAACTTAATTTTTTCTAGATTTACAGCCAGCTGCTATTCGTCACACCAACTAGAAATTTGTCCAAGTCATCATGTATGCTACAGTCACCAATCTTCGACGCCTTGCCGTACACCACAGCATGATCAGGAAACAGTAGCAGGTGGCCGCTCACCCTGTCCATCAAATCATTTGTGTACGCATGTAGAAAATGACAGCGGTCCTGTCACACTTCCCTGGGGCGCTCCTGACGTTACGGCTCGTACGGAGGCGCACAGGCAGCCGTTTTACAGTAGTTCCATTTACGAGTGGAACTGGAAAGAAAGTAACTAGTAGAGGAACCTAATAGTGTCCGCCACGCACCGTACGGTGGCTTGTGTGAGGAGTATGTAATAACGAGGGTAATCCCAGAAGTAAGGTCTCCTACTTTTTTGTAGGTACAGAAATCTGTGTGTGTGGCAGTTGGTCACACTGTTATGAAGAGTGCTTCACGCGCTGTGTGTAAAGATGCGCACGCCGCGCTGAGGCGCTCTCTTGGCTTGGCAGCCGTTGAGAATGGAGCTCCCGTTGGATGTTACCGCCAAGTGCGAATTGAGCGCAGTTATTCGGGTTTTGAACGCAAAGGGCACTACGCCGATTCAAATCCATCGCCGATGACGGAAATGTATGGTGAGTCGTGCATGGATGTCAAAAATGTTCATAAATGGTGTAGAGAGTTTGCAGCTGGTCGGACCGAAATTCACGACGAGCAAAGGAGCGGGAGACTGTCAGTTTTTGACGAGACAGTGTTGAAGGTTGAGTAAAGCATGCGTGAAGATCAGCGGATCACCCTGGATGATCTCTGCACGTTGGTTCCTGAGGTTTCCCGAAGCACCACTCACAGAATTTTAACGGAAACACTGAACTACCGGAAGGTGGGCGCAAGATGGGTGCCACGCATGCTGACTGAGGACCACATGCGGTAACGAGTTTATGCTTCCCTCACATTTGTTCACCGCCTTGCAGCCGAACAGGACACCTTTCTGGACTCAATTGTCACGGGTGACGAAACCTGGGCATACCACTTTACACCTGAGACCAAGCAACAATCACGCCATTGGCGGCACCCTCCTTCGGCACAGCTGCGGAAATTCTAACAAACACAGTCTGCCGGTAGAGTCATGACAACAGTTTTTTGGGATCGGAAAAGGACATTGTTGGTCGACTTTATGCCCACTGGGACCACAATTAAACCTGACAGGTACTGTGAGACTCTGCAAAAAGTCAATTGGGCAATTCAGACCGGAGAAGAGGTATGTTGAGCAAGGGCCTACACATTCTCCATGACAACGCTCGCCCACACATCGCTCGGCAAACCGTTGCTCTGCTGCAGCAGTTTCAGTGGAACACAATCACCGACACAGCCTATAGTCCTGACTTGGCGCCTAGTGACTGTCACCTGTTCCCTAGGTTAAAAGAACGTTTGGCCGGAAAGCGATTGAGCTCCGACGACGTGGTGAAAGGAGAGGTTCATAACCTTCTGAACAGCATGGCGGCGAGCTGGTATGACATGGGCGTCCCAAAAACTGCCATAGCGTCTACAAAAATGCATCGACAGAAGTGGCAATTATATCGAAAAATAGCTAAATGTTCAAGCTGTAAACTGATGTAAACCACTGTAGAAATAAACAGGTCTGTGTACTTATCCAAAAATAGGAGACCTTACTTTTGGGATTACCCTCGTAGAAGTAGATGTAGATGTAGAATGTTTTTGACGTTCCATTCCATGAAGTCCGGCGTGAACCGACCGTAACCTCTTCGAGAAATCGTACTTGCCATTTCATGAACGCTGTTCCCATTGCCTTCCTTCTTTCAATATTGCAGGGAGTTGGTGCCACCGTCTGTCTGTAGTGACAGTCTATTGCACTCTGTTCGTACAGGAGACGCAGGTGGGGGCGGCCGATAGGCAGGGCGCAGCGCGGCGGCGGCGGCAGAATCCGGCAGCCGGGCGCCGCAGCCTCCCGCGACCGGGTTAGCGATCCACCCACTGCGCTGCACTCCACTCCACTTCCCCCGCTGGCCCTGCCCTGCCCTGCCCTGCCCTGCCGCTTTCTGGCCGCGTGCTACATGCGCCCAGGGGCGCGAAAGTCCCCCCAGTTCCGGAAACCGCCCGCCCGCCTGGCGCCGCCGTTCGCGTTTCGCGACCGCCAGTCCCGCTTACGATATCCGGCCGTGCTCATTACGGCTCATCTGGAACAGCCGTGCATTGTCAAGCCGCTACAGTTCCTTACCTACCACGGCTTTTGGCTGGGCAAATTCCGACGTTACTGATATCAATACGTACCTGAATTTTTGTTACGATACCTATTGCATCGGTATTAGGTAATTTGACAGTAAAGAGATAAATACCAGAGTATCGAAAAACAACAACAGTTCAATATCAGTTCAGTAAGAATTTTATGTCGTACATAGACTGTCCAGTCACGTTAATGTGAGCATCTGTCAAACACCTGAATAATCACCATTGCTACGAGAAAAGTCCGTGCAAAAATAAGAACTACTTACTTTTTTCTGGGTAAACCTTCTTTATTTTTCGACATAGTCTCATTTTAGACCCATACACTTCGTCCAACGCTGTTCTAATTTGTTGATCCCTTCCGAATAATAGGAATTATTCAAGTCTGCAAGATAGCTATTAGTTGCTGCAATTACCTCCTCATTTGAATAAAATCTTTGTCCCGCCAGCCATTTCTTCAAATTGGGGAACAAAAAGTAGCCCTAGGTAGACAAGTCTGGAGAATAGGGGGGATGTGAAACGAGTTGGAATCCTATTTCCAATAATTTTGTGACCACAACTGCTGAGGTGAGTGCTGGTTCATAGTTGTGATGGAAAAGGACTCTTTTGCGGTCCTATAGCCGGCGCTTTTCTTGCAGTTCGGATTTCAAACGGTCCAATAACGATGAATAATACGCACCCGTAATAGTTTTACCCTTTTCCAGGTAGTCGATGAGGATTATCCCTGGTGAATCCCAGAAGACAGTCGCCATAACCTTTCTGGCTGAAGGAATGATCTTCGCCTTTTTTGGTGCAGATTCTCCCTTCGTAACCCATCTCAGGAGTATAATAATGTATCCATGTTTCATTCACAGTGACGAAACGACGCTTAAAGTCCTGCGGATTCTTCCTGAACAGCTGCAAACTATCCTTGCAACACTTCACATGATTCCCTTTTTGGTCAAGCGTGAACAATCGCGGAACCCATCTTTCAGATAGCTTTCTCATGTCCAAATGTTTATGCAAAGTATTATGTACCCGTTCATTCGAGATGCCCACAGCACTAGCAATCTCACGGATCTTAACTCTTCTGTCATGCATCACCATATCATGGATTTTATCAATGATTTCTGGAGTCGTAACCTCCGCAGGGCGTCCAGAACGTTCAGCATCACTTGTGCCCATATGGCCACTTCGAATATTTTGAAACCACTTATAAACTGTTCTAATCGAAGGTGTGGAGTAATGTTTATCAAGCTTCTCTTTAGTCTCCTGAGGAGTTTTGCCTTTCATCAAATAATGTTTAATCACCACACACGAAATTCTTTTTCCTCCATTTTTTGACTATCACTCGATTTCCTTGATTCACACGAACGCCAAACACAAAGAAATAGACCAATATGGCTGAAGCTTGGTGTGCGTTCTTCCCAAAGAAGCTACCAACTAAACATGACCTTGACACGCGCCGGTGGTGCCATCTCTCGGACTTTGCACCGACTTTTGAAACGCCCCTCGTATAAGGACCTCTGCGAGACATGCAAGTTCTGGAAGGTACCGACAGCGATGTGGAGCTATGCCGACTGCCGTGCCGTGGTCAGTTGCGCTACGTTTCTCGGTTGCGAACCCATGACGCGAACAGCCCGATCGAGGTGGTCCCACAGGTTCTCGATTTGGTTTTAATCCGGGGACTCTGGTGGTCAGCGGACTACGGTAAGCTTATGCTGGTGTTCGAACCACGCTCGTACAATGCGAGCTGTGTGGCGCGCTGCATTGTCCTGCTGGTAACTGCCACTGTACCGAGGAAAAACGAACTGCATGTAGGGGTTAACAAGGTCCCCAAGGATAGATGCATATTTTTGTTGATCCACTTTGCCTTCCAGAATAGCCGGCCGCTGTGGCGGAGCGGTTCTAGGCGCTTCAGTCCGGAACCGTGCGCCTGCTACGGTCGCAGGTTCGAATCCTGCCTCGGACATGGATGTGTGTGATGTCCTTAGGTTGGTTAGATTTAAGAAGTTATCAGTCGTCTAGGGGATTGATGACCTCAGATGTTAAGTCCCATAGTGCTTAGAGCCATTTGAACCTTCCAGAATGACGAGATTGCCCAGCTCGTAACGCTCCGACGATTGTTGCAAGATGTTTGCTGTCAGAGGTTTCACGTCGACAACGCCAAAGGACATCTGACCGATGGAACTTGAACATGATTCATCTGGAAAGGCCCCTGTTGCCACGCAGTGGAAGCCCAGTTGCCTCTGTCGCCGATGAGAAACAATCAGCATTGGTACATGAACCAGGTGCGTGCTGTGGAGATCCAACCGCAGCAACGGTCGCTGAGGCGACACTTTTTGTAGCCCCTTGGTTCATCTGGGCGGTCAGTTGCACAACAGTTGCACATCTGTTCGGCATTACACACCTACGCAGCCGTCGTTCAGTGCTCTCATCTATGTCTCGTGATACACCACAGCTGCCTCGGCGCCAGTTTTGGATAGCTTCATCTTGCCACGCACGGTATACTTTAACCACAGCAGCACGCTACCAATTTACAAACATAGCCATTGCGGAAATGCTTCCGCCCTTGGCCCGAAAGCCAATGATCATGCCCTTTTGTACGTCAGGTAAACCGCTCCGTTTCCACATTACAACAATGACAGCACTTGTTTTTCGTGTATCCCCTACACGCTTTACATACCCTCCACTGCTACTGCTGGCACCTGCCGTCTGTAAGTGGTTAATGTACGTTGACGTCGAACATAAGCGGTGGTCTCGCTTTAATGTCACTGGACCGTGTATGTAGTAAACGCGAAACAAATGCAGTAGTAAAAAGTACAATCCACGGCAAATATATAGCGAATTTAATCAGATTTCAGCAACATAAACCAGTAAGATTAAGCATCTACCCACTACTTTGGAAAAGTGATTAAAGTTCAAAAATGGTTCAAATGGCTCTGAGCACTATGGGACTTAACTTCTGAGGTCATCAGTCCCCTAGAACTTAGAACTATTTAAACCAAACTAACCTAAGGACATCACACACATCCATGCCCGAGGCAGGATTCGAACCTGCGACCGTAGCGGTCACGCGGTTCCAAACTGAAGCGCTTAGAACCGCACGGCCACACCGGCCGGCCTAGTGATTAGAGTACTAAAGTGGCTGTGGTGGTGGTGGTGGTGGTGGGGGGGGGGGGGGGGGGTGGAAGTTTCTTCAGAACGGACGCTGGTTTCACGAACCTCTCCATGATAGTCTACCCTGTGCAAGTATAGTAACTACAGTCTACATGGTCATGAATCTGGTTACCAGAGTCAAGACTTGGTGTCCCTCTACAAGGTTTACCCTTCCACACTTCCCTCAATTGCCAAATTAACTATTTCTTGATGCCTCAGTATGTGTTCTGTCAACCGATAGCTTCTTTTGGTGAAGTTGTACCATAACGTTCTTTTCCGCCCACTTTGATTCAGTACCTCCTTATTAATGAAACAGTTTACCCATGAAAAGCTGCTTATGTTTATAGCATGAAATTTACGTCAAGGCATATATTTCAGAGTTTCAATAACTTTCCTTTACTGTTTATTTCTGCATCTCATTGCATATGTATGTTGATTCATGCAAACACGGCTAATTTTCACACTGCGTCTTGTATTCTACATGTGAAACGGAGCTCAAAATACAGAAAAAGCAATAAATTCCTTGCGATACAATCGATATCAACACATTTGCTGCGATATTATCCAGGATAGCACAAGTTTAGTACAAACATCGAATCGAATCAGGAATAGCAAAAGTTTATATTAAACACGTATCGAATCTTGTTTTGAAACATTCTTAATTTCGGGAGAGGAAAATGGGCCAAGCAGTTGTGTAGATATAATCAATAATCATCATTGCGTCGTAACAGAGAGGGAAAACCAGCCGCTAAGAATACAGATGAAATGAACAAAGCCGCTAGGTGCCGCGACATCAAAGACATGCGCGATTAAGTTCGCGCCATAAATCCCATGTCACGCCTCAACGAATGAATAGTTTTCTTTTCTACAGGCCAATTTACACAAGCTTAACTACTCAATGCCTGGTTATCGCCTGTTCATTTGTCGTAAAACACGAGTTTAATAGATCCCGAATATCGTCACACTCTTCTACTGTGCATTACTACAATTAACAGTAGCGTTCGTGTAGCTGAAATACGGCCTTCCATCATATCAACAACTCACCACAGGATCAAAAATTCCTATGTAGAATCCTGCCCTCAGATATTTTGCGAGATACTTCGCGTTTTGTGATGAATAATACGACCACAATCACGAGGATAAACCATCGTACGTGAACTGCCACATGCCAACCTTCGCCCAAATACGAGGGCCGTTCAGAAAGTAACCTCCGGTTGATTTAAAAAAATACACCAAGTTAAATAAAAATATTTTAATATATACATCTTACAACTACATCTTTGCACTATTTTTCTACATAGTCTCCATAGCGATTGAGGCACTTATCGTATCTCTTCACAAGCTTTGAAATTCCTTCTGCATAAAACTCACCCGCTTGTGCCTGGAGCCAGCCTGTGACCGCATCTTTGAGCTCTTCGTCGTCATCAAACCGCTGTGACCCGAGCCATTTCTTCAAATGCATGAAGAGGTGATAATCACTTGGCGCCAGGTCTGGGCTGTAAGGTGGATGGTTGATAACGTCCCACTTGAAGGACTCAAGAAGGGCCGTTGTTCTGCGGGCAGAGTGAGGACGGGCGTTATCGTGCAAAAAAACGATACCGGAAGTCAGCATACCACGGCGTTTGTTCTGTATAGCCCGTCGTAACTTTTTTATTGTTTCACAGTACACGTCTTGATTAATGGTCGTACCACGTTCCATGAATTCAACCAACAACACCCCTTTGGCATCCCAAAACACCGTTGCCATCAGTTTTCTGGCAGAAAAATCTTGCGAGGCTTTTCTTGGTTTGGTAGGCGAATTTGAATGTGCCCACATCTTTGATTGTTCTTTTGTCTCGGGGTTCACGTACTTAATCCAGGTTTCGTCACCGGTCACGATTCTGTTTAACAATGGTTCTCCTTCGTCCTCATAACGTGACAGAAAGTCTAATGCAGAGGCCATTCTTTGAGTTTTGTGGTGGTCGGTAAGAATTTTGGGCACCCATCGTGCACAGAACTTACGGTAACCCAATCTTGCTGTCACTATCTCGTACAAGAGAGTCTTAGAAATCTGTGGAAAACCAGTAGACAACTCCGACATTGAGAAACGTCGATTTTCACGAACTTTTGCATCAACTGTCTGAACGAGTTCGTCGGTCACCAATGATGGTCTACCACTCCTCTCTTCATCATGAACGTTTTCTCGTCCACTTTTAAATAAACGTACCCATTCACGGACAACTCCTTCACTCATAACTCTTGGTCCGTACACGGCACAAAGCTCACGATGAATAGCTGCTGCAGAATATCCTTTGGCTGTAAAAAACCTTATGACAGCACGCACTTCACATTTGGCGGGGTTTTCTATTGCAGCACACATTTCAAACTGCCACAAAAACTAAACTAGCGCAGATACGACGTTCACTCGACCACGGCTTGATGCCGACCGACCTGTTGAGTGCGTGAACGCACAGATGGCGTCGCTACTCCTCCCATAACCCGCACTGTGACCAATCGGAGGTTACTTTCTGAACCGCCCTCGTAATATGATTTCGAACAAAAAATTAGGGACCCAACCAAAACAACAGCTGGGTAGTGGTGTAGTTTACACATGACTTTTCTAAACAAGCACTACATATTCTGAAAGTTTGCAGTTGAGAGCTATCACATCTCCTTTCAAATAGCAAATCAAGTACGTTTTCGTATACGTGCCACGCAAATAACACGTACATAACGTATTACAATCTCCTGGGTCATCTAGGCGAAAGAGTGATAATTTACTATGGGAATTATTACGTATGCAACCACGCAACGAGCTACTGGTATATAACAAAGTTAATCCTGAGGGCACAAAACTGACGTGCAGGCACTATTCATATCTCGCATCACACACTAGGTTTAGTTTTCTCCACTTGATCCGCATTCTGGTACGCTGCGGCAACTGTGTCTGGCATGTTATTTTAAATTGCAGGCAACAGCAGCCAAATTTCCACATTTTGAATGTTGTGATCCGCACTGGCTGCAAAATAATTTTAATAAATGACTGGTTTCGTATCAAGTGAAGACGTATCCTTACGTGATAGAGATTTTTTTTTAACAAATGATAGCGGAAAGGTAGTCAACCCGTCGTGGCATTTTATTAAAAGTATTTTGCAGCCAGAGTGGATTACTTCATTCAAAATCGTGTTATCATTCGAATATTATTACACTAGATGACTGGTTACGAATATAATAATTAACGTTTTAACGGTGAATTGCTGTCGCTCTTTATTTTATTTCACGCGTTTTTTCGTGTATCACGAAACCAGTGTAACGGGAATTTACAAGCACTCCGAGAAAATAAATTACGCACAAGCGAAAGTAAGCTCCTAAAACGACTGAGCTTGGATAAGGCACTTCTGGGAAATCTATTCAGAATCTTCGCGTCCACATGGAAGTAGGTTGCCGCTAAACCCAGAAGAGGAGGATGCCGACAATCGAAAGTAGAACAGTCAGTATTGAAAGAGATGGCGCAAATCAACGCCGAACTGCTGCTGTAAATGACCCACGAGATCAGCTGTCAACATGGGAGTTTCCTGTTCTCAAAGCTAAAAGGTTAAATACGGACCTGTGCTTCGGTATCCTCTTCTTCAGAGCATAAAGATTCATAGAACCTAACTTCATAATAAAAGAACTGAACGCAAAAGAAAAATTAAATCAGCGCAAAGTACTTCTTACAGAAAAAAATTAATGACAGACAACCATTACAGGATATTAAGCTCAATCTAATGCAAGTACCGCTAAACGTCAGAGTAAAATACATGCCGTGTACAAGAACAAGAATTATTGCTCGTTACTAGCCAAGGGAAGAACAATTTGCCAACAATCGCTGATAGTCAGTTTCAGATTTATAGCACATCTTTAAAACGCTGCATTCTATAGATAAGATTTCGGAAGAGGCTTCCTAGCACTTAAATTTATAATAGGTGTTAATATATTTTTCTTTATCAGAAAAACTTTCATTACTATTGCTAGTAAATATTATACGTGTTCTTTATGCCGTTACGCGTATGTGGGCGAGCTATTCGACCGCCTGGAATTGGTAGCAGGTAAGGAAAATTTGTTTATGCAGCTGTACGCTGGCCAGCGTGGCCAGTCAAAGTGACGGCTGCTGGTAAACCCGTGTACAGAGGCGGGGATAGCACAGCAGACAATGGGGAGGGCCCAAAGCTTGTGGACAGCGGTCGCTCGCTTAGGAGCACAGCCGACGCACCAGCAATTGCGGAGTGTAAGGTGTCTGAAAGATAACCTCTTACAGCCCTCGGAAATCTATCACAAATCCCAGTCACATAGTACAGCAAATCTGAAAACATCGGCGACTTCAGAAACAAAGTTTCATGCGATTTCAACAAACGATATCTCAGATGATAGCACTGCACTATAGCTATCGTCCCTGACAGCTATGCATCTGTAACTATTTTATTTATCAACTTTTAAGTTTTTAGATATTTCTCATTATGCAAATGTCTTTCAGAACATCGTATCCTCCACAATAACAAAGTAACTGAATGGAGCATGAATACCTCGTACCTTGACATACTTCTGCAGTTATTTAAGGAACAGTTACTATTTTGCCAATAAATGTAGTTAAAAATAATTACTGCCGACATAAAAAACCAACGTTAATTAAGTGTGGTCAATCGCATGTGTCAGCTGACACCTGAAATGTACTAAAGTATGATACATGTGAGATGAAGTGTTGACCTTAGGTGTCAGGATGCCACATTTATAGGCTTATATAAATTTTGTAACAATCTTATTTCATTTATTGGGGCCGAATCGCACAAAAACCCTGGGATCGGTGTGGGGCGGCGGTGGGGTGAGTGGACTGCTGTAGCCTGTTTCGTCGTTTCTAGGGCCTCAATACAACACAATACAACTGGTTTGCTTACATGGAATGCTAGCAAGAGAAACTACTCGGCAGAATATCCATTACGTAACATCGCATCTTCACTTCTGCACAACGGCTCGGAGCACTATGGGACTTAACATCTGAGGTCATCAGCCCCCTAGAACTTAGAACTACTTAAACCTAACTAACCTAAGGACATCACACACATCCATGCCCGAGGCAGGATTCGAACCTGCGACCGCAGCGGTCGCGCGGTTCCAGACTGAAGCGCCTAGAACCGCTCGGCCACACCGGCCAGCCTTCACTTCTGCCATCGTCAGTTATTTTGCTACCCAGTGAACAAAACCCGTCTGCTACTTTCGGTGTCTGGTTTCTTGCCTTTCCCTCGGCGTTACTGATTTAATCTGACTGCGCTTCATCAGCCTTTGTTTGTTTGTTCGTTCGTTTTTCCTCTTTCTTTTGATGATGTTCATCTTGTAATATCTTATGACACTAATCCATTCCATTCAACAGATCTAAATCTCTTGCAGTCTCAAAATTCCGTCCCTTTTGCTTCAAGTCGAAGTTCTTATTTTTTCTTCCTGAACCTGAAATCCCTTTTCCAATTTCTGCACGGTCTCTCTAACTGCTTGCTCATTGTATAGCCAAAATAACATGGGGGATATGTCACAACCCAGACTCATTACCTTCCCAGACACTGCCTCTCCTTCCCTTCGTGTCGATCGACTAAACGTCTGTAGCATCACTTCTGTACAAATTGTGAACTTTTCGTTCTTTGTATTCTATCCCTACTATCTTCAGAGCTTCGAAGAATGTATTCCAGTCAAAACTATCGAAAGCACACGTTACTATCAGCCCAAAAATTAGGGAGATGGGGAAGCGGGATACCAAAGTAGTTGAAACAGAAGACTTTTTAAAACATTTGTCAGATGTCTTCAGGTCAAGTGACGGTCTTCTGGTCTTAACACTGGACATTACGAAACATTCTCACTTTACATTGAACCAAATTTTTGTCCCCTTTGCTTCTGTTACTTCACAAAGATTTTTACGTGTGTGTCACATTTGAAATTTCATACGCTTATGGGCCTACCTGGCTAGTTTTATTCATGTCCTGTAACAGACTTCGAAGGGTTGGGTTAAATACAGTTGCATCTACTTTTACTCCGAAAGCTAGCTTACAATATGAGGGCACTTCTAGTGGCACTGAAATGCACTAAGTTCCCCACTACGTGTTTCTTTGTCAAGTTTAGCCAAAATTTACCTCCCACTCTATAAAAGATCTACGTATAATCAAAACTACGTACCCACAAACTGTTATCCAGTTTAAACTCATATGCTAGCATTTAACTAAACAGAACCTAATTTGAATCTAACTGTGACTGGCCTGAATACAACTATCTTTACATTAAATACGCAACTAAAGTAAAACAATTATCTGGCACTAATCAAAATTTCCGCTTACCTCGCGTGTTGACCACATTGTTGCAGATTTCTCGAAAGCAGAACAGCAAACACCAAGGAGGCAACGGCTAAGCTAGATTTCTGGTACAGCACTTGTCCGCGAAAGGCAAAGGTCCCGAGTCGAGTCTCGGTCCGGCACACAGTTTTAATCTGCCAGGAAGTTTCATGTCAGCGCACACTCCGCTATAGAGTGAAAATCTCGTTCTGGAGACATCCCCCAGCCTGTGGCTAAGCCGTGTCTCCGCAATATCGTTTCTTCCAGGAGTGCTAGTTCTGCAAGGTTCGCAGAAGAGCTTCTGTGAAGTTCGGAAGGTAGGAGACGAGGTACCGGCAGAATTGAAGCTGTGAGGACCGGTCGTGAGTCGTGATTGGGTAGCTCAGTTGATAGAGCACTTGCCCGCGAAAGGCAAAGGTCTCGAGTTCGAGTTTCGGTCCAGCACACAGTTTTAATCTGCCAGGAAGTTTAATATTCAAACTGTTGCATACCATGTGGTGCAATGTGGTAACGCGTAATGGTAAACCTTCTTGGGATGGGGAGACTAACTATTCCTGTTACATGATATTCCAAAACACCGATTTTAGAATACAGTATGTATTTAAAAAGACAAAGGAAAGGATCGCATTATTTTCACACATAACGCTGCTTGAACAATACTATGCTTAACAAAGTGAACAATGATTTGAAAAGGGTATAATGTTAACAGATAATTTCTTCAAAAAGCAAACAGCTTAATCCGCTGGTATCTTAATACATGATTCAGGGAAGTGGGGCGATCCATCTCTCAGCTCTGAGCAAGTGAACAAAGTTAACTAGCTGACAACAATCATTCCCACAAACTAGCTATGCAGTGCTGCAGTCTTACCTCAAACTACTTCTCTTCAAAAAGTAACATTATTCAAAATGTATATTCTTTTCGCCTTTCAATATATACGTCATATTCATCCTTGCTGCCCTTTACAATAACTCGTTCTTCATCTAACACTTCCAGTCACAAATCAACGCCTACCAAATTTCAACTAGGTAAGCATCAGAATGCGCAGAGGCAAAGACTGTACCACAACCAGAACAAAGATTATTTAACAGTAACATACTTTGCTCTTCTCTGACGTGTACATCGATAATTTACGAAATCAAAATGGCATGCCCACCTTACAGCTATTCCAATCGGGCATTGCGCGTGGGAATAGAGACTGCTGTACATCTCTGTCTGCGAACCTGGCAATGCTTTGCAATTGCTGCACATGTATGGGAAGAGAATATACATCCTAATCTCTTTATCCCCCTCTCTGTGTGTCCATCTCCCCCTCCCTCTCTATTTGTCCATCGCCTTCTCCTCCACCTCTCTCTGTCCATCACCTAATCAACTCTCCACTTCCTCCTTCCCATCTCTCTATCTCCATCTCCTTCCCTCTCTTTATGTCCATTTTCTCTTCCCCCTCTCTCTGATCGTGAACCTTGTTTATTTTTATTGCAAACGAAACGTAGACTGCGAGGTGAAGTCGCTTAAAATGAATCGGTAAATTGGTTGGGGTCATTAGTATATGGGGGTACGAGAGACATCTCCTGTTGCTGGATTTGTGAGAATAGTAGCTTCGTTAACAATACATCGTATAGTTTTAATCTGCAAATGGGAAGGATTACAAAGTTTCGGACGATTCGGATTCGGTAGAGGTATTCTAATCATTAGCCACAAATACAGCCTTCCTGTTTTCCACTGAGGCCGATTGCAAGGAACAAAACAAAAACAGCACATACCTGTGTTTACAATTTTTGTTTAAAATTATATAAAATGGGAAGAATATATATGGGAGAAACAATTAGTCTAACGGTTTAAATCCCGTTCTATCGCAGTTAAAACTGACTGTGAAAAAGATAACGGCACACTATAGCACAACATTTTCTTTCTCACTGTCTGTTTTAATAGAAAGTCTGTACAAATTTTGTTTAAAAAAATATATTGTCCATGTCCGTCATAACATTTATTAGAGCATCGACTGAAAGTTTGAAGAAAATCGGTCAGGAACTTTACGAGATTTTTGGTAACAACATTAAACAGCGACTTACTTGACTTAGTAGTATACACAATTTCACCTTTTTTACAATCATGACATGAGGGTCACGAATATTATAGATACTGGCCGTCGGAAGAAATGACTAAGTCTGATGTTTACAATATCAGGAAACGTTAAAAAATTTACCTTGAAGGTTACGTACTATATCTGCAGAGGCATCGTTGGTTCTAATACGTACTGCAGCAGGTAAACTTTCTTTGTTGTGCGAATTAAATAAGCTAAATACTGATTCATGCTTTCGTTCAAAGCTTCGAAGATGATTTTTAATAGTTGGAGCACCTATACTCATACAACCTAGGTGGAAAACAATATTGTGGTTGATCTTTATAAGAAGTCTTAGAACAAAATAACCATGCGGTAAGTATAAGACCCGATTGAGTTTCTGTTCAAATAACTAGAAAAATTTGTCGCTGTGCAATTCTAGTATATTACCCGACTACTGCAGTCCCTGATCAAATTACTTGTCTCGGAGTCCTCTAGAAGGTTATGAACAGGTTCAAAAGTTGACATACATCACCAAAGTCCGAAATACGACTCGGTAGCTGAGGTGGTTAAGAAGGAAATTAATGCAGGGCTTCGACGTGTGCTGCCGGTGGCATCGTTCTTCTCGTGTCCTTCCACAGTAGTTCGGGGTTTACGTTTGTTAGAATTATCTCCGATTTTACTTCTTTCTTCTGTAACTTCGTACTTACCGTACTTGAAGAGTGTGTAAAGCGTTTCAGATGGACCTTGACTGGATTATGCGATTTTGTCCACGAGGAGTGCTCGGGTGAGAGTAACAGTGCCCTGCTCGCGAATAATACATCCGGGATTGAGTTTCGATCAAGGACACCATTGATGGCAATGAAATAACTAGCAGGCCAGAAATATAGTTTGCATGTCGGGTATGAAGACATAATTGGAGAAGAAAAGCTGCAGAGGTGCAGTAACAGCGGATTCTAGTTTAGATAATTGATCAAACTGCATCAAATGAGAGTAAGGTGAAAGAGAGTTTGACAAGGAAAACCTACCACGGGACAGATCGCGACGGTAAGTCATCAGGCGGACTGCGTCTCTTCATCATGCCCAGCTGACACCACATCCGGGTTTGTATCACAGCCGTTGGCGCCGTTGCCGGCTTGGGGAAAACACAACACAGTCTCCCCAATTGCTACAGGAACAGAAAAACTCCCGAAACCACGTCACAGAACATCGAGAACATGGACACCAAATCTTACCAGTACGCTATCAAAATAGCACTATTTCATTACTGGACATTATAGTAATTATTTGAAACCTGTAAGTAACATTACAGAGTTGAAAAATTTGACTTGACTTTTTTCTCTACTACAGGGAAAAGCAAAGAAATACAGACTTGAAATTAAGAGAAAAATTTTTACTGCCGTCAGGAATATACATACATCCACCAAATTTCAAGTTGCAGGCCCTGTCATTGAAGCTAATTCTAGAAACAAATCAAGTTTTAGTATGTTTTGGAGGAGCCTGCCTTGAGCTTCGCAGCACGCCAGACAGCTGCATGTTTGTTACTGGTAACAGCGGCCACGCGTTTTGGCGTGGAAGCAATGAGGCCTTGGTGGGTCCTGAAAGAAGTTTGCACCACATCTGCACACAGAACTCTCCTAATTCCCGTAAATTACGGGGAGAGGAGGCGATGAGCTCTGACGGCACGTTCAGTCACATTCCACATATGTTCGAACGGGCTCAGATCTGGCGAGTTGGGGGGCCAGAACAATTGGAACTCGCCACTGTGTTCCTTGAGCCACTGAATCACACTCCTAGTCTTGTGACATGGCGCATTATCTTGCTGAAAAATGCCACTGCTGTCGGGAAACATGACCGTCATGAAGGGGCCCAGCACGTGGACTGCAACCAGTGTACGATACTCCTTGGCCGTCATGGTAGACCCACATGAATGTTCCCCAGAGCTTAATGGAGCCGCCGCCAGCTTGGCTCTGTTCCGCAATATAGGTGTCACAAGAGAACTGTTCCCCTGGAAGACGACAGATTCGCCCCCTCACCCCCATCGGCATGATGAAGAGAATGTATCGCGGTTCATCAGATCACGCAACGCTCTACCACTGCGCCAACGTCCAGTGCCGATGGTCACGTGCCCATTTCAGTCGTAGTTGCCGCTATCGTGGTGTTAAACATTGGCACATGTATGGATCGTAGGCTTCGGTGGCCCTTTGTTGGGAGTGATCGGTGCGCTGCGTGTTCGGACAATCTTGTACTCTGCCCAGCATTAAGGTATGATGCTAGTTCCGCCACAGTTCGTCGCCTGTCCTGTTTTACCAGTCTGCCCAGCTTACGACGACCGACATCTGTAATGAGGGATGGCCGCCCAGCCCCACGATGTCTGGACGTGGTTTCACTTTGGTTTCGCCACGTGTTGAAGGCACTCACTACAGCACAGTTTCCAAAATGCTCGCGCCGAGCCTCCGGGCTATCACAGTCTTCCCTCGGTCAAACTCAGATAGATAGCGCGTCTTCCCCATTCTACACATGGACAGCACGCTCACTGATACTACATGCACCATACGTTTGTCTGGCTAGCAGTCATTCCTAGCCAAGTGACGCTACTATCGCCTGGACGGGTTTATATAGTTTGTATCCATTGCAGGTCGGCGGTCATGATGTTCTGGTTCATCAGTGTAAAAGACTAAATATTTAGAGTTGTCGGTAGATACATGATAAATATATTTCTAGCGGGTGAACATACTCAACATCGCAATGAACGACAAAATGTTGTGCCACTTTTGACAGAGGGACTTTGATTATTGATGGTTACGTAATAAAGGTGGACTGATTAATGAGCATAAGCAAATGAACAATGTGCAATTTCTTCGCTATAAGGGGACACATCACGGCAAAAATGATTTAAATGGCTCTGAGCACTATGGGACTTAACGTATGAGGTCATCAGTCCCCTAGAACTTAGAACTACTTAAACCTAACTAACCTAAGGACATCACACACATCCATGCCCGAAGCAGGTTTCGAACCTGTGACCGTAGCAATCGCGCGGTTCCAGACTGAAGCGCCTAGAACAGCTCGGCCACCGCGGCCGGCCACATCACGGCAAAAACCCTTGAAGAAGTTAGGGTCGAAACAAGTAATCTGTATACCGGAGTGAAACAATCTAAGAGTTTTTGAATAATAATTTGTTTGCCACAAAAACGCACTAGCTGACAACGTCGCCGAAAATTTAACGACGTACTGCACAAATTTATCGTCACATCTTGAAAAAATTTCAAAGTATTTCAAGGATTGGTAACTTGCTTTAAATTTTTTAATATGTAAAATCTTGCACTTCAAACAGCACTGAAACGTAGTATCCTATATAACAAGTATAAATGGTTCAATTGCAGTCCGTCAACGAATTCATACAAATATGAGCGTGTAACAATTTGTATGGATATGAAGTTGAATGACATCGTAGGCTCAAGAGTAGGTAAAGTAGGTGGTAGGAACAGAAGAACTGCAATGAGACTACAAAGGGGATTGCCTGCAAAACACTTCTGCGACCCACACCAAGATACTGCTGAAGTGTATGCGGCCCACACCTAATACGACTAACAAGAGATATTAAACTCATACAAAGTTGGGCAGCAACTCACAGGGTGACTGACCCACGGGAAGGTGTCACTGAGATGGTGAAGAACCTGAACCAGCAGACGCTTGAAGATGGACGGCAAACTATACCGAGAAAGCTTGCTTACAAAGTTTCGAGAAACAGTAGTGAGGAATCTAGGAATATGTTAAAACCCCGCTACATCATTTCGCTCCCGCACGGGTCGTGAAGTATAGGTTAATCTAAGTGAGCACAGGGGCATTTAAGAAATCCTTCTGCCTGCGATTCATAACGCAAATACGAAAACGGGAAGAACTCTGCATACGCTCTGAACTAGGAAGTATCCTCTGCCATGCAATTCACAGTGTTTTGCACAGTATAAATGTAAATGTACAGCGAGCGTCAAAAAGGATACCACAGGATACTGTCCCACAGCCTGGTAACAATAGCACTCCCCTTGCCCGCTGGGTAGCTATGACGAAAACAGTCTTCTATGGTTCGAATTGGTTCTCTCTTTGTCTCGTGGTTCAGTGTCTTGACATGGAGACGAATGACGGCTGCATACACAAACCGCATACCAGACAGAAGTATGCACGCCGAATATGATAACTATATTGAAGACGATCAACAGCCCCGAATCGTGTTTCTGTAGTACTGGGTGTCCAGTAGGAATGGCCAGTATTCACGGATATAACACGATAGATCTTTTGAAGCCTAAAATATTAGCAAACATGGTATCTAAAATGCATAGCTTAAGAGCGATGAGCACTTTAGCAGACGAGATGTATTTCACAGAATCAAAGCTGGAGGCGTACTCATAGCTCGTAAGCTAATCATTTTAGAGTCCATGTTTACTAGACCTGTCTGCTTCGAATGAGCGTTCCCGTCATATCCCTGAATACTGACCATTCTTCATGGGACACCCTGTATGTTCCGCAGACCTGAAACTACAAATTTTTGTGCAGGTGGTGCCGCAAGGCTCGTTGGTATTCACGGTAAGAACGTTGGCTTACGGGCTGCTGTAAATTATATTATCACACCTGAAGAAGAGCAGATGATGGATACCGGTATTTTATAAAGACCTTTTTCAATAGCAGCTCATGGCGCTTCTTAAATATGATCCTTTTTAACAAATAACGCGTCCTTGGGGCGTGCAAGGACCACATGTCGGTCAAGCTTGCACCACGTACTGCGACGAACACTGCAGCAATATCTGGTTCATTCGGGGAGTAAGGTAATTATGTACGTGGAGGCAGCAATAATTAACCACACAAGCGGAGTCATCTTTATTAATTACTTTACTTCGTCTAAATTATTCAACCGTTGATGTCTCACCTCAATAAGCATATCGCTGCTCCTAAAATGTAGCTCCCTCCTTAGTTTTCAAGCGTTGCGTTAAGCTCGTTTGTCATCGGAAACACTGTTATTATCTACAAGTGAAATTTATGAAGCTACGTAATTAGCACCAGACAGAAAATTATATTGTAGCTATATCTTACGGAGGTGACCATAACAGATTTTTAAATTTCAAATAGTTCAAAATGGTTCAAATGGCTCTATGCACTATGAGACTTAACATCTGAGGTCATCAGTCCCCTAGACTTAGAACGACTTAAGCGGAACTAACCTAAGGACATCACAGACATCCATGCCCGAGGCAGAATTCGAACCTGCGACCGTAGCGGCAGCGCGGTTCCGAACTGAAGCGCCTAGAACTGCTCGGTCACAGCGGCCGGCTTCAAATAGTTATCGAGCAATATGGCACAACAGCTAAGACAATGGAGTCTTATTTTGGATGCTTCAAAACTTTCTACCCCACTGAGATTTATATTTTCTTCAGTTTCCCTGACTCACTTCTGGCGAAAAGGCCATAGCCAAATTCCTCTTCTTTGTCCAGCCAGAGATTGTGTTCCGTCTCCAGTGACCCTACCGTCGACGGAACATTAAACCGTAAACTTGTGTTACAACAAAGCGAGCACATTGCTACGGCATAATGCGAATACTGTTGCTCGAATGATGTCGGTACAGTGCCGTCCACGACATGAAGATTCGGATTGCAGATTGTGGAAAAGATGGCGAATTTGACGCAAGAACGGCAGATTGCGCTGGGAGAGAACGCTGCGTATTGAGCAGTTTCCTCGAATAGTCCAGCGCAGTTGGGTCGAAATTGCTTCTTTCGCAATCTCGTGAGACAGTCAGTCACGTCCCACTTTCGAGTATCCTTGAAAAGTTTCCGTAGGAGTGAAGAATGGCTGAGCGCGACAAATATTTCCCGCCATACGAGGGAAATATGGCTCTTGTGACCTCACTTCACGGGATTTCCTTTTGTCCATATAAGGGAAGTACACGACACCGCATTTCCTTGCAAAACCTCGAAGCTTTGCGCATTGCAGGTTGTACGAACCGCCGTTCACTATGCGAGTTGTCTAAGCGCTGTTATGTATTCATACGAAAAGCAAAATGGAACAAAGGAACTATTGTAGAGAAGGGCAAATGTTCAAGCAAGGGGTAATAGGGACAGGACAATTATTAACCGTAGTAATAGCAACCGGGGAGTGAGGGCGGGGTAGGTACTTTACGCTCTCCTTCAATTGTAACCTAGTCCTGTTCTTTATATTTTAAAGTTTTGATGAAATATGTTGACAGTTTTCGTGAATTCTTCTACCAAACTGTATATTTGTTTTAAATTTTTCAATTAAACTTAGTCCAAAAATTTAAGTCTAACTTACGTTTCACGCGAATGCCGTATTCAATAAGTGATAACATTAACATATATTTTTAGGTTCTGTAGCCTCTTTACATATCAGTATATCTTTACATAAAATGTTATTAAAGGTTGGATTTGTATTTTTATATTTTTCTGCGGTGGACATAAGGTAGCCCCCTCACTCCCCCGTTTGTAGTGTAAGTTTTTAGAAATACTCTAGTGTTGCTATGGTTAACGGTATCAGATGAAACTACCAAGGAAGATCTTCCACAAGATACGCAGAGCGAAAATTAAGACTAGGTGAAAGAAACACGTGAAAACGATAAAATCAGGAGTAGCCACCATATTTCATCATGGCAGAGAAAACTGTACAAGCTTCCCAATGCTTGTATGGTCAGGACATGAATCTGAAACACAGGTAATTAACAATGAAATTAGTACCAGATTAATGCCGGAGGAGGTGTTTGTAGTCTTTAGAAGTGAGGCGTTGGAGATCATGAGGAGTCAAAATAAATTACAAAAGCTGGAAGAAAAATAATAATGAAAAAGTAACTTGCAAAATTATTTACTTAACGTCTGCTGAGGTAGAGCGATTTTTCTTCCTCACAAGAAAGGACAAAAGATCCATAGACCTGTTTACCTAATCTTTATAAGACACAAGACATTAATTCACTGAAATAATCAACGAAAACACTGAGAGAAAGAGGAAGTCTTAATTTTAATAACTTAAAACAATCCCTTTTTTTCAGCAAACAAACAGATCAAGTACAGACGTTCGCAGCAGACGTACGTAAGTAAGACTGTAATGCAAATGACACAGCGATGGTCGAAAAGTGAAGCAGGACAACTGTATATGGATTGAGCATGAAAGTTCTTGCTGGACTCCAAGTGATAAGAAAGACTTCTAGTGTACAAATGAGCAGCGTTGCTACGTAACAGGTATGTAAATATTTCTCATGTTATTGGCTGAGAGAGAGCATCAGTGATGAGATTACTTTTTCCTCTAAACTTTACTTCAGTCTGTGCTTACAGAATCATTTGCTGTCTATACAGGTTTCAACAGCCCAGTCATTAACAATAGCACATAAATATTGTGAGATTCAAAAATGAATGGAAAAAAGGAAATAATTTTACTTCACAAATGCACACATGCACTGTGAGGTTAACTCTAACAGTTCCTATGAACATTCACAGATGTTCGATATGGCCTCCATTTGTGACACGGTAGATGTCTATCCGGTATCCTGCCAGAACCGTTCCAGCGTAGCCCCATCAATGGAACTAAAAGAGCCGACTATTCGACAGTGCGTTAGCTGCTGCAAGTCTTGCGGAAATGGAGATACGTAAACCATCCAAAAAGAAAAATATCATTTGGCGTAGGGTCAGGCGACCTGGGCGGCCACAACATGAATGACAGATCATTCGACCCAGCACGACCAGTCCAGCGCTGTGAAAGATCATCGCTGAGGTGACTACGTACGAGGTTATGCCGAGCCGCGTGGAATGGCCGCGCGGTTTGAGGCGCCTAGTCACAGATTGCACGGCCCCTCCCGCCGGAGGTTCGAGTCCTCCCTCGGGCGTGTGTGTGTGTGTGTGTGTGTGTGTGTGTGTGTGTGTGTGTGTGTGTGTTTTGTTCTTAGCATTAGTTAGTTTAAGTAGTTTATAAGTCTAGGGACCTCAGCAGTTTGGTCCCTTAGAAATTCTCACACACACACACACACACACACACACACACACACACACACACACATTTATGCCAACGTGGCGGGGCTCCGTCCTGTTGTAAAATGAAGTCGGTTATCTCTTCTGCCAAGTGAGACGACAACCAGAGAGAAAGCATATCTGGATAGGTCATGCCTGTAACGGCAGATTCTGCGGCTGCATATGGAGCAGAAAAGATTAACTTTCGCAGAATCACCTTCATGTTCCAGAGAGACATGTCAGTTTTGTGTACCCTATATTCTCAAATTACATTTGTTCATTTTGTCACGTAAAGTGAAATGTGGCTTCGTCACGGAAGACAACTCTGTCCGCGGGACAATCCGTGCTCCAATATCAATGCATAAATGTCTCCGTTTTGGTTTATCAGCTGGTTCTGGCACCTGTAAAATTTGAATTCTGTAGGCCTCAACTTCAGAGCTTACGCAACACACGCCAAACTGCTGATTGCGACACATCTTTGATGGGACGACGAGTGGATTTCGTGAGGCATCTTTCGTAGATCCACCACTTCATCCGCGACGTATGGCCGCCCTGAGGTTTTCTTCTAGCACACGCACCCAGTTTCCTCGAATTGCTTTGCCCATCTAACAGTATTGTGACGGTTTGGTGCCACTTTACCAAACGTGGTTCAAAAATACCTTTGAGCGACGATTACTGTTGATGTTTTCGCGTATTCTGACAATACGTCTTTTAATACTCATGCCAGAGATGAACAAGAACGGCTATTGTCCATTGTTTCATTGCTGCGATAGTTAACCCTTCAGTCTATATGTGCCTTTCCGGAATAAAGTAATTACTGTAACCACAGAAATACTTTCGTTCTGTCCGATTCATTTTGAACCACCCAGTATTATTTGGACGATGGCTGCATGTTAATTAATACCGCTCTTTGAGGGCAATGAAGTTTCAACTAACGGACCTAACGGGAGTCCCTAAGGCTAAAGAATGGGCACAGCAGAATGAGAAATAATCATTCCATCAAGAGTACGAGCCGAAAGGGGGCGGGGGGGGGGGGGAGGCAAACAGGGGGGGGGGGGGAGAATGAAGGTTTTTATCACTAGTATTCTGGAACACGAATGGCGACTTGTAACTAGCCATAAAAAGAGTCTTAGTTCCAACCCGGTTAAAAACCTGCCTAATATCATCTTTTAAAACGTCGTCTTGAAAGAAAAACATCTGACTACAAAACATTCTTTACTTTTCGCCTAGCCACCGACTACAGCGCCTTCACATCCCACAGCTGAGTAACAAGAATTACAAATTCAGACATTTGTAACATGTTGTTTACAAGGCGCCAGCCATGGCTTAATCTGCTGATAATGCATGCTCTGTGCATGCTACTTAGATATTACATTATCGAACGGATTTTTTCCAACTCTATGTTGTATCCGTGGGCGATGACAAATTTAACCAAAATTAGTCAAATCAGTGGCAGTGGATAAGAAGTTTACCACTTATTTATTCTTGCGATTCGCCCAAAAATGTAGTGTACATGGTCTAATCCAGAAGAACCGGTTCTGATGCTGTAAATTTGTGAGCTTATCAAATACTTCCCATTAATGGTGATCATATCCAAAGTAGCAGCAATTTCAGTCCACATATTTACACTTGTTCCTGACACACCATAAACCGTTATGTATGGCGTTTTCCCTGGGGCTGCGCAGAACACCGCTGATTCATCCTCCGGGCGGAGAGCAGCAGCACGTCTGCTGTAAATTAGTCGTCACCTGCCGCTCAGCTCATCGATTTTGATGACACTTGTCACTGCGTAACGACCTAGTGCAGAGTCGAAAAAGAGCCGCGCGTTAATGTGCTAAGGCACAGTCTCCCTTAGCAATGCGAACAGTTTGTTTGTGTCAAGATATCATCCCTGTATATTATCTCCCGTCGTCTCAGGGTTCCGGATATGTTATTCTACGCCACTTTTGTCAAAAAGTTTCTTTATCTCCACAAACGCTTCAAAGGTAATCTGATTTTCTTCCCTACATTATTAAGAATTGCCTCAGAATGAAATATTCAGTCTGCAGCAGAGTGTGTGCTGATACGAAACTTTCTGGCAGATTAAACTGTCGGGTCCCGAGTTCGAGTCTCGATCCGGCAAACAGCTGTAACCTGCCTGAAATTTCCAAGAATTTTCTCGCTGGTACCTTTCTCTTTGCTGACTCAAGCTGGTCTTCAGCCACTATTCCATTTTGTCTTTCTAGTCTCTTTCTATTCCTTCACAGCAATTTAAAAACATTAAGTATCATACCGAAAGCTACAGGACGATCAGATTTATCCGTTCGTTCCCCATCGGTAGTATGATGAAAACGCTTTTTTGGAAATCTGATGTTAAGTCTTCCGATGCATTGATTTTTATACTAACTAGAATAACCTCATTCCTTTAGATCCTAGAGATTTTAGTAACTCCGAGGTACGATTACAAGTTTATCTCTCGAGTACAACTTATCAAACGTCCAATAGTTCGAAACCGAGTATATAGTTTCTAATGTAGTAAAGAACCACATTATATTGTCTCCTTTTGAGGAATAAACAATGTAACAAGTCACTCTGAAACTACAATTACGAACGCAGTTTTCGAGCTTAATGCACATCGGATAGTTTGCACTTGTATTTTTGAAGTTTATTCTGGAGAAGTTACATGTCGCATGAATTCGATGTTTACCGAACTATTTGACAAACTTCTAAAAACGTAGCGATTCACTCAAAATCGTAATCAAATTATGCTACTCTGGACGCCGAAAGCTTAAATGCTGTCAACTAGATGCTACGCATCTTATCTCAAGTTTATGGAGACAAACGTAACAAATATACACCATCCGATCATTTGCACCTAAGCTCTACATCAGGCATAAATAAGTGCAGTTCTGAAGTGACTGCTTAGAGTATTTATTTGTCAGTCATTTACCAAATGTAATCCAGGAGTTTCATGCACTGCACACTACGTACAAAATGAGACATCGTAGCTCATGTGTGCGAGAAACGACGCAGATCATAGATTCAGTTCCCAGAGCATCTTGTGTGCAGTTCGAAAACAAAGAATGTGTCAAGACTTAATGTGAAAAATGCAGCTTTCTGTGGCAGCCCGTTACTTTCGCGTCCGTAGATAAACTCTAAGCACGACAAGCCTTATCTGGCGTATGGAACTGCTTTAACGAAGGTTTGACAGACTGAGTGGGTGAACAGCTCCATGAGAACGCCTTTTCCTGGCTCAATTTCTACAGCATTCGACGGTATTATAGTTAATGCGTCCAAGTATCATCGCAAAACGATGAATCCAGGAAAGTCGCGGCTCCGAAGTGAGGTATGTTTCACGTAGACATCTGTCATGTCACCACTCATCTTACGCAATTATAAAGCGGTTCTTTTATTGTGCTAACGGTTTCAGTTACAAAACCATCACTTGGTACGAAACTCGAACAACAACATCTTACATATTACGAAAACGAAAACATAGGAACGCAGCCATCGAGATATTCACTGACAATAATACTTCGATTAGGTTCAAGTTGAAAAAGAACATTACTGACCTATATGTCAGTCAGCTCTACCTCACCTTTATAGTTCTTCTTGTCGGTTTCCAGTAGGAATGTTATTTTTCAACTGGAACCTGATTGACGTACCTTTGTCAATGAATGTGTGAATGTCTGCGCATTCCCATGCTGCCGTTTTCGTAATATGTAAGGTGCTTTTGTTCAAGTTAAGTACCAGATGATGGTTTGTAACTAACACCGCAAGTTCAATAAAAGAACGAAACACAGTTATGATCTTTCTTAAAAATATTTGTGCTGTTGACAACGACCTGAAGAAAATGTTCGCAATCATAAAGGTCGTACATAGAATTTTTCCAGTAACTTTGAAAAAAACCGAGAGGATGGCGGCTGTCACCCAAGTTCACAACAGTCAAAGAAAAGAGAATTATGTATCGACAGAGGGGCGAACATAGATTTCACTCCCGATTAAAAAGGCCACACTTCGCTCGAGTGGTCCACGAAAACTAAAATCATGAGCGACGAAACACTAATGCGAGTTCACCTGTACAGTGAACACTGTTTAAAAATACATGGCATCTCTTGAACAATGTACTGTAGTATCATGAAATACAGTGAGGACAACATTTTTGTAATATTGCAATATTAAGTCCTAAAACTAATGATCATTAATTACTAAGGATGAGGATTACCAAAAGACTTGTCACTTACGGGGCACCAAAATGAATGCTAAAGTGAATTAGAAGGCACTGAATACGCGATAAGTCTTCAACTATAACCACTAAATTCGATGTACAACTAATAATTAAATAAATTAAAAATACAAATCGACAGCACAATCTCCAAATACACTTCGTCGATAATTACGAAACTCTGAGTTTTTACAAGTAGATGGCATTCGATGCAGTTCCAAACAGTCGTTTAGCGAACAAGTACAAGCTTCCCAAGTATCAGATCAAGTTTGTGACTGGCTTCAGGACTTCCTAGCCGACAGAACTCTATACGTTTTTCCTTAATGGGACGAAATCGACAGATATGAAGGTAATTTCTGGAGCATCCCACGAAAGTGTTGCAGGACCATTTCTGTTTACAGTACGTAAAATATGTAACAAAAGTCGTGGGATAGCAATATCCAGATATACAGATGGCAGCAGTATCGCGTACACGTGGTATAAAGGGGCGGTGGACTGGCGGAGCTATCATTTGAGCTCAACTGTTTAACGTGAATAGGTTTCCGACGTGATTATGGCCGCAATACTCGGAATTAACTGAATTTGAACGCGGAATGGTAGTTGGAGCTAGATCCATGAGACATTCCATTTCGGAAATCATTAGGGAATTCAATATTCCGAGATCCACAGTGTCAAGAGCGTGGCGAGAATACCAAATTTCAGGCATTACCTCTAGCCACGGGCAACGCAGTGGCCGGTGGCCTTCAATTAACGACCGAGAGCAGCAGCGTCTGTGTAGAGTTGCCAATACTAGCAGACAAGAATTTCGTGAAATAACTGCAGAAATCAACGTGAGACATACGCCGAAAGTATTCGTTACGACAGTCCGGCGAAATTTGGCGTTAATGGGCTGTGGCAGCAGACGACCGACGAGAGTGCCTTCGGTAACAGCACGACATCGGTCTGCAGCGCCTCTCCTGGCCTCGTGACCATGTCAAAAAATGGCTCTGAGCACTACAGGACTTAACATCTGAGGTCATCAGTCCCCTAGACTTAGAACAACTTAAACCTAACTAACCTAAGGACATCGCACACAACCACGCCCGCGGCAGGATTCGAACCTGCGAACCTAGCAGCAGTGTGGTTCCCGACTGAAGCGCCTAGAGCCGCTCGGCCACAACGGCCGGCCGTGACCATTTCGGTTGTACCCTAAACGACTTGAAAACAGTGGTCTGTTCAGATGAGTCCCTATTTAAGTTGGTTCGAGCTGATGGTACGTTTCGAGTGTGGCGCAGACCCTACAAAGTAATCGACCCAAGTTGTCAATAAGACACTGTGCAAACTGGTGGTGGCTCCGTAATGGTTTGGGCTGCGCTTACATGGAATGGACTGTGTCCTCTGGAGGTTCAGCTTCTTTGATACCATTTGCAGCCTTTCATGGACGGCAAGTTCCCATAGAACGACTGAATTTTTATGAATGACAATGCGCCACGTCATCGGGCCACAATTGTTCACACTTGGTTTGAAGAACATTCTGGACAATTCGAGCAAACGATTTGGCCCTCGGATAGCCCAACATGAATTCCATCGAACATTTATCAGACACAGTCAAGAGGTCGTTTCGTGCATAAAATCCTGCACCAGAAACATTTACACAGTTGTGGACAGCTATAGAGGGAGCATGGCTCAGTATTCTGCAGGGAAGTCTCAGCGATTCGGTGAGTCCTTGCCATGGCGAGTTGCTGCACTCCACGGGGCAAAAGGAGATCCGACACGATATTAGGAGATATCCCATGACTACTGTCACCTCGGTGTAATTCATCTAGTGGTAACAACGCTAGCTTCATGAGGCTGTCCGTAGAAGATGCTGTTGCCTATAGAAAAGTTGCAACACCAAAATGTAGGAAGACTCGTCTAGGATCGCTGATTAACACACACTCACAATTGGAGTTACCTAAAAGTGGAATTACTACATTAAAGAATGTAGGAAAAACAAATACCAGGTTGCTACCAACATGAATAACTTAAAAGTAGACATCCTCGGTGTAGCGTAGCAGTTTAAATTCACTTAATAAAGGTATGCCCTGCGGTTGAGATTGCATACCAGTTCGAGTGCTTTCAGATTATGCCAATATAATAGAACAAAAAGAAAAATACCTTACACGCTGGTGACAAAAGTCATTGGATACCTCCCAATATAGAGTCGGATCTCCTTTTGCCCCGCGTACTGCCGTAACTCTACATGCCATTGATTCAACAAGTCGTTGGAAGCCCTCTGCGGAAATATTGAGCCATGATGGCTCTTTAGACGTCCAAAATTGCGGAAGTGTTGGCTGTAGAGGATTTTGTGCACGAACTGACCTCTTGATTATGTCCCATAAATGTTCGATGGGCTTCATGTCGAGCGATCTGGGTGCCAGATCATTCCCTCAAATTGTCCGGAATGTTTTTCAAATCAATCGCGGACAATTGTGGTCCGGCGACATGGTGCATTGTCATCCATAAAGATTCCAACGTTGCTAGGGAACTGAAGTCTGTGAGTGACTGCAAATGGTTTCCAAGCAGCCGATCATAACCATTTCCAGACAAGACCAAAGGACCCATTCCATTCCATGTAGACACAGCCCAAACCATCATGGAACCACTACCAGCTTGAATAGTGCCTTGTTGACAACTTGGGTCCATGGCTTCGTCAGGTCTGCCCCACTCTGGAAGCTTACCATCAGCTTTTATCGACTGAAATGGGAACTCATCTGACCAGTCCACCAAGTGGTCTAGCATCCAACCGATATGATCACGAGCCCAGGAGAGGGGTTGCAGGCGATGTCGTGATGTTAGCGAAGGAACTCTGCTGCCACAGTCCATTAACACCAGATTTCGCCGGACTGTCCCAACTGATACATGCGTTGTACGTCCAACATTGATTTCTACGGTTATTTCACGGAGTGTTGCTTGTCTGTTAGCACTGACAACTCTATACAAACGTCGCTGTTCTTGGTCGTTAAGTGAAGACCATCGGCCACCGGCGTTGTCTGTGATAAGGGGTAATGCCTGAAATGTGGTATTCTCGGCACACTCTTGACACTGTGGATCTCAGAATACTGAATTCCCTAACGATTTTCGAAACAGACTGTCCCATGCAATCTCCAGCTACCATTCCGCGTTCAGAGTCTATTAATTCCAGTCGTGCGGCCGTAACCACGTCAGAAATCTTTCCACATGAATGACCACAGTAAAAATGACAGCCCCGCCAATGCACTGCCCATTTATACTTTGTGGATGCCGCCATCTGAGTATATGCGTATCGCTATCCCACGACTCTATCACGTCGGTGTAAATCACATAATAAAGACAAGTCTTCCTGTCTAGACTGCATAGAATTTAGATTCCCATCAGAATACGCTGATAAATGTTCAGCATATAGCCTTATTTACAAATTGCGAATAATTGGCGATGAGAATGTAAAATGACTCATTCCGCATCATCATGATTTATAGAGCAGAATTATCCCATGAACATGGAACTAACCAACCAACGTAGGAATCAAATACAACCGCTCGCTCGACTAAAGATCCGTAACTAAAGATAAGAAACTTGTACAGATCACACCAATACCAAGAAAGGAAACAGGAGTAATCCGCTGAATTACTGACCAGTATCTCTGACTTAGATTTGCAGTGTGATTTTGGAACGTATACTGTGTTTCCACATTATGAGTTACCACGACGATAGCTATGCATCGATTTCCTGTCAGAAAGGTCATCGTCGTAGTAACTGATGGAAAGTTACCGAGTGAAATAGAAGTGACGCCCGTGGTTCACCAAAGCAGCTTATAGGCACTCTGTTGTTCCTAATCTACACTCCTGGAAATGGAAAAAAGAACACATTGACACCGGTGTGTCAGACCCACCATACTTGCTCCGGACACTGCGAGAGGGCTGTACAAGCAATGATCACACGCACGGCACAGCGGACACACCAGGAACCGCGGTGTTGGCCGTCGAATGGCGCTAGCTGCGCAGCATTTGTGCACCGCCGCCGCCAGTGTCAGCTAGTTTGCCGTGGCATACGGAGCTCCATCGCAGTCTTTAACACTGGTAGCATGCCGCGACAGCGTGGACGTGAACCGTATGTGCAGTTGACGGACTTTGAGCGAGGGCGTATAGTGGGCATGCGGGAGGCCGGGTGGACGTACCGCCGAATTGCTCAACACGTGGGGCGTGAGGTCTCCACAGTACATCGATGTTGTCGCCAGTGGTCGGCGGAAGGTGCACGTGCCCGTCGACCTGGGACCGGACCGCAGCGACGCACGGATGCACGCCAAAAAGACCGTAGGATCCTACGCAGTGCCGTAGGGGACCGCACCGCCACTTCCCAGCAAATTAGGGACACTGTTGCTCCTGGGGTATCGGCGAGGACCATTCGCAACCGTCTCCTTGAAGCTGGGCTACGGTCCCGCACACCGTTAGGCCGTCTTCCGCTCACGCCCCAACATCGTGCAGCCCGCCTCCAGTGGTGTCGCGACAGGCGTGAATGGAGGGACGAATGGAGACGTGTCGTCTTCAGCGATGAGAGTCGCTTCTGCCTCGGTGCCAATGATGGTCGTATGCGTGTTTGGCGCCGTGCAGGTGAGCGCCACAATCAGGACTGCATACGACCGAGGCACACAGGGCAAACACCCGGCATCATGGTGTGGGGAGCGATCTCCTACACTGGCCGTACACCACTGGTGATCGTCGAGGGGACACTGAATAGTGCACGGTACATCCGAACCGTCATCGAACCCATCGTTCTACCATTCCTAGACCGGCAAGGGAACTTGCTGTTCCAACAGGACAATGCACGTCCGCATGTATCCCGTGCCACCCAACGTGCTCTAGAAGGTGTAAGTCAACTACCCTGGCCAGCAAGATCTCCGGATCTGTCCCCCATTGAGCATGTTTGGGACTGGATGAAGCGTCGTCTCACGCGGTCTGCACGTCCAGCACGAACGCTGGTCCAACTGAGGCGCCATGTGGAAATGGCATGGCAAGCCGTTCCACAGGACTACATCCAGCATCTCTACGATCGTCTCCATGGGAGAATAGCAGCCTGCATTGCTGCGAAAGGTGGATATACACTGTACTAGTGCCGACATTGTGCATGCTCTGTTGCCTGTGTCTATGTGCCTGTGGTTCTGTCAGTGTGATCATGTGATGTATCTGCCCCAGGAATGTGTCAATAAAGTTTCCCCTTCCTGGGACAATGAATTCACGGTGTTCTTATTTCAATTTCCAGGAGTGTATATCAAGTACTTGAGACACAATCTGAGCAGCCCTCTTAGACTGTTTGCTGATGATGCTGTCATTTTCCGTCTAGTAAAGTCATTAGATGATTGAAACTAATTGCACAATGGTTTAGACATGGGAAGTCTGGTGTCATCCACCTGAGTATTAAAAGGAATCCGTTAAGTTCGGTTACACGATAAATAACACAAATACAGAGGCTGTGAGTTCAACTAAATATCCAGCAATTGCAATGACGACCAACTTAAATCGTAATGATCAAATAGATAATGTAGTGGGGAAGGTAAACGAAACACTGCATTTTTATTGGCCGAACACTTAGAAGATGCAACTGGTCTGTTAAAGGGAGAGCCTACATTGTGCTTGTTCATCCTCTGCTAGAGGATCGCTGTGCGGTACGAGACGCTTACCAAATAACATTGGCGGTGGACATCGTGAAAGTCCAACGAAAGGAAGCTCGTTTTGTAATATGGCCGAAAAGGGGAGTGTGTGAGGGATACGATACACGAGTTGGAGTGGCAATTATGAAACCAAAGGTGTTTTTCGTAGGGCGAGATCTTTTCACGAAATTGCTGTCAACAACTTTCCCCTCTGAATGTGAAAATATTTTATTGTTGCTAACATACATAGGGAGAAATGATCACTGTAAGAAAATAAGGAAAATAAGAGCACGTACAGAAAGATCTAAGAGTATATTTTTCCGGGGTGCTGTTTTAGAGTGCAACGGTAGAGAAATAGTGTGAAAGCGGTTGGGTGAACCCTCTGCCAGACACTGAAGCGTGAATTGCAGAATGGTCACGTAGCTGTAGAGATTTATTGTAAGAAGCCTAAGGAAGTTTAATTAAGAAGTTGTTTATGAAACATTTGTTAGTCTGATTCTTGAGTACAGCTGATACAGAGGAGGAGGAGGAGGAGGAGGAGAGAGAGAGAGAGAGAGAGAGAGAGACAACGAAGATCTGCACTCTTCGTCATGTGATCGTTTAGTAGACGCAGAATCGTTTCGGTCATTCTCAACAAACACGTTGGTAGACTACAACAGAGGCACAGTCCATTATAGGCAGGTTTACAGTTGAAATTCCGACATCGTAAGTAGGTAGAATAGCCGGGAAACGTATTACTTCCTCCCGCACCCCGCACACGTCTAATGACCACGATGAGTAAACTAGAAAAATTAGAGTTCATTCGAAGGTTTATCGACAATCGTTACTGCAACGCAACATTAGCCGCGCGGGACTAGCCGAGCGGTCTGAGACACTACAGTCGTGGACTGTGCGGCTGGTACCGGCGGAGGTTAGAGTCCTCCCTCGGGCATAGGTGTGTGTGTGTGTTTGTCCTTAGGATAATTTAGGTTAAGTAGTGTGTAAGCTTAGGGACTGATGACTTTGGCAGTTAAGTTCCATAAGATTTCACACACATTTGAACGCAACATTCGCGAACGTAACTGAAAAAGACGGGAAAAAGACTGTGTTAACAACAGTACTCTTACACGGTACATACACTGATGGAAAAAAATCGGAACACCAAACAATAATTAATGTTAAGAAATGAAATTTCGGGAATACATTTTTCTAGGTAACATATGTAAGTGATTGACATTTCAAGGTCACCGGGAAATGTAAGGACGAGATACTCCACAGCAAATGTGACATGCTTGTGCGTTAATAAACGGTGTAACCGTCAGAATGTTGAATGCAAGCACGCAGACACGTAAGCATTGTGTTTCACAGGTGCCGGATGTGAGTTTCTGGGATGGAGTTCGATGCCTGTTGCACTTGGTCGGTCAGGTGTTCGTGGAGGGCGCTGGAGTTGTCGTCCGATGATGTCCGACATGTGCTCGACTGGAGACAGACCTGGTGATTGAGCAGGCCAAGGCAGCATCGATACTCTGCAGAGCACGTTGATTTACTACAGCGGTATTTGGGCGAGCGTTATCCTGTTGTGAAACACCCCCTGGAATGCTGCTCATGAATGGTAGCACAACAGGTTGAATCACCAGACTGACGCACAAATTTTCAGATTGCTTGGGATAAACTCGAGTATGCTCCTGCTGTCATACGAAATCGCTCCCCAGACCATAACTACAGGTGTAGATCCAGCGTGTGTAGCACGCAAGTCGTTTGCAGGACCTCAGTTGGCCCATTCCTAATCAACACACGGCCGTCACCGACGCAGAATCAGCTTTCATCAGAAAACATAACAGACCTCCACCCCGCCCTCCAATGAGCTTGCGCTTGACACACGACTGGAGTCGCAGATGGCGGTAATTTGCGGTCAGTGGAACGCACGCTACAAGGCGTCTGGCTCGCGGCTGAAGTAACCGATTTGTAACTGTTCGTTGTGTCATTGTGGTGCCAACTGTTGCTCAGATTGCTGCTGCATACGCAGTTACCATGCGCCAGAGCCATACGCCGAACACGAAGGTCTTCCCTTTCGGTAGTGGCGTCCGGAGACTGGTCTTCTTGCGGCCGTCCCTTCTCGTGAACCGCCGATGCCAACAATAATGTAGAGTGGCTACATTTCTACCAAGTCTTTTTGCAATATCGCAGAAGGAGTAGCCAGATTCTCGTAGCCGTATTGCACGACCTCGTCCAGACTCAGTGAGTTGTTGACAACAGCGTCTTTCTCGCCTTAAGGGCATTCTTGACTGACGTCAACTCACCTTGTCGAATCTCAAAGGTAACTAACGCTCACGACAGTTACAGAGTGTATTTAAAGCAAACCTGATTTGCACCCTCCTAGTGGCACTACTAGCGCCATTTCTATACGACTGCCGCGAAATTTCAATGGACGTCTTTCGTATTATGTAGAAATACGCCCACCAACTTTCGTTTACGATGCACAACTCCTCGTCGAAGTTGCGCTTTTTTTTTCCTTCAGTACACTACGATATTGCCGAGAGAACGAGCCATGTGACAACTTCGCAACGATGCCACAGAATAAGCAAAGTATATATCGTGTAACAAGATGACGTACATTTGTGTGTCATCAGACGCTTCCTGTGTTCTGGTATCGTTGCAACAAATGACGCAAGTAGTAGTTTTCGGGATGAAGTAACCGTGTCCAGTTGTTTTGACGACGGACCGCTTTCACTTTCCTCACAACAGTAACGTCATGTGGCAACTGGGGCAGTTCTCGGCAGCGCTAATGGTGTTCTGGAAAGCTGCCCCCCCCCCCCCCTCCCCCCCCCCTCACCACGTGCTTCTGTTGTTGGCGGGCGGCGCGCGGTGTTCTCGGAAGGAAATGTACGGCGGCAGCGTGGAGAGGCCGTGACGAGCGGTCCCCCGGCGACCGTGTTGTCATCTGAGCCTGCGCAGTGTTTTCTGCCGGCGCGGCCGCGGCGGGCACTGCCGCCTCCGTTGCGTCACACACACCGGCTCCTGTCAACCGCACTGTCTCAGTCGGCGCCCCATCTCTCAGTCCGGCAGACAGCGCGCTGACAACTGTACGAGCTCGGCTACACCGCAACTACTGCGCACGCAACAAATTCTTGGACAACGCTGCAAACGAAGCCGTGAAATATTGCTTACGACTAAAATGTACTAGAAACTGTGGCGAGCAACAAAAACGTTTAACTGCTTCCATCGCTCCGATATGGGCTTCCGTGTAAGTTAAGGTGCCCTCGACCGAGGGTTAGTTTAAAACACCGCAGTGCGTGGTCTCACTAGGGGTGGTGTGCCCTTACCTTCCTTTTATTGAACTGATTTACCCAGCCTGTTCTAGAAGGTCCTATATACTAGAGCGTGGACACCGAACCATAGCGCAACCCACCGTTCGTCATTTTACCAAGTCATTCCCAGAGGCGAAATGGGGAAAAGAAAACGAATCAGGTTATCAAAAGACGTGACAAACACAAGCCTCTGGTATTCCAAACAACTTTGCGAACAGACTTTAATACCTGAACTTTCTTAGTTGTTGAATACAATACATGTTTAATGTCCAAACACGTTAGAGATGTAATGTACCTGTTCTTACTGCATATTCACATAACGCGTGGCGGCTGCGATACAGAGGGGTATTTATCGGGCAGATAAGAAAAATTCCGCCTTTTGCAAGTGAATGTCTATTTTGTTTTGTAGAATTTACTGGGGCTACAGGATAAGAAAGGATGGAAGCGACTGAGTCACAACTACATTAACATATTGCGTATTTAATAATACTACCACAGTTTCAACAAATTTACAACCTGTGCTCCATACAACAGTTTCTCGTACAATTTACACTCAATCCAAACAATCAGAAAATTAAGAAAGCTGAACCATGGTAAGCATTCAGTACAGGAATCCAAAAAAGTAAGCAAACTTTCAATACTGCCTAAGTAACTAAACCACTGACACGCCAGAAGCTAACAGATCTACAGGAATTATAATTTAGGGGCATAAGAATGAAAGCTGTAACTCTCAGAAAACCACTACAAGGCTAACAGCAAGTTGTGCACAGCGGTTCGGATTTTATTTTACTTACACATGAACGTATGAAATGCCTTGGTATAAAATCGACTAGTGAACGCAGAACGGGTGTAATATTTCGAACGGTTGCTTCTCATTTTGCGTAGTTTTCTCAGGTTCGAGACGCTGCGCCGTTGTACGCAGTATTTACTCTATGTGATCAAAAGTATCCGGACACCACAAAAATCTTAGGAGCATTGTGCTGCCACCTACTGCCAGGTACTCCATATTAGCGACCTCAGTACTCATTAGACATCATGAGAGAGCAGAATGGGGCGCTCCGTGAAACTCGCGGACTTCGAACTTGGTCAGGTGATTGGGTGTCACTTGTGTCATACGTCAGTACGCGAGATTTCCAAACTCCTGAACATCCCTAGGTTCACTGTTTCCGATGTGATAGTGGAGTGGAAACGTGAAGGGACACGTACGGCACAAAAGTGTACAGGCCCACCTCGTCTGTTGACTGACAGAGATCGCTGACAGTTGAAGAGGGTCGTAATGTGTAATAGGCAGACATCCGTCCAGGCCATCACACAGGAATTCCAAACTGCATGAGGATCCACTACAAGTTCTACGTCAGTTAGGCGGAAGGTGAGAAAACTTGGATTTCATGGTCGAGCGGCTGCTCATAAGCCAGACATCACGCCGGTAAATGCCAAACGACGCCTCGCTTGGTGTAAGGAACCTAAACATTGGACGATTGAACAGTGGAAAAACGTTGTGTGGAGTGACGAATCACGGAACACAATGTGGCGATCCGATGGCAGGGTGTGGGTATGGGTACGGTGAATGCCCGGTAAACGTTATCTGCCAGCGTGTGTAGTGCCAAACTCGGAAGCACTGGTGTTTTGGTGTGGTCGTGTTTTTCATGGAGGAGGCTTGCACCCCTTGTTGTTTTGCGTGGCACAATCACAGCACAGGCCTACAGTGATGTTTTAAGCACCGTCTTGCTTCCCACTGTTGAAGAGCAATTCGGGGATGGCGATTGCATCTTTCAAAACGATCGAGCACCTGTTCATAATGCATGGCCTGTGGCGGAGTGGTTACACGACAATAACATTCCTGTAATGGACTGGCCTGCACAGAGTCCTGACCTAAATCCTATAAAACACCTTTGGGATGTTTTGGAACGCCGACTTCGTTCCAGGCTTCACCGACCGACATCGATACCTCTCCTCAGTGCAGCACTCTGTGAAGGATGGGCTGCCATTCCCCAAGAAACCTTCCAGCACGTGATTGAACGTATACCTGCGAGAGTGGAAGCTGTCATCAAGGCTAAAGGTGGGCCAACACCTTACTGAATTCCAGCATTACCAATGGAGGGTGCCACGAACTTGTAAGTCATTTTCAGTCAGACGTCCGGATACTTTTGATCACATAGTGTATATCGTCACCCTTCGAGCTTCTCCATATGACAGGTAGAACACAATACCTCATAACGTACATGAGGGAATTGAATGTCTGACACAGCTACGACATACAATTTCTATGCCCATACGGGCACAGTGCGTTCGTGCCTAGCATATAAAATGACAGTCCTCCGTGCGACAGGCCACGACTCCTTTCGCTTAGGCACAGCCATTTAAACACACCGTCTGTCAGTGTACTCCTTCCAACACGCCATCGCTGCCACACCATTTCCTCACGGCGCTCGCGCAGGTAACGTCTTCCCCCTATCAGAGAAGTCAAACAGAGCCGATACGGAATACTGCCAACCTAGAATAAAAGTTCGAGTGTTGCCAACCTACGTCATAGTGCCGAACACGGCACAATTTCTAATTTCTAACCAAAAATGTTTCATCTATTTATGCTAGGCATCATCAGTGGTTTTCATTTTTCTATCCTTTTGATGTACCCCTGGGTTCTTCTGTTGTTACTAGACGCACTCAGGGTTTCAATTGGCAGTACACAGTTACAACACACTTGCAGGATAGGTTATGTGTAGTGAAATGTGTAAAGTGACCTGTCAATGGGGAACCCGTACTGTGAGTATCTAGTGCCTACTGAACAACTCAACTCATGGATACGTGGAAAGGATACAAAAATTAAAATCACTGATGAAGTATAGCACAAGTAGACTAAACTTGTCTGTTTAGACACAAAATATACAATACTTTGGAAAACAATAATTTTTAACCACATGGTAAACATAGTCGAAGGAGAACTGAGGAAGAATGTCAGCAAATATTAACAGTACTATAAACGAATGCTTATTTCATTTATTATCTCCTTAGCTATATGCTAACTCGTCAATATACAGAAAGTAAGCGAGATAAGCATAATCCAAAAATGGTTCAAATGGTTCTGAGCACTATGGGACTTAACATCTGTGGTCATCAGTCCCCTAGAACTTAGAACTACTTAAACCTAACTAACCTAAGGACATCACACACATCCATGCCCGAGGCAGGATTCGAACCTGCGACCGTAGCAGTCGCGCGGTTCCGGACTGCGCGCCTAGAACCGCTAGACCACCGCGGCCGGCAGCATAATGCAAAACGCACTTTATATTCACTGCGAATGTTAATCTGAAGGTAACTTCCCCACACTTTTGAAAGAAGGTACGCCATTTATTGTGAATCGCTACTGCGCATGTGAATTAAAGATGTAAGATGCACCAATAGTGCCGGCCGTTGTGGCCGTGTGGTTCTAGGCGCTTCAGTCTGGAACCGCGTGACCGCTACGGTCGCAGGTTCGAATCCTGCCTCGGGCATGGATGTGTGTGATGTCGTTAGGTTTAAGTAGTTCTAAGTTCTAGGGGACTGATGACCACAGATGTTAAATCCCATAGTGTTCAGAGCCATTTGAACCAGTTTTTTTTTCACCAATAGTACACAGCAATCGGTACACTTCCCGGTTCCCCTCAGAACCGGCTCAAAATGGTGCTTGCGATTGTCTATATTCAACTCCTAGGTTACGTCTGTGATGAGCACAATGATGACGTACTGGTGACCGAAATCGGCGGTCCGTTTCGAGCAGTCCACAGTACTGAGATTACCTCAGTCCTAGAGGTCTTCAGGACTTGCACAATCCACTGTGGCCTGTGCCTAAGTACAGGAAAAACGACCACCTTTATCTTTCTTGCAGTTCACTCTACGACCTGGTCCAGAGTGTCTTAAAGAACATAAAAATAATTCTGAAGTTTCTCACAATATATTACGACGAGGATTTTGGTCTGATCTTGGAAATGACCACTGGATTTAACAACGAAACTGACACATTGACATTCCAAGACAGCCTGACCTTCGGTGACCCGAGTCCGTACTTCCTACGAGCTACAAACGGAACAAATCGATACAAGTTAGCAACCCTTCTGCTACCGTTGTCATAAATTGTGCAACTTAGGCCCCCATAGTGAAAGCTGCATTTATTCAATTGTTCTACAAACAACATTTTTTCAATAACTTTAATCAGTCCGATTGGATAGTTATTTGATTACGGGTTTCCGAAGAGGAAACTGCAGTAGGCACTTAGTGTACGAGTAATGTCGTAAGAGTTAGTGACCTTTGAGGCGAGTCTTTGACGTTAGTGCCTATTTACATGTTTCTTGAAAGCGTGCGCTGAAGCCAACGTGAAAAATAGCGTGTGGTTGGACGAGCCCCAAGGCGCACGACACAACACGGAGAAAACCGTTTTTCAGCCAGTAAAATCGTGCAAGATATTCAAAGTTCTGAGAAAAACAGTAGTATTCTACTGGGGATGTGCAGGAATTAAGAGGAAACAATAAGAACGGAAGAACTACAACGGAGTGCTCGGATTAACAACTCTGTAAGACAGGGTTAAAGTCTTCCGCCTGTACTGTTCAATCTGTGTGTACATGGGAAAAAGTAATTGTGCCTAAAAAGGAAAGTGTACGATTAAAATTCATGATGAAAGGATATCAGTAATAAGATTCGCTTATGACAATGCTATCCTCAGTGAAAGTAAAGAAGAATTACAATATCTGATGAACTAAATGTACAGGCTAATGAGAACAGAATGTGTACTGAGAGTGAACCGAAGATGCTAGTAATGTGGAACTGCAGAAATGAGATTAACTATAAATTTGTCAAAACTGGGGACCACGAAGTTAAGGAATTCAGCCACCTCAGAGGCAAATCAATACACGACGGACGAAGCACGGAGGCCATGCAGCACAGAGAAAGAAGACTGCACAAATGAAGTTCGAGAAAGATCGGCGTTCATATTAGTAAGAAATCTCTGAGAATGTGTGTTTGGAACGCAGCACTGTACGGTTGCGAATGTTTTGACAGTGGGAATACCGGAAAACATTGAATAGAAGCGTTTCAGATGTGATGCTAGAGAGTGGTAAAGATTAAGTGGACTGATAAGGGATGAGGAAGTTCTCAGCAGAATTTCCAAAGGAGGAGCATTTGGTAAACACTGACGCGAAAAAGGGACATGATGATAGAACATGAGTTAAAACACCAGGGAGGAATTTCTGCGATTCTGTAGGGAACTGCAGAGGGTGAAAACTGTGTGGGGAAGAGAGATTGGAATACATCCGACAAACAACTGAGATCATAGTTTGTACGCGCTACTTGAGATTGGAGAGATTGGCACAAGAGACGAATTCGTGGCGAGCCGCATGAAACCAGCCAAAAGACTGATGACTCAAAAAATAAATAATGAAAAACCTGATGCAACACGGCGACCACTGCAGCACATTGTGCTGAGCTGGCCGGTTAAGTGCATCATCAGGAACTGCAGTGTTTCCAACGTGTGGTCCGTAAAATGTCACGTTGCAAGGAACCCACTGCACATGATATGTAGACACACGGGAGGGCAAGCTACGGCCCGCGGGCCACATCCAGCCCGCGACTGGACTCAATCCGGCCCGTGGAAGATATTTCGGGTGGTCCCAAAATGAGTGTTTTTCTCAAAAACACCAGTTTTGACGCATAATTTGTTGGAGTTGCGTCTCGGGGAAGGGGTGCTATTCATAAGGGTACATTACCACATTAAAGACACGGACGCTACAGTTTTGATTTAAGCGCTGCGAGCAGTGCTGTCACGTCATGACGATGTCGCCCACGAGCTGAAGGAAGTAAATAAATCAGGCCCCTGGATCACCAAAGGTTGTCCATGCATGGTGTACACACTGCGCTGCGAACATGCAGATTACGTCAAGTTCCTGCACGTGTTCTGACCACCCACCCGTTGCTTCCGCTGATTGCTGTCACTACTACTTGGATCTCTGTAAGTGATGGTTCTTCGCTTCTGGCGCTTTTGTTGACGCTTCTGTACTCGGTAATACCGTGTTGATGTCAGATATGAAAACAAAGCAAATCGGGAAGATAAATACTGGAGATTGTAAGCTACTTAGCAAGGATGGGGAAGGAAAACAGACTCTTCGAAAGAACCATTCTAACTTACGAGAACCAGGGTAAATAAAAATTTAGATGGCCGGTAGAGGATTAGGATCGCGCTCCTTCCCAGTTGAAGTCCATGGTCTCAACCAATGCAGCACATCAATCGGTCACAAACTGAACGTGCACTCGATTCATTCAAAGAGACAGCACTGGAATTCAAGAACACTGGAGTTCAAGGTCCCTTTGTGTTTTCCTCCTCCAGCGTGATTATGAATCAAACGTTTTTCCGAATACGGAGACAATGAAGAAAGAATTATTCGTCTTTAACCGCAAAGCTTATGGATAAGGCGTTTGTAATATTACAACAAATTTATTAATATCCAGTCGTATACCTGAAAGGAAAGATATACAGAGTGCTTATAACTGAAATGCGCTTCTCACGGAGGCCCGGTGTGGCTTGTAATTATCCGTATGTTAGCGAAACTTGGTAGATATGTTAGTGTGTTAACGCGGAACCGATTTACGCTGGAAAAAATTAATTCCAATTTTGTCCACCAGGTGCAAATCTGGCGCTGTACAGCATCTCGTAGATGCCACTGAACGAACTGTGTAAGCGACGGTTAATAATAAAATCAGTATTACGCCTTTCTCACTTGTTTGACCTTTTCCAACGACCTTCCGTTCCTAATGCATTACATGTGTAAACATTGCTATACGCCTTTATTGCATTCACAGCGCCAGATTTGCATCTTGTGGCCAAAATTGGAACTTTTTTTCCAGAGTAAATCAGTTCCGCATTAACGCATCATAATATTTAACAGGTTTCGCTTCAATACGATGATTACAGTCACACTAGACGTCTGCGAGGAGCTGCACGTTAATTATAACCAACCGTCAACTATCAAAATTTCGTCAGCGTCTTCTGCACATTATTAATCCATACTGAGATTTTTATTCCCACACTCGTTTCCTCGACGATGTAAATTTATAACAAATTTTAAAAGGGACAGAATTGAAACAACAGGATAAGAATACGAAAAGAAATGAAGTAATTACAGTTCCGATGAGTATTTTTCTTCATTTCCATAAATATTCATACCCAGACGCTGTTGTGTTTCTCTCAACAGGCCATAGACATCTCCTCCTCCACCTTTGTCGCGAGGAAATAGTGCTCTGCCTCCAATGACCTCGACGAGCTGTGAAATTCTAAACGCTTGTTTACGCTAGGTTGCGCAACTCGTTTCTTGAAACGAGTTTCGAGCAAATGGTTTCATACCGAATATGACTGTAGGCACGGTCACAATAGCCTACACTTCAGCTTCGTCGTTTTGTGAGTACCGGAGTCGTCTGTGAAGAGGAAGTTTTGCTAGAGTAGAGGAGGAGCTAATGCTCATCTGCATGGAACCGGTGCGTAAGGAACGAAATAAGAAACGTCAGCTAAGTTGCTTCGCGCTTGTATGAAAAGGTAATACAACTTCGCTATGTTTGCATGCGTTAACAACGCAAACTTCCACTAAATTTTCAATATTTTATGTGAGGGTAATTTTAAGTCTGGAAGTCACCAAATGTCCAACTGAAAACTCCCAACCGACAAACCGTCTAAATGTGTAACGAAAATGCAATGATCCGAGCATTTATCACACAAATAGTAGACAAAACTGTCAGAGCTACATAGCCATTCACAACTGGCAGAGAAAAACAGCTCGCCAGCAAAATGTACACCCGCAGCTAACAGACCAGGAGCATGACGATGTGGGCCGCTCGATTGCGCGGTCATCAGCGCCCGTATAAAGTCCTAATCTTTACACAGTCCAATGTAGCCACTTTCACGAATAATGAGTGTCGATAATGGAGTTTACCTGCCACGGACATGGAGAAGCATAAATGCTTGTTGGGCTGACAGACGCAAACCTGCAATCTGCCAGCAATAATTATTCGAAGCAAGTCGCACTAAGAAGGGGATGGTTTAAAACTGCTTCCTTGAATCTGGATCTATATAGCGGCAACATCTCAAAGTTTAAGAGTTGTGAATGTGAAGCACTGCTGTGACGAACTAGATAAATGAATAGTGAATAGGAAAATCAGCTAAGTAGATTTGTGTAGTCTTTCTTCTTGCACACAACTTTCCTTGGGGAAAAAAAACTGCTAGCTCGACCCACTAGATTTTGTCTTGTAGGCGCGGGCTGTCACATAAACGGATGTTTTACTTGCCTATATTCTTCTTAATACATTTGTGTTCGTACTATTAATATAATGAATTTTTCTTGCCGCTCAGATTTCGCCAATTCACTTGCGTTCAAATTTTGTAGGGCGGCCCCAAGCGCAGCAACACGCTACTGCTTGTTTCAATATGTACCACGTTAAACTCCCATAAACACATATGCCTGGGATACATATCCAAGAAGCGGAAACCTTCCACCGCTCCCCATTTCATGGTTGACTTTGTTTACACAGTACCGACACGATATCTAACCTCAAAACAAGTGCAACTAGTGTCGCCAAAATTGGAAACAGCCGGAATTATTTGCGAATAGTGTCACCAACGAGTTGCGAAAACGCACGGAGCGTATGCGCAGCGGTCTTTAGCGCAACTGCGCGCGATCTAGTTGTAAGTAGGCTGTTTAGGTTTTCTTATTGGTAACACCACTTAGCGCTCTGTATGAAAATCACTGGCTGTGCTGTGTGCAGTCTGTGGCTGGTTAGCATTGTTGTAATATTCGCCATTGTAGTGTTGGGCAGTTAGCTGTGAACAGCGCGTAGCGTTGCGCAGTTGAGGTGAGCCGCCAACAGTGGTGGATGTGGGGAAGTGAGAGAGCGGATTTTTGAGAATGGATAATCTGGAGGTGTGTCCATCAGAAACAGTACATTTGTAAGAATGGATGTCATGAACTGCTATATATATTATGACTATTAAGGTAAATACATTGTTTGTTCTCTATTAAAATCTTTCATTTGCTAACTATGCCTATCAGTAGTTAGTGCCTTCCGTAGTTTGAATCTTTTATTTAGCTGGCAGTAGTGGCGCTCGTTGTATTGCAGTAGTTCGAGTAACGAAGATTTTTGTGAGGTAAGTGATTTGTGAAAGGTATAGGTTAATGTTTGTCAGGGCCATTCTTTTGTAGGGATTATTGAAAGTCAGATTGTGTTGCGCTAAAAAAATATTGTGTGTCAGTTTAAGCACAGTCATATATAATTTTTCTAAGGGGACGTTTCATATGGCGACCCTTAGCCGATGACACCTCACTGGAATCTTCTGATTTTTTTCTTGTAGTTTGTGTAATTAGTGTAGCTATTGTTTATTGCTAGCGCGTAATTGTAGAGAGAATCTCCTTTGTAGTTGCAGTCTTTCATTGTTGTACAGTATAACAGTTGTGGCATGCATGTAGATTTGCACCAAGTATTTCGCAGCTGCGCTTGCAATTAACTAGATATTATTTTCAGTGCTATGTTAATGTGTTCTCTTATTTTTGCTCTTCAGATTGTGTTTTTCTGTGTTATCGTGTGAAATATTGTGACAATAATGGCGTGTGAAAAACGTAACACTAGGCTCTAAAGTAAACTGAGAAATAATAGTGACGACGAGCGTAGCTTATCAGCACCGCTGTGTAGTGAATTAACAGACATTCGAAGTAGTAATTTGGTAATTGTGCATAGGGAAATGGAGCGGGCGGCAAATAATGGTGTGGACAATGAAACAAGTAGTGAACAGGGAAGCATTATCGATCGATCGGTCGGCAACAGCTCGCCTCAGGAATCCGAAATGACAAAACACAATATTGCAAATACTGTAGACTTAGGTTTTGGGTCCTCACCGTTTTCTCAAATGAGTCAAGACACATTTTCTGCTTGTCAAAATGTGAATGTTGCCGGTGAAAATGCACTGCCAAAAAGCATAGAGAAACAGATTCCAGACACTAATACATTATTATTGCAATTAATGCAACAAATGGAACAAAATCAGAGACAAACACAGCAAAAGCTTCAAAAGTTAGACCCGATGGAACAAAATCAGAGACAAACACAGCAAAAGCTTCGAAAGTTAGACACCATGCTTGAACAAACACGTGAAGATTTAACTACTGAGTTACATAACATTGAATTGAAATGTCAAAAAGTCTGTAATGACGTAAAAACACAAATTTGTGAGCATTTTCAACCTATTTTCTCGCGGCATGAAAATGCATTACAGAATCACGAAGCAGCCATAAAAGAACTGCAAACTATTGTTCATGAAAATCATGAGACCTTGCAAGCTAAAATTGACTCAGTTGCATCTACCGATTCGGTTACGCAACTTGCAAAAACTCAGGAAAACTTGAAGGACACAGTAGATACTCTGAAAATTGGTTCAGAAAGACACATGGAGGAAATTAGTTCATTATCAGAGAAAGTAGTTGAACTTTCGGATCTGCTAAATAATTTATCTACGAAGGTAGATGATAATCCGAATGACACAAAACCAGTAGTCTTTAATGACACGGAAGAGTGCGAACAAATTAGGAAATTCAAACAAAATCAGAATCAAATTAATACGCAACACCAAAGAGAAATCCGGGAAGTACAAGATCAGCTGACACAGGTAATACAAGAATTACGTATTTCAGAGGACACTCGCGCTCCAATACGGGAAGAGGGGCATAGAAATACGGAACAGCCACAAAATAATAACACAGGGTACTTCGGAAATTACGCAAGAAATTGGCAAAGTACGCCGAATTTTGAGATGGAACCGCCGAAACGAAGTAACAATGACCGATATGCGACTCGCCGACATGATGATTTTGACTATAAGCTATTTATTACTACACGTAAATTCAAAACATTTAAGAATTCCGGCAATGACATTCATCCACAAGCGTGGCTTCATCAATTCTCTCATTGTTTTCCTCCCAACTGGTCATTAGAGCACAGATTAGAATTTATGTGTGGCTATTTAGAGAATGAACCAGCTGTAAGAATGCGATCAGTCATTCACGATTGCCACAGTGAGGGAGAATTTTATCATGCCTTCCTCTCAGCATATTGGGTAACAAATATTACACTGAAAACAAACCCTGCCCTTTCCTCTTGTGTTATTCTGCTGTGTGTTTGTGTATGCTTGTGTATTTGTGTTTTTCCTGTCTTTATGTGTTCAGCTGATGAGAGTTATGTTACTTTGTAAAGATGTTTAGACATTATTTATCTGTTCTGTTTTGTTGCTCATTGTGAAGTTGATGTTTCAACAGTTATTCTGATCTTTATGTATGTACTTATGTCACAATTCTTGTAACACTGATGTGCATGTTTATTTCCATTCTTTTGTAAAGCCTGTTTTACTACAAATGTTATCTGTATTGTTATGTTCTTTAATGATGTATTTTGTACCTTTGTAATTGTATTTTTATGTTATAAAATTGTAATTGACACCAGTGGATCAAATTAAGTAGCTTGTAAGTTACATTTCACTGCACACGTTTCTGTTGGTCATAGTATGTGGACAATATGTGAGAAGTAGGGACTGTTAGTATTTGCACGTGTGTTGATAATTCAGCAAGGGACTGGTTAACAGCATTGCTGGTTCTAAGGACAATTCCAAAAACTTTGTGCGTGCACAAGTGGTGGTTGATGGACTTGCTATATTCTCCGCAAGACTCTTCGATGGTGATTGTGCACCTGCACAGTCGCAACAGATGGCTGCTGGCCGTCTCTACAAGGACTGCAGTGGGTCTGCACCTTTGATGACCCACCAATACCATTATTTCTACAAGGACTACAGTGGGTCTGCACCTCTGGTGGCCCACCAATACCGTAACCTCTACCAGGAATACAGTGGGTCTGCTCTGTGACGACCTACCTACCAATATTCTTCAAAACTTCGACTGACTCTGCTGTGGGTTTGCTTTGTTGTGGCCCATTACCTGTCTGCATGTCAAGCGAACCCGTGGCGAAGAACACCCTTCTCTTCTCCTGCATTAATCTAATTTCTTAACGGTCCCAGATCGCCGAAAACAAGAATTGGACAACTGAGATTTTACAAGTGATCTCTCAAGTGTGAATGACACATCCCTGGAATCCATATCAATACTAATAGTATAAATGCGACAGTAACTCTGCCTGTTACGCTTTCACGACTAAACCATTGAACCGATTTCCATAAAATTTGATGTGGAGATAGCTTGAACGCTGAGGACGAACGCAGGCTGCATTAGAAAATGTGTAGTACAACATATTTATTCAGCTGAAGAATACAACGGGAAGTATGCATCATTAATTACTTTTTGAAAGCTATTTACTCTTTCACTTTTGAACTTTATCATATTTGTGAAGATGCTTTTATTTGATTGATACGTTCTACGTAATATGATTAAACGTAATCAGTACAATGCCTGTTCAGTTCTTGACGTGTTTAATCTATACTTCCATACCAATACCAGTTTTATTAATTGCGAAAGTAACTGTTACGTTTTCGCGACCCTACTGCTGAGTCGATTCCGATGGTATATAGCGTGGAGATAGCTTGAATACTGAGGAATACCATTGGCTACTTCAGAAATTTGTGTCTTTTTCAGTGTTATTAATACTTTTAAATATGGTACACCGATTCTTAGTGTGAATAAATTATTCCGTGACAATGCAAATCGAATGTTACTGTGCGCGATGTTTGTAGTATTGAGTTCCTACTACACCTCGCGAAGCCGGAGAGTTTTGGTAGAGGTACAGCAACAAAATCGGATGGTAAGCCCGAGAACAAAATTTAAAACTATTACTATCAGCCTCGCAAACGGAAGTCTGATTTAGCGCACAGTTCTAAGAGAGCTCAAGCTGCGAAAGTTACTCAAATCCAACAAACCTCAGAGCAATCTCATGTCCGTTGGAGCTTGGATGCAGAACGTCAGCCGGCTGAAGAGCTAAAGAGACATTGGAACAGTCACAAGCCCGTCGCATTTTAGAGACTGAGCGTCACGCGACTTTTACAGCTTCCACGACGCTTGAAGACTCCCAACGACGGCGACATTTAAAGGCTGTACAACAAAGAGAGAGTCGTGTCTTTACATGTGGAACGTGGGAGTGGCTTTTGGTGAGGCTGCATTTGATTATGATTAACTGACTAAGTTAATCAGAAAACTCTAAACCTGCACGAATGTAATGAAACGTGGCACTTATCTAAAATTACAAAATATAATGCATGCTTTCAGATTCGACAAGCAGCAAAATAATAGGAACACATTCATTATGTATCTATATACCGGCACTATATACATTTTTTTTACATGCGCCTCTGCACCACTATATACGCAGACTTCTCGTGAAATTACTACCTTGCTTACTCGCTCAGCATCACTCATCATAAGAAAACTATTGGTATACGAGCGAAGCGGCGGGTAACAGCTAGTTCTTTTAATAAATCTATCCTGCGTCTGCCAGCCTAACGCCTAGGCTTACGAGCTCGTTACATCTTAAATCGCTCCAAACTGATACTTGTATTTACTTGAACGTTTCACTAACTCCAGTGACATAACCGATCGCGTAACTAACAATATAGGACCTTTTCTGTGTATTTGTGTGAATTACATTACATTTATTCACGGCGAGAGTAAGCGACTGACTTAACCAAGTGCTGATCCATCTTCCAGGTCCCACTGCATTTCGTCAAAAATTTCTTAACTACGTTGCCTCCAAGTAGGTAACTCCGTCGTCTGCGAACAGACTCAGAGAGATAGATGTAGTTAATCAGTAAGGTCATACACGGTCAATCAAGGGATTCTAAGGGAGAAATAAAGACCGACACAACGACCTAGTGCATTGTTGGTAGACGACATTAAGAAAATTATAATGCTACATATCAAAATCCTAATGCACCGAAAAATACAATGTTGTATTTTATTCAGCAGTCGGTGTAAATTATTGGTGGTGGTGGTGGTGGTGGTGGTGGTGGTGGTGGTGGTGGTGTATAAATACAGAACTGTGGCGGTAAAATCAAATCACATACCTTGAGGCACGCCAGACGCCACCTTCGTTTCGGACTTGCTTTCCCATTAAGAAGGTCGTACTGAAATCTGTTCGTTAGGAAGTCTTCGCCCAGCAGTAATATCTATTTGATTAATCTATACGCTTACATTCTGTTTAGTAGGGGGCAATCAAAACTGAATGTAACTGTTTCTGGAATACGAGAGGCACTGAATCAAAATCACCATCGGCATCTACTGCCGTCGGTATCCCATGAACGAACAGGAAGGATTCATCGAGATCGTTAGTCGCGGAAACCATGTTAATTCCTACACAGGAGTTTACCGGCCTTCAGTAAGTCATCACACCTGAGTCTTAAGTAAACGCAGCTGACGACCTCCTAATTGGAAATAAGATGTCGTTCATGAAATTTATGCAAGCTGCGGAGCACCTTAAATCAAAAATACTGAACGGTTTTAAGCTTGCGCTAATCGGCACATCAGCGCTAATAACTCTTCAATTGCTTGAACTTACTTTCTTCTGGACAGCTGATGAATTTGACGAACTGCAGCAAGGTAAGCGGTGAAAGGCGACGGGCATACTTTTTATTTCCGTAGGCTCTCTAAAAAATGGTTCAAATGGCTCTGAGCGCTATGGGACTTAACATCTATGGTCATCAGTCCCCTAGAACTTAGAACTACTTAAACCTAACTAACCTAAGGACAGCACACAACACCCAGCCATCACGAGGCACAGAAAATCCCTGACCCCGCCGGGAATCGAACCGGGAACCCGGGCGTGGGAAGCGAGAACGCTACCGCACGACCACGAGATGCGGGCCGTAGGCTCTCTGACGTAGTCATTCTGTACATTCGAGTCTCAAAATATCGACTAGTAAATGGACGCAGTCGAACCAGTTCGAAATGAAACGACTGATTATTACAGCATTTACGTCGTAAACATTACGGATGTTGTCTTGTGACGTAATATTTGCCGCAAAAGGTGTTTGTGTGTGTGTGTGTGTGTGTGTCAGAAATACGGTCTCCTGATCATGATGGCACAGCTCTTTGTTTCCGAAGAGTGAAGCTAAATAACCTTACTGTTATAAGACCTACATTCTCAAAACTAAGGAGTTGCATTTGAGAGGAAGAAATGAAAAACCATTAACATCCTATCGACATGAGGCAACTGTAGTTACAGCTCAGCTGCATAGGGATTGTGTAAGAAGTAGGCTGTGGCGTTATCGAAAACGCGAAGGCATCGCCACATCTCTCCCAGAAATCTCTTTTTAGTACGACTTCGCCTTCTGTTGGCCATACTTGTCGTAGTCAGCATGTTACCTAATGGGTACACTAGAAGAGGAGAATTTTTCGTATTACGAGAAAAGCAGTTGACGGAGCCACAGTCTCACCTCTGCTTGCACCGTTACATTATTATCGAAGTGAATTCCTTGAAGGTGTTCTTTCATGTTATGGAAACAGATGGAAATCTGATGGGGCCAAGTCGGGACTGTATGGAGGATGATCGATAACACTGAACACAAGACGTTGGATTGTTGCAAATGTCGCAGCGCTCGTGTGAAGGTCTGGCATTCTTCGAATTCGAAACTCGATTACAGCATGCTGTTTCTCACGCTCCGACATAGTTAAGTTACACACCGCCATGTTACACACTAAAATTCGGAGCCCCTCTAGCGACAGAGGGCTGCAGAAGGCTTTAAGAGCTTTCACATAAATAGTTCGGAGGAAGTACTTTGCTACACGCCCGCGTAGATCGCGCAGAAGCGGTGAAGCATCCCATCAGACGTAGCAAGTCGACATCGGCATTTGGAAGGAGAGAAGACGGTGAATTTAGAAGACGAGCGAACCATGAACTATATACTAAGATAAAGAGAATCTCGGACATCATCAGCAAAGGAGCGTCTTCTTCGGACACATCCTTAGAAAGGACCACGGCAGGTTAACACAGCAAATGATACGGCTTCTGGTGAACAAGAGACCCAAAGTACGCTGGATCCACGAGATACAAAGGGATCTTTAACAAATGAGAATGCAGGATATACAACAGGGTGACTTTTAAATAAAAAAAATTCAGACTCTAACCGATTTCGAGGATGGTTCAAATGGCTCTAAGCACTATGAGACTTAACATCTGAGGTCATCACACCCTTAGACGTAGAACTACTGAAACCTAACTAACCTAAGGACATCACACACATCCATGCCTGAGGCAGGATTCGAAACTACGACCGTAGCAACAGCGCGGTTCCGGACTGAAGCGCCTAGAACCACTCGGCCACAGCGCGGACAGAACTAGAACCAGAACAAGATGATCATGGACAGAAGAACGAAGAAGGTTGCAAAGTATGATAACGAAAGAATACTGGGCAAAGAGAAAGACCAGAAGAAACGTAGCTGACTCGAATTAACGCGGTCCTCGGATGGGCAAAACTAAAAAGACGACGAAGAACGAGCGATTTCCTGTGTTGTAACCTCCGCCCACAGTCCTCAGTCTCCTAACTAGTCATACAGTATATAACTCCGCTGTAGGTAGGTATAAACCGTTAGTTTCCCACGGACGACGCTGAGAAATAGATTAATTCAGTTTCCTAGGGATCGTGCATAACGGAAATTAGGATGAAATCGAACAAACAGAGCAACATTAAACAATGTTTCACTCTTTGGACTGTTCTCTCGATCTCAAGGAGAAAGGTATACTTCCTAATTAGATTTACACAATTTAATATAGTTTTGTGAGTCTAAATTGGCTGTTTATATTACCTCCGTTTTGCAGTCATGTAGTGGATTGTTCCAGCTCATGATAATATGTTTCTTAGAGTGCAGATCAGTAAATAACTCAACACTAATAAATATGGTCTCCTCAATTGATCCGCTATCGTAAAAAAAAACCTAATCTCATTCGCCATACTGTATTATTCTCAACTACCTGCCTATAATCAAACCCTTACTTTCTTTTTGCTAGCGATTAACTGGAAGAAAGTCTTCCGTTAGACATTACATTACACTGCGTTGTCGATCAGATCGGCCGCCACTTCCTGAGCAAGTGGAAGTCCTTCTGGCAGAATAAGCTGAACACCCAGGCGAGAGACAATAGCGCCCACGAGATCTCGCGGTAACTGAAGCGTGAAAACGAACTAACGCGCTCCGTAATTCACGGTCTGGAACGCCCTCCCTGCTCAGTATTCACAAGGTCTTGTAGGCAAACAAGTAGGGTACTCAAGGACGCACCTCAACGGCTCGGCATGTGTGGACCGAACGTCTCGTTGATATACAGACAGTGTAACGTAGCTCGAACATGCTACTGTGCTGACCGCTCAACCAAGTTAATTACAAGAGACAAATTAAATGCAAATGTGCTCGATCACTTGTTAACGGGCATACTCGTATTCGTGCATTTACAAGGGGTTAATGGTCTACTGTCCTCCGTTGCCAACGTCCCTAGCAGACTCTAGCGTTCGACCAGAGAGTTGCTGATTCCAATTCTGGTAGTGGATGAAAATTTAGTCAGTAATATTTAACCGGCAAGGGGTGGAAAGAAGCTGCTGCAATCAAAGCAGCATTTCCAGTACATTCTTATCGTGCTTCCAAAGCTAATTAAATATTCTTGGACTGTACACCCGTCAAATACAACTAACAAGAATCACACATAAACAGGTGCAGACGACACCGGTAAACTCAGAAGTAGTTTCTATATATCTTGTTATGTTCCTTTGCCAGTAATTGTACGTCAGATTTTTCTTGCGATTAACTACATATTACACTGGTGTGCAAAACTTAAAGACGAAAGTAATATTCGCATGATGTACCACTGTCAAGTAACACTGCACGATGAAACTGAAAGCACACGCGAAAAGAGTTGCTACAGTATAGTACAGAAGGTAACTGAAACAAGTACGCAATGTGACGGACAGAAATAACACTTTTATTCAAAGGTAATAACAACACTGAAGTGACAGCGATTTATGATGGGGCCCTGGATATTACAAAGGACGGGACACTGTTCTTTATAGGGCGTCTCATCACTACGGACAGCGATGCTGGTTCTGCAACGTGCGCCAATGTTGTCCACAAGGTCGGTAAGGAGTTCCTGTGGTACAGCGTTCCACTACTGCACCAGTGCGGCTGAAAACTGCTGGACGGTCGTTGGTGGACGTACTGCAGTACACAACCATACCGCGTCCTATTGTCTTGATGGCTTTTAAGTCGAGGGAAGCGCCTGATCAGTCATATCGCCGGATATATTCCGGTTCCAAGAGCTCCTCCACCTGCGCACATTTTCATCCATACAAATGAAGTCATAGACGAATGCAACACTGAAAAGATGCAGATAGGGAAGGAGTACAGTTTCACTATATCGGTGAGCAGTGTCTGTTCCATCTTCAAAGAATCGGAGGTCAGTACGCTTATGCAACATTATGCCTCCCACAGCACAACACCAGGACCACCAAAACAATCACGTTCGACAACGTTCCTCGGTGTATTACGTCTTCCCGTCTCTCGTCACGTGAGGATACGTCCAGATTCACTACTGAGACTCAAAAAATGGTTCAAATGGCTCTAATCACTATGGGACTTAACTTCTGAGGTCATCAGTCTCCTAGGACTCAGAACTACTTAAACCTAACTAACCTAAGGACATCACACACATCCATGCTCGAGGCAGGATTCGAACCTGCAACCTAGCGGTCGCACGGTTCCAGACTGTAGCGCCTAGAACCGCTCGGCCACTCCGGCCGCCTACTGAGACTGAATCTGCTCTCATCTGAGAAGAGCACACGACGTCAGTCCTCTTTGGTCCAGTCCTTACGCTCTCGGCACCATCGCAAACAGTGCGGGTTTCAACCAAACGCAACCTACTGGTCGTGGGGCAAGGCGGCCACTCCCATGCTATCGCCTTGCCACTGCGGAGCGTGATATCGTGTGGCCTAAAGTCCTGTTAACTGTGGTTGCAATTCCACCCGGTGTTTAACGTGAGTCGCTTCTTGCCTACTGTACAATGAAGCGGTCATCTGCTAGTGGTCGACCACCTCCTCTCCTTCGGACAGCAGTGCCTGTGGTTCGGATCGCCCCCTCGCACCTCAAAGAATGCTGTGAGAAATGTCAGACTCGCGGTCTACACTCGTCACACTTGGTCCTTCTTCCAGTTTCCCGACGATTCCTCTGGGCCATTTTGTAACGAAGAACACCAGCACAGTGCATTATAACTGCCCGCGGATTGACACACTATGTCTTTTACCGTTCCTTGAACTGCCTCGTGCTGTGGGGCACTCCATTTGGCTCTATACTCACGCTGCCCTTACGGCATGTGACGTCCAGCACTCTGTGAACGACAGAGACATCACTGTTTATAAGCTTCCGCACTTTCATTCATTTCCAACGAGTGGTTTATTTGTAGTGTTACATTATCTATCTCGTCCTTGAGGTTTGCAGAGCAGCTTATGCCACTCTGCTTAAACGATTTGTACCAGTTTCTACGAACCGAAACAAGACGTCCGACACAACTACCACATTGCATGGGTGGCTAACATCTACATTTACGTTAAAGTATTTCTCAGTGTTTCCATATTTTTGTCGAGCCCCAGTACATTCTACAGTTGGCAAGACTTCACTTCAGTCACAAACAGTTTAATATGGTGGACGTGTGTGTGTGTGTGTGTGTGTGTGTGTGTGTGTGTGTGTGTGTGTGTGTGCTCTGTGCTAAAAATTATGTTCAATGATGGAGACAGAAAAATAGCTTCACCGACAGTAGAGCAAGGGCATACGTAGAACAATACGAACACACACAGTAAGTCATAAAGTATATACTAAACAAAAGCTCGCCAGATCAGAACTGCTTATGGCTAACATGAATAACAGAATATGTAATCTGAAAGCGCTGCACTGAAACAAACATGTACGTATATTTCAGGGCCGATGCTTTGAGGGAGTGAGGCGTAACATGTCTAGCAAAACAAATACTTCCGTTGCTCAGTTGTATACAGACGGTCCTAACCTAAAAATTATCAACACGATCTTCCATAGTAATGCGTAATTTCTTGTTGGGGACCTTAAAAATTTAAAGTGTGCATCACGAAAGAGGCTACGAAGGGGCCAAACAATAATGTGAAATGTATAGGTCGACGCGACTGACGATTACAATAGAACACAGAAAAGCACTGCCATGTACTTAGTGACAAAACCAACAACCGACTCTCAATAAAAGCAGAATGGAAGAATGCAAACAAAAAAATTTACCGCAACGACAGGTTAAGATACCATTCCGCCAGCAGATATATCTCACTTCTGTTCTTCGTGAACGGTCGTGTTAGATGAAGATGGGAGTGGTGTAATTCCCCGAACCCTTGCGTCTTAATTGGACGAGAAAAATACGTCAGAACAACATTTAATGGTTCAGAGTCGGCCTCCAATGACAATAAATTAGGTACACGCAGAAAATAAAACGCCGCGACGTCGTATCGTGTTGTTTTGTTTTGCACCTGACAATCTGAAGGAAATTGTTTCCCGTCTGCGCCGTGGCACGCGTCCAGCAGCCGTTCTGCACAATGGACTCCGGTACTCCAAACACACATACACACATATAAAAAAAAAACGAGCCGATCGGGTTGGCACACAGTAGCTGGGCTACCGCAACGCGCGGCGCACGTATTTAAAACAGGTTTGCGAGCAGCGGGGAAGGACGCGCGGCCTTGGCGCCGGCTCGCTGGGTGGCTGGCCGGCCCGCGCCTCGCCTCGCAGCGGTGACGCCATTTCCTGTCCTTCCCTCCCCCTAGCCCGACGCTGGATTTATTGGCTGTCGGAACGGGCTCGATGCTTATCGCGGCCACGCACCGCCTTCCTGGAATGCCGGCTCTCGACTCCCCCGAAAGCCGGCACAAACAGCTTCGGGTGCGCGCTCCGCTCTGCGAATTTTCTCACTGTCGTCATGCCTGCCCTGAAGTGCGTAGGACGGCGAAACCAACAATACGTGTCTCATAGCGCCCCCATACACAGGCAGTCTCGTCTGCCAACTCGCTCGACGAGCAGGTCTACCCTGACCCGTCCGTCTGTGTGTGTGTGTGTGTGTGTGTGTGTGTGTGTGTGTGTGGGCGTTGGGTTCGCGGTCGGATTCACGGGTCAGGCCCGTCGGTTCGACCGCCGAACCTGCCAGCCTACACTCCAGTTAGCGCAGACAGACAGAGTCCGCAGACCCGCTCGCCTACCCATTTGCACCTGTGATTGTTTGGCGATGCTATCTGCCTGCATTGAAGGAGTATGTGCGCTGGCAGGTAGAGATTCGCTGGTCGAACCGACGGAACCCAACCGAGGACCCGACAGCGAACCCATCATCACACACAAGCTAACGGGTCAAGGGAGACCCGCTCAGCGCACGAGTCGGCAGACTGGTCTGCCTCTCTATGGGGTCCTTTTAGTCGCCGTTTCCATTGAGCCGATACGGGTCATCCATAAATTGTGACACGGACTTCATTATTTATGGAATCGCGACTCCTTGTCACATGTGGTCACATTTTTGTGATCCCCTCCCCTGGTGCCGGACGGGGTGGCCGAGCGGATCTAGGCGCTTCAGTCTGGAACCGCGCGACCGCTATGGTCGCAGGTTCGAATCCTGCCTCGGGCATGGATGTGTGTGATGTCCTTAGGTTAGTTAGGTTTAAGTAGTTCTAAGTTCTAGGGGACTGATGACCTCAGAAGTTCAGTGCCATAGTGCTCAGAGCCATTTGAACCCTCGCCTGGTGTGACGTGACATATTTTGCAGTTTTAAATTTAGAAATCTTAAAGTAAAACATCACTTCCAAAAGTATTTTATGTATTTGTATATAAAGTCTTTTTTGCATAGAATCAAGACGATACAAAATTTAATCATTTGTGTCCATCGACTTTGAGCCCGTTCCTTTATATTATTTGTGATTGGCACAGCAGTCACTTTGTTCTCGATTTGGATAACGTTAGGAACATTCAATACGTCAACATCATCTTCATTAAACCATATAGCATCGTAATCGCATATCAAACAAAGAACTTCCCTGACGCGTCCAGCTGCAATTCTTTGATGATGAATGTTAGTGATGGGCAAAGCCTATAATGTGATTACTTGTGCTGGTTAGTGCCTTTGCATGACAAACTACAGGCCACAAATTCCCATACTTTGCTTCAAATAAGTATGCCTCGACACTAGGGCAATAGACATCGTACGGAACTTGCCTCAAATGTGATAACGCTTGGAGATCCAAAGATAGCTGTAGTAACAGTGGAGCAAATATAGCTTCAGAGTCGTCATTTCCTATTGGTACATACTTGTCTGAAACGTTTAATCAAAACAGGTGGTGGTAAAAACCCCTCTCGAATAATCACCACAGGATAGAGCGTCTCACACTGCAACATGCGACAACCTCGCATTTTACAATTTGTAAAAAAAATATTGCGATTTTTGTACGTGATTTGTGTACCAAGTAGCACCATTTTTCAGTGTCCTAACCTATACGATACACAGTACGGTGTCTGTCGGCGCAGTGTATTCGGCAACCACGGGAAAATCGTCAATGACCAGTAGCTCCAAATATTAGCCAGGATGATGCTTGCACCCTCACAGTTCCGTTTTTCTAGCTCCAAGTCAGTAGTTTCATTACTGGAATCACGTTGTCAACCGAAACTGTCATGTTTTAACACATCACCATTAAGTTCGCGCCTTACAGTCGCCATTTGTCGCCCCGCTCTATTAAATGCACTTCTTCCTGGAGCATTTGTGGCAACGGGAATAGCATCCAAGTCAAAATCTTTAAATTATTGTACAACTGAACTTTAATTCACTCGTATCGTCGATTTATCGGGACCACCATCGCAATTGAAAATAAACACGCATTTTACAAAACTTTCTTGAGTTCTCATTAACTTTTTTACAGCTGGAAATTCAGAAAGTTTATGCACGTCTGTGGATTAGTCTCTCCTTTAGAGGAAGAATGTTTTCTACTACAAAACGCTACATATGTAAGCCCAGAGTGGGCCACAGCTTCCGGTTTCCCTTCGTCGTATTTCTGTATTGTAATACCTGCATAGACAGAGGGAATAAGTTTACGTTTCTCAGCGAAATCAAGATCCAGTAATTTTACACAGTAGTCAAGGTGCATTAATATTGGTGCTTGGGCCTTTGTGCTGTAAATTCAATGCCATACGTGCTTTGTCATCCACAGATAAAAAGAATACTTGACCACAATCCAAAATTGGAGCTAACGATTCAAGGTTTCTTATAGCGGCTGTACAGAATTTCCCATCTGTATGCTTTACATGAAGCGTAGAGTCTGGTTTGCACAATTTAACAGCAACAGTTACTACTTTTTTTCACCCTGCATTGACTCGTATTAAATATACCATGATCGACCTGTAGTATAGCTTTGTTTACACAGTTCGGTAGCACCTGCTGCTAAGTCGGAATTATTTTCACAAATATCTAGTTTTTTTTTTGTTTTTTTTTTAGAATCACGACTTTTTTTATGTTGCTCGGCTGTGCTGATCTCTCTCTTCAGCATGTTTCTTTCCTGTGTTAAATGTCTTTCCTTAATGCTGGTATTCTTTTTTTTGCTTCATCTGTTGCCATGCTAACGTCGCGTGCTAATAGCAAGCTACTGAGATGAAATTCTAGCACTATAATTTTATTCCTAAAAGTGTTCTGACTAGGAGTTGATATAGGTACTGTCTGAGGTAAGTGGTTCCCACCTGGTTGCATACTAATATCTTCAGTGTCTTCTGATAAGTCCTGTTTGATTGCTTCCTGCAATTAAAAGTAAGCATATAGAATGTTTGATACTGGTATTTCACACAATGTACGAGTATATGCAAAAACACTCTTAACAAGCTAGCTACATGACAATGAGAACAGAACTGAAATCGACCCTCTACCTTCCGAGATTACCTCCAAGAGTCAGAGAGAAAGATGAAAGTTACCTGTCTGGGTTGTTCTATTTTCCAGGTTGCCACGGAACACTAAACATATTTTTTTGCGGTGGAGAACGAAATGTTAACGTAATATAAAATTCAAGCTTACTTTTTTGACCATGCGCTCTAATTGCTTTCGCAGTTTCGGCGACGAAGCAATTTTCGAAGAAGATCTATAAGTTTCCTTGTCTTCTTCGTCGTTTATTTGCAATTGCTTGACTTTTGAATCCACTTCACGTTCAACACTCTCAGGACTTTTCAAACATCGGGATAAGGTGTTTACTTCATGTTGCATATCTTGTTTATTTTATCAGCATAAGCTGCACAGTACTCATCATATAGTTTGCGGTAAAGAATTCCTAATCATTTTTTAATCATTTTAAATTTGTTAGATAAATTGAAAATCACAAAATAGTAGAAGCAAGAAAAAGTTTCCATCACTAAACCAAAGTCAGGTTTCGACTGAATGATATACACAACTGAACACAGACGAAATCAGAGTGGTGGCGGTTTTTGTCAAAGCCTCAAAGGTGGTACTGGCCTTTCGGCGTATATCTAAGGCGACCAATGTAGACAACGTAGCTACAGCGAGCGTGAACAGCAGACACACTGCGCGGCCGCCACGTGCCAAAAAGTGATACAAGCAAATTTAAATCTTAGTAAATAATGATGATGATGAAATTGGTAAGTGACTTAACTGGTTCATCGGAGGCGACAGTGATAAAAACACTGCCGCGCGGGATCAGCCGAGCGGCCTCAGGCGCTGCAGTCATGGACTGTGCGGCTCGTGCCGGAGGAATGGGTGTGTGTGTGTGTGTGTGTGTGTGTGTGTGTGTGTGTGTGTGTGTGTGTGTGTTTGTCCTTAGGATAATTTAGGTTAAGTAGTGTGTAAGCTTAGGGACTGATGACCTTAGCAGTTACGTCCCATAAGATTTCACACACATTTGAACTTTTTTTGATGAAAACACTAATTTGTTTCTCGGTCGTCCCGCCAGGTGCAACATGGAGAGCTGGTGGCTCGGCAGCTTCTGTCGCACGATACACGGAGAGGTAAAGTTTCAAGTCATCCAGCGTAGAAAAAAATTGTATGTGTAGTTTATTTATCACGAAAAGTTTTAATTTCCGCTATGCAGTCTTACTCATTCGATTTTGAGGAAACTGTTCGAAAGAACACTTTTTTTTTTTGTCCGATATCACAGATTGATAATGAACTGGTTTTCGTTCTGCTATAGACCATAGTTACTGTAATACTTTAAGATTAATTAGAACACAGAGTATATTTTGAAAAATTTACATTTAAAAACATAGTCGCTGGACAGTTTATGTTTGCTGTATTTTAGGCCGTACAATGCCATGTAGCTAGCATATCGAAATTATCTGGACAGGCATACCTCTTTCGGTGCTGGAGTAAATATTTGACACATTTGGAAGTGATTTTCAGCCCCTACGTGAAATAATAATGGAGACATCCAAACATTGGTGCATAAAGAATAAATAGGTGCCTTATATACTGAACTGAGTACCGTGAACTACTTTTTGGACGAGTACCCTTTTGGTGCTTTTGGTTCAAAATGGCTCTGAGCACTACGTGACTTAACTTCTGTCATCAATCCCCTAGAACTTAGAACTACTTAAACCTAACTAACCTAAGGACATCACACACATCCATGCCCAAAGCAGGATTCGAACCTGCGACCGTAGCAGTCGCGCGGTTCCGGACTGAAGCGCCTAGAACCGCTTGGCCACCGCGGCCGGCGTTCCTTGTGGCATGGCTTCTGTGGGAGGACTTAGAGTAGCACGAATAGCCGTGCGATCTATATTACAACGTGTCGTATCACATCAGTAAAAACTGCGTCTTACTGGGCAAACCTAAGTGCATTTGTAGAGTTAGAGAAAGCTTTTGACAATGTTGACTGGAATACTCTCTTTCAAATTCTAAAGGTGGCAGGGGTAAAATACAGGGAGCGAAAGGCTATTTACAATTTGTGTAGAAACCAGATGGCAGTTATAAGAGTAGACGGGCATGAAAAGGAAGCAGCGGTTGGGAAGGGAGTGAGACAGGAGTGCAGCCTCTCCCCGATGTTATTCAATATGTATATTGAGCAAGCAGTAAAGGAAACGAAAGAAAAATTCAGAGTAGGTATTAAAATCCATGGAAAAGAAATAAAAACTTTGAGGTTCGCCGATGACATTGTAATTCTGTCAGAGGAGCAAAGGACTTGGAAGAGCAGCTGAACGGAATGGGCAGGGTCTTGAAAGGAGGATATAATATGAACACCAACAAAAGCAAAACGAGGATAATGGAATGTAGTCAAATTAAGTCGGGTGATGCTGAGGGAATTAGATTAGGAAATGAGACACTTAAAGTAGTAAAAGAGTTTTGCTATTTGAGAAGCAAAGTAACTGATCATGGTCGAAGTAGAAAGCATATAAAATGCAGATTGGCAATGGTAATGAAAGTGTTTCTGAAGAAGAGAAATTTTTGAACATCGAGTATAGATGTAAGTGTCAGGAAGTCGTTTCCGAAGGTATTTGAACGGAGTGTAGCCATGTATGGGAGTGAAACGTGGACGATAAATAGTTTAGACAAGAAGAGAATAGACGCTTTCAAAATGTGGTGCTACAGAAGAATGTTGAAGATTAGATTGGTAGATCACATAACTAATGACGAGGTATTGAATAGAATTGGAGAGAAGAGGAGTTTGTGGCACAACTTGACAAGAAGAAGGGACCGGTTGGTAGGACATGTTCTGAGGCATCATGGGATCACAAATTTAGCATTGTAGGGCAGCGTGGAGGGTAAGAATCGTAGAGGGTGACCAAGAGATGAATACACTTAGCAGATTCAGAAGGATGTAGGTTGCAGTAAGTACTGGGAGATGAAGAAGCTTGCACAGGATAGAGTAGCATGGAGAGCTGCATCAAACCAGTCTCAGGACTGAAGACCACAACAACAACAACAACAACTGGGATTTAATTTGGCGGTCGCCAGAAGTGGAACTGGCGGGGAACCGGCAGGCGATAAAGAAGTCGACCGAGAAGATTTCACTACATCCATACGGACCGGGAACTGGACATTGACTGTCGTTGAGGACCATTTTCCGTTGTATTCAACTGGTCGCTAAACACATCTACTCTCTCTCTCCCAAACGTAACGACACAGCGAAGCAGTTGGGAGAAAGCATGGGGGATATGCATATGCGGAGACAGCAAGCGACTGGTGAATCTAAGTCACGGTTTTCAGCATTTTCTGTGGCAGGCAGTCCAGCTGCCGATTAACAAGGGTCAATTCCACGTCAGTCTTCTACATATTTTCCCGGCCAATTGTATTTTGTCCATGCTGTGTAAGAGACGTGTAGGCAGACAAAGGAAAGGGCGCTCTTTTAGTGGAGGCGGCCGATGGCGATAGCCGTGCTGACGCCGCTGGGCGGGAGGAGGCAGGGGCGTCGCGTCGGTAAGTAATAGCGAAGGCCGCGGCGCGGGCCCGGGCCCGGGCCCGGGCGTCGCCGGCTGGCGGCTGGCGCTTCCTCGCGGGCCTTGATCCGCGCCCCGCCAGAGTCAAGGTGAGCCGAGCCGAGCCGAGCCGCCGCGCCGTGGTGCGGTGCGCTGCTCTGCGGCCCAAAGCGCGCCGGGCGCAGGCACCGGCCGCCGGCCGCTCCCTGCACTGGCCTCGGCGCAATTCAGACTTATTTATATGTAATGTAAACAGTGACGGTCCTATCACACTCCCTTAGAGTACTCCGGTGCCGCGAGGGGTTTAGCCGAGCGGTCTATGGCGCTGCAGTGATGGACTGTGCGGCTGGTCCCGGCGGAGGTTCGAGTCCTCCCTCGGGCCTGTGTGTGTGTGTGTGTGTGTGTGTGTGTGTAAGCTTGGGGACTGATTACCTTAGCAGTTAAGTCCCATAAGATTTCACACACATTTAAACATTTTTTGAGTACTCCGCAAATTACATTTGCCGATTTCGATCCATTAAGAGCGACGTGTTCAGTTTCATCCGCAAGGACGTCTCGAATCCAATCGCGAAACTGGTCCGATACTCGGTAAAATCGTATTTTCTTCACTGGACCGCAGTGTGCGACGGTGTCGAATGTCTTCCTGAAGTCAAGGAATGCGGCATCAACCTGAGCGCCGGCCGGCCGCGTGGCCGTGCGGTTCTAGGCGCTACAGTCTGGAGACGAGCGACCGCTACGGTCGCAGGTTCGAATCCTGCCTCGGGCATGGATGTGTGTGATGTCCTTAGGTTAGTTAGGTTTAAGTAGTTCTAAGTTCTACGGGACTGATGACCTGAGATGTTAAGTCCCATGGTGCTCAGAGCCATTTGAATCATTTTTGATTTCGCCGAAATTCCAGATTCGCCCCGACAAGTAAACGAAGAATGTTTTACACATGTGTCTCAGTAGCTTTCCCTGTGATCTCTTTCTGCTGCGCTGCTGTTTCAAATTCATCAAATGTTCTTGAACGATGTAATACACAAAGAAAACTTGTAAGATATCGATGAAGAGCTCTCGGGTTTCCAGCCGGGTGTCTGTGTTAAAACTCCGCGAAGTTTCGATAAGTGTCATGCTCATCATCATCATCATCATCTGACGAAGACAGAGTGATGGGGAAATCGAGTGGGAATTACTGGGCGGAAAACTGTATCTTCGTACGCCTCGTGAGAGACTCGACGATACATCTGGGTAATCTTATATACATGCTAAGGAATTGTACAGTCTCCATGATGTATATGGCGTAGCAATAGTATAATATGGAAGGGAGAAGGGCATGAGTTACTTGTAGTGACACTAAGTGTTTGTCACCATACAGTTTTCAGTGGCCGTAGCTGTAGATGTAATCCGCAAAAATCCCAACATAACCTCGAAGGGTCATGGTGAGGTTCGTTTTAAGTGGGGTACCCCAATTTACACGACTGTGCAGATGCTCCCTCTTTCATAACCCGTTTTCGGTTCCTTCTTACTTACAATCGCATTATTTAGTGTTCGAACATCAACAGCTACAGACAGTGGTCAATTCCAGCACCGGAAAAAATCAGCCACGATCGAGACGTTAAATATCGTTAGCAAATTGCGAAGCGTATATATTTAGGATCACCAATGACTAATTTCGATAGCAACAGGCGCAGGAAGACCGCCTCGATAACTGCCTTTCAGTACAACAGGCACGCAAACGGCAAAAATATCTAAACCCCTAAATGACGCTATAAAGGAGGAAAATGCGTGTTATGCAAAATATGTTATTAACTGAAGTTTTTGTACAAGGGCGCATCATGGCGATAACCCTTACGCTAGTGTATTTAGCAATAATGAACCGTCTCCAGCAATTACACATTTATTGCTTCTGCTGTTCAAATGGCTCTGAGCACTATGGGACTTAACTTCTGAGGTCATCAGTCCCCTAGAACTTAGAACTACTTTAACCTAACTAACCTGAGGACATCACATACACTCATGCCCGAGGCAGAATTCGAACCTGCGACCGTAGCGGCCGCGCGGTTCCAGACTGTAGCGCCTAGAACTGCTCGGTCAGCTTCTGCTGTGCGTGACATGTTGTAGAGGTAAACTTCGCACACATTCAAGGACAAAAGTTCGTGTTACTGCGGGATTATTTGTGATCTCGTCGCGTAGTTGACACTGTATCCTTTCAGCCGTTTGACTGGCGTCGGTGAAAACCTTCCACATTTACACTCGCGCTTCTCAGAACACGAAATTTTCATCAGATACGTGACTGTTACAGTTTAGGTCATCACAGAAGCCGATGGGTAATGAGTGATAGAAGAGTTGTGACACGCGGAAGCAGAAAATTCCTAAATGTATTCTTTGAAAACTAAATCCAGCTCCGAAATGAATCAAATGCAGTAACAACAAGAGAGTAGGGACAGTAGACGGTTTGTTGTTATTAAATGTCCAAATGTACGTGGAAAGTCTCAAGATAAGGTATGTACTGTAAAGAAATCAAGTCACCGGGCTGCTGAGGTGCTGTGGCAGTAGCCGTGGCGACGGGGCTCACATTGTGGCTCCGGGCCGGCGCTGCACAGCGGTCGCCCGTTCCGCGAACCACTCCGGAAACGACTGAGGCTGTGGAATGCCGAGATTGATTCCGCTTCTTATGCAACCAGGCTGCGGGATTACCTGCGATCTCGACGCGTGACACATTGCAGTAGGACGAGTTGATGAATGCGGCGACTGTTAAGCAATAATGAGAAGCCGTTTTTGTTAGTCGAGCCAAAGCATCATCGTGTCCATAACAGGGTGACCCGTATAGCGTTGCAAGCAGTGGCAGCAAAGCAGCGAGCTAGGAAAGGGGGCGTTAGGCAGCGGCAAGAGAGAGCAGTACCAGTGCGATACGTACATGCGGCTGTGGCTCGGTCATGAGCTCTCATGGCTGGTCCCGTCCCGCGGCGGACAGGTGCGGGCGCACAAAAACACTGGCACCGCCACAGCCACCGGCCCCAGCGTGGCGGCGCCTGGCCGCCTCCAGAGGAGGAGGCGAGGGCGAGGGGGAGGGGGCGGGCAAGGACGCTCGCACTGCCGCCTTACGTAACGCCAAACCACCCACGCCGCCCCACCCCTCGCACCTCGCGCTCGCCGAATCTCGCATCACGCACACGGGGCTCCGATAAGTCTTTGCGATACGACGCTTCACGGCGGGCGGACGCACGCGGAAGGGGTGCGCTGTACGTCTGAAGTATCGCAGCGGAAGCCTAGAGCTATCCAACACGCGGCTAGCATCGGCCAGACGACTGACATACTCTGCAACGCTCCTCTCCTCTGTACTCGGAACTTGAGTGGCGTAAAATGCTATTCGCGGCCGCGCACAGAATCCATATACTCTCCGGATGTACTGTACGCGGGACAAATTTCGTCACTTACTGCTCCCATTTGGGAACCTGCATATTGCGTGTAATTGCTACGTTACAAACTCAGTCTAAATTACCGTCACCAGGCTCGCTGAAAAGAACTTGTCTTCAGAACTTTAAAACCATCTATATCGTGGCGTAGGCAGTCATTCATAAATGTGAACCTCCTTTGCGAGCTGTCGACGAAAAAGAATCTAGACTGATGCTCTAGAGGCTTAAATATAAAGGTGTTATGTAGCTGTGGCGTAGCAAAGTTGTTAATATACATTCCTGGCTTGCAGAACGTCGTAAGTTCTAATTCTATCAGGTGCTTTGAACTTTTTTACTTTACTATTAATTACCTGGAATAATGTAATACTCTTGTTTTTAATCCTTTATCTCATCATTTTCGTCGTCGTACGAAGTTCTTCAATTATTCTCATTATTTCTTCCAATCACCTTTTTTTATTTCGAGTGATATCAATAATTTTTATTAATTAATTTCGATTTAATCTCTTCAATTCTGACATTTTATATTTTCTTGTGTGTTATTGCGTTTATTATTTCTATTCTGCATTTTGTTTCACTTATAATCTCTGCTTTCGTTTAAATCTTCATTAACGTTACTTTGTCCATACTGCAACAAGAATTTATCTAATAAATGTTTGTATCATGATTACTATACAAAAAATGTAGATCTTGTAACGAAAAATACATATCTGACGCCTTTGCATAGCCAATACAAATAGATGATCACGTTCTTCGTGTTTTTAACCGACAGACAGGCATTTTCAAATGTTTAAATACTATGATACGTAAATAAAAAATAGTTAAAATCAAATGCAAGAAAATTCCGAATGAAAAAGAACGACGGGAAGAAAAAATAAAAATGACTGTGCAACTGATGACTGACTTTTATTCCGAAATTAAAAGGTCAACACGATGATACAAATTACGCAGCAAAGGATTAGATACAAAAAATTACATTTAACCAATTAAATGAATAAAAATAATAAAGTAATTTCCATAAAAACTTAAAAATAAAAAAAATTCACTGCGCCTAACAAAATTCGAACTCTCAAACCTCCGCACATCAGGAATGTACCTTAACCCCTCTGTGTTCTGCGGGATACACCCTTCCTACAGCACGTGGTATGCCAGTCGCAGTGCACGATTCTGGAAACGCTGTATTAGCTGGATGTGCGGGTCCGGCATTTTCCCGCTTTATGGAGGCGAACTCCAGAAGCAGACGGAGTAGTTGCTACTGGTGATGTACGTTTCGGTAATGGGTAGAGACGCCTGGAGCGAGCTGATGCCTTCTTCTGCAGTCCGGGTGCCACGTCGAGTGAGGGCCCAACGTGACACAGTGGTAACTCACAGCTCTCTTGCTTCACACTGGGTTTTCATGAACGTGGCCAGGTTGTAGTATGGGCAGGCTGTTTCGACTGCTGATGATAATGGCATTTGTCGGGAGTTTAAAACCAGGCGCCACTTCAGGGCGCAGGGGAATACGTCCTTAATTGCGTCTCGGAGAGTTGACCAACGTGGTGGGCATTCATGTTCCGTTCGAAGACCGCCGTGCCGTCTGCAGGCAGTGGGAGCTGTACTCTGGTCTGAGACTGGCATGCCAGCTGCGAAAATAGTGTAGGAGATTGACGCCAGTACCAATCCTTATGATACAACCCTTTTCGTGCAGCAGGGCACACCAGAATTGATGTTGCGATCTGAGGAAATTCCAAACTGGTCGCACACGCGGAATTCCTGTCCTTCGAGGGACATCCAGAGGAACGAGGAGATGACTGTGTGAAACAGAGACTTCTCAATTAAAAGGCCGTCACACTGCACTGTCAAACTCACGGAACTTGCCCAGGAAAACTGCACTGAAGAAGTGCTGACGGCCGTTGCGTCCACCGCCTCCTCTACCAGCCAAAGAAGTTCATGGGTTGTGGAGTGTTCGCTCCAAATTCCAAATGGCTCCTCAGACAGAATCTGCTCCATTTGGACGTGCCACAGCAGTCTACACAAGTAGAGTGTCTCCAATACTTTTGAGGTCGGCGTAGGCATGTTTATTGGTCACTAATTTGGAAGGAACAGAATCTTTGCCCACCTTTGGCCAGTATCTCCATTTGGAGATTCAGGAGCCTTTCTGCAATTAACATGGCGAAAGTAGTGTTCTACATTTTCTGGAGTCATTGTGTCACTCACTTCGCTTTTGTCTTGAACAGCCAGCTGTATGTGGCATAGGTCCATTGGCTATTCGATGACGGTGGAATCTGCGGTCGTATCTTTTTGTGTCGATAGAGAATAGCATTTAAAGTATGCCAGTCCATGTTGCCCTCTAGCTGGTGCCTGAAGATAGCAGCCCACTCCTCTTTCCTGTAATCGAACACATAGCAATTTCTTCGCCAAAGAATTTCTGGTCTGTTGCCAATCGTGATAAGCCACATTACTAAGGATGATGGTGTTGAGCAAATGTGGTGGTAGCGGCCATGAGTGGGTTATTGTAAGTACGGGTGATGCTGCTTCTGCTACTCTTACTGTCGTCTCTGTTACAAAATGATGTGTCTTGCGCTGTAGTGTATGCGTGCTCAGGCAGCCCCCTGATTACAACAACATCGATTGCGTCAGTGCGATCTTTCTTTAGTCGGTAGAGATTTGGGTCATCAGATCCCAGTACTAATGCGCCGACCTGCTCGACTAAGTAGGGCAGGCGGCGAATGTTGGTGTTTGACCCTACAAATGTAATTCTCCCATTATGTCATCTGCACAACGACGCAGTTACATCCACAGTCTCCCATTCACTGCTTTAGGTAGTCGCGTAGAGAAGCTGCCGAACAAGCTGGCCACCTCTAAGTTTCGTGTCAGCCAGTACTGTGCAAGGCGCAGGCTGATTCGTTAAGAGTGACTCTGCGGTCATTGGAGAAACTGAAGCAGCGTAGGTGACGCCAAGTCTAGTTGTAGCTGCCTTCCACGCACGATGTGCCCGAATGCAGTACTGCTTGCACGACCCATTGCTTCTGCTGTGTACAATATGTTACATGCATTTGGCGCATTATAGTTTTCCCTTGCCTATTTTTGGTGAGCACTTCTTGGGAAATCCGCACAGCATTTTACACAGCGCACTGTCATGGCACAGTGTCTTGCTACATGCCTGACTCCCTTGCACATGCAGCACTGTAACAGGTGCCGTTAAGACCATAGCTTTCGACAGTCGCCCAGAACTTAGGAACATACACTTCCGATGTCACCTGCATAGGACTTTTCGATGTATCCTGCGGAACCTCCAGCAACAGTGCAGTGTCCATCCTTCTCCATAGAGATTTCACACACGCAGCAGTCTGCAATGCTGACGCCAAGCACTTCCAGCTGGCACTGGTACGGATTTAAAGCGGAAGGCCACGGAGGACCAGCTTCAGCGACGTAGTCTGCTTCGAAGCACTTGTGTAAGGTGGACTCTTGCGTTGCCATCTCCGCAACTTTCCCACAGTAGTCAGACGTCCTCATGAAAACCAGTTTTCCCGCAATTTGGTTTGACACTGAATGCTGCGCCACTGCAGGTCTTAAGCTTCTTGTGCAGGCCCATGTACTCGCCCTCCCTCCCTTAGAATACGTCACTGCTGACTGCAGTTGTGGTTATCATTCAAGCCTACCCCGTACGCAGAACCACTAGGAATTATGGCCATACTTGGCTCATTAAGTGTACCGCCAGCTCTGAACACCACGGCAATATAGGCGGAGAACAACATTCATGTTATAAACATGAGGTAGAAGGTGGCTTAAGTGCAGTGAACGTACTCTCGATTCTATCGTAGCAAGATCTCCAATAAAATGAGTTCATGGACAACCTCGAAAAGGACGCAACACACAGTGGGGATTTACTTATCCCCGACTCCAATGCATTCTACTACATCCATTCAGTTAAAGCAAAGGTATACGGTGTGATTTTCTTTAATGCAGACTTAAGGAAATGATTCCTAACAGGATATGGGAAAAAACGGTCATTAGGTCATACAGGTGTACACACTTGAAGGTGGGGATAAAAGATCCTTGACAGTGACCCCAGTATCAGCGTACGACATGTGACCATATAGCATCAAGTAAGCCAGACGACCGCATGGAACATTGTCTACGACATCAGCCACTATCCGTATCACTTACAAGTGCGGGCCTTATCACCTACGGACTTGCCTCCGCGGCGACGGTTTTGTAGGTGGTTCGTCACCCAGGCCACTATGGTGTTGGGATTTCTGTCATCCATCCATAGATGAGGCTGCCTTTACGAGGGGGGCGGCATCGTCAACCTTCACATCACCAACTGAGGACTATTGCATGGTATTGCAGTGACAAACCATCAGCACCCATTACTTCTCAAGTGTGGGCGGGGATTATTGCCGACTGCGTAACGAGACAGGTCGTCTTTTCACAACGCCTAACAGGCGAAGTGTATTTGCACTTTCCGCTAGTAACGCTGCCTCCCCTGCTGGAAGACGTGCCTCTGGTGGTACGAAAGGTAATGTAGCTACTACACGACGGCTCTCCAGCCCACTTCGCTCTTGGGAACAGGCGGCAAATATCTGCCCAATTTGTTCGTATGATTAAATACAACAAAGTGATCTAAATCCCATATTGTGTTCGTCTAAATGGTACGGCTATCAGGAAATAATTATGTGAAGACACTATTGAAACCGAAACACCAATTTCCCTCTGTCCCCGCACGGGACAATGTAAGACTTTGCAAAACAATCAGAGCGTTCTACCTTTTTCTTTTTTTTATCGTCACGTGTAATAGTAAGGTGATACGGTGCTCGCTGCGTGGTAGGGACACCAAATGCCAATAAAAGTAAATGCAAAAATACTCTTACTGAAGAAATCCACACACTCCTCTCTAAGAATTTGGGTGTTATGTGGGAGTCCTGCTAAAAGTTTGCCGGCCGGAGTGGCCGAGCGGTTCTAGGCGCTACAGTCTGGAACAGCGCGACCGCTACGGTCGCAGGTTCGAATCCTGCCTCGGGTATGGAGGTGTGTGATGCCCTTAGGTTAGTTAGGTTTAAGTAGTTCTAAGTTCTAGGGGACTGATGACCTCAGAAGTTAAGTCCCATAGTGCTCAGAGCCATTTGAACCAAAAGTTTACAGATGATTGACACCTTTCACGCCGTATCGAAAATACAGGTAACCCATGGCCTGCCCTCTCATTAGCGAAACAAGGTGCGTTCTTCCAAAATGAGGCATACTTTGGTGGACCGTTCAGCTGTTGGCAAAATGCATACGGCAATGGGTCAGTGCCCAGAGAGAGAGAGAGAGAGAGAGAGAGAGAGCGAGGGGGGGGGGGGAGTAGACGAGGAGCCTCAGGCAACTATCTGTTTCCTTACATCACTGGGCTTGAGTGAACAGATGGCACTAGCAGCAACCACAATATTCGTCTTTCGTCGAGACTACAAATCTTATTCGGAAACGAATCATTACTTTTAAAAAAATAAGAAGATGATGAATGAACGGACACTGGAGGGAAATATATTTGATGGAAGCACGCGACTGCAGAGGGTTATGGAGTATGCCTACCTGGGTCAGATTGTAAATATAGAAGGAGATTTATTTATTTGCTATTTTCTTTAGTCTGTTATCTACATAAAAGAACAGACCGAATGTTGAACATGAATCAGCCTGAATATAGCACATACTATTTTAATAATTTCATATATGTTAGTAACAAGTAAGCATTATACTGTTTGAGAGGGCAAAAAACCTAGATAGAATAACAAAGTAATAATAATAATAATAATAATAATAATAATAATAACTAAAAAAGTCTACATAATACCATTTGACCGTCTGACGCATACATATCTGTTCATCTAGAACCCAGAAGGCACACGCTACTGGTCTATTCTAAACTACACTACTATACAACACAACCTTACACAGAACTACACAACACTACACTACACATCTGTAGTTGGTATCAGAACCAAGCTGCATTTCTCATTTGTCTTGACGGCTAGCAGTAAGTTCTTACTGCTAGCGGCGTAATGTGCAACTCAGGATTTACAGGGACTGCGATGCTGTGCCACTTTCCAGAAGGTGGTTGTAGATGGATGCTCTGGCGTGGCGCGTCTCTTCTTGGTTGCCTCTCAGCCATGTAGGCTTGCAGTTCATAAGCTGATTTTTAGCTGTCAGCGAATTCAGCTTTTGCCACAGTTCTTCATTCCTTATTATATTATAGACTGCTGCATTTCCAAATGCTTTCTTGTCCTCGTCTGTAGTATCTTATGTAATGGCATATTCGCAGACTATGTGGTCCGGGATGCCGAGTGCTCCGCATCCACAAGTGTCTGTGGCGCACAGTCATATTTTTAGTAAGTAATTGGGATGGGCCATATCCCTACATGTCGTGTATAACTCGCCTGGTCGAAGGAAGTATGTCATTCTTGTTCTTTCTTTTAGTTTAGGAAACAACTGGTAAGTTCTCTTCCCTGTGCCAGATTTCTTGCCTTTCTCTGACAATGCATGCCTTTATTTCCTCATTCGATACGGTTCTTGTGCACAGCGTCTCCTTTACCTTATCACATTCGCGGTTCTGAGTCAATATTGTGCACACCTCTTTCTTACTGCTAGGTCTAGCGGTAGTAAGCCTAATATCACCAACAGCGCCCGAGTCGGTGTTGTTGTACATGTTTCCCTCCTGTCAGGTGCAGTAGTACAATCCTCCGTGCACGCCGTAGAGCCTGTGTAGTCTTTACCTTCCTGGCTCTATGAGCCCAATCGCTTACACACAAGAGCAATTAAGATTGCGTTGTTGTACATTCTTATTGCACTTAGTGCCAGATGAAAACGTCTTTGGCCAGCTGTTGCTATTTTATTTAAGATTTTAATGCCTCTCTGGCAGACGATTTCTACGTGTGGGTGAAAGTTTTCTCCTTCGTCGATATAAATTCCGAGGTACCTACATACTGTTCTTTTCACGGGTTGGTCATTTATTCTGATTGTGTGGTTTTCGTTCTTGGTAATGTTCTTTTTAGTAACATATAAAATGCCTTGTGCACCGCTAACGTTAATTTGTTTTCTGCGCACCAGTTACATAGTCTTTCAAGAGCTACCCCACTATTTTCCTCTAATTTTGCCATTGTCTTGGCAGATACTATAATTAGCAGATCGTCTGTAGTGTTTGTTATACTCTGAAGCTTGTTTAGTAATGGATCTATGTCAACACCCCAGAACTCTGGACCACAAACAGAACGCTTTGGGCAGCCTTTTGTGTTGTCTTTCACAATTTTCTTTACAGGACATTCTAATTGCACCAGCCTGTCTGTGCAATAATCTTGTAGACTGTTATACAGATACCTGGAACAGTCCATCTGTTTCACTCTTCTGAACAGGGCAGGGTACCACAAATATAGCAAACGCCCCAGCTATTAACCATTATGCCTGTAACATACTTGTCGTCTCAAGTGTTCACAATATTGACTGCGTGACTTATCACACCCTCGGTGAATTTCCCTTTCCTGAAACCGTACTGCAGGGGGCTCACTGACTGTGGCCCCTCAGAAGCTTTTCGTGTACTAGAGCATTACCAAACAAATCGGCCTGTAAGATTTCGGTCCTCTTGGGTCTTCGTCTCCCTCTTTTTTCAGTATAATGATATTCCAGATTTTCCAGATTCTGTGTATCCGACCCAGTAAAAGACAGTCGTTTATTAACACCGTTATATATGGCACAATTTGGTCCACTAGCTGATGCAACACTTCTGCAGTATATTGATTGGCGACTCCATGGAGTGTCCTGTGCACCACGACCAGATAATGGATATACTTGGAAGGAGAGACAGCATTGGTCGTATTTTTTTGTTTTATTAACCGCAAAATCGATTTTCGGTCACTTAGTGACCATCCTCAGTGCTGTAATATACAATTTAAATTGGTAGGCACTGGTGTCAACAAGCTTAGAGCGATCACATAAACTGCAGTATAGCATCAGGCCAGGGTGCTTTCTTCTTCTGTAACTTCATTATTGACAGTCTCTCTTCCTCCTGGCCAAATGGAATCGCAACACTGTTATTCACATGCTGCTCTAGCAAGTCACAGCGAACATGCTGGTAGCACTCGTGTCTTCCACCGTTGGATCGTCCAGCAACACAGTTCTGAGTGTACTGCAATGGCGTCTCCCAGTGTGTAGTCACAGTACCATCGCCCCGTCTCGGGGTAGGTAATACAGTGGGTGATCTAACCTTTTTTGTTGCAAGTTATCATTTGGTCCTTCAGGTACGCCTCCCAATTTTCTACTCTTGTTTACTGTACTACTTCTTTATACTGTTGTTTGACTCTTCGACAGAAACACAGGCTTCTTTGTCGTTCTATTTCCCCTAAGCATCTTTGGCAGTATCTCCTCGCCTGCCTTGCTTTGCTTCTTAAGGACTGTAGCGCGCAACTCCAAGGAATTTTAAACCCTTTCGACTTCCTAACAAATGCTGGGATCGCACTATTTTGCCGGCCGGGGTGGCCGAGCGGTTCTGGGCGCTACAGTCTGGAACCACGCGACCGCTACGGTTGCAGGTTCGAATCCTAACTCGGGCATGGATGTGTGTGAGGTTAGTTAGGTTTAAGTAGTTCTAAGTTCTAGGGGACTGATGACCTCAGAAGTTAAGTCCCATAGTACTCAGAGCCATTTGAACCGCACTATTTTGAAGGGAAACTTGAGCCGTGCTGCGGCTCGCGTGGGTGCTGTTTGTAGGTTTCCGCCGTTGGAGGCCAGACGGTATCGTTTAGTTGGCGTGGTTGCGGTGGTTTGTCTTCTTCTCGTGTTGACTGGCGCCACTCGGTTTCGCAAGCGTTTCCTGTCCGCTAGTGGCAGCAGCGGCGGTTATCGATATGTAGTAACTGTTGCCCTGTCTTTAGGGCGACGTCGTCGTTTTTCCGGATCGTGTGAGTGGGCCAGTTCGGTTGGGACTCAGGAGGAGCCAGGTCCGCGCAGTGCCAGAGCACGCCTGGGACCGCTGGCGGCACGCATGGACTGCCAGATGGAAGGGCTGTGGTTACAAGGGTGCACGACCTCGTCGTAAACCGGATCCAGCAAGCTTTAAGATGAGTGCATTTCAATTCAAGTAGAGGAACCTCCACAACTGTGATATCTCGCGATTCTCCAGTGACTTGGGTTCGTGTTGCTACTCGTAGTGTCGCCGAGGCGAAGAGCAGCGAGTGGAGTGCTTGGGGAAGGCGATTCTCATTAGCTTTCCTCGACTTCTTACTGCGTTCAACTTGTTACAATTTGTCATGTTCAACCAGCGGTAATTTTTCTTGCCTGGTGGCCACTAACGCCCCAGTTACCTGACCTGGGGGTTAAGTGTATGTAACGGCAGTGTACGTTTCGCCGCCTTGTCCCTGCTGTCCGGTAAGGCGTGTACTTTTTACAGCTTTCTTGATTGTAGGCTCGTGGGTGATTCTTCTACTCTGATGGTAGTGGTTCCTTTCTCGTTCCGGACGCTCTGAACACAGCATTCTGGGGCGTAGTGCAGACCGCCGATTCTGGCTTTTGCGTATTGTTCCATCGTTGTATTTGGTTTATCGGGCATCAGGTAGCTTCAGTAAGATTATCATTCGTTAGACTGCCACTAGTCTGAGTTACCATCTTGCGAAGTGTTTGTTGCCGGGCCTACTCAGAGGTCCATTCCTGGAGCACCGTCTGTGGCCCCTTGGTTCTTGTAAGACATGTGTGTTCTAAAAGGAGGTCTGATGGCCAGTATTTAGCGCAACGCTCCTTCAGCCCACGGCTTCTGCGGGTATAATCTACCTCAGTACCTTTAAGGAAATTATGTACTGGTCCTTGTGTTTATTATTGTATTATTTATTACAAACCCTTGTAATGCCTGCATTAAAAGTTATATAAGTCTAGTTAAAGTTCTGGTCGCCTCCTGGAATAAATCTAACGATGCAGTATTCAGTGGATGTTAACGGTTGTGTTAACAAAGTTTACCATCATCTTATTTCACCCGTTTGGTGATCAGTTGCTTGTTTTTTTTTAATTAACCTTTGATTTTGTATTTGCTGTTTTACAGCAGGTTTCTAAATTTTTTGTAGTATTGCCGTTCCTGGCGTGTGAGGCCTTCAGTCGTGATTGTGGTCATTTGCCTTAAAATTCTAATTTGGTATTTGTATTTTAGCGGTAAGCCTTAAAATCTTATTTACTGCCATTACTGGCGACTGATGCCGTCTGCTGTGTTTGTGGCGACTTGCCTTTATATTTCAATGCCTGTTATTTGTAAGTTGCAGCGAGTTTTAAACAATTCCTAATTTATTGCCATTCCTGGCGTGTAAGGCCTCCTGCCCAGATCACAGTGGCTTGCTTTTAAAACACTATCTGCCGTATCTGTATGTAATGGTGATTTGCTAAACAGTTGTTTATCTCTTCATTAATAACGTGTGGTATTTTTATTTATTGTTGAGTCTGGAATTACTGGTTTAAAATAAATTGGGTGTAACTGTAAAAGGCAACCAATAGTAACTAGTTACGGCCTCGTCCACAATCGTAACCGAATCCTGCCTTCCCTTGACTACCAGCTTTCAGAGAATATTTCGACGTATGAAATCAGGCTGGCAAGATTATGGAAGATACTCTTTAGTTTTGATGCCTACGGTGTCGGCTGAGCTGAAGGAAACAGTTTTTGACCTGTGTATACCGTCTGTAACCTGCCTCCGTTGCCGTGGTCGCCAACGCACGCTAGTGCAGTGGCACCCGCCTCAAACATAAAACGGTTCGACATCAGGTAAGGTATGAAATTTTCACTACCAGTATTTGGCCGACGAGTGGAGAAGAGGTGGTGGCGTCAAGTTCCTCATCACAAGTCTTTGCGTCGTGTCCTGTATTAAATTCGAAATCTCTCCGCAATGTCTCATGAAGTGAGGGCATGTGACACTGTTGATGGAGACGTTTCAGCTTGGCGGCCCCCTTGGTGCTATTCTTGAGGAGTAGGCTATATCCTGGCACCGGGTTCTACCCTTTGCCTCAACATAAACACAACACTACACTGTTCAAACCACTTATCACAGTCATGTATACGATAGTCACACACTTAACACTTCATATCAAGTCGGAGGAACACCTCCACTAGGACCTTCGCATGAGCGACGGTGCAGGGTTCCTGCATCCACTCTCGTACTCTCGTGTCCGTAGTATGAGACATTGCATACTGCCAATAAAAATTTATGGCTGTGGGACACGGATACTAAATGAGTACACTGTTAGAAAACTAACAGTGACCCAAAGAAGAATGGAAAGACCGTTACTGAACTACACAAAGAAAGATGAAAAGAAAGTATTTGATGTCAGACAGATTCAAATTGCCCACATGGCTCTGAGCACTATGGGATTTAACAGCGGAGGTCATCAGTCCCCTAGAACTCAGAACTACTTAAACCTAACTAACCTAAGGACAGCACACACATCCATGCCCGAGGCAGGATTCGAACCTGCGACCGTAGCGGTCACGCGGTTCCAGACTGAAGCGCCTAGAACCGCTCGGCCACTCCGGCCGGCTGTCAGACAGACAACAAACGTTATTGACATAATGGGAAGAGTGAATATCTTGAAAAGTCAGTAGGCCGGTCATGTCGCTCGACGAAAAGATGGAAGGTGGTCAAACCAAGTACTAGACTGTAGCCCAATTTACCAAAAAAGACGAAGGGGAAGACTACCGGACAGAAGGGACAGAGACTTAAGAAAGATAGCCGGGTTGAAGTGGCGACAGGTAGCTCTGGATCGGCAGAAATGGAAGAATCTGCTGAGATCCTAAGTTGCACTCTGACTCAGAGAGGCACACTGAATAGGCTGATGACTATGATGATGATGATGACTTACCGGAAAGACAGAAGTCCCACATCACTCTACCACAAGCAAACAAAGATCGTATCAGTAAATATTCCCTGAAAATTTAACACGAAGGAACAGCGCTCGGCAACAGCCCAGACGAGCAGATAGAACTGCTGTCTGCTGTATCTGAAAAGCTCGTCCTTCAAGTTCAGATGGATTCGAGATGCCCAACAACCGACAAGGAAGTAGAAAAAAAAAGATCTGTCGTCGAATGGGGAGTAACATACGGTGGTACCAGTTTGCAGAATATTAACTGACGTGAGAGATCTCGAGATGGTGATCGGACGCCGCGTCATTCCCTGTCAGTGGCGTCCGGTGTTTAGCGCGGTGCAGCTTTTAGCCCGCCCAGCCTGGCTGGATCTACAGGTTGTGCAGCTGAGAGAAGGCGTTGGCGCAGCCCGGCCGGTTTGAAGCGCCTAGCCGACCGTCGCTTTCTCATTCCGTCGCCTCTGCTGCGTTACGTTCTGCGCCCGTTTGCAAATCCCTTTATTTAGCATCATTCACTGGTATTTGGGCTTTCTACGCAGGGAAGACTTTTATCGGATTCCGTGAATGGTCCAGTTTGCACGCCTCACTGTAGTGCCATTTTGCATTTTTTTCTTACTTTCTTTCAGATGCAGAATGCACTTTGGCAGTTTTATGATCAGAAGACTGTAAATGACAGCATTATCATCGTAGAATAGTTTTGTTCTACATATATTCTTCTAATCATACTTATCCACTTGCAAAATCTACAAATAAAGAACACATTGATGGAATTACAGGCACAGCATTATGAATGTCCCACAGCCACAATGTAAGAATCAAGATACAAATAGTAGGAATCATGCAGTAAATGAATCACTGCAACACAGCTGCCTGGAGTGGAAACACAAGAAGCAAAGAGCACTTCGCAGTGGCTGAGCGAATTGAGCAGATAGGCCCTGGTGCAGGCACAGATCCACCACACACTGTCACTCCCACCTTTAACAAACCATTAATAATAACAAATAAATATATAAAATGATTTAATACAATAATTTTAATAGTTTGCTTACAAGAATCCTTAACACATCACTTCATCATAACGCAGGAGAATAATAATTTATACGACATGAAGTCGAAGTGTGCACTCACTATTGTTAGTGCTGTGCTCTACAGCTTAGGACCTCCCGCATTACATCCAGGTCTGCCGGCTTGCCTACGCAACAGAAGTCAATAACATAACAACAACAACAACAACAACAACACCAACAACAAGTTCGCCATCCCAGAACAAACGCTTCCTCCACACAGCGAAATTACGATGTAACTGGCAATGATCCGATCAATGCTAGAATACGCGTCTGCAGTATGGGTGAACGCAGTCGATACACACACACGTCAGCTGCCGGCCGCGGTGGTCTAGCGGTTCTAGGCGCTCAGTCCGGAACCGCGCGACTGCTACGGTCGCAGGTTCGAATCCTGCCTCGGGCATGGATGTGTGTGATGTCCTTAGGTTAGTTAGGTTTAATTAATTCTAAGTTCTAGGGGACTGATGACCACAGATATTTAGTCCCATAGTGCTCAGAGCCATTTGAACCATTTGAACCACACGTCAGCTCCAAGGGGAGCAAGGGAGGGCTCTGCGAATCGCACTTACCGCGAGACTACCCGACAAGGGCCTTGCCTAAGGAAACAGGGATCCCCCGTGATAAGGGATCGCATAAAGCACAGTGCCCGATGATTCTATGAAGCGTCGCGGCAGTCTGACAATCGGCTCATTTCAAGTCTGGGAAATCAGGAGCACTGACGGCGGACCACTAGGTGGTCAAACCTGCTTCGGCACTGAGATAGGCCGTATACAAATGCGTCAATGCTCCAGACACAAAGAGGAAAAACACAAGTTAGGGCAATCAAACACACTTAGAAGTAATACAGGAACAGTTACAAAAACTTAGTCTGTACAGAACCAGGCGTAAGGGCTGTCCTCCTAGGAAAAGAGAAGGTGAGGTACGCGCCACTCTGACAGGCGGTGTCCACACACTGCACTATTTCCTTACGCCAGACACATGTGCGAAAGTAGTGTGTAACAAGTAACCTCCTGTTCAGCCAATATTTAGGAGGACGCACACTCCACAACAGTCAGATGAACTGTGACTCCATCCAAGTGATCAGCAGTTATCTCCGCGATCTACGAGCAGGTATCTAGGAGGCTGCCTAGCAGTGGTTACCGAATAGCCTTCGAGCAGCCTCTAGTCTAAGAATATTTACACACTGTACCCAGTAAACCATCTACCCTGGATTGGACTTCGAATCCGGAACATATAATTTATCCAATTTGGTCTTAGCTTCTTACTAATCTTTAGAGAATGTCTATTTTATCCAGAGTCTCTCCATATGACTTTAATGTATTCATTATGCTTCGAATAAATAGGGTGATTTTTATTGATACCTCTAGTTGTAGTTACGTACCCACCTTATATTTACTTTACGTGCAATACGGCGCAATGTGACTGCCATCACAACTATTAGTATTTCATTCGGCACTATAATGGTGAACATAGGTCTCCATAATAGGCCTAAACGAGTATGTAAATGAGAGGTACGCTGTTTCCTTCAATCGTTTCCGTTTATCGTCCGAAAAGTCAGTTTCTTTCTCTTCTTTTCTGTTTTGACTTACTCATTTCCCTTTGGTTTGGCAGTTCTGCCCAACAGTCAGTGTGTTAGTGGATGTCTTTAGCTGACTGTAATGCCCTCTGCAGCTGGTCAGTCCGCAAGCGCTTCCCTCAAGCGAGCAACTGAGAAGTGTCCTGTGCCAAATATAGCTCGTAAAATTCTGTAATTTTTTGCCATTTTTGAACTGTTTTCATGTTAGAGTCTGTTATCTGAGTAGCTTAGAAGTCGATATAAGTAATAATATAAATGCTTTAGGAACACATTCTATGTGGGAGGTCATGACCACCATCACTTACCCAGTTCCCCCTTCTCTGTACCTTTTGCGCAGTGGGTTGCAATCATTAATTTATCCATGATAATGACGGTTGAGTTCCGTGGCTGTGGATTAGGATATTAGAAGACATACAGCAATCCGCCACTTCTAGTTCCCCAGCCTGGGCAAACCGTGACCCATACGGGCCATTGCGTGGGAAACGCACTGAACGGGCCCAAACCCGTAACCTTACACGACTCAGACTGCTTTACGTCTACATCTATGTAGCTACTCCGCAAGCCACCGTACGATGCGTGGCGGAGGGTACACTGCACCACTACTAGTCATTTCCTTTCCTGTTCCATTCGCAAATAGAGCGAGGGAAAAACGAATGTCTATTCCTCCATATGAGCCCTAATTTCTCGTATCTTCGTGGTCCTTACGCGCAATGTATGATGGTAGCAGTAGAATCGTTCGGCAGTCAGCTTTAGATACCGGTTCTCTAAATTTTCTCAACAGTGCTTCTCGGAGAAAAAAAAAATGTCGCCTACCCTCCGGGGATTCCCATTTGAGTTCCCGAAGCAACTCCGTAACACTTACGTATTGTTCAAACCTACCGTAACAAATCTCGCAGCTAGCCTCTGAATTGCCTCGATCTCTTCATTCAATCCGACCTGGTACGGATCCCAAACACTCGAGTAGTACTAAAGAATAAGTCGCACCTCCGTCCTATATGCCGTCTCCTTTAAAGGTGAACCACTCTTTCCTAAAATTCTCCAAATAAACCTAAGTCAACCATTCGCCTTCCCAACCACAGTTCTCATATGCTCGTTCCACCTCATATCGCTTTGCACCTTTAGGCCCAGATTATTTAAACGACTTAACCGTGTCAAGCAGGACACTAGTAATACTATAGCCGAACAATACAGGCTTGTTCTTCCTACTCATCCGCATTAACTCACATTTTTCCACATTTAGGTCTAGCTGCCATTCATCACACCAACTGGAAATTTTGTCTAAGTCGTCTTGAATCTTCCTACTGTCACACAGCTTCGATACCTTACCGTACGCCACGGCATCATCAGCAAAGTACCGCAGATTGCTGCCCACCCCGTCCGCCAAATCATGAGAGAGAGAGAGAGAGAGAGAGAGAGAGAGAGAGAGAGAGAGAGAACAACAGCGGTCCTATCACACTTCCCTGGGGCACTCCTGACGATATCCTTGTCTCCGATGAACACTAGCCGCCGAGGACAACATACTGGTTTCTACTAATTAAGAAGTCTTCCAGCCCCTTACACATCTGGGAACTTATTCCATGTGCTCTTAACTTCGTTAACAGCCTGCAATGGAGCACCGTGTCAAATGCTTTCCGGATATCTGGAAGTATGGAATCTACCTGTTACCCTTCATCCATAGTTTGCAGTATATCATGTACGAAAAGGGCAAGGTGAATTTCTTTCTAAAACTAAGTTGATTCGTGAACATAGGACTCACAGTCTCATGAAAGTTTATTAGACTCGAACTGAGAATATGTTCAAGGATTCTGCAGCAAACAGAAGTTCGGAATATTGGTCTGTAATTTTGTGGGTCTGTTTTTTACCTTTCTTATACACTGGAGCCACCTGCGCTTTATACAGTCGCTTGGCACTTTGTGCTGGGCGAGAGATTTGCGATAAATGCAAACTAGGTAAGGGGCCAATGCCGTAAAGCACTCTGTAAAACCGAACTGGGATTCCATCCGGACCTAGCGATTTATTTGCTTTCAAATCTTTTAGTTGTTTCTCTACCTCAGGGATGCTAATTACTACATCGTCCATACGGAAGTCTGTGCGATGGTCAAATGACGGTATGTTTGTACGATTCTCCTGTGTTAACGATTTCTTGGACGTGAAATTTAAACCTTCGGCTTTCATTTTGCTATCTACAAATGCCACACCAGGCAGGTCAACAAGGAACTCAATGGAAGCCTTAAACCCGCTTTGCTATTTTACGTTAAGACCAGAATTTCCTCGATTGTCTTCCAGATCTTCTGCTAAGGTGTGACGGTGGTAGTTGTATGCTTTGCGCATAGACCCTGTCACAGACGGACGGATCTCTACTAACCTTCGCTTGTCGTCATTTGTGCGTTCCCTTTTGAACCGAGAGTACAACAGTCTCTGCGTCCTCAGCATCCTCCGAATTTCGTTCCATCCTTTATCCACTTACTAGGCACATAACTCTCCAGACCAGGATTTACAATCCGCTTAAACTTTACCCATAATTCCTCTACATCCATCTTACTGGAACTAAGTGATGCCAATTCACTGTCTAAGTGAATGCTAATATCTGCTAATACGCTCTCTCTACGTGAAACACTCTCCTACCCTTCTTGACTGATTTATTAACTTTCCTAATCTTAATTGCTACAACATCATGATCGTTAATCCACATTTCTATACTGACGTTGCTGATAAGGTCCGGCCTATTTCCATTGTGTGTAGGCTGCCGAGCCAGCTGTTCAACACAATTTTCAGAAAACGTGTTCAAAAGTATTTCGAATGACTTTCTGTCTGTACTCCCCGCAATGAATCAGTAGACGTCTCAGTCTACACGCGGTAGGTTAAAGTCGCCTCCAACTAGGATTCGACGATCTGGGTATTTACGCGCTACTCGCCGTACATTTTCTTTGAATGACTCTAGAACTTTCACAGCAAATCGGATGGCCGGTAAAAACATCCAACAGTTAACTTGGCTTCACCTAGACCTTTTATACGCGACCAGATAACTTTAACGTTTCACTCAACTTCAACCTCGCTGGAGACAATACTTTTGTCAACAACATTGAACACTACCCCTCATATGCCTCTAATTGTCTTTCCGATATAGGTTCCACGACTCGCAAAATATCTCATAGCTTTCCACTTGGGGTTTCAAATGGCTCTGAGCACTATGGGACTCAACTGCTATGGTCATAAGTCCCCTAGAACGTAGAACTACTTAAACCTAACTAACCTAAGGACATCACACACATCCATGCCCGAGGCAGGATTCGAACCTGCGACCGTAGCGGTCGTGCGGTTCCAGACTGAAGCGCCTTTAACCGCGCGGCCACTCCGGCCGGCCGCTTGGGGTTTCAGCCAGTTCTCAGTCCCAAGAATAATTTGAGCGAAAATTCCAGGAGGGCAGTAAATTCGGGAACTTTATTACGAATACTTCAACAGTTTACGGATAAAATTGAGAGTCGAAGTGTGTCTTTATTCTGAACGCCGCTTGACTTCCCCTGCTGCCTATCGACTGAAGAGTGTTCATCGGAGCACCTCTAACTACTGCCTAGCCTAAAAAACTCTCCTGTGCACTCCACTAGTACTCTGCTACCCAAATAGCTGCTTCCTTTGTGTAGTGCACCCATGCTATCAAGAGGATTCCTACAAAGCCCCACACGACAACGCAGTTCTATAAACCTGAAGCCAAGACCGTCACAGAGCCGACTGAGCCTTTGGTTGAGACCCCCCACTCGACTCCAAACCAAAAGGACCTCGATCAACACGGGAACAATGCGGCAAATTGAGAGCTTTGCTTGCACCCTGCGCGCGAGGCTAGCAGTCTCCATCAGCTCAGACAGCCGCCCGTTCGAAATGAGGATCGCCACAGAAACCATGCGACAGGCGTTGTTGGTGCCGAAATGAGCCACATCTTGCAGATGACTGCATCCTGCACGCTCGGTAGTCGCAGGCAAGGCCGCCTCCACATCGTATGGGCCCCCCGGGAGACATACCGAGTGCACATTGGCTTTCTTTCCAGCCCTGAATGGTATCTGCCGAAGGACTCCACAACGCGCCTAACATTGGAGCTGCCAATAACCAGTAAGCCCCTCTCTCCCTTGTGCCTGCTCGGACCCTGCTGAAGGAACGGATACCTGTCTACTATCAGAGCGGATAAGCGAGGCCAGGCGGCCAGTCTCCGTATTGTCCCTCCTGCTCGAGCGACGCGAAAACGTTACCATCCGCCACTCACCTTGCTGTGAGGGCGGATCCATCGCGTCGGGTGCACTAGCAGGTGCCTGGAAAGCATAGTCTGTGGAGAAAACAAGCGACACCTGAGGTGTCCCATGCGACGCGCCAGATTCTCCGCCACCGCTGCACCCCGGATGCAGCAGCCTGAAAGTGACTAACCGTAGTATTCGCGGACTACATCCAGCTCCTCCTGCGTCCGCACACAGCATACACACATCCTAGCCATCCTAAAGCAGGCAGTATTCTAGATATGCAACTAGCTACCCTCCTGATTTGTGACCAATCGACGCTGATGCGTTAAAGAACTATGTAGTTGGCTGTTAAGTGAGTAACTTCTGCGCTACAGACTGAATGAATTTATACTTACAAAAACGCGGAATTAAACCTTTTAAATAAAACAAAACACACACGAAATTTACTAAATACTCTACGAAAGAACACAGACAAAGATACACTTAACTTGCCGCTCTGCAGTTGCACTCGTGTATCAGCCGAGAGCTGGAGCCTACATGGGTTATGGGAGAGAACGCAGACAACACGGCGCATCCAGCAGCAGTTGTCAGCTTTCCAACCCCAGAACCTCTATTACCACTCAAATAGCTCGTTAGTTGGTCTTTGCTGGCAGTATGCATCGTGTCCAGTTCTCCTTCCATGGAAACATCACTGCTAGTAACTGGAATCGAGCCTGATCTTTTATATAGCTGTTAGACACGTTGACCGTTCAAGTGTGGAGGCTGGTTAGCGAAATATTAGTTAGAAAAACATTTATTAGTTTTCCAGTTTCGTATGTAAATTTAAGCCACTTGATCAACAGCGGCTACATATCTTTCTAAGAACTGCATTGTCAAACCTTATAAATTTTTATACAATAATTTATTTCGTTAGCCGTTTCAGACCCTCTGGCTACAATTATGGACAGTAACTTTTACAGTGTCTTAGATGCAACAGAACAATTTTTTCAGAATGGAAACCTGAGGCACACATTTGTGAATTTTCAACCTTCTCATCATGCGAAAGTTCTGCCAAATGTTGGGAATCACAATGAAAGTATGAGTAAGTCAATGTAGCAGTGCGCAGCAGCTCGTGACCACCAGACTACAGGGATGTGGTTGATTCACTATAGTCGAATATTGCTATCGTTATTTCGCGTGGTAATTATTCAATGGTCGTTTTACTATTTATTACTATAGATAAAATTTATCATTAGTTATTGTAGTCCATAAAATGAAGCCAAATGTATGAATTATGTTTTGAAAACGGATACATATTTTTATATAAATCTTGCATCCAAAATGATTAAAAAATCACCTAAGAGCATTCCCATATAAATAATGCTTTTCCTTCCTCTAGAAAAAAAATTCAGGTCTGGAAGCGTTAATGTCGCTTAATACTATAATGTTCACGTTAGCGGTTTCGGCAACGTAGAGCTATCTTTAGATGTGAATAATCCACGAACACCTTCGTCATGGAATGGTATGAGATATGTAAAGAATTATGCATTACGTAATCACGTAGTAGAAGAAACTGGTAATGTTAGCATTATAGCTATCGGGCTAACCAACCGTAATAAGTTGTTATGTAAGCGGCTACTTGTACACTACTCGCCATTAAAATTGCTACACCACGAAGATGACGTGCTACAGACGCGAAATTTAATCGACAGGAAGAAGATGCTGTGATATGCAAATTATTAGCTTTTCGGAGCATTCACACAAGGTTGGCGCCGGTGGCGACACATACAACGTGCTCACATGAGGAAAGTTTCCAACCGATTTCTCATACACAAACAGCAGTTGACCGGCGTTGCCTGGTGAAACGTTGTTGTGATGCCTCGTGTGAAGAGGAGAAATGGGTACCATCACGTTTCCGACTTTGATAAAGGTCGGATTGTAGCCTATAGCGATTGCGGTTTATCGTGTCGCGACATTGCTGCTCGCGTTGGTCGAGATCCAATGACTGTTACCAGAATATGGAATCGGTGGGTTCAGGAGGGTAATGCGAAACGTTGTCCTGGATCCCAACGGCCTCGTATCACCAGCAGACGAGATGACAGGCATCTTATCCGCATGGCTGTAACGGATCGTGCAGCCACGTCTCGATCCCTAAGTCAACAGATTGGGACGTTTGCAAGACAACAACCATCTGCAACAACAGTTCGACGACGTTTGCAGCAGCATGGACTATGAGCTCGGAGACCATGGCTGCGGTTACCCTTGACGCTGCATCACAGACAGGAGCGCCTCCGATGGTGTACTCGACGACGAACCTGGGTGCACGAATGGCAAAACGTCATCTTTTCGGCTGAATCCAGTTTCTGTTTACAGCATCATGACCGTCGCATCCGTGTTTGGCGACATCGGGGTGAACGCACATTGGAAGCGTGTATTCGTCATCGCCATACTGGCTTATCACCCGGCGTGATGGTATGGGGTGCCATTGGTTACACGTCTCTGTCACCTCTTGTTCGAATTGAAGGCACTTTGAACAGTGGACGTTACATTTCAGATGTGTTACGACCCGTGGCTCTACCCTACATTCGATCCCTACGAAACCCTACATTTCAGCAGGATAATGCAAGACCGCATGTTATGTCCTGTACGGGCCTTTCTGGATACAGAAAATGTTCGACTGCTGCCCTGGCCAGCACATTCTCCAGATCTCTCACCAATTGAAAACGTCTGGTCAATAGTAGCCGAGCAACTGGCTCGTCACAATACGCCAGTCACTACTCTTGATGAACTGTGGTATCGTGTTGAAGCTGCATGGGCAGTTGTACTTGTACACGCCATCCAAGCTCTGTTTGACTCAATGCCCAGGCGTATCAAGGCCGTTATTACGGCCAGAGGTGGTTGTTCTGGGTACTGATTTCTCAGGATCTATGCACCCAAATGGCGTGAAAATGTAATCACATGTCAGTTCTAGTATAATATATTTGTCCATGAATACCCGTTTCTCATCTGCATTTCTTCTTGGTGTAGCAATTTTAATGGCCAGTAGTGTATTATTATTTTACCTGTTCCCGTAATGAAATGTATATCTGATACACAGCTCCAACTAACTGTAATTAAAATATTTCTCTTTCTATAACTAAAGTTCCATTGAGGGTAAGTTCGTTAAATCTAGACAGAACTTACAACGTGCTAGACAGAAAACTGAAACATGAATGGCATTCCATACGAAATCACGACGACACTATTCACTATTTTTTTACAGGAAGCTAGTCAATAACGTTAAGTTGTTCTTAACTACACATTCTAGACAGTGTGAGGAGAGATGAGTAATTAAATCAACGGAGAAACGTATGTGTGACCACGCTAACATCTGAGAAAATTTCAACACGCAAAAAGCATTACTCGAATGTTTTGAAGATTTCGGAAAGATTTTACATATATAGACATAGAAGAGGCACTTCTAGGGGAGCGGAGAAAGTCACTGCTACATCTAGCTTATACACTGATGAGTCGTCAAAGGAAGAGCATATGGCGAAGTACAAATATACCTCGTTCACGTCAAAGGGTGCCACACGAACCTGCGTGAGTTCAACCGCGCGAGAATGATTGATATTCAGGGAATGCCTTTGTAGTACTATGGCATTTCTACTTGTAGCGGGCTTGTACTAAGATACCTAAATCTTTTTAAAACCAGTGGACAGAAGATGGTCGTAAGCACTAAACGGTTGGTACTGGGTCACAGTATGTGCTTAGTGCTCAGAATGACTGCTCTCTTCTCCATATAGTCGTAACCGATCGCACACCTTAGTCGACAATGTTCACGCAGCCTTCGGCACTGCCTAAGGCGAGAACTTGCTTGCGACGACTATTCGATGCCATTTGCTGCGAGTTGGGGTCGTGACATGCATACCATTGCATCGGCTTCCATTGTCCAGAAACCGCAGACGCCTCAGACTGCAAGAGGCACTTGAATACCTTTGCTGACTTGCTGAAGGACAAAACGTAGTGTTTTAGGGCAAGCTCTCCTTCAAAAGTCTCCTAGAGTGACGCACGCATATTCGACCGGGGTTAGTTTAACGTCGTGCGCGCCCGTAGCAGTGATGAACTTCGAGTCCATATTCAGAAAGACTCGAATGCACTCGTTTTTTCAGGTGTTATTTTACTTCATACGGCAGGTGAAGATGACGTCAAATAACACATTATTTGCATAGTTATAGTGGTGAAATATGCTATGTACCTTGATTTTTACTCAAAGCGCTGTACTCACGAGCTCCATTCGTATAGCAAGTAAATACAACTGTTTATATGTCTCTACGTCATAAAAATGAAATAAAATTTTTGGATCAGTACGTATTTTGCGACATGTATATACTGAAACTGTGCAAATGAGCAGGGCATTATTCTGGTTTCCACTAAGCGTGAAGAGTAAGATCACAGCAGTTGCACTTTTTTGCCATCGCTCGAACTACCGTCAAGCAGACCTGCCGCTGCACGTGCCCTAGTACAGACTAGTCTCGGGATTTATAATAAATTATTACATCTCACATTAAAAAGTAAAATGCGTCCCATTACTGTTTTATAAAGGGTATACCTCTGAACAGAACAACATTTCGAGACGTAGAAATACGTTACACAATAAAAGGACGCGACTCCGATGGAGAAAGCCTGATCCAATTGTGCTTAGCGATGGCAACAGTCTAAAACTCCCGACGTACAGCAAATGAGAATGTCGGATATTAATAAATTAAACATTAAAGACTGTATGAACCTATAACAAAAATGCTTAGTAACATTGTGGAAAAATATGATGGGTCTCATAATGACAGATCTTGAAATTAATAAAAGGAAAGTAAAACAGAATTGCAAAAACAGAACCAAGTGTTCACATTTCACAGATTTCAATAAAGATAAACCACTGACGATGGCAGTGCCGAGACATGTTTGGGTCATATTAAAAACGATGTTATGATAAGAGGTAGACCTTACAATCAATAATTTCATCTGCGGGAACGGCCAATGAAGAGCAGAAAATTAAAATGACGAGTAGCATTGCGTGAGCTACATTATCATCAACCTATTTCAACAGAATCAGATATCGCCATATCCAAGTTTTCCCACTTTTTCGCTTGGCGGTCTACACATTTGATACAAGGGTACATCAATAACGACTTTTAGGCAAGATCTGTTAAAAATGTAAAACACAATAATCTCTGTAGATAATTTTGTGGAACCAGTACATAATAATGAGCAGCAGAATCAGAGTGGAACGGAACATGCGAATAAAAATCTTGTGTCCATTTACAATACGTGGTTCAATAAAACAGAATTACTCGAATAATTTCTTTAAATTTTCGAAATACACAATATTTTACGTCAGAGATCCGCGCTTCCAGTGCTTTTAAAAATGCTACATAATCACGGGCACAAAATCCTAAACAGTGTTGTTACCTTCAGTTCAAAACTGATAACGGTTGACTTTACATGCGCAAACAGACAGTGAAACTACAGGGACCCTGCCAACATATGCTATATGGATATATCGCTTTATCAGTCGCTACTGAAGTGACCACGATCAGGTAGCTCGTATCGTTCAACGGCATAGCGAACAACCGCCAATTTCGACGATTTGAAGAGTTCTTAGACGAAATGCGATCCCGATTCCGACGTAAATAGAAAAAAAAGTTTCAGATTTAGTGTTACCACTGTTCTTCACGCAACTCCCTACCAAACTCGTAGTAAAGGACAGGAACACGTATGTAAGTGGTAAGGAAATTGCAAGCCTTTTTCGGTGAAAGACGAGAACAACTACTTACCAAGTTGGCGTGCACGTTCGCCTGAATGAAATCCATCGAACATGATTAGCTGGTAACTAGCTTGACACGATTTGCCAGTAGCCAATGTTGTTGATCTGTGGACTCACATTCAAATCGCGTTCGAAGGAAAGTATGCAGGCTTTCCTTGATGGTAGTGTTTGGGGACTTCACACAGTGTTAATTCTCAAAGTAAGAGATCATGTAACAGTTCTTTAATCCTAATCGTTTGCGTATTGTCAAAAACGTAATCCGCGATATAAAGTTAACTTCAGTGACACGTGTCTTACTGTCACAGTTTTCGCAAACAGCAATCAACCTCTGCGTGATATAATAGTATGGTAAAACTGGATCATTAACGCCTACAGGCCGAGGATGACACGGCGGTTGGTAGGTACCGTCGGGCCTTCCGAGGGCTGTTCGGACAGAGAAGACAAAAAATACTGGACAAAATCTGCTCCTAGGCAATTTTTGGCGTACTATTGTTTAATAACTGTCGAGGAAGAAATACTTAAAATGCACATTTGGAGAACAGCACTGCACATTAGTCAATCATGCATGTACTGTGGGGAAATCCGAAAAAATTAGTGTCGAAGCGTTTCGGCTGCGGTGCTATAGAAGGATGTTGCAAATCCAGTGGTCTGATAAGGTATGAGGAGGTTCTCTGCAGAGTCGGCAAAAAAAGGAACATATGGAAGACACTGACGAGAAAAAAGAACAGGATGACAGAACATGTGTAAGGAATAACTCCAATGGTACTGCAGGGAGCTGTTGACGTTAAAAACTGTTGTGGAAGACAGAGATTGGAATAGATTTACCAAATAATTGAGAGCGTAGAGTGCAAGCGGCTACTCTAAGATGGAGGGGTTGGCACAAGACAGGAATTCGTGGCAGACTGCATCTACCCAGTCACAAGACTGTGGATATTACTGGCAGGTAAGACTTCCTGGGATTCAAGTGCCTAAAGTGATACTTTTTTTGTATTCAGACCCATTGCTCGTTTTTCCACTGCGGACCTTCAGTGTTGTGTTTTGAATGAAGCCATTTCATCTAGGTGACTGACGAGAGTGTACTGTCGAGTAGTAGTTGTCGATGCCGAAGAGAGAGTAGCCACAGGACGAAATCCTATGTTGACACACAGAGTTGCTGAATTTCACGTCTCGAACCCATTGGTGGATCATATGATCCCCCTCAATGAGATACTATGAGGGTGTTTGTATTGGCGCGCAGTCTAAGTCAGTCCGTACCTTTACGAGACATTAAGTCCATAGAGAATGCTTTTGACAATGTCGACTGAAATACTCTCTCGAATTCTGAAAGTAGCAGGGGTAAAATACAGCGAGCGAAGGGCTATTTACACTTTGTACAGAAACCAGATGGCAGTTAATTGTCGAGTGGCAAGCAGTGGTTGAGAAGGGAGCGAGACAGGGTCGTAGCCTATCACCCGTTATTCAATCTATATATTGAGCATGCAGTAAAGGAAACAAAAGAAAAATTTGGACTAGAAATTAAAATCCCTGGAGAAGAAATAAAAACTTTGAGGTTTGCCGAAGACATTGTAATTCTGTCAGAGACAGCAAAGGACCTGGAAGAGCAACTGAACGGAATTGACAGTGTCTTGAAAGGAGGATACAAGATGAACAGCAACAAAAGCAAAACGAGTACAATGGAATGTAGTCGAATTAAATCAGGTGATGCTGAGGGTATCAGATTAGGAAATGAGACACTTAAAGTAGTAGATGTGTTTTGATATTTAAGGAGCAAAATAACTGACGATCGAAGTAGAGAAGATATAAAATGGAGACTGGCAATGGCAAGAAAAGCGCTTCTGAAGAAGAGAACTTTGTTAACACCGAGTATAGATTTAAGTTTCAGGAGTCTTTTCTGGAAGTATTTGTATGGAGTGTGGCCATGTATGGAAGTGAAACAAGGACAATAAACAGTTTGGACAAGAAGCGAATAGAAGCTATCGAAATGTGGTGGTACAGAAGAATGCTGAAGTTAGATGGGTAGATCACTAATGAGGAACTACTGAATGGAATTGGGGAGAAGAGGAATTTGTGGCACAATTTGGCTAGAAGAACACGTTCTGAAGCATCAAGCGATCACCAATTTAGTATTGGAGGGCAGCGTGGAGGATAAAAATCGTAGAGGGAGACTAAGAGACGAATACGCTAAGCAGATTCAGAAGAATGTAGGTTACAGTAGTTATTCGAAGATGAAGAGGCTTGCACATGACAGAGTAGCATGGAGAGCTGCATCAAACCGGTCTCTGGGCTGAAGACCACAACAACAAGTCCTCCACCCGTTGCCAAATACAAATGTTGAAATTTGTTCCATAATCAGGTTACGAAACAGCTGTTTTAAGGTTCCAGCTCCTCTGTATTAGCGGGAGCTGTTGATCTCGGTTGCAGAGGCGCGTCTTCTGTTAAGTGAATGTAATCTGCAAGGCAGAGCTGCCACTGTAGGACACATCGGAACTTCCCAGTGCTATGCTGGGAAGAAATTCCTGCAGTCGCCAGACAGATATTCTCCGGCTTTCCTCTTAGATAGAGGACTTCCCTACGGCCGATGCAACTTCAGTTACTGTCTGATTGGATACAAATCACCTTGCTGCTGCCAGTGACGTCGAATATGGCTTAGCTATACAAGAAAAAATGAACTGGGCAGTGTATGTTGTATAACTCCCGTCAAAGCCACTACGAAAATTATGCAAGAAAAGTTCCCCTCTTATTAGAACTTATTTTATCAAACTGCATTCTCGAGTACTGCTCATCACTCTGGGACGCTTACCAGGTAGCATTGGCGAGAGAGAGAGAGAGAGAGAGAGAGAGAGAGAGAAAGAGAGAGAGAGAGAGAGAGAGTGGGAGAGAGAGGGAAAAGATCCAGCTCTTTCGTCATAGCTCATAGATCCGTTTAGTCTGAGGAAGAGCGTTACATAAATGCTCAACGAACTCCAGTGCTAGACTACAAGAGAGGCTTTGTGCATCACACAGAGGCCTTCTATCGAAATTTCGAGAGAGTACTTTCCGGGAAGAGTCGCACAACATATTACTTTCTCCCGCATACAACTCGCGAAATGACAACAGCGAGAAAATTTGAGGAATTACAGCTAATATAGAGGTTTACTCACAACCATTTTTCCCACGCGCCATTCGCGAATGGAACACGGAAAAGAGGGGGGAGGGAATCACATAATAACCGTCAGGTGGCTTGCGGAGTATTGTTGTAGATCTACATGTACATGGATACTCTGCAAATCACATTTAAGTGCCTGGCAGAGGGTTCATCGAACCACCTTCACAATTCTCTATTATTCCAATCTCGTATAGTGCGCGGAAAGAATGAACACCTATATCTTTCCGTACGAGCTCTGATTTCCCTTATTTTATCGTGGTGATCGTTCCACCCTATGCAGGTCAGTGTCAACAAAATATTTTCGCATTCGGAGGAGAAAGTTGGTGATTGGAATTTCGTGAGAAGATTCCGTCGCAACGAGAAATGCCTTTCTTTTAATGATTTCCAGCCCAAATCCCGTATCATTTCTGTGGCACTCTCTCCCCTATTTCGCGATAATACAAAACGTGCTGCCTTTCTTTGAACATTTTAGATGTACTCCATCAGTCCTACCTGGTCAGGATCCCACACCACGCAGCAGTATTCCAGAAGAGGACGGACAAGCGTAGTGTAGGCAGTCTCCTTAGTAGGTATATTACATTTTCTAGTGTCCTGCCAATAAAACGCAGCCTTTGGTTAGCCTTCCCCACAACATTTTCTGTGTGTTCTTTCCAATTTAAGTTGTTCGTAATTGTAATACCTAGGTATTTAGTTGAATTGACGGCTTTTAGATTAGACTGATTTATCGTGTAACCGAAGTTTAACGAGTTCCTTTTAGTACTCATGTGGATGACCTCACACTTTTAGTTATTTAGGGTCAACTGCCACTTTTCGCACCATTCAGATATTTTTTTAAATCTAAGATGTAGATGCGGATGTTGATATCAGGAAGCGTACGATCTCAATGACGTGGCCAGACAGCAGAAAACGTTTACCGTTAATTTTCGGGAGAGCTGGAGAAGCGAGGACCTACATCCACTGCCGTCTCTAACGCATCTAGTGCTGTTAAAGTTCACTCTGAAGTGTCTTATTTGATTCCTTGTATTGGGGGTTTTCATCGTAAATATCCGGCCAGCAAGGAGGACGGTCTGGGAGACAGAAAGAGCTAACGATATACACTGAGGTGACCAAAGTCATGGGATAGCGATAAGCACTTATACCGATGGCAGTAGTATAGCGTACAACAGATATCACTGCATCGACGAAGCTGTCGTTTGCACTCAGGTGATTCACGTAAAAAAGTTTCGACGTGATTAAGGCCGCACGACGTGAATTAACGGACTTTGAACACGGAATGCTAGTTGGAGCAAGACACATCGGACATTCCATTTCAGAAATCATTAGGGAATTCAATATTGAGAGATCCACAGCGTCCAGAGTATGCTGAGAATACCACATTTCAGGCACCGACAACGCGGTGGCCAACGGCCTTCGCTTAATGATCGAGAGCAGCGGCGTTTGCGTAAAGTTGCCAGTGCTAACAGAAAAGCAACACTGCGTGAAATAACCGCAGAAATCAAAGTCCGACATACGAGGAACGTGTCCGTCAGGAAGGGGCGGAGAAATTTGGTATTAAAGGGCTACACAGTAGACGATCGACGCGGGTACCATTGCTAACAGAATGATGTCGCCTGGAGCGCCTCATCTGGGACCATATCGGTTGGATCCTAGACGACTGGGAAACCGTGACCTGGTCAGATGAGTCCCGATATCCGCTGGTAAGAGCCGAGGGTAGGGTTCGAGTTTGACGCAGACTCCATGAAGCCATCGACTCAAGTTGTCAACGAGGCACTGTACAAGCTGTTGGTAGCTCCATAAGTGTGTGGGCTGTCTTTACATGGTCCTCTAGTTCAACTGAACAGATCACTGACTGGAAATGGTTATTTTCGGGTACCTGGAGACCACTTTCAGCCATTAATGTTCCCAAATAACGATGAAATTTTTACGGATAACAGTGCGCCATGTCACCAGGCCACAGTTGTTCGCGATTGGTTTGAAGAACATTCTGGACGATTACAGAGAATGATTTGGCCACCCAGATCGTCCGACATGGCACGTAATCGAGAGACGAATTCGTGCACAACATTCTGCATCAGCAACACTGTGCGCGGCTACAGAGACAACATGGCTCAGTACTTCTGCAACGACTTGTGAGTTTTGCTATGCCGACTTGCTGCACTACGCAAGAGGAAGTTCAAAACGACAATGCTTTCGTCACCTCAATATAAAGTACCTGGCGAACGAACGGAGCGCGCCCATGTACATGGGGAGATCAAAAAGTTTTCGTTTGAGTGCGTTGCTTCAGCGTATATGCAACCCAGCGCAACACCGATGCGAGTATATAAGCACAGACATGAAGGCAAGGGGCCTTATAGTAGTTCGAAACATGTGCAGAGAGTCTGAAATGTTTAGGATATGATGTTGTTGTTGTTGTGGTTTTCAGTCCGAAGAATGGTTGATGCAGCTCTACACGCTACTCTATCCTGCGCGAGCCTCTTCATCCACGATTAACTACTATAACCTCCATCTTTCTGAATCTGCTTACTGTGATTAAGATAGATGACACTGTATACCTATCCGCGATCTTGTGAAGTGCGCGCTACTGAATGTGCCTGCACACAGTTCAGGCCCACCCGTGCTCCATTTAGATGACCACCCGTAACAGAAACACAGAACAACTCTGCATCGCACTGCACAAGCACGCAGTGCTGTCACTCACAAATCATAAACTACACTGAAGAAAGCAGACGGATTCTATTTTTGTATTTCGGTATATAACACGAGCACCCATTAAAACAACGTTCACCACCGACCTGCCGACTAGGCATGCGCTCAAAAAGAGCCGCACTCGGACTGAATCAGGGGCAATTTACGCGTACATACTGCTTAGACAGACATACCCTGTCCTGTGCCACCAACCTTGGTTTGACATCTAAGAAATGTCCCGCCTGCACTGCGAATGGTATTCTGTAATAAACATAAAAAGCTTAACAAAATTATAATCGAGGGCTGTCGTAGGCAGTCAAAAAATTTACTTGTTTACATTCCAAATATAGCAACTGCTTTTGTATTACGAGGGATAATGTAACGAGAATCGACTACACAGAAAGCTACTGGTTCCTTTAGGTACTATCACGTGCCTGTTCCCTTGCGACGCCTGCCTATGACAACTGTGCGTCCAGAAACTCTGCGCTATGTCTTTCTTTCTTTCTTTCGTTACTGCCTTTATCCCGCATTGTGCGCAGGGTCGGCACGGTTAAGTACGGATTTGGCAGGGTTAAGTTAAGGGGTGGCCGGATACCCTTCCTGCCGCCTCCCCATACCCCCTGGGACGGAATTAGTGTACCCCAGCTGTCTGTGTCTAGTGTAAATCGTGAAATAGTGTGAATGTGTTTCAAATGTCTGCGAGTCGTGTAACTGAGGCGGGACGTGGGGACCAGCCCGGTATTCACGTAGCAGGATGTGGAAAACCGCCTAAAAACCACGTCGTCGTTAATCCGGCCGTGCCGGGCGGATTCGATCCGGGGACGGCGCGCCTACCCGAGTCCAGGAAGCAGTGCGTTAACGCTCTCGGCTATCCTGGCGGGTAGAAACTCTGCGCTATGTACCTCTGATTAAAAGTGGGAAAATATATTTTTGGTGTGCTGGAGGAAGATGCGCAGTTGCGTTGCTTAAACTCGGTGAGCACGGTGATAGCGTAAAGTGAGACAGAGGCATCGCGCACGCCACTGGGCCAGACGGACTGCCTGCCTGCAGCAGCGCCGGCATTCCAGGGAGAGGCAGACAGGTGCGGACCGGATGCGAGCAAAACGTCCTCTCGTAGCTGCAGCCTTCAGACGCAGTACCAGGCGGCGCATCTCCCGTCCGCTGCTGCACCCGCTCGGCTGCAGGCACTGATGACCCGAACTCACAATTCTGTCCTTGGGAATCAAAAGGAATCGAAAGCACATCCCGAAACCGAGAACTTTTAAAATTACAATGTAGCTTTTATGGGCACTATACGCTTTAGACACACAGCTGCATGTACTCTTAAAGTTTTCGGCTCACGGATATCTTAGTTTGTCAGCGTTCGTAATGGCTAACTTCACCTCACTGGCTGCGCCTCTAATGTAAATTGAATATCAAACAATTTCATTATTTTCCATAAGAACTCGCCTTCAGAATACAGTGTGTCCCTGAAGTCTTTTCCTGATCACAGTACAACGCACAGACAAATATTTTTTATCTTGACTGCATGTGACATATTCAAGTTTTTGTGCACATATATACTTACTGTTACTTTGTTTGTTATAGGGCCCAGTGACGTAACAACAGCGTAATCGGTACACCATTTGCAACCAACATGTACTCAAACCAGGAGAAAGCCAAATGATCCTCTGATATCACGAGGCACAGTCACCAAAAACAGTCCAGAGAAACTTCCAGGTGGCATTCCATAGACAGCCACCAGATGTTTATCAAGCTGTGGTATGCGAATTTTAAGGAAACAGGGGGCGTCTGTGATCTCCCCAGAACAGGTAGGCCTGGATCTAATGCGCAGACAATTCAGACAGTGAGAGTGGCGTTCGTGAGAGGTCCTAGGAAGTCAGTCCGCAGAACCTCAGGTGAGTAACAGCTTCTGAAGACATCGCTGGACCGCATCCTGCATAAAGAACTTCTTTCCCGTGCCTACAAAGTCCAGATCGTACAGACCCTCCGACCAACGGATTACAGTGCTCATTATAACTTTACTTTTGCCATGGTGGCTGAGAATGGGGGAGATAATAACTGTCTGAAGCGTGTACTTTTCTCAGACGAGGCCCCATTTCATTGGATCGGTATTGTTAACCAACACAGCGCTAGGATCAGGGGGTCCGAGGACCCCCACGCTGTGTTGGAGACAGCTCTGAGCTGAACGTGTAGTGCTACCTTGCGCACAATAAAGTGATAGGACTTCTTTTTCTTTAGAGAAACAACAATCACAGCCAATACCTGTCTAGGTATTGCCACAGATTCAGGACATTCCGGACTTCATCTTCCAACGAGATGGTGCGCCACCTTACTGGGAGGGTTACAAGTTCGTGTCTATTTGGAGACAACATTTCCACAGACATGGATCGGGCGTAGTGGTCGCATCAGTTGGCCTCCGTGAACATCGGGCATAACACCACAGGATTATATCAACGACTAGGTTTACCAAACACCACTGAAGGACATCGCTGCATTACGGTGCGGAGTTGCTGACGTCGTAACATCCATTCCCCACGAAATGTTTACCAACACATGGGGGATTTGGAATATCGCCTGGATATTCTTCTGGCAACAAAAGGAGCACACGTAGAAATTTACTAATTTTGTGTATGTATACAAAAACTTGAATATGTTACCTGCACTACAAGACAAAAGACATGTGTCTATGGGTCATATTTTGTGTCTTATGCATTTTTGTAATCACTGAAAGACTTCTGGGACATCCTGTATTTTGCCTTCTTGTATCTTCACGACTATGTTGGATATTTGATGGAACAACTACATGGGATGTTTTAATCTGCCAGGAAGTTTCATATCAGCACACACTCCGCTGCAGAGTGAAAATCTCATTCTGGATACATGGGATAATGTTAATGCCACCTTAAAGTATGTGCGGTCTAATATTTCTTTAGATACATCGTTTAACGCAACTTTTCTCTGTAACATATAAAGAAGGGAAGGACGTTTTTATGTAATGCACAAAGAAGAAAAGACGGTGACTGACTGTAGTTAGGGGCTGTTGTATCAAACAGATATGAATAAGTATCGGGTAACCAAGAACTTTACGAAAACAACCAGCAGGTGTTCTGGTTCCAGTTTCGACGCGAGCCGATCGGCTACGTGAGAAGCGAGGCAAGTTTTGTGATGTGGTATTCCACTGCTCGATGTCAGTCCTCAAGAACGCATTGAAGGTCATCTTCTAGTTTAAGACACAAAGGAATTAAAGACATTGGCTGTGAGCAGGTACTGATTGAAATCATTGGGGAAGTTGAAAATTAGTGCCGAGCCTGGAATCAAACCCGTGTTTCCTACTTATTAGGCACATGCTCTGACCACTAAGCCATTCAGACACAGTGGTCATTGTTTATATTCATTACTCGCGGCATTTCGCGAATTTCATTAAACTCTTATGGAGACCAGGGTTCGATTCCCGGTTCGGCACAAATTTTGAACTTTCCTATTGATTTCAATCAATGACACGCTGTTAGACCGACAATCAATTTGAGTAGACTCCGACTAAGTTCGGCGAAGCTCGTCGAAATGGGTAGACCACAGAGATTGGCCAACCCTCCTAACGGAGACACAGCGTTAAGTGAACGCCCAGAGCGGAGTCAGAGGAGCGAAGCGCGGGCAGCGCCCTGGAAGGGAGGCGGCTGTGCGGAGAGTACTTGGCGGCAGCGGCGTAGGGCGGCCCTCGCGGTCGACACTCGAGATCGATTCAGAGACCGCGCACAACAAGCGCCACGCGCTTCCACTCCTCAACAGCTACGGCTGGAGGAGCTCGCATGGGATGGAACAAGTCTTTTTGAAAAGTCTACAAATGGCTCTGAGCACTATGGGACTTAACTGCGGAGGTCATCAGTCCGCTAGAACTTAGAACTACTTAAACCTAACTAACCTAAGGACATCACACACACCCATGCCCGAGACAGGATTCGAACCTGCGACCGTAGCAGTCGCGCGATTCCGGACTGAAGCGCCTAGAACCGCTCGGCCACAGAGGTCGGCTTGAAAGCATCTACTCGGTGGTGTAATTTAGGGCCATCCCAGGTATCACACGCTTCATCCTTTCACCAGAGTGGACGCTCGTTTGCGAGCAATCGGCCACAAAGAATTTCGCCTGATGCTCTAGAGCAGGGGTGCACACACGGCGGTCCGACCCTCACCTTTCGTTCTTATAATTCTTGTTCTCGTCTTTCATTCTATACCCGCAAGGAGATATTGGTTCTGTAAAAATTAATATTTATTATCGTCATTTAATTTAGGTTAAGTAGTGTGTAAGCTTAGAGACTGACGACCAAAGCAGTTAATTCCCATAAGATTTCATATACATTTGAACATTTTTTTGTGTCGTATCATAAAATTATTATCCATTGAATATGTCAACTTACAAGCCCAGTTATCGCCATTTGCGGGAAGTTTTAATTTTTCTGCTCTAACCTGAAGAAATCTGCGGGTGAAGCTCGAAGAATGCTGGGTAAGACCTTTGGTGAGGTTTCAGTGCTTCAATAACGGTGATTTTGACGCGTACGACCGGTATAGCGTTGGAGGTGAGAAGGTTTTCGAAGCTAGTGAACATGCGGAAATAATCACAGGAGAACGCTATTGAAAGCAATTGATGTGTCTGAGCCGGGCACAACATAGCGGTAGACATGAAAATGTGATTTTGCAGTATGATAATGCTAGACCCATTGTAGCAAAATCCGTCAAAACATACTTGGACACCTTGAAATGGTAAGTCCCACCCCCCCCCCCCCCCCCGTATTATGCAGACATTGCTCCCTCTGACCACCACTTTTTCCGATCAATGGCTCCTGGCCTGTTTGACCAGCACTTCCGGTCATATGAACAAGTGCAAAATTGGGTCGGTTCATGGATCTCCTCAAAAGGCGCCCAGTTCTTCCGCCGCGGGATTCGTATTATGCACGAAAGATGGGAGGAAGCAGTGGCCAGCGATTGCCAATACTTTGAATAATAATTTTTTTAAATATTTTTCTCAATAAAGCCCCTACTTCAAGAAAAAACATCGAAAGCGAAGCTTCAGACCTAATACGTATAATACAGCTGATGTCTAAGAATTCGCATTCAGGAAAAACTTTCGTGATATTCAGTATGGCTGTGTCACTAGTATCGTTCTTTCAGACATGCATGCATGTCTGAAGGAGCAGACACTTTAAAATAAAATTGAGGATTTCTCCCGATCCACCTTCGGGGGAATGTTAAGTTAGATGATGTGTCACTTGACGACTAGAATGTGAAGCGACCTCGTCATACTGGAAGAACATATTCATTCTTTCAGCCACAGGAACCTCTTCCACTAATGGTGGAACCTCGTTTTCAAAAAAGGTCTATGTAAATGGGCCCTGTCAGACGATGCGGAAAAGCAACAGACTCAGTCAACTGATTGTCTGTCATACCACACCACACACTTACAGAGAAGCGTTTTTGAAAATGAATCTCCATAAACACATCTGCATTTTCGTCGGGTCACCGATGTGTTTTGATACTTGATAATTTTTGTTTTATGGACCTTAGGCCGCTGTTCAAGGCTTTTTGAACTTTTCAGATCGACACAGCAATCTAAGTCTTTTTACCTTGGAGGTGTCTCCAGTACTGGAAGAGAAAACGTTAGGCAGAAAAATATGCCTCAGAGCACTGCCTAATGTAAAAAAAACAAAATTCACCAGTGACTCAATACCGGTCATGGAAGCGTTAACTGTTACTGATATCGTCACCATTGACAGTGGCTTCATCATTAAACAGTATTAATGGGATTCCCGGGCTATTTACGATTTTCAATTGGCAAAATTCCAAACATCTACGTTTGTATCCTTATTGAAGGTGGTACATTCGCTGTAAAGAACCTCTACCAATTGAATGTCTTCTACTTCATCCACAAACCGTTAATTTGAAAGTTCACGTAAGATACGACTGAAACGCAATACACTTGTGTTACTCAATTTAGCGGCAACACGAGTAAACTGTCTTTAATCTGGTACTCTTGGTTAGCAAATCGCCTCCCGCATTAACTACAAACGACAGCAGCAGAGTTTCCATTACTAAACCCTTACAAAAATACCAAATCGCCATATTCAGGAACTGTAAATACTTGCGACACGCGTAAACGGTACAGCAGAATTGGTCAACACAGCTGAAAATATCGATTATGTAAATCGAAGCACAACTTTGTACCTTAAACTTCAAAACACAAAATGCTAGTGGATAAATAAACCCATAGCAACTGGAATACCAGCACGCGAAATGCAAACTTTTCTCTATAAGAAGATATACGTCTGTAACTAATAAAAATTGGACTCTTGTAATATGGAATGTTTTACTGGAATTAGTCTATAATGTTACCTCCTAAAATACATACTAATCTTCCTGAAACAACCTTTATATAAGGCCGTCCTTTTATGACACAGATTGCAGCAGTTACACTGAAATAATGATAACAGCTGGCAGGACACCAGTAATAGATAGTTGCATCAAACCAGCCTCAGGGTTCATGACCAAAGCAACAAACTCTTTCACCATAACTTATTTTTCGAATGAGACATGTTTATGCTCAACATGTCATCCCAACTTTGTTCTTTGCACCTCAGCAAAACAGAGGCTTCATGAAAATTACATGCCTGCTGAAATGGAATCCTCTTGAACATTCTTTTACCTCAAATTACATAGTGATGGCGATGGATCAATCACACATTACAACAACATAAAGTCGGTCCCAAAAATAAGATCCTGAGGAAGCAAAGAGGTACAAACTGGGGTGCAAAACATGAAGTTTTTAGAACCACAGTAATCGATCTGTGCTACTCTGTTGCACAATACGTACTGAGTGATATAGCTCAACCCACGCCAAGACTGGCGACACTGCTTTGAATGAAGTTTGCAAATTAATCACCAGATGTCTAAAACCCACCTCTATTGAAAAGCTGTATTGTCTTGCTGGCGCTGCATCTCCGACTATGAGCCGAGAAGTCGCTGCTGATCAAGATCGACTGAATGTTGATAACGTCGAAGCTCACCCACTGTCTAGTCATCAAGAGTCTCAATCTAAGTTAAAACGTTGAAAAAGTTTCCTCCAGCCATTAAAGCCTTTGAAAGTGCCGCCAGATAAGGCAAGACTCTCACTGTGGATATCTACGTATCGAGACCGGGTGGAGCCGCGTGAACACCTTCCAGCTTGTTTCAGCAAGTACTGGTGTGTTTGGTCCTCTAACTGAATAAGTACTGTTGTCAGCAGATCTAAGTCATTGCTTAAGTTATGGGGTTTCACACCAGAAGAGAGTAAGTGCGAATGTGATCAAGAACATCCGCGCAGTCTGAGGCGTCTTGTCACGGTCCGTGCGGCTACCCACGTCGGAGGTTCGAGTCCTCCTTCGGGCATGGGTATGTGTGTCGTTCTTAGCGTAAGTTAGTTTAAGTTAGATTACGTAGTGTGTAGGCTTACAGACCGATGACCTGAGCAGTTTGGTCCGATAAGACCTTACCACAAATTATTATTAATTATTAGTGACCAAGAACAAACAGTCAGCCGTAAGCGTCAATGCCCCCTCTGTCCATGAAAATGGACAGAACATCACCTCTTGCTTGCCAATGACAGTATCTTATGTTTATTCAGATTTAGAGGTACGTTACCTGAATGTAGATTTGGTCAATTCCCTTGTCTTGTTAACTTTTTTGTAATCTATATATTACTTTGATTGTTATGTAATCAAGTATATCTTTAATTGTATATATTTAGCATGCATCTGACACGAGGTAAGAAAGAATTCCAGAACGTTTGTTATCTAGATTTGGAGTGAAGTACCGAAAGGAACTACAGTAACGAACCAAATATCTCAAACATAATTAGATAACGTGTACCAGAAATAATGGAATAACGTCCAAAATTAGACTGAAAGAAGTTTTGCAGTGTAAATTATCTGCTGGTAATAAAAGAAATCATATTACTTCAAAAGTAGGAAACTTCGAGGACACAAGTAAAAAACCGAAGACGGAGCAGCTTTCACAGAACTGTCATTCAACTGGTTTCAAAATACTATACTGAACTATGGTTTAGTTCTACATCATCAACGATACAGTGTCTCGGGGATCTACGAATTCGATACGTAGGAAGCTGAATAATACTCGTAGTTTCGTGGTTGAGTGCGGGTTCTTGGAATTTTCCGAGCTGGTTTTCGCGCGATAAGTATTTATTATAACAGCCGCGAGTTAAGTTTCTCCAGCACTTGTGTTAAGTTCGAATTGATACGGATCACACACATTCGAGTAGGGGGCGATCAAGAGATTTGTGAACGATCTCTTTCTAAGACAGACAGCAGTTTTCCATTACCCTATTAGTAAACAGAAACATTCTGTTCGCTGTATGTACAAGGTGTGTGTGTGTGTGTGTGTGTGTGTGTGTGTGTGTGTGTGATCGTTCCCTCTCCCATCTTTATACATCGTTATTGAAAATATTTGCATGACACGATCGACTGCACTTTAATTCTGTATTAAATGCTAACAAAGGTCTACTTTTATGTTTTCTCAGGTCCTTTTGTGTATGCCGTAAACAAAAGATTACGTATTGAAATTTAAGTTTAGATTTATTTCGTGATCAAAAATCATATTATGTTTATGGACAGATCGAAAAGGAGCTCAGACATGAAACGCCATTTCCCTTCAACTTTTATAATCCTGTCTTCCTCAGTTGCGTGTAATATTACGGTATATTAATAATTTTTACTTATGGACCGTCTGACAGCAACTGAATAAAACAATTTTAGTGCCAAAAAAATTGTGTTTTATTCAGTTGCTGTCAGACGGTCCATAAGTAAAAATCATTAATATGCCATTTCCCTTGTCCTAATCAAGCTGATTTTCCAAATATTAAGGAATCAACTAGATAATTATTTACAACCGTTCATAGCTTAGTAAAGACCTTCCGTATAAATTAAACAACCAATGCCGTTTATGACAAATATGATCCAACGGATGACAGATTATTACATTTTTATGCTAAAAGGAAGCTGGTGTGAGATACGTTTTTATCAACACTGTTAGGACATATTTTTAAACGGATGTGCGTCTTAGAACTTTTTCTTTTTGCTGTTCTTGCCCGTCCGCAATCAAAAATATCAGCGCTACATAAGTAACACGAATTCTAATATAATGAGCTACGATTTGATCTATGCGAAACCCTAAAAGCGAAGTGACACGATGTTCATAGATTTAACCTGTTCTACAGCGGTGTGTACAAGCAGCAAAAATAAGATATCGTTATTTCCGAGGAATCATTTGCATATCACAAAAACGACCAATGTTTTACAGTTCAATCACGCATATCGAAATGGAATTTAAATAACCTGATAACCTGTCAGTTTCTGACGGTACTGCGCTCTAGAACCGATCGAGACATGTTTCTGTCTAGTCGATCAGAAACAGACGGTAAGCTTCTGCACGCATGCACAACTATTCCTTTCTTCTACGTAAATTTTGGCTCAGCTCCAGAATTCCGAAAACACTTAACTAAGCATCTCTTACGACAGATGTGGCAACAGCTAGGTGGAATAGGCTTTCTCATTACAGGTAAAGCACTACAGGATGAGAAGCAACAATGGAGCACAAATATTTTTGGGACTGATGGCCGAGGCACGGAAAACAGGACACGGATTTTTCTAACGTCTCCAGAAAAGACCTCAGTCCATAGCTGAGTTTAGCACTTAGTGAAAACGCAACAGCGTCCATCCCAGTACCGACACTATCACTATCTGTGACCACCGAATATTCGTCCCTAACTCCTTTTTTATATATACTTTCTGAAACACAGTTAAACGGAATAAATGTAGCCTGTATGGTGGACCTTCTTCCAGGAGGTAGAGATATCGATTGCTGGAAACGTACGATACTGGTCACAGGGATTTTGGAGAGTATCGAAAAATGTGTACATTCGTCGACCATCAGATTGTGCGTTAGCGCCCTAGAACGAAGGTAGTTTGGGGTTTAACGTCCCGTCGACGACTAGATCACTAAATATCTACATCTTCCTCAGAGCCACCATACGGTGACTGGCGAGGGTACCTTGTAACACTGTTAGTAATTCCCTTTCCAGTCCCACTCGCAAGTGGAATTAGGGAAAGACGAATGGCTACACTGAAGAACATAATTTTTTAAAGAAAAGATATTTTTAAATGTTTAACACCAAAGCTGGTATCTATTTACTGGCTGACTAGTTTCGGGCTTTACCCATTTTCACAAGCCACGTATTTAGGATATGTCTGTGCGGCCAATTCTGTTTATGTCATCACTATTGTACCTCAGATCTTCATTATCTAGCATTAATTGATCCACGTGACAATGATATTTTATATACAGTGGAGAATTTGTTCTTATTGGTCACGCTGGCTTATCGTACCTATGTGTTTCAGTACGAACCCTAGTTTTTCGTATCACGTCTTCGCGGTGCTTTACGCGTGATGCACGTCGGTGGCAGTAGGATATTCCTACAGTCTGGTGGAAATGCCAGTTCTCTAATATTTCTCAACAGCTTATTCCCTCCAGCGATTCCCATGTGAGTTCGTGAAACATTTACGTAACACGAGTGAGGTGACAGTACCTACCGGTGACAACTCTAGCAACACGCCTCTGAATTACTTCAGTGACTTCTTTTAATCCGACCTGGTGAGGATCCCAAACTCTGGGGGAGTACTCAATAAGGGGTCGCCGAAGAGTTCTGTGCGCTGTATCCTTTACGCGGGGTATTCCATAAGTCGCGGCAACTACGGTATATCGCGCGAACATACGACGTCGCTGTATTCCCAGTAAATACATTCGAAAGCCCATGGCAAACAGTACCGAAATCAATCAACAGATTGCTTACTGCACGCGAGGATGGTTCGGTAACAGTGACTGAAGCATTCGTTGAGAGCTTGGCCGAGCTAGAAGATGCATGTAAGCAGAATGGGACAGCGAGCATACGTGAAAACTGCCTTCCTCGCTCGCAGAAACGTTACTTGCAAGTGGAGGCCACGAAGTTGGGATAACGGATTTACTTCAAACTTTGTACGCATTTAGTAGGCCACTAAAACAACATAATATGCAAGTAGTAAGGTGCACTAGTGTGGCAATTCCGAAAAAACGCAAGATAAGTTTTACGCGCCTGTTATGTAACTGATGTATGTGTGCGAAGGTGCGGGGGTGTAAGAAGTCATTGTGGTCACGTGGTTAACGACTGCGCATAACAAGAGGGTCGTACATGAGACGACGGTGCGAATCCTGCCAACAATTACTTTTTAATCTATATTTTTTCATCACTGGTCACATTATTTAATTTATATGACATTTGAAAGGTACTAAAACGAGAAAAAAACACGTGCATTTGCATGAAGTTGTAATGATTTTCATTATGTTAAGTGTCTATTTACAATTAAATTTTCAAGGACGGGGGAAAGGCTTGCAAAGCCCAAGTCAAACCTCGATAGATAACGACGCGTATGACGTTATTCAGTAATATAGTAAGTCACAATGTGTCGGACCACAAGAGTAATGTACAATTAATCGTCGTATGCGCTCTCGACATCACACGTTGCAGGATGGTATTTGTCATACAGATACGGAAAGCATAAACTGAAACGGCATCTACTACATCCCCGCATTTACAGAGAATGTACAGAGTTTCTAAGGGAAAACACACCTAATTGAGATTTTGAAAAATTTCTCTGTCTTCTGATAGCATAGATTAAAAATTAAGTCTGCGCTGGAGTCGAACCGTCGCCTCATACACGTTCGTCTTACGAAGCTGGAACGCTATCCACTTTTTTGTTTTTTTTTAAATCTCATTTTGTTCTATACAGTTCGTTGACTTTGTTGGTGGCGGACGTCCGATGACACCCGTTCACGCTGTTCGTTGATCCGTTCACCCAGTTTTTTATTGCAGAGGGTAGCTAAACCCTCTGACCGAACACGCTGAGCTACCGTGCCGGCTCGCTTGACCGCGATGAGCTCTAACATCCGGCACCTAATGGCTCAAATGGTTCAAATGGCTCTGAACACTATGGGACGTAACATATGAGGTCATCAGTCCCCTAGAACTTAGAACTACTTAAACCTAACTAACCTAAGGACATCACACACATCCATGCCCGAGGGAGGATTCGAACCTGCGACCGTAGCGGTCGCGCGGTTCCAGATTGTAGCGCCTACAACCGCTCGGCCATTCCGGCCGGCCCGGCACCTACTCACAGCTACGTGAGCCACATAATAGATGCGTAAAACCTCTCTCGCGATTTTCTCGAAATTGACAGAGTAGCGCACCTTACAACTTGCGCATTATGTCGTTTTAATGGCCTACTAAAGGTGTACATTTTATGTCGTTTTAATGGCCTACTAAAGGTGTACAGAGTTTGAAGTAAATCTGTGATCCCAGCGTTGTGGTCTCCCCTTGTTAGTGTCACGCGGAACTACGACCAGCTGTGGGTGACGGCGAAAACGTCTGGCACTGCTGAGTATTGCAGTCGTACTCCCTACTGTATTCGAAAATAACAGGATTGTTTTTCGTCCTCATTTGAATTACGCTACGTTTTTATACATCCTAGTTGATATGTCAGTTATGTATATAGAAAACAAGAGCGATTCTGCCAGATTTTCGTGAGGCACCACAGACGATAACTTTTTTTTTTTTTTTCACTCGACGTCGTGTACAACGTGTAGCCCTGTCAACGAAGGAAAATTTGGGGAAAAAGTTCGTTTAGGCTCAAATTTTTGTATATATCTACTATCATAAGACAGCTGGAGAGAAAATGCTGCGGAGGGACAGCCTACCTGTGAAGCGAAAAGTGAGCGGTCCCCGACGTGGTGTATGTTGCCTTTCGTGGAAGAAAGCTACAGCTGCGGTACAGGATGCCTAAGAATTAATTTCCGCTCTTGTAGTGTAGAACAGTGTGCAGAGATTTACATGGAGTTTGTCAGTACACGTTTCTTGCGTTAGTGTTATTGTAACTCACACTTCCATGTAGTATGAACGAACTTTTCGAAAAATAAACGTCCACGAGGCGTGTCTGCTCACTGTGTTGCCAGTGAGTCGTAAGGCGAACTGTGGAAGGGTCTGTGTAAGTTTGTGAAACATCCTGTCATCTACTTCCACATGGCTTCTGTGCTAATTACACTTACGTGTCTGGCAGATGGTTCATCGAACCACCTTCACGATAATTCTTTGGTATTCCACTCTCTAATTGCGCCCGGAAATAATGAACACCTATATCTTTCCGTGCGAGATCTGATTTCCCTTATTTTATTGTGATGATCGTTTCTCCCTGTGTAGGTCGGCGTCAGCAAAATATTTTCCATTCGGAGCAGAAAGATAGTGATTGAAATTTCGTGAGAAGATACCGCCGCAACGAACGCCTTTGGTTTAACGATGTCCACCCCAAATCCTGTATTATGTCCGTGACACTCTCTCACCTATTTTTTGATAAAACATAACGTGCTGCCCTTCTCTGAACTTTCTCGATGCACTCCGCTAATCCTATCTGGTAAGGATACCGCACCGCGCAGCAGTATCGGTGTTCTGCCAATAAAACGCAATCTTTGGTTCGCCTTCCCCACAACATTTTCTGTGTGTTCTTTCCAAATTAAGTCGTTCTTAATTGTAATTCCTAGGTACTGAGTTGAATCTGGCGCCTTTAGATTTGATTGATTTATCGTGTAACCGAAGTTTAACGGATTCCTTTTAGCATTCACCTGGAGGACCTTACACTTTTCATTACTTAGGATCAAATGCCAATTCTCGCAACATACAGATAGTTACTTCTTGTTACGTAGTGCCGTAGAGAGAGAGTGGAGACTTGCCTGCTTGCTCTTGAGTTTGCATACCTATGAAGGAGGGAAGTGCATGGCCATATTCAGCGATGTACCTTCCCTCGCGCTCCTACACTCCATCCGGCCCCCTTACGTCCTGTTACAGCCCCAGAACACAATTTATCCGTTAATACGGAATACGGCTCTACTCAGACGGAGTACACAGATTTAATATTTGGTTTTAACCCTCTTCATTTAACAGTATTCACTAACTCTATACCTTAAAACAAGTATTTTTAATAATCTGATTTTTTCTGTCCTCTCCAGCGCAGGAACAATTAATCTGTGAGAAAAAATGAATAGAATTTTTTAATGGAAAATTTAATGTAGTTTAATTTTGTGTTGGGAAACACTTCCGCTAGAAACCAATGTTTTCGTGTTATTCAAGAGACGTAAAAACCCTCAAATGCCTTTCCGCACTCCAACGCTAACATCCTACTGGTTAAGATTTTTAGTATGTCGCTCATGACCCTCACCACTACCACTGTACATTAATATGTGACTACACGATTTTTCCCACAATCGACATTTTTTGGTCTTCGGTGACGGGATACTGGGTTCTAATACTTAAAAAGGGCTTAGAGCCACTCGCATATCGAAGAACGTGTATCTAAGGAAGAAGATTTATGGAAATGGCTTAGCCACAGCCTAGGGAATCATTAGAGTGCTGACCTGGCACACAATTTTAATCGGCCTGGAAGTTTCAATATAGGGCCTTGTTCGCACACTACAACGCAGCAAACAATGAGTGAACAAGGATTCAGATGTTTCGGCTATAGTTTCCATTATCCTTTTCGTCTTGTTCTTGTTCTTGTTCTTCTTCTTCTTCTTCTTCTGCAGCAGCATCATATTATCAATCCACTTCCCGTCGGACATTTTACGCCAGAGGGGGAGCGGCATGCTGTATTTGATTATCTGCTTATAAACTTCTGGGAAAAAAAAGGCAACAATAAAAAAAAGTAGAGACATGATTTAGAGGCGTAGCTGTCTGTCACTGAGTCAGACAAAAGTTTGCTTCTGACAGGTCTTTTGTCAGCTGAGAATTAACGCAGGCTTTCCGACGTCCTTGGGGCGCACTGTTGGGAGGCAGCGAAACGCGCTGTGAAGGGGAACCGAGTGCTGTGAGCGCTAATGACCGTACGGAGGAAACGAAAGTTAAAAAAGAAATCCGCACGGCCCCTCAGAAGTGCAAACAGTTACGTAAGGCCCGGCTAAGAGGCGAGCAGCGCGTTTACAGACGCCAGCGAGGCTCCCGTGCTGCGCAAACAGGCGGAGCGGGCCGGGACACGCGCTGGCCGCTGCCAGCCGGCTCGCGGCCCCTCCTGCCTCAACCACTGACGCCACTTTCCCTTCTGACTGGGAGACGCGGTCCCCCCCTCAGCGACCAGACCACATTATGTCAACGCCGTAGGGCTCACGTCACCACGTAGGGCTCACGTCACCACCACAACAGCCAAAGTTTCTTGGGAAATTAGTTGAACCACAATCCAAGGTACCACTCTTGTTAATTAAAGCAGGCACCACCACAGAAGCCAAAGGTACAAAATCCTTCAGTCACAAACAGGAGGTACCATGTACACCACATGTCATTAGTAGTTTAAGTACCTAAATTAACCTAAAGATGTGATGAATAAGTCAAATCCCCCCCACTCTCTGTCGGCTGTGCGACCACCCATAGCAACATAGATTTACCTAGAGATAGATTAACCAGAGCTAGACTAGCAAGTGAAGAGTTAAAGTGTAGACGCAGACCAACTGCGGACCCACGCACTCACGACGCCCGTCCTCAGCGGACAAGCGGCGGGGAACACTGTACCCCACCCAGGTGGGGACGACCAACATCCTGCCACACCGAGCACAGCGGCCGCCACGGAACTACGACAACACTCGCCGAGCTGCCGACTGGTGGAACTACACAAAAGGAAGCAGCACCCGCTGCACAGAACCCAACAACCCTGAACCCACGCCCCATAAATCGAGGATGTTCGGGGGCAGCAAGGCCTCATTGTTCCGCACACACAAAGGGCTCTCGAAGTCACCGGCGCGTTATACAGTGCGTGCCAAACAACACGTAGCCTTAACAGTAACCGACGGCGTCGCAAAAAGAAGGAAAGCGAGTGGATGAAAACGAAACAACAATCCACATCTGACTTAGCTGAAATTTTTTTTTTAAATTTGTGGTAAAGTCTTCAAAAAAATCTATAGTCGGTTTGTAGCTGCTAAGCCTCGTTTATTGTGGAATCAATGCGCAACCGGTTTCGCGATAATGAATCACTTCTCCAGGTTAAATCAGCAACAACGTACGTACCAATTAGTGGCAGTTAAGTTCAAATGGTTCAAATGGCTCTAAGAACTATGGGACTTAACATCTGAGGTCATCAGCCCCGTAGACTTAGAACTACTTAACCCTAACTAACCTAAGGACAGCACACACACCCATACCCGATGCAGTATTCGAACCTGCGACCGTAGCAGCAGCGCGGTTCCAGACTGAAGCACCTAGAAGCGCTCGGCCACAACGGCCGGAGGCCGTTAAGTGAAAAAACTAACAGCCCTACGATGATGGAGGTAGGAAAGTACTCCGTTAGCTGCAAGCCAAAAAACAAATACGATCTCCTAAAGTTCTATAAGGCACATACCCTGAAATCATCACGTGGAATAAATGTTGAAAGATCCGTCAACTGTCATATAATTACGGGTCATCGCTGAGGGACATTCGAATTTGGACCTAACAATAGGGCGGATAAGCGGAAGAACACGAAACTGTGGCATCAGAATTCTGTATATGTAATACGATACCAACTTACCAGTGTTGAATTTTTGATAGTACGAGGCGTGTTGTTTCAACGAAGTACCGTTTTGAAATTAAAAAAGACGTGTTACGATATCTCAATAATTTTTTTTATATGAAAGCCTGTACCTTAATCTACGCACTGACGCCGAGACAGTCTGATTCTTCCTTGTTTACGTTGTGTACTGAGAGTTTAAGATGCCTCCGATAATGAGTCCCGCCGACTGTGAAGTACAGGCTGTTATAAGATTTCTTAGTGCTAAAGGCCTAAAAGCGATCGATATTCATCGTGAGATCTGTGCAGTTTACGGAGAAAACATTATGAGTGATGGAATGGTAAGAAAGTGGGTGAGAGCATTTAAAGATGGCCGCACAAATGTGCATGATGAACAACGGAGTGGCCGGCCTTCGGTTGTTAACGAAAGTTTGGTGCAGGAAGTGGACAATAAGGTGAGGGAAAACAGATGCTTCACCATTTCCTTCTTGCAGGATGACTTTCCTAATGTTTCTCGCGGTGTTTTGTATAGCATTGTGACCGAACACTTTAATTACCGAAAATTGTGCGCAGGTTGGGTACCGAAAATGTTGACGGATTTGCACAAAACCAAACGTTTAGACAGTGCATTGACTTTCCTTGAGCGGTACCACAACGACAGAGATGATTTCTTAAGTCAAATTGTTACGGGCGATGAAACATGGGTGGCCTACGTCACACCAGAATCAAAGCAACAGTCCAAGGAAGTTCAGCAAGGGCATCGGTTTGCTGCAAGCCAATGCCCGTCCGCATGTGGCGAATCAGACCACAGATCTTATCACATCTTTTCGATGGGAAACTCGAAATCATCCTCCGTACAGCCCCGATCTTGCGCCCAGTGACTACGATCTGTTCCTGCACTTGAAGAAACACCTGGGCGGTCAGCGTCTTCAAGACGACGACGAAACCAAAACAGTGGTGATGCAGTGGTTAATAAGTCAGGCGGCAGACTTGTACGAAAAATGGCTCTGAGCACTATGGGACTCAACTTCTGAGGTCATTAGTCCCCTAGAACTTAGAACCAGTTAAGCCTAACTAACCTAAGGACATCACAAACATCCATGCCCGAGGCAGGATTCGAACCTGCGACCGTAGCGGTCTTGCGGTTACAGACTGCAGCGCCTTTAACCGCACGGCCACTTCGGCCGGCTAGACTTCTACGAGGAGGGTACTCAAAAATTGGTTCAACGTTATGACAAGTACCTCAATATTGACGGAAATTATGTAAAAAAGTAGATTAAGGTACAGGCTTTCTTGTAAAAATAAAATTATTGAGATATCTTGACACGTCTTTTTTTAATTTCAAATCGGTACTTACTTAAAAGACACGCCTCGTACTAAGCTCGCCATCGCTTCCCTCTCAGACCTGGTGGTAAAATTGTCCAGTGAACAGCCCGTCGAAAACGGAACACAGATGAGGCATGAAAACAGTAAGGTGTACTAAATTGTGAAGAAAGCAGCAAAATACAAACAGTGGACGGTCCAACCTCATGATGTCCAGCATCGAGTGACTTGGGAGAACCGAGGTTTCGTGGTTGTGTGGTCCCGGTGATGGACTACAAAGCGGGAGATACATGTTCAAACCTCCCTCACGCTCATTTTTTTTTTCACAAAATTATGAACTACCCATCCGGTCATTGACGTATCTCTTCTCCTTCTGTAGTCTTGGCAATTGTCATACTATACACTGGTTACAGAACATGAGTCACTTTACTACCATCGCAAGTAAATGTGATGAATAGTGAAAGCAGACGAGATACCGAATAAACTCCTCACAGAAATGAAAACAACAAATAAACTGGCGTGAACTACGTTACAACAGAGTAACTACATGTGGCACTTGTGTAGAACAAATAGGATCTACATACGTCTCGAGGTCCCTTACACCTCGCTGTTGCAAACAGAAATTACACCACGACGCAGACATTAATTTGAATACAGCAAACAGGCACGTCAGTGACGAGACGAGCGGTACACAATTTTGTGAAAGAAAGGGTGAGGGGCTACGAGATTTGAACACGGATCTTCCCCTTATAGTGCACACCATAACCACAGAACCACGACGCAGTGGCTATTCACATTCGCTCAATGTTGCAGATCTTGAGCTTTGATGATTCACTGTTTCCATTTTGCTTCTTTTTTCGCAATCAGTACACTTCCTTTCTGTTTTCATGCTTGATCTGTGTTCAGTTTTTGATGGATTATTCACTTAGCCATCTTCGCAATAAATTTGAACGTGCGTGGGCGGGGGGGGGGGGGGGGGGGTGTGATGTGAAGTTTCCCTTGATAGAAAAAGGGGTATCTAGGCTGCAGTGAAGAAACGATAACGGTACGCACACGTGGCCGCTAGTAAGTCATAGCGGAAACTGACACGGCCGTGCCTGCAGCACGAATGTTAACACATGCCCGTAGAGGGCACGAGAGTTATATAAGACCGTAGTACCTTATTTTTCGAAGGCTGGGAGTCGTTTTACAAACGAAATTGACAACCGAAGAGAAATTATATAATAATAACGGGAGTTGCTTGTCGTTGATGACGATATTTTTAACATAGTGGTAAAATTCTGGGTGGTGTGCCTACGTTTTTAGTTTTCGTACAAACGCCACTAATTAGAAATTGAAATTGCTAAAAACATATGTTACTGAAATTGGCTTTACGCCGCACGAAACAAATACGTTAAATTATATTAATTACTGCGACTGCAAAGTAGATTACGAAAATAGCTAAAACTGACAATGGAATCACAGTACATAACAATGCATAATAGAACTAGGTGAATTAGAACCAGAAGTGAAATTGCAGTGAATATGAGGTAATGAAGTTGTTTCTGTAAAGGGGCTACTCGTGAAGAGGGCGTAAACAATGGCGCTGTGTCTCAGATCCAGCTGAACTTTCAGCGTTTGGCTCGGGTGTGCATGACATGGATGTCTTCGAGAATACTGAAAGTATTGCCCTTGCTTACTTTACATATGATCTTTAAGTTGGTTGCCGGATCCGCAACTACGTCCGGTACCACGCGAATGGTCCGGAGCTGCGGATTAAGAACCAGTTACATTCCGACGTATTTTGAAATGCATACGAAAATCTCGTCCAGTTTATTCAATATAAAATTGTGTACAATCATTGCAATAAATACAATACATACTAGTAAAACATGTATGTTGTATTTTAATCGTTCACCGTGTCCAAGCTGAAAGCCACCGCTTCCTGGAATAAAAGATGCTAGCGAAACACCTTTATCATTCACACTTTTTCCTGTTTCGGTGGAAATTAAACTGTAATATTGTATTCTGTTGTAATGTGATTTGTTTTTAAATTTGGCTTACTGGTGACAGGGCTATTTGTTGCTGTGCAAGCGAAAGAACAGGCAACATTTAATAAAATGTTTATGTCCGTACCTGACTACTCCGAACGTACACATGATCTGCACACAGCCGTGCGCCGAAAAAAAAAGGAAAAAGAAGAAAAACTCAGACAAATCAAAACTTGCTATCGCCAACCGCACTAAAGAAATGCACATTTCACAACGAAGAAAATGTTAGTCACTCCGTTAAGAACGCAAACTTGTCGCTTTGGAGCGCTACCGTCTGTATACAGCTCGCACCAGGCTATCTATTACGTGACGCTCCACCGCTGCAGTGATTAACTTCGTGCTAGTGATGCAAGTGAAGTGTTGTGTGTGTGTGTGTGTGTGTGTGTGTGTGTGTGTGTGTGTGTGTGTGTGTGTGCGCGCGCGCTAGTCGATCCTATGGATACAGCTTTGCAATATTAGGCTGATGTAGACACGTGACAGAATATAGCAGCAAGGAACTGTCGTGTTGGGACGTGCCCACGTCCACATCGTGAATGAAGTTGCCCCAGTGTATCAAACTGGACAGTCCAGCGTGTCTACAACAAGTGGTGCGTCCCTCGCAGCCATGTAGCAGCGCGTAAGAACGACGGTCGTAGAAAACGACAGAGGCTGGAGACGAGGGCTACGTCTAGTCTATGACATTAGGGCGGATAGCTTACAATCGACATTCCGGGTCAGGTGCTTCACAAAAGGCTACTCCTCGCAGTGGCCCAGAAAGATGTTAAGTCTTCGGCGCGCTAGACAACACAGAATATCTAAACTGAAGCCGTACAGTGTGGTCCAACGACTCGCTATTTTATCTCTTTGTTTGCAATGATGTGTCGAGTTCACCGATGGCCGCTTGAGCAGCGCCACCCTTAAATTCGTTTTCCATCAGTGACTTTCTGTTCGAAATGCGGGGAAAGGGGATCTCCCCTTCCCTACATTGAAAGCTGCGTGCGCCTTTCGTGCCTGCGTGTAAATCAGCAAGCGACCACGACGCGAATGTATCTATGTCAATGATCTACAGATTGTGCCGAGTGTGGAGTTCTAACTTGCCAAGAATGCTGCACACTGTGCATGCGCAGAAACAAGGGACTATCGCGTTGTCCGCGTACATCAGTGAGGTTAAACAAGGGGAGATGGTGGTGCCTATGGTGAGCACAGCCATTGACCGAAGCCCAGGAAGTGAGTTCGGGTTAAACTACTATGTGACACTTGTCCTCTTAGATATGATACATCTGATTGGCAGTCATTTTTGAGTATGTATTTTGATGTAGTATAAAGTGCCATTGCTGCCCGCATCTCGTGGTCGTGCGGTAGCGTTCTCGCTTCCCACGCCCGGGTTCCCGGGTTCGATTCCCGGCGGGGTCAGGGATTTTCTCTGCCTCGTGATGGCTGGGTGTTGTGTGCTGTCCTTAAGTTAGTTAGGTTTAAGTAGTTCTAAGTTCTAGGGGACTGATAGTGCTCAGAGCCATTGCAATGAGCTCGACACCAAATGTTACGAACACGCCAATATCGCGGCGGTGGCTTCACTTTTGCGGCGAAAGGGGATCTTCCCTTACTTTCATCGGAAGCTGATCTATTATGACCAAGCTCACTCACTGCTAATTTAGTAATGGATTTTCTGTTTAAGCGTTTTCTTAAGCTTCATTGTGTTGTATGCTTTGTTTTCGTGATACATTGAGAAGACTGCCCGAGATCTTGGCATTTTTCCCCGCTTGTTTTCTCCAACGAGATAGATGTAACATATGAAAGGAAAAAGGAATTTACGTTTTACAAAGACAAGACTTACACTGCCGGCCGCGGTGGTCTAGCGGTTCTAGGCGCTCAGTCCGGAACCGCGCGACTGCTACGGTCGCAGGTTCGAATCCTGCCTCGGGCATGGATGTGTGTGATGTCCTTAGGTTAGTTAGGTTTAAGTAGTTCTAAGTTCTAGGGGACTGATGACCTCAGATGTTAAGTCCCATAGTGCTCAGAGCCATTTGAACCATATTTGAAGACTTACACTATGCATAAATAAGAACTAAATAGACAAACGCGTTTCAGTCACAATTAATTCCACACTGAAAAAGAATTATTTGACGAGAAAAAGAATTATTTGACGAGAAAAATAATTTTCGATGTTGTTTCGCTCTTATAAAGAAAACAAGATACAAGGGATAAAGGAAACAGGGGTTATTTACTCCGTTCTAGGTACTTTCTGATGCAGGTATATATTTTGTTGGGTCAAGAATTTACTACACGACTGTTGATAAGAACTGCCATAATGAATTCTCTTTGGTCATTAATAAACTCTATTATCATTCCTTGTTCTTACATTTTGTTGCTACACTTCACCATTCAGATGCCAAACTGCACAGCAGACAGCTCTCGTCGACACCCCCGGGATAACAAGGCCGTCCAGCAGTGTTAGTGACGTCACACTAAGCGGCCCATAGCCGACGCAGCAGTCCACGGACACCTCCGTACAGACGCGCCTGATGCTAACGATCTTCTGTCCGTCATACAGAAAGGAGCGAACTATACTTCGAACCAACGACCAAATTATATATATTCTTGTAAACAGCATAAAGGTTCATAATGAAATACCGATTACATATACGGGCAGGAATAAGTTTAATCGATTGAGGAACTTTGCCACTATTTTATAATTGTCAGAACACTATTTAGCTTTAAAACTCGCATACAGGTGGTGACAAATGCCAGCTGACAGCAGGACTTAACATTTTCAAGCTATTACACTGAAAGTAAATTATCTTAAACACTGTCATACATAGCAAAACCCTCACAACTTTCGTTTACAATAAGGTAACAAGAGTTCGCTTTATCACATAAAACACATGACTATTGTGAATTTGCTCATATTTTCATGGTGACAGCTCTTTACAAGAATTTTTACAAGTGTATCCCCAGTAATAAAGAATGGAAACAAAAGATAAATATCAAATATTCTCCTTTTAACATAGACATCACTGAACACAAGATTCTGTCTTGCACTGTGATACTAAGGGACTGCTCTTTCCTTTAAGAAAAGCCTGACAATTTGAAGTTCACTCTGCTATTGACGATACACTTCTTGAAGCAATATTAAAAATGTTATGAAAGGTAAGGAAATGAAAAACAACCAAGTGCATTACACATAAGAATGTGAGCAAAAGGCTGAGGCCCTCTTTACTTACCATTTTCAATCTCTCTACAGCTTTTCCACGTAGAACTCACCAACTGCAAGTCTCATTATTGGTGTCTGTTACTAACAAATTGCTTTTCTATTTAGAAAACCTGACAATTTGATGTTCATTCTGGTACTGAAGATAAACACTTTTCAGAGGAGTTCTAGAATCTATTCCTGCCCCTATATGTAATCGGTATTTCGTTATGAACCTTTATGCTGTTTACAAGAATATATATAATTTGGTCGTTGGTTCGAATTATAGTTCGCTCCTTTCTGTATGACGGACAGAAGATCGTTAGCATCAGGCGCGTCTGTACGGAGGTGTCCGTGGACTGCTGCGTCGGCTATGGGCCGCTTAGTGTGACGTCACTAACACTGTTGGACGGCCTTGTTATCCCGCGGGTGTCGCTCTCGTACCATACGTAATTTTGGCGCTAGCGTGTAAACGAAAATTAACACTCGAAACACACGAGACTCAGTACAGGAGTAAAACGCATAGAAACACTTGTCTCGAGTAGTCAAGCGAGATAAAAAAGTCGCTCGTGTAAAAGGGGCTTTAGAAGCAGTCAAGGTGGCATTCCTTGGGGCGTTTAACTCGCAATGTCTGGAGGGCATAGTTTTGGCTGGATTTGTTTCTGCGATGTTTTCAGGATGTTACTGTACCATGCCTTGGGCCTACTCTATTAGCTTATTTCATCCTTCTCGGTGACCAGGTATTACCGTTTCTTCTCAGCCTTCATGATGAGTATGCTGTGGACATTCCCGTCTTTCAAGTTGCTTACAGCCATTTTCACAGAGTTGCACGCATACGTCGCCTTTTTTGATGAACCTTTTCGTACCGCTACTGTTCCGTTAAAATAAGCGCTGTTAATTCGACAGAAAATCTCTGGGAATATTTGGAACAGTAGGTAAACCGCAACAATCAGCTACTGGCTCCAATTGGATATAGCGTACGCGAAGAAAATTTTAGACTCACTTTCTCGCCCAGTCGGTGCCATCTTCAAAGTTAGAGGCCATATTAACAGTATTAGAGTCATGTCTTCTGGGTATAATAATTTTTTGTCCAGAGCGCTTATTTATGCTCAGTGCCACGTGTATTCCGCACGTGTGACGTATTCCTTCGTCGAGCTGTTGACTGTAACTCACATCTTATTCTCTGAAATACTAGGTCCTAACCCCCACAGCGTCTGACAGAGAGAGGTGAGTCGCATACGAAGAACGGCAGTTCACTTTCCCGCGTGTTATCCAGGAATTAGGTTATCTGTGATTTTCCTAAAATGGGGTGCTCTGAAAGGACATGAGAGATTATCTGTTATGCTTCTGCAATCAGAAAGTACGCCCCATCTTTAATGGCCACGTCGACGTGACATGAAACGCTGATCTTCCTTCTCTCGAATAGTCTTTGTAGCATTTACGCAAAACAGTCTAACAGTAGACGGAATTTCCGCCCTCTGGTGACTCACGATTTGTATGTGGATTTGTAATCCGTGCGGGTTTAATAATGTCTGCTTAAGGAAACACACTAGTCTACGTACGTTTGTTAAATGTGTTAAGAGCATAACGTATTTACCTATGAACCGCCAATGGCGGAACCCCTCAGTAGGGGAATTACGGTGCGATCAGATTCGCGAGAAGAGCACTTAACGCTTTGTTGCGTTACTTAGAAATGTTGCAGCAGATGAGCAAAGAATATTCTGGCTGCATACGTGCTGCCAGGATTGTTCCTTTGAAAAGGTCATGGCCGACTCCCTTCTCAATTCTTGCCCTTACCGTTCATGTGTATCCTTCCTAATGAATTCGTCGTCGACGGAATGTTACATCCTAGTATATCTGACCTCCTGTTGTTACCGCAAGAGCATTTTTTCATACTGAAAGGTTTACGAGACAGCGCCTTCGACAGCAAATATGTACCAGCACGGTGAAATAAACTGCCCGCCCAAATATTTATTCGAAAAGAATTACATTCTTCTTGTTTCTATCTTTCACGATGAGCAACAGATGTAACCGTGGTCAGGCTTCCTGTCAATAGGAGGCAGAGTGAATACAACGAGTAACCACAAAAGGTATTATGGTGAATTGAAACAGTACTGTTATGGCCCGGTCGCATTTTTGTATTCCCTGCTAGGCGGTCGCGCGTTTCACGGTGTGCGTACCTCCAGATCTCTGTACCTCCAGAATAATTAATACTGAAGAGAACACACAGTCAGTGCCACGCTCCAAATTCCAAAATTTTGTCAATGGTGCACCTCTATCAGGGGCACCACAACGTCTGCGCTTCCCTAACGAAACTAATTCTATAGGGTTACACACCAAACCACATGAGCGGCGCAGCCACTTACGCTACAAAAATCCGCGTAATGTATTCCAACATCTGAACTGCCAACAGTCCATAACGGGGCGGCGTATGCAATGTAACTACCACATGGGAAGTGCTCAAGGTACTTACGAATGAGCCAAGATTTCTGGACAGTATGGCGACGGATCTCTCAGCTCACCTGTAAAAGAGTAAAATGAAGATATGTAAATTATACAAGTTTAATGGTCATGTTAACAGCTATTACTAACATTAAATGGCACTTATATACATAATTTGCTTGAGATGCCGTGTAATGTGGAGCAGCTGAACTACAACTGGTCTGCGATCACACATGTTAAAAAATAAACCTGAACTGCACTACATACTTAATTTGCATGAGAAATACAGAATAATAAAACACAGCATTTACTTCCTTTCATGCGTTACGTAATTCACAGATCATTTCAGTGCCGCTGTACCATATTCAACCATACCGACTACTAAATTTTCCGCTGTATCGCAGTCAACAACGTATTTTTCTGCCTTTGCTGGCAACAGCTAAGGCGCTATTCAGTCGGGCTTAGAGCCTTCCTGTTAGAACAGACAGGAACGCTGCTATCATTCGATGAGCCTTCAATCGGATAGTCTAAAACAGGGTGTCCCATTTATCTTGATCACCCTAAATAACTGTTTGTCCAGACGCAAATTACAAAATGTTTCAAGCAAATGTTCTTTAGCCCTCAGGGGGACATCAATCAGCATGATTGCCTTCGTTGTAGATTTTTTTTTGTGAACATATGAACAGCAGTACGACTTTTTTAAATGGTACCCTATATTTTTTATTCGGTAATTCATTTCCTCTCCTAAAGACCTATTCAAAAATGTATCACAGTGTACCATTCACTGAAACTCAACTTTATTAATTACATAACACAACATTGACTTTGAGCCCGGGATCACAAACTCGTCCACTCAGTGACCTGACCGAACAAGTGAAACGATGAACACTTGGCACAGCTGAGGACAGCGTTACAGTCGGTAGTTCACTTGAGCTTCGCTTTAGGCGACTAGTATGTGCCAGAAGATACAGTAGTACGGAGCATCTGAGAATTCAGCGCAGATAATGACTTGCCTTGTCCAACGAGTAGATCCACTAAAAGAATAACGACTGGAACAAGATCTGATGGCACGACGTAAATCATTTCATGGATCGGTGTGTCAGCATCTGATGTCACTTGCAAGGAGCTCTGGATCATAGTGCATTCGGTACAGCGTGCTGGAGGGCGAAGGTTGTATTGTTCAAGAGATGTCTTGGACGCAGAGCGACATGCGACTGTATACCCGTTTCCTTTCGAAATGGGAGCGCCAGCCAATATTACATTTCTTCTCAAAGGTGATGTCAACGCATTCGATATCTGCACACGCCCTGTGCATGAATTTTTAAAGACAACGCGCAGACTTCAACTACCTTTAGTGGTTCACAGAACTCACCCAGTTCTCCCCTTTGGACCTCAGAATTTTACGCAACCGCACGTCCGGCCAATTAATGCGTCTCTTACATTTAGAGCTCTATAGCCTTCGCTAAGTCTCTAAATGACGTCAGATACGCTTTGGCAACCGATGTCCCTAACAATATAAACGTAGCTCTTTAATATACCAATGGCGGAATGAACTGTCATCCTGAAATGTCCAGAGATGTGTTTGCGTATTCTACTGTGCGCCAGCGTCTTGGGTTATACATCAAACCTGCCCTTAGGGAAACATAGCGTGAAGCCATATGCCGTTGTTGACAGACGTAAGTCCGTCGGATGGGGACAACAAGTTGGCCAGTTTCATTGACCACCATATCCTACTACTGAAAACACGTACATTTAAGACAACACGTCCACGTCGCCAAGGTGGCTCAACAACACTGTCCCTTCACCAGAAACACCGTACGTGCATCTCTCTTTTCATTATCGACAATCCATCACGACATGGCAACAGCGCTCAGGATCCCTGATGATTCAGAGGCGAGTGTAGCAACAAGATGTAGTTACGTAAATAATCACGATTCTGTACTCTAATTATGTGCAACAACGCAATACACCATTGTTTACCTATGTAATCTTAGATTACGCTTTCTCCTGAGAACGTGGCTCTACTTGCTCTGTAATTAGCGCTGTTTTCGTCAGAGCCACTTACTTTCACAAGAAATCTTGAAAAGGGCTATTCTTCCATTGGGTAAATACATTTTCTTCCCTCACTTGTGAGGTTCAGCAGAGTGAAGCGACGTAGTGCTTACGATTCTATACTTGTATTCAGAAGGGTCAAGTTTCTGAGCCGCCTAATGTACGGCTCCCCAAATCACCTGAGCTGAATCCTGTGACTAATTTCTTCTGTCATGCCATTACCTGCATTTTTCCCTATTCCTGTCTAGTCGAAGTTTATCCTCTGTCTTTAATAACTCCTACGCGACCAACTCGTTTCAAGTCAACTCTCCTGTCGTTCATATGAAAATAAAAGGAGCTGTAGTAAGAAACTTTTCTGGGCATCCTATCACATTGTCCTTCAATGGTCGTATGCCCCTTAGGTCTTATTTACATTACATACGGTTTCTGTAAACTACGTAAAAACAACTAAGTTTACAAATGGTTCAAATGGCTCTGAGCACTATGGGACTTAACATCGGAGGTCATCAGTCCCCTAGAACTTAGAACTACTTAAACCTAACTAACCTAAGGCCATCACACTCATCCATGCCCGAGGCAGGATTCGAACCTGCGAGCGTAGCAGTCGCGCGATTCCGGACTGAAGCGCCTAGAACCGCTCGGGTACCGCGGCCGGCAACTAAGTTTACAGAAAGTATATTTAACGTAAATACTACTCTAAAAGGTGCCTAGGAACATTGAAAGTGTGATAGCTTTCCGAGCAAGGCAGTTTGTACAGATCGCATATGTCTTATTAATTTAAACAAATACACCTGCTTATGAATGCATGTGCTGAGCAAAAACGCGCAGTGGGAAGTAAATGGTTGAGTTATTTGTATTTTAAATTGACGTAAGTCGCTGTTAGACATAGCCTAAAATGTTCGCAATTAAAGCTTCCTTACATTTTTTCAAAGTTACCTTATTGAATAAATATCTATAGTAAACAGGTACCTCATACAGTACTTGCGCGTTTATTTGAAGATAAGTTTGGTGAACTATAAACGTGGCTGTGCAAAGTTGTCACTAAATTTACTGTAATCCCTCAGTAGCTCACCTAGAAGCACTTGTTCTACGGGTGCTCATTTCTCACACCAACATGCACTACAGAAGCTTGCTTGGATTCCAACGCCAGCACAACGTGCAGCGTGAGAGAGTTCGAACAGGGAATATTGCTTGTTGGGCGGAAGCACGAACGCCATTCTTTCCCACTGGCGGCGGCGAACATTGTAACGGAAGAGCTCGGCGCAGAGTTCAAGAACACGGCAAGGCGACCGGGTTCGTGAAATGGCGTGTGCACACAGCCAAGCCTATCACATTACGCAACAGGCTGGACACAATAGCTGGAAGGAAACACCACCGCACCCGCACCGCTCTGCCGACTACCCTCGCAGTTCCTGTTAACAGGCGCAGGACCACCTTATCTGTTTCCAGTGCCTCGAAGTGCGTCCCACTATACGACGACAAAGAGATGGCAGAGTGGCGCTAAGAACTGCCACAGGCATAATACGATGCATATACAAGGTTTTACAAACAGGTACGGCCAAACTTTCAGGAAACATTCCTCACACACAAAGAAAGAAAATATGTTATGTGGACATGTGTCCCGAAACGCTTAATTTCCATGTTAGAGCTCATTTTAGTTTCGTCAGTATGTACTGTACTTCCTCGATTCACCGCCAGTTGGCCCAATTGAAGGAAGGTAATGTTGACGTCGGTGCTTGTGTTGACATGCGACTCATTGCTCTACGGTACTAGCATCAAGCACATCAGTACGTAGCATCAACAGGTTAGTGTTCATCACGAACGTGGTTTTGCACTCAGTGCAATGTTTACAAATGCGGAGTTGGCAGATTCCCATTTGATATATGGATTAGCGCGGGGCAATAGCCGTGGCGCGGTAAGTTTGTATCGAGACATATTTCCAGAACAAAGATGTCCCGACAGGAAGACGTTCGAAGCAACTGATCGGCGTCTTAGGGAGCACGGTACATTCCAGCCTATGACTCGCGACTGGGGAAGACCTAGAACGACGAGGACACCTGCAATGGGCAATTCTTCGTGCAGTTGACGATAACCCTAATGTCAGCGTCAGAGAAGTTGCTGCTGTACAAGGTAACGTTGACCACGTCACTGTATGGAGAGTGCTACGGGAGAACCAGTTGTTTCCGTACCATGTACAGCGTGTGCAGGCACTATCAGCAGCTGATTGGCCTCCACGGGTACACTTCTGCGAATGGTTCATCCAACTATGTGTCAATCCTCATTTCAGTGCAAATGTTCTCTTTACGGATGAGGCTTCATTCCAACGTGATCAAATTGTAAATTTTCACAATCAACATGTGGGGGCTGACGAGAATCCACACGCAATTGGGCAATCACGTCATCAACACAGATTTTCTGTGAACGTTTGGGCAGGCATTGTTGGTGATGTCTTGATTGGGCCCCATGTTCTTCCACCTATGCTCAGTGGAGCACGTTATCATGATTTCATACGGCATACTCTACCTGTGCTGCTAGAAAATGTGCCTTTACAAGTACGACACAACATGTGGTTCGTGCACGATGGAGCTCCTGCACATTTCAGTCGAAGTGTTCGTACGCTTCTCAACAACAGATTCGGTGACCAATGGATTGGTAGAGGCGGACCAATTCCATGGCCTCCACGCTCTCCTGACCTCAACCCTCTTGACTTTCATTTATGGGGGCATTTGAAAGCTCTTGTCTACGCAACCCCGGTACCAAATGTAGAGACTCTTCGTGCTCGTATTGTGGACGGCTGTGATACGATACGCCATTCTCCAGGGCTGCAACAGGGATTCCATGCGACGAAGGGTGGATGCATGTATCCTCGCTAACGGAGGACATTTTGAACATTTCCTGTAACAAAGTGTTTGAAGTCACGCTGGTACGTTCTGTTGCTGTGTGTTTCCATTCCATGACTAATGTGATTTGAAGAGAAGTAATAAAATGAGCTCTAACATGGAAAGTAAGCGTTTACGGACACATGTCCACATAACATATTTTCTTTCTTTGTGTGTGAGGAATGTTTCCTGAAAGTTTGGCCGTACCTTTTTGTAACACCCTGTATTATCTTCACGGTTTGAAACGCAGATCTGCGCATTTTCTCGATTGAAAGTTAATTACAGAGGAAACTCGTTTATACGGACTAGGTACGAATGTAGATCATTCGCATAACCGAAAATATGGATACATGAATTCAATGGTTTTAACATAAACGCTATAATTATTTTCATCTAATGGTACAAATTAATCGAAATTTTCGAATATATATTGATCACATACTGAAAAAACCGCCAGTTTTGCGCACTAGATATCAATTTCGTTTATTTTGAGCCAGATTCATATATTGTTTACGTGCAGGGCGACCACGTAGCGTTCCACCAGTAATAATTCGGCCGAAATTGTTACTGCCTGCCAATCCAAAAAAACAACAATCTTGTCCAGCTGTGTTGTTGCCTGTGCACGCTGGGATAGACGGCCATGGTGGCCGAGCGGTTCTAGGCGCTATAGTCTGGAACCGCGCGACCTCTACGGTCGCAGGTCGAATCCTGCCTCTGGCATGGATCTGTGTGATGTCCTTAGGTTAGTTAGGTTTAAGTGGTTCTCAGTTCTAGGGGACTGATGACCCCAGCAGTTAAGTCCCATAGTGCTCAGAGCCATTTGAACCATTTTTGAACGCTGTGTCAATGTTTCTACATTGCGAGTAAATTTCGTTGGCTAATCTATTCACACTGTAGTCATTGCAAGATTTTCAGAAATCAGGACCGTCAGGCGTCTACAGGTACTAAAATGTATCAGTGGTGTAGGTTGAAAATTTGTGTTGGAGCGGGACTCCAACCAGGATGCTCCCCTTCTCTAGAACGGTTGCCTTAAGCGGTTTTTTTTTTTCTTTTTGTTCGCTGTGTTTGGTCGTAACGGATTCACATTCCGTCGAAGTTCGTTGTTGATACCCTCACTCAGTTTTTTATCACAGATAACCGATTCGGCATTTGGACACGTTCCCTTCGGATCCAAATTGTCAACCTGTTACGCGCAAGTAGCACCCCTGACTATTGTCACCACTGCTCGTAGCGTTGCGCTAAGCCCCTCAGGGATTCGGAAATCAAGGTGCACCCGCAGAGAAAGTACCAAGAGCCACCCCCGCTCATGGAATTGTGGTGCCGGGCATATCCGACAGAACAGACAGTAAAATTCTGTAACTACCGTCGTCGCCTGCAGATGAAAACACGGTGGCATCTTCGTCATCAGAAATTACATGGTAGCCAGTCATTTCTGTCTATAGAACGTACTAGGACTGTTGATATTTTTAAAAATATCGGGCATTCGAAACATCGATATTAAGAGACACACTGTTATAGCCCCCGTATGTATCGAAAAGGTATATCGATATATCGAAGGATACAAACGACGTACCGCCCTATAAAACTGTCGATGGCACATGGTAAATACATTGCCAGTTTTAGAGTTGTGTATTTAAGTATTGATTCATTATTAGATGTTCTGTAAATCAACAAGCTAGCAGCCTGCTTATCCCTCTTAGAGCAAGAACTGAAAGGAAAACGATGCACTTTGCTAACAATGGTAACTGCATGTAAGTGGCACAATAAAAGGTGTCCGGTGAGTCAATCGTCCGATTTCGTCACATATCGGATTTGTCCAGGGCACTTCATGTCGATTTCCCTGTTTATTCCATTTCTGCCAACCCCATAGACCTAGCAGTTTTAGTGTCAAAATTGCGTGGTGAAGTTAAACGCTGCAGTTTCTGTTGGTAGCACCGAACGCCGATTACGTCGTTTCCCCTCACACTTTTCCAACAACCGCAAAGACCGGCTTGTCATTTAGATATTTGTTCATCATTTTCTGCAACTATTTTTGAAGAATGCTGACGTGAAGAAATAGCACACTAACTGCGATAAAAATTGTTTTTTAACGCAACTGGTGTGTCATTTCTTCATATCGGAAATCTTGGTGTTCCATTCACGCCGCCGCCCCCCCCCCTCCCCCCCCCCCCAGTGCAATCGGTCTTCTTGCACTTGATGCACGCAGTCAAAGAGAAAGACTGGACGTGATGAAACCTCAAAAATTGGTAAGACCCTACCTCACAGTGAAAATAAAATTATGTTCTTCTACAATTTCAAAAGAACATTTTCAAATATTTGCCGAAAACTGCAAAAAAATAAAATATAAAATAAAAATATTAGCACTCGATATTGCCATTTCCTTACCTACATATCGATATATAGTGGGAATTTAAATCGCCGTAATGATCGGTATTCTTTGGAGAGACTATCGACTTATCGATATTTTGTCAACAACCTAGAACGTACGTCTCAGCATTCTGGAATAATTACAAGTGCTTCAACACTAAATTCAGCAGCAACATTTTTAAACAATTCCTCTATATTCATTTCATGTATGAATTTTTTGTCTATGGACACTACAACCGTCTTTCTCTTTTGTGTCACTTCCCTGTCGAAACACGTTCGCTATTCGGTACTGCATAACAGTGTTAAGTTGTTAACTGGCGCCCTGTCAGAATCTGTTTTCGGTGGTTGACTAAATTTATATTAAATGATTCTAGTCATAGATTGTTGCTGCTACGACGTACGAAGTATGAGATACTGTACAATTACAGTACTAAAAGTACAAAAAAAGATCCGTATGAACGGGAGATCTGGGTTAATGAGAGCCGGATGAAACAGGTTCCGCTGCATTTTTGGCTCGAAATATTTAGCTGAGCCTCATTATTTTACGTGGCAGTGTGCTGTCCATTAAAATTCATTCTGAGTCGTGAGTTGACGTGTTTGGTACGTAAGATACGCCAGCTCGCCAGTATACATAACACACGTTACTATAAAAGGGCATGTTACATACCTCCGTTGTAGTAAGACATGATTCTTGTCTTCGGGGTAATATTGGGTACGTTTCGGCTGTTGGCCACTATCCCTTATGGGTACTGAATGGACGACGCCGTCAGAGATACAAGACGAAAATTAACTTCGAGTATATGACGATCGCTGATGTGACGGACATCAAATGGAACTAACAAAACAATATTTTAGACAAAATCAGAGGGCCACTTTTTAATGTAGTGAAAAATACAGACGCTTGGGGTCACTTCTTTAATCCAGTTACCGTTTTCGGCTCTTGCCAGAGGTAATCTCGAGATCAGTTATAGGTAACGCCTCGCCTTCACGACAAGTCACAGCTTTAGATAGTCATAGCTTTAGATCTTCAGATGACTTCTGGAAGGAGTCGAAACAAGAAATCCACATAAACATGAAAAATGACTCAGACAATGTCTTTTTTATTAGAAAACAATTGACAATCTCAGAATATGCAGGAAGTGTCTCGGATCGGTACCAAACAAGACTAGTAAGGGAGGTTGGTTCGACTCATGGGAGAGTCTCAAGGATATGTTAGAAATCCCTGAATTGGCATACTCTTGAATGTAGACACTAATTATCCTAAGAAAGCCTATTTACAAAGTTTCAAGACAAAGTATTAATTAAAGAACGAAGAAACATTCTTGTGCCTCCTACAAAACGCTCAAGTAGGGACTGTGAAGACAATACAGTACAATAAGTACAGTGCGCTAGAGGACATTTAAGCAGCTATTATTTCAGCTCTCTATATATATATCGTGCTACACCACGAAGATGACGTGCTACAGACGCGAAATTTGTGATATGCAAAGGATTAGCTTTTCAGAGCATTCACACAAGGTTGGCGCCGGTGGAGACACCTACAACGTGCTGACATAAGGAGAGTTTCCAACCGATTTCTCATACACAAATAGCAGATGACCGGCGTTGCCTGGTGAAATGTTGTTGTGATGCCTCGTGTAAGGAGGAGAAATACGTACCATCACGTTTCAGACTTTGATAAAGGTCGGATTGTAGCCTATCGCGATTGCGGTTTACCATATCGCGACATTGCTGCTCGCGTTGGTCCAGATACAATGACTGTTAGCACAATATGGAATCGGTGGGTTCAGGAGGGTAATGCGGAACGCCGTGTTGGATCTCAGCGGCCTGGTATCACTAGTAGTCGAGATGACAGGCATCTTATCCGCATGGCTGTAACGGATCGTGCAGCCACGTCTCGATCCCTGAGTCACCAGATGGGGACGTTTGCAAGACAACAACCATCTGCACGAACAGTTTGACGACGTTTGCAGCAGCATGGACTATCAGCTCGGAGACCATGGCTGCGGTTACCCTTGACGCTGCATCACAGACAGGAGCGCCTGCGATGGTGTAACTCAACGACGAACCTGGGTGCACGAATGGCAAAACGTCATTTTTTCCGATGAATCCAGGTTCTGTTTACAGCATCATGATGGCCGCATCCGTGTTTGACGACATCGCGGTGAACGCACATTGGAAGCGTGTATTCGTCATCGCAATACTGGCGTATCACCTCGCGTGATGGTACGGGGTGCCATTGGTTACACGTCTCGGTCACCTCTTATTCGCATTGACGGCACTTTGAACAGTGGACTTTACATTTCAGTTGTGTTACGACCCGTGGCTCTACCCTTCATTCGATCCCTACGAAACCCTACATTTCAGCAGGATAATGCACGACCGCACGTTGCATGTTCTGTACGGGCCTTTGTGGATACAGAAAATGTTCGACTGCTGCCCTGGCCAGCACATTCTCCAGATCTCTCACAAATTGAAAACGTCTGGTCAATGGTAGCCGAGCAACTGGCTCGTCACAATACGCCAGTCGCTACTCTTGATGAACTGTGGTATCGTGTTGAAGCTGCATGAGCTGTTGTACTTGTACACGCCATCCAAGTTCTGTTTGACTCAATGCCCAGGCGTATCAAGGCCGTTATTACGGCCAGAGGTGGTTGTTCTGGGTACTGATTTCTAAGGATCTATGCACCCAAATTTCGTGAAAATGTAATCACATGTCAGTTCTAGTATAATATATTCATCCAATGAATACCCGTTTATCATCTGCATTTCTTCTTGGTGTAGCAATTTTAATGGCAGTGCTTCCATATTTTTATCCAACCTCTTATATTGTACTTGGCAACAAACGGGGCCTGTACCACGTCCTCATTATGTTGGAAGTGTCAGCTGTCGTCAGAACAGTGTTCTGTGTAGCTGTGAGTGGATTACGGCGGGGTAAGTAAATTCGAACGTGGGAAATTGTTGGTTCTCGTAAGGTGGTTGTTCCCGTAACAAAAGGAGCCGGGATGTTTGGTACAGGATACAGGAAAAACTGAAAAAATCACCCGCTAAGTCATAACGCGGACGAAAGAGAGAGTTGAGTCATCGAGACGGACGGTCACTAAAGAGGCTTCTGCCGAAAAATAAGACGACGACAGCTGCAAAAGTAACTGAAGAAATGAATCTCGTCTGGCAGTCGCGAACTCTGTCAATAGCAAAACGACACGAAGGGAGCTCCATAAGCAGGAAATTGCAGGGCGAGCTGCAATTCCACAATCATACCCACGTGTTGCAAACGCCCGTATCAGGAAAATGTTGTACCGAAGCGGTAAAACATGTACTACGGAAGAATGCTGTTTGGTCGGATGGGTTTCCAACTTCTGCCCGAGTTTACGTCCCAAGAGTGAAACATGGCGGGGGTTCTATGGTTACTCTGTAAGGCTGCATTACTCCCAAAGACAATACGACCATTTTGGGTGACAAGTCCATCCCATGGTACAATGTTTGCTCCCCAATGGTGATGCTGAGTTCCAAGACAACAGGGCCCCTGTTGACTTCGAGGACTGGTTTTGGAGCACGGGGATGATCTGTCGCCACTACAGTCACCACATCTCAATGTCATTGAGCCTTTGTGGTCTGCTTTGGAGAGAAGTGCGTGTGATCTCTATCAATCTCCATAGTCGTTAACTAACTGAACTTGGCACTATTTTTCAGGGAGAATAATATTAGAGTCCCTTGAAAAGCATACAGAAGCTGAAGAGCTCCGAGACGACTGGAAGGTGTTTTGAATTCAAGTGGGTTTTCTACAGTGTATTAGGCGTGGTAGTAAGTTGTGTTTTTAGTGTTTTCATATCTTTTGTGTAATCCCTGTCTATTCGAATGAACTTACACACATTGCGACAATGAAATAAAAAAAAAACATTAATTGTAAGAGATGAACGTCGACAATAAACGTGCGTCACAGTCTTAGAGCAGACAGTACTACATATGCGTAGTGCGAATTCAACGTTAATTCACTCTCTCTCTCTCTCTCTCTCTCTCTCTCTCTCTCTCTCTCTCACACACACACACACACACACACACACACACACACACACACACACACGCTGGTAATGTTGATCCCCTTCGATTGCAACTTTGTGTCCAGATGTCCTTTCTGTGACAACAGTTGCCAGTTAACCAAATGGATGGTAGACCGCGTGACACCTGACTATAAATCGTTTAAACTTTGTTCTATCTGTGCCTCCTATATTCAGAGCAGTGGGAAATCGCCCGAATACTATTCTCAGGCTTGCCGGTGCACCAGAACAAGGATCGTTAATCCACAGCGCAGATTCAATCGGGGTTTGCCTTACCAGCTCGTCTCGTGCGCTGATCGTTAACCCACACGAGCAGGTCCCACGTCAAACCCTAGGTATCCCCAATACATAGCTGGGCGAGTAGATTCAGAGATCGAAGGATATGACTAGTTGTATTTTAACATACATTCAAGCCAGCGGACCAGTAGAGTTCGGGACTGTTGTTTAACGTCGTATCGTTATGCGTAGTAGCTTTTCCTCAATCAGGCTCATAAAGGCAAATGGCCGCTGTGTCCATTAGCTGACCATGGGGAACCAAACGAACTATATCAATGTAATGATCTATCTTCTTTGTTGAAGAAACGGAGCGGCTGTAACAATGCAGATTTTACATGGGTTTGAACTTGCATCCATAAGGGATTTTCGTTAGTTTCGCCACAAACACACACCTCAACGACGCATAAAAGTGTCAACAACGAAATAAATTATGTAGAAACTGTGTAAAAGATCAGTCCTTCAAGGAAAATGAACACCACTGTTTTCATTATTTGTTTGGATTATTTTCATTTTTTTTTTAACACAGCGTCGATACTTAGTTCTGGATGAACTAGAAGCGCTCATCAGTAGAAGAGTATCATGCACCTGAGAAGCGGTCTGCATGGCCTGAAATTTTATAGAGGTCCCCTCACAATGGATGTAGCTGATTTCATTTATGTTTATTTAAGCTACAGAATACAATTTTTATGTAACAGGTAATTAATTTTAGTCTATGGTGAATATCTTCAAGAACTGAATCCAATGTAAATGCTTTCCTAACAGCCGGCCGGTGTGGCCGTGCGGTTCTAAGCGCGTCAGTTTGGAACCGCGTGACCGCTACGGTCGCAGGTTCGAATCCTGCCTCGGGCATTGATGTGTGTGAGGTCCTTAGGTTAGTTAGGTTTAAGTAGTTCTAAGTTCTAGGGGACTGATGACCTCAGTAGTTAAGTCCCATAGTGCTCAGAGCCATTTGAACCATTTTTTGAACCTTTCCTAACACAACCCGCCAATGTACGTCAGTATGCTACAGTTAGAAGATGTGAATAGGACAGAGAAGCTATATCGCAGCACGTAAAAGATTATCTGCCACGTACAACACCTTGTTGAAACTATGCCTCTCTTATCTCTCACTGACCTTCGTAAAAAGACAAGCGTGCAATGGTCGGGGTGCAGACGACATTTATTTCTCCCTGATTAAAGTAATATTCATAGACGAAGATGCTGAGTGACGGAAGAATGGCGACAAGTAGGGAAAGATACTTTTATTAACAATTTTGGGAAAACGTGTTGTATGCCTACATACAAGCCGCTACACAGCATCGTGTTACGGAGGATGAAGTTCCCGGGAAAGAAGTGTGGAGGAGCTGAATAATCGTCATGGGCCATGAGGCGCTACTTAACCCAACTGCGGATGTTTTTTAAGTAGAAGCATTACGGATTCAATTGTAAAATAGTCAGTCCCTGTTTCGTAATCGTGTCAGACAGACGTACTGAAAATTTGCGTCAAGCTGGGGCTACTGCAGTTATTACTGATTGAAGCACTTGAAATTAGATTCGTTCTACGAGACGTAGTGCCTGTTTATTAATGGAAGGAATGAAGTCATTAATTCAGCGAACAACAGTTTGTTTCACTGACTGAACTGTTTTGCTGTTACGAGAGCGTGCTCATTTTATTTTCATTCAGTTTGCGCAGCGGGCAGTTTTCAATCCAAAGTGTGAAGCTGCGAAAAATATTTACTTCTTAGATTAAAGCTTTTGTATTCCATTGAGTAGTCAGCGGTGCCGGAGCGGTGGAACAGTTTCATTACAGTGAGATGACAATACAGGGCCCCATATACGACTTTTCTACACTTAGTTAAGTTTTCTAAGTAATTTCTAACTGGACACGTTAAGGCGGTGGTTCACCCGAATCAAACTACAGCAAATAACTTATATATTCGCTGACATAGCGCCAGACTCCAGATTATCAATGTAGGTTTGAGCATAAAGCATAAGGTCTCGGTTATAAGAGTGGCCCGAAGACATTTAAAAGTAACAGGATGCAGTGCGTTGTCCTGGACAGCCAGCGTTCACCATACACAAGACTAGTATCAGGAGTGACTCAGTGATGTGTGGGAGGATCTCGCTTGTTCTGTACATAAAGTCAACGGTCTGTTTTAGCAAGAACAAAGATCTCCGATTCTTTATTGACGACGCTGTTGTAGTGCACTGTCGAATGACTCGGAGAGAATTCACAAATAGTGTGATGAATAACAGCTCGCTCTAATTGTGGGTAAATGTACGTGCTGCTTGATAAAGTCGCGGCAATTAAATATCTAAGCGTAACGTCGCAAAGCGATATGAAATGAAACTAGCACGTTAAGTCGACAGAAGGAAAAGCAAACGGTCTACTTTGGTTTATTTGGAGAATTCTAGGAAAGTGTAGCTTATCTAAGAGAACGTGCTAAAAAGCAATGCTTCCTAATTCTTCACGTGAAAACTCTTAAAGCTTTTATCATAAAACAAACGTTATTAACATCCAACGTCTTTATTTTTCATGTCGACATATTTATTTCTCGGCATAGTCACACTAGCGAGAGAATTGTTTGTTGGTACCGTCACTTTGACTTTGTTCATAGACCTCTGCTTGTACTGCTTCTTCACTATCAAACTGAAGTGTTTGAAGATGTTCTTTTAAGTTTTGGAAACAGATAAAAGTCGTATGAGGCCAGTCGGGACAGTATCGACGACGATCGACGACAGTGAATCCCAGGCGTCGGACTGTTGCAGACGTCGCAGCGGTCGTGTGTGGCCTGGCACCGTTATGCTGAAGGACAGCGTGCTCCACGTGTGGGCCAACTCTTCGAATTCGAAGCGCGATTACAGCACGTCATTTCTCACGCACCGACACAGTTACACATCGACAAGTTACGCCCCATAAATCGGAGCCCTCTAGCGGCAGGGGAATGCAAAAATGTAGAAATGAAGAATGAAGATGTTGTATGTTTACAACGTTTGTTTTATTTAAAAAGCTTTATGAGCTTTCACACAAAAAATTCGGTGGCATTACTTTTCTGCACGTTCTTTCATAAAAGAGACTGGGTATATAACACTTGTGTGGCTTAATTCTCGGTACTGTACCGGGGTTTGGGATGCCCACAAGGTCGGATTAAAAAAAGACATTGAAGCAATCCACAGGCGTGCCGCTAGATTTGTTAACGAGAGCTCGATCAACACCCGAGTATTACAGAAATGCTTCGAGAACTCAGATGGGAATCTCTGGAAGGAAAACGACGATTTTTTTTCACGAACCACTATTGAGAAAGTGTAGAGAACCGGCATTTGCCACAGACTGCAGAACGATTCTGGTGACAACAGCGTACATCTCGCGTAGGATCGCAAAGAGAAGATAATATTAATCATGGCTCGTACTGAGACATATTGCCAACCGCTTCCCCTCGCTCCAGTCGCGGAATGATTGGCACTGGTAACTGGTACCCTCCGCCATGGAGCGCTTGGTGGCTTGTGGAGTATCGACACTGACGAAAAAAACCGTAACACCAAAATCTAAAATTCGGGAATACATTTGTCTAGGTAATATATGTAAGTGATTAACATTGCAAGATCACAGAATAATTTAAGTGCGAGATATGATATTGCAAATATAAAATGCTGGTAAATTAATAGGTGGTGTAAACGCCAGAATGTTGAATGCAAGCATGCAAATGTGTACGCACTGTGTTGTACTAGTGGTGGATGTCAGTATGTGGTATGAATTTCCATGCCTGTTGCCCTTGGTCGGTCGATAGAGAGACGGTTAATGTTGTTTGTAAACGATGCTGGAGTTGTCGTCCGATGATGTGCCATACATGTTCGACTGGAGACAGATCTGGTGATCGAGCAGGCCAAGATAAAATGTCGATACTCTGTAATGTTGAGTTACAACAGCGGTATGTGGACGAACGTTATCCTATTGGAAAACACCTACTGGAAAGCTGTTCTTGAATAACAGCACAACAGGTCGAATCACCAGACGCACAGTTTTGCAGTCCGGGTGCATGGGAGAACTGCGAAAGTGCTCCTGCTATCATACAAAATCGCACCCCAGGCCGCAACTCCACGTGTAGATCAAGTGTCTCTTGCATGCAGACAAGTTGGCTGCAGATCCTCAATTGCCCTCCTCCTAACCAACAAACGGGCATCATCGTCAACGAGGCATAATCAGCTTTCATCAGAAAACACAACAGGTGTTCACCATCCCCTCCAGTGAGCTCTCACTTCACACCACTGACGTCGCTAATGGCACAGCTTTGGCGTCACTGGAACGCACACTACAGGACGTCTGGCTCGGAGCTATCCTTTTAGTAAGCGAATTGTAACGGTTCATTGTGTCACTGCGGTCCCAACTGCTGCTCAAATTACTGCTGCAGATGCAGTACAATGCGCCATATTCATATGCCGAAATGGTTCAAATGGCTCTGAGCACTATGCGACTTAACTTCTGAGGTCATCAGTCGCCTAGAACTTAGAACTACTTAAACCTAACGAACCTAAGGACATCACACACATCCATGCCCGAGGCAGGATTCGAACATGCGACCGTAGCAGTCGCGCGGTTCCGGACTGAGCGCCTAGAACCGCTACACCACCGCGGCCGGCTTCATATGCCGAACACAATGGTCTTCCCTCTCGGTAGGGCCACGTGGTCGTCCAGAGTCCGGTCTTCTTAGGACCGTACATTCTTTTGAGCACCGCTGCCAGCAGTCATGTACACTGGCTCATTTTCTGCAAAGTCTTTCTGTAACATAGCAGAAGGAACATCCATCTTCTCGTAGCCCTATTACACGATCCCATTCAAATTGAGTGAGGTGTTGATACTGGCTTCCTCGTCCTAAAGGCATTCTTGGCTAACATCAATTCTCAATGTCGAATCTCAGAGGAAACTAACGCTCGCGACCGTTATAGCGCGCGTTTAAAGCAAACCAGGTCTTAATCCTGATGGTAACGCTATTAGCGGCACTATTACGCGACTGGCGCAAAATATGAATAGACAGCACGTTTCGGACGAAAAAACACGACTCACAACTTTCGTTTACGACGTGATTTTTTTTCCCCTTCATCATATGTACGTTGGTGTAGAAACCTCAGCGTTCGGCATTGTTGGCTACCTAAATAAACTAAAATAAAAATGGTAATGTTTTTTAAGAGCAGGTCCCCGTCACGACGGCTGCCTAGCCTTCGGAGCACCCAGAGACGAGCCGAGCACACTGTGGAGGGCAGGGAGCGCTGGGGCCGGAAACCGCGAGAAAGCCGCGGGGGAGGCGGCGCCGCTCTCTCCGTCCGCCAGGAAAGCGGGGCACACCACACCAGGCCCAGCCGCTGGCCGCATCTGCCGGACCCAGGACGCGCCACTCGGGACCACCACACGGCTACCTGGCCACTCCCAGAAGCGCTCTTTCTTTTACTGACACTGTCGTCGTCGTCGTCGTCGTCGTCGTTGTCTTCAGTGCGAAGACTGCTTCGATGCAAATCCCTGGCTCTAATCAATCCTGTGCATGGGTCTGAATCTATGTGGAACCACCGGAACCTACATACATTTGAACCTCGGGTCTCCCTCTACAATTTGTACCCCTCTCCATTACCAAACTGATGATTCCTTAACGCCTTAAGACGTCTCTTGTCAATGGATCCCTTCTTTCATTCAAGTTGTACAGTAAATCCCGTTTCTTTTTTTCCAAATCGACTCAGTACCACCTCATTTGTCATTTGATTTACCCATGTAATCTTCACCGTTTTTCTACAGCACCTCATTTCAAAAGTTTCTATATTACTTCCGTACAAGGGTGCCCTCGACACAGGACTTACTAACAAACTGATATCACATGTTAACAGATTCTTCTTTTGCAGAAATTCTTTGCATGCTATTGCCAGGGTGCATTTTATACTACCTCTACTTAGCCCATCATCGTTATTTGCTGCCAAAATAGCAAAATTCATTTACTGTTTTTAGTGTCTCATTTCCTCATACATCCTGTAAGGTGCATTCCAAAAGAAACGATCTGTTAACAGTGAAATGGCAATCGCTTAAAGGATTGTAACGTCGTTGCCTGCGGAAGAAGCTGTGGTCCCTGAAACAATGCGAAGGCTCCAAACCCGCCGCTGGAATCGACGAGCTTATACCCACACGACGACACTACCAACACGCACACACGTCGACTGTCCACAGTACTCAGTCGTGCTGAAAACAGTGAAACGGAGGCTTGAATAGAAGAGCATAGGGGTGCAGATGTTTCCTGACAGTGGAAGAATGGCACATGTCTACCGAGAGCACTTGAAGTCTGTTGCAATGGTCAAGACGTGACACAAGCTGATGCTGGTTAACTGTTTAAGGAGACAAACAGCTAAGGCTAAGGTCAACAGTCAACAGTCTCCTATGCACTCCCCCCCTCCCCCCTCCAGAACAGAAGCAGTGTACCCATTCTACCTGGGTATACAGTAAATTCCGTGTGCAAGTGTGAGGAAGTGTTCTAAATGTTTGAGTAGCACGCACCTTATGCGCATTATTGAAATTATCCCCGTATTCAGCTATCTGACTCTGGAAAACTGCCTAAAAACACATCCAGGCTAACCGGAAGACCGATCTTCGCCGTTAATCCGGCGGACGGATTCTATCGGGGCCGGCATTCTTCCCCGCGTCCTGTAAGTCGTCGCGTTAACACGCGGGGATCCCTGGGCAGGTCATGACACAAGCCACTAAGGGAAGGACGATTACTGTTTGTCGATGGATGCACACAGTGTGGAACGCCACACTGCATTACAATGCCATGCCACTGTCCAGCAGGTGGATGCCCTTGATATTCAACACCGGAGAATTACTGTAGTAGGCTTGCTGCAGAGGTCGAGTTGAGCGTCGGAATTGCAAAGCACATGCAGTGCTCTCCGTACACTTTCCCTGCAAACCTTCCACTGTCCGGAAACGCACTACACACTTATGCTCTTCTTCTGAAGCCTCCGTTTCATTTCCAGCACTACTGAGTGCAATGGACGATCGCCGCGTGCGCATCCTCGCCCTGTAGTCACGTGGTTGTCGCCCGTATCTCTGTAGCCACCCAATTTGAGACCTCAGCGTTTTTACAGAGACCGCACCTTGCTCCACAAGCAAAAGTATTACGATCATTTCAGCGGGTTTCATTTCACAGCCCCCGAATCAAATGGCTCTGAGCACTGTGCGACTTAACGTCTGAGGTCATCAGTCGCCTAGAATTTAGAACTAATTAAACCTAACTAACCTAAGGACATCACACACATCCATGCCCTAGGCAGGATTCGAACCTGCGACCGTAGCGCCCCCCGAATCGTTTCTTTTCCAATGCACCTCGTAATACCCCCAGCATCTCCTGTTTTCATTTGACTAGATACCGTTACCATTGATTTACTTTTTTTGTGTTCGTCTTAAAACCTCTATTAAAGGTATTACCTACTCCGTTAAATTTCCCTTCCAAGTCCTGTGTCATTTCTGACGTTCGCCCATGACATGGTAATTCTGTCAAAGCTTTTATTACTTCTTCCTGAACTTCAATTCCTTCATCAAATTTTTCTCTGATTTCCTTTAATGTACATATTGAACAAGGTCGGGGAGAGGCTACACCTTCGTCACACTCCCCCTCAACTACGATTTCCCTTTTATGCCCTTCCACTCTCACAACTGCCGTCTCATTTCGGTTAAAATTCTACATTACTTTCAGCCACCCCTTTTATTCTACCCTTGTAACTTTCAGAATTTCAAGCAATATATTTTAATCAACACTGTCAAAAAGTTGGACTTTCACTTGATCTTCTTTGTCGCATGCCATTACTTTTGTTTTTGCTTTATTAATTCTCATATTATATTCTTCACCCATAACTTTACCCATTCTATTCAGTAGGACTGCAAGATCTTCTTCACTTTCAGTCAGGACAGCTATATCATCGGCATATCTTATCATATCTATTCGTTGGCCATGAATTACTACACCTGTCTGTGAATTTTCCCTTACTTTTTTCAGCGCCTCTTCAATGTATACGCTAAAGATAACAGGGGATAGTGCGCAACCTTGTCGGACACCTTTCCGTATCTGCACCTCTTCTTGTTTTGTCCGTCCACGGATAACTGCCGTCTCGTTTTTGTACAGGTTCCATATCATTTTTCTATCTTTATGGTCTATTCCTACTTTTTTGAGTACCTCAAACATCTTATCCCATTTAACATTATCAAAGGCTTTCTCTACATCTACGAAAGCTATGTATGTTTTCAGGGAGGATATCTGACTAATATTACCCATAACGTTAAACTGGGTATATAACACAGACACGAAAGTAAATTGTGGTGTGGCTCAGGGAAGGACAATAGGTCTTCTGACTTTCTCAGTACACATGAACGATTTACAAGAATCAGCAGCATCATATGACTGTTGGCTGGCTATGAACGGTGATAAGGAACAGCGAATAAATGTAGAATTATGACTATAAGAAAGACAAGGAACTCGATAGTACCTGGTTACAAGATTAGTGCTGAACATATGAGCACGACACGTCGTTTACTTGTGTCGGCGATTATACTAAGAAATGATATGAATTGAGACGAACGCGTGAAATGGGAGACTTCGATTTGTTGGAAAGGTTCTGGGAAAACGTAATGTAAATGGAAACGAAATCGCACAAAAGACACTAGTGCATGCAAGTCTAGAGTGTTGCTGCCGTGTTTGGAGTCCTTATCAAGCAGGTATGACTGAAGACATTGGAGAAACTCAGATGAACTCGTCTATGTGAAAGTATAGGAGAAATGGTCGAAGTAGTGGAATGGGAGTCCTTCAAAGAAGATACACTTAGTTCTCGCGAAACGCTGTTGGGTACAGTTAGAGAACCTACGGTCGAGAATCTACGTAATATGCTATTATTTTCATTCGTATACAAATTACGAAAAAAAAGACGCACCATGTAGGAATTATTCGAATGGAACGGAAATCGGTAAATTTGACATACAGGCAAACGAATGATTACAATTTCAGGAAAATTGGAGGATTTATTCTAGAGAATGAGCTTCACAAGTCGAGTAAGTCAATAACGCGTTGGTCCATCTCTGGTCCTTATCAAAGCAGATATTCGGATTAGTACTGATTGATAGAATTGTTGGATGTCCACATGACGGATATCGTGCCAAATCATGCCCAATGACTGCGCTAGATCGTCAAAATCCCGATGTGGTTGGAGGGCCTTGCCCACAATCCTCCAAACGTTCTCAACTGGGAGAGATCCGCGACCTTGCTGGCCGAAGTATGATTTGGCAAGCACGAAGACAAGCAGTACAAACTCTAGCCGTGGGCGGGCGGGCGGGCATTATCTTGCTGAAATGTAAGCCCTGAATGGCTTAGGCATAAGAACAATACAACGGGGCGTAGAATACCATCGACGTACAGCTGTGCTGTGAGGGAGCCGCGGATGTCAAAGAAAACGGACCTGTTACAAAAAGAAATAACACCCCAGACCATCAGTCCCTATTGTTGGGCTGTATGGGGGATGAAAGTCAAGCTGGCATCCTAACGCTGGCCGAGGCATCTCCAGACCTTCGGCCTGGAATCTCACTGACTGGAGTAGAATTGTCTTTAGTAATGAGTCCCGCTTCGAACTGAGCCCCAATGAATAGCAAATACGTGCCTGCAGACGCCCAGACAGCGTTGGGCTACCAACTTGACTGTCGCCCAACATACGACCCGACAATCGAGAGTGATGGTGTGGGGTGTCCTTTCTTTTCATAGTAGGACCTCTTTGGTCGAGATTCACGGCATCCTTACAGCACAGCGGTATGTCGACATGTTCTACGCCCTGTTTTGGTGCCCTTCACAGCAAGCCATCGTGGCCTTTCATTTTAGGAAGGTAATGTCCATCCGTACGGCGAGTTTCTCCGGCTTGTCTTCGTGCTTTCGAAACCCTACCTCAGCCAGCAAGGTCGCCGGATCTCTCCCAAATTGAAAACGATAGTAAGCCAATTGGACAGAATTTGGTAAGCTACTCCGCTGGTGGACATCCAACAACTTTGTCCATCAGTGCCACACCGAATAACTGGTTGCACATGAGCGAGAGGTGGACCAGCGCGTTATTGACGTACTCAATTTGTGAAGCTCAACCTCCTGCATAACTCATCCAATTTTTCTGAAATTATAATCATTTGTTTGTCTGCACATGTACATCACATCTATGATTACCGTCCGGTTCGAGTAATTCCTTCGTGGTGCGTCCTTTTTTTTGTCTTAAGAGTGTATTTCTGGAACGTTTGGATAGCAGCTCGTATATTGGGTGTAACAGAATTGCGCCGACAAACTTTCAGAGGTGGTTCAGGGGCACTTTGAGTATTTTGGTAGGAAGGACCCACAGTCTCCTGGAACAAGTTAGAGTTATTGCATTTCGTTTGTTTCTTGCCCCAATTAGTTTTCTATGTGCATTGCAGTGAAAATAGCTGCACAATAGTGCAAATTTTGTGCTGTATGCACCTTGTGTCTTGTTCTGAAGCAAAACTCACGTTGCACTCGATACTAGGAACCACAATGTTGTACGGTTTGGTCAATAATGGACAGGTCGCAGTGTTTCTGTTACATGGCCGGCTCGGCCAGCTGACATGACACCAATGGACTACTTTTTCTGGGGGCGTGTGAAGAGTCTAGTTAATGAGACTGTGGTGGATACTCGCTTGGACCTGGTTGCTAGGATTATCGCCGCCGCGAAAGTAGTACGCCAAAGTCCTGGAACTTCTGAGCGTATAAGACGGTCGACGGTGCCACGCCGTGATCGTGGTGATCGAAACAGTGAACAATACCTTTAACGGAATAGTTCTGCAATTGTTACGTGCTGCGCTGTACACTGACAGAACCGACTGAACTCACAGTGTGCTAAAAGTGGAGGTGTTTCGTTTCGTGCTTGTTGCTTAACAGGTGTGTTCTGCGTTGTACGTTTTCGTTACTGCATATTACTGGCCTCTTCACTGTTGTGAAACTATTTTCACAGATACATGAGTGAATGCGCCAACACAACAAATAAGTCGTACTATTTGTATATAACGAGCCGCCAGACACCGTGGTTCTTTACACCAAAATACTCAAACGGTATCCCTGAACAACCTCTAAAGGTTTGTGGGTGTAGTTCTGGTTTAGCCTGTATACTGAGACAGGGCAGTTTGTAACGAGGTGTGAGGTAGAGAGGTAGAGGCAGAGGTAGAGAGGTAGGACACGGGAAGAGGCAGCTGCTACCGCGGACTTCCGGCCCGATTACGGTGGGCGGTGGGCGGCGGGCGTCCGGGAAGAGCGGCCGGTGCTCGGGCTGCGGCTGACCCGTATACGTACGGTACGGCCTGGCCGCAGCTGCGTCCGGGTCCCGCAGCCCAGTTTTCACGGCGCAGTGAAAAGAGAGAGACGGCGCGGGACGGGACGAAAGTGCTGCGCTGCACTCTGCTCGCCGTGACACAGTTCGCGGCCAGCCGGGACGGCGCCGGCAGCTCCTCGAAACTCCTGTCCAGGGCAGCCAGACAGCGTACTGTGGCGCCTAGGTAGCTACACGACCCTCCCTGTACCCACTCGGACCTACGCCGGTTCCACGCGCATGTAATTCTGCCAGTAAACCGTCGAGTCTTAAAAGAATGTAACTCACTTTAAAAAACAGCTTCAGACGTCTGATAACTGAGTTGCTTTCTTAAACATACGAAGAAGGAAAAGTCTAAGGAAACCAGTGGCAACTCAGTAAAATAACAATTTTTTATTGTGTTAAGTTACGCCATACTCCTGCCTGAACCAGAACATATATGCTTTTTGTATGTTTGGTGCGTGTTAACAGGAAAGAACTAGCATTTTCTAAATAGCGACAAGCCTCATTCTGTCTGCTGTCAGTTAAGTGGTGTTTATCACCGCTGCTCTGTGTTTATTTATTATTTGCCCACTGGTTGGTCAACCTGGTGCTAAGCCAAACATCAGTTCAGCTTTCTGCTGTCGTTTTGCAAGTTGTAATGACTTGAAAAACTACTCGATTTTAGGATGTAATCTTATTGTGTTTATAGTTATATTTTATTCGTACAGATCGTAAATATAGGCAAAAATAAGGAAGTTTACGAGTAAGAATAAGTTTAAAGGTAACAGAGGACCCCTGTCATTCTCTCTGTTCACAGTTCCCCGCGTCATGGTGTAAGTATCAGAGACCAAGCGTAAATCCTGATCAAAATAGATACGACAGTACCCAACTAATATCAATCGCAGATGTTACAAAAGCTATCTATAGAGACTTAGTTATTAAAATCTTACCTCCTAAATACATGCAAGGGAAAAGTCAAAATCTCAACGCAGTTGCAACAATCGTGTGGAAAGGCTTGTCTGAAACATTTGTGGGCTTCAAATCCCTAAAAACTGGTATCATGAATGCAGCGTTCTGTTTCAGCGATGGGGCAGTTAGCAGGATGAAAGTTTTCAGTCATAAGGGCATAGAACCTGGGGTAAGCGTCAAGAATGTGCTTCTACCAGTTCACCAGCTGAGCGTGCGGGACCCTGAGGAAAGTGCCCTACAAATGAAGAAAGAGGCCAGAATTCAAAAAAGGCCACTAAACATAAGATTGAGAATACAGAAACTTGCAAAAGATGACGGCTATGGACCCGGCAAATTGTAACGTTCAATCTAGGTTGAAAAGAGTGTATCAGAAACTTCAGTGCCTTTTACCGAAAGTATGAAATATTTGGATTTAGGTGCAATTTCCTCTGAATCTACTATATCTACGTCAATCAAATATGGTACTGAGATTAATTATGTGACTTTCATTAAAACTTACTAGAATTATGGCAATCAAATAAAAGGTTTGACAAATATTTAGGTTTTCTTTTTTTTAAATGCGAATTTTTTGTGTCACATAACCTCCTTGGAATTTCTACTGTGATAGCTACTTACATATAAATAATACACTATGAAGAACACATGAGATCTTATGCACGTTTCAAATTTGCCTTGATTTGAAGAAATAGTTTCTAAGAAAAGTGTACCAATGTTAGTATGTTCAACTATAGCAAATTCGTTCACCACCGGGTTGCCTTAAGAAAGATTTGAAACTAAGCTTGAAGCTGAAGTTTAACGCCACCTAACTATTGCGGGGCGTACATTTACATCATACTCCGGAAGCCAGCTAATGTTCTGTAGCGGAGGATACTTCTGGTACTACTAACTGAGCCCTCCAATCCTCTTCCACTCGCGAATAGCGTATGCTAAGAATAATTGTCGGTAAGCCTCTGTATTGGCTCTAATTTCTGAATTTTCCCCTCGTGGTCATTACGCGAGACGTATGTGCGGCGGGAGGGGTGGGGGGGGGGTGGGGGGAAGGTAATACGTTGTTCGACTCTTCTCGAAAAGTGCTCTCTCGAAATTTCAATAGTGTATCTCTCCGTCATGCACAAAGCCTCTCTCGTAACGTCTGCCAGTGGAGTTTGTTGAGCATTTCCGTAAAGTTCTCGCGCCGCCTAAAAGATCCCGTGACGAAATGCGCCGCTCTTTGTTGGATCTGCTGTCGCTGTCTCTCTCTCTCTCTCTCTCTCTCTCATCAGTCAGATAGATGAACAGTACTCAACAATCGGTCGTACAAGTGACTTATAAGCCACTTCCTTCGTAGCTGTGTTACATTTCCTTAAGATTTTTCCTATTAATATGAGACTGGCATCTGCTTATCCCATTATTTATTTTATGTGATCATTTCACTTAAGGTAGCTCCTATATATTTTACGGTAGATACTGTTTCCAGCGGTTTGTTATCAATAGTGTAACTGTACAGTAGTGGATTTCTTTTCCTACGTATGCGCAATGTTACATTTGTTTACGTTCGGTTCAACTACGAACCCTGCACCATTCATCAATTCTCTGCAGGTCATACTGCAATTCATTACTATCTTCTGGCGTTGCTACTTTCTTATAGACGACTGTATCATCTGCGAACGGCCTTAAAGGGCACCCGACGCTTTCTACTGGATCATTAATGTATATTGTAAACAGTAACGGTCCTATCTTCCTTGGAGTACGCCAGAAATTTCCATCACATCTGCGACGACTTTGCAAGGAACTCTTGCACCTAATCTGCTCCGATACTCGGTAAGCTAGTATTGTTTTCACTAGGCACACCGTAATTTTCATGTATGACATGTTAGGCGGCATGAGAGCGCCACATGAATAAAAGCAGAAGCAGCTCAGCCGAAGGTGGCCACTCGCTCACTTGTCAAAGTCTCGACACGATACCGACGGCTTTAGTAAGCAGACGCGTTGACAGCTATACTGATTTGTCTGTTGGAAGTTCGCAACGCTCATGTAGCGGGCTACTACAGTATTAGTTATGTACTGATCAAGAATTAAGAAACATTTTATTTGTTGTTAACACCGAACCAAGATCACCTCAAGAGTACACATGGGTCTGTGGATCTGCAACCCAGGACAACCGATGACCACAAGAGAAGAATATCGACAAGAGCTGTGAAATGCAAATCTGCTGATCATAGGTTGCCTTTTGTAAACCAAACTATACGTAGACTAAAAAAAGCACAATTTCCAGTACTTCACTCATCAAACACAGAAGTGTTTATATCTGCCTTAATACTGCGTTTTCTGATTTCCGGATGGTTTTGGATACAATTCCGCACTGAATGAAACACGAGTTTACAGGGTGTCGGACCAGATCTGCGACTGGATACAGGACATCCTAGCAAATACAACGCAACACGTCGTTCGCAACGGAACGAAATCGACAGTTGTAGAAGTGAGTTTGGCAGTACCCCAAGGTACTTGAAAATGGCCGTTATTGTGGCTCGGTGGCCCAGATATACACTGGCACAATACCATACCACGAGTCCAAAAGTACAGTGTGCAATCGCCGGACATCCTATGGTTTTTATCTGCCACTTACCACTTCTTTATGGAGACTTCAGTGGTACGGACACATCACACGAGTACAGTCATCAACTCAGCCTGTCATCTCACTGTCGAAGGCCAGAGACATCGTGGAAGACCCAAATTACGGTGACTAGACACCATAAACGAAAATCTAAGATCAAGAAGCCTAAATCCACAGGACGCGTCAGACAATAAGAAATGCGGATCCTGTTCCAACGGGATATCGCTAAGAAGAAGAAGAAAAGACGACTTGTCATTCCGTTCACCTCTGACAATGACTACTTATGCCTTAAGTGTCGAGCTACACTGTCGTACGGGAGGAAGATAGGAAGGAAGGTTAAGAATTAACGTTACGTCGATGACAGGGTCTTTAGGGACGGCTCTCGTTTCTTGTCCACGTTATAACTGGCTTGGTAAGTCAGTTAAAAGGTCAGAAAAAACAACGGTATATCAAATGCAATAGGGCCATGTTAAGTAAATCACCGTGGCCGTTTAAACCAATGGAAACTGTACTTTATTATATACAACAAATGCAAGTGTGAACAGTGGATAGCGTGGGAAGCAACGTGAGCCTGTGTACGATTCTGTTGTCTGTAGGAAGACTAGCGAAATGCTGGAGAACCTGCAATGGATCGGCGATTGGTGAAGGCATTAGCGGTCGAAAATAGACGTAAATAAATGTAACTTAGTGCGCATAAACAGGCTAAGAGGTACACTACAATTCGATTACGCTATTGACAATAAATCACAATCGTAAAGTACCTAGAGGTAGTCGTACGGAGCGATCTCAAGTAGAATGGCCACATAAAATTTAAGAAATGAAGATGCCAGACTCATATTCATTGGAAGAAGCCTAGGAGTTTGTCCATCACTGAGACCTTCAGTGTTAATATTTCGAGAGCGTACGTTCGAAGAACAGTGAGCCAACATATTAGTTCCTCTCGTATACATAGCAAACCGACAAACTGCAGGGACGGATTCCTGACTGGAAATGGAGGAAAAGAGGTTCGATGAATAGGTGGCCGGAAATGTACGGTGAGCGTGTAACGACAACAGATCGTCCCAGAACACTGCGCAGAGCTGCACGTCACAACAGATGTTCAACAATGGCTTCCACGCGATGCAGTGCATGTGTTCCCACGTTGCATCATGGATTGTCATGCAGGGTACACATAATGGTACTTTGGCTTACACCATGTTGGCGGGCCACTAGCCTGGAGCTTGTAGTAGCGTTCATCCGAATATCGTGTAGAACCCAATCCTGGTGTACGCACAGACCGCCGCCTCCCTGCATGTTCGTCTGTCTGAAAGGACCCAGACTCCCAAAAAAGGGCTTGAAATGTTGTGTGATGTGGTTGGTGTCTCTGAGGGTACTTGTTTTGGTATAGCCGTGCTGCCTCGCGACAGTTTCTGTCTGCTTGGCCGCACACAAACACCATCTCGGCTTCTTCCCGTCATGAATACCGGACCATTCTGCTGCTTACAGCACGCTGGAAGTTCTGAAAATACATAAGAAGGTACAAAAGAGATGTTGATGACATTACTTTGAGTTTAAACTAGCTACATTGTCTCTATTTGTCCCATTTACAGGGTATACTGAATTGTATCATTTCACTGTTTTTTCACTTAGTCGTTTTGAGCTCAATAGCTCGCTACGTACGGAGAAACTCCGCTCAACATCTACAGCAAACGACAGAGCATGCCATGTCAGCACCCGTACAGGAAGTTCAGTGAAAGTATCATAGGTTTCCACATCTGGATTCTTCTTTAAATTTAAATCGAATTTGTCTTTAGCAAATCCATCAACGATGTCTCTAGCACTCATCAACTTCTTCCACCGTTCCTCCTCCTCCATACTTTTTTCTTCCACATACTGAATCACCTCAGGCAAATATTTGTCGCCCTACCCTGAAAAAAGTTCCAACTCTAGGATAGTTTTGTTGACTAATTGTTGGGCCTGCTTGATGGCTGCTGCGTCCACTGATTCTTGAGCAGATATGAAGTGTTTGATTTTATCAAACTTTTCACACAAGAAAACTGCGCATCTTATCCAAGTATCCCACCTTGTGGATGAAAGAAAAAACCTGACGACTGGGGTCTTTACATGAATCTTGTTCAGAGCAGCAATGCAGTCATTTACCTTACAGTAATTTCCGGGGTATTTTCGCAAACACGGTGTAGGCCATATGCAATATATGTCACATGGTTGAGGTTCGGAAAACGTGCACTTCAGATGTTGGAAATCTGAAAGCAGGCAGCGCGCTTAGTCAGTCATCACAGTCGTATTGTACGCCCCCTGGCCACATGTTTGTTCATCATGAGTCCCTGAATGATTGCATTATCGTGTAGACGTTTTGTATTCTCGAGATCGTACCTCTTACAAAGCATAGGTGCCACGCATTCGCTAGATAATAGGAAAACCAACACATTCAAAAGATATATTTACAGCTCATCATCAGTAATTTCATCTAAAACGAATCTCATTTGACGTTTGCCGACCGTCTCTTTAATTTACTGTTAACCTCTCTCATAAAAGGCTGTATCTAACTTTTTCACAAAGGGCTCTCATCCAGTACTCACCTTAGAGTCTACTTCTCAAGAAATGATGTCAATGTAGGATAGTTTACCTTGCGGACTGGAACTCCTGACTGGATTAATGCCATGCCACAATGCGCACTAAACTCTTTCAATGACCGCTCCGTTTCAGATCCTGAAACGAAGACGTCTATCAGAGTAGGTTGCTTAGGTTTCAATTGCGAAGTTCAGTGTTCTTTAAATTTTTGTTGTTCTGGATGTGCTGCTTTATCTGCTTCTTTGAGGCATGGCATCGATCGCAATATTTACTTCAAAGACGGCACAACGCAGAACGATGCCATCAGTTTCAATAAACTAGATCATGAATTCTTCTGAAAATGCACACAAATTCTCCTTCTCAACCTTCGTCCTTGTGAAAAATTCGTTCTGGTAAACACTAATGCGGCCAACAATACAGTACACAGCTGATAGGCAGGAACCATTAAATTCATGCCAATACTAACTGAATTTAGATTTCAACTGTTGTAGCATTATTGTTTAAATTTTATTTGATTTCACAGCTCAATGTTGACCATTACTGCTGGCGGTATGAATAATTACTGGTGCTTTCCGTAATTTATATTTTAACATTTATTGATTATTGTTGACTTCTGAGTAATCAAAATCTTAAAATCATGTGGAAGAAGAGAAAAAATTTCTATGTAATCTATTAAAAATGCAGTTAAAAATGCGATAAAGGTGCTTAAGCGTGGGGTAGAAGGGAAAAGGTGCAAAATGTAGTAATCTGACAAAACGGTGCCACAAGCCGTGCTTATTTTGGTTCATTTCAAATCTCCAAATGCATATATTGTCATGTCTGTGTGAAAATAGCTGTATTTTTGGCAAGGTGCTACATCTCAAAATCCTTTCTTTAATCACATGTACTCTTAAAGCACCAGTATGTGTTTCGAAATAACTATTTGTATTCTAATTTGTTTAATACATAATATGGTTTCCATTCTCTGCGTGTTTTTTTCGTGATGAGGAAGGTTTTCACTATCGGATAGTTAGTGGGTCAGCAAGATAGCGTATTTGATTAGTTATTTTATAGTGACCGTTTTATTTTACAGTTGTGAAAGGTCCTGTTGGATTCCTTTCATGTTAATTTCTTAATCTGTTGTCAATTACGGCATAAATTCCTCTTCTAAATTTACTGTGGTGTTTCTGGTTATCTGGGAGGAGACTGAGCAGTGAACGTGTTACTTCTACACATAAACAAGAACGATCTGTCACACTACTACACTTTAAAACACAGTTTATATGTAACTCATGTCACACAGTCTCATACGGAACCTACATCCACTTTCTTTTATATACTGTATATGATAAGATACTGTCATCCCCCTTCCCTTCTGTGTGAGAAGATGAATGAGCAAGTGTATTTCTAGTTGCATGCTTGATGGTAGCAGACAAGCCTGTCTGCTAGAGAACAGTAGGACCAACGTCGGAACAGGTAGCTAAGCTTTCTAAAAGCTGAGAGGTTTCTATTCTTAGTATGGTCCTGTCCGTCCCTTGTCATGTTGGTATAGGAAGCTGCCTCTCTGGTCATTTCCGTTTGTATCTGTTAAGCACGTTCGGTAGAGGCCCAGGTCAGTCGGTCCGCGGCGAGCGTCTGAAGTGGTAAGATCTCCGGCTAAGCGCGTGTCTGCTAAGTCCGTATGACAATGGATTTCTTAAGTTCAGCCTAACTGAAAATTTAATCACCTTTATTTCAGGTTTAGCTCTAAAATATCTAATGTTATCTTAAATTGCAACGCAGTGTATTTCGAGTGTGAAGTTCAGGATATCTTCCAGTAGTTGCTTTGTCACTACTTTGTGAGTAAAGTGGAACCACGTGTTGATCAGTAACTCTAAGTTCATCAATCTTAAATGTGAATGTGCGTGAGATTATAACGTCTCGTCTTGACAATATTTTTCAATATAGCAACTTTTCTTTATGTTCAACCCACGTGGGGTGTACTTTGTGAGACCAGTACCACGTGCTTATACAATTGTTTGACCCATCAGGTTAATAGTATGACGATAGTAACCAGTTCGAGGTTTTTCTTTTGTAAATTGCTTTTCGATCTAATTTATTTTAATTACCAAAATTATTGTGGAGTTACACTCTTTGTGTAAACCAAGTTGACCACGTGAAGCATGTGGTGTAATCATCAAAGTAGCCCTCAGCTATTCTTTTCGGGAAGATTTCACAGAGATTTAGTATGAATTTAGTATATCAGTGTGTGGTAATTACATGACAGACAGGATTGCGCTACGAACGTAACTTCGTTGGGTGAAAATTGAATCGGTTGGTTGTGGTTAATTTCTCTTGCATATGTTTCAACGTTCTTCGTGTGTTATTTTATGAATGCAGTGTTGTATGCAGTCTCCCAATCTTGGCTCCATATTTGATGTTTTCCGTAAGATTACAAACTCACATTTTCAGAATCCTAAATAAGGCTCCAGTTTAATTATGAATCAAGTTTAATATGCTGAAATTTCAATGATCAATGTTAAAATAAATTTCCAAATATAAACTGATTTATTTCTTTTTATTTAAATTCTCTTATATATATATATATCTCACCGATTGTAGTATGACTATTAAAAGATTATAATTAATGTTAGTCTGATTGAGAATTTGGTAAGCTAGACTGGATACCTGGTGAAACAGTTGCTCAGTAATGCAAGGTTAACTTCCCCAGACAGCTCACAGCTTTTAACCCTCTCTTATTGTCTATCAGCACCGCTTTCAGAACAAATTAATGCAAAAATATTACAGTTGTAACCTTTAAAAAAAATGCGAAGATGCGGAAGAAAATGACATCAATAGTTCATTATCTAAGCTATTAATGCAGTTAAGGGAATAAAAGGTGGGGTACCGGAATTTAAAAGCTTCGGTAGTGTACAATGCCCCGAAATCAACTCTTGAAGACTACGTGAAATATAACACAAAGGACATAAATAATTTAATAAATACGAAGCTTGGATGAAAGCGTATCCTAGGAGAGGAACTGGACGAAGGCTGAGTTAGATACTGCAAGGTCATGGAGAGCAGGTATTATGGATTAACATCTCCCGATATCCGGCAACTAGCTTTCCTAATTAAATACTGATCATCCATTTCCAGTTAAAAGGAGCGACGGGGAAAAATAATTAACGTATTTTTTAAAGCTACAGTCATCTCTCAGCTTGAAAACACCGGAATCAGTGTCTCTGCCTAGAATGAAAAGCTCTCCCACAGAAAGGGTTGTTTCTCGACATGGATATGGAAAAGTAAATATCAACCCATCGAAATTGCTTCGTGAAACTGGAATAATTGTTGTGCAGAGGCGACGGTCGAAAATAGTGTTCAAGGGAAGAAACGGACTGGAAGTCTGTCTTCTCAATAAGGATGCGCTCTTATGAGAGTGGTTTCCTGCACGAGTGTGGCCGGTATGTTCGTTCCACCTTTGACAGTCTTCCCTCGAAGGAACATTAAGGCTTAGCTGCTGGGTGGTTGTCCCACAGGAACTATAGCTATATGTCACCCTTCTGAATAGATTAGCTACACAGTGACGAAACAACGGAGTGGTCTCATCGTCTCCTGACGTATACAAACCAGAATCCAGAAAACCCAGCTGTTCCCATCTTGGATGGACATATCACCCACACAAGGAACAGCGATGTCATCCACATACATACAACACAGCACGATAACACAATTACTGACTGTCTGCATCCGCATACGAGTAAGAAGTTCGGACGTGTCCTTCACGAGACCGTCTAATACTACAGCCAAACTCTACAGTCTTTGATGTCTGAACATCCATTCAGATCATTAAGTTCCTATCAAGTAGATGAACTGATGGGAAAGGCTTATTCTAAATGAGCGACTCTTGAAAATGCTATGAAAGGGTTTCATTCACGCGACGTTATTCCCTTCAACAGGCATATCTTTGCTTATCATGAATTCCTTCTCTTAGAAGCTGATGCACCAGAAGAATGGCAGTCTGACCGTTCCAAATTCGTCCATCACCAACAGTAGGTAAGTGTGATGGGTTTAACAGAGTAAGACGATCTTCCGGTACAGCACCTGCCGTAACAACTTCCCCAACAAAAAAGCTCCTTGAAGAAAAACTGGAAAAAATGGCGAACCAAGATTTAATAAAATACACCGACGGAAAAAATCGTAGCATCAAGAAGGAGTTGTTCGACATAAACGACAGTGGGTAGGAGTGTTTCTACATGTAAAAGATGATTGCTATTCAAATTTCGCGCCAAACGTACAAGAGTCACGCTAGTGGCGCCGCTATTAGGACGCAAATCAGGTTTGCTCCAAATACACGCTGTAACGGTCGTGGCCGTTAGTTACCTTTGAGTTTGGATGTGGTGAGTTGATGTTAGCCAAGAATGCCTTGGGGTCATGATCAATATCTTGGCGAGTTTGATAATGATGATGATAATTGGTTTGTGGGGTGCTGAACTGCGCGGCTATCAGCGCCCGTACAAATTCCCAACCTTTGCTCGGTCCAAATTCGTCACATTCATGAATGATGATGATGAAATGATGAGGACAACACAAACACTCAGTCATGTCGAAGCAGGTGAAACCAAGTTTGAAACAGGTCGTCTAAAAGGGCTACGAGAAGCTGCAGGTTCCTTCTGCTACACTGCAGGAAGACTTGGCAGAAATGTAACCACTGTATATGACTGCTGGCAGCCATGGTCACGAGAATGTACGGTCTTATGAAGACCGGACTCCGGACGACCACGTCGCACTACCAGGAGGGAAGACCATCGTTTTCGGTATATGGCTTTGGGGCGTCGTGCCTCATCTGCAGTAGCAATTTGAGCAGCAGTTGGCATTAACACAACGAACTGTTAAAAATCGGTTACTTCAGCTCCAAGCTAGACGACTTATAGCGTGCATTCCACTGACAAGAAACCACCGTCATTTTCAACTTCAGTGGTGAAAAGAGGGCTGGGTGGGGGTCGGTTGAGTTTTCTGAAGAAAGCTGGTTCTGCTTCTATGCCAGTGATGGCCGTGTGTTACTTAGAAGGACACCAGTAGAGGACCTGTACCCAACCTTTCTACGTGCTGGACACACTGGTCCTACATCTGCAGTTAAGGTCTTGGGTGCGATTTCGTATGACAGCAGGAACGCTCTCGCGGCTATCCCACGCACCCTGACTGCAAATTTATCCGTCAGTCTGGTGACTCGACCTATTGTGCTGCCATCCGTGAACTGCATTCTAAGGGGTTGTTTTCCAACACGATAACGCTCGTCCACATACCACTGTTGTAGCCCAACATGCTCTACAGAGCGTCAACACTTTGCCTTGGCCTGCTCGATCACCAAATCTGTGTCGAATAGGGCACATATGGGACTTCATCGGACGACAACTCCAGCGTCATCCACAAACAGTGTTAACTGCTCCTGTATTGACCGATCAAAGTGCAATAGGCAAGAAATTCCACCCCGCAGACAGAGATTCGGTACCTGTACAACACAATGCAGGCACGTTTGCATTCGACACTGTGGCGGTTACACCAGTTATTAATGTAACAGTACTTCACACTTTCAATAGCTTATCTCGCCCTTGCATCAATGTAATCAATTAAATATGTTACCTAGACACATACGTTCTCAAAATTTCATTAGTCTACATCAATTATTTTTTGGTGTTGCGATATTTTTTGGCATCAGTATATATTCTCAGTATTTTCAGGAAGAGGACTCAGACCGAACACCAGTTTCGTCGGTCCGTATTAAGGAAAATGGTGGCTTACGACGCAGCGTTGTCACAATACTAACTTCTTTTCCTGCTTATTCGAAAAGTATAACAAAAACAAAGTTACATTCACGATGCTACATGCATCGTGTTATTGAATCAAATATGCATTTAAGACAGGAAAAACGTCCGAAAATTCCTTCCTTACACTGTTATTCACGAAAGTACTGTAACATTTACTATTTAAAACAACCGTAGCGCCCATATCACAGAAATTAAGAAGAAGCAGCAATGACAAACAGTAGTCTGCTAATGATCTGGGCTAGCCAATATGGCGGCGCCGGCTTCGTAAGGTCGTACAGCGTAAGTCTATAGCGTCGTTTCCCCTTATTATACCTCCATGGGCGGAACATTATTGAAAGTAATCAGATGCGAATTTTAGGGCCCGCACTCAAGATTCTTGTGCTAATAAATTTTCAATGGGCTTTTATTTTGGCCTCTAATCGCGATTGTTCTCTCGAAACAAATATGCAATTTTTCCGGAACTTTAGTGCTCTGGATTCAATCCTCTTTTTTATTTTTTTAAGAAATGGAGCCGACACAAGAGAGAGCACTGCTTCAGTTGGGAAAAGAATCGGCTCTGGACATGACCGAGGAGAAACCATTACCTTCAGCGGTTTAGGCAAACCACGGAAAAACCAAATCGTAAGTTCTGGAAAGGTATTTGTGACATGCTCCTTCGAAGAGTGAGTGCAGTACCTTAACAGATGTACTACATTGCTCAATCCTAAGACGTCTGTGTCAAACGAGAACTTATTGTGTACATCCGAACGCGGGGCTCTGTACTCTTCGCCAATTCATAGTGGATGACAAGTGGCCGCCGATGTCACATAATACTCTGTAGCTGAACATTTAATGCAACGAATTCTGCCTTTTGTTCTTGTGAAATTGACTAGCCCGTAACGCTGCGCATTTTGGAGATAAATTAGGTCAACAGAAACACATAAAAAAGTCGTCTGCTTGTGTGTGTGTGTGTGTGTGTGTGTGTGTGTACGCGCGTGCGCGCGCATGTTATTTGCACGAAAGGCAGAGATGTTATATTAAAGAGTTCTTGAAAGGAGACTGATCAGAATTATCACGACTACTAGACGATAATACGCGCGGAATTAACGTTAGACGTAATTACGGGTAGAATATTGAAAAAGACCAACTGTTGGCAGCGGGGTAATAATGTATTTTAATTGCCTCCAGTAACCTACCAGTAAAACACCACAACAGCTATACTAAACTAGCGTAGTGGTCAGTAATTACAGCAAGCTGCGTAGCCGCAAACCTACACCGAAATGACAGCGACGGCATCGCATACTGCTGAGCACATCTGTCTGCAATATCGCGCGAGCGTTGTTAATTCCCTGTCGCCTCCTGCACCCTCTACACTATGTCACTTCACACAGCACTACTACATACAAAGGACACGTCCATTTAGGTATGTCTAGCACAAGCAATAAGGTCGACAGAAATCACGTCTGAATATGCCTGTCTAGCTACTGTCCATTAAAACTGCATCACCATGGAGGCGGCTTGCAACGAACGTCAGATTGTTATGAAGTGTGTGCTACACGCTTAAATATGTAAATGATCAGCATTTCTGTGCAACCACATAAATGAAATAGGAATAGTGCCGCTTACATTATCTACGCACGGGAGTTTCCAACTCAGAAATTGCTTTTGAATGTTGAATGAACCACCACTGCCGGAAATGGACACGGCAGGATCGTAACCTACCGGGTAGTTATAATTAAAGTACAGCTACTCACAGACGTGCACTGTAGGCTGCAATTATCGTATTGCAGTGATACTTCGTAAATATTCCAATTCGTTAACGCGAAACCGATTTACGCTGCAAAAAAATTTGGTTTCAATTTTGGTCACCAGGTGAAAATCAAGAGCTGTACAGCATCTCGTCGACGTCTTCAGTGTTCACAGTGCACAAATTGTGTATGTGGCGGTTAATAACAAAAGCAGTATTACGCATTTGTCACTTGACTCACCTTTTCTGTCCACGTTCCGTTCCTAATCAATTATGCACCGAGACATTTCTATACGTGTTTCTTGGATTCACAGCTCCAGATTTGCACCTGTTCACGAAAACTGTAACAAATTTTTTTCCAGCGTAAATCGATTCCGCATTAGAATATGTACTACGTATCTTTGTCATACAACAATTACAGCCCACACTGGACCTCTGTGAGCGGCTGCACTTTAATTATAAACACCCGGTATTCAGACTGCAGTTGATCGTTCCCTAATACAGTTCCTCGAGTTGGTCGAGTTCCAGTGACTATAATACGAATATGGAATATATGGGCACCCACGCTACTAGCGCACGAGAGGACAGATATTGTTGGAGTAGAGAAATGGGTTCGTTTACAGCGGTGAGACGAGATCTGGAGCACTACGGACTGTCAATACGGCGACCATTGTTGCGTCTTTTCTTGACGCGGCAGCAGGTGGGGGTGCGACGCATTGGATCACGCAACGACAGCACTGGACACAGTAGCGACACCACGTCGTTTGTTCAGAAGAGTCCCAGTTGTGCGTACAGAAGAGCCGTGCTCATATCTGTGGACAACCAACGTTGCCACATGGCATACCGACGCAGTATCTGGCATGATGGTGCAGTGTGCCATTGGCTACACAACACGATCACCTCTGGTTCGCATAGCCGGTAATTTTTACAGTTGGCGCTATATTTCTGACACGTTAAGGCCGTTGGCTGCGCCGTATATTCGACGTCTCCTCGACGTTATATGTCAACAAAATAACACAAAATCGGATGTTACTCGTTCTACCCCAACCTCGATACAGTGTGTGTTTGACTGTTGCTATGGTCAGCAAGTTCTCAAGATTTCACACCCGTGAAAACAAATGATTACGGATTTCCGAGAGACGGTGACGCCACCACTCGCCAGCCACTACGATTGATGAACTCTAGCATAGAACTGAAGGAGCAGGGAGTGACGTACCCGTGCCCATCATCCAAGCTACGTTCGACTAAATGCCCATCCGAATTAGAGCCGTTGTTGCCGCCAGCTCTACGTATTAAATTTCGCACTCCATTTCCCACAAATGAAAAATTTAATCACGTGTTATTCCAACTATATTGTACACGCACAATAAGTAAATATCATTGTTCGCTATCCTTCCTGTTACTGCAAGTTTTAACGGCCAACAATGTATTTTTTATTCAAAGAGTTGATATACTTTTGTTGTGGCGAAACTTTTTGGAAGTAGCCCCTGCAGCCACAACAAGGGAATGAGGTGGTCCCGGCTGTTGCATCGATGCGAGCAGTTCCAGCCCATCTGCCCTGCTACGCCGTTCTGGACGTCCGCCAGCAGCAGACGTCGAGTACTCAGCCAGCCCCAGCTCCAGCTCTTCGCGAACCGGCTGCGGGCTTCAGGGCCAAACGTTCGCCGCTTCTAGGAACCCGGTGGCGGACGCCGCGAAAGGTGAGCCCGCCTTCCCTCGCAGATAAGCGCGGCCGCTTCTCTTAAAAGTCAGCAGCTAACCTCTCTTGCGCACTTTCAAACCGGCCACCAGAGAACAGGCAAAAAACGTAATCGTGGCCCTATATACAATCCGCATTCATGCAAAACAAATTTAAGGAACGCATTATCATCATCATCGTAGTCATGACTTCCAATTCTGTTCACGAATACTTTGCGTGCGGTCGTCGACGGCTGAGACGCCGCGTAATGCTTCAAAGACGGCAACCGGCGGCCCATGGTCCAATACGGAACAACACAGCCACAGAAATTCTGTCATTTTCGTACGATAAAATGCGTTTCAAAACAACCATTTCTCACCAAGCAGCAGGCTTTTTCTTACGCTTGTCCGCAATTTGCCTTGTAATGAGCCTTCTCTTCCCTCCAACAAATGTGTTATAACACATACCAGCTCCTTACAATTAAAGTGTAGCTACTCACGAAGGTCGAGTGTGGACTGCAATTATCGAAGCGAAACTTGGCAGATATTCTAATGCATTAATGCGGAACCGATTTAACCTGGAAGCAAAATTAGTTTCAGTTCTGGACACAACGTGAAAATCTGGCGCTGTGAATGCAAGAAAGTCGTATAGAAATGTTTCCACCTGTAATGGATTAGGAACAGAACGTGGGCCGAAAACGTCAAACAAGCGAGAAAGGCAGAAAGTTCAGTTTATTATTAACCGCCGCTTACACAGTATGTTCAATACGGGCACAAGAGACGTCGACGAGATGCTGCATCCATAAAACGATGTGATAAACAGTTGCTTGCAGCAGTTCCGGTGCAGTTTCAGCAGCGTGCTTCTGTATACTGGCTTTCAGATCAGGTAGAGACCGAACGTGTCCCTGGCAAAGGCGTTCTTTTAGATATCCTCATACTGAAAAGTCACATGGATTCAGATTAGCTGATCTTCGGGCCATGCATCTCGGAAACCTCTAGAGATAATACGTTCGCGGGAAGTTGCATTAAGGAGATCTTTTACTGTGTAAGCAACGTGACGTGTTGCCCCCTATTGCATAAGAACAGTGGTTTCTACACAGCTACCCTCTTCCAAAGCATGAAGGTTGTACAAGGAGGTGTTGATAACGCGCAGACGTCACGGTACAGCAGACAGGAAGACAGACCGAGAATGAAGGTGCTTCTTGTTATGTCCTAGCCAGTAATGCCACCCGAGCCCGCTGCCAAAAGGTTGGCAGCATCAAAGTCCGGACGCCGTCCGCATAAGCAGCGCCAGCGAGACAGCAAATCGCCGCAAGTCTGCGCGCGCCACCGCTGGCTTCTGGCTTCTTAAGCGCTGGAGTCGCGAGCGCTAGGACAGTTCTGTATTCGCCGCTCAGTTGTATACTCGCCACCGAATTGTGTACTTGCTAGTCAGTTGTGTGTTCATCGCAGCAGAGTAGTTGTTTGTCGTCAGCCGACGCTGACCTAGCCGCTCCGACTCGAACTAGACAGATTTCTGTAGACACCGAGTTCACTACTGTGTTACTGTATCTTCATTAATAAAGATAAGTACCGACTTTTATTTAATATGAGTGTTTGGGCTTTCATCTTTCTGTTCACTGTTCCAGCGGACCGGTCGGCCCGCTATTAAAAGTGTGGCGGTGACTTCGTAAGCCGTTTCTACAGCGAATTGTTTGTCGCTACGAACACCGCCACAAAACTTCTGAATCCACACCACACAGTCACATAAGACTGAAATGGCTCTTCTTTCACATCGTGCAGTTTAACAGCACCCCGAATTCGGCAGTTCTGTGTATTCACTGTACCCTGTAGTGTAAAATCTGCCTCGCCACTCCACGGAACATCGCCCGGCCGCATGTCACAAACTTCGAATTGTGCCCGAAACCGAAGAGCAAATTGAACACTGCTGAGGATCATGATGTTTCAGTTCGTGCACCGCCTGAATCTTGTACGGGTGCCAGTGTAAAATAGACCGCAAAACGTTTCGTACTGTTGACCATGGAATGGACAATTCTCATGACACTACCCGGGTACTACGCCTTTCTCTTCCAGGTGCCACACCAAGCTCACCCGTGTTCTGGAATTTCATTATCATCTTCTTTAAACCATTTAATGACATCGAGTCTCTAATTAGATTTTACAGTCGGCGGTACTGTCTCTCAATGCAGCACTGTAATCGCTGCCGTCCCCATAGAACAGTCTACCAGGGCACGGTCTCTCTTCTTGATAGCGACACTGTTCACTCATGTTCCGGCTAGTCAAATGACAGCGTGGATGTCATACTATCACACGAAACAGTGCACAGCGCCAATTTGCACATGGTGGCCACAACTGGAGCTAATTTGTTGTCCAGCGTGAATCGGTTTCGCATTAACACGTTAGCGTATCTGCCAAGTTTCGCTGACACACGATAATTACAGCCCACACTGGACTTTAGTGAGTAGCTGCATTTTAATTTTAACACCCGATATAAGATGAATTTTGTCTTATTTTCAAAAGAAGCTAGCACAAAAAAAGGCGATGTCAGAGGAACATTCTTCTATTTGTTAAAATTATTATATTGGGATCCAAGGAACAGAGCATTCCCATAAATTTCCTTGCCATATCAATCAAAACGCCGATTTCGTTCTCGTGGCTGTTTCATTTCCACACACAATGCTTTAACTATTAAGTCTGACAGTCATGATACAAAATCCATAAGCTAGAGACTTTTCTGGTTCACACGTATTTCAGTCTACTCGCGACGTTGATTGATTGTTAATTGAGAGGAGTTATGGAACAAAACGGCGAAGTCATCAGTCCCCCGATTCTGAAATGAGTCACAGAAGAAAGAGGGTCTGCGAAAAGTGGACGGATCCAGTCAGTGAAGTCAAATTATAAAATAATGAACAGTAAAACACACAGTAAAGGCATAAAAGGTGAGACCAAATCTAAAAACGGAAAGAAGGAGGAAACCGTCATGGAGTCACAGACTGAGAAGACTGTAAAAGAAGTCCCAACCACAACCAACGCGCCCCTGCTCCAAGACTAAAGCAGAACCTTATCTCTGGAAATAAAAACCACTTTCGTGGAAGAAACCGAGGACCAGTTCAACCATCCGTGGATCGTCTGCTAATATTTAATTTAAGGATTCGGGCAGACTATACTTAATACGAAGGGCCGAAAGAAGGTGCATTCCATCAATATGTGAGATATCGTCAGTCTGGCTCCACAACCACTTTGTAGGGGTGGGTCGTTACGTAGAAGGAAACAATGGGTGAGCCTGGTATGACCAACGCGTAAACGGCGTAAAACAGTGGACTCCTTCCGAGAGGAGCGGAAGGAAAAGCGCCGAACTGCACCAGACTCCTTGATTGTGCGGAGTTTATTACTATGAGCAGTAGCGCTCCAGATGGCATTCCACTTTTGAGCAAAGAGATTTGACGTAGATCCGCATATCCGCAGCTGGAATCATGAAAGGAAATGGCGGGTAAGTATCTGCTTCATAGCGAAACGGTCAGCCAGTCCATTCCCTGGGACGCCCACACGGCTTGGGACCCAGAGAAAGACAAGTGAACCGGCGGCACGCTCAAGGGCAGAGAGAAGGTTATGGATAGCGAAGATCAAAGAGTGACGAGAGTAGCATCGGTCGACAGCCTGCAGGCTGCTCCTGGAGTATGAACACATTAAAACGCTGTGGAAGGAAGCCTGACAAACAAAAAGGAGGGCCCTGTGAATCGCTAAAGCTCTGCTGTGAACACGCTACATGATACCGGCAATAAATGGTGTTCAAAGCCAGTAGGAAACGTGAAAGTGTATCCCACATTATCGATAGTCTTAGAAGTGAGACGCATGCCAACAGGCAATCCCACCCGTGGGCAGGTGTTAGGAGGGATACATCCCTCATTGGCGATGAGCACAGGGTACACATTATGGTCAGGGAACTGGCGAATGGTGAATGCATAAGAAACAAGGAGTTGGCTCTGTCAGATGTGTAGAGGGGGAATCCCCGCTTCTGTGAGGAGACTATCAACAGCACTAGTGCGAAAGGCACCAATAGCCAGACGCAGCCCACAATGATGGACAGGATCAAGGAGTTTCAAAGAGGAAGGAGCTTGTGAGCCATAAACCTGACCACCACAAGACAAGACAAGAGTGTGGTAAAGATGGAGAAGAGTGGAACGGTCTGCACCCCAAGATGTGTGGGGCAGGAGGTGGAGAGCATTAAGCTTCCGCATACACGTAGTCGTTAGGTGGCGAATGTGGGGCAGCCATGTCAGCTTGTTATCAAAAATAAGATCCAGAAACGGGTCTCTGCTATAACATCGAGGAGCTGGTTGCCTAAATAATGTTCTGGATCGGGGTGTGCTGTGGGTCGACGACAAAAACGCATAACCCGCGTTTTGGAGGGAGAAAACTGGAAGCCCATGGGCGGTGGCCGACGCAGAGGTCCGTCGAATGGCTCCTTGGAGCTGGCGCTCAGCAGACGCTACCGAGTGGGAGCTGCACCAGATGCAGAAATCGTTGGCGTAAAATACCGGTGTAACCAGAGGCCCAACAGAAGTCACAAGCCCATTGATGGCAATGAGGAAGAGTGTAACACATAGCACAGAACCATGTGGTATACCAGTCTCCTGAATCTGAGGGGCGCTGAGTGAAGTGCCAACTCGAACCCAGAAGAGTCGGTGAGATAAAAACTCGTGGATAAAAATCGGAAGGAGACCACGGAAGCCCCAGTCATGGAGGGTAACTGAAATGTTATGGCGCCAAGCCATGTCACACGCCTTATATAGGTCAAAGAAGACTGCAGCAAGATGCCGGCGGTGAGTAAAAGCTTGTGGGATGGCTGATCCCAATCGGAGTAAATGGTCATTTGGAGATCGCCCTGCCCAGAAGCCACACTGATACGGAGACAAAAAGCCCCGAGATTCGAGTACCCAACCTAGTCTGAAGTTGACCAACCTTTCGAGCAGTTTACAAAGTACATTCGTCAGGCTGATTGGATGGTAGCTGTCGAGAGACGTCGGGATTTTCCCGGGCTTAAGGACAGTGGTAACTATACTGTCTCGTCATTGTGACAGAAAAGCATCCGTGAGCCAAATGTGGTTGAAGACCCTGAGGAGCTGTTGCCTCTGGGGGACGTCCAAGTGTTGGATCATCTGGTTGTTGATGGAATCCGGGCCTGAGGCTGTGTTCATGAAGAACTAAGAGCCTGCACCAATTCAATTTCAATGAAGGGTGCATTATCGGGATCAAAGTGGTGCTGGATGAAACAGAGGGGGGTCTGTTAAATCCTGTGTTTAGGAAGGCAGCAGTGTAGGAAGAGGACGACGATGCAAAGTGCGCCGCGAGGTGTTCTGTGAGGACCAATGGATCAGTGCACAGAGACTGGACAGTTTACTGTCGCTGGTGGCCCGGAAGGCTACGGAGCTTGGGCCAAAAATGCGATGTAGAGGCATACCTCCCCAGGAAGGAAACATAGCACTCCCAGGATTACTTTTTACTCCGCGTAATAAGGTAATGAGCCTTAGCTCATTAAATTTTTCAGTCTCAGAGTAAGCACATAACCCAATTGTGGAATCCTAGTGACGTTAGCTGCGTTAGGTACGAAGATATTACCCACTGATGAGACATGAAATTTCCCTCACGAACTTTCATACAGAGTGACAATTATTGAACTATATTAAAGAAAATGTAAATTAGTTACAAACAACGGCCTGCAAACACTTTATTCAACACGTAAACGTCACTATAGATATTCGGATTTAGGTTGTGACATGTTCGATATGCGTGCCATCATTGACTATGATGTGGCGCATATAAATAGCGAAATTCTGCATGACCAGCTGAAGAGTCGGAACATCGATGCTGTCGATGACCTCCTGAGTGGTTGTTTTCAGCTCAGAAATGGTTTTGGGAGTTTTGCTGTACACCTTGTCTTTAATAAAGCCCCACAAAGGGAAGTCTTACGTGTTCAGATCCGGAGAATATGGCGGCCAATCGAGGACCATGCCAGTAGCCTCTGAGTACCCCAGACCCAGAATGCGGTCCCCAATGTATTCCCCCAGGACATCAAACACTCTTCTGCTTGAATGGGGTCGAGCTCCGTCTTGCTTGTACCACATCTTGTCGAAATCAGGGTGATTTTGGATAATGGGGATGAAACCATCTTCCAAAACCTTCACGTACCATTCGTTAGTCACACCGTGCCATCAAGGAATACTGCACCGAATATTCCGTGACTGGACATTGCACACCTGTTAAGGGTGAAGAGACTTCTCGATCGCGAAATGCGGATTCTCAGTCCCCCAAATGCGCCAGTTGTGCTTATTGTCGAACTCACGAAAGTGAGCTTCGTCGCTAAACCAAACCAACATGCACTTATTAATTCCAATCATGCCCCGCGATCAACAGTACACTTTGAATGTGCTAACGCAAACTGTTCAGAAGTTGTGACGATTTTATTTCCTGTAGTTCAGCAACTGTCACCCTGTAAATTTAGTGCAGCTGCTAGATCGGCAACAACCTCTGTTTCTTTATACACTGCCAAAAGCATAGAAGGGTAAAATGACAACTGCAATACTAATGTTGAATACACCTCGTCTCGTTGAAACCCTGGGGCGGGGATCCAAGTAAGTTGCCAGCTATGCGGTCGTAGACAGTACGACATGTGGAAGTTTGAATCGGTCCTGGAAACGTTCTCAGATAGAAGCAGTGGTTAAGGCAACCGCGCGCGACAAGCGGGAAATCCGAATTCGAGGCCCGGTCCGGCACAAATTATTTGAACCTTGTAAGGGCATTCATAATAACGCAATATTTTGTTTGAGGTGTAACGCGCACTGCGATGATTACTTCCAACATAACTTCACTTTTACTGCAAACGTAAGAAATAAGATTCGAATAATTTGATATGTATGAGAATCTGTATGTTTGCATATATTTTTCTGTTTCTGTATTTTTTGATGGTGGTTATAAACAGTGCCACATTTGTGTTAAGATCCTCGTGTCTGATGGTTCTTAAGTACTTTTAGCACTGAAGATGGTCATACAGTGACCAAAATCTATCTGTAAAATAAAGGATTTCGAGACTTACGACCGATGCTGCCATTTATTCAAAATATAGTGGCAATAATACGGTTGTGGTACACACAGTCCCCAATGGAATTAGATATCAGTAATCCAAAGGAAACATCACTGTCTCGAAGGGTGTGTGATGTTATTTCAGTGGTAGTAAAAATCGAGTCAAAGTTCAAAGAACTTCGCAGTATGACATTTCTCTGATCTGGTTGTAAGCACCGATTTGGTGTGGAACGGTTGGCAAGATAGCCTACAACTGTTTTAACTCACCCTTGATACCCTGGCTGCTAGTACTGAGGCGAATTTACATCCGGGCTGGTCCTACGTATGTTCCATATGGGACAGATCTGGGCATTTTCCTGGCCAACCGGTGTACCTCAACGTCATCCACACAGTTCATAGAGATACATGTCATGTGTGTAGCATTCTATTGTTGAAAAATGACCTCAAAATACTGTCGTATCAGAGCTAGCGCATGAGGACACAGTATGCCCGTATTGTACCATTGTGCCGTCAGTTCCCCCAAATACTACCAGAAGTGAACAGAAGTCACACCCGATGGCTGCCCACACCTGATGCCTCTCCCAAAGCATTAGAAGAAACGGGCCTCTCCCCAGGTAGCCGCCTTACTCCCAGACGATGGCCATACGGGGTAGTGCGGAACCGCGATTCATCGCTGAACACAATGCGATGTCATTCATCAGCAGTCCGTGCTTCCTGGTACAGCACCACTCCAAATGCAGCCGTTTATGTTCTGGTGTTAACGGCAGTCTACACACGCGACGGTTATTCCCTAGCCCTGTTGCCGACCAATGATTCGGGATGACACGGAATGTTGCATGGAATTCACTGCTTGTTCTCCGATGACAGAAGTACAATGTGCTTGGTGCACAAGTCGGTGCTCCTCCCTCTTGACGGTAAGGCGTCGTCGACTAGAACCTTGACGACGGGTATGCCTGCTCTCATGTTCCATGCATTAAAATATCGGACCACTGTCACATTCGAATGCCCCACAAAGCTGGACATTAAACGAATAGACAAGCTGGCCAAACGGAGACCCACCATGAGTCTCCTTTCAAACTCTGCCAGGTGCTGAGAACGCTGACTCACAAGCATGCGGCGTCTTCGTGTACTTCAGTGATCACTCAACGTCTGACGCTGCTCACGCCCCTTATATACCCTACTAGGCATGATGACAGAATTACATATGAACCACACTAATGCACTCTGGTGGCCGTTCTGCCTTTCAGAGAATTGTTACTCGTATCCTTTAAACACCTGCTGATGGTGTGTTCTGATGGGGCGCAACTGGACGAGGTTACATTGATCGTGTCTACTAGGTGTTTCACTTTCTCGTCAGGCAGCAGCCCCGACGAAAAGAGGCAAGGTGGGGATTTCAGGTGAGGGAGGAAGAGAACCCCCAGGAAAGAAGCCCCATGGGAAGCTCAAATCTCACAAGGGTTCAGATCTCCCAGGCTGCTCAGTTGGCAAATATTAGACTCCTATTGCAAAATAAATTTTGTATGATGCCATAAATAAAACAACATAATACCGGTATCAGCATGGTCAACCTAGCTCTTGCTTTCCATTTCTACTTCCAGTTCCCGGGTTAGGTTCCCGGCGGGGTCAGGAATTTTCTCTGCCTACTGATGACTGGGTGTTGTTTGATGTCCTTAGGTTAGTTACGTTTAAGTAGTTCTAAGTTCTAGGGGACTGATGACCATAGATGCTAAGTCCCATAGTGATCAGAGCCATTTGAACCATTTTTTTTCTACTTCCAGTTGATTCTTAGAAACCAACTGCATATAATACATTCTACTGAATGTTTAATCTTAAATAAATATGAAGCAAGCAGACAACCACGCCACGGAAACAAAATCGCGCTTCCTACAGACAAACGACCGAGTTTGAAAGGGGTCAAATTGAGGCCTTCGGAGTGGCGGGGTGGTCCTTTCAGAGAACTGCCACGTAAGTTGGAAGTGCTGCGTCGGTTGCGCAACGATGCTGGTAACACTGGTCACGTGAACATTCTCACATCCGTAGACGAAGTTCTGGACGTCCACGCAGCACATACGACCGTCACAATCGTCATATTGTAACGGCAGCAGTGGCAGATCGTACAGCTACTACAGCACGGATAATAGGGCTTGTAAGCCCACAGATGTCAACATGAACTGTTGAGAGCCAGTTATTGGTTGGTTGGTTGGTTGGTTGTTTGAGGTTTAAGGGACCAATCAGCAAGGTCATCAGTCCCTTGTTTCAAATATACTCCATTCTGCTAATGGGACATTTCAGAAAAGTCAGAACAATAAAATGGAAAAAGGGAAAAACGTAAAAGGGCAGTCACGTTGTCATTGGTAGAAAAAACAAAATGAGGGAAGTCGGCAAGAGAACGAACCCAACACTATGCTGAAGCAGCATAGGCAAGACCACCTGTGACTTAAAAGGTACAACTGCTATAAAGCAGAAAGTACGTATGGGAATAGAAAGACTAACCAAGCCTTAAAAAAAAGGGTAAAAACAGAGTAAAAGGGGAAGAAAAGAGGATCCCGGGCAGGGAGGTGAATCGGGAATCTCTGAACACTGCCTACAGTGGGAGACACCCAAACACTCACCGCCCTGCCCCAACACCAGAGAGAGATTAAAAACCTTAAAACTGAGAATAAAAACCACTCTCCCGGAGGAAACCAAGAACCAGAGAGACCATCCGGGAATCGTCAGCCAACATCAAAGGTAAAGTGTGGGGGAGTCTGTACTTAGCACGCAGAGCCAAAAGAAGGGGGCATTCAACCAAAATGTGGGCCACTGACTGGTAGGCTCCACAACCACATAGCGGGGGTGCCTCATTACGCAAAAGAAAACCATGGGTCAGCCTGGTATGGCCAATGCGGAGACGACACAGTGTGGTCGAGTCCTTTCGGGAGAGGCGAAAGGAAGAACGCCATGGGCCTGGTGTCACCTTAATTGCACGAAGTTTATTAGATAGGGGAGTAGCCTCCCAAGAATTGGCCCATGACTGTGCGAAGTGGGATTTGATGTGAAGCCGTAAATCCGCTGCAGGAGGGGTTACAGAAAACGGGGGGTAAGTAACTGCTCCCCCAGCCAAACGATCAGCGAGCTCATTACCCGGGATACCCACATGGCCAGGGACCCAAAGGAAGTCAATGGAACAAGCAGCACGGTGAATATCAGCGAGATGGTCATGGATGGCAGAGACCAAGGGATGGCGCGAAAAACACTGGTCAATAGCAAGAAGGCCACTCATCGAGTCCGTACATAACAAAACGCGGTTGTGTTGGGATTGTTTAATAAAGGTAAGGGCCTGGGAAATTGCCATCAATTCCGCAGTAAACACCCCACATGTAGGTGGCAGCAGATGACTTTCCGTTCCGAGGACGTGAAGGCATACCCAACATGAGCAGCAGATTTAGAGCCATCAGTGTAAAAAACAACAGCATCCCGAAACTCCCATAAAATTTGGCGGAAAAAGGAACGGAACACCACCGGGAGGATGGAATCTTTCGGACCTCGGCGGAGATCCATCCGAATTCGAGGCCGAGGAACTAACCAAGGAGGGGTGGAGGGGAGGGAGCGAGGAAGACAGGACAAAGAAGGAAGCTGAAAATCACGGCAAAGAGACGCAAGGCGCAGCCCAACCGGTAAACCCGCCCGAGGCGGGAGTCGGGTGGGCGGCGTCCATGGTCTGGGAACAGGATAGAATAGGAAGGATGAGTGGGAGAAGAACGGATAGTGAGGGCATAAGACACCAGAAGCTGGGACCGCCGAACAGAAAGGAGGGGGGGGGGGGGGGATTCCAGCTTCAACCAGGAGACTATCAACAGGGCTAGTAGGGAAGGCACCGGTGGCCAAACGGATACCACGATGGTGGACTGGATCCAGCACGTGCAGTGTGGAAGGAGCAGCTGAACCATCAACTTGACAACCATAGTCCAAGCGAGACAGAACTAGAGCACGATAAAGACGGAGGAGGAGGGAACGGTCCGCACCCCAAGAGGAGTGGGCAAGGAAGCGAAGGAGATTGAGTTTACGGAAACATCCTACCTTCAGGAGTCTGATATGGGGCAGCCAAGTGAGCTTGTTGTCGAAAAGAAGACCCAGGAAACGAAACTGTGGAACCACAGGCAATCGTTGTGCAGCGAGATAGAGCTCTGGATCGGGGTGGATCGTAGTACGGCGACAGAATTGGACCACCCGCGATTTTAAAGGAGAGAATTGAAACCCATGTGAGAGGGTCCATGCAGAGGCACGCCGTATAGCCACCTGGAGCTGCCGTTCTGCAGATGCCATCGAGGAGGAACTAACCCAAATGCAGAAATCATCCACATACAGGGCAGGGGCGACCAAGGGACCGACAGAGGCCACAATTCCATCGATAGCAATGAGGAAAAGAAGGACACTCAAGACAGAACCCTGTGGGATGCCCGTCTCCTGGGTCCGTGGAGAACTAAAAGCAGTACCAACTCGAACTCTGAATGACCGATGGATCAGGAACTGGCGGATAAAAATCGGGAGTGGGCCCCGAAGACCCCACTGATGAAGGATTAGTAAGATGTGATGGCGCCAGGCCGTGTCATAGGCCTTGCGAAGGTCAAAAAACACTGCAACCAAATGGCGGCGCTGGGAAAAAGCCTGCCGAACTGCGGATTCCAAGCGAAGTAAATGACCGATTGGAGATCGTCCCTCTCGAAAGCCACACTGGTAAGGGGACAGTAGATCCCGAGATTCGAGGACCCAATTGAGCCGACAGGCTACCATCCGTTCAAGTAACTTACAAACAACATTGGTCAAACTAATTGGCCGAAAGCTGTCAACAGATAAGGGGTTCTTACCAGGCTTAAGGACAGGAACCACAATGCTATCCCTCCACTGAGAAGGGAAGTCACCCTGGAGCCAGATACGGTTAAACACCCGAAGAAGATGTTGCCGTTGTGGAGCACTGAGATGTTGAAGCAGCTGGTTATGAATGGAATCTGGACCAGGGGCCGTATCATGAGAAGAAGATAGAGCAAAAGAAATTCCCATTCAGTAAAAGGTTCGTTGTAAGATTCTGACTCACAAGTGGTGAAACATAAGGTGGGAGCTTCAGCCTGCTGTTTTTGATGAAGGAAAGCAGCTGGATAGGAGGCTGACGCTGATGCCACTGCAAAATGGGTCGCAAGATGTTCTGCAAGAACTAATGGGTCCGTACAAATGCCATCTGGGAGGTGAAGGCCTGGGAGGGTGGACTGCCGATGGCAACCTTGGAGAGAGCGAAGTGTAGCCCATACCTGTGACAGAGGGACAATGGAACCAAGGGAAGAAACGAATCGTTCCCAACATATCCGCTTGCTCTGTTTGATTAAATAACGGGCTTTAGCGCGAAGGCGTTTAAAGGTAGTAAGGCTGGCTACGGATGGGTGCCTCTTAAAGTGTTGCAAAGCTCGACGGCGATCACGGATGGCAATGGCAATAGTCGTACTCCACCACGGGACTTGCCGGCGACGAAATGGTCCAGAGGAGCGCGGGACAGCAAGGCTAGCAGCGCGAACAATCGCGTCAGACACGTCACGGAGGACGTTATCAATACAACCCGACAAAGAGGGAGAAAACGCGACCTGTGCAGTGTATAGAGGCCAATCGGCGCGTTGGAAAGACCAACGAGGCAACCTGGCCATCGGGGAACGGGAAGGGAGCGTGATAATCAACGGGAAATGGTCACTATCACAAAGATCGTCGTGTGGCGACCAGTGTAATGAAGGGAGGAGAGAGGGAGAAGAAAGAGAAAGATCAATGGCAGAAAAGGTACCATGACCGGCACTAAAATGAGTAGGGGAGCCATCATTAAGAAGGCACAGGTCGTGGTCTGCAATAAATTGGTCTATAAGAAGACCTCGTCTAGATGGAAAGGCACTGCCCCACAAAGGATGATGGGGAAGGAGGAGGAAGGGAGGAGGAAGTTGCTGAAGAAGGGCGGTTAAGGTAGCAGGTGTAAGAGTCCTGTCAGGAGGGAGATAAAGATTGCAAACTGTGATTGCAGAGTCGAAGTGGACCCTAAGAGCAACCGCTTCCAATGTAGTTTGAAGAGGAATCCACGTGCTAGCAATGTCTGTACGGACCAATGTACAAACGCCACCAGAAGCCCGCAGGGGTCCGACCCGATTTCGACAGAAAACACGGAACCCACGGAGGGTCGGTGAGTGAGCATCAGTAACATGAGATTCCTGGAGAACCACACAAGCTGCAGAGTAGGACGAAAGAAGGGATTTCAATTCCGGAAGGTGACGATAGTATCCATTACAATTCCATTGGAGAACCACAGAACGATGGTTTGAATGGGGGCTGAACACTTTAAATCCAGTCATACCGCCGGGTCCCCACCCGTCACCGACAAGGAGGGGGCGACATCCATGAACGACAGGTCAGAATCCGGTTGTGAAGTCGGGGAAGGGACCTCCGGTGACACCAGAGGCTCTTTGTCCCGGGACTTATGTTTCTTCTTCCGTTCAGGCTGAGATCGAGGAGGGCTGTGTGGCATGAAGGAGCCAGCTGCAGCAAGATCAGGAACAGAAAGAGACCGGGCGACCTGGGGGCCGACAGACCGCGGCTCTCGCGGTCGTCGCGCGGCAGCAGACCTTTGACCTGGAAGGTGCCGGGAAGGGGCATCCCGGGAGAGGCGCCCTTGACCGGCAGACGCCGAAGGAGTGGGACACTTCTCCGGCTGGGGAGGGGGAGCAGCGCCCATAGGAGAAGGGGGGAGGAGAGGGGTCCGGGATGGAGGTAAGGAAGGGGGAGGAAGGGGTGAAGATGTAACCAAGGCGTAACTAGATGTCATGGACACAGGGTGAAGTCTTGCATATTTCTTACGGGCCTCTGTGTAGGTTAAACGATCGAGGGACTTATACTCCTGTATCTTTTTTTCCTTCTTATATACGGGGCAATCTGGTGAAATTGGAGAATGACTACCATGACAATTTACACATACAGGAGGGGGAACACAGGGACTCCCCTCATGGAGTGGACGTCCACAGTCACCACAGAGAGGGGCCTGGGAACAGTGGGAAGACATGTGACCAAACCGCAAGCACTTAAAACACCTCATAGGAGGTGGGATGTACGGCTTCACATCACAGCGATAGACCATCATCTTAACTTTCTCAGGAAGGGTATCCCCTTCAAAGGCCAGGATAAAGGCACCAGTATCAATACGATTGTCTTTAGGACCCTTCTGAACACGCCGAACAAAGTGAACACCCCGCCGTCCGAGATTGTCCCGAAGTTCCTCATCAGTTTGAAGGATGAGGTCCCTGTGAAAAATCACACCTTGTACCATATTTAGAGACTGGTGGGGGGTAATGGACACAGGAATTGTACCAAGATGGGTACAGGCACGAAGGGCAGCAGATTGGGCAGCTGAAGTAGTTTTTATCAGCAACGAACCCGACCGCATCTTGCTCAAGGAGTCCACTTCGCCAAACTTGTCTTCAATGTGTTCCACAAAGAATAAAGGTTTGACACTGGTGAAAGTATCTCCATCAGTCCTGGTGCAAACTAGATAACGGGGGAAAGGTTTTGCCCCTAGACGACGGACCTGACCCTCTTCCCAGGGGGTAGCCATGGAAGGGAAGGCCGAAGGGGCAAGAGAAGCAGCACTTGAGGAATCAGTTCCACGCAAAGAGACGGCCGCAGAAGAACGGCCAGAGTTCTGGACCCGTATGCGTTTCATTTGCATAGCGTCCGCCCTGATACCACCCACTCCGATCAGGGGCTCCCCTCACGGGCGCCACCCAGCCACAGCAAGGGCCGTCTGGCACGGCGGCCATTGCCGGGAGTTCCGATGCTCCAGGATGACGAGCAACCACTCCAAGGCATGCATGAGGTGGTCACAGCTCAGGTATCAGAAGTGTGATCCCTGTGTGTTCAGGGGGCTCAACCAAAAGGGTACATAGCGACCCCACCACACGGGCTGGCTACCGTGCTGGCTATGCACCCTAGCATCAGACAACGACGTGAAAGAAAAGGTGGAATGTACTAGGAGGGCGCACGTCGGAGACACTAGGTAAGGTGCTCTTCCCCAAATGGCTCACACTACGGAGGAGAAATTTTGTAATGGAGGTCAAACCCCAGAGGGGGACCAAGGAATGCCAAAAAGGAGGAGATGATTACGCAACACAGCCGGAGTGTAAAACCAACAGAACCAGGAGGATAGCGGGAGCCAACATAAGCAAGGACACCAAGAGAGGGAGAGGAGGGCGACGGGAAAGGAGCAAGGAGGGGAAAGGAGGGGAAGGGGAAGGAAATGCAGCCCTGGAGAGAAAGAAGGCTGCAATAGCTCGGGGCCCCGTGATCACCACGCACGTATCCACAAAAGAGTTGTGGACCCCCTGGGGGGGGGGAGCCAGTTATTAGCAGTGGGACTACGTGTACGCCCACTCTAGCCAGTCTTCTACTCACGTCCCAGCATCTTAGTGCATGGCCCGACGGTTGCCGTCAGAGCATCGCTTGGAAGATTGAATGGCGAGCCGTGGTCTTCTGTGATGAAAGCATATTCTGCCTGCACGCAAACGATGGTAGTTTGTTCGTACAGCGCAGACGTGGTGAGCGCTTCCTTGTAGAGTGCATTCCTCCAAGATATACTGGCCTCACCTCAGGCCTGATGGTCTGCGGCGCTATAAGCTACAACTCTTGTTTACCTTTGGTGTTTGTGGAGGGAACGCGAACCAGCCCGTTCTTCTGCCGTTCTTGCAACAGGAAGATGGCGTGTTGTTCCAACAGTATAATGTTCGCCCACACACTGCCAGTGAAACTCAACGTGCTCTACAGGACGTTCGCCAACTTCCCTGGGCAGCACGATCTCCGGACTTGTCTCCAATCGAGCACGTGTGGGATATCATGGGGCGAGAAGTGACTCGTGCGACTCGTCAACCAACAACTCTTACAGAACTACTTAACAGGTCAATCAGGCGTGGTGTAACACATCCCAGGACAGTATTCGCCATCTGCACGATAGACTGGATGCCAGAGTCAGCGACTGCATTGCTGCCCGTGGAGGTTACAACACGTACTAATATGGGTGTTTCAACATGGATCGATACCTAATACCTCAGAATCGCTTCTGCTGTTGATTTGTAAACTTAACCATTTCATGTACTGCATATGCACTGTTGCAAGAATAAATCTTGAGTGAATTGGAATCCTCTAAAATTGTGTACTAATGTTTCCCAGGCACTGTATTTTTTATTCGTGAGTAAACACAAAATCAAACTTATCTGCATAGAGTTGTCCAGGAAAAAGCGATACTTTTGTTCGTTCGTCCATAGAATAGCTAAAGTACATGTAAATTCTCGTGTTACTTGATGTGAAACTATTTCTTGGTCGAAATGCTTGGCCTTTAGCGGTTCGTCTCAGAAAGTTGGAGATCCATAAAACAGAAATTTCCTTGGAAAATTAGAGCTCTTAATTCATTATGACCCAGTTCATGCAAAACAAATTAGCAAGGACAGAGGCGGACAAGAGGATGGAAATCGTTTACAAATGATAGTATGTATTTATTTCTAGTTGTGCCCGTCATGTCAGAAGTGCTAGTTTGCAACAGAGTGTAAATGAGAAGAATTGTTCAATAACATTAAGAAAAGGATAGTTGTTACTCACGACATAGCGGAGATGCTGCATCGCAAACAGGTACAACAAAAAGACTGTCAGGAAGTGAGCTTTTGGCCAATAAGCCCTTCGTCGAAAATAGACAAAATACACACACGCGCACTCAGGCAAACGCAACTCACACGCATGTAACCGCAGTCTCTGGCTGGCTATTATTCAATTATTTTTGATGCTACTCCTGATTCAAATAAAGTTGAGCAGAGAATGTTCATCCTACGTTACATTTATTTCAATAAGGAAATTGATCATATGGAATAAACGAAAGATTTTTGGAATTCGTAGATTGTAATCAGAAAACAGGAATTGCTATTGTACATTTAGTTTACTCAATACTTGTGAGACACCCAGTTGCTATCAGGGAATGCCGTGGGCAAGATTATGATAACGGAAGTAGTGAGAGGGTCTTACAAGCAAACTCACACACATTTTTTTCAGTGGAATGGTCTTGCAAAATGTTCTCTGTATGCTTGTCATAGCCTTAACGTACGTGGAGTATATGCAGCTGAGAGCTGTCATGAAGCAAATACTTTTTTTGTAGTGACTCAACTTCTTTACAGCCTGTTCAGTTGCAGTCCACAACAATGGGAAATTGTGAAACAGTGTTTTGGAAGTTCTCTGTATTTCATCTCTGATGCCCGCTGGAGTACTCGGGTTGACGCTGTAATGCCAATTGCAGCTCACGTGGATATGACTGCTATTGCTGCTGAAACTCTCAGTAAGCTAAATTTGTCAGCTGAAACATGGTTTTTTTTTATACGGAGTCTTTTGGATTATGTGAGATTTTTCGTGTGTTTAATCATAGCATCAATTTGGCTTAAGTTGTTGGTACCAGTTGACTACAGAAGCAAATTACTACAAACTCGAAATGCTACCGTCGATGTTGAAGTAAGACACTCTGAGTGCTTATTAAATGAAGTAAAATATCCTGACGAAAATTAGGCCACCATTCTCTCTGAATCTGTAGCTGTTGCCAGGCGATACCGAATTTCGAGAGACGAGCGATAAGAAGGAGAAATCATTTCACGATAAAAAAAAGGAAGGAAGTGACAGATGGGAATTCAGAAGATTTATTCGAGGTAAACATTTTTATGTCATTACTGAGAGGCTAGTGTCTAATTTGAAAACCAGATATGAACCAGTGAAACTTTTATATGAAACATTTTGGTTTTTATGGAAATACTCAAAGATGACGAACGATCCGGTAGCTGATGCATACGAATTAGTTGTCAACGAATTCCATAATGATGTCACAACATATTTAGCGGAAGTAATTAAATAAAAAACAATTCATACTTCGAACTCTGTACATATTACTTTGGAACCATTACACCTCTTCAATAAGATGTACAGGCTTAAAATTTCAAGCTTATTTCTGAATGTATGTGTAGCTATGCGCATCTCTTGCAGTCACTGAAGTTGATACACAAATGTCATTAGCACTCTGGCTCACTTAAAAAACATTGTCTTAAATCATCTATGCATCAAAAACGCATCACAGATTTGGAGAGCTTGGCAACTGACTATTATTTGGCAAAGTTACTAGACTTTGATGCTGTGATTCAAACATTTCCTAAACTAATGTCTTGCACAGCGCCGCTGGTAGTTTTATAGGCAAGTAGGTTGTAGTATACCGCCCCTCGCATGACTCACTGCAGTTTTCACGCGAGCGTGCCGATGTCGGTCTACCGAAATGTGTTGGGCACGCCACGGAACGAGTGGGGCCATGGTAGTCCATATCGCAGCATTACTGGCACCAGACACTCCTCAGTGTACAAGTCAGTGTAATATTTAGCCGTTTGTTTTCAGGTGAAGTGAAATAAATTAATTTAAAAAAATAAGGTTAAATGGTGCCTACCTACATTTTATAATAATTCATTTTTGAGTAACATGTCGTATCAGTTTTCACTCTTGCGTGTAGGTCTCGATCGAGCTTTCATCCAGTTCTCTAGCGTGGTGGTCTTGGGTTCCTGGTAAGTGTCTTCATCACTTGTTTTCAAACCAATGTTTATTACTACTCTTTCAGTCTTCTGCTCCATGAAAGCATCATGGCACTAGCAGCCTTTCTCGATATTTTTGTTCTCTGTACACTCATTCATGATTCATCCGACTGGTGTGTTCCTTTGGAAATTGGGGACGTAGTTTACGACTATTTTTTGTTTTACTACGTCCCAAATTATTTTGATTGTTATAGAACATTCTACAAAGTGTGTTATAATAAATGTTTCTAGTTTTCTGAAATAACAGACGGTACGAAATTAAACATTTCTCTTAATATAGCAATATTCATTAATGTACCGTTTTGAACTTCTAATGGATTGAAGGAAACTTTTGTTACAATATAAAGCGCTGGGAAGACTTCACTGCCAGACGAGTGTGATATTTAGAGCACGATGTTAACAATGGCACATCATTCAAGTGTGCTACCGTCTGTTTCCTTTCTACGAAATTATTGTAATTAAATATAATGAAAACTGCAAATATATTTGTCAACATTATTTAAATTTTTAACTAATGCAATCTACTCTGGTTGTGGTGGAAAATGTATGTGGAAATCAGAAATGTGAATGCATAAAATGTGCTCGCAATAAAATTACGTACTGGAGGCGGGACATTTAACTTTCAGTCCCAGAACTGAAATTAGGAAGACTGTCTTTCCGCACTTCCGCGGAAAAACAATGTTATGTGCTTTAACCCAGAACTAAGTAATAATATTTCACTGATGATATTCTGTGAGGTTTAACAAACTAACTTCAACAGTTAATTGTTTCAACCATCTAAAATATGAATGATGAGTGCTGGCTTTTGTATAGAAAACGAAGCAGTTGCGGACAGTGTATTAGCAATAAGTATCGTTTATGTTCATGTCCTCTACGAAAACATAAAATTAGGAGTAGTTACTTTATTACAGTTATACATAAACTTTCTCCTCTCTGTCGCAGCACTTCGCTGATTTCGTCGCGGGCACCTGCATTCTTAATTAGATGAAATGACGTGTTACAATCTGTGTAATTTCCTCGAACGTTATCTGACTTTGTAAGACAGGATAGCGCCGCACGCAACCGATCTCATACTGTTAACAGCGGTTAATGATACGCCGTGTGCACTGTATACTAACGCGCGCTCTGGTGCAACCTATTGCGCCATGAACTAGTGTTAGTTCGCTTGGCTTCCGTCGCCATATCTCGTGCAACGTACTGGAACAAAACACTACAAAGTGCATTTGTAATATATATCTGATGTTTAATAAGAAATTACATTTATTTTATATTTCATCCCAATGAGTATTTTTTTGAGTACCTCCAACAATCTCCGAATTGTGTTACGTTTAAATCATGTCAAATCTGCTTTGAAATAATAAAATGGTGTTGCTATATTTGGAAATGCGGCCCAATCACATATGCTACCCGATTCCAGTCCTGGCTCTCAGTGGCTCTGACACGTAGTGCAATCAACAGAAAAGCCAAAATGAGTCTACTTTCAACTGCACTACAATTGGGGGGGGGGGGGGGGAGGGGGAGATATTAGAAACTAGGTTCAGATTAGTAATTCTTTGCCTGAGTTTAAAAGGTCAGTTCAAAAAATTCCGGAACTTTATCCACAAAATTGTCTACGCTTACCTTTCACTTATTGTGCAGGGTCTTCTCGAAATACTCTCCTCTACAATAGGGTGTTTGTTTTCTGAAAATTTTCTTTAACGATTATTTCTGTCATTTAATGCTCCTAAAATGCTTCTTCTCCTCTTGAATTTCAGTATTCTTTTGTTAAAAAAATAACATTCAAATAATTTAAAAGCATGCTAAAACGCTCCATTCGATTCATATGATGCCTGTGACGTCACTGGCTAGCTCGCTGTTCCTACTGTCATAATGCTAATTCACAGCGATGCCAAGCTTTGGTAGTGATAGTGGTAAGTTCCTATGGGACCAAACCGCTGAGGTAATCGATCCCTATGCTTAAACACTACTTAATCTAACTTAAACTAACTTACCCTAAGGACAACATGCACGCCCATGCATGAGGGAGGACTCGAACCTCCGACAGGGGGAGCCGCGCCAAACGTGGCAAGGCATCCTAGACCGCGCGGCGGAGCCGTGTTTTGTAATTTACGTTTCGGAAAATGGGTTTAAAGTGGAATGAAGTACCATACTGTACAAATACATCTATAGAAACTCCTGGAAAGTTGTTTCTGACTGTGCCAGAGAATGAGAAAATGAGTAAAATGTGGTTGCACTGTACCGGCTAATTGCCACCACGTCGACGCATATGTTCATTAACTTAATTAAAACAGCGTTGCACTGTGAATTTAACATTAACTTATAGCCGAGATTGCTCTCCCATTGTTACAACGAAGGACAGCGCCATTCAACGAAATTAAAACACCTAGTGAAAATTGTTTTACCAAACTACACCTCAATTTTTCGGTAACTCAGTTGTTAGACCGGTAGACCATCGAATTTTATAATATGATGTCCGTAGTTCGGCAGTCCGCTCATATGAAAACCAAATCACAATTCCAAAACTCCACCACACCGATCAGAAATAGAATATTATTGTGTTTTCCTTGCTGTTTACTTGCGCGAACGCCTGCAATCACTTTTCACACCCGTTCAAAAAGATGTTTTCAGTTAATATGAACATACACTTTTTACTTTTTTTAGAAACAATGTTTTTATCTTCGTATTGTCCAGCCAGGAAACTTATTGTTTAAAATTTAGCAGTTGAATCACCTTACATAAAGATGAAGCAATCTGCTTCAGACGCTGAAGTTAGTCTACACTCACAAACATCACAGCCGTTTCATTTGTATCACGTGTATGTTGCACACGCTTTATATCTCTCCGTATAACCTCACCGTTCTACAACTCGTAATGTGGCGTATGGTGAAATCTTCCCTACTACCAATGCTTTCCAAAAAAGTGAACTGGTTGTTCGCAAAGTAAATACATTTATCCTCCGTTATTCATTTCTCAGACGACTAATGTGAAGTCATATATAATACATCCCACAATCGAGACAACTGCAGCAATTAGTTCTTGCTAACGCTATATTCATATTTGGCGTACAACTTTTTAAAATGGCGTAAAACTTTTTAAAATATATAACTCTTCCTGGAGTCGAACATGTAACCTCTTAATCTGCAGTCGGATGCGTTATCCGCTGCGCCACCGAACGTATGTTGGATACATTATTCCTGTTCAGCGTCTTGTATATAGGAAAGCAGCTCTGTTTTGCCAAGAATAACTTTATTGTTTGTGCTTAGGCCGCAGCTCATGACTGACAGCCGACAATCTAGTTATAATACAAAGACCCACTGGCAAAAGTTCTACAGTTCCTTAGTTCTTAGCGAATTTAATGATGTAGCAGGGAGCTGGGAAAAGAATGTTCGTCTTTGCACATATCGCCGCTCTAAGTGGGTAGAGCATAAACGCGTCAGCTTTCCTAAGGCTTCCACTATCAGCGTTCATAACATTTCTTTCTATTGTTACTTAAAAGTTGTAAATGCGTTTTCATCACTAAATGGCTAAACTGTTTGAAGGAAACGTACGTAAAAAACCTCGTGACTTCGACTAACGCTCCTTCACACACGTAGAGCTTCGTCTTACTTCTAGTCTGTGGCGTCACCAGAGCATTAGCCATTAACAGTGTTTTCGATTACGTAACCAGATCTTGATATTTAATGATTTTTAAGCTTTAATTACATAAAACTAACATTTTGTGAGAATACTGACCGTAAATGTTACTTGTTTGTTACAATCTGCTGGTCGCGCAGAGCGCCGTCTGTGAATTTTCCTTTATCTCGTCTATAGTTATAAATCATCGACCTTTCAAAGGGGTTTTGCACTTTGGAAATAAAAAAGAAATCCGCAGGGACCAAGTCTGGAGGGAAAGGAGGATAATGCAGCACAATTATTTCGTTTTTTAGTGCAATAGTCATGCAAAAACAGAGATTAATGTGCGTGTGCGTTATCGTGATGCAAGAGGCATGAATTGTCTCGCCACATTTCAGGCCGTTTCCTTCTCACATTTTTCACGCAGGCGTCGCAACACGTCCCGATAGTACCATCGATTACCGGTTTGTCCCTGTCGCACGAATTCCTGACGAACTGATTGTTCAAAGTCAAAGAAACGTATCAGCGTGTCTTTGACATTTGACCTGATCTAGCGAGCATTTTTTGCTCTTGGAGAGCCTTTCCTGATCCATTGTGAAGACTGAACGTTGGTCTCAACATCGAACTGTAGAGCCACGTCTCATCACCAGTTATGATTCTCTTAATGAACATCTCTTTCTCATCTGTGCGATCCAAAAGCTCTTCGCAGATTACGAGGCGAAGGTCTTTCTGCTCTTGACTCATAGCCGTGGGACGACCTTGGGAGCAACATGATGGATACTGTGTCAGCACTTAATGACATGATCCAACTGAAATGTTATGTTCTTTTGTAATCCCTCGAACCGTTAGTCTTCGATTGGTAAGCACAATTTCAATGAAGTTCCTAACACGAGCGTAATCGGTAGACGTCGAAGGGCGTCCTGAACGAGGATCATCTTTAACTTACATTCGGCCATATTTAAGCCGTGTGAACAATTTGGAACACCGAGTACGGCTTAACCACTCATCACGTAGGTTTCCTGCATCATTTGTGTGTCTCTGTAAATGTTTTCTTGACTTTTACGCAAAACTTAATGCAGACGTGTTGCTCCTGTAACAGACATACAACAATGAAAGCTTCCGGCAGTTAACAAAACGTAAGTGTATGCAGGGATGCCAACTGCATTTCGCTCCAACACACCATTGGCGCGAAATTACGAATGTTCAGGAATTTTTTGAACAGATCTCGTAAACTTTACACCTGAACACTTTCGATTTATTTCTCTTGCATTAGAGAAACCGATCATTTCTGACGAATCAATGTTTCTTTTCATAAATCAGTACACTCCTTGCAAGCAAAGAACAGACGAACATACAGACTGGAGTTCTGAGTCAGGCCGCAGGGCCTGCTTACATAACTAAGTGAGGAAGTGTTGCCCGGGATCCGAGGGGTTGGAGTTCGAGAGTTGTCCGAAACACAAGTTTAATCTGTGCGACCACATAAACATGTTTCTACTGGAATTTTGAATCGAATCTTGTCGTAAACCATCATCTTGCACGATTTGAACTGGGACTAGGCAAAAGATTCCACTGAATTCTTGCGTGTTAGTGGTTCAGTGATCACGCAGCACGCATGCACGCACGCACGCACGCACACACACACACACACACACACACACACACACACACCTCTGTTAGATTTCTCTCAACACCGAGGACGTGGGAACGGTACTTGACAAGTAAGCTGGTTCACATCACGAAGACTGGAGCAATTTTCTCCACTGGAACGTAGATTTCTAACTGGTACGGCTATGCATATCCTGTTCAACTAACGGGCCGTACGACTATCCATTTTCTACCGTGTCTGCAAGGTGGGAGTCCAGTGAAGCTGTAACATGAAGACGGATAATGGAAGACATCGAAGCAATTCAAAGGCGTGCTAATAGGTTTGTTACCAGCGGGCTAGATCACCACGGAGTTTAACGGAAATGTTACGAGATCACAAATGGCGATCGCTGGACGGAAGATGATGCTCTCTTCGCGAAACAATTGACAAAGCGTAGAGAACAGACATCTGCGACAGACTGCAAAACGATTCTACTGACACCAACATTTATCTCGCGTAAGGAAAGCGAAGATAAGAGAAACCAGGGCTCGAGCGGAAGCAGGCAGTCAGTCATTTTTCCCTCGTTCCATTTGCGAGTAGAACAGGAATGGGAGTAACCAGTAGTGGTAAAAGATAATCTGCACCATGAAACGTTTGTGGCTTGCGGATTATGTATATAGATGTAGTCACAGGAAACACTAAAGTAAGGCTTGTACTGTACCATCTTGCTCATTATGTACGTAGCATACAGGTTCACATATGCATACCACAGTCCAATAGAATTCGAGTATTGGTCCGTAACGTGTTGGCGTCTGGCACTTTTACCGAATTAAAGATTGCTGTAATTCTACCTTCGTTTACCGCGTCTATAAATGAAATGCTAAACTTATAACTCAGGTGTGAGTGGTTTAGAGACAATGGAATAACGAGCGCAATACAGTTTTATCCACTAGCGCCCGTAACGAAAAATTTTCCATTATGAAATTTACAGGTCTATCTGGTAGGAAATCTCTGGTTTGATGTAACATGGGAGGTAGTGGAGGAAATGACATCAGCCACTACACCGACTCACGCAGTAGATTAGTGTGGTTACAACTGCGATAGCGAGGGAGCCAGACGACTTTTTGTTTGTCTACAGAAATCGTTGAACATTTGTACTGCAATTGGAAAAGTCAGTTCTATGGTACGGTTTTTAGTGCCAAGGATCTCAAAACTCTTGACATACAACGCGATGTTTGTCCTGTAAGAAAAAAATGTATTGACTAAAGCTGGTTGTGCGGCAAGGACGTCGTTTGTTTAAGAGTGTAAGGACGAATGTTAATGATGCTGTAGTCAGGAATTAAACAGAAAATTGACGAAAAAGTTCGTGAAAATCGTCGTTTAATGATATCTCAACTGTCGGAAAACATTCAGCACTTATATCTGGCGGTTTTGCACTAGCCTGGGCGTAAACAGTAGAGATACCACAACTCCTGTCGTTGTAGGGTTGCTTTCAATCTCAGTTGTCATAGTTGTACATTGAGGGAAATTGTCAACTCATTAATTGATGTGATAAATGCTTATGGACAAATGGTGTTTATGCAGAAACGTAGTTCAAAAGTGCAACAGCTTTTACTCTGAATAACAAATATAATAATATTGAATACTGTTCTACTGAGTCTAACGACGCCAAACAGGTCCTCGGTCTGCATCCTGACAAAAGAGTAGGTATTTAGTGCCCGACAGTGCGAAACCCTTACAGCAGTTTTCCAATTAATTTGCTTCGACAAGCTCAGTGCTTTATATATAGTCTAATGTAAATTACTTTCCGGATGGTTCTCAAAATCGAATAATTGAAATGGATATACATTATACGAAGTAATGCGAATAACGAATATAATAAGATTTGCTGTCAGATTTGTAGTCTTGCTGTGGAACGCTAATGAAATACGTGGACAGAAATGGAGAAGTTACCCTATGAACACCTTGACCTAACTGATATTCCAGTTTTTACATGCCTGTGGGATACCCCGATTAAAAGTTCATCCTTATGCGAGCTAATTTTCAGTACAAAAAAAAACATTTTTTCATAACAAGAATGCTGTGACAACATGATGGCTATGGGTGTCGAGATCGCAGCACAGCATGTCCAGAGAACGTGCACGTGCAACTCATCGTCATCTTTCGGACACTGAGGAAGGTCGAATCACTGGCGTCCAGAAACATAGGGACCCTATACAAGAAATCGCATAGACAGTTGGCTGTAGTGCAATGACTATAGTAACAACTGAATACAGCAGCTAAAATACGAACAGAGGTCACAGGCAAAGTGTCACAACGAACGGTCAGACCACATTACTGGAAGCTGGGTTGAACTCTCGAGTTGTCATGCGTCGTTTCGGTGACACCATATCTCAAAGCCCCTATTGGGTAGAGCGGGAGTCAACTGGGACCCTGAGTGACTTTCCGTGGTTTTCAGCGAGTATATCACCTGCACAAACGTCACACGAAGCGGCGATTCTCGAGACCAACTACTGGAATCATGTCGTACAGGTGTATTGGATACGGCGACAGCAGTGACTTGGTAATTCTTGAAGGAAGGCTAAACGTTCGCTAGCATGTGGCAAGAACTGTAAATCCTGTCGTCAGACCCTTCATGACGACAACAGCAAATACTCTTATACTCCAAGATATTGCAAGACCACACCCTGCAGTTCACCCCACAAACACCTTGAGGGACGTACGAAACCTTGACTGGACCGGCCGATTCTCTTACTTGTCACCGATAGAGCATGTGTGGGGGGATTCGATGACAAGACGTACATTTTCTCATCAGTCTCCAGCCAGGAGACATAGCATGTGTTTCGGGCATGTCAAGAAATTTCTCAAGATGATACATGGAGGCTCTTTCCTCCAATGCCACAACGAATACAAGAACATATTCTTACCCGCGGTTGGCACACCTCGTAGTGTAATTTACAGTAGACATCATTTCTGAATGCAGTAAAAGTTTAATTGTGTAATATTTGTTGAAAAAAAATTGCTACTAGTTCCATTAAGGAAATTTTACTTACTGACTGGCTTAAGGCACTTAGTGCCGTCTTCAGACGACTGCACAAAAAAGTATGCTACAAATAAGTTGCTGGTTGCTGATTTTTTTTTTTTCAACAAATGCACTTGAAGTTGCCGAAGATGGATAACTTGATAAATACTGAGACTCGTGCTTCATGGTATAACACTTTCCAATTCCATCTGTGTATTTTTGCTAATACTGTTATCAGATTCTCTCCACGCATCGAAGGGGGGAAAATAACGAGCAATTTCTTCAGTAGTTTTGGTATTTGTTTTCCATTCTCATTTATTAAATCTCGGTCGACGCTTTAACAGGAAGAATGAGAAACAGCTTTCAGTACTATTGACAAGCAACATGTACCTGTCTCAGAAAAACGTAGGGTTCATGTCTTTGCCGTCGTACTAGCGCGATATAAAACTAGCCTATACGGTGATGGCTGCTGTACTCCTCTTCTCCCGGACTTGAACTGCTCTGCGCGCCACAGTCAAGCCTCTGGTACGCTGACGAAATGGAGCAGAAGAGGCGAGCCGTGGCTGTGGACGCAGGCCGCAGCTGGAGGCAGACCGGTGGAGCGGATGGGCAGCAGCCTGCAGGGTCACTGTGCCTGGCCCGCGCGGTTTCTCCTCCCGCACCTCGCCGCGCTTCCCTGCCCTGCCGCACCGAGGAGGAGGAGGAGGAGGAGGAGATTACTGTTTAACGTCCCGTCGACAACGAGGTCATTAGTGACGGAGCACAAGCTCGGATTACGGAAGGATGGGGAAGGAAATCAGCCGTGCCCTTTCTAAGGAACCATCCCGGCATTTGCCTGAAGCGATTTAGGGAAATCACGTAAAACCTAAATCAGGACAGCCGGACGCGGGATTGAACCGTCGTCCTCCCGAATGCGAGTCCAGTATGCTAACCACTGCGCCACCTCGCTCGGCAGCCGCACCGAGCCACGCCTAGGCACCCTCGCTTCGCACCAGTACGCCAAACACCGCTCGCCCTTGGCAGCAACCCAGTCTAGTACCAAGATCTCTAAACACGCTGAAAGCTCAGAGCGACTAACGCTGCGGAGATGAAGTGGTAACCTTGTTAGACAACTTGCCGTATAGCCCAGTGAACGAAGACGAGAAAATGTCGAATGGTGCAAAAAATTCGCGTAGTCACAAATTTTTGTAGAGCGGTAGGGGGAGGGACTGTTATGAAAAACGTAAGAAAAATCCTGACCGGTGAAGTGTAAGCGAGGGGAGTGACGAGGGGGACGGGACGTTTTTAGGTTTTTCTTGATTATCTCGAAAACCATGGCTTATAGCGAAAATGTTTTCCCTACAAAATGAAACTAAATTACATGTCCAACAGAGAAGATCTTGTCCATTTTTTCTCTGCGACTAATAGTCCTCGTAAAAATAGCAGATTATAAAAAAAAATCTTTTAATGGTATAAAATTGTTGTTTAGTGTTAAATGAAGTGGGTTAAGAACAAACTCAAAGTGCAGTAGAAACGTATTAAGCGATAAATAGTGCTCTGGGGGTGTAATAGCGTGGAAAGGCGGGGGTGGAAGTCAGAAGCGTGAGGGGACGTAAGTCACCGCATTGTCACCATGGACTTTCCTCCTTCACAGGTCTACAAAAAGAAGAAAAAAAATGGTTCAAACGGCTCTGAGCGCTATGGGACTTAACATCTGTGGTCACCAGTCCCCTAGAACGTAGAACTACTTAAACCGAACTAACATAAGAACATCACACACGTCCATGCCCGAGGCAGGATTCGAAACTGCGACCGTGGCGGTCACGCGGTTGGAGACTGAAGCGCCTAGAACCGCACGGCCACACCGGCCGGCTACAAAAAGAAGAGCGAGCAGGCAATTCCTCATTCTATCGACCGCCCTATGTCACAAAAACGCAACTACTGGGTATCTGGCTAATTCATACCGACCCTCGCAGCTCGACTTGCGAATTAATGGCAACGCAATGCCTCAGCATTTCCTGTCCAGATGTCTTATGTAAGTAGACAAAATAACTTCAATGAACTCGTGTTTATATAGTGAAGTGACTTCCAGTGAGTACATATTTCCAGTTGTTATGCTCCTATAATCAATAGCTGACAAATGCTTAATTTGTAAGTGTGATGTCGTCAATGACTTATGTAGTGTTGGTGGGAAAGAGACTGAATTGGTAAAGGTGCCACCTTGCTGCTATCTGTCATTGACAGAATATTGTAAAGCAACGTAACTGTATTGTAGTCACATGGTGATCAATTAACGAATGAACAGAAAGTTACTGCGCTTCTCTCGCCATTAATTGTGTTACTGATGCACTGCATGAATATCTTCTATTCATGAATTGCTGGCACTTGTAGAGTGGGCTGCACTGAATGGTCAAACTTACCACACACCCACACTGTATCTTGTAACAAGGATGTGAATGCGTCTGATAGAGTAATATTTATTATCTTTAAGTCTGTAACAGTGATGTGCTGTATGCATTACTTGACTTGTGTTGAAATATCTAAAGTCCCGCATTATCCAGGAGGTCTACTTCTCTTGCAGAGAGAGAGAGAGAGAGAGAGAGAGAGAGAGAGAGAGAGAGAGAGAGAGAGAGAGAGACAATTCAAGCCTCTTGGTCTCTTCTCTTCAGATGGTGGGACAGATAAGGCTGTGGTGATGCATTTGATAGCCTCAAGCTACGAATAGTATTCCAACCATTGATAGTGGAGACCATGAAATCGACACTGTCTAATACATACTGGCAGCATGTTGAACAAGGTGCGGGCTCTTCAGTGTGGTAGTCAGCTGATAGCTCCCGATGGAGCTCTCTTACATAATAGCTTCTTTAATAACTGCAAAGAAATACTCGATTAATAAATTGAAAATAATTATATAAAGATAAACCCAGTGAAGTTATTTTGTCTGCTCACGTGAGAGAACTGGACACGAAATACTGGAGGGTGTAGTCCATCTGTCAACTGACAAGCAAAGTAGCACTCATATTGGGGAAAGTTGTCTTTGGCAGGAGGATGATACAGCTGCAGTGTGCGATGACTAAGAATTCATCTCCCGCGAGCATTGAAGAACAGCGTGCAGAGACTTGTTTAGATTCTGCCCATATGCGTTTCTTGCGTTAGTATTATTAGAATTCATAGTGTTAACGCACTCTGCGCAAAATTGCCTCCCCACAGGAGTGTGTATCCACTGTGCAGCCAGTGATATACAGTGTCGAATACTTTCAGAGATGGTAGTACTCATCGAAACAAGAAAAATAAGTCGAATAATCAGGGGTCCGGATACGCATACTTTCTGCGACAAACATGGGTTTATGGGAGGCGTTTGATGTGGCGTCAATTCTTGACAAAGCATCCCTCTGCCCTCCGGCGTTAGATATGACGCACCCTTAGAAGCATACCCGGTTGTTGTTGCACCTGCTGGTACACACAGAAGACGCGACCCTGTAGTGTCCGCAAATTGTTGATTGGCGTGGTGTATATCAATTCCTTCAAGTGTCCCCATAACCAAAAGTCTAGAGGATTGAGGTCTGGGGAATGGCACAGCCTCCAGAAAGATAGGCAATACATTAATCAAGAAGTCCAGATAATGCGCCCCAGTTAAGCTTTGTGGTAGCACGTATGGCCCTATTAATGTATCGCCAAGTACGCCAGTAACAATTAACAGCTGCTTTAAGTAGGATAGATTAATTTATTACTGCACAATGTACCGCATCAGCCCAAAACGTTTCGAGACTAGATTTAAAAAAAAAGTTCAGATGATGGTTTTAATGCTTCAGGTGTTCCACATAGTCTCACCCAGCTTGTGTACAACATAACGCACAGAACGTTCATACAGACATGTGAAACTGCCAGAAAAGTCCCCATTTCCGATGATGTTCAACTCGCGCGTCACACTGGCTTCAATGTCGATCATGTTACAAAAGCGTTGACCCTGCGAGTGAATTTGTGTCGTTTTGTGGTAGGTTCGTCTAGGTAACAAAGTATCGTAACCCGTGACGAATTTTTCCAAAAAATATTTGACCCGTTTTGCGATTCAAAGAAGTTGCGACAGGCGTCCATACGTTCTACTTTTCGTTCTGGAGGCGAAGTATGTAGAACTAACTTTGCGTACACTTTTCCCTTCTTCAAGATATTCTGGGGAAAGTCTTGAACACTTGATTTGGAATAATGTTCCATTGCGGTATGAGACACACGACGTTGATGCACTACGATAGCACGTCCACTGCTTAGCACTGCCTGTTCACGACTGACTAGTCAAATGCGTATCTGATGTTTACAGTTTCTAGCTCAAGCTCCCAACGTACTTACCGCTCTTACGTCGTTTATACGCCGTGAGTAAAATCGGTCTGGGAACTTTTTGGGTGGAATGTGCATACCTGAAGCAGTGGATTCATATTTACGTGCTACTGATTATTAAACGCACTTCCTTTCTGGTCCCCTGACGCCTCACTGCGTTTTAAGATATTGTGTCTCGTGTACTAAGATTAGCATCACAGTTTAAAGGAAAATTTTCACGTCAGATTTATCAAACTGCCAATATTTGCGACTATTCTTGTACTTTTTATAAATTTAGAGCACCACATTTCCGTTTCTATTATTCTACAGTACAAGTTAAAAATCATCGAACCACTTGCTGTTAATTTTATGATGACATATATGTTTCCAAAGGTCTCTGAAGTGCAGTTCATCAGTTTCTAATTCTCGAAGACAGTTCTCACAGAAGCGTGATGAGCACATGCGAAAGTAACAAGAAATATTTCTACAGACTATCAGTTTTGTACGAAGCATGCTCACTAGTTCATTAATCATAAATACATTTAGGATTCCCCGAAAACTGTGAGATTCTTGTGTCTGTCCCGCAGTATGAGACTACAGATTACTATGCTGACTCAGTGGCAATCTTGCGATTTGCATATTCGAATAGAAAATTAGCTGAAGCTGCAAAAGGACGAAATAACGGTGTCATATAGGGTGATAATTATTGAACTACATGGAAAAAACCATAAGTTAGTTACAAACTACTGCCTCCACACACTTCATTCAACATGTAAACGTCACTACAAAATTCGGATTTAGGTTATGACATGTTCGATAATCCTGCCATCATTGGCGATGATGTGGCACAAACGAATAGCGAGATTCTGCATGACCCGATGAAGTGTCGGAACATCGATGCTGTCGATGGCCGTCTGAATGGCTGTTTTCAGTTAAGCAATGGTTTTGGGGTGATTCCTGTACACCTTGTCTTTAATACAGCCCCACAAACAGGAGTCGTATGCGTTCAGATCCGGAGAAAATGGAAGCCAATTGAGGACCATGCCAGTGGTCTCTGGGTACCCCAGAGCCACAATGCGGTCCCTAAAGTGCTCCTCCAGCACATCAAACACTCTCCTGCTTCGATGGGGTCGAGCTCCGTCTTACATGAACTACATCTTGTCGAAATCAGGGTCACTTTGGATAATGGGAATAAAATCATCTTCCAAAACCTTCACGTTCCGTTCGCTAGTCACCGTGCCACCAAGGAATATTGCACCGATTATTCCGTGTCTGGACATTGCACACCACAGGGTCACCTGTTGAGGGTGAAGAGACTTCTCGATCGCGAAATACGGATTCCCAGTCCCCAAATAATCCAATTTTAATTATTGACGAACCCATTCAAATGAAAGCGGGCTGCGTCGCTAAACCAAACCACACAGCGCATATTATTTTCCATCGTGTCCCGCGACCAACCTTGCAGTTTGAAGGTCCTAACGCAAACCGTTCAGAAGTTATGATGATTTTATTTCATATAGTTCAGTAATTGTCACCCTGTATGAACGAGTATAAGCTTAATAACCAAACCGCAACATATATAGTAAAAAAGAGAATCATTTCAGGAGGGAGAAAGAGAAAGTTAAGTACGAAAAGAAATTAATCGTCCTATAACAATGTTTTGGAGGTAACAGAAGAGAAAAGAGCATTCCCTAATAGTCTCAACTTACTTGATCGTGTATCACAATGCATAGAGCGCTAGCTTTCGAACAATGTGGTGAGCTAACTGACTCCTGGGATAGCTCTCCATATGTGTCTCAGAAATACAATACGCGAAAGATTAAAACACGAAAACATACCAAACTAAACTGCCAAAACTCATACACACAAAACAATAGGGTGAATGACTTTCATCTCTATGATGAAGTCTTCTCGGGTTAGCAGGTGAGTCAAGGTGTCGTTCTGCGGCAACATTTCAACAAGTTTCCTACTTGTCATTTACAAGCGAAGTGTCGGGTTCGTGACCTGTCCGGTTGTTTATAGCCGCTGGACGGCAGGTTCCTCTACCTCGTCTGCGTCGGCAGCGCCTATCGCGCGCCTACGCCACCTCACTGGCATACTCAACAAATGAACCTCACCAGTATTCAGATTAATGTAATGTACATTTAAATGTAATGCACCTGTCTGTGACAGCAAGTTGCCGAAACGTGTCGTGCTCATAAAATCTTAGTAAAAAGTGAATTAATCAGTAGAAATAATTTCTTAAATTTGCAGTACAGCCGCAGATCCCAAACATTTTTATATAACATGGATAAATTGAAGATTGAAAATCTGTTGCAGACACGTCCACGATATGCATAACAAATACTCCCATCCAACGTGTTGCATTATTGTCTGCGCTATCCGCAAGTCTTTCCAACAGAAAATTAAAAGCTGGAATAGAAGCATGCACTAGCTAAAATGAAAAAAGAGCCACCTCTTTCGAAATAGTACAGCGAGATGCTGGCCTTGAAGTTTTTAGATGTTGCTTTAATTTTTTTCCGGCCTGAAAAAATTATAAACACGGTATTCAAATACTGCACAGCAGAAACTCATCGTCCACTGTATGAACGAAAGGATCAGCAGTCTCTATGACTGTGAGTTTCGCGTCTGTCTTTCAGTGTTTAGGAGCAGCCTGACACAAATTATGTAATTTCGAAACGATAGGCGCGGTGGAGAGGTTACGAGTGTATCAGACTCGTGAATTACGCTGGGGGGGGGGGGGGGGGGTCAGGTCTTTGGTGCTCGGCAGAACTTCGTGGTTGCCACACCCAGGTCGGAGTACTTTCGCAGTCCTGGCGCTTTTTCCGAATGCTGGCTTCGCTGATTTCTCGAGTGCGTAAGTTCAGCGACTGACGGCAGCTTGTGGTGCCCCTTGCCACTGGCAGCGACGTGACAGTTGAGCTGTAGACAGCTGAGAGGCTTCCGGTAAACAGAAACAAATCTTAAGATTTAGAGCCAAAGTGTGAAACGAGAGTGATCACTTTTCTCATTCTTAACAACTATAATATTTTCTTTCATTTTTACTTTAATAACTACCAGTTTGTTCTTTTATTTACACTTGCCCGTACAGTAAATTATTCTAAATTACTTGTCGATTTATACATTTAAAGCGTGTTGTTTATAACTGTCAGTTATTTAGTGAAACCAACGAACTGACTTCAAAAGCAGAACCACATCTGGGACTCGAATTACATCAATACATAACATATGTTATGAACGTTTATACACGATACTGTTGGGACGTAGTGCTGTATAAATGCGAGAGTCAATATGTTGCAGCCACCGGACTAAGACCAAAAAGGATTTAACAATTAAGACGTAGTTTTTCGCCATTTAGGCGAGAATTCTTTAACGATAACACCAGTCCACCAGATATGGCTGTACTGGTGACACTCAACACATCAGCGCAGGAAGACAAATGTCTTGACAGGAGCGAGGTGTTGAGGAGGTAAGAGAGGAGGTAAGACTTCATGACTACGACTAGACACATCGTCTGCCTTTTGGTGCCTCACACTAACATTTGAATGTTGGAATGACGTCACTGTGATGCAGCTTCTCGTGCTGGCAGCCTCTCTTGCCATCAAGTGACAACGCGCGCACGACCCAAGCCTGAAGTGATCCTTCGAGGCATGTTGACAGACTGAGCAGTGTAGGATTACGTAAGCCCAATTCCCTCCAGTGACTAATAGAGCGCGTTCCACTGAACTGCTCCGAGAATGTAGCTTCCCTTGTATCTCAGTATACAAGTGGCTCTATGTTGCTATTTATTATGATCTATAGATATTTCTACCAATCATGAAGGCACTTCTTTTGGCAGCTTATATAGTGTGTCACAAAACGGAGTGGCCTAACTTTCAGGAAACATTCCTCACACGTAGTGGAAAAAAAAATGTTGTATGGAGATGGCTCCAGAAACGCTTATTTCCATGTCACAGCTCACTTTCTGTAACTCGTCAGCATATAAATCACCTACGTTGAAACGAAGACTCATCCGTGTCCTGTACATTTGCACTGAAGTGAAGGTTGACAGTTTGTTGACTGAACCATTCGCAGGAAAGGCAGCGGCTGATAGTGCCTCCACACGCTGTGCATGGTGCGAATGTTACGTGGTCAATATTACTTGTTCCAGATAATTGTCTTACGATGTCACTAGGGCTGTCATCAAATGCACTTAGAAATTCATGCTTCTAGGCCTCCCACAGTCGTGAGTAGTAAGCTTAAACTTCCCTTGCACCCTAAGACGACGACCACTTACTTAAGTGTCGTCCTGTTGGACCGGCAGAGGGGGTGCAGTGGTTAGCACTCTCGACTCGTATTCGGCACACCAGCGGTTCAAACCCGCGTGCGGCCACCCAGATCTACGGTTTTCGTGATGTCACTGGTTCGCTGCAGGCAAATGCTCCTTGGTTTATTTGAAAGTCCACGGCCGACGAGTTCGTTCCGCATATTCCCCTAATCCGAGCTCGTGCTCCGTCTCTAATGACCTTGTTGTCGACGGAAAGTTAAACGCTAATCTTCTCCTCCTCCGTCCTATTGGGGCATAGTCGTTCTGGAAAACTCTCACAATAAAAAAAGTTGAGTGCCTGGCCCTGCTGATCCGTACAGCAAGTGGGCATGAGCGTCTGCCAACTTCGCATTTGAGTTCACTTCCTTAGCAACGTATCGGAAACCAAGCCCGTGATTAGCACTACACAACTGGCACTACGTGCCTACAGAGTCCGTGATGAACACTAAATACACTCCTGGAAATGGAAAAAAGAACACATTGACACCGGTGTGTCAGACCCACCATACTTGCTCCGGACACTGCGAGAGGGCTGTACAAGCAATGATCACACGCACGGCACAGCGGACACACCAGGAACCGCGGTGTTAGCCGTCGAATGGCGCTAGCTGCGCAGCATTTGTGCACCGCCGCCGTCAGTGTCAGCCAGTTTGCCGTGGCATACGGAGCTCCATCGCAGTCTTTAACACTGGTAGCATGCCGCGACAGCGTGGACGTGAACCGTGTGTGCAGTTGACGGACTTTGTGTGAGGGCGTATAGTGGGCATGCGGGAGGCCGGGTGGACGTACCGCCGAATTGCTCAACACGTGGGGCGTGAGGTCTCCACAGTACATCGATGTTGTCGCCAGTGGTCGGCGGAAGGTGCACGTGCCCGTCGACCTGGGACCGGACCGCAGCGACGCACGGATGCACGCCAAGACCGTAGGATCCTACGCAGTGCCGTAGGGGACCGCATCGCCACTTCCCAGCAAATTAGGGACACTGTTGCTCCTGGGGTATCGGCGAGGACCATTCGCAACCGTCTCCATGAAGCTGGGCTACGGTCCCGCACACCGTTAGGCCGTCTTCCGCTCACGCCCCAGCATCGTGCAGCCCGTCTCCAGTGGTGTCGCGACAGGCGTGAATGGAGGGACGAATGGAGACGTGTCGTCTTCAGCGATGAGAGTCGCTTCTGCCTTGGTGCCAATGATGGTCGTATGCGTGTTTGGCGCCGTGCAGGTGAGCGCCACAATCAGGACTGCATACGACCGAGGCACACAGGGCCAACACCCGGCATCATGGTGTGGGGAGCGATCTCCTACACTGGCCGTACACCACTGGTGATCGTCGAGGGGACACTGAATAGTGCACGGTACATCCAAACCGTCATCGAACCCATCGTTCTACCATTCCTAGACCGGGAAGGGAACTTGCTGTTCCAACAGGACAATGCACGTCCGCATGTATCCCGTGCCACCCAACGTGCTCTAGAAGGTGTAAGTCAACTACCCTGGCCAGCAAGATCTCCGGATCTGTCCCCCATTGAGCATGTTTGGGACTGGATGAAGCGTCGTCTCACGCGGTCTGCACGTCCAGCACGAACGCTGGTCCAACTGAGGCGCCAGGTGGAAATGGCATGGCAAGCCGTTCCACAGGACTACATCCAGCATCTCTACGATCGTCTCCATGGGAGAATAGCAGCCTGCATTGCTGCGAAAGGTGGATATACACTGTACTAGTGCCGACATTGTGCATGCTCTGTTGCCTGTGTCTATGTGCCTGTGGTTCTGTCAGTGTGATCATGTGATGTATCTGACCCCAGGAATGTGTCAATAAAGTTTCCCCTTCCTGGGACAATGAATTCACGGTGTTCTTATTTCAATTTCCAGGAGTGTAGATGATGCCACGTGCTCGCAGCTAATAGTGCAATGAAATTGGTCGCATATCGACACAGGCGCAACTAATCGCATGTCAGCAGAAGCAACGAAGTGTGCCACATGTCAAGATTACCTTTGTTCAATTTGAACAACAACCTCTGACGGCGAACCTAAGAATTACAACTAACTGTAGATTCCAACCGAACGTAACAAAAAGGGTATTTTGAGCATTTCATTTTAGATAACGTGTCATATAATACTGGTACGTTCCGTTTCTGGGTGTTCCCCACGATTAACGTGCTTATCAAGGGAAGTAGAAAATGAACCCTAACAGGGAAACAAAGTGTTTCCCGACCCATATCCGTAACACATTCTATTCCTCTACGTGTGAGAAATGTTTCCCGGAAGTTTGGCATTACCTCTTTGTTACACTCTGTATAGAAACAAGAACAAAAGATTACAGTAGGCTGATTTCAGGATGAAAATGCCTGTCTTTGTGTTGCATCTCTTTATTTAGGCTCTATATTATTTGATTCTCCTTTGCAGCAGAAGTCGCTAACAGACCGTAAATGCGGTGGTTCTCGACAAGGAATCAGCCTCTTCGAATACTGTGCTTGGGGGGGGGGGGGGGGGAGATATTCATTACTAGCACCGGGCATACGACTAGCCAGCGTACAATTCGTCACCAGGCCAAGTAGCAAAGTTATGGATTAACTTCCAAGTCTCACTGTTCTGGCTCAATGAGTGACGGATGTGTCTGCACTCTTCTCCCCCCCCCCCCCCTTTCCGTCCTTCTCAGCCCACACTTCCTTTCAGTTTAATGATCGTCCATAAAATCATCAACATTACAGATGTAAAAATATGCAATATTCCCTACTGTACAACATCGGAAGTTGCACGAGGCTTCCCTCGTATAATTCTGTTATAAACAGAAAAGTCGCATCACGAGCAAATCGCAGTGGAATTCAGAGAGACCTGCGAAGGATCGACGCTGGGTGCAGAGATAAGCATTTCATCCTGAACATAAAAAAAATAATGTACTGCGTATCAATAACGAGGAAATCCCAGTTATTGAATAATGACACAATTGCAGAATAATCGGTGGAAGTAGTCACGTTCTTTACATGTCTAGGCGTCGCGTATGGTGCGATTAAAAGTGTAATGACCACATGAAACTAATCGCAGGTACGGCAGGTGCCAGACCGATTCACTGGAAGAATCCAAAGGAACTGTAGTGCATCCATAAACGAGATGGCTTATAAAATCCTCGTTCGACCAGTGTTTGAAAATTGCTCGTCGGTCAACGATTGATACAGGAAACAAATGGTTCAAATGGCTCTGCGGACTATGGGCCTTAACTTCTGAGGTCATCAGTCCCCCTATAACTTAGAACTAATTAAACCTAACTAACCTAAGGACATCACACACATCCATGCCCGAGGCAGGATTCGAACCTGCGACCGTAGCAGCAGCGCGGTTCCGGACTGAAGCGCCTAGAACGGCTCGGCCACTTCGGCCGGCTACAGGAAACAGAGAAGACCCAAAGAAGAGCAGCGCGTTTCGTTACAAATTCATTTAGTAAATCCTAAAGCATCATGGAGGTGCTCAGCGAACACACCAGTGGCGGTCGCTGCCAAGAGAACACTTCTGCATCACTACGTGCTTTACTCTTACAATACAATGGTGTAGGTTCCCACATGAGGCAACCAATATATTGCTCACTCCTACGTATATCTCATGAAAAGAACATCAAGGTCAAATGAGAGACATCTGAATCCACACATAGGCTTACCAACCTGTCTTTCTGCCCACCAACCATTCGCGACTGGAACAAGAAAGGCGGCAAGCGAAGATGTTACACAAACTACCCTCCGATGCACACCATAAGGTGGCTTATGGAATGTACAATCATACATACGGCACAATAACTTATTTCACATACTACACTACGGAATGCAAAGATTTCTCACTTAGTATGCGTGGCGATCAGGAAGTCTATGTTCGAAAGCCGTACAATCTAGAATTAGTACGCCAATCAGGCAAAATCGCCGTGGGCATTGAGGCAATCATCCTACCGATGCACCAGGTTGAAGATAGCGATTTGGTAAAAAGAACATTGTCTCCTGTGCGTGAAGAAGTCCGTGACTGCCTGCTGGACATCCTCCTCCAACAGGGACCGTTCACCTCCAAGCGCTTTTTAAGGGACCGGGCGTGATAATCGCAAGGGGAGCGGGAGGGGGGAGAGTGAGGACTATGGGTGGGGTGCTCGAGTGTCTGTCACCTGAGTTGGTGTAGCTTCTGCCTTGCACATTTGCGATGTGGGGGGTGGGGGGGGGGGGGGGTGCGTGCTTTATGAAGCAGCAGCACCGTTTGTCGCACCATCCCAAAACGGTGGTATCCGACAGACTTGCTCGACACATTCTTCATTCTCTGATGGATGTCTACCGGCGTTCGTTCTTCAGCAGCCAAGGAAAGAATAACAGCGGTCCGAGTCGCCTAACCACGGTTCGCGCAGCTCCCCCCGTCTGAGGTTCGAGTCCTCCCTCGGGCATGGGTGTGGTCGTTGTCCTTAGCGTAAGTTACTTTAAGGTAGATTAAGTAGTGTGTAAGCATAGAGACCAATGACCTCAGCAGTTTGGTCCCATAGGAACTTACCACACATTTCCAAAAATAGCAGCACCTCGGTCCCGCCTGGGCGCATCTGGTGATAACGTCGCCATAGTTCGCTCGCTTTTCCACATTTACCTCCCCCCCCCCCCCCCCCCCCCCCACACACACACACACACATCGGCACGACACGAATGGCACGCTAACCCTTTGGCTAAATGTTGCTGCTTACATACCAGCATCAGAGCCGCGCTACGTTGCATATACACTGCAGCCACGTCCTCATAGCAAACTTCTTGATCGGCTCTTATATTTGCGCACGTCTCTGTAATTACAATGAACTTATTTATTGTACGTTTGTTTGCTCCGTAGTCGCTAGAAGAGAAAAATACTTCAGATCTCGTCAACTGAAATACCTGAAGGTGCCGAAGCGCTGGATTTCGTAGCAAGAAGACAACAGTGTAGCTGTACGATATCGAGAGGGAACTCAGTGTTAATCCATGTCATGTGTTAAGCGTTTAATTTACGAGCACGAAGAACAAGAGATCGTGATTCGCTTGACCCTGACGGCCGTTGACATGACAGATTTCTGCACGTGTTGGCGAATTTCGGCACGTAACCTTGACGGCTCCGCGCGCCGAAATAGCGCGCGCACTCGACGGCTACCTTTGAAACATCCTTCGAATTTTCGGGCGTTGCCGGGTTAAAAATGAGCCGGCACTTTGTAAACAAAGGCCCCTAAAAAGTCAAAAGAAACAAATAACAGAACACAAGCAAACCAGAGCGGCGGCGTTCGCGAATTTCAGCCGCGGCGGCGGCCGTTATCCTTGGCGCAGCAACAATATCGGCGCCGGGCATCGCCAGCCGGCGCTGCCGCTAGGTAACCGGCGTCGAGCGTTGCGTCAGCTCTGCCGAGCCCGCGTCCGCCGGTGCGGCGTCCGGGGCTGGCCTTCGGGCTATGTCCCACCGCGCCCACTCCTGCCCGATACCGTAACGGGCGCCACTGCGGTAAACAGCTGCGTCACCGCACGCAGCGCCCTTTCCGCATTGCGCTGCCCGGAAACGGCAAGAGGCAAGTAGACTCGGAGAAGTCCGTGCCACTCCAGCAACAGAACGTACCGCGTACGGCTCGGGGCCAATGAAGGTCTATTTACAATTGACGAAACGTAGCGTCAAAACGTTCCAAAGAGTAGCTCAAATGGCGACACTCACGTAGGCCAACAACGGAACGGAACGAGGCGGTGACGTCAAGGCTTCTTAGAAAGTAAGTTTTGATGCGTGGCGCTGGAAGGAGGAGGGTCGTCTGCCAACATCGGAAGTTAATCTATTCTCGCCGCGCTTTCTCGCGATGTAGTAGTGGATTTGGCGGTAATTTCCAAGAAGCTTTGCCTATCGAACGCACGGTCTTCGAAGAGATACACATAGACAGCGCGACTCTCTTTGTGACAAATAAGGATTTTTATTGCGGTGACTAGAACGACGACAAAAGCTGTACGTTTACCAATTTAACATTACTTACAAAGGCATCTAGTAATTTCTCTTACTTTACTAGTCAGCTTCGTCGTCTTCATCGGCGAGTTGCATACGCCGCGGAAGTAATCTTTGTCTCTCGCAACGAGACACTGAAGTTTTCTTGCCCCTCGAGTATACTCGAACTATAAAACACTTCCGGTATTCCCTTTCAATGCTTCCGAAGATCCATGTGTGTTCAGTTTCGTTTTTGGTGGTCGTCCTTTCTTGTATTTCCAAGCGGCTACATGCGATTCCTCTGTTTCAGCTACAATGGTGTCCAAAATAAAAGCAACAAACCGCGATTTCCCCGTCCTGTGTCAAATTCACGATGTAATCATACAAACTGTCAACAGATGTCCGTAGGATCGTGTTCTGCACGGAAGGTGGCATTCCATTCAACGGACAACCACACCAACGATGACGTCAGGGCACCTATCTAAGGAGTAGCGTTTGCCGGGTAGTTCCACATCCACAATCGTTGTGTACAGAGTCGTACACGGTGCAGTATGGTACAGAGAAGAAGCCTATGAGTCTCTGCGGTGGAGGGCCATAGAAAGAATGGAAGTAGGACAGTAGCAAACTGATGTGGCCCGATGGCTTAATGTGAATCGCTCTGTTATTTCTTAGTTGTGGCGACGGTCTACAGAGACCGAAACTATATCACTAAGACCAGGACAGGGACGACTACGTGGACATCAGAAAGGAAAGACCATTATTTGGCTGAAAGGGCACGACGGCATCATCTTAGTACTGCATCTGACCTCGCAGCATCCACTGGACAAGTTGTATCGAAGCAAATGGTGTAAAGAAGGCTTCGGCAGAGTGGCCTCAATTGTCGGAGACCTGCTGTAGGTGTGCCTCTGACGCGTCTTCACAGAAGAGAATGGAGTCGTCAACATGCCACTTGGACGGTCGAACTGTGGGCCAAAGTTCTTTTCACAGATGTGTCCCGATTTGGTTTGGAGAGTGATCCTTTACGGATTCGCATCTGGAGATAACGTGGAAAACTATTTCGGGACTCAAACACTATAGAAAGAGACGGATATCGAGGAGCATCCCTAACTTTGTGGGCAGGAATTATTTGACCACTCGAACACCTCTTCATGAATCTGTACCGGTGTATCGGCAAGATTTAACTGCTCTCAGGTATCTTAACGAGATCGTGGGATCTTTTGCGCGGTTATTGGCAGGTGCTGTGGGCAAAGACTTCGTACTGATACTGCTCGACCTCATAGAGCTCGCGTGACATGCTTTCTTGGACACGAAATACACTCCTGGAAATTGAAATAAGAACACCGTGAATTCATTGTCCCAGGAAGGGGAAACTTTATTGACACATTCCTGGGGTCAGATACATCACATGATCACACTGACAGAACCACAGGCACATAGACACAGGCAACAGAGCATGCACAATGTCGGCACTAGTACAGTGTATATCCACCTTTCGCAGCAATGAAGGCTGCTATTCTCCCATGGAGACGATCGTAGAGATGCTGGATGTAGTCCTGTGGAACAGCTTGCCATGCCATTTCCACCTGGCGCCTCAGTTGGACCAGCGTTCGTGCTGGACGTGCAGACCGCGTGAGACGACGCTTCATCCAGTCCCAAACATGCTCAATGGGGGACAGATCCGGAGATCTTGCTGGCCAGGGTAGTTGACTTACACCTTCTAGAGCACGTTGGGTGGCACGGGATACATGCGGACGTGCATTGTCCTGTTGGAACAGCAAGTTCCCTTGCCGGTCTAGGAATGGTAGAACGATGGGTTCGATGACGGTTTGGATGTACCGTGCACTATTCAGTGTCCCCTCGACGATCACCAGTGGTGTACGGCCAGTGTAGGAGATCGCTCCCCACACCATGATGCCGGGTGTTGGCCCTGTGTGCCTCGGTCGTATGCAGTCCTGATTGTGGCGCTCACCTGCACGGCGCCAAACACGCATACGACCATCATTGGCACCAAGGCAGAAGCGACTCTCATCGCTGAAGACGACACGTCTCCATTCGTCCCTCCATTCACGCCTGTCGCGACACCACTGGAGGTGGGCTGCACGATGTTGGGGCGTGAGCGGAAGACGGCCTAACGGTGTGCGGGACCGTAGCCCAGCTTCATGGAGACGGTTGCGAATGGTCCTCGCCGATACCCCAGGAGCAACAGTGTCCCTAATTTGCTGGGAAGTGGCGGTGCGGTCCCCTACGGCACTGCGTAGGATCCTACGGTCTTGGCGTGCATCCGTGCGTCGCTGCGGTCCGGTCCCAGGTCGACGGGCACGTGCACCTTCCGCCGGCCACTGGCGACAACATCGATGTACTGTGGAGACCTCACGCCCCACGTGTTGAGCAATTCGGCGGTACGTCCACCCGGCCTCCCGCATGCCCACTATACGCCCTCGCTCAAAGTCCGTCAACTGCACATACGGTTCACGTCCACGCTGTCGCGGCATGCTACCAGTGTTAAAGACTGCGATGGAGCTCCGTATGCCACGGCAAACTGGCTGACACTGACGGCGGCGGTGCACAAATGCTGCGCAGCTAGCGCCATTCGACGGCCAACACCGCGGTTCCTGGTGTGTCCACTGTGCCGTGCGTGTGATCATTGCTTGTACAGCCCTCTCGCAGTGTACGGAGCAAGTATGGTGGGTCTGACACACCGGTGTCAATGTGTTCTTTTTTCCATTTCCAGGAGTGTATATTGCACGCATGGAGTGGCCTCCTCGCTCTCGCGATTTGAATGCCACAGAGAGTGTCGGAGATGCAAAGGGAGACGGGTTGCATCCCATAAGCATCGACCAACCATTCTCAGAGACTTTCAAGCAGCTCTGCAGAAAGAACGGGTGTTATTGCCTCAAGGCGAGACTGATGACATCAATCACAGCATGCCCGTCGTTGTCAGGCCTGTATTGCTGCCGGAGTTGGTCACACCCCATACTGAGCACATTAATCATCTGTCGGAATGTGTGCGCAAATCCGTTAAGTTCGAAAAACGAAGAACACTTTTGTCTACTTTTATGCATATTGGAGCTGTTTACGTTCTGTATTCTTTGCATTGTTTCTACTTTACTATCATCTGTTCGTACTGTTTGGTGGGAAAATAAAGGCAACCTTGCAAAATTTCCGTTTGTTGCTTTAATTTTGGACACCAGTGTATCTTGTTTTGTCCACCGATAGGAACACTTTCATCCGTGACTATCACATAGCAGATTACTCGACAGATCCCGCAGCAGTCATAAACGGTGTCGATAACTCATTTTCCGAAGCGGTCGCTTGTAGGGTGTAGAGTCTTACGCGACATAAGACTAAAATATAGTTCTTTTCGACACTCAACTTACAACTGTCGAACCATGTGTTTTTCCTCATCGATGTCTTTTATGACATCGCACGCAGTACAACTAAATTGGGAAAACAGCATCGGCACCTTTCTTACGAAGCTTCACACAGCTGTCTCCATTACAATTCACACAACTCCTGAAATTGTCATTTGTCAGCAGTCCATATTCCTAACGGAAATCCAAACGCGACTGCACACTACACAATCGATACCATAACGGCTTCACTGATTCACAGCCACAACGATGGAAGTTACACCATGTTCACTTGGCAATGCACTAAACACTTTCCTTATTGCCCGCCACGATAGGCGTGCATTAGATGTATTACGTAGTTCGATATATTTCGTTCGGCGCAACGTTAGTTGGAAATTAACAATTTGGCGATCTTCGTATCTTCTTAGTCCTTATTTTACGGCCTGATTTGATTACGTGACACACACTGTGGTGTCACCGCCAGACACCACAGTTGCTAGGTGGTAGCCTTTAAATCGGCCGCGGTCCGTTAGTATACGTCGGACCCGCGTGTCGCCACTATCAGTGAGTGCAGACCGAGCGCCGCCACAAGGCAGGTCTACACAGACTTCCTAGCACTCGCCCCAGTTGTACAGCCGACTTTGCTAGCGATGGTTCACTGACAAAATACGCTCTCATTTGCCGAGACGATAGTTAGCATAGCCTTCAGCTACGTCATTTGCTGCGACCTAGCAAGGCGCCATTACCAGTTACTATTGATGCTGTAAAACATGTACCGTCAAGAGCGATGTTCACCAATTATGGATTAAAGTTAAGTATTCCAGCAGCTACGTACGTTTTTTGCTAGTCTCATTTCCTTGACCTGTTCGAGACCTCACGCCAGCCTGCGTGAGCTAAAACGCGTGCCTTTCGGCTTCTTCTCATAGTGGGTTGGCTGTCTTGCCAATCCACAACACACACTGCAAAGGTTATACGAGGATTTTGATTTTTTCCTGTGAATGCTCTTACACAAAGGAGGCTACATATCTGAAAGCAGAAAATAATTTGTGTTTTACAATACTAGGGTGAAAAGCCTACACTGCGCATAAACTACAACATTTTCATTAATTGACCTTTTCCAACAAAGGTCAAAGTTGGCCTTATTAAAGGGGAAAAATACTTTTTTTTACTTTTATGGTACTTGGAAAGAAGAAAATAACACAGTATATGGGAAAAAATGCTCTGTGTCTTGCGTTATAGATATTGTTTAAGGCAACAAAACGGGGCGTGCAATATCGTCGACGTATCGCTGTGCTGTAGGGGTGCCGCGGATGACATCCAAAGGGGTCCCGAACCGCTGTGCGTCGCGTCTCCAGACACGTCACGGCTGGTCATCTACGTCCAGTTCGACTCAGGACTCATCACTGAAGACAGTTCTGCTTCAGTCAAATGAGATTCCAGGCCGAAGATGTGTCTGGAGACGCTCCGGGACAGCGAGCGATAGCAACCAGACTGTAGCCCGCCATACAGCCCGACAACCACGAGTATCATTTCGGGGCAGCATTTCTTTTGATAGCTGGACCCCTTTGGTCGTCGTCCGTGGCGCCCTTACAGCAGAGCGAACGTCGACGATATTGTACGCCCCGTTTTGTTGCCCTTCATGGCAAGCCGTCTTGGGCTTACACTTTAGCAACCTAATGTCAGCCCGCAGAAGGCGAGAGCTGCTACTGCTGGTCTTCGTGCTTGCCAAACACTACTTTGGTCAGTAACGTCCCCGGAGCTCTCCCCTGCTGAGAACGTTTGGAGCACTGTGGGCTGCCCCCCCCCCCAACCAGCTGGGGATTTTGACGATCTAAGGCGCCAATTGGACAAAATATGTCCCGATATCCCTCAGGACATCCAACAACTCTGTCGATCAATGTCATCCGAAGAACTGCTCTCTTTAAGGACCAGAGATGGGCGAACGCGTTATTGATCCGCTCAATCTGTGAAGCTCTTTCTCTTGTATAAATCATCCAATTTTTCTTAAAATGGCAATCATAAGGTCATCTGTCTACCGACTTCCGCTCCATTCAGATAACTGCTTCGAGGTGTCTTTTTTTCTCTTAGAGCCTATCTTCTGTAATACATGATTATCGATGTTTTGAAAATCGGACAGTTTTTCTACTGTTTCACCTCTCACAATTTACCATACAAGAACATCCGTCATGAATTTCGATTTGGTTGTTAATACAGTTTATCACTGTTCGTTCCTTAATTCTAATACTACATCCATTGAAACGTCCCCTTTGAACAATTTATATATAACTGTGCTTAACCTGACACACAATATTTTTAGCGCAACGCAATCTGACTTTCAAAACTCCCTACTGAAGAATGGCCCTGACAAACATTAAACTATACCTTTCACAAATCACTTACCTCACAAAAATCTTCGCTGCTCAAGCTACTGCAATACAGAGAGCGCCACTACTGCCAGCTAAATAAAAGATTCAAACTACTGAAGGCACTAACTACTGATAGGGATAGTTAGCAAATGAAAGATATTAATAGAGAACAAACAATGTATTTACCTTAATATCATCACAAGTCATAATATATATATCAGTTCATGACAAATTACAAATCTCCGCCATCTCTCTCCCCACATCCACCACTGCTGGCGGCTCACCTCCAACTGCGCAACGCTACGCGCTGTTCACAGCCAGCTGCCGCTGCCCAACACTACAATGGCAGACAACAATGCAAACTAGCCACAGACTGCACACAGCACAGCCAGTGATTTTCATATTGAGCGCTACGTAACGTTGCCAATAAGAAAACATAAACAGCCTACTTACATAGAGAAAACATAAACAGCCTACTTACACCATCTGATATCACATCATGAATGCTACCTATAATGATCTCCCTTTCACCGCTCGATACTGGGCTAAACGAAGTGACGTCATTTCTAGAGAAGTGGTCGCCAAGCTTTTTTTTGTTCAGGAGCCAATACTGGCATTGTGGGGCGGCACCTCGGGCTGCGTATGTAACGATATTATTATTGACTGATGACTTGCATGAATTAGTATGCTGTGAGCACCCAACAGACTAGCAGCTCTAATAGGGGCGCGCTAGGCCAAAGCCTTCTAGATACAAGGCCTACGCACAGCGGCCATACTGGCACGTGACGTCACAAACTGTTGGCCATCTTATCTTCAGTCGGCAGTCCTGTTTGGCGTGTATGTTGCGTTGAAAGTGTGTGACACATGAAAGTGATATATATTCCATACAGTATTCGCCTACAGTTCTGCGAAGTGTTGGATACAAGTGCTGCGTTCCCTTTTGCCAGGGAAATTATAAATCCCAAAAAGGCATGAAATTGCACATGTTTCGATTTCCCAAATGTGTGAAGCTGCGAAATCGCTGGATTGCAGCTATTCCCATACAGGAATGTGTGTCTACGCATCATTCAAGGGTAAGTAAATAACAAAAAATTTGTAGCGTGTTGTTTGTTTCCATTGCACCACAGTTGCCAATTGTTTTTAAAAGCAGTTATGTATCATGTACCAGTATCATTTGTTTCTTAATTTTGGACCATTGCTGCGAGGTTAATACGAAACTGGCTGTGAAATGTCTTTCATATTTGCAACTATTGTCACACAGAATAGTGTGACTCGAAAATGTTTAGTATTCCTTATCATTCCAATCAGATTATTAAGTTTCCAGTACTTTTATTTGAAAGAGCTACAGAATGATTTTGTTCAGTTTTACATATACAGTTATTCGGAAATAATTTGAGTAAACTACCTTAGAAAATTGTTGTAATGAATTCAGTCTTCGACAGATTAAGCAGTCTAGAAAGCAGAATTTAGAGGTAAGTGCATTATGATTAAATTAACAGCGCTCTGTGACACGAATTTCAATCAAGGATATAGGAGAAACAATCTTTTCATGTTTACGGTTCCAAAGTTCTGGAGAAACAGGGAAATAAAATATGTTTTGGGTTTTTTGATTTATCAAACATTATGTCAGGAGGTGCTCCATTTCGTAGAATGATTTGACTTTCGTGTGAGGTCAGCAAAATTTGAAGTGGAGAGGAAAATTTACGAATATAACCAGGGAAATGGCTCTGAGCACTATGGGACTTAACATCTATGGTCATCAGTCCCCTAGAACTTAGAACTACTTAAACCTAACTAACCTAAGGACAGCACACAACACCCAGCCATCACGAGGCAGAGAAAATCCCTGACCCCGCCGGGAATCGAACCCGGGAACTCGGGCGTGGGAAGCGAGAACGCTACCGCACGACCACGAGATGCGGGCTATAACCAGGGAAACAAATTATTAAATTCTGTAGGAGCTTCAGCTGCTTTATTTAAAACCGAAAACGTCTGCTTGTTGTTGCATATTGCCGATTTTTTACTGCAAGAAAGCGGAGCTCCTGAGGTAAAAGACAGAATTTAAAATTACAGTTTGTATTCAAGCCTAGAAACGCGTATTTAAGGCAAATCGTCAAAGTAATTTTACATCTTGAAATAACATAGGGCAGTTTTGTTCAGTTACTTTACGCAATGATATAAATTTCCATACTTTTATTACAAAGACATGTAGAAGAGGAAAGCACGAGAATACCTATGTGGTCTCAGCTCTAAAACTCGTAAAGTTCGTATAGCTGCAGAGTGCTTAACAGGAGCGTTCCGATACAGACCCGGCCATCAGTATGTGACGTCACAAGCGTGCGCGCAGGCCTGTAGTCTATGTGGTGTTGGGTAGGCTGGCTGCTGACCCCAAGAACTGATCGCTAAAGGTCGGAACCAAGCAGCAGACTTCGCGTCTGCTGTGGTCTCTTCAGATTGCTGCCAATTTCTGTGATCTAAGAGTTGGGAGACTACAGCTGCGTGCTGAAGTATTGCTGGTTTTACTATGTATGTGAAATACTTTTAATTAATAATAGCATTTGTACTTATATTTCAATGTTCTATTGAATATGAGAATCCATCACAAAAGTTTGGTAAATGGTTTAAATGTCAGATTTTGTCTACTTGGCTCAAATGGTTCAAATGGCTCTGAGCACTGTGGGATTTAACTTCTGAGGTCATCAGTCCCCTAGAACTTAGAACTAGTTAAACCTAACTAACCTAAGGACATCACACACACCCAAGCCCGAGGCAGGATTCGAACCTGCGACCGTAGCGGTCGCGCGGCTCCAGACTGTAGCGCCTAGAGCCGCTCGGCCACTCCGGCCGGCTTTTGTCTACTCACAGCGACCTTAATTTAATGTTCCTTGCTGTAAGTATATAATGCATTTCAAGACGACCATTGCTGTAATGCGCATCCACGTCATTTCCGTGTCAAAATTTATACTACGGCAGATGATCGATACGAGGCGCGCAAGCCCGCTGAGTCGTCAGGACTGGATAAAAAAAAAACTCGCACTGCGTCTACACCCACAGTGGCCGCGACACTTACCCTCCTGTGTCCCAGATATAAGCGGCCAACTTAGCTCACAGCCGTATTCAATAAAGTCAATTCAGTTAAGTACGTCTTAAAATATTACTGTCTCTTTAAGTATTTTTGTTTCTTTCATAGCAGGAATACAAAACTCTGAAGAAGCTTTTAACGTTAGTTCCTCGGGCATGGATGAGTGTGATGTCCTTAGTTTAGTTAGGTTTAAGTAGTTCTAAGTTCTAGGGAACTGATGACCTCAGATGTTAAGTCCCATAGGGCTCAGAGCCATTTGAACCATTTTTTAACGTTAGCTGACGTTTCCAAGTTCGGGTGTTAGTTACTACATGCAGATTAATTTAAAATACGGCTGAGAACCATGGGCCGCACAAATACTTGATTCAGTCCGCTTGCAGTTGATGAACACTCCCCTAGAGTGAACACACGCCATTTGACGGTGACGTCACCGTCCGCTCCTTTTCGGTAACGTCCAGTGTGAATCAATTTTAAATGACCAGCAACGTGCGACTTCCTTTCCGGACGGTCGGAACTTTCGACTGGAAGTGCATCTCCGATTCCTCATTCGATAGTTCTGAAATGAAAGTTTTACCGCCGGTGATAGTTCCAAGTATGATGAAAGTTTTACCGCCGGTGATAGTTGCAAGTATGAACTTTAAAACTCAAAACGTCTCTGCGAACTAATGATTGATACACTGCATGAGAGTGCAGGCAAACCGTAGATTCTAACCGTCCACCCTGCTCACAAAAGAGCACATGTGTCATAGCCGACAGTTAACGAAGCGGAAGCTACTGAACTCAACAGTAGCTCTGAAACATTAACAAAAATATGTGAAGTCACCATCAAGTCTTTGCTATCGAAAATGTTAATGACCTGCGATGATGACGATCAGCAAAGCTATATCTGTCGATAAATTCATATTAAGAAACTTCTTGTTGTCTGATTACATTTCGGCGTAGTGGAAAATAAACAGAAAGTTTCAAATATTCAGTCCCGTATTTATCTGCTCTCTCTGGTTCAGTGGAAAGCTGGTAACGTTCTGATGGAGTGGGGTTAACAGAGGAGCCCGTAAGTAACAGATCAGTTTAAAAAGCCGTACAGTTAGCGTCTACTAAATATAATTTACAGTTCTGAAATCTCGGTCTGATTTAATTATTTTTCTGTCATTATTTAGATATGTCACTTTCACAAGACTTTGTTTCAATTATGTCTTGTAATCAGAATGAGTTTTTCACTCTGCAGCAGAGTGTGCGCTGATATGAAACTTCCTGGCAGATAAAAACTGTGTGCCGGACCGAGACCCGAACTCTGAACCATTGCCTTGGTAGAGCACTTGCACGCGAAAGGCAAAGGTGCCGAGTTCGAGTCTCGGTCCGGCACACAGTTTTAATCTGCCAGGAAATTTCATGTCTTGTAATCGTTGAATACACAAGTAATTTACTGAAAACCGTACTAATCAAGAGGAATTCTAGATACTATCCGTTGTCTTTGAATAGTGATGTAACGGTAAATGGCCGCTGAGATGATACTTTTTGGCGCACATTTTGATCTGTATTTCTTTAAAACGTTATATATTTCTGCGGCTTTCGAAACAATTTTTTAAATCTGTTATATATTTGAAAAAAAAACGTAATTTTGAAGATACTGCTAGTGTTGATCGTGATATTTCGGGCGTGCGTTACACTTTTCTAAAAACTTTTTTTAGGTTAGAAATTCGATGTTCACTGATAGATTTTTTGAGGAAGTCTGCTATCATACTGCGAAACCGTTTAGATTTAGTCTTGATAGTTAAGAAGCACAGCAGTCTCCTCCTGGATAGTTATTTAGTGTATTTTTCAACACTATCGCGATTCCGGGGTATTGTTCTACTTCTAGTGATAGCTGTAGAAACAAATTGCTTAAAGAACAGTTTTACTTTAAGAATTCATTCTGTTCTCAAAATATTTTATAAACACAAATCTGGTTTTTATTTTATCTATTCTAGATACGCCTATCTCACTATGACGTGCGTCAATGTAATGTTCCTCTTAAGAGGCCGCTGTACTTGTGTCAGCTAAAGTTAAATGTTCCTTGTGTATAACAACAGGGTAATCTTCGTCATTTATAGCGTGTGTCCTAGGAGGAAGGTCAATACTGAGGGATACGAAAAGAACTATCATTCTAAGGCAACCCCAAGACGAGTACACATACTTTAAGAGCGATGAGCGCTTGTTTAGTAGAGCAGAAGTGTTTTACGGTAATGAAGATGCGTAGGTGCTGACAGCTCTTAAGGTATGATTTTGGAGCCCGTATGTGCTAGACTTGTTTGCTCCGAACGATGGTTACTTCAATACTGACCATTCCTCTTGGGACACCCTGTGTAAGGATGGCCGGGCAGTGGTCTGATCTCCGGCCTGCTACCGTGTATCGAGGAGCTATTACGCGTCCGGCGCGCCACGTAACAGTGTTATCGTGTGACACGTAACTGGCAGTGTCAGCAGGGAGGTCGCCCTCGGCCCGGCACCGGCGGTGGCTGCGGCTGCGGCTGCGGCCGACTCCGGCACGGGTCACCGCCGGGTCGCCGCTCGCGCGATGCCGCTATCAGCCGGCCGCCTCGCCGCCGCGCGGACACCGCCGCTGCACACGTCCCGCTGTCTCGAGCCGGCCTGTGCTAGCTCATCCTCCGCTCGTCTGCTGCTCGTGGTCCTCCTGTTTAAAACGTGACCCCAGATCGCCGCGTCACAATAATATTCGACAACTGGTCGCACAATTATCTTGTGTGTGAGGTCCTTGACAGATGAGTTACATTTTCCTGGAACACTTTCAGCAATCTAAATCCTCCGTCCGCCTTCCCCAATACTGATTATACACTACTGGCCGTTAAAATTGCCACACCCCCGAGATGACGTGCTACAGACGCGAAATTTAATCGACAGGAAGAAGATGCTGTGATATGTAAATGATTAGCTTTTCAGAGCATTCATACAAGGTTGGCGCCGGTGGCGACACCTACAACGTGCTGACATGAGGAAAGTTTCCAACCGATTTCTCGTACACAAACAGCAGTTGACCGGCGTTGCCTGGTGAAACGTTGTTGTGATGTCTCATGTAAGGAGGAGAAATGATTACCATCACGTTTCCGACTTTGATAAAAGGTTGGATTGTAGCCGATCGCGATTGCGGTATATCGTACCGCGACATTGCTGCTCGCGTTGCTCGAGATCCAATGACTGTTAGCAGAATATGGAATCGGTGGGTTCAGGAGGGTAATACGGAACGCCGTGCTGGATCCCAACGGCCTCGTATCACTAGCAGTCGAGATGAGAGGCATCTTATCTCCATGGCTATAACGGATCGTGCAGCCACGTCTAGATCCCTGAGTCAACAGATGGTCACATTTGCAAGACAACAACCATCTGCACGAACAGTTCGACGACGTTTGCAGCAGCATGGACTATCACCTCGGAGAACATGGCTGCGGTTACCCTTGACGCTGCATCACAGACAGAAGCGCCTGCGATGGTGTACTCAACGACGATCCTGGGTGCACGAATGGTAAAACGTCATTTTTTCGGATGAATCCAGTTTCTGTTTACAGCATCATGATGGTCGCATCCGTGTTTGGCGACATCGCGGAGAACGCACATTGGAAGCGTGTATTCGTCATCGCCATACTGGCCATTGGTTATACGTCTCGGTCACCTCTTGTTGGCATTGACGGCACTTTGAACAGTGGACGTTACATTTCAGATGTGTTACGACCCGTGGCTCTACCCTTCATTCGATCCCTGCGAAAACCTACATTTCAGCAGGGTAATACACGACCGCATGTTGCAGGTCCTGTACGGGCCTTTGTGGATACAGAAAATGTTCGACTGCTGCCCTGGCCAGCACATTCTCCAGATCTCTCACCAATTGAAAACGTCTTGTCAATGGTGGCCGAGCAACTGGCTCGTCACAATACGCCACTCACTACTCTTGATGAACTGTGGTATCGTGTTGAAGCTGAATGGGCAGCTGTACCTGTACACGCCATCCAAGCTCTGTTTGACTCAATGCCCAGGCGTATCAAGGCCGTTATTACGGCCAGAGCTTTTTGTTCTGGGTATTAATTTCTCAGGAACTACGCACCCAAATTGCGTGGAAATGTAATCACATGTCAGTTCTAGTATAATATATTTGTCCATTGAATACCCGTTTGTCATCGGCAATTCTTCTTGGTTCAATAATTTTAATGGCCAGGAATGTATGTCATCTCCCCACTTCATACCGCTTCTAAATACTTCTGCCTAATGCTTGTACGATCTAACGTGCTGAAGATGTGTACCACAAATCTTGTATTTAGATACCATCTAGTTATTTCTAATAATCACTATTTTACATTTATCTGCAATTCCTTAAGATTGTCCAACGACGATATTTTCCTGTAGACAACAGCTCTGTCGGCGAACACACTTATAGTGCGGTTGATCCTATCTGATTAATCATGAATGTGTAGTGAGAACGTAAGAAATCCTGAAAGTTCCTGGGAGATTAAAACTGGGTGTGCTGGACTCAGATTCGAACTCGGGACCTTTGTCTTTCGCGGGCAAGAGCTCTGCCGACTGAGGTACCCAAGCACGACTCACGACCCGTCCTGAAAGCTTTACATCCGCCAGTACCTCGTCTGCTACCTTTCAAACTACACAGAAGATCTCCTACGAAACTTTCAGAACTAGTTGGTAGAGCACTTTCCCGCGAAAGGCGAAGGTCTCGAGTTCGAGTCTGAGCCCAGCACACGCAGTTTTAATCAACTAGGAAGTTGTGTATCAGCGCTCACTCCGCTGCAGAATGAAAATTTCATTCTCATAAGAATTCCTATTACGCTGCCTTGGCGACAACGATTTTACTTTAGTTCTGTGGAATAACTGCCGTCCAGTGCAACTTGCTGAGTTCTACACTCCTGGAAATGGAAAAAAGAACACATTGACACCGGTGTGTCAGACCCACCATACTTGCTCCGGACACTGCGAGAGGGTTGTACAAGCAATGATCACACGCACGGCACAGCGGACACACCAGGAACCGCGGTGTTGGCCGTCGAATGGCGCTAGCTGCGCAGCATTTGTGCACCGCCGCCGTCAGTGTCAGCCAGTTTGCCGTGGCATACGGAGCTCCATCGCAGTCTGTAACACTGGTAGCATGCCGCGACAGCGTGGACGTGAACCGTATGTGCAGTTGACGGACTTTGAGCGAGGGCGTATAGTGGGCATGCGGGAGGCCGGGTGGACGTACCGCCGAATTGCTCAACACGTGGGGCGTGAGGTCTCCACAGTACATCGATGTTGTCGCCAGTGGTTGGCGGAAGGTGCACGTGCCCGTCGACCTGGGACCGGACCGCAGCGACGCACGGATGCACGCCAAGACCGTAGGATCCTACGCAGTGCCGTAGGGGACCGCACCGCCACTTCCCAGCAAATTAGGGACACTGTTGCTCCTGGGGTATCGGCGAGGACCATTCGCAACCGTCTCCATGAAGCTGGGCTACGGTCCCGCACACCGTTAGGCCGTCTTCCGCTCACGCCCCAACATCGTGCAGCCCGCCTCCAGTGGTGTCGCGACAGGCGTGAATGGAGGGACGAATGGAGACGTGTCGTCTTCAGCGATGAGAGTCGCTTCTGCCTTGGTGCCAATGATGGTCGTATGCGTGTTTGGCGCCGTGCAGGTGTGCGCCACAATCAGGACTGCATACGACCGAGGCACACAGGGCCAACACCCGGCATCATAGTGTGGGGAGCGATCTCCTACACTGGCCGTACACCACTGGTGATCGTCGAGGGGACACTGAATAGTGCACGGTACATCCAAACCGTCATCGAACCCATCGTTCTACCATTCCTAGACCGGGAAGGGAACTTGCTGTTCCAACAGGACAATGCACGTCCGCATGTATCCCGTGCCACCCAACGTGCTCTAGAAGGTGTAAGTCAACTACCCTGGCCAGCAAGATCTCCGGATCTGTCCCCCATTGAGCATGTTTGGGACTGGATGAAGCGTCGTCTCACGCGGTCTGCACGTCCAGCACGAACGCTGGTCCAACTGAGGCGCCAGGTGGAAATGGCATGGCAAGCCGTTCCACAGGACTACATCCAGCATCTCTACGATCGTCTCCATGGGAGAATAGCAGCCTTCATTGCTGCGAAAGGTGGATATACACTGTACTAGTGCCGACATTGTGCATGCTCTGTTGCCTGTGTCTATGTGCCTGTGGTTCTGTCAGTGTGATCATGTGATGTATCTGACCCCAGGAATGTGTCAATAAAGTTTCCCCTTCCTGGGACAATGAATTCACGGTGTTCTTATTTCAATTTCCAGGAGTGTATTAGTCAAATATTTCTTCACCCAACTTCAGATTTGCGGAGGTACGCTGTATGATCGCATCTTTGTTAGTAAGCTATGTGATACAGTGTGAAATACCTTTTGGAGATCTAGAAAGACTGAATTTACCTGCTAACCAGAACCTACCGTTAGCGAGATCTGTGCGGAAAAAAAGCTATTTCAAACGTGTCGTAATTCTAGAATCCACGTTGATTCTGTGAGAGGAGCTGATTTTCCTCCAAGAACGTTATAGTGTTTGTGCTTGCAATATGCTCTAGCGTCCTGCAACAGACAATGGCGACGTTGGTTCTCCTGTCGTGAGTCCAATGCCTCGGCCACTGCGCCACAGTCACAGTAAAGACTGGATTATCATCGTTTTCGTGGCCTTATCTCCATTTCCACTATAGTTGGCGTCACAGGTTCACTGGGGGCAGGGGACGGTGTGAAGAACTGTTCCTGCGTCGATCAGCAGGACGTCATAGGGGGGTAAGCGCCTGTCAACCTGACGACCACGCGCTATGGAACAACAGTGAGCATTCAGTACGCAGGAACAGTCATTCAGGGCACTGAAAAAGCAGAAGACGCCAGCTAGCGTCTCTAAGCCGAAGTTACGACATCTTCCAACTCTGATGCAGGGCTTCTGAAGGAGTTGACCAGAGAGAACAAAGAGGGCAAAAGAAACCGTTCCTCAATGCTTACGTGTGGCCACCATCCTGCTACAAGTTCTGGATTGGGAGGGCTGCCATTGCAAAAATACTAGCCAGCTGGCTCACATATATGCTACCAAAATCAGACTGTGGTTAGTAGTATCCAGGTGGGAACAGTATGCTGAGCGATGCCAGCTGATAACTACAAGAAGACTCCTAGCAGTTCAAGAAGCAACCAGATGCCATCGCCAGCCTTTGCTATCCATAGCTGCAGGTCTCTCCCCGAGCTAATGTCAGCATGCAGTCAAATTCTCGTCGTACCGTCGTCGAGTGATCCACTGCTTGCCTACCTCGTCCTGACGGCCACTTCCCTGGTGAGTCGTGCGTTCAAGACTGGGTCACCTAGATGCCGAGCTGCTGTGTAGCTGTCCAACGCCCAGAGCGGGTGCACGTCGTTGCCTTCAGCCATACTGGATGCACAGCCTGGTCCCAATCCACTGTGTTTGAACGTTGTCATCATGCGAGCGTCCAAGCAGCCAGGATTCGTGTCTGTGCCCCACCGTCTACAACTGCCGCCTTGCGTCAGCTCTCTGTGGCTGCGCTGACACCAGAACACGCCACCACCAGCACGCTCCATCCTCCTGGGGGACTACCGTGGACGCCAGTAGGCTCCAGCGACGATGGCCAACAACGTCACCGAGGCCATCGACCTCCTCCCAGCTATGTCTACATCTATCTACATGGCAACCTGCAAATCACATTTAAGTGCCTGGCAGAGGGTTCATCGAACCACCTTCAAAATTCTCTATTATTCCAATCTAGGATAGCGCAGAAAGAACTAACACCTATATATTTCCGTATGAGCTCTGATTTCCCTTATTTTATCATGGTGATCGTTTCTCCTCGGTGTCAACAAAATATTTTCGCATTCTGAGGACAAAGTTGGCGATTGGAATTTCGTGATAAGATTCCGTCGCAACGAAAAACACCTTTCTTTTAATGATGTCCTGCCCAAATCCTGTATCATTTCAGCGACTCTCTCTCTCTCTCATATTTCGTGATCATACAAAACGTGCTGCCCTTCTTTGAACTTTTTCGATGTACTCCGTCAGTCCTATCTGGTAAGGATCCCACACCGTACAGCAGTATTCTAAAAGAGGACGGACAAGCGTAGTGTAGGCAGTCTCCTTAGAAGATCTGTTACATTTTCTAAGTGTCCCGCCAATAAAACGCAGTCTTTGGTTAGCCTTCCCCACAACATTTTCTGTGTGTTCCTCCCAATTTAAGTTGTTCGTAATTGTAATTCCAAGGTATTTAGTTGAATTTATAGCCTTTAGATCTGACTGATTCATCGTGTAACCGAAAATCAACGGATTCCTTGTACCACTCGTGTGAATGACCTCACACTTTTCGTTATTTGGGGTCAATTGCCAATTTTCGCCCAATACAGATATATTTTCTAAATCTTTTTGCAATTTGTTTTGATTTTCTCATGACATTATTAGTCGATAAACGACAGAATCATCTGCAAACAACCTAAGACGGCTGCCCAGATTGTCTCCCAAATCCTTTGTATAGATAAGGAATATAGATAAAAAAACAGCAAACAATATATAAAACTACCTTTGGGAACGCCAGAAATAATTTCTTCTTGGTACATCCATTGTGGAAATGGATGACAGTGGGACGTCAGCTGGTATAAATTTATATTAAATATATTCATGTATATATTTCAGCGTTGTAACAACGCCATCTTCAGGCTCTATAAAATATACCATACATACAACAACCAATGTGACATCAGTAATCTATGAGATATTATGTAAACAAATATATTATGGCCATATTACATAAGGGATGAATTCAATAAAATTAATTACATTTTGGCCGTTTTCATTAAATGCAATCATTCTGGAAATTAACTATTTATGTGGTACCAATAAGTACAAAGGAAATTATAATACATGATCGTTTTTATTACAGATCAATGTCAAGCATTAAATGAAAAGGGAGTATATATAAAAAAAAACTTAGGTGACAAGCCGTTACGCTTATGGATAATAAACAGTGCTAAAGAGAAGAGAACATGCATTGCTAATCAGAAATATGTAGGGTAAGATCCATTATTAAAGAATAGTAAAGGGAGGGAAAGGTAGAAATAGAGTTCTGTTTGCATAACACTGCATTGTCATCATACTAAAGTGACACTGAAGCAAGTTACTTAAACAACGTCAATCATGACGTCGCAAAACGAATAATAAGAACCGGAAAACGAGTATGGAACCTAGTTAATAAACGGTAGTCTGTGGTGTAAAATACATACTAATCAATCTAAAACCTACTCATTCTAATAAAAATGTAAGTTTATATGCCGCTGAAAAAACCCTATTTCAGCGTCTTTGTCTCGTCGACGGCAGTAACCTTGGTCACAAGTAGTGTAATTCTAGTATGCTTACATGGTCAATAGAACGATCAAATTCATAGCAATACTCCAAAAGAAGTAACTAGGTAATGACAGTCGAAACAATTCGTCACGCCTATATACGCTATATACTTTACTGTGTGTCTTCGTTCTGGTAAGCGATTATTAGAGGAACAGTAAATATTTTACAGGTGTTACGAATTGTTTCGTCAGGGAACACTCCGTTGCAGAGTGAAAATTCATTCTGGACCCGTGCCATTTATTGCCAAACTCAGCTTAAAATCGAAACAAATTTAAAAAAAATGCAGCAAATGATGAACTCCACTGATATGCTTATCTTGAGTTTGATGGATGTTGCATATCTTTGGTTTTTGGACAAAAACATTCTCAAATTTTCTGGTAACAAATAACGACAAATTTTTTGATGTTTCGCCTTTTATTCTAGCAGCTATCTATTAACAAGATAGACTATATAAATGGACAAAGTCAAACGCGCTATACAGAAGGCTACAAAAGCAATTGATTACAAGCTTTTAGCCACAACGTCGCAGATGAATATCGCGTCACCACCAGTGCTCCCACAACCAACTGTATTCCACTCTGTGAAGCTACCAGCAATTACGCTTGAGTCATTTAGTGGAGATGTCGAAATGTGGTCCCGCTTCTGGGAACAATTTGAATCAACCATTGATAAAGACCCATCCCTTTCTACAGTAAACAAACATGTATTCCTATGAGGATATCCCTCAGGCGAACCGAAGTTGCTAGTGGATGGATAACGGCTAACACATCAAGAAGAAACATGTGGAAGTCACCCCTTCTGGACAGAAATTGCATGACACATTTTATCTGCCATATCATGCAGTAAAGAAAGAAAAGTTAGGTGTCATCAAATGGAGGATTGTATTTGATGGTTCGTCGCACGACCAGAATGCACGTTCATTGAATGACTCTTTAGAAATAGATCCTAATTTACTTCCTGACATTCTTTCAATATTACTGAGATATCGTCTACATCAAATAGCCTTAGTTGCCGATATCAAACAAGCATTTCTACAGTTAGTTCTTCACAGGAAAGAAGAAATTAAGACCAAGTCTTCATGGTACAAACAACGATTCCTATTTTATCTGGAGAACTAACAACATCGGATTTGGGCGAAGCACGCACTTACTGGATTCAAGTTGTTCAACAGCAACATTTTGCGCTCGAACTGCGTGCACTATACAACAATAGACGATATTTTACCACGTTTCTGGAATTTAGAAACAATGGGAATCACAGAAGATGAAACAACAACTCTGAATCAGAAGGAATTGGCGTTATTGCAAGATTTCTCAAAATCCTACTGCATCGAAGACAAAGGAAGAGTGGTGTCTTTCCCCAGAAAACCCAACGTTATGTTATCTAATAATCTTCAGCACACAGAGAAGAAATCTGCTTCACTGGAGAAAAAATTTACAAAGAAAGCGTATATTGCTCTATTCACATGCGCAACAACACGAGCCATACACCTGGAACTATGCTCAGATATGTCAACTGACATATCTTCAAGCCCTACAAAGGTTTCTCGGAAGACGAGGAGTGCCCAGCGCAGTTTACACTGATAATGCTACTACCTTCCATGCCACGCACTTAGAGCTGAAGGAGCTCTGGCAGGCTCTCATGGCAAGCAAGACCCACAAGTACCTCGCCCAGCAAGCCATCACTTGGAAATTCATCGCCCCACACGCGCCTTGGTGGGGATGATTCTGGGAACGGATGGTGGGATCTGTCAAACGCTGCCTGAGAAAAGTTTTAGGACAGTCACAGTTGGACGAAGAAGGTCTCAACACAATCCTGCTCAGCATAGAAGCACGACTAAACTCTAGACCAATTACGCAAGGGGGAGAGGAATCTGAGCCACTGACGGCCGCACATTTCCATGTACGTGATCGACTCACAACACTACCCACTGGTCCAGAATCAACAGTTAGAAAGGACTTGTCCAAGGAATTTCAACGGCTGCAGAAGATGGTAGAACACTTCTGGAACAGGTGGAAGAAAGAATACCTGATCCTGCTCAAAAACTTCCATGAAACTCATCAACCAATGCCAGGTTCAGGAAAACTCCAGCTGGGTGATGTCGTTCTCCTACAAGAGGATGTTCGTCCACGACACATGTGGAGGAAGGCGCGGATAGAAGATCTTCATGAAGGAAGAGATGGGAAAATACGAACTGTAACCTTACGAACTTCAGAAGGATCCATAATCTCACGTCCCGTTCAACTGGCCATTCCTCTAGAAGTTGACCAGTGTGGGGAGGGTGTTGCGGGTTGATATTTGTAATTATAGACACTCTGGAAATATTGATTATCCTTGAATTAATGTTTTATATTCCATGATGTACATTCCTTGGAGAGAAATAAATTAATGTTGTATTGGAATCACGGTGTTGTGTGTCCGTAATAATGGACATAACTTCGGGTAATAGTTGTAATGCACACATTCGTACGTAGTTATCTCGACATAATATAGAGAACATCTGGCTGCGTGGCAGATACGTTTAAGCTCAGATATGGCTTCGCAAACTCCTTATGACCTATGCAAAAATATTCAGTGCAGAGCATTCTATATTCCAGTTGCATACTCACTCATAATTAAATGTTAAGTTAATATGACATGTAATTTATCGATTGCTACTGCATCCCACGGCACTGTTTTGTACAATAGAATGAATACGCGAACTGTAAGTGCAACTAAAGCAGAATCGATTTTTGATCTGCCTCTCATGATTCCGATCACACCATATTTGAAACGAATCACCAAATATTTAACGACAAAAAATGGTTCAAATGGCTCTGAGCACTATGGGACTTAACTGCTATGGTCATCAGTCCCCTAGAACTTAGAACTACTTAAACCTAACTAACCTAAGGACATCACACACATCCATGCCCGAGGCAGGATTCGAACCTGCGATCATAGCGGTCGCGCGGTTCCAGACTATAGCGCCCAGAACCGATCGGCCACTTCGGCCGGCATTTAACGACACACTTCCCTAGTAGCGAATTACATTATTCCGGCTAGCAACGCAATATTTACTACCTTAATTTTTTGCTGGTATATTTTTTGCATTATCCACAACCGTTGGTTCACAAGGATCTTCGAGCCATAGGGAAACCAAAGTATAAATACAGACAGGTATATATAAACTTAGCTTATCATTACACAAAGATTACGGAAGATAATGAAATCAAATGACGGTCCATGGACCTAAATACGTACAACTGAAGAAAGTAACTGCTAAAGGGGCATGACAATATAAAAGTGAAAGGGGTTTTATTCACATCCTTTTATGACCGTTTCCAGTCTTTTACTCTTTGACAAGTAACGTTTCATCTGGTCTCTGCACTTACATTGTCTAATAAACGCCTCTCCTTTACACTATCACAATTATGGTCTCCCTCCCAATAAATGAAACTACAGGAAGTTTACTGAAGATCACTACGGCGATTTACCTTATACAGTGCGCTCTGTACCTCTCCACTCTCCACCGGCCGAGGCCGAACTGCCACCCTCGTCCTCCGGGCTCCTTCCGACTCCGGAAGCCACTGTCACCTCTTCACATTTACACTGCTAGCCCCGACCCCCCACCACTGCCCACCGCCCTCACTGCTTTTTCAGTTCCTGCACCACGATACACAAATCTTGGTCTCTGCCCTCTTCTGGTTGTTTGTCTCAAACAATCACAGCGGAGAGCTCTCATTGAACACCCAGTTCCCTGCTATCAGACTGCCTCTCTTGCTTCCACCTGATGAATTTCCCGGTATAACTATGGTCTGGGACCCACAGCTACTACAGTCAACGGAAAAGCAACACTTGGCTGCTGCTGACAGACAACCATTCTGGGTCTGAAAAATAATCTCGGAGTTCCCATAGCCACAATGTTCCATAACGACTCCTGGGGTCGCAACGTCTTGACAAACATTTCTGAGAACGGGATGCATTCGCTGTATGCAACGTTCCCGGGGCATACAGACTAACAGTGCGGCCGACCACCCTGTCCACTGCCGCAAACCGTTATTTTCCTCGTGGCCAAAGCAGCAGGCTTCCCACCTTCTCCCTTTAATTGAAGCGTGACCAGTAGCTTAACTACATCTCCAGACTGAAGTTTCACTAAGTGAGCCATCACAACTTGTAAGTTCTTTTGCCGAACTCACTGTCAAACGTCACGTCACGCTGAAGAGGATTTAAGTGCAATAAGACTAACAAACGTGTTTTGACAGGAACTGCGTAAAGATGTACTTCATGTTCGATCAGTAATTAAATTACGAACGCCATCTTTGTCAAGGTAAATGTTACCTGAACACGGCATTGTGAAAATACTCTATCCAGTTACATTAATGTTAACACCTGTCAAAACCCTGAGTAACCATCTTTTGCAGCCTGGGCGTGCAGGAATAGAGCCCACGACATTCTGGAAGGTACAGGCAGAGATGTGCAGCCATACTGACTCCAGTGCCATAGCCAGTTGCGCTAGGTATCTCGGTTGAGGACCCATGACGCGAACAGCCCGACCAAGGTGATCACACATATTCTCTATATGGCCGGCCGTGGTGGCCGAACGGTTCTAGGCGCTTCAGTCCGAAATCGCGCGACTGCTACGATCTCAGGTTCGAATCCTGCCTCGGTCATGGATGTGTGTGATGACCTTAGGTTAGTTAGGTTTAAGTAGCTCTAAGTTTTAGGAGACTGATGACCTCCGTTGTTAAGTCCCATAGTGCTCAGAGCCATTTGAACCATTTTTTATTCTCTATATGATTTCAATTAGGGGACTCTGGTGGCTACAGGAGTACGGTAAACTCGTCCTGGTGCTCTCACGTACAACACAAGCGGTGCATTGCATTGTCCTGTCGGTAAATGCCTTCGTGCTGAGCAAAAACTAACTGCATGTTGGGGTGGACATGGTCCCCAGGGATAATTGTGTTGATCCGCTGTGTCTTCCAGAATGAAGAGATCACCAAGGTAACGCCACGGAAACACTTTCCAGACCACAACGCCCCTCTTCCGGCCTGGACCCTTGCGCCCATTGTTGCAGCGCCCTACACGCCAACGGCCATCTGTCCGATGGAGCATTAAACGTTATTCACCTGAAAAGGCCAGCTGCAATACTGGTGCGCAAATTCCAGACTTTGCCGCCGACGAACAGCAGCTAACATGGGTGCACGAACCGGATGCCTCCTGCGGAGACCCGTACGCAGCAATGTTTAGTGAATGGTCGATGAGGAGACACTGCTGGTAGCCGCTTGGTTAATCTGGGATCTCAGCTAATCACGAGTTGCACGTCTATTCACCCGTACACATCTCCGTACCCCTCGTTGATCTCTGTCAGCTACTGCCCGGGGTTCACAACAGTTGCCTCGGAGCCGATTTTATACAGAGCCATTTTGCCAAGCATGGTATGCTTTAACCGTGGTAGCATGCGAACAGCTTACGAACTTAGACGTTTCGGAAACGCTCCCTTCCTTGACCCGAAGGCCAATGACAATGACGATGCCCTATTCTACGTCAGATAAATCGCTCCATTTCCGCATTGCGACAACGTTTGCACTGTGTTTCTATGTCCGCCGACAAGATGTACACTACTGGCCATTAAAATTGCTACACCACGAAGATGACGTGCTACAGACGCGAAATTTAACCGACAGGAAGAAGATGCTGTGATATGCAAATGATTAGCTTTTCAGAGCATACATACAAGGTTGGCGCCGGTGGCGACACCTACAACGTGCTGACATGAGGAAAGTTTCCAACCGATTTCTCATACACAAAAAGCAGTTGGCCGGCGTTATCTGGTGAAACGTTGTTGTGATGCCTCGTGTAAGGAGGAGAAATGCGTACCATCGCGTTTACGACTTTGATGAAGGTCGGATTGTAGCCTATCGCGATTGCGGTCTATCGTATCGCGACATTGCTGCTCGCGTTGGTCGAGATCCAATGGCTGTTAGCAGAATATAGAATCGGTGGGTTCAGTAGGGTAATACGGAACGTCGGGCTGGATCCCAACGGCCTCGTATCACTACCAGTCGAGATGACAGGCTTCTTATCCGCATGGCTGTAACGGATCGTGCAGCCACGTCTCGATCCCTCAGTCAACAGATGGGGACGTTTGCAAGACAACAACCATCTGCACGAGCAGTTCGACGACGTTTGCAGCAGCATGGACTGTCAGCTCGGAGACCATGGCTGCGGTTACCCTTGACGCTGCATCACGGACAGGAGCGCCTACGATGGTGTACTCAACGGCGAACCTGGGTGCACGAATGGCAAAACGTAATTTTTTCGGATGAATCCAGGTTCTGTTTACAGCATCTTGATGGTGGCATTCGTGTTTGGCGACATCGCGGTCAACGCACAATGGAAGCATGTATTCGCAATCGCCATACTGGCGTATCACCCGGCGTGATGGAATGGGGTGCCATTGGTTACACGTCTCGGTCACCTCTTGTTCGAGTTGACGGTACTTTGAACAGTGGACGTTACATTTCAGATGTGTTACGACCCGTGGCTCTACCCTTCATTCGATCCCTGCGAAACCCTACATTTCAGCAGGATAATGCACGACCCCATATTGCAGGTCCTGTACGTGCCTTTCAGGATACAGAAAATGTTCGACTACTGCTCTGGCCAGCACATTCTCCAGTTCTCTCACCAATTGAAAACGTCTCGTCAATGGTGGCCGAGCAATTCGGTCGTCACAATACGCCAGTCAGTACTCTTGATGAACAGTGGTATCATGTTGAAGCTGCATGGGCAGCTGTGCCTGTACACGCCATCCAACCTCTGTTTGACTCAATGCCCAGGCGTATCTAGGCCGTTATTACGACCAGAGGTGGTTGTTCTGGGTACTGATTTCTCAGGATCTACGCACCCAAATTGCGTGAAAATGTAATCACATGTCAGTTCTAGTATAATATATTTGTCCAATGAATACCCGTTTGTCATCTGCATTTCTTCTTGGTGTAGCTATTTTAATGGCCAGTAGTGTGTATACCCTCCGCTGCCAGTGCTGCCACCTGCCGTCCTTAATAGGTTATTGTACCTTCCCCAACCATACCAAACGTTTCATGTAATGTCTTCATGTCGGAGTAGAATCCGAAAGTAGTTTCGTTTGCATTCATCCTTTCGTTGGTTATAACATGGCGGCTACAATGCACGGGAATTTTGCCAGCCACCCTCCGACTGCTGCAGCTCGACACCCAGTTTAGACGAAGGTCGCTGCCAGCCTTGATGAAAAGTCACACATGCTTGATCGAGAAACAGTCAACTCTACGGAACTGAGTAGAAAGATTTGCGCCCTCGTCAGAGACGATATGGGTCTACAGACAGCTTGAAGACTGATCGCCATGTCAGCATCTTTTTAATCTTATATTATTTCTGCAGTATAATGCAGCGCTATACTAAAACGAACACACCGGGGCAAAAACTTGAACCCTTATGAAAAAGAAAACACACTGAGTCTTTTGATTTTTTCCATTCACTAGTAACTCAGTATCTAGGATGATTAATCTTCATGTATCCAGCACTGCCATTAGTATTATCTTCCATAACTAACGAATCGCTACGAAAGTTCCAAATAGGGCTCACAATGTAGAAAGCTACGTAGCAACTTTTGTATTTCCTAACTTCTGGCCACAATCTGAAGAAAAAGTTAAATTTTTTTCCTGGAAGAACGCAGGATATCTACTAAATTGCTGCATGCTCCATAAACGTCAGAGAACATTCAAATAAATGTCTACAAAGAATGAACTTTTGCAGTGTTTCTCGCCCTAATAACGCGTCTGAGCCGGATTTCGCGAAAAATAAGATACTTATTTTCTGTGTGCTTTCTTTTTACGGCGGTTGTCGGCAAAATGAAGGGGGATAACGCAATCCCACATTCTCCTCACCCAGCACCAACAGACTGTTCCACAAGGTCGTTACGCCAGCCCTTACCCAGCCCAACTTTTAAATCAAGACAGACGCAGTCCGTGCAGGAGACACACTTTTGGGGAGACATACAGCGTTGAATTCCACGTTTACACGTCGGCATCAAAGCTGTTTTTCAGCAACCACTTAAACACGTGGCTTCCGTTGGACGATCTGCTCGCATGTTGGTTTGTGTTCCATTTTGTGAACAACAATATTTCTGGCCGAGAAATTAATTGCTACGTTTGCTAAAATAAATTTGAAAAGTTTTCGTAATTCATTTTGTTCAAAAATGGTTCAAATGGCTCTGAGCACTATGCGACTTAACTTCTGAGGTCATCAGTCGCCTAGAACTTAGAACTAATTAAACCTAACTAACCCATGGACATCTCACACATCCATACCCGAGGCAGGATTCGAACCTGCGACCGTAGCGGTCGCTCGGTTCCAGACTGCAGCGCCTAGAACCGCACGGCCACTCCGACCGGCTTATTCATTTTGTCATTATAGTCCTGTGTACCACAATTTGCTTGATTACATGTGTTTGCACGTACTAAAACTAATTATAAATACATGCGCGCGCGAAGTCTGCAGCACCTGCCTGTGCTGGCCATCTGACGTCTCCCACGCCCAGTTACGGCGGTTGCGATGAGACGCGGTACTGTCCGCCGAAGAGAAGGCGGCGTGCGACGTGAATGAGGGAGGGAGAGAGAGAGTCGGATGTGCACTGTGAAATGCGTCCGCAGCACGCGGTCTAATGGCTAGCGTTGCCTCTCGATCACGGGGCCACGGGTTCGATTCCCGACCGGGTTGGGGATTTTTCTCTGCCCAGAGACTGGATCTTTGCGTTGTCCTTATCATTCCATCATTATTCGTTAAACTGGGGAGGTTGGACTGTGTAAAGATTGCGAATTTGCACGGGCGCTGATAACCGCGAGTAGAGAGCCCCACAAACCAAACATCACCACTGTGATATGCACTAGAACAGAGCAGTATGCGCCGTTCTGACAGAAATTTCGCGAATGAATTTACGGCAATATTATAACACTGACTTGACAATTTTCGAGATGAAGTTCGAGTGTCTAAAATGTAGTCATGATATTCCGGGAATACAGGGCGAGGCGATTAAATCCGAACAATTGATTTTTTTAAGAAAAGCAAATTTATTAACACAAAATACAAACGAAAATCCTTTTACGTATACTTAGTGGTATCTTCGGGGAGTAACATAACTTGATGTTACCCCCTTCAGCCGCAATGACCGCCTCCAATGTTGTTCTGAAGCGATCGCACGCACTCTTTAGAACAGGAATGTCCATATTAGCGAATTCTGCTTCGATAGTGGTGCGTAGAGATGCGACATTCGGGTGCCCCGTCTTATTGGTAACTCTTTCGACTACGCTCCGAACATTTAGGTTAGGTTAGTAGTCGAGGGAGTTCAAATCCGGGCAATTCGTAGGACTGAACTCCTTTAACCAGGACATGTCAACGGTAACCCAGAGCCAGTTTTGGACTAAATGGCTCGTATGATCCGGTGCACCGTTCTGTTGAAAGACACTGTCCGACCGAGGCCATAGTTACCATCCACGGTTTCACGACATTCGTCAAAACATGCAGATAAACTCCTTGTGAGACAAACCCCTTTTCAAAGAAATGTGGCGGCATGATAACACCCTCTCTGGACACAATACCTAGGGCATGAACCCCAGACCTCTCCGAAGCATTATACTTGGCCACAATATCGTAAACAGTTGATCTCACGTACCCGAATAATCTATTTCAGTGGGCGAACGCCCAGCCCGAAGATTTCGATAAACACGTCTCTTCGGTTGTACACCGCACTCGTCCGTAACATCACGGACATTTTGAGGTTCTGACAGTCTACTAGGTGCCTACGGCTTTCAAGAACGCAAATCACTATCTCCGGCGGAACTACGATATGGCGGGGAAATTCAAATTGAAATTTGTCCGGATTTAAGCGCCGCACCCTGTAACTTCGGTCGAATTCCTAATTGATGTGCAAATGGTATCAGAAGCTGCTGAATAAATAATTAACACTGGTATTTTACACTCCTGGAAATTGAAATAAGAACACCGTGAATTCATTGTCCCAGGAAGGGGAAACTTTATTGACACATTCCTGGGGTCAGATACATCACATGATCACACTGACAGAACCACAGGCACATAGACACAGGCAACAGAGCATGCACAATGTCGGCACTAGTACAGTGTATATCCACCTTTCGCAGCAATGAAGGCTGCTATTCTCCCATGGAGACGATCGTAGAGATGCTGGATGTAGTCCTGTGGAACGGCTTGCCATGCCATTTCCACCTGGCGCCTCAGTTGGACCAGCGTTCGTGCTGGACGTGCAGACCGCGTGAGACGACGCTTCATCCAGTCCCAAACATGCTCAATGGGGGACAGATCCGGAGATCTTGCTGGCCAGGGTAGTTGACTTACACCTTCTAGAGCACGTTGGGTGGCACGGGATACATGCGGACGTGCATTGTCCTGTTGGAACAGCAAGTTCCCTTCCCGGTCTAGGAATGGTAGAACGATGGGTTCGATGACGGTTTGGATGTACCGTGCACTATTCAGTGTCCCCTCGACGATCACCAGTGGTGTACGGCCAGTGTAGGAGATCGCTCCCCACACTATGATGCCGGGTGTTGGCCCTGTGTGCCTCGGTCGTATGCAGTCCTGATTGTGGCGCACACCTGCACGGCGCCAAACACGCATACGACCATCATTGGCACCAAGGCAGAAGCGACTCTCATCGCTGAAGACGACACGTCTCCATTCGTCCCTCCATTCACGCCTGTCGCGACACCACTGGAGGCGGGCTGCACGATGTTGGGGCGTGAGCGGAAGACGGCCTAACGGTGTGCGGGACCGTAGCCCAGCTTCATGGAGACGGTTGCGAATGGTCCTCGCCGATACCCCAGGAGCAACAGTGTCCCTAATTTGCTGGGAAGTGGCGGTGCGGTCCCCTACGGCACTGCGTAGGATCCTACGGTCTTGGCGTGCATCCGTGCGTCGCTGCGGTCCGGTCCCAGGTCGACGGGCACGTGCACCTTCCGCCGACCACTGGCGACAACATCGATGTACTGTGGAGACCTCACGCCCCACGTGTTGAGCAATTCGGCGGTACGTCCACCCGGCCTCCCGCATGCCCACTATACGCCCTCGCTCAAAGTCCGTCAACTGCACATACGGTTCACGTCCACGCTGTCGCGGCATGCTACCAGTGTTAAAGACTGCGATGGAGCTCCGTATGCCACGGCAAACTGGCTGACACTGACGGCGGCGGTGCACAAATGCTGCGCAGCTAGCGCCATTCGACGGCCAACACCGCGGTTCCTGGTGTGTCCGCTGTGCCGTGCGTGTGATCATTGCTTGTACAGCCCTCTCGCAGTGTCCGGAGCAAGTATGGTGGGTCTGACGCACCGGTGTCAATGTGTTCTTTTTTCCATTTCCAGGAGTGTATATGTAACTACTGAAATGCCTTTTTGTGACGATTCCTACGTCACCAATGGGACGGGTCTCTCATCCAGTTTTTTTGTTTCCAATGTGGATAAGATGTTGGGCGGCATACGCCACGACAATGTTTCCCTTTGGCATCAATGCTATCAACATAAAAATAAAATTCGGAGACCATAAATGGCAAACAATGAAACACGTGACTGACTACGAAGTAAAAGGATGATGGAAAAAAAAAATTACAACACCAAGAAAGAAGTAATGTAGAGTACTTAAATATTAGGAATGCAATCTGTCAAGGTAACATATTGAAGTATTTAGCGTTGTAAGATCACAGTTTCACGTAAGCGCGAGAAATCCATTCCAAATGTGGAGTGCTGGTACATTAATAATAACCGGTGTAACTGTTAGAGTGTTGAATGCAAGCATGCAAACGGGCATGCATTATGTCGTGCAGGTAACGCATGTCAGTTTGTGGGCTGAAGTTCCATATCAGTTGCACTTGCTTGGTCAACACAGGGACGGTTTATGCCGGTTGTGAATGACGCTGGAGATGTCGTCCGATGATGTCGCATACAAGCTCGACTGGAGACACATCTGGTGATCGAGTACGCCAACGCAACATGACGACACTCTGTACAGCATATTGGTATATAACAGCGGTATGTGGGCGAACACTATCCTGTTGGAAAATACCCAAAATGCTGTTCATGAATGGCAGCACAACAGGTCGAATCACCAGATCGACGTACAAATTTGCAGTCAAGGTCTTGGAATAACCACGAGAGTGCTCATGCTCTCATATGAAAATAGCCCTATTGGGAAGTACGCTCTGCGATGCATTTCGCAATGGTTTGCAAGTGTCTTAGTAGATTTATACAGGGTGGTCCATTGATAGTGACCGGGCCAAATATCTCACGAAATAAGCATCAAACTAAAAAACAACAAAGAACGAAACTCGTCTAGCTTGAAGGGGGAAATCAGATGGCGCTGCCATAGGTCAAACAGATATCAACTGCGTTTTTTTATATAGGAACCCCCATTTTTATTACATATTCGTGTAGTACGTAAAGAAATATGAATGTTTTAGTTGGACCACTTTTTTCGCTTTGTGACAGATGGCGCTGTAATAGACACGAACGTATAAGTACGTGGTATCACGTAACATTCCGCCAGTGCAACGGTATTTGCTTCGTGATACATTACTAGTGTTAAAATGGACCGTTTACCAATTGCGGGAAAGGTCGATATCGTGTTGATGTATGGCTATTGTGATCAAAATGCCCAACAGGCTTGTGCTATGTATGCTGCTCGGTATCCTGGACGACATCATCCAAGCGTCCGGACCGTTCGCCGGATAGTTACGTTATTTAAGGAAACAGGAAGTGCTCAGCCACATGTGAAACGTCAACCACGACCTGCAACAAATGATGATGCCCAAGTAGGTAGGTGTTTTAGCTGCTGTCGCGGCTAATCTGTACATCAGTAGCAGACAAATTGCGCGAGAATCGGGAATCTCAAAAACGTCGGTGTTGAGAATGGGAATTGCATGGCGACGACTTTGAACGTCATGTACAGTTCTGCCACTGGGCACAAGAGAAGTTACGGGACGATGACAGATTGTTTGCACGCGTTCTATTCAGCGACGAAGCGTCATTCACCAACTGTGGTAACGTAAACCGGCATAATATGCACTAATGGGCAACGGAAAATACGCGATGGCTGCGACAAGTGGAACATCAGCGATCTTGGCGGGCTAATGTATGGTGCGGCATTATGGGAGGAAGGATAATTGGCCCCCATTTTATCGATGGCAATCTAAATGGTGCAATGTATGCTAATTTCCTACGTAATGTTCTACCGATTTTACTACAAGATGTTTCACTGCATGACAGAATGGCGATGTGCTTCCAACATGATGGATGCCCGGCACATTGCTCGCGTGCGGTTGAAGCGGTATTCAATAGCATATTTCATGACAGGTGGATTGGTCGTCGAAGCACCATACTATGGCCCGCACGTTCACCGGATCTGACGTCCCCGGATTTCTTTCTGTGGGGAAAGTTGAAGGATATTTGCTACCGTGATCCACCGACAACGCCTGACAACATGCGCCAGAGCGTTGTCAATGCATGTGCGAACATTACGGAAGACGAACTACTCGCTGTTGAGAGGAATGTCATTACACGTATTGCCAAATGCATTGAGATTGACGGACATCATTTTGGGCATTTATAGCATTGATGTGGTATTTACAGGTAATCACGCTGTAACAGCATGCGTTCTCAGAAATGCTACGTTCACAAAGGTACATGTATCACATTGGAACAACCAAAATAAAATGTTCAAACAAACCTACGTTCTGTATTTTAATTTAAAAAACCTACCTCTTCCAACTGTTCGTATAAAATTGTGAGCCATATGTTTGTGACTATTACAGCGCCATGTATCACAAAGCGAAAAAAGTGGTCCAACTAAAACATTCATATTTCTTTACGTAATACAGGAATATGTAATAAAAATGGGGGTTCCTATTTCTAAAAACACTGTTGATATCCGTTTGACCTATGGCAGCGCCATCTAGTGCGCCAACCATAGCGCCATCTCGTTTCCCCCTTCAAGCTAGACAAGTTTCGTTCTTTGCAGTTTTTTCGTTTGACGCTTATTTCGTGAGATATTTGACCCAGTCACGATCAATGGACCACCCTGTACATGAAATGTTACGTTATGGAGGGAGAACTGGTCTACAGGCCAAATCATTAATGAAGGGAGGAAGAAGAAAAATAAGAACTGAACTGGCCCTGGTTTGTGTGTTAAAACAACAGAATAACCTCACACGATAGACATTGTGATATCACTGAACGCTAGATTGCACTGCAGAAGCGGAAAAACTTTAGTGTGCCGACAGGGCAGTTGCGTTCTCCTACGGAAGTCCCCTTCCCCAGGAAGGGGATCAGTTTGCATTCAGACTAACTATTTCTTTTGCAGTTAATGCCTGCCTTGTTACGCAAGCAACCGCGAAGCACAGGAAGTGGAAGAGGGAACGCGAGAGCGCGGTGTACAGTGCAGCTAGCACAGCTCACAGGGACGGTGGCAGCTGCCGGCTGCGGCAGGCTGTGACGCGGGACCGCGGGCGACTGTGTCGGCTGCAGGCGCGCGCCGGACTTCACAGGCACAAAGGGCGCCGGCGGGCGCTTGTCTCACGACGTACCACTGTGCACCACTCTTCACAACAGCCAAAAAATCTCACTTTATGCACGGATGTTGCGTATTTGCAGTAACTAAACTTTTCCTGCTGCCAAATTACTTTTCTACATCCACTTCTGCACTCTGTGAGCCACCATACGGCGGGTTGTGGTGTATACCTCTGGCACCTCTATCTATGATTGGCAGCAAACTTTCTTATAACTGTAATCTGTCCGATTTTCGGTTGTGGTCACTCCGCGAGACAAGTGGGTGTAATGTTTCTTTCCCGGTTATTCCCGCTACATACTGTCTGGGGATTTCAGTAGTAACCTCATATTTGAAGCACATCGCCTCTCTTGTAGCGTCTGCCGCTGGAGTGTTGACCATCTCCGTGATCCTCTCGCTCCGCCTGAATGATATTATCACGAAGCACGCCGCTCTTCGTTAGATCTTGTCTCTCTTCTATTACTGCATTCCGCTAAGGATCCCAGGCTGATGAACAGTCAAGAATCGGTCGAACAAGTATACCAGTTCTTTCCTGGATGAATTACATCTCTCTAAGATTCTTCCAAGGCAACGGCCTTGCCGCAGTGGCTACACCGGTTCCCCCGAGATCACCGAAGTTAAGCGCTGTCGGGCGTGGTCGGCACTTGGATGGGCCGCCATGCGCTGTTGCCATTTTTCGGGGTGCACTCAGCCTCGTGATGCCAATTGAGGAGCTACTCGACCGAACAGTAGCGGCTTCGGTCAAGAATACCATCATCACGACCGGGAGAGCGGTGTGCTGACCACACGCCCCTCCTATCCGCATTCTCCACCGAGGATGACACGGCGGTCGGATGGTCGCGATGGGCCACTTGTGGACTGTAGACGGAGTGTTTTTTTAAGATTCATCCAATGCATCTCAGCCCGGCATTGGCTTTTCCTACCATTTGTTTCACGTGGTCATTCCACTTGAGCTCGCCATGGATGGTTGCTCCCACTTGTTCTGCAGTCGTTATTATTTATAGTGACTTTGTTTTGTGAAGAACATAACCAAATAATAAGGCACCTCTTCGCCTGCATACGCGCAATATGTTTACGTTTATTAACTGCCAGGTCCTGCACCAATTATCGAACCTCGTGGCGTTGCTACGTTCTTACACACAACCGTATCGTCTGCGAACAGCCTCATGCAGCTTCTGACGTTATACTTGGTGTAAGAAAAGATGACAGAAACACTTTATGTTACAAAAACATTAAAGGTGCAACGATTGTCCCTAGCGACCCGAATATTGGCTGCAGCGTCAGCCAAACACCACACACAATATACATATACTGAGCGAGGTAGGTAGAACGTGATGACCGCGGTTGGCCGACGCCTCCCACTCCAGCAGCTGAGAAACAAACAAACTGTCCAGATATTCCCTGACGCCCACCGCATAGAGTAGTGGGGCCCCGTCATGGGAACACCATCGCTGCCTGACTGCTCCTGGGATTTCCGGCAGAACTTCAAGAAGATACATACGATAATTTCCTCCACCGAGCGTGTTAGGCAGAAGACACGTCCTGGTCAGTCTTGAACGATACCAGCCGACACATTTGTAGTACGTTCAGTGTCGATGATAGAACACACGGGTTGCCTTAGGATTTTCCAACTCCCAGACATGACTATTGTGGCTGTTGGATATTCCTTCTCTTGTGAAGACAGCCTGGTCAGGAAACAAAAAACACGTTTGAACTCAGTGATGTTTACGTTTTGGTAGATACCATTGGCAGAATTCTCACTCTGCGAGAAGTCATCAGCTGACAGGTGGTGTACTTTCTCACACTTGAATGATGCATGCCCGTCCTCGAAGGAAATTCCACACATTGGCGTTGGGGGTACCTAGTTACTTGTGCTGACACTATGGGTGTTCTCAATCTTCTGTAACACTGCTTCTTCAAATTGACCAGTTCGCACACTGCGAAGTGCACTAGTTTCCCGTCAGTCTGGTGTAATGCATGCTGTTTCATGAAGAAGGCCATCAAGTCCTTCAAATCCGATATGACTCGCTAATCTCCTCCCTGGAAATCGTGCTGCACACAGGTGACTTGCTGCTGGAGTGTTGCGTCGTGTCTCCTTATAACTGAGATCCACGTCAATTAACTCGATTACAGTGTAATCAGTCACGAAGAACCTGCAAACATCAGTAGAAACTTTCATGTAAACGCAACATGGCAAACGGAAGTAACATAATTGTTTATCCAGGGATGTGAAAACTACTAGTAGTAAGGAAAATATATCCTTTCTAGGAGTAGCATATAATTACGTTGTAGATCAGATTGTAGTGTCAACCTGTTGCATACGTAACTATGAAAACAACTGAAACGTCCTGGCTGATTAAAACTGTGTGCCGGACCGAGACTTTCTTTAGGGAGTGCTACTTCTGCAAGGTTCGCAGGAGAGCTTCTGTAAAGTTGGAAGGTAGGAGACGAGGTACTGGCAGAAGTAAAGATGTGAGGACGGGGCGTAAGTCGTGCTTGGGTAGCTCAGATGGTAGAGCACTTGCCCGCGAAAGGCAAAGGTCCCGAGTTCGAGTATCGGTCCAGCACACAGTTTTAATCTGCCAGGAAGTTTCATATCGGCGCACACTCCGCTGCAGAGTGAAAATCTCATTCTGGAATCAAAACAACTGTTGACCTTGATCAGACGAAAGTCCATCGTGAAACCCTTCCAGGACCCTTAGCGAAGCCGAGCGGTTCTAGGCGCTTCTGTCTGGAACCGCGCGACCGCCACGGTCGCAGGTTCGAATCCTGCCTCGGGAATGAATGTGTGTGATGTCCTTAGGTTAGTTAGGTTTAAGTAGTTCTAAATTCTAGGGTACTGATGACCTCAAATGTTGAGTCCCATAGTGCTCAGAGCCATTTGAACCCTTAGCGAGGAAATGATGCACGTGTGATATTAATGTCACACAACGAAAACGTTTCTTTTAATTTCTCTAATAATTTTACAAATTTGTGAACGTAGTTTTTTTTCAAACTGTACATATTGTAACAGTTACGGTTCTGTCACATTTCCCTGTGGTACTCATGAAATTACATTTATATCAGTCGATTTTGTTCCGTTAAGACCGATGTGCTGAGTTGCGTCTACAAACAAACCCTGAATTCAGTCACAAATCTGCACCTCTATTCGGTAAGCTCGTATTTTTTTCATTAAACGAGGATGCGGAATTCCATCTTTCCCTTTAATACTGTACGGAAATTCAGGCCCGTACCCTTCCTTGATAATTTAATAGTGCTTCAGTACGATTCATCCGATTTGACAGGACTGTATCATCTTTATGGCTCAAGATAGAAACTGGGGGTCAGTATTAACTTGTACATGTGGCCCCCAAGTTTGTCTACAAGAGAACTACCTAATTTTACAAAGGTATATCTTTTATCACGATTCCTATGTGATTACTGATCCTTGTTGTACGCCCGATGTGTCTTGTCAGTCAGTAAACTTTTTTTTATCATTCTGTATAGGAACGCTCTCGCAAGAGTGAGTTGTCACTGCCAAAAATTTACGTATTAAGCAGGAAACATGCAAATGCCAGTAACTTTTCAAAATACGTTAATCATCTGGTAAGCCAAATTAAGTACTACTCAGGAAGAAGGAGAGGAAAGACTGACAGATCTGAAAAAGAATTCAAAGTAATTTAGTCTCAGCCTTCCAGTTATTTCAGAAGACATATTACAAACCACATCTTCAGTTAAAATACATACGCAGACGAAATGTATTCTGGTACTGGTACAGAAATGTTCCTGCTGCAGTTGTTTTCTCGCTGTTACAATTACTTTCAAGGGCAAAGGAAGAAGTTTATGTTCCTCGCAGTGAGTTGTAAATTTCCGTGCAAATTAGAACACACATCGCACAACCAGAACATTATAACCATCAAGGGAGCTAATCGTTAAGTACTTCTCGAAATACATATGTAAGTAAGGCGTACGAAGTTTGCAAGTTCTCATTTTTAGAAAAAGAAAAGGCAAGAAACATTTCCAAAATTGTAATGAATGTACTACCTGAACATATGATTCGCTGCTTCAATTCGTGTGCAAGATTGGCTACCGAAGTCACGACGATAATTCTTATTTACAATGTTTTACGGTTTCAGAACTGTGTTATGGTAATACTGCATTTATTATCCTGGTGTGTAAAGCACGTGTAATTTTGCATACGCTACTAGACGACATTATGCTGTGTAAATTGTCTTCAAACAATTCAAATTACGTCAATAAACGGGAGGGATAGAATAAGATGAGGCAAGATGTGACTGACCCACTGGTGTGCAGCAAAGACGTTTACATTTATCAGTACTGATACAGCTCACGCAATGATTGTGCATTTACAGACAGCATTTCTAAAACGAACATAGCCTTGTTAGCCACACATTTCTTTCATGCTTGAAAGTAGTTAGGTTATTGGAAGCAGCAACCAGCACATTATTTCTAAGGAACATTTAGTTACGACAGCAAGTTCACCAGATGCCAGCTTCGTGCCACGGGTGGCTCACGGCTCTCAAGAGTCTGGACTCGATACGACCACGAAAGCTGATGGACTCCCTCACGTTAGGAAGTGGTCACGGAGAGGTATCACCGCGGTGAACCAAATGTCTCCCTTCGTGCTCGTGCATACGCTGCCAATATCAGAGGCATCCGTGTCTTCTGCTTGTCGGACACAGACATCCACCCGCACCTCCTTACGAGCTATGTAGGCCTGCTTCGTAAGTAGCGCCGCGCCGCCTGTCAAACCAGAGAGCGTCCAGCCGCAGGTATGTATCGTTTCACACCGGCAACCACACGAACCGGAAACATACATCTTCCACTTTTAGTTTCGAAGCGTAAGTTAAAAGTCACACCAAGTTTGAATCTGCATTCATGTAGAAGAAATAGACTTCTGAAAATCGGATGAGTAGTTTTGAAGCACCCTGAAATGAAGCTGTAGATTATGTCGCGAGTTTTTAACATTAAACATTAGCTTGACATGCTGAACTTCCAGTGTAACATCACCAACTGGCAGAATGAATATTTCACTCTACAGCGAGCAACGTTCTTACCAACTGAGGTACCTAGGCACGACACTCAACCCCTTCTACCAGCCTTACTACGAGATAGTCCGGGCCTGGCACACACTTTCACTCTGCCAAGAAGTTTCATGAAACGTGACAAATACAGTCCTGAATGTCAAGAAAATTGTCGGTTTTATGCTGTTAGTTGTGCGTCATAATGGAAAATAATGACACACCGTGCCGCGCTGTCTTACCTGGTTGGACGATTTCTCGCTCGTTGACTTCATAGCCGTACTTTCCCACGAAAGCCTCCGCGCTCCTAGCATTATGAGAACTGCTCACAGTTTTCGTTATGACACCAGAAGCCTACAAGAGAGATGCGATAGGAACCAGACGGGGCTACCGCGGCACAGAAACGTGGCGAGCGGCCGGTCTGCGGCCGCCTTTATACAGACTGCTGCCATTCTTTCAGTTTGTCAACACGGACGTCACTGCGGGCGTCGTGCGGGCCCTGTACATTGGCCCCCTCGGCGTACTCCGCACTGCCCTTCGCTTGGCAAACCGAGAGCCGGCCTTTGGGAGGGGGGCTGCGCCAAGTTCCCGCTGGCCCCGAAAATATCTCCTAAGGCTACCAAAGTGGTTTCCACAACACCACTATGCGCTCACTATGGTAGCGTTAACTAGCGGCCACGCCAAACTTTAACCATGCATCATATCTCTCTCTCTCTCTCTCTCTCTCTCTCTCTCGCCCTCTCTCCCCCCCCCCCCCCCCCACCCAGCCCCTTCCATTCTGATATAACATTATTTTTTGTTTAATCCATCGCTGCTTACCCCGTTTATTTCTTTGCAGACATCAAAACAATTTTACAGTAAAGCAAAATGTTCAATAATTATTTCTGTCGCCACCACGAAGACTCACCAGGTGTCATATTCGTTATGCAATTTCATAACGGGTATTGTTTAACTAGACCGTCACTATACCATAAGTTTTCATTGGTAAGTGAAATGTATTAGCAGTTGCGAATACAAACAACCATCTGCTGTGTAAGGGAACAAAGACAATGAAAATTCGTGCAGGACCGGGACTCGAACCCGACTTTCCCACTTTACGGGGGCGGTTGCCCTGACCGCTTTGGCTACCCGTGTACGACTCACGGCCATACCCAAACTTACATATGTCGCCGTTCTTGCGTCACAACCTGTACTCATACACACATTATATAATTCCCATATAGAGGAGAACATTTTAATTGAAAGTCGCTGCTTGATATCGGCGGTTAAATACGATGTTGCAGCGCCTTTGCTGTTAGAAAGATCGACACAATTTTCCTTCCGACACGCACGCAAGCATGTATGTCCGAAGGAACAATGCGTCGTTCTTAAGAACAAAGGCACTGCAGTAGCGTATACAGCTTTCATTCAAGTTACACCAGCAATGCTTCGACAAATGTCGCACACAACTGGCGGCGTTTTATGCTTTGCCATGGGAATGACGGTGCACAAACTGATTCTTTGGACACGTAATGGTTCATATCTCAAGACAAGTCCTCCAAACAATTGTTGTTAATGTTTCTTAGGTTTACGGACTCATGTTGGTTATTATAGGGGGTTAACGGGCCGAACTAGACAGAGGTCAAAATTGCATTGCTTTCAACAACGTTGCGACTCATTCTTCATGTTTTCATTACCGATCAAGGCAAAGCTGTACAAGCAAAACAACAAACGCAAAACGTACTATTTACTATTGCCTTGCGTTGGCTCACTTAGCGCAACGGAGTCGCTCCATCTAGTAGACAAAAACACGAAACATTGTGTACTGTACCCAGGAACGGTAGGTCTTACACGACTGTTGTTTGTGAAATTGCGGCTTATGTGTCCATTATTATTTGTGCAAATATTTGTTGATTGCCACGCGAACGTAAAAAAGAAATGAAACAGATCCTTACCGCAGATGTCTGATATTGCTATCGGTTTTGGTAGAATGTTCTATTTAGACAATCCTTCAGTTTTATCCATAACATATGTGAGTGTCCTTTAGTGACAACGATTTTTGACGCCAGGTAACAACACAATTCAAAATAACCAACGTTGGAGTAACAAAATATGTAATTTCTCAACACTGTCACTTCAGATACAATCAACGTACAAAGAATCTAAGTGCAGTAAGTTTCAGTGATAATGAATTACAGGACACACAATAAACGTGAACAAACTTCTCACTACTACAAGCATGGAGTAAACAACACACTCGCCGGCCGTAGTGGCCGAGCGGTTCTAGGCGCTACAGTCCGGAACCGCGCGACCGCTACGGTCGCAGGTTCGAATCCTGCCTCGGGCATGGATGTGTGTGATGTCCTTAGGTTAGTTAGGTTTAAGTAGTTCTAAGTTGTAAGGGACTGATGACCTCAACAGTTAAGTCCCATAGTGCTCAGAGCCATTTTAAGCCAAACAACACACTCACAGATTTTACCTTACAAAGAGCAAAAGCTAATATCTACATCAGACAGCTGGTTAATTACTAAAATTTACATAATGCAGACTATGATAAGCTGCTCTTCCTGAAGCATTGATAACGAAGACAAACAACTACGAATGCAGTGTAGGAACTGGTGCAGTGTCTTAAGATGGCGAGCGTTAGTGCGTTTCATGCTGAACACAATCTAACCCGAATCTCCTCACGACTCCCTTTCAAACTTCTCCGCCACTTCACATTTTAAGTGGCCTCTAATCCTTTCTTTTCTTTTCTTTTTTCTCCTCCTCCTCATCATCATCATCATCATCATCATCATCATCGCCGTCGTCGTCGTCGTCGTCGTTTCCACTTCCGACTTCGCAGTTCCTCTTCCACCTTTCCTTAGTCGGGTTTTAGGGGATTTCCCATGCGCGAGTAGGCAAACGCCGAGTTGGTGTCCTATCTCCGCCTTACATAACAAGAACCACGAACGTTTCTAGAACGAACATACACTGAACGAAGCTTGTATTATTTATAGACAGCCGGCACACATGAAATTCCTCCGCTAACCTCGTGTCACACGGAGTAGGACGTGCTGTAAGTTTACTTGACAGCTCCCTAGCAGGCGGTGCTAACTGCTGGGGTTTTTCCTGCAGGGAGCTTCCCATGTTTCGGGTAAAAGCTCTGGCGCCTTTCTACGCGTATTCTTATAAGGTCTGGTTTGTATTTATTGAATCGTATTGCCAACTGTTTAATAAAATACAAAAAAATATTCAGTGGAACGACAATATACAGACTTTCACTACGTTTTAAGATTATTTTACAATCTTCACAAAGGCAAAATACTTACAGCAAAAGATTCCTGACATGATACTAACTATAGACACAACATAATATAAAAGAGAAGATATAGTGACTGGAAAACATACACGTGAATATCAAAGTGTTTATTGAACCAATGCTAGCACACCAAATTTTATAAAGACATTTGACTATCTCGCATAAAATCAGAAAGGGCTTTGTTTATTTGAGCATCTTCTTAGCACAAGAAAAAGAAACAGGAGCACCTTTATTGTGCAGTAGGCGGTTTTACTGTACTTGGAAGAAATTGCTGGAAACCAGAAAGTGGTTTCTGTTTCCTTGTTTTTTCTCCTGAGCGACTCAGAAATTATTATCCTTTATGCCTATCTTATGTAACTGTAATGGGGCTGATCCACAGTTTGTATGCATTCTTACAGGGACAGTTATGCGCTGCCGTTTCGCCTGCAATGTTCGTAAACAGGGATGTTTCTAATTAGTGGTTTGGTATTGACCTTTATGGCAGACTGAAAGGCTGACCCCCCTTTCCCCCCTCCCCCTCAGCCAGTTTCCGTACATATATTTTGAAATCGCAGTAGGTCAGACTTACGTCCCTTAGAGAGCCAGATACACCGGCCTCCTCCGCCAACCGTTCGACCTAATTGTTGTAACGCAATCATGTACCGTGTAAGGTTCTTCTAGTGCTACGTCCACTGGCCAGTGAGGCGTCCTGTCATCGTCTGACGTCACGTACTGAAAGCTCGGTTGCGCTGGGATAATGCGTGGCTGGCACGTATACACACAGTGCCTTTTAACTGCCGCGAATGGTTCAAAACCGGAAAAGAAATCGTTACTGCTTTGACTGATGTGCGGAGGGAAAAGCTGGGTTTATATTCTGCCAAAACTGACAGTTATTAAAATAAGTAACTGCATGCTGGGGCTTTGCTAAGAGGCCTCGAGTGCTATCGGACTATAAGATCCAATACATTACCAAATACATCTTCTAACCTACTAAAATAACGTTAAATGCGTTCAGTCATTGTCAAAATACCTCGAAAGTCAAATCGTAACGAAATGACTCAAAGCAGCGATTAAAATTAAAAAACGAAAACGTTCATTCGAAAGCTATCATCAATTCTCTCTGATGCACTGTAGACATTCTCGCGGCCTCTTTCCTCTTCATCCACATTTTGCAACACGCATTCGTCCTTTTTCTTCGCTCATGAGCCCCCGCCTCTGCGTCGCTCGGCACCAAATTGGTTAAACAACGCTAGTCGATTCTAAAAGTCGGCACTTGAAACAAAGCTTTTTCCAGCCACCAAACAATGGCCGTTTGCCTTAGATATCGCAACCACAGCTTCAGCACGTTAGCAGGCAAGCAACGCCGCTGCTTGCTAGCCAACAGTTTGCGCGCCTTCGAGCAAGCTCGCTCAGTGTCACAGGAGCTTTACGTTCACAGACGACTGTGGCAACAGCCTGGAGATCCGCCCACAAAGTTAAAAATATTCAACTGCCAAACAATGAAATAAATAACAAAAGAACCACTGGAGAATTGCTATGAAGAAGATACATTCGCTACCATCAAAGTAAATATTTACACCTAATATTTATCGCGGCTCTCCGGGGTAAAACCAATAACACAAAGGACACTCAACGAAAATCTGGTTGGCATGCTTCGACTCCAATCAGCGTTCAAGCCCTTCGAATTTAAAGAAAAATTCTAATAAATATAAGGTTAATTTTTCTGTCCCAGTCGCACATTATTTTTTATACACGATGAGTCGTGGCGTTTTGCTGGCGCGCCAGCGAATTTGCAAGTACCTCGCTTTCGCGCTCTTATCTTTGCTTGTGGCGCGTACTCAGTCTTGGCTGCCTTATCTTTGACGGAAGAGTTAATTGGAGGCTCTCGAAAAGGATGTGGACAGTTGGCGTTCGATGTTACCTGAGGCCGGAGTGTGCTTGGAGTGGAGCGGGAACCGACCACGTGTATGAGGGCTGCTTGGTGGAGAGCCTTTCCTGTCGCCTGTGTGGAGGCTTGTTGCTGCCTTGGGCTCCGTGCTGCAAGTTCCGGACACGGCTGTCTACGGTCGTCCGCTGCCTGAATGCCGCCTGCTGTACCCGACGCAAGCCATATCGGCCGTCCAGCGGAAAGTTAAGTGAGATTGTACTTAGGGCATATGTGTGAAGGTGTTGAGGGCTGCTACCTCACTTATGGTAACTGTAAACGCACGGGTGTTACCATGGAAGTAAAGGTGGGCCTATAAAACGTTCATGGTGTTTAAGACAGGTGTTGAATATTAATATAACGCACGAGCGTATCTCTTCCAGCTCGTGGGAAATTGTTGTTTGATGTAATAAGTAACCTGCTGCAAGGCCGTAATCTGTTTATCAAGTATATTGCATTCTGAGTGTAGGGAGCCCCAGTAAAACTTATAATGAAATTTTCAGAATTGTGTTCGTTATGGTTTTCACTGAACAGTGGGGCACAAGAGTTTACGTAGTTTAATTGTGACTAAGACTGGAGTGCCCGCTGGCCTTGCTAGTAATTTTAAGTTTTTTTTAATCTCTTAATAACAGGCAATTTTCCTTAAGGTTATTGATAAGATTTGCGTTGTTGGTTATACCTTGCCTTTGTAGTTCATTCGTAGTGGGACAAAGGCAGGGTGCCGTTTTATTAGTGAATAATTTAACCTGTTATTTAATATCTTTTGCTCGTTATTTATGTTGTCCCTGCGGACCTGTTCTGTGCGCTTGTTAATGTTACAGCTGGCTGGCTGGTGTTTTGGAGTAAGCGCTACCTTTCCACCTATGGGTACCGGGGCTGTGAAATCCAGGGTAGCGGGGGGTGACTCCGGGTCGAAGCTCGAGAAGCGGGTCTTGGAGAAGCCAAGGCTGAAGCCGGCAGTTCGTAAAGTTAAGTTTTCGTTCTGCCTTCGAGCGACCTGGCGTCACTCCTCGCTAATTAATTTTCACTTGGGTATTTATTATATTTATTAAACTTAGTCTGAAGAGCAACATACAATTGTAAATTTATTTAAACCGTCAGGCGCATAATTGTTAGCGGTTCTAAAATTTTCTTGTATGTGACATAGACCTAGTTTCATAAAAGACATTGATAGCAGATTCACTAAATTTTGGTGTCTTACTATTCTTATTACCTAAAGTAATCAGGATAAAGATATTATTGTTTTAAAGGAATTTGTTTATATGATTGTTAAATAAAACGAGCGATACCAAAAGGGATCCAGTCCTTTCTATTTGTTTCCCTATTCCCTAGTACAGGGCTATTACAAATGATTGAAGCGATTTCATAAATTCACTGTAGCTCCATTTATTGACATATGGTCACGACACACTACAGATACGTAGAAAAACTCAAAGTTTTGTTCGGCTGAAGCCACACTTCAGGTTTCTGCCGCCAGAGCGCTCGAGAGCGCAGTGAGACAAAATGGCGACAGGAGCCGAGAAAGCGTATGTCGTGCTTGAAATGCACTTACATCAGTCAGTCATAACAGTGCAACGACACTTCAGGACGAAGTTCAACAAAGATCCACCAACTGCTAATTCCATTCGGCGATGGTATGCGCAGTTTAAAGCTTCTGGATGCCTCTGTAAGGGGAAATCAACGGGTCGGTCTGCAGTGAGCGAAGAATCGGTTGAACGCGTGCGGGCAAGTTTCACGCGCAGCCCGCGGAAGTCGACGAATAAAGCAAGCAGGGAGCTAAACGTACCACAGCCGACGGTTTGGAAAATCTTACGGAAAAGGCTAAAGCAGAAGCCTTACCGTTTACAATTGCTACAAGCCCTGACACCCGATGACAAAGTCAAACGCTTTGAATTTTCGGCGCGGTTGCAACAGCTCATGGAAGAGGATGCGTTCAGTGCGAAACTTGTTTTCAGTGATGAAGCAACATTTTTTCTTAATGGTGAAGTGAACAGACACAATGTGCGAATCTGGGAGGTAGTGAATCCTCACACATTCGTGCAGCAAATTCGCAATTCACCAAAAGTTAACGTGTTTTGTGCAATCTCACGGTTTAAAGTTTACGGCCCCTTTTTCTTTTGCGAAAAAAAAAACGTTACAGGACACGTGTATCTGGACATGCTGGAAAATTGGCTGATGCCACAACTAGAGACCGACAGCGCCGACTTCATCTTTCAACAGGATGGTGCTCCACTGCACTTCCATCATGATGTTCGGCATTTCTTAAACAGGAGACTGGAAAACCGATGGATCGGTCGTGGTGGAGATCATGATCAGCAATTCATGTCATGGCCTCCACGCTCTCCCGACTTAACCCCATATGATTTATTTCTGTGGGGTTATGTGAAAGATTCAGTGTTTAAACCTCTTCTACCAAGAAACGTGCCAGAACTGCGAGCTCGCATCAACGATGCTTTCGAACTCATTGATGGGGACATGCTGCTCCGACGGTGGGAGGAACTTGATTATCGGCTTGATGTCTGCCGAATCACTAAAGGGGCACATATCGAACATTTGTGAATGCCTAAGAAAACTTTTTGAGTTTTTGTATGTGTGTGCAAAGCATTGTGAAAATATCTCAAATAATAAAGTTATTTTAGAGCTGTGAAATCGCTTCAATCATTTGTAATAACCCTGTAGAATAACGTCTCATACGACTACTTTCGATCTCTCTGGATGATCTCCAGATCCATGTAGTTGCGTAAGCAACCCGTCGTATCTGTATCAGAATCACATACAGAATACTCTTACCGATTATTTTGAACTTTAGAGTATCTATAACGCAATAGGAACAATGTATACTTCAAAAATACAGAAACAGCACAGCCCAACACTCCTCTCTCGGCAGTAAAGTGTTAACAGCACGAGAAGGAGAAACAAAAGTAACTTGCGGTACATTATGCTGATTCTTCCATTAAATCGTTCCCAGCTCGAAAAAAAGACACACTGATTACAGCATTCCTCCATAGAATTCTTATACCTTTGATTCTACATGCCTTTTCCTAGTCCGCGTAAAGGCGATCAATGAACAAAGACTTCCACAAGTATCCGTAAGAAAGGGCAAGCGTTCTGTTGTTTCGTCATTTCACTAATCATCATCATCTACATAAAATCTTATTTCATTAATCATCATCTACATAAAATCAGCAAGTAGTTGTGTAATGTAACATGAAATTCACTTCGCACGTGCTTTTGCACGCACCTTGTTCTCTCTTATCTTTTCTCATTGTACTCGCTTGGGATACACAGAGTGTTCGGGAATTCCCGTTGCAAACTCCTAGGACTTGTGGAGGGGAGTGCGCACATAATATTTTGAATTGGAGTCCATGTCCGGAAACGTGAGGTTAAGGTACCGCTTCCTTCCATTCAATAACACATCGGTAACGCGACCACTTTTACAAGTAACTGATTAGGCGTGACCTAGTACATCATTTTTTCTACAGTTCCGCTCATTAATAACCAAAGAAACAAAAATGCAATTTAATCCGTTTTCACAGAAACTGCTGTCCGTAGTACGGCCTCTTCCCGTTCGGATATGCGGCATTCTCCTTGGAGCACCACAGTCACACCTGGTGAAGGTACCCCTTCTCGAAGCCGTTGCGCAATTGTGGCGAAAGGGGTGTGCGATGGAGTCATACGCTATGGATAACGATCCTGGTAAAGGCGAGGAGCAGCTCTGCCATTATCGTGAGCGCCGCCATACAGAAGGTTCATGTCTGTGTATTCTGCAAACTTATACTCAGCCATGTTGCTCTAACACTCACAGACACATGAATGAGGGTCGAACCAGGTCAGCCAGGTAGGACAGACGTCAAATGACATCAGCCGATACGATGCAACAACCCACCACCACGACTACCGTGTTGCATACCCACCTAGCAAACATGCTTTCAAACAGGAGTAGCCCGGAAACTGTTTCCAGACATGCATTCCTATTAAAAATATTATTTACTCATCCCCCTCTACAAGTTCTGGAAGTTTGTAGCGGGAATTTATGGGCATCCTGTATGATGGGGGCGGGAGAATGCTCGCACCATCTCCCTCTGTTCCCCTGAGTTTCTCAGTGACGCTTCCGTACGTGCTACACCGACCTGTTACGATCTTAGTTGCGCGGCTCTTAAGTTCTTCGATTTCTGTTGTCATACCTGCTGAATAAGGATTCCAAAAGCCGAAACCATACTTCAGTTTTGTACGCGATTTGCTTTATAGCTGCACTATACTCTTCACGAATTCTTCCAATCCTGTACCCTGATGCTACTTTATGTTTTCGTCCTGTTTCACACCACTTCTTAATATTACCCCTAAATATACGAAGTAATGAGCTCAAGATGTTCAGCACTAGCCTTGTGACAGGGTACTAACGGGTTCTTTGTATTTATCTACCTTGCATTTATCCACATTTAACGAGAGCTACCATTCATTATGCCAAGTGGAAATTTTGCTCAAATCTTCCTGCATATCCTTAAAATCGTTCAAAAACAGTAGATCAGAACAGAAACTCAACATACACCGGTGCTCCTGGCCTTGTCAGATTGTCATGTGTAAGGAGCGATCAAACGGTTTCTATTCGAAGGCCGTACTGTCGCCGTGAGCAAGGGGACAATTAAGAACCGATGCACCAGGTTGAAGATACCCGCTTGGTAGAACACTGTGACCTCCTGCATAGAGAAGTCTTTCACTGCGTGCTTCACATCCCCGTCAGACAGGAATAGTCGGACCTTCAAGGCCTTTTTTAACGGACCGAAGCCGCGTGATAATCGCGTGGAGAAAGATCAGGACCATAGGGCGGGTGTTCGAGTATTTCCCACTTGAGACGGCGCAACTCCTGCGTTACGACTTTTACCATACGAGGGCGTGCGTTATCATGAAGCAGCAGCAGCACGCCTAGTGGCCCCATTCCTCGGTGGTTTGCGACATACATGCTTCCTCACACACCTTCTTCGATAGATGTCTAGCGGCGTCTAGCCATGAAAAGAGTAACGTTACTTTGGTCCTGTTTGGACGCATTTTGCAATAACGTCGCCATAGCTAGCATTTCCGCATTTACCACACGCCCATCAGAAAGACACAAATGCAACACTATTCCCCTGCCTATATATCGGTGCTTATGTACCCGCATCGGAGTCACGCTACGTTGCATAAACGCTGCAGCAACGGCCTCCAACTGATGCTTTCTGATATCACCTTATACACTACCGGCCATTAAAATTGCTACACCAAGAAGAAATGCAGATGATAAACGGGTATTCATTGGACAAATATATTATAATAGAACTGACATATGATCACATTTTCACGCAATTTGGGTGCATAGATCCTGAGAATTCAGTACCCAGAACAACCACCTCTGGCCGTAATAACGGCCTTGATACGCCAGGGCATTAAGTCAAACAGAGCTTGGATGGCGTGTACAGGTACAGCTGCCCATGCAGCTTCAACACGATACCACAGCTCATCAAGAGTAGCGACTGGCGTATCGTGACGAGCCAGCTGCTCGGCCACCATCGACAAGAAGTTGGTGAGAGATCTGGACAATGTACTGGCCACTGCAGCGGTCGAACATTTTCTGTATCCAGAAAAGCTTGCAGGGCATCTTCTACGCCAGAAAAAAGATGAATGAGTCTGCAACATGCGGTCGTGCATTATCCTGCTGAAATGTAGGGTTTCGCAGGGATCGAATGAAGGGTAGAGCCACGGGTCGTAACACATCTGAAATGTAACGTCCACTGTTCAAAGTACCGTCAACTCGAACAAGAGGTGACCGAGACGTGTAACCAATGGCACCCCATACCATCACGCCGGGTGATACGCCAGTATGGCGATGACGAATACAGACTTCCAATGTGCGCTCATCGCGATGTCGCCAAACATGGATGCGACCATCATGATGCTGTAAACAGAACCTGGATTCATCCGAAAAAATGACGTTTTGCCATTCGTGCACCCAGGTTCGTCGTTGAGTACACCATCGCAGGCGCTCCTGTCTGTGATGCAGCGTCACGGGTAACCGCAGCCATCGTCTCCGAGCTGATAATCCATGCTGCTGCAAACGTCGTCGAACTGTTCGTGCAGATGGTTGTTGTCTTGCAAACGTCCCCATCTGTTGACTCAGGGATCGAGTCGTGGCTGCACGATCCGTTACAGCCAAGGGGATAAGATGCCTGTCATCTCGACTGCTAGTGATACGAGGCCGTTAGGATCAAGCACGGCGTTCCGCATTATCCTCCTGAAGTCACCGATTCCATATTCTGCTAACAGTCATTGTATCTCGACCAACGCGAGCAACAATGTCGCGATACGACAGACCGCAATCGCGATAGGCTACAATTAGATCTTTATCAAAGTCGGAAAGGTGATGCTACGAATTTCTCCTCCTTACACGAGGCATCACAACAACTTTTCACCAGGCAACGCCGGTCAATTGCTGTTTATGTATGATAAATCGGTTGGAAACTTTCCTCGTGTCAGCACGTTGTAGGTGTCGCCACCGGCGCCAATCTTGTGTGAATGCTCTGAAAAGCTAATCAGTTGCATATCACAGCATCTTCTTCGTGTCGGTTAAATCTCGCGTCTGCAGTACGCCATGTTCGTGGTGTAGCAATTTTAATGGGCAGTAGTGTGGATGTGAAGCGTCATTTGTCTGTCGCCACTGCCCTGCTTTTATCCGACGGTGGTCTTTTGAGGTGTATCCATCACTCTGTTGGCTTTTTGCAACGCTATCAGTGAGCACCAATGACACAGCATTCGAGCTCCTTACACCATACTAAAATACCACACACAAACAGGAAACCGCTAACTATAGGCAATACAAAATTTCTCAGCTCTCTCAATACAATATTTTCACCTCTTTCGTGTTGAACTATAGCGTTATAGTGCAAGGTGGAAGCAACGAAAGGATGGCAGATAGAGCAAAGAAGTTCTTTGCTGAATTCCGAGACAAAAAATATACACCAGGATGAGACGTTATGCGAGGTGCATATGTATCATGACAGCAGGCGTAAAAACGAAGGAAGGAAGAAAGAAAGATTACGTTCTGATGTGCCATTGACGACTATGTCACTACGGACCCCGGCACAAACTCGGACCATGGGGAATAGTAAGGGAAGGAAATCGGCCGTTTCCTTTCCAACCTCACCGAAGACCTAAATTTGGACGGCAGAACAGGAATTTACACCGCAGTGTTCCCTAATGCGAATCCAGTGTGCTGTTGTAACGCCTGTGCCACCCCGCTCGATACAGCATGCGCAGAAGTGAGATGGATGCGTATGACTGATGGCCCTAAGAGCGCGGACATGTCTGTAGGAGCCCTTTTTTTCCAGCAGTGGCCATCAAATGCCTCATGGTAACACGCAATTCGGACCGAAATTTTCAGCGTATTCCACAAACATTTTTATTTTTGTTATCTTTATAATTTTTGTTGTTTCTGTAGCAATAAAAAGTTTCACGGGGGTTTGCTAGCCCTACACCCAAGCCCCCTCCGTACTCATCCAGGCGTGGGGCTGGCAATGGCCTTTGAGGGGAGCACCCCATCGTTCAGCATTATAACAAGCGTCAAACAAGGCTGCATTTTGTCACCATTCCTTTTCATATTAAACAAAAATTTCATAATGAAAGAAGAAACTATATACAACTCCAACTCCGTATACATAGGAGCTGGGAACATTGTTCTTCTAGCAGAAACACCACAAAGTTTACGACTAATGATTACCAATCTGGATGGAACGGACAGTTTCGTAGGGCTAAAAATAAGACGAAAACTATGTGCATAAAAAGCAGAAATGTATTTACTCAAACTGTAGTGTAAGAGAAGGTATTAAAGATGTTAACTGATTTCCACCCATCGGCAGCTCTACCTGTAATAATGGGGACGTAGTTGCAGACAGCAACAGCAGTAACGGGAAGCTTCTGCCTTCTTTAAAGGAATGCGATCCATACGGAAGTTAGTCTCTACAGGTGGGTCCGCAAAGCTTCGACTGTCATCCTAGCGATGGTCATATACGCATGTGAGACCTGGAAAATACCAGAAAAATCAGCAAAGAAGATTAACGTTTTTCCACCAACGATGCATGAAACGAATTTTTGAAGATCAGCTATCGCAACCACGTTTTAAATGATGATGTTCTGGTAAGAAGTGGTCTATGCCGCCGGCACAAAATCGTTGCTGAAAGAATACTGAAGCTTGCAGGGCATCTTCTACGCCAGAAAAAAGATGGATGAGTCTGCAAATCAGTACTATTGTGGATGCCAATGGGTGGATACAAAAATAGAATAAGATCTCATGACACTCGGAAACGAACTTTTACAAAGGATCTTCAATGCATATACATGAACAGGGAGGAAGCTGAAAACTTAGCAGCTGATCGTGGACGTTGGAGGACACTCGTTGCCTGATATACTACGTAGCATTGGAGGAACTAAGTAAGTCGTTCTTATAATCTAGTTTTTTGAACTTCAGTCTTTTCATGGGTAAACACTCCCTGGAAACACTCCTCTTAGAACTATGGCAAAGTGTCACAATAAAACAACACAAAAAATTAAAAGTGAAAATAAACACCAAATCTGTCCACATAAGAAAGCATGTCGAGGGCAAAGTAACAATCAGGCTACAACACAAAACAGAGCTTTCCTGATTACGTTACGTGACGCCACCGTGACGTGAAAATATCTTCGTTGATAATGCTTGGCGGGATGTTGTAATGACGTTCCCTTCTGCTGACGCCTGTGCCAATGTCGCGGTTTAATTGAGGATGGAGAACGCCATGTGGCGTGCACGTATGCGCTTCGTTAATTGATATACATCATGCTCTATATTTAACTCTGTTGCACTCCTGTGAGTGCGTTCATTACACAGTTACCAGAGATCTGTGTACTAGCAAGAAAACATTCTTATTCCTGTTAAAATTTAAACATGTTCTCCCGATAATTAGATAGCACAACGCAGGGCGGCAAAAATTCTGCTCACGGGCCGTGCCCGGGCCCAAATGCCACAGGGCTCAGCCTCGTTGCACATTTCCTCCACTGCCAAGCCACACTGTCAGAGGGGGAAGGGTGCTAAATGCGAACGCGCCGTATTTTAATGGCAGTGCAGTCACATATATCACAAACAAAACAAATTTTCAGTATTATTTAATTATTTTTGCGCATTGGAGACTCAATACAATTTTTATGTGGGTACAAACTATCGGCACACAGACAGACGCAGAAAATTACACAGATTTTCGAAACTCAAGTTGCCACATAATCATGACTTATTTAGTTTCATAATCGAAAAAAAGTCTTTCATACAAATACGTCGCTCGAAATATTTTAACACTTTTTCAACCCCATTTTCGGGACGTGAAAACTCTACCTGATGAAAGGAATACCGACGACATGGACAGTTGTGACGTAAAAAGATTTGTCATTAAAACTGGAATTTCCTTGCACGTCAGTCAGTTATATCTGCACATACACAAAAGCGCTTTCAGTTGAAACGGGAATCTGTCTCGAAAACACATGGAAAACTGACCGTGTCCTCAAACGTTTAGAAAACTAACATTGTAATTCTTTCCAGGACACAGTGAAGTTTTCGGATCTCGCATTTTCTTTAACGGCAGTCAGCTTACAGAACTGGACAGCGCTTGTCAGAATGTGTCCCTTCTATAAAGTGATTATGTTTTTAAATTCATCCGCATCAGACTGGAATGAAGTTGTTCTCACTTTCCAATATCTCACTGTGAGCAGAGTGCGCCTAGTCCACTGAAAATGTGAGGTCTGCAATCCATTCCAAATGTTCTAATTTTCGTACCCTGGACTTCTTTTTCCTAAAAAATTTTAACAATAGTGGGTTTTACACCGAAAAATCGTTCCGGGCATGTACCTTGACTGAACCAGAGCACTTTGCAGTAATATACGAAATCTCCACTCTCTTCGTTCAGTTCTTTCAAAATCTGTTGCATATAACAACAGACTAATGTATGAGACTTCATAAACTTCACTATTCATAGCACCAATTTCTTGATGTGCTACATGCCTGCAAATTTAGCACAAAATGCTTCTTGATGGGCTGAACAACGAATCCCGTCTGTCGATCGTTGTAATTTTTTCCTCTTTCATTGCCAACTTAATCCTTAAATTCTTTCTGTATGGTACTGTAATAGCGTTTCAGATGAAATCTGCACCACTCATTGCTTATGCGACTGCATATTAGATATTGAGAATTCTCATCCCTCTCTTCTACCATTCCCATTCAGTTTTAAAGGCTTGTGACGGTAGGTGGCTAAACTGCCTCTTTTTCGTGCAAACATCCACTGTACTTGTGAACGTCCTTCACACCACAAACAAAAATGGCTCTGAGCACTATGGGACTTAACATCTGTGGTCATCAGTCCCCTAGAACTTAGAACTACTTAAACCCAACTAACCTATGGACATCACATACATCCATGCCCGAGGCAGGATTCGAACCTGCGACCGTAGCAGTCGCGCGGTTCCGGACTGTGTGTTACGGAGCTTGTAAGGCTTTCGCTGCCCTGTCTGCTTTATTTAGCACTAAGGGCTACAACTCGCTTAAAAAGAAGGTCTGAAATTAGACAAATTGTGGGCCTCAGTCGCAAACACAGCAAACTATGCCATATCTGTTGCAGTACAACTGCACAAGCTCGATAACACGCGGTGGCGCGCCTCCGCTGTCTTTGGCAGCGGTCTGCCGGCCGGAGTGACCGTGCGGTTCTAGGCGCTACAGTCTGGAACCGCGCGACCGCTACGGTCGCAGGTTCGAATCCTGCCTCGGGCATGGATGTTTGTGATGTCTTTAGGTTAGTTAGGTTTAATTAGTTCTAAGTTCTAGGCGACTGATAACCTTAGAAGTTAAGTCACATGGTGCTCAGAGCCATTTGAACCATTTTTTTGGCAGCGGTCTCACGGCGTGGCGACGCGACCGATTAGCTATGGACAGCACCGCTTGCTCAGCTTCTGTAAGATTGAAAATACAAGGTAGCCTCTGAGCGTGGGCTGCAGCTGTAGCGGACGGAACATCGGGTACACAAAGATGCGTTACAACAAAAATCACCAAGATTGTAGACACCGGCCACAAAAGCCTTTATTGTACCAAAAGTTCTTTTAGCGGCCCTTTGTCTGGTTAACTACTCTCTCGGCAGTGCGCGCGCCACTTGTTCCTGTTCGGAGCTATTTACCTTTACACAGTGGTTTTATATTCTACTAGCGAACCCGGCAATGCTTCACAACTGCTAAATATACATGGTAATTGGAAACACGATGTAAGCTCTTTCTTTCCTCTCTCCCTTCCTCCCCCCTCCCGCTCCCATCTCCTTCCTCCCCTTCTTCCGGCCTCTCTCTGACTTTGAGCCTTGTTTATTGTTCATGCAAACGAGACACTGACTAGGAACTGAAACTGCTTAAAATGGATGAGTAAATCGGTTGGGATCACTTACATGCGGGGTATGAGAAATATCTCACAGTAGCTTCAATGACAGTATCTCGAATGGTTCTAGTCTGTGATGTGTGGGATCAGAAAGTTAGCTATAAATACAACTTTCCTGTTTTCTGTTAAAAACCTATAGCGAAGACGAAAACGAAACAGCACATTATTGCGTGTACAGATTTTGTGCAGAATTATACATAAAGAGAAAGAATACATAGGTTGCTTTAAATGCTCTGGTATTGTAATTAAAAACCGAAAAACTGTGTATTGTTGACTTTCAAAACATAGCCTTTATCCATCTGAATGTATGTTAGAGTATAGTGTAAAAATCTGAAGGAAATCGATAAGGACTTTTCAAGATTTTTGGTAACAACGTTATAAAACGACTTGCTTTCATTCTATACTACTACATAGACTACAGACTGTGTATTCCTTGCCACTATTGGATTGTAGTCACGCAGGTCGACGTACAATTCATTATGAGGGGCGTATGTCTGTGTTTTGTTTTTGTTTTCTTTCAGGGTGTGAAAACAACTAAGGTCGTACGCATCCATGTCAGAACCCTAGAACACTAAGACGAAAAAGTAGTTTAAAGCGACTACACGTTAAGCCCAATTGACGGAAGGAAAGACAGCTAAAAACAAGGACTTCCTCGTGGAGAAAGGTCCAGAAAATATGCTATAGAGACAACGTAGCTCCTGAACTAAAGATTAAATGTCCTTCCCATATTGCTACGACAAAAAAACAAAACGCGGTTAACAACCAGCGCGTCCTTCACTAAAACGGCCGATAACTCACCGGGCAAACGTAAATGAGAACGTATGTGATTAAAAAAGGGCATTTAATCAGGAAATGGCGAACCGCCAAAGGTTGATGACAATCAAAATAAAGTGGTGAAGGATCACCACTTAACAAATGGCGATGGCTAAAATGACAGTGCCCAATACGCAACCAAGCTAAAAGGACTTCCTCGCGGCGAGAGGTCCGAGAGGTGGTCGGCAAAGCAGCTGGGAGAGATTTAATTCCCCGGAGCTTGTTCCCATATAGGGATGACCGGTGGTGATGACAAAGCGACGCCACTTGCTGATAAATGGCAACACGGAGATGATCGGAAGGAATGGAAGAACTAGCGGGCCGAGGTAGGAGGACTGCATCCTTGACGGCAGCGTCAGCAGCCCCGTTTCCCGTCAGATCGACGTGACCTGGAACCCACATAAACATCACAGTGGCTCCATCAAGACTGTGCAAGTGACAGCTTTTCTGTACCCGTTGCACTAAGGGATGAGCGGTGTACAGTGCACAGAGACTTTGAAGGGCGCTCAGTGTGTCTGAGCAGGTTACACAATTGAAAAGCATGTGTCGCCGGATGTACTGCGTGGCCTGATGCATGGCAAAGAGCTCTGCTGTAAATACTGATCAGTGTCTCGGAAGCCGATACCGAAAATGGTCCGTGCCAATGACGAAGGCACACCCGAGATCACGGTCATTCCGAGAGCCACCAGTGAATACGAAGGTACTAAGTACCGTGCGAAAGTCGAGAAACTTAAAGCGGTAAATCGAATCTGGAGTATTGTCCTTAGGAAGTTCATGAAGTCCAAGGCGAACACGGGTCGCCGGACGAAGCCAAAGTGGTGAAGGGTTCACACCATCTGTGCGTAGGTAGCAGTACACTTAAGACGGACCCTGACATGAGTAGTAGTGTAGGCTATGTCAATATCAGATTAATATAACATTTATTACGTTTTTAGACTTTGGATTATTATCCTGCTTGTTTCGTAATGAAGCGAAAGAGATACCGTTGAATTCCTCGAGTGCACCCTTATTTGTCCGGCATCAATAGATGTGGAGTATGTTTCCCAATGTGGATGTTAATGTTATAATGAACTATCGTCCCACCCGCGCAAGGATACGGCGGTTAAGAAAACTTTTGGTGGGCTGGAGAGTTAGAGAGTAACAGCCTGCAAATAATTTTCAGTTTCTAGAAATCCTCTGCTAACCTACGAACCAGCTTTTCCGGGGCCCAGTTTACTAGTGTTATCGAAAAGTAGTACCGCACGTCGCTGGTACATGGTTAGGGTCAGCTTGTTTGAAGCCAGGACAGCCTCCATGTTCTGAAACGTTTAGCTACACCCAGATGCTCCGGTCCTCTCAGCTGTGTAAGTCTTATCGCCTACGTTGGCATCCAACATCAGAATCTGGCCGTGCAACCTCACCAATTCAAGAGGCATTCAATTTATTATTTGCTCTTGCTTTTTCCCAGATGTCTTCGATGTGCACTTTTTAAGTTCATTGCTTGGAACAGGTCTCGCCATTGACAAAACAACAGACTGTTTAAGAAGGGACTATTCATATTTGAGGTTTCCGTTCGGCATCGATTATTTTGTGAGTCACTTTTAAGTTCCTCTCGTCTGTGTCGCAGAGCTTCCGTTGCGTCGCAAACGCGACATGCTAGGCTGGAGCCAAATTACGCGACATACGGGCTCCGGAAACGTACAGTGGTGGACCTGGATTAATCTTCTCCACTGTGTGCCAGCTGGCCAGCACACAATGAATCTGTCGATAGTTTGAAGTCGAGTGGGTCTCGGCAGTGGAGCGCAAGGGGAGACGGTTGTGGCTTGCGAAAGGGAGACTGCTGTTTTGGAAGCTGCTAGCTGATGCCGTTGGGGCTTGAAGCTCTTCGTCACTATGACGAATTGTTCTGCGGAAGAACACTAGAGTGGACAGTATGGATTGCAGCGGTTTTTGAGAAAGATGGGGACGCTGTGTATTCAACAACAGTGAATTGTATGGTGCTGTGTTGTGATGGAGTATGTTTTCTCTTGATGTGCATTGTGGTGGCCTGCCCTACCACTTGTAATTTGGAATTTACTTTATTTGTCCCTTTTGGAATATAAAGTGGACCGCAAGAATGATTTTGGCATTGTGGTGATATAATATTATACCTTCGGAGTGAAGTGGTAGTATGCTATTTGGATTTAGCTAATGCATGCCTCCCTTGAACTAACGGTCACATGAACATGTTATTTGGTGGCATTGACTGGCTGTGGACGAGTTGGTTATTCTGCAAATAAAGGAAAGCCCCAGGGGTGGTTTTAGCATATCTACTGTAAGTTTGATTTAGTAAATTTTTAGCCTAAGTGGGTTTAATGATTCAGTGTGAACGTCTTATCAGCAACATGAATCCCAATTTGCTTCCTCTACGCTTTAAGATGATTATCGTGTGATTAAGATGATCATTGTGCAATTAGTGTGAGTTCTTTTTCAGATACCATTTCATGTTAATGTGCTTGTCTTCTTAAGGGATGGACTGCGGTGGATCGCAGTCCAGACAATATTTTCAATTTGTTCAAAGGGATTGATGTTAAGCCCACGTTTGAGATGTAGTGGTGTATCCAACTCCATTTTTGTTCCGAAAGATTTGGGACTATTAAATTTAGTGAAGTTAGCTTTTAATAAAATTTGTACATTTTTCTTAAAAAGACAAAGAATTTTTTAAAATAAAATCACTTTAACTGCCATTTAGTTAAGTTGTTATCTCTTTATGCATATTCGTCCAAAATAAATTTTGAATTTAGCAAAGAATATTGATGAATTGTGAGTGTGAAAAACCCTAAAATAGAGTAGTGTGATGTTCGTGCAAACTAATATTCGTAAATACAACCTACATTTGAAATGGCACAACCCGCCTCCACGCATTTCCTCCTAGTTGTATTGGGATATTGTTTTGATAGTGGCTGAGTTTTGCGATGTAAGACCTGCTACATTATAATGTAAATTGAGGGTGGAGGGGAGAGAAGGGAAAAGAAAGGAACTGCTGATGTCAGCTGTATGCATATTTTACGTGAAATCAGCGACGACGAGAGAAATGTGTGCCGGACCGGGATTCGAACACGGGATCTCTTGCTTACTAGACAGTTGCGTTAACCACTGCGCCGTCCGTAGACAGTGTTAATGGCAACTGCGCAGACTATCTCAGCACGTCTCCCGGCCGATCCACACTCCCATCTAGTGCCCCCTATCAGTAGTCCGCGCCCATGTCTTCGCCGCGAGAGGTCGAACGTAATTGTATACCCGCACTGAAGGCTGTGGATTCACTGCCCATCGAGGCGAATCAATTATACGAATGCGTGGTGTCTGTTCTCTCGGACATGGCCGATAGAAAAGACGCCACGCTTTCATATAACTGCCCAATTATTAAATAAGTGTAAATAAGGATCGCCAGCCTCGCTTTGACCGTGAGACAGAGCTAAAATTGACACTACTCCTGTCGCGCCAATAAGTGCCCTGCAGTAAAGAAAACGCGTGCTTCAACGTAAATACAGATGTCAGCCACGCCTGTAGGCTGCGCTGTTGTATTTGAGCACGAACGGCAGCTGTGCACTGTCCTCATTACGATGCAAGTGGCAGTCGTGGTCAAAACAGTGTTCTGTTTAGTTGTAAGAGCATTATGTTCGACCTAAGTGGATTCGAACGTGGGCAAACTGTTGGCGATCGTATGATGGTTGCTTCCGTAACAAAGGTAGCAGAAATGTTTTGTGTTTCAAGGGAGCTCCACGCCGAAAATTTATAACGCATACAGGGGAAGAGGAAAAACATCAACCGCCAAGTCACAAAGCGGACGGAAATGTGTGTGTGAGTGATCGTGACAGACGGTCACTGAAGAGTATTGTGACCCTGTCAGCACTAAAACAACAGGAAGGGAGCTCCAAAAGCAGGAAATTGCAGGGAGAGCTGGAAATTCAAAGCTACACACCAGTGATACAATTGCTCGTAACAGGAAAACTGGGCGCCGAAGCCATAAAACCTGAACTATGGAGCAATAGAAGAAAGTCATTTGGCTGGATGAGTCTTTGTTGAACAGTATTTTCAACAGCTGGTACAGTTTACGTTCCAAGAGTGAAATATGGCGGGGGTTCTGTGATTATTTAGGCAGCCATATCGTGTATCCCACGGACCCCATAGTTGCTTCGCAATTACACTTTACTGCCAAGGATTACTGACAATTGTGGGTGATCAGGTCCACCTCATGGTACAATGTTTGCACCTCAATGGTGATGTCGCATTGCAACACGACAGGGTCCCTGTCACACACCTCGCTTCGTACCAGGACTGGTTTTGTGAGCACAGGGGTGAATTGTCCCATCTCCCATTGCCACTACAGTCACCAGATCTCAATATTATTGAGCTTTTGTGGTCTACTTTGGAGAGAAGGGTGCATAATCGCTAACCGGCACCATTATCGTTACCTGAACTTGCAACTATTTTGCAGGAAGAACGGTATAAGATTTGCTTAAAAACCGTACGGGAGCTGTATTTATCCATTCCGAGACGACTGGAAGTTGCCTAGAATTTCAATGGGTTTCCTACATCGTATTAAGCACTGTGTGTGTGTGTGTGTGTGTGTGTGTGTGTGTGTGTGTGTGTGTGTTTTTAGCCACATTTTGGTCCGCCCCATGTAACTTAGATATTTCCGCAATCAGCTCAGTAGAATGGAGAATGTACACTGCTAACAGTTCATACACCGCCTGCAGGTGGCTCCTAGCAACATCCACCGATACTTTTTACCAAAAACTAAATATGATAGCAGTTCAAAATCAGTGGTAGGGACAAAGTCACACCAAAATACCACACTTCAAATTTTCATGGAAACAATGACTGTCTTCAATTAAACCCAGTCCGTCTCTTTCACTAAAAACAACCGTCCAGCTAGCTACTTGCCTCCACAAGCTATGCCTATTGAGTGTGTGCGCACTCGCTAAATCGGAACACTCGCGTAGAATAGCAGGAATGACTGAATCGGAATTCCACGCCGGCGCATGGCAAGGCACTTAAGCTCTCCGTATTGGAAAGGTTTAGTTGTTGGTCGCGAAAGATTATTAACTCCCGACTTGTTAACCATTTCAGAACACTACATGTACTCCAGAACACGTGACTTGCCTACTGCAGCTCACGAAGGTTGGTGCCCCACGTCGTCGTCCTGCGGGCTATAAGCAGCCAAAGAGTTTTTTTTTTTTTTTGTTAGCATTAAGTCCTGCCAGCAGGACCTCCTCGGGAACAAAATTCACACGGAGGCCGCACTTACTCGTTGTCACCGATTCCGCCAAATGCGTCGTATATGCAAGTCTTGGCCAGAAATGGAGCTCAAGATGGCCGAGTGTTTAGAAAAAAAATGCATTTTTGCCACGGTTCAGGCGAGCTACGAGCGGTTTATGTTAGCGTAGCCACGAGGCAGCTTTTCGCATAGTGAAAGAGTGAGTTATAGAATGATAATCCGAGGGCCGTGAAGTCAAATTATATGCGGAAACTTCTTTTACTTTTTTTTTTAAATTTGCACGTTACTTTCATGCCAGATAAATCGAAATAATGCTCAGTATGTGGTATTTATTAATATTTTCACAATTGCGAATAAATTTGAAGGAGGAGATTGCTAAGCGCACACGAGAACTTCTTAAACAAAATTAGTTTTATTATCTTACAGTAGATGATTTACACGTGTTGCAGTGTTAGTCACCGTAAAAACAAGGAAAGAAATAATTTTCTTGACATCTTGGACATGTTATTAATGTCATATTTTTACTATTACACGTTAGCTTTAAAGCATCTACAGAAAAACAAACTTTGTTTACATTGATAGAAGATTCTCTCTCAATTCACAGGTTCTCTCTCGCCGCACAGTGTAGCAGCAAGCAACGCGTAACGCATTATTTCATCAAACACAATGGAATGTATTTTGATGCCATCTTCTTGCGATGCGATTTCTTCTTCTCTCTCCATGAGGTAAGAACTGTTTTTTGATCAAATTCTTTACCTGACGATAAAACAGGCATCACAGGGTCGCACTAGCGAGCGCATTTGACGGTGGAATCAGTTCATTACTGCATGATATCCATGCCCGGTTCGAGGGAATTTTTCCACACACGTGACTGATCATTCGACATCCTCCCTTCTCCTTACATTTCCAGCCGTCTCAGTTTCCGCTACTAATTGTGAAACGCACTGTACACAAATGTTGCGCATGGGCGCCCTGGTGCCCCTCCCCAGCCTCATCTTGGCGATCCAAACAGCTGCTACTAATTGTGATATGTCATGTATGAAAATAATACAGCTGTGTCGCATTTGAGGCCCCTCCCTGTTCGGCACCCAAGCGGCTGCTTGTGTCGTGTGTGCCTTAAACCGGCCCTGATGATGGCAATCTTACATCTTCAAAAATCTCGTCGTATAATTGTGGATTTGTTTGACCTTCTCACGAACAGGAGAAATTTCTTCTCCTGCACGTGCCTCGTTCTCAACCACCAAATTTTTCTTTGTCTTTCCTTTTCATGTTTTTTTGTGAAAACATTAATAAATACAATTCACTAACCATTATTTCGGTTCATCTACAGTGTAATTAATGTAAAAATTGAAGATAAAAAAGTAATAAGAGCTTCCGCGTAGGGAATCGACCTCAAGACCGTCGAATGAGCATGCTGTTTTCTTTCGGCTTCGCCAACCACCACCTGGAAACTAGGCTAACATGCCTAGCCCGACTCGCACCAAAAATGCCATTTTCTTGTTAACGCTTGGCCAGCTGGAGCTTCCAGATCTGTCACTTTCATTCCTGGCCAAGAGCTGCTTCCTGCCAGGGCTTTTCGCAGTTTATTCCTGACATGTCCTAAAAGACACCATGAGAGAAACCACTCGCCCTTAAGGCAGCACGGAAGAGCTAGAGCACAACCCATGACAAGGCTCCTTAGACAACGGATACCAGGCCTCGCGTACACAACAGCGGAGGATGCAAACCACTGACGCGGCCATGAGATGGTAAAAATAACAGAGCGTGCTGTGAAGTAGTGCATTCCAATTTATGTAAAAACTCTTAAAGCTTTTTAAATAAAACAAACGTTGTTAACATTCCAAGTCCTTATTCTTCATATCTACATACTGATTTCTCACCACACTCACCCTGGCGACGCGCACCTCTCTCCCAGAGACGGATCAGGTTGGTGATAACGTCACCGTAGAATGTTCGACTTCCTTGACGGAGCCCACAACCTCACCTCTGCTTCCACATCTTCATCACAGTCAAAGTGAAGTTCTCAGACACTTTCTTTAATTTGTGGAGACAGACGAAAATCTGCTGGGGCCAAGTCGGGACTGTAACGGAGGATGATCTACGGCACTGAACCCAAGGCGTTGGAGAGTTGCAGGTGTCGCAGCACTTGTGTTTGATCTGGCATTGTCATGCTGAAGGATAGGGTGCTCCATGTGTGGCTTTAAATTTTAAACTCGATTACAGTACCCTGTTTCTCACGCATCGACATCTCTGCATTGCGCACCGCCACGTTACACACTCTAATTACGAACCTTCTTCGGGCAGAGGGCTGCAAGTAAGTAGACATGACGAATAAGACTGCATCATGTTAATAACGTTTGCTTTATTTAAGAAGCTTTGAGGGTTTTCACATAAATTCGGAGGCGTTACCTTTTACCACGCCGTCGTTTTCCGTCCTGTTCGTGCCAATCGAGTTTGTTCAAAATGGTTCAAATGGCTCTCAGCACTATGGGACTTAACATCTGAGGTCATCAGTCCCCTAGAACTTAAAACTACTTAAACCTAACTAACCTAAGGACATCACTCACATCCATACCAGAGGCAGGATTCGAACCAGCGACCGTAGCGGTCGCGCGGTTCGAAACTGTAGCGTCTAGAACCGCTCGGGCACCCCTGCCGGCTTTCACGTGTCAATCGGGTTAACTTAATTTATTGTACCAGAAGTACAACAGCATACTACAAGAATCTTCACACGTCAACTAAAGAAAAGATGTTAACCAAAATGGCGAATCTAGCAATTAAGCTTGCATGGTTAAGTTTTAATGTTGGATGAACTAATTAATTACTGCGAATTCTAGGTATAAAGCTAGTTCATTACATGGTTTTTTTTCTGTGCTGACTTTTCTGCTCACTAGTGGGTCTAAGCAGCGTACTTCGTCAGTTTACTTGTGAAATAGAAGTGTACGTTGACCACGTTGGTTTCATGTAAACTGTTATACTCCCTTCTCTGTTTCATTTGTCGGCTACAGGATGTCACGAACAATACCACTTAATCTCTCCCTCCACCTATCATCTTATTACATAGATATCTGTTGAGCACCGTACGTGCTCCACGCAGCTTTGTCCCCTACTATGGGAACGACCATTTCTACGTGCAGCTCGCTGAGTCCACTGCTACCAGAGGAGCGTGTGTATTTTCCTTTGCCACAAGGCGCGGAACCGAGCTCCGCTTTCTGGACCCGACGCACGTGAGGCGCGGCAGACCACAGCAGCCGCAGCCTGGGCCGGGAAAGCCTGCTGACGTCACGGCGTGAGGAACGCGAGCAGATCGCCAAGGACGCGGACAGGCTCCGTGGGTGCGTGCACCCGCACCTGCTCCGCTACGTGTTTCTGCTACTGCCTTACCCTCAAACCACGTATCACTTGCCCACCTCCAGTGCTGTGATCTGGGGACGAGGGCGTGAGCGAGGTAAGATTTCTACCCCCCCCCCCCCATTTTTTCCCTCAAACAATGAGAAGTTGGGGGGGGGGGGGTTATACACTACTGGCGACACCTACAACGAGCTGACATGAGGAAAGTTTCCAACCGATTTCTCATACACAAACAACAGTTGACCGGATGTTGCCTGGTGAAACGTTGTTCTGATCCCTCGTGTAAGGAGGAGAAATGCGTACCATCACGTTTCCGACTTTGATAAAGGTCAGATCGCGATTGCGGTTTATCGTATCGCGTCATTGCTGCTCGCGTTGGTCGAGATCCAATGACTGTTAGCAGAATACGGAATCGGTGAGTTCAGGAGGGTAATACCGAACGCCGTGCTGGATCCCAACGGCCTCGTATCACTAGCAGTCGAGATGACAGGCATCTTATCCGCATGGCTGTAACGGATCGTGCAGCCACGTCTCGATCCCTGAGTCAACAGATCGTCACGTTTGCAAGACAACACCCATCTGCACGAACAGTTCGACGACGTTTGCAGCAGCATGGACTATCAGCTCGGAAACCATGGCTGAGGTTACCCTTGACGCTGCATCACAGACAGGAGCGCCTGCGATGGTGTACTCAACGACAAACCTGGGTACATGAATGGCAAAACATTTTTTCGGATGGATCCAGGTTCTGTTTACAGCATCATGATGATCGCATCCGTGTTTGGCGACATCGCGGTGAACGCACAATGCAAGCGTGTATTCGTCATCGCCATACTGGCGTATCACCCGGCGTGATGGTATGGGGTGCCATTGGTTACACGTCTCGGTCACCTCTTGTTCGAGTTGACGGTACTTTGAACAGTGGACGTTACATTTCAGATGTGTTACAACCCGTGGCTCTACCCTTCATTCGATCCCTGCGAAACCCTACATTTCAGCAGGATAATGCACGATCGCATGTTGCAGGTCCTGTACGGGCCTTTCTGGATTCAGAAAATGATCGACTGCTGCCCTGGCCAGCACATTCTCCAGATCTCTCACCAATTGAAAACGTCTGGTCAATGGTGGCCGAGCAACTGGCTCGTCACAATACGCCACTCACTACTCTTGATGAACAGTGGTATCGTGTTGAAGCTGCACGGGCAGCTGTACATGTACACGCCATTCAAGCTCTGTTTGACTCAATGCCCAGGCGTATCAAGGCCGTTATTACGACCAGAGGTGATTGTTCTGGGTACTGATTTCTCAGGATCTATGAACCCAAATTGTGTGAAAATGTAATCACATGTCAATTCTAGTATAATATATTTGTCCAATGAATACCCATTTATCATCTGCATTTCTTCTTGGTGTAGCAAATTTAATGGCCAGTAGTGTAAGATCATCGAGAGAGTGTCAGTGTTGCTACATTGGAAAGACTGGGGGTCAGTCTGCACTAAGCTCAGAGAACATCATAAAAATTGGTGATTAAAGAAGCCAGATTCATCCTTTGCCGAACATTGCATGAATGAAAAGCACAAACATTCAGGGGGAGTGTGCAAAGCTCACTTAGTTATAAATTTTAGAAATTAAGCAACACGTGTGTATATCCTCACATTTATTACTGAACGAACGAATTCAATTGGATTAGAAGCCATTGCGACTATTTTTCGACTGTGACTGTCTCAAGAAATATGTTAAGGTTTTTTTTTTTTTAAAATTACCGCTACCAGTCACAAACTTTGTCAACTATTGTATTACTCATTTATTTAACGACATATCTCGAGGGTTAAACCTCATCTTCAGGCTAAATGGCATTACAAAAAGAACTTTACAATAAGGTTATACTGATATTAAATAGTCTTTTCGTAAATGCTGTGGTCAGCTTTGTTCTTCTGGCGTGGCAGTCTCGTTGTGACGTGTTGTTGTGTACCCATTTCCGTGGCTCTCTTGGTCAGTAGCATAGCAGTAACTTGGAAACACGATCACAAACAGTTCTGTAGTGCAGTGGACAAGATGGCGGTCGAAATACAGTTGGTTTCGTTTTGACTATCAGTTTGTTGCTCTATGTGGTGTCAGATGTTTACATGTCGTCTGCACGTCTTGTTATCGTATTACAGATGTAGGTTGACGAAATACATTACAAATTCAGCACCTGTTACAATATTATTGAACACATCACGATATTAACTATTTATTTTACATATTTCTAAGCTATTACTGGAGCTAGAGTCAAACGACTGTCATGTTATGTGTCTTTTATTCTAGGAGTACTGTAGTGAAATTGGAAAAGAAACGTGAATTTTTGAAGTCTGTCATTTCATTCAGGATCTCATTATTCCTCTGTGACCATGGATGAATACTTCCAATTCTTCCAAGATGTCCATTTTCCAGCTCTTTTCTAAATTATGTAGTACTTTGAGATCATTGTCTATTGTAACACTGTGTCCTGTTTCATTTACATGTTTCGCTATAGCTGATTTATTCGGTTCGTCAGTCTGAAACAGTCAGTGAGTTCTTTAAAGCGGGTTTTAATATTTCTTCCCGTTTGGCCGATGTAATATTTGTTGCAATGACTGCATGTAGTTTTATAAATGCCTGCTTCGTTAACTTTCTCCGTAGGATGTGAGATGTCATGTAACAGTTTCTTTTCTAAGTTGTTGTTGGTGGCAAAGGTGATCCTGATGTCTGTTTTTTTGAACAGCTTGGCTATTTTGTCTGATATGACACCTAAATATAGTAACGTTATGTACTTGGGTTTTTCGATGATGGGTGAGGAAACTGTGTCACATTGTTTGTTGTTATCTGCAGTTGTGCGTTGTGATAGTAGGTCTATTTCATGCTCGTGATAGCCATTATTACGTGCAATGTATTTGGCAGTGTTCATTTCTGTCTCAATTCAGTTACTCGCCCCCTTTTAGACAATACTGCAACTACTACATAGCAGGAAAACACTGGTGCCTTCCGTCACATAGTAAAAGGCTCCATTTCTTTGTAGAGCTCCACTCCAGTTTAAACACAGTTGTTGTAAATTTCGTTATGAATTTTGTAAATCGATATGTAATTTGTCAAACTTATCATCAAAGGCAACTTTTACGGTTTAAGTTAAGAATCGACAGATTTTAAAAAGTTGACATGTTCATTTTTGATTGGTTCTCGTCTTTGGGATGAATGTGCTTACAACCCGAAAGATAGGTCGTACAGTAATAATTAAGTTTGTGAAGGCCTGCCCGGTTGGCCGTGCGGACTAACGCACGGCTTTACGGGCGGGAAGGAGCGCCTGGTCCCCGGCACGAATCCGCCCGGCGGATTTGTGTCGAGGTCCGGGAAACGGCCAGTCTGTGAATGGTTTTTAGGCGGTTTTCCATGTCCCTCGGCGAATGTGGGCTGGTTCTCCTTATTCCGCCTCAGTTACACTATGTCGGCGATTGCTCCGGAAACAAGTTCTCCACGTACGCGTACACCACCATACCGCTGCGGCTGCGGCGGGGACGGAGCCTCTCCGTCGTTTGTAGGTGCCCGGTTAACATACAATGCTATACAAGTTTGTGAAACATAATTAAAAAAGTATTTCGTTTAGTTAATACAATTAACAACATACGTCTGGAAATTTATGCAGCTTGTTCCAGACGCCGACAGGTTTCTTTTTCGCATTCGAAGCGTGCGAAACAAAAGCAGCAGAGTGCCAGAAGAATGGCGGGCGCGTGCGTCCACAGAATTAAGTTATGGGGAGGGACGGCGAGACGCGCCTGGCTAGCGGGATTCCCAGGTGGAGATGCGCTGGGACTTTCCTGCTACCAGCAGCAGTGGTGCCAGTAGCGGTGGCTGCTGTGAACGCGGGCCGCGCACTTTTTTCTTTTGCGTACGACGACCAGCGAGGGTTTTCCACGAGCTGTCCCGGCGGTTTACGGCCGCGCCTGCCGACGGCACGGCGCCGCGCCGCTTACGTGCCTCAATGCGTCGTACATCAGCGCGGCAACCAATCAGCCTTGACGTGATTACGTGCAAGCCGGACGATTTTATTCTAGCAAGTGAAACGTTTCTGTTTCTTAAACGAGTTCGTTACTTTCATACTATGCAGTGCTGACGCCCTTCTTAGCTCGCATTTATATTCAATATCTCGGACAGCTAACGGTGCCAAGCGACTCGAAATAACGGCATGTAACTTGTGTATACACACTGAGGTGATTATAATCATGGGACACCGATAGGCAGAGGTACAGATGGCGGTAGTATCGCTACACAAGGTATAAAAGGGCAGCGCACTGGTGTAGCTGTCACTAGGTGGACTAGGTGGTAAGGTTTCCGACGTGATTATGGCCGCACGACAGGAATTAACAGACTTTGCATGCGGAAAGGTAGTTGGAGCTACACGCATGGGGCATTCCATTTCGGAAATGGTTAGGGAATTCAGTATTCCGAGATCCACAGTATTAAGAGTCTGCCGAGAATGCCAAGTTTAGTCATTACCTGTAACCACGGACAACGGAATGGCCGACGGCTTTCACTTAACGACCGGGAGCAGCGACGTCTGTGTAGAGTTGTCACTGCTAACAGACAAAAATAGTGCGTGAAATAATCGCAGAAATCAATGTGGAACGTACGGCGAACGTATCCGTTAGGGCAGTGCGGCGAAATTTGGCATTACTGGGCAATGAAACAGACGACCGACGTGAGAGACTTTCATCACCTGCAGTGTCGCTCATCGGCTTGAATTCCGAATAGTTGTACCAGGCATTCCCGGAAAATCGTGGCCTAGTACGACGAGTCCCATTTCAGTTGGTAAGTGTTGAGGTTGTGCATTCTTGTAATATCTTGTGGTTCCTGAGTGGATGAGGAAGTGTGCTATGCTAGGTGGGTGGCTGGTTTCCTCTCACTACACGATAGCTGTCGATTACATTAACATTCCTGCAGACCACCTATATCGCTTCAAGCTTCATATTTTACCAGAAGGCGATGGCACTTTCCAATACGATAACCTTTCTTTTTCCTGCTATACAGATACAAGAACAGTCCAAACGTTTCACATGAAATGGCACAAATATAGCACGTAATATTTTAATACAATTTCAGATTTGTTAGTGTAACTACGCATTATAGTGTTTAAGGTAAAAAATTGTGCATAAAATATATAAAAATATATAATAATAATTTTTAAAAAGAAAAATCTACATACTCCATTTGATCATCTGGTGCACAAATATATGGTGATCCAGAATACAGAAGGCACGTGCTAGTGGTCTGCTAGACAATGATGCACTGCTGGATCACTAATTTTGTGATTCATAAATCTGGACTACACTACCATACATAACTACACTACACTACATTACACTGCTAGTGCATTTGGCATCACAACCAAGCTAGATTCCTCATTTGTCTGGATACTTAACCTCCGGCGCGCTGAAGTACAACTCGGGATTCACAGGGGGTGTGCTGCTGTGCCATCCAAGGTGTAAAGATTGGGACGTGGCTGTGCGGGTCTCAGGACATCCATCCTGCTCCTCCCCGAGGACATCTACATCCATACTCCACAAGCCACCTGACGGTGTGTGGCGGAGGGTACCTTGAGTACCTCTGTCGGTTCTCTCTTCTATTCCAGCCTCGTATTGTTCGTGGAAAGAAAGATTGTCGGTATGCCTCTGTGTGGGCTCGAATCTCTCTAACTTTATCCTCATGGTCTCTTCGCGAGATATACGTAGGAGGGAGCAATATAATGCTTGACTCCTCGGTGAAGGTATGTTCTCGAAACTTCAACAAAAGCTCGTACCGAGCTACTGAGCGTCTCTCCTGCAGAGTCTTCCACTGGAGTTTATCTATCATCTCCGTAACGCTTTCGCGATTACTAAATGATCCCGTGACGAAGCGCGCTGCTCTCCGTTGGATCTTCTCTATCTCTTCTATCAATCCTATCTGGTAAGGATCCCACACTGGTGAGCAATATTCAAGCAGTGGGCGAACAAGTGTACTGTAACCTACTTCCTTTGTTTTCGGACTGCATTTCCTTAGGATTCTTCCAATGAATCTCAGTCTGGCGTCTGCTTTACCGACGATTAATTTTATCTGGTCATTCCATTTTAAATCACTCCTAATGCGTACTCGCAGATAATTTATGGAATTAACTGCTTCCAGTTGCTGACCTGCTATTTTGTAGCTAAATGATATAGGATGTTTCTTTCTATGTATTCGCAGCACATTACACTTGTCTACACTGAGATTCAATTGCCATTCCCAGCACCATGCGTCCATTCGTTGCAGATCCTCCTGCATTTCAGTACAATTTTCCATTGTTAAAACCTCTCGATATACTACAGCATCATTCGCAAAAAGCGTCAGTGAACTTCCGATGTTATCCACAAGGTAACATCATGTCCTCATTGCTTCCGGCAGGTTGACTGTTGCAGCTGGATGTTCTGCCGGGTGCGTCTCGTCGTCACGATGCATGGCTTCTTGCTTGCCAGTTAGTCATGTAGATTTGCAGATCTTAACTCGTATTTTATCTGTCAGCGAGTTCAGCTTATGCCACAGTTTCTCATTCCTTATTATGTAATTAACCTTTGTATTACTGAAGACGTTCCTGTCCCGGGCTGCAACCTCTTGCCTAATGTCAAATTCCCAGACGATGTGGTCCGTAGTGCAGATTGCTCAACATTCACAAGCATCTGTGGTGAATTATCGTGTTTTCGGTAAGAAGCTGGGATATGCATCATGACCGGACGTCTCCCTTGCTCGGAAAGAAGTATGACATTCTTGATCTTTCTTTTGGGTTAGGAAGAAACTGGTAAGTTCTCCTCCCTGTCTGTCGTCTTCTAGATATCTTGCCATTACCTACCAAGACATGCCTTTATTTTCTTATTCGATGTAACTCTTCTGCCCAGTATCTCCTTCACCTCCTCATAATCGCCCTCTTTGATCCAGTACTGTACACTTCTGTTTCTTACGGCTAAGTCTAGACGTAGCAAGCCTAGTACCACCAGCAGCGGCTGGTGCTTTTCTACGGTATACGCGCCTGTCAGGCACAAGAGTACACTACTCTGTGATAGCGGTAAAGACTGTGCTCTCCTTAACTTCCTGGCTATATGCGTCCAAACTCTCGACTCGTAGCCCACAATAGCGATTAAGATTGCGTTGTGGTACGTTCTAACTGCACTTAGTGGCACCTGAAAACCTCTTTAGCCAATTGTTGCTATTTTATACAGCGTTTTAATACCCCGCTGACAGAAGATTTCTACTTGTGCATGAAAGTTTTGCTCCTGTCTATGTTTATACCACGGTACAAGTTGGTCATTTACTCTGATTGTGGAGTTTCTCGTTCTTGACAATGTTCCTTTTAGTTACATATAAACTGTTTGGTCTGCTGCTATCATTAGTTTGTTTTCCCCGCAATAGTTAATTTTTCTTTTAAGGACTACCCTACTATTTTCTTTTAATGTAGCCCTTGAGTTGGCAGATACTATAATTAGAATATCGTCTGCGAAGGTGATGCAGCCTTTAGTATCTGTTATCCCCTGAAGCTAGTTCAGAAATGGCTCTGTGCCGATATCCCAGCACTCTGGACCACATACAGAACCCTGTGCTAACTGTCCAACTCACGAAGTCATAATCGTGCTACAGTGGTTTGAGCTTAGTAATGAACTCACGTTGAGATATTGGCCTCTACATTCGCCGACCTGAATCCGATGGAATACGGCGGAGACACTATCGGGCGTCAGGTCTGCGTCGACAAGAAACCACCAGGCCGTAGTTTACGCGGACTGCGTGACCTGTGCGTAGGTATCTGATCCCACATACCTCCGAAAATTTGTCGAATCCGTGCTAAAGAAGGACCAAGATGCTGTTACGCAGATGGTCATAATGTTTTGGCTGATCAGTGTATACGAGGAGTTCTTTTGGAAAACCTTACAAAGGACCACGTGAGCTGCGTCACAATTGGTCTAAAGGTCAAATCCTATAAGGGAAATACAAAGGAGATGAAATAATATTTTTTATTTGCTTCAAGAATGTTTAGAATAACTTGTTTTTCCACGCATGTGCTTTTAGCGTCCGAAACGCACGCATGATGTTCTTCCTTTCCAGATCTGCGCTGCTCTAATGGAGCATGAAAACGTTTCGCTCCCTGCCTAGGTGTCAATTTCACTACTTATGTTCACGGCGTTTCTCATTTCGCTCCGCGAAGACAATTGGCACCCGTTCACTGATAGCCATAATTTTATAATCCTTGAATACGTTTCGCATCTCAAAGTCATAAACGTGTATCATTGCCTCTCAAGATGAACCGTCGTCTGCGAAAGTCTCTGTTTCAACTTTGATTGATTTCTAAAGTTACTGGGCGCGAAGCTGAACTGTATACGATGAATGCGTCGAAACTTCTCACTCCACGCAGTTTTCAAAAGAGCTACCACGTGCAGTAAATAAATGCACGGGGCAGCATTTGTTGTCGTTTGTGTTGAGTACGTAAATGAAGCTTTTTTAAGATGGGACGAAATCGGTTAGAAATACACCTTTCTTGACCCATGGAGGTGGCGTAAATATTGCAACACCATTCCATTGGTCAACATTTGTTTAGACATGTCCCATCAGCCCTCGCAATAGAAAGCAGAAAATAATTTTGTTCCTCACGCTACGAACTTCGTCGTTGAGGGATCTGCAATCGATGCTGTCATTTCCCACACAGTTTTTCAGCCCAATAGCGTCAATACTAAGCTGTGACTAATTGCGGTGCGTCGTGTAGAACTACAATGCTGCCACTGCTGGCTCTGCCAAAATTCTCCCCCGTAACGCGATGTTCACATGAGACTAACACTTATGTAGTGTTCTCCAGTCCTTGTCATGGAGGTACCTCTTTACGGAGCTGTGCATTTTAAATGCGCCTTTATCATACATACATTCGCTAATGAAATTCTTTATAAATAATCCATCACAATTCGAGAACAGTGATGTCTATACTTACAACACTAAAGGAAAAGTGACCTTTATTATCCAGTGTTAAAGCCATCAGCGGCTGAGAAAGGAGTTCAATATGTAGCAACAAAATTTTTTTATCATTTACCGGGTAACATAAACTGTCTGACAGGTAGCAAAGCAAGTTTTACACTTAACCCAAAATCCTTTCTCCTGGACAACTCCTCCCATTACTTGGACGAATTTCTATTTAAAAACTGGTAGCATACAAAAAAAGTTCCAAGACAAGGCCTTTATGTTTCACCCGGCGCCGTCCCCTAAATAAATACCCCCCCCCCCCCCCACACACACACACACACATTCAGTCTTATTTCTGTTAACTTTACAAGTAGTATATGAAAAGAAGGCTCTCTGTAGCACGATATTTTTGACTCGTTACCACACTCTATATATAAAAGGCAATGTCCCGACTGATTGACTGATTCACTCACTCACTGACTCATCGGGCAGACCAAACCACTAAGGATGGAAACTTGAAATTTGCAGAAGGTGTTGATCTTATACTGTTGACTTCGTTTATGAAGGGATTTTTCTGAAACCTCATGCCTAAGGGGATGAAATGGAGGATGAAAGGCTTTTTGAAAATATAGCGCTCTTAAGGCATTTTTCTGGCTAAATCTACGAATATTTGTATTTGGTTTCTTCGTCAGAAATAAATAAATACGTGTTTCAGCATTTTTGGAAATTTAAGCCCTATGGGAATGAAATAGTGAGTGAATACTGTTTTTGAAAATAAATCATTATTAAAGGGCTATTAAAGTATTTTTAAGCCACATCTATGATTATTTGTACTTCTCGGTTCCAAATATAAAACTATGTATTTCAGTGTTTTTGGAAATTCAGCCCCTAAGGGGGTGAAATAAAGAATGAAATGCTTTATGAAAATACTTCCCTACGAAAGCACTTTTAAAGCTAAATTTATGAACGTTTGAATTTGGCTTCTCGGTTAGAAATTAAAAAAAAGCGTGTTTCACTAGTTTTGGAAATTCACCACTAAGGGGGTGAAATAGAGGATGAAATTTTGTAAGAAAATATTTAGTTGTACTAAATAAAAGCTAAATCTATGAAAACTGGTGTTTCATTTCTCGTTTAGATATAAAGAAATGTGTGTTAGGTGATGAAAGTTTCTCTGGAAATATCACCACAAGAACGCAAAAGGCATTATTAACAGAAACCGTGGACTCCAACTACAAGAATCGCTACATGGTCAGAAGCAAATTCGGAAAATAGCATGCTTCTATGGTTCTGACTGGTGTGAAAAGTTTAGAAGGTGTTGCAATTTGTGAACTACATAAAAATTCGATTACAGAAAAACAAAAGAATCTGTGCAGGCCTTACAATCTACGCGAGCGAAGCAGCGGGCTCAAATTTAGTGTAATTCTAGGCGTATCATGAAATTGCGATGCTGTTGTTTCACTGTCTGTTGTAATACATGAGTGGTGAAACTTCGGAAAGCGTCAAAAAATAGTTCGTACCTTCTCAATAACTCCAGTCAACCGTCCACAGACAGTAAATGTGTACCCTGAGCATATTTTCCAGGGTACCAGTGCTTACCACAAAGCCTACAAAAATTCAACTGCTGATCGCACGCATTGCCGTCATCGACAAATATCGGGCGAGAACAGAAGCACGACTGGCTTAAGCCTATCATGCTGCGACCAGCAGCGAACACGTCACTGGCCGGCAGCATTGTTTATGCCAACGCGGATGCGGTCGTCGGTGACAAAGTCTACCTCGCCCTGTTTGCGTCACGTTCGCGGCAGAATAGCACCACAAATAGACATACTGCGTCACACCGGCGATTTTTCTGTTGCAGGCGTGTGTGAACAGTGAACGAATCTGCGTCACTTGCGTGTTTGTACACGCCCAAGGCCTTTAGAAGCCAGAAAGTTCGCGCTTGTGGGAAAACAGCCATTTCGGTAACGGTTTTCGAAAACAACACACTGATTCGAAATCTAGATGTCTTCAGTTAGACTCGATTAAGCTCAACATACAAAATAAAAATTTTTGTTTGCGCAGCCACGACTACTACATTCAATAGTGTAACTAAATGGGAAAAATTCGAAGCCGTCAAGGATGACTAGCAAACACTCCAGTACTCTTAAAAAAGGACTGTATATATTTTTTTGCAAAATTGCTTCAGTTGTTGACAGATTTAACTCATTAAAATTCGTATCTAATTCTCACACTTCGTATCACATTCATGATCTTACATACCATTTTTATGATCCATCAAAGGGCTAGTAATGAAAACCTGCCTTTGTTGGAGTATTCATGTGACAATACAGGAAACTGCATTTTGGATTCTCGTTTGCGTAAGTACTGTTATGGCGCTCTATGAGTTTTACTATGGGGAATTTGTGCGAGATGCCCTGAAATGTGAACGACTTCTCTCCCATTGACCCTCTTTTCTATTGTTTTTATGTATACAGAACATTACACACAACTAATAGAGATAATCATATCAGATCTTGTAAGATGGTGAAATACTATCGACTGATATCGAACCGTGCGAAATTATTAATCCAAACGAAAACGAATTACAAAGTAAATACAAAAGAGAACCAAATATTTTAACACAAACGAGAAGCGACTACTTTAATACGTTAGAGGAGCAACTGTATTTACACGAAATACAAATAACTATTTTTTGTGGTGCATAAACGATGAATCGTTTTAGTAGAAGTCCAAGTGGGCATATCGTTTTAGTAGAAGTCGAAGTGGACATTCTGACAAAGGTCTCCACATCATCAAATACTGCATACAAGGCGAAGCCCTAAAGCTAGCAGAGCTATTCAGTAACATGCTTTGAATTTCACAGCACATTTACAAAACTGCATCATCATCAAAATGGGGTCCATCGGACCTACCGCATTTTCCCGATTTCTCACACACGGATAAAACAGTTTTAAAACTTTTGTCCATTATAGATGCTAAATACTGCGACTATGATCAATAAAGGCTTCCACAAATAACTGCAACCAGTCGGCGTTTCTGATTCTTTAATTTTTATTTACCATGACCGGTTAGGAATCACCTAAAGGTGAATCGTTAGATAGTTCGAGACCGGCCACGGTAAACAGAAATTAAAGGCTCAGAAAAGGCGACTGGTTTCATTTATTTCTGGAAACCTTAAAATAGTTTTAAACGTACAGCGACAATTGAAAATTTATGCCAGACCGGGACTCTAACACCCATCTTCTGCTTTCCGCGTGGAGTTGTCTTAAACATTAGGTTAGAGGAAGCCTCCTTAGTGTCAATGATTAATTGCCTGCCAAGAACGAATAGAGATTAGCCACATATTTCCAGAGGAAAACTGTAACCCTTACAGATCGGAAAGAGAAAATGTTTACATAATGTTAATAAACTGCAGGGGCATCTTTGGCAAGGCATTAGGAATAGTCTCGCTCAATAAAGGTAATAATTCCCAAGTAGTTTTAGGAACAGAAAGTTTGCTGAAACCTACAGTGAATAATACTGCAATTCTAAATTCAGATTGGAAAATATATCGCAGGATAAGGTAGACGCCAAAGAACTCTATAATACCTAGTGAAATTATAACAGAATTAAAATGTGAAATAATCTGGGTAATGCTAAGTATCGCAGATGGGCCAAACGTGGTAATCGGATGCATTTATAGACCACCTGCCTCAGGGGCCGTGTGGCAGAGAACTTGCAGAATACCGCGAGGAAGTTCAGCGATCATGCCGTTGTCTTTGGGCACAGCCATACTACTAAAAGTAGTGACAGAGACAAGGGATTCGTGTTGTGAGACATTTCTGAATGTTTTGTCTGAAAATTAGTTCGAGTAGGAAAATAGATAGGTAGATGGAACCTACTCGTGAAGGTAACGCCTTGGACGTCCTACACAGACTCGAACTTTTCGAACAGTTAACGTAGAAGAGGCCAGCAGTGATAATAAAGCTGTTAAGGCATCAATGACTACAAGTATTACAAGGAAGTCAGGAACGGTAGGTATGAGGATATTTCTGCTTAGCCAGAGTGATAAGAATCTAACTGCAAAGTATCTGCGTAGTCAGCATCAAATATTCAGATCTGAGGACGAAGATGTGGAGCAAAATTGAACAAAATTCAGAAGCGCTGCACAATACACCTGACTCTGTATGTGCCGAAAAAGGTTTTGAGGAACGGCAAGACACAGTAGCACAATAGCGATGTTAGGTTACTACGAACAGAAAGATTCATCACAGATTCAAGCGAAGTCAAAATGTATCTGCTATACGAAAGGTGAACTGAGTCTAGCGAGAGTAATGCGAGAAGTGTTCAACGAATTCGTAAGTAAAACTTTCCCAAACGATCAGACTAAAAATACCAACAAAGTATAGTCTTAGGTAAAATCAGTAAGCGTATCTAAATAATCCAGTCGCCCAGTGACCATAATGCACCGAAATGGAAGAGGACAGAGTGGAGGCTGAAGTACTGAATTCACTACTCCGAAACTGTTGTATCGCGAAAGATACTAATACGTTTTCTCCTTTATAACATCGTGTGAACGTCGAAACGGCAGACATTGAGATCAGTGATAGCGGAATAGAGAATCAACTAGAATTATTCCATAGTGGAAAGGCATTTGGACCGGTAAAGATACCTGTCAGATTCTACCGTACGTTGCTAGAACAACGAAGAGGATCAAATGTTTAGAATAAAAGCACAAGTCATTCACATTTTCAAGAACTGTCGAACTGACGCACATAATTATGGGCCTACATCGGTGACGTCACTCTCTTGTAGAATTATGATACATGTTCCATGCTCACACACTGTGATTATTGTGGACAAAGAAAATGTCATCTACAAATAACAACATGGATTCCTAAACAGAGATCTTGCGAAACACACTTCGCCCCCTGTTCCTCCATGAAATCCTGAACGCCGTAGAGAAAGACGCCCAGGATAACGCCATGTTTCTCGATTTTTGGGAGACATTCGAGACATTTCGCACTGTTGTTTAGTGAACAAAATGTGAGCTTACTGCGAATATCGGGCCAGATCTGTGGCTGTAGTCTGGACTTTCTAGGAGATACAACGCAATACGCCATAATTTAAACGGGAGGAAATATGCAGACGTAAAGGTAATTTCTGGCATACTCCAAGACAGTGGTAAGGGCTAAAAGCTGTTTATAGTCTGTAACACCGAAAATGCAGATAAAATACATTTTGCACCACCCAAAATTTTCGCCGTTTAATATTCGTTGATAACTTGCACTGCACTTTTGATTCTGAAGCAGTAAGCTGTATTACAGAAAGTATATTTAATAAGTAATCGATATACTAGTGTATATTTTTGACTGTATACAACCGATTGTAGTTATAATGAAAATAATGTAAATTGCTGGGTAATAGCCGAAGGAACTTCACTGAAATGTATCGATAGCTACGACGTTGTCGTTGTTTATCTTTGCGTGTGGAGAGTCTCTGTCGCGTTACGAGCAGAGAGGAAGCAGAGCAGTTTGAGTCATGAAAAGAGTGTGTAACTGTGTTGGGCGCTTCCGCGGCCGCGGCGTGCAGCTATGCTCGCGGCGATGTAGACTCGCCTGATACGCCAACTCGCGAGTATTAAGAGCACGGTAGGAGTGGACAGGCGGAGGAAGCTGCAATTCCAACTACTGCCTGTCCCATAATTATCCGTGGCTCCGAGGACGACTCGGGATTCTTCTCGTCGAGTAGCAGCAGCAACGGCAGCTCAGCGCTGTCGTCGGTTACATTCTCCGCACAGTTACAACGTTGTAAGACTGCTAGCCGACAAACATAGTAATGTAAAGTATTTGCCCAGCAACATTTCTTACACAAAATATGAATAAGTTGAATAACAACTTGCAATAGTTAAAACTTGTAGGGCACCTGGGGTGTCATTGTCCTCAGACATTATTACCAACCAGGGTCCCTTTCCTTTCCATGCAATCACCGAGTGCCATAAGAATATGAAACTTGATTAAATATTTACTGCCAGTTTGTTGTATTTGGTACTGACTAGTTTCAGTCTAAATTTTCTGCGTCAGTAACTGTTCCGTCTTGTGTTGCATAACATAAGCTTAAGGGCGCGCAATTTAATTGCTTCTGTATTTAGCTTAGCGAGTGGCTTCTGCTGCCTTGATGTGTATTTTATTGTTGTTGTTATAAAAGTAAAATCAATTGCTCATTTGCTTAAAGTAAATTCAGTTCAATCTTTCAATAATCAAAAGTGAATTGCTTGCTTCTTTCTAAATTTTGCTTTACGTTGAACTGAGGTTACTGAAAGTTATTTTTTTACATAACAAAATTCAAGATAGCCAGTCATTTATGTAACCAGTAATTTCATTTAACGTTACTTTCACAATTTCAGAATAAGTAACTGCAAACTCAGTGCTTTCGGATTCATTTATTTTCTCGTGAACTGTGATTATTTCCTTAAACTTCTTTCCCATTACCTTTCTCAAGATTCTGGAGACTCGTTGTCCTAGCGGGCTGGCGACCGTTAGTTATCCCTCTTTTAGCTAATCAGTGTTTTCTTTGAGTTAGCAGTGATTTTTGTAGTAAATATTACGTGGTACCCTGCTTCCCCCCTGTGTCGTTCGTGAGCGACTGCGCTATGTTCCACTCATTTCAACACTATCATCTAAATTAAGCTTAAATTTAGAACAGATTCTTCCTTCAGGAGAGTCTGTTGTACACTTTCGTCCACCTAACCGATCGTTATTTTCCTTCGGTAAGAATAGCCTTATTCACTGTAAAATTTCATTAGGCATATGCGATCACGGTCAGTTACATCGCAATCCAGAAGGCCGATTAGGAAGGGGTAGGTTACAAGTCTAGAGAAATGGTCTAGTAGTTAACGTCGGAAGATCCATGAGGCTGTTCATAGACGATGCTACATCTACATCTATAGACACACTTTGCTAGTCACTGTATGGTTGTTTGCGGAGAATACCTTGAGCTAGGGAAAAACGATTATCTACACGACTCCGTAAGAGCCCTAATTTTTCTTATCTTCGTGGTCCTTGCGTGATATGTACTTTGGCGGCAGTAGAATTGTTCTGCAGTAAGCTCCAAAAGCCAGGTCTCTAAATTTTCTCAATAGTGTTTCTCGTCAAGAACGTCGCCTTCCTACCACGGATTTCCATATGAGATCCCGAACCATCCCGGGAACATTTATGTGTTGTTAGAACATACCGGTAATAAACCTAGCAGCCCGGCTCTGAATTGCTTCCATGTCTTCCTTTAATCCGATATGATACGGACCAGAAACACTCGAGCAGTACTCAAGAATAGGTCGCACTAGAGCTCTACATGCGGCTTCATTTACAGATGAAACATACTTCCCCAAAATTATCCCAATAAACCGAAGTCGAACATTCGTCTTCCCTACTACAATCCTCACATGCTTGTTCCATTTTATATCGCTTTGCAACATTACACCCAGATATTTAAAGGACGTGACATTGTCAAACAAGCAGACACTACTAATGCTGCATCCGAACGTTACGGTTTTGTTTTTCCTACTCATCGATATTAACTTACATTTATCTATGTTTAGAGCTAGCTGCCATTCATCACACCAATTAGAAACTTTGTCTGAGTCATCTTGTATCTCCAACTGTGCCTCATCTTGTATATGGGGAGGTTACAACGCCTGAAGAACGTAGCCAAATACAAGAATCTCTTCGAAGGGTTAATGATTGGTGGTGGTACTGGCAGTTGACCTTGAACGTAAACGAATTTAACACATTGCGGGTGTATAGGCTCCATTACTCTTCGATTATACAATCGACGAAAAAAAGTCACCAAAGAGTGACAACTGTAAAATAGCTAGGAGTAACCGTAAGCAATGGCTTACAGTGGAATGGCAACATAAAACAAATCAAAGGAAACGCAGGTACCAGACTGAGATCCATAGGGAGAATCCATAGGAAATGTAATTCACCCACGGAAGAAATGGCTTAAAAAACACTCGTTCGATTGATTCTACAGAACTGTTTATTGATATTGGAGCCCTGCCATGGATTAGTGACAGGTGCGACACTGAAACGGGCGATTTCGAAACCTGCACCAGCGATACAAATTTATTCACAGCAATATTAACAAAAACAACACGAATTCACAATGCTTGCAATTTAAAATGCCTGTTATTGGAAATACCATCACGTGGCCGGCTGCCAGTTGCCTTCACACACATTTCAAATCTCTCACGGAAGTTAGTGATCACATCTTGCAGGACTGACACTGAATTCGATTGACTTCCTCCAGAATTTGATCCTTCAGTTCCTGTATGGTACGCAGTGTGTCACACCGGAAGATCTTAGATTTCATATGACTTCGAAAGAAATCACATGCTGAAAGGTCAGGGGATCGTGGAGGCTAAGAAATGTACCCTTTCTTGGAGATGAGATGACCAGGAAAGGCGCTCTGTAGCGCGTTAATGGAAAGTGGCCCCATCTTGTTGGAAGAATGTGTTTGGAGTTACAGGAAGATCGGCAAACTGTCGCACTAGGAAATGGTTCAACATGTGAACATAACGTTCTGTGTTCAGCACTGCTGTGATCGTCTTCAAAACGATAAGGTCCTGTGATTCCAAACGATGATACGCCACACCAAACTACCACTTTCAGACTGTGAAGTTACGTTTCATGAAGCACCTGACCTCTATCTGAAGTTTTGCTTGCTAACAAAGACTGATACACAAAAATTGGCCTCATCGCCCATGATTATATAGTTGCATAGGCCTGTGTTTTCTTTGATAAGTTCCCACAATTCCCAGCGAAAGTGTAGCCTCTTTGGGAGATAGACCGCACTCAATTTTTGCACTATCTGTATTTTAATATGGGTGGTATTACAGTTCCTTGTGCAGTATTCGCCACACACTGCGATTCGATGTGTCAAGTTGCAGCACATGCTTGGCTGCTGAACACTAGGACTTCGGCTAAAGAAGTCTTCCACTCTTGCAACGTTCTCTGATGTGCACACGTGTTTTGCACGTTTTGCACTTCAACCCCTCTTTCACACCGTATCACCCGTTTCCTCGAAGTTCTATACCCACACTTTGAAGCATGTGCTGACCACACTGGGGTATGAAGTGCGAGATTGTAATGAGTACGAAATTCATTCTGCGCTCCCACGTAGTTTTCGTTGTCTTTGAAAACGCCTTCACGGCAACAGCGCGTTGTTCACCGGTCCACGACACCATATCGACCGAACATCGATACTAGCGTCAATGGCAAAGGTTTGTCGTCCAGATGGCACCACTCCCGGTTTCTGATTCCAAACGTAACGTGCTATTTCCAGAGTTGCCACATCGCTTGTTTCACTGCCCGTTTGAAGAAATAGAGAAGAGCCAACGAAGAGCGGTGTGTTTCATCTCGCTATCGTTTAGTCGCCACGAAAGCATTAGGGTAATGCTCAACGAAATCCAGAGGCAGGCACTACAAGAGGGGCGTTGTAGGTAACGGAAAGGGTTACTGTTCAAATTACAAGACGCGTACGTTCGAAGAAGTTTCGGACAACGTATCACCTCTTCCATATACATCGGGCGAAACGACTACATAGAGAAAATCACAGCTAATATAGGAGTTTATCGACAGTCGTTCTCCGACACACTATTTGGGAATGGAAGAGGGGGGGGGGGAGGCATGGCAACCTGTGGTATCTTGCACCACACACCGTGACGTGGCTTGCGAGTTATATAGAACCATTAGGTTGCCCAAGTTCGTTTCAAAGCCTGACTCAAGCTTTCACAGTCGCTGAAGTTTCCACCTATGATCTCCGAACACTTCTGCCAGAGGTTTTTCCACGAGATACAGTATGTGGGGGAACGGATTCAGCGTGGACCGTGGTGTAGCGTGGTGTCGGTACCCTGACCCAAGGGATCTTTTGAGTTGGATCTCAGGCTTTTTCGTAGATGATGTAATTATCTATCAGACAATTCTATCCAGTCCAAATTTCAATAATATCCAATTACATCTCGACAAAATCGTCTGCTGCAACAACTGGCAACTAGCTAATATAGAGAAACGTTAAGTTGCGCACTTTGCGAAACGTAAAAGCGTAGAATCCTTGGGCTTTAAGAAGCGCGTGTCACAACTACAGTCAGTCATTTCGACCAAATATTTGAGCGTAACAGTGTGCAGATACACGAAGTTTTAGCCACACAGGCTTAGTTGTAAGCAAAGAAACTGACACGTTTCACTTCATTCGTAGCGTACTGGGAAACGGCAGGTTGCCCACAACTAACTCGACAGTGTCCAAAACTATTCACGCAAGCCTTCACCTTCAGCTGATGCTGCTTCTTTTATTATGCTGGCTTGTGACACGATTCATATGTCGTCAAACATGCCCTGAGTCAGTATTATGAAGTGTCTTATGAATCAATGTAATACATATACAATTTTGAATAATGCTGATGGCCTATTTTCCGTATGATTTAGGGGCTCCACAGAGAATTTGGAGAGCCTCAGAGACTGTCAGTTCTATATTCATTTAAATCATTTTTATAATGTATTGAGTCAACCCAGGTGACATGAGGATAGAAGGGCAAACACCATACAAAATGAAAATCATTGCACATAAGTCAAATTAAAGACGACTGTTGTTAACATAAACCGCAATCACATTCTACCAATCAAGACTTGGATTTTCCCACGGTAAAGAATTTCTTGAGTTATCAATGGATCTGTACAATGTTTTAATCGTCGTTTCAATGAAAACGATTTGGTATATCGTGGAATTTCGACAGTGTACACTGACTGTGACACCAGACGTACTTCAGAATGTTTTTCCAAATAAACTGCCAGAAAGAACCGAGGTTGAGCCGTGCTGTCGTATTTTGCTATGCAGCATTAGTTACTGGAAGCTGTCCGCCACAGAAGATGTTATGTCATTGCGAGTAAGCGGTGCTTCTAATTTACAGTGCGTGTTAGTACTGCTGGGGTAATTTCTAAACGAGGAACAGTATATGGAAACTTGAACGATGTAAGAAAAAAAAACTGACAAGGGGAATACAAGTAAAAAGACATATGGTAGGAGAGAGATAATTTTATGAAATTTTATGTAGTGTTAAAAAGTGTATGTGATGTTACACCACGAAAACTTTTCTTGTATGGAAATTTATGTTGTGATGAACACAGAGCATTCCTTCTGAAGCAATCGATTAGGAACAGGCTGAGTGATTGCAATCGTCCTTTGATTTATGAAAAGAGCGGAGAATTCAATAAGAGTTATATACCCCAACTCCCAGGAGACATCAAAACTTCACGCACGCCTTCCGAACACTTTAGACTGAAGGCCAGACACTTCATAGAACTGAGATATGTGTTACATTAGTTCCTACCTCCGTTAAAATAGAACGTATGCAATTAAATAAGCTGAAGATTACTATCATGACAGCAAATAATATGTGCACTGTAGAAATCTAATGTTCAACCATCTTGTCATAATGATGAATCATCTTGTCCACGGCCGATGGTAATATTTCGATCTCTCTAGACAAATGAACTGATTGTGGTCACTATAGAAGGTGGTAAGCAAACCCTTTGCCTTTCTTCATGACGACCGATAGTATTCAATACTCTAGCGGAAACATGCACCAGTTTTTAGGGTAAGGGACTACGATGAGAATTCTAGAGGATCTAAAATGATCTCCTGGTCATGACGCCAGTCCTATCAGTCGTGCAACGTTGATCGGTGTGGGCAGAACTGGTGCTGTCCAGAACCCTCCTATCTACAAATAACAGTGCAGTGTAGGTAGTTACTGAAATGACACGGTAAATATTTCGGCGGAGATGTTTGATCAACATGAGAGGAAGCCGCGTCTAATTGCCGCAGCCAGCCACGTTACCACGCGATTCGAGATTACGTATCCGACGACCCGCCCTTTGTCTCTTGAGGGTACTCGTTCTAGTTCACCGCTGCCCGATGGCGTCCTCTTAAGCGGGAGACGAGCGGGTACTCCACCCCGACTTGCACGGCGCGGCTCCTCGGTTTTAGCGATTACGCAAGTCCGCGGGCAGCCAAGGTCGCCGCTCCATTCACGAACGGACCTGCCGACCCCCCCCCCCCCCTCCCCCCTCCCTCGCCCACCAAACCCACCCATCCACTGTAACAACCGGCACGACCGCGGGCCGTGCTCCGCCTCCGCAAAGACCCGTCATACGTCGCGCTGCAGCTCCGCGCAGGTGCCTGTTCGTGTTGCCCATCGAGCTCGCTCTCGCTTGTCTCTTTTTTCAGCTCTTACGTTTTTCCAGAATCATACGTCCCACTAACCGTTACATTGGTTGCTATTTTTCTTTTCCTTACTCACTTTGAAGTTCGTCATCACATCCCGATACGCGGGGTGCTTCCCTCTCTTTTGGTTTACCTAGCCTCCCATTGATTCGTGGGCCTTCATACTACGCGCTTATGATAATCACACTTACCAATGAATTACTTACTTACAGATTCTTTGTAAATCACCTTCCTGATAGATTAAAACCGTCTGCGGTACCGTGATTCGAACCCCCCGTAAGCGAGAGTCAACTTTGGAGTTCTACGCTGCAAACAAATGGGCACCCTGGATTAATTCCGCTTGATTAAGCAGTTACTATGATCGACTCTTTTTGTTGGGCTCCACCAACATCAGTATCATGAGATACAACGCAACGTATTAAGCCTCCCGAGAAATTAGTACGCTGGACTGTGAATCGAACTGTTACCCTTGCTAAGAGTTCCAGTACGAGTACCAGTTCTCGACACTTGTTTCAGTCTGTCATGATTGTTCACGACAGCTACACTCCCGCGCAGAGAGCAAGATGCATTCTTTTTGTACGTTTTCTTTTTAAATCATGCTGTTTGTACAGGGTGTTTGAGAATCGACGGTCAATATTCAGGGATATGACAGGAATTATCATTCGAAACAAAACAGTCAAGTAAACATGGGCTCTAAAACGCATACCTTAAGAGCTATGAGCAATTCTTGATCTTCGATACTGTGATACAAATCTCTTCTACTGCAAGACCTTTGCTTTCTATATTTTAAAAAGCGATATTATGGATCAAAACAAAAAATGCACAGTAAACATGTGCTCTATAACGCATACCTTAAAAGTTATGAACACTTGTTCGTTAGAAGAGTTGTGTTTCAAAGTAGAGAAGATGAACAAGTGTTCATTGCGGTATGCGTTTTAGAGACTGTTTCGAATGATCATTCCTGTCATATGCCTGGATATTGAGCATCACTTCTGATACACATTGTACAAGGTACTCGCAAATGAAAAGCAGACTACAGTTACATGTAAAGGAATTTTAATAACATTATAATTTCAATTCATGTGGAACAGTGCAACTACACATAATTCCCATTTACACTCATTGGAACTATCTCAGCGCGAAAGAAGCCATTGAATCACTTCATTGTAGAAACTCCTGAGTTGCTGCCGCACCCAGTCTTCCAGTCTCCTGCATTTCCATGACACTGGTGAACCTCTGACCTTTCATATACTGCTTTAAGGGACCGAACACACGCCAGTCACATGGGGAGATATCGGGCTTGTAAGGAAGGAAGATGTTCCAGGACATCCCATCACATTTTCTGAAGAAGGTCGAGGGTCTTTTTGGCCACATGTGGCCTAGCGTTGCGTTGGTGTTGCCCAATAATATAAAATATCTGAGGTGGCGAAGCAAGTTTTAAATCTAATTTTAAATCAGTTCTCCTGGAAACTTCTTGTATCACATTGATGAAATTTTACTTACCAACTGATGAAATTTTTTTAAGTGTAGCTGCATGGGTAGGACCAAAAATAATGTGTTCATTAATATTAACACTAATCATGTATATGTATCCTGTTAACTGACTTATTCCACATCATTTCAGCAAAAGAATAGTTCCAATGATCTGTGGAACATGTAACCCATTCGAAAGCTCACTGCGCTTGTTATCGATGGCCTCTTTGACGTTCAGTAACGAGTTGCAATACTTCTCAGCCTTTACCTGTCGCACCCCGTGGTAGTCAGTCGATGATTGGAGGTCCGTCGAAAAAGAAACTGAGCATCGCTTTTCCGGCCTGGGGGCAGAGCGGGCTTTTTGGGATAAGGGGAACCGAGGTGCCGCCATCCCATGCTCTTCCGTTTGGAGGGCGGGACGAAGTGGTGACATAGCGTTTCATCACACGACACAATCTGAACATCATTTTCGTCGTTTTCCGATTCTCTGGAAGGTGCTTGGGCACCCACTGTGCAAAAACTTTGCCGTAACAAAGCTTCTCATTGATTATGTGATGGATGCACAGTTCTTTTGTTTACCGACAGTTCAACAGCCTTGTCGCGTGCGGTGTTCCGAAGATTTATCCGTATGAGCTCCTCCACAGCCGTAATCGTGGCACCGTTGGTGATAACGCCCGCCTGCTCAGGGCGTGGTATGTCCTTGGTGTTTACCCGGCCTCATAAGGCTGACTCCACCGGAATATTGTGCACCGTGCGAGTTACTGCTCCACGTATACTTCCGCCGCCATCCTGCGATAAATTTGTGAAGCATGCACTCCTTCTGTGCGAAGAAATTGGGTAACAGCTTCTAGTCGTGATCAGGAGGAACTCATAATTCAACGAACTGCAGAAACAACTCTCCAGAAACGAGGAAACTGCTGTGAAGCCTTTAATTGAGCTTGTGAAACTGGGAATACCGCCAAGCCATCTCTTGGCAAACACATTCACCCACTGCGATTACACACAACACCACGATAGCGAAGGTCTCCTTTTGAATTGGGCATATCTTATATTATCGCTTTCTATGAAAGAGAAATTGCGTTCTATATTAGCGCAATACAAGGTGTTGCTGTGGTATTTAAAGGGTTCTTTTGTCATTCTACTTCGACTACTGAACAGCTATACTACAATTTTCAAGTTTAACGCAGTTCACTTTATTTATTTGCTGCAAACGCATATATCTACGCTCCTGGCAATGGGACTGCCATGCTATGTGAGAAACTAGCCACTGTACTCTCAGAGCATAACCATGCTCAGTCCACACTCCACAGTACTTTTCACACTGTGCGACAAGAACGATGCCAGACAAAGAATTAAACTTCATACTTCACTCACAACCAAGACAGACATTTGGACATGCTGCTCTTCATTTTCTACTTTTAGTCTGTAGATCAGTTGTTGAAGACGACGGAAGGAATACTGAACTAAACAACGGAATCTGTACTATTCAAGGGTGCGACAGAATGTGATTCAAGATATCTACAAACGAAAGAAAGTTGTGAACATGTCAATTTTATTCTAGATACGAAATCAAAATAGAGTAAGATTTACAATAACGTGCCTCTGAAGTATGTTTGAACGATAGTGGTGTATGTTTAGTGCTTTTACCGAAAGCCAGATTGTAGCCCTTTAGTGTATGATCACGTTAATTCAATTTCTGAAGTCTTTCCCTTGCACTACATTACACTTTCCGGTACACACCCATATTATCTCTCTATATTTACTGCACGCCAACTTTTAACTCCTTTTTGAGAAGAGTATCAAAATTCGAGTCCCAGTTCAGCACGACGTTTTAAACTGTCAGGAAGTTTGACGACAGCGCCTACTCCGCTACAGAGTGACACATCCACTCTTTAAGAATAGTACTTCCTACTTTCTGCAGATAACGCTGCTGTGAAAAGTGATGGGTGGGACAGGACAGAAGAATGAGGTACAGAGACACGTTGAAGACCAAAACCAATGACATATTTTGCTGGGTAATCTACATCTACATGTACATGTACATCTACATCTACATCTGCATCTACACTCCACAAGCCACCTTACGGTACTTTGTGTACCACGGTTACTTCCCCCTCCCCTGTTCTGGTGGTTAGAGGGGGAAAAAAGGCTGTTTGTCAGCCTTCGCGTAAGCTCGACTATCTCTAATTTTGCCTTTACTGTCTTTTCGCGAGATATTCGTAAGAAGCAGCAACGTGCCATCTCATAATTTTACCTGTAAACCACATTGTGATGCTGAACGCCTGTCATGCAGAGTCTGACAGTGTTGGCTCAGCATCTCCGTGACGCTTTCGCACTTACTAAACGACCCAGTAACGAAACGCTCTGCTCTTCTTTGGATCTTCTCCCTTTCCTCTACCACGCTTATCTGGCACGGATGCCAGAACAAGGAGCAATGTTCAAGTACTGGTCGAAGAATGATTTCGTAAGCTACCTGTTTTCGTCGTAGACTACAGTCACTGAGGATACTTCAAATGAATCTCAGTCTGGCATCTGCCTTATCTATGATTAGTTTTATGTGGTTGTTCCACTTTTAACAGCTCCGTACGCACACACCTAGATATTTTAAGGATATGACTGCTTGCAGTGGCTGTTCTGCAATCGTGTAATCATGCCGTGATGTGTATTTCTCCCTATTTATGCGCAATACGTTACATTTGTTAATGATGAGGGTCAACTACTGCCAAAACGTGCACCAAAGTCGATCCCCCGCACGTCATCCCGGATATCGCCTTGATTTTCTAAGCCGCGATTTCTCTGTGTACGAAATCCGCGAAAAGTCTCATGGAAATTCTAACGTTCTCCACTAGGTCATTATACACTGAAGAGCCAAAGAAACTGGTACACCTGCCTAATATCGTGTAGCGCCCCCGCGAGCACGCAGAAGTGTCGCAACACGACGTGGCATGGACTCCTAACTTCTGAAGTAGTTCTGCAGGGAAATGACACCATGAATCCTGCAGGGCTGTCCATAAATCCGTAAGAGTACGCGGGGGTGGAGATCTCTTCTAAACAGCAAGTTGCAAGGCATTTCAGATATGCTCAATAATGTTCATGTCTGGGGAGTTTGGTGACCAGCGGAAGTGTTTAAACTCAGAAGAGTGTTCCTGGGGCCACCCTGTAGCAATTCTGGACGTGTAGGGTGTCGCATTGTAATGCTGGAATTGCCCACGTCCTTCGGAATGCACAATGGGCATGAATGGATGCAGGTGATCAGGCAGGATGCTTACGTACATGTCACATGTCGGAGTCGTATCTAGACGTATCAGGCGGTGCAGTCATGGACTGTGCGGCTGGTCCCGGCGCAGGTTCGAGTCCTCCCTCGGGCATGGGTGTGTGTGTTTGTCTTTAGGATAATTTAGGTTAAGTAGTGTGTAAGCTTACGGAGTGATGACCTTGGCAGTTAAGCCCCATAAGATTTCACACACATTAGAGCATTTTTTGAACGTATCAGATGTCCCATATCACTCCATCTATACACCATTAGAGAGCCTCCACCAACTTGAACAATTCCCTGCTGATATGCAGTGTCCATGTATTCATGAGGTTGTCTCCTTCATGAGGTTGTCTCCATACACGTCCATCCGCTTGATACAATTTGAGACGAGACTCTTCCGCAGAGGCAATACGTTTAGAGTCCAATGGCAGTGTTGACGGGCCTAAGCGAGGCGTAAAGCTTTGGGTCGTACTGTCATCAAGGGTACATTAGTAGGCCTTCGCCTACGAAAGCCCATATCGATGATGTTTCGTTGAGTGGTTCGCGCGCTGACACTTGTTGATGGCTCAGCATTGAAATCTGCAGCAATTTGCGGAAGGGATGCACTTCTTCAAGTAGGTCGATTCTCGTTAGTAGTCATTGGTCCCGTTCTTGCAGGATCGTTTTTCGGCCGCAGCAACGTCGGAGATTTGATGATTTACTGGATTCCTGATATTCACGGTACACTTGTGAAGTGATCGTATGGGAAAATCCCCACTTCACCGCTACCTCGAAGATGCTGTGTCCCATTGCTCGTGCACCGACTATTACACCATGTTCAAACTCACTCAAATCTTGATAACCTGCCATTATAGCAGCAGTAACCGATATAACAACTGCGCCAGACACTTGTTGTCTTATATAGGCGTTGCCGACCGCGGCGCCGTATTCTGCCTGTTTACATATATCTGTATTTGAATACGCATGCCTATACAAGTTTCTCTGTCGCTTCAGTGTACATGAAACTGCAACCAGTCCCTCTTTTTTTAATTATTATTTATTATTCCATGAAACTGTTTTCGAACCTTTAAAACTCTACAACAGGCCGACGTTGGAGATGAAGGCCTGTAGTTTAGTGCATATCCAAAGACAAAATCTGATACTTCTAAACGTAATGAATTTTGCTCTTAGCTCCAGAGGAAAAAATACACCTTGCGAGAGGGCTCATTAAACTATTGCTGCAACGAACCTAATTTGTGCTCAAAACTGAGTAACGGAAATAGCCACAGCTTTAATAACTACTTCGCACGGAATTTAAAGTTGCGGATCTCCGCCATTGTGCATAACTGGAAGGATGGGTCATCTACACCGTTAAGCTACGATGGCGCGAACAAGTCCTTGCTTCAGTCGGCCTGCGTCTTCGAAGACGAGTTGTCAGTGTGCTCTTCTGCTCCCAGTGGGAGCTTAGCCACAAATTGATATCGACAGGAAGAGAACGTGGGAACTGAGTTTCGGCTTCCGGCAGTGGGCGGGCCAACAACTTACGGCTGCTGGCAGTATTTGTGATGATAGCAGTCGGTAGAACATGTTGTGCGAACCACAAAGGAAACGTACTAATTTCTTCACGCATTACCGTTAATCAACTCAAACATGGTTCAGCTGTTCACGCCGTTAATTGTGCAGAAACCATCGACAATAGATCACATTAATAGAAATATATCACTTATCTTCATGATACCACTGGTATGAAGACCCTCCGCTACAAATATTTTTTTCTGTTCGTAAACGAGATCAGCTAATTCTTTTTCCTGTTTTTTCGATTTAAAAAAGTTAAAGCCACTTAACAGGAAGCTCAACGAAGTATTTTTAACGTAAAAGTGTTTGGGAATGACGATATGAAATGATGAATGTTCTGCAGTTGTTTGTTTACAAACAAGATGGCCCAAAGATTACAAGCGAAAGTGTATGCCCATATTGAAGCGATTAGAGACTGAACATCTCATACCGTACCAGAATTCTGAGAGATGTCGTCGGGGACAGTTTTTGAAAAGCCACTATGGCGTTCAAATAAAATTATTAACAGAAACGGCGTGAAACATAAACGCGATACTTTGAGGGAATCTGAACCCCGCTCCTTCGTATGCGAGAATCCAGTGTCCGTGCTTGCTGTATACCACCATTCGGCAAGAACTACGTATAATCGCGAAGGCTTATCATTATTATGAGGGATTAAATTCGAAGCGAAACTAAATACGATACAAAGGCGATGTTGATTTTCCACGTACAAACATTTTAAAGTGAAACATAACATATCTCTGCTTAATATAGATGAATAGCGGCTGGTCCCGGCGGAGGTTCGAGTCCTCCCTCGGGCATGGCCGTGTGGGTTTGTCCTTAGGATAATCTAGGTTAAGTACTGTGTAAGCTTAAGGACTGATGAGCTTAGCAGTTAAGTCCCATAAGATTTCACACACATTTGAACATAGATGAATGAAGCGGCCGAACTCTATAGGGAAAGGGCGTTGGAACAACAAACCGCTCTGCTAATAAGTTACGGCTGCTCTCGAGCCAGTACTGTCATGGATGTGCAGCCAGTTTATAATTAATGCATCGTAACACAATGAAAACTATGGGTAGAGGCGCGGTTGGGTGTTCGTGGTGCCGTACACCAGCTGAACTACATGTTATAAGCAAATGTGTTCGTCTAACAGTGAGCTAGACCTCATATGAGCATGGTCTGAAAACGCTTCGTTCCCATGTTACAACTCATTAATCATGGGGAACACCCACGAACAGGAGGCACCAGCATACCACGTGCAACTCTTCCTCACAGTAGATGTTCAGTATGCTCTCCCTGGCCACTGACACATGCATCAACCCGCCATCGTAGTGAATCTCGGATGCGCTGACGTATCCCTGGAGCATTGCGTGCGGTTTCACAGTCTTCCATAATAGGGGGCACGAAGACTCTGTAGTGGGGTTTCATACACAGGAGGTTTCAAATGCCCGACAAATGCCCAGTGAATTTCGGTCCGGAGAGCGTGGAGGCCAGGCAGTTGTTCCATCTCTGCCTATCCATCTGCCACCGTATTTATAATTTAGCTCGTCGACGGATTCTGACACAAATATTTTGCCGCACAGCTAAAGGCACATCTGCTAACAGATCAGGTAGAATATTCTCTACGAAATTATGATAACGTCGTCCATCGAGCCTGGGTGGAAGAAATTGAGGCCCTATTAAACAGTTACTAACAATGCCGGTCAAACAATGACAGAAAATCTTTGTCGATAACTTGCTTCAACGGTTGTACGAGGATTGATATCTGGCCGCACATGCCGATTGTAAAAATCTGTATGTTTCAAATAATTAATGAGTAGGAGAAAATGAGATGCAACATGGAAAAAAGCGTTTCCAGGCCCATGTTCGTATAATATAATTTCTTCGTGTACGTATGACGAATGTGTCCCGCAATATTTTGCAGTACTTTTTTCTTACACCCTGTGTAACTATAATATTCCTCTTACTATGTTAAACCTTTACTATAAGAATATAGCTCTTAACGAGTAGATTACGACAACGTTTTAATTTTTAAATTTTGTCAATAATTTGATCTACTGAAAATAAAATTTTGTTGCTCATGGAACTGGATGAACGTGACGGGTTAGTCGTTTGTTAGTACAGATGCCACGTATACTCTCACGGGGATTCCCAGTTAACACCATATCTGAATAAATTATGTAATTTTCTATGACGAACAATTAGCAAAGCAACTCATAACAAATGGGCATTTTTTAAATCAGCAAAATCAGGGCTACAAAACTAAGTACAGAATTATGGAAACAAGCTGTTGTTCAAAATGGACCATTCTAGATATCGAAAAAGGAACACGACAAAGGAACACCACTATACAGGAACCTCGAGGAGAAACTATGTTTAAGCAACTTCCAAAACAGAAATATAATCAAACTGTCCTACGTTTAGAAAAACTACTTAACCATACAGACGGAAATAAAATATGTTACCCAACCACTGGATCAACTGATCGCATTACCTACGAACAGAAAACCTCCCAAAATGACAAAAAGAGAGGGTAGAATATTATGATTTAACGTCTCAGCGACGATGACGCCATTACGGATCAAATATGGAAGGAAATGGACTACGTCTTTTTCAAGGAAACCACTCCGGCATTTGCCTGAAACAATTAAGGGAAATCATAGAAAACGTAAACTTGTATGGCCGGACCGGGATTTTAACAGACGCTTTCCGGAATGCGATTACAGTGTCTTAACTATTGTGCAGTGGCAACACACTCTAGTAGTTATGCCGAAACCAGTTACCCGGCATCTATGCTATGCTCACGGATTGGCGCCGGAGCACTTTGACACAGCGCTGCACTGTTTCTAAACCGGTTGTTTCGACACGGGTGCCACAATGACAGATTGGAACCTCTCAACGCCTTGCGACTGCCACAGCTACGTCCCTCTTTCCCAAACAAGTGGTATTTCTTAATAACCACCAGTTTGCCCCAAATACCAGAACACCGGAAACGATCGATAAAAGTGACGCCGCAAGTGGTACGAAGCCGTTTACGCAACATCAGCATCACAGAGCTTGGAGTCCCTTTCTGATCTTGCACTTAATTTACATTGGAATCCCACAACCCATACATGAGGCCAAACAGTCACTGCAGGAACAAGCAGTATGCCGGTATTGGCGTATCCTACGTAAAACAGCATTTTCTAAGCGCTACACCCAAAGAAAGAGTGTCTTTCTGACTGTTTCTAGAGAATCTCTAGAACCCGTCATTTCGGCGAATACGTTGTTTTCATGTTACCAACTGCCATTTCAACAAGCCGATAAATGAGATCTTAGCGGCAGTCACTCTTGTGTTAAGGTATTTAACAGGAATAAACATGATAGCTTCCAATATTCAATCCAGACGTTTACGCTCTGGACCTGTTACCCACACAGAAGGCAACAATGCTTTTTAGTTCGAAAATTATTCGCTTGCTGCGAATTCTTTGACATCAGCTGTATTAGGTATAGATGTACTACCTATTAGCGACATATGAAAATTTGTGCCGCACCGGGACTCTAACACGGATTTCTCACTTATGGCGAGCAGTCGCATCAACCACTTCGGATATCCGTGCACGCTCCATAGATCAATATAATTCTGCTAATGTCACGTTGTCTAAATCCTCATGCCACAGTCCACTATATTCGTCACCTAATACTTGTCAACATTATTAATTGGATTCTCGCGCCAGGGAGAATGAGACTACGAGGAATAGAGACCAAAGTTGTTATCGTCGTATGCTCGTCTACGCTTGTGCGACTTACTTACATGTCTGAAAAAACAGACCTTGTTTGACGATCCACACAACTGTACGAAATGATGGAAGTCTTGTTTTTATTAAGCTGTATTACTATTCATCGCGGAAAAGTTGGGTCTGAGCAGTTAGCCTTGACACGTTCCAAAAGCTCAGCAATCCAATTGGCTTGGTCCACAGATCCTCTAACAATCGAAGGTTCCAGGGAGGTCCAGATCGACGTCTCTCACACAATGATACTGTCAGAAATCTCCGTGTACGTACGGAGGTGCGAGGTACATCGCCCGAGTAGGCGTAATTCGACACGACAACGTACGCGGCTCGACTCCAAAAAATATAGGAATCATATCATTTAATTACATTCATTCGCGGCCAAACATAGGATACACCGTGTCGAAAAAATTTGTAAAACGCGTTTTAAATTAAATCCACCTTACTTAAAACATGAGAAACATTTTTCAATAGAGGAAATCAATAACGTCTGATGTTCAAGCTTTTCCAGTTGCCAACAGCTATACTAAAACCATCCCTAAAATTAGATATACGTTCATTTAGTAACTTACTGAAAGCTATAATAAAAAAAAGTGTTTAAACGAATCATTAAAGGAAACTGAAAATTTTCCCTGACAACATAGTGTATATCCAGAAAAACAATGCAGACAGCCTGGTACTAAATGCAGTCACTTGTGCTCAGAATTTGCAGAAACACAATTCCCCTCTGCACCGCCATGTGGGTATCGAATAAATGAAAAGCAATCATGTCGTTCACAAGCGCCAAGTAAATCACTAGTTATATCGCGCAACGCTAAGATTTCTGCAACAGAATGCGATTTCCTCTCAGAGATACCGTAACTATGCATAAGGAGATTCATTACATAATTTCAGTAGGCTGGGTGTGCACCACGCTTAGTCGATGTTAATATCCATGAACACATGACCAACAGACAACCTCAGCGTTGGTTTGGAGGATGACACCCTGCCCCATGGGCAGCGCGAGAGTAAGATTTAATCCCTATTCGACTTTTTTTGTGGGATTATATGAAGCTGAATGAGATCTTCACTCTGCAGCGGAGTGTGAGCTGATATGAAACTTCCTGTCAGATTTAATCCCTATTCGACTTTTTTTGTGGGATTATATGAAGCTGAATGAGATCTTCACTCTGCAGCGGAGTGTGAGCTGATATGAAACTTCCTGTCAGATTAAAACTGTATGCAGGACCGAGACTCGAACTCGGGACCTTTGCCTTTCGCAGGCAAGTGCTCTACCATCTTTTTTAATTTTTTTTTACTCATTTTGTTCTATGTAGTTCGTTGCGTTTGGTCGGGGCGGACGTCAGAAGACATCCTTTTAAATTGATCGTTGGTTCCTTGACTCAGTTTTTTTTATTACAGAGAGCACTACCATCTGAGCTACCCAAGCACGACTGACGTCCCGTCCTCACAGCTTTACTTCTGCCAGTACCTCGCCTCCTACTTTCCAAACTTCACAGAAGCTCTCGTGCGAACCTTACAGAACTAGCACTCCTGGAAGAAAAGATATTGCAGAGACAAGGCTTAGCCACAGCCTCGGGGATGTTTCCAGGTAGGAGTCGAGGTACAGGCGGAAGTAAAGCTGTGAGGACGGGCCGTGAATCGTGGTTGGCTAGCTCAGATGGTAGAGCACTTGCCCGCGAAAGGCAAAGGTTCCGAGTTAGAGTCTCGGTGCGGTACACAGTTTTAATCTACCAGGAGGTTTGTTATGAAGCTGTCTGCGAGTGAATTCACAGTTGAATCAGAAAAGGAACTAGCTGGTATTATCTAGCTGCACAGCAAACACTGTGCAAAGGCACACACTGACGCCGACGCTCGTCACTTTTAATGGCTGCTGTCAACTCATTTGTGATCATTAGTTCCTGATCTGAGAGCACTCAACTTAGAATCCTTTACCATCTACATAATTTTGAGTGTAATGGTTTGGGGCACATTGTAGGCTACTTGCTTAGAATGCTATATTCTTACGTCTTTATGGCAGCCAAAGCAACTTTCACTTCGTGGTAAATAACTTTTCAATAACATAACGGATTCCAACTGCACTAAACATTTTATGGAATCACAATCTTTAAATCTCTGAAGATAACATGAATAAAATACAGGGAGCGAAATATTATTTACAATCCTTACAGGCGCCAGACCGCAATTACAAAAATAGAAGGGCGTGAAAGGGAAGCGGTAGTTAAGAAGGGATGGACAGTGTTGTAATATATACCCGATGTTATTCAATCTGTACAGTGAGCAAGCAATAACAATGAAAAAAATTGGGGAAGGAAATACAGTTGAGAGGTAAGAAATCAAAATTTTGGGGTTTGCCGGTGACATTGTAATCTCGTCAGAGACAAGGCATCTGAACGGAATGGATAGTGTCTTCAAAAGATGAACATTAACGGAAGTAAAACAACGGCCAAGGAATGTAGCCGACTTAAGTCAGGCGATGCTACGGAAATTACTCGTAGATTATGAAATGAGTCACTTAAGAGTATTAGACGAGTTTTGTTATTTGAACAGAATCGTAACTGATGGTCGAAGTAGTGAGGATCTTTACGTGCAGATTACTATGACAAGAAACACATTTCTGGAAAAGGGGATTACTTTACCTTCTAATACAAATTTGAGTGATAGGACATCTTTTTTGACGGTGTTTCTCTGGACTACAGCCATGTACAGAAGTGACAGTCTAGACAAGAAGAGAACAAAAGCTTTTGAAATGTGGTACTTCAGAAGACTGCTAAAGATCAGATGGATAGACAGAGTAACTAATGAAGAGGTACTGAGTCGAAGAGAAAAAAGTTGATGGCACGACTTAACTAAATGAAAGGACTGGTTGACAGGACCCATCCTGTGGTATCAAGAAATTGTCCATTTGGGAATAGAGGAATGTGGAGAGGAGGGGCGGGGGGGATAAAATCTGTAGAGGGAGACCAAGGTATGAATACAATTTGCAGGTTGAAATGAATGTACGTTGCAGTAGTTATATTAAGATTAAGAGCCTAGTACAGGATAGATTATTGTGGAGCGCTTTGCATCGAACCAGCGTTCGGACTGAAGACCAACGCTACAACCCTCGAGGATTTTCTTACTTTTATCGTGTGTTTTCTACGTCACTCCGTACCCCCCAACCACTCTGCTCCTGACGCAATTTTGCATAATGATGAAATTTTAGGATATAAGATATTCCATCTGTGATAACTTTTTATTTATAACGCCACGAAATTTTAAATCGATGAAACTAACACCGCCCTCGTAGTTAAAGATACAACACAGTTATTTCTCAATCATCCTAAATTGTTAAAAAATCATTCTGATTAACATACAGTCGTTTCTGTGGTTCCACTTGACGCCAACAGTAACAGTGTATCACAGCTGGCCACCAGTGAACGTCGACTCACCTGAAACAAAAAAAATCGGGAAGAAAATTAATTTCAAGAATAGTTACTTTGTAGGGACCTCTCGAACTAAAGAACTATTCGCTTTGTTGGACATTCGTGCACCATTCATTTCTGTCAGCCAGAGTGGACAGTGAGAGCTCTTCCCTCTGAGCACACCTCGTGCACCATCTGACAGACATACGCTTGTCCTTCCCTACAGTTAATCGTAACCAGCAGATTTCATCGTGTACTCATAGCATCTTATTACCATCGCCTTCGCTACTGTCATGAAAACAAAGCGAACAAGAAAATAAAGTAGGCGACGTCATCATTCCTCCAGCGACGTTAACGATAAAACTTTCTTCCCGAGGAACCTAGACGCTGACGTCCCGTTCCGTTGACGGCTTGAGTGAATGCTGCCATTTAACAGGCACCGTGGAATGCTTTGAAGTTCCTTTTCGTCCTGTCAACAGCTGACGCTGTTGTTACGACGACACGAGAGGGGGAGCGGTGCTCATACTACTGTCTGATCGCCGCAATGTAGGTTTCGTCTGACTCTCCTCCATCTCTTCACGTCAATGCCGGAATAGTTACCTCAAGAAAACCGCGGTCGGTTTCCATTCTCATCCTTGTCCAACTTAGTCTGCGCTCTCGACGAGACGTTACATCTTTTTTGCCCATCGCGAGTTGCTATAAAACTGACGATTCTGTGGTAAATGACTCAGTACAACTAATTCTCGCACACATTTGTTGAAAGTGCTATTTTCATACGACATTCAGCATTTCGTCTAGCCAGATGAGTTAAAAACCGCGGATCGATAGAAGTATTTTCCAAGAAGGAAAGTGGCGTTTTCTGGAACTACATGTGGTATGTAGGGCCATTTAAATACAAAATTCGACACTATATTTGATATCGATCCCAACACCTAAAATTATATCGGTACCTCGATAATATCGGGACAAAAAGTAATGATGTCGACGTTATTGTATGGTATAATTACTTTTTAAATGTTTCTCCTTAACACAAAAGAACGTATTTAGTATACAACGCAAATTATGGAAGTTATCCCATGTTGCCTCAACTAGAGTACAAAATCCCAAGCAAATATTCCAAGTACACACGAAACATAGGGCTTACCATAAATTCGTGGTAGACATAGGTTGCACTATTACAAGGAAATATGGTAAGCTGTCTTGAGACAAAGGCTCTGATTTACAATAAGCTATATTTTGAAATAAAAAAACACGCATTTAGGACAAAGTATAATAAAGGGGCCTTGCATGGATAAATTTGAGTACAAAATCAATATTCAAATCATTTCTCCACGATATTGGGTACATACTTAGCCTATCTGGTGTAAGTTGCTGAAAAAGATTTCCATTATTGACGGCCCTTGATATGTACACGGTCCAGTCACATTAATCTGAGAACCACATATGTTCGACGTCAACGTGCAATACCCACTCAGACGGCAGATGGCAGCACTAGCCGTGACGGGTAAACAAATAAAGCGCGTCTGGGAAACGGAAAAAAAGTTAAGTCGTTGTCGAAATGCGGAAATGGAACGATTTACTTGGCGTCTGAAATGGCAAATCATTGGCTTTCAGGCCAAGGGTGAACGCATTTCCGAAACTGATAAGTTTGTAAACTGTTCGCGTGGCGCTTTGGGTGAAGTATGCCGTACATGGCAAAATGACGCTATACAAAAGCGGCGCAAGACAACTGTGGTGCACCACGGGCCGTAGATGAAAGGGCTGAACGAGGTCTGGGAAGATGTGTACGGGCAAATATACGTGCCACTGTTGAGCAACTGACCGCTCAGATAAACCATTGTCTCTTCAATGGCCGCTCAGCAAACCTTGCAGCGTATCTGCCTCCGCAGCAGGCGTCTGGTTCAAGTACCAATGGTGACTGCAGTTCATCGGCGACAGAAATCGAAATTTCCACGCCAGTATCGCAACTGCTTAGTGGCGACACGCAGCCTTTCCAAATTAATCATGTTTTATGCTCCATCGGACAGATGGTCTTTGGCGTGTACGTTGTGCAACGTCTGAAAGCCCACACGTTGCAACAGTTATGGTCTGGGGAATGTTTTCGCGGCACTCCCTGGGCTAGTCGTTTTGGAAGGCACAATGGTTTCAACACGAATATTTTTTTTATAGAAAGGCAAAAAAAAAGACCGCTCTGGCCGTAGAAAGTCTTTTTATTAAATCCACGACCGATTTCGCGGCGATTTAGGCGCATCCTCGGATAATCTAAACAGGTATTAGAAAGAAAGAATTTTACAATTTTTCTTTTTGGACACGCTTAGTAAACATTGTCAGGACAGCGTAAAACAATGCTGGAGACACAATTTACGTTATTACCTAATATACATGACTATTCTGATCCGTGTAACTATATTTACTAAGCCGCTGTAAAAAGACTGTAAGATACTTTCTTTCTAATTCCTGTTTAGATCACCTCAGAATAAGACAGAATTGGCGTGAAACAGATTGTGGTTTTAGTACAAAACTTTCTCCAACCAAACCGCTGTTTTTTGCCTTCTTGCAAAAAAATGATGCCGCTTGGTTGTGATTGCCTGCAATTCAAAATACGCACATCAAAAGAGTTTTGCATCCCCCCGGTTCCCAGAACTCCTCAAGATAGACGTTGACTGTGGATATTGCATCAAAGATACAGTCCCTTTGACTCTCCAGAGATGTCACTAAGATGTGAACAACTATGCATGAACAGCGCCTATTAGACGGACAGGGTGCGACAGCCGATCAGTTCCTGTCATTCCACAGGAAGGGGGTACACGACTCATGTCGTCTGTAGTTCCATGTCTAGACGGTTAACACCGCGGTTCGATCGCGCCCGCATTGTTACTTTGTGCCAGGAAGGGCTCTCAACAAGCGAAGTGTCCAGCCGTCTCGGACTGAACCAAAGCGACGTTGTTCGGGCATGGATGAGATACAGAGAAACAGGAACTGTCGATGACATGCCTCGCTCAGGCCGCCCAAGGCCTACTACTGCAGTGGATGACCGCTACCTGCGGATTATGGTTCGGAGGAACCCTGACAGCAACGCCACCATGTTGAATAATGCTTTTCATGCAGCCACAGGACATCGTGTTATGACTCAAAATGAGCGCAATATGCTCCATGATGCGCAACTTCACTCCCGACGTCCATGGCGAGATCCATCTTTGCAACCACGATACCATGCAGTGGGTACAGATAGGCCCATCAACGTGCCGAATGGACCGCTCAGGTTTGGCATCACATTCTCTTCACCGATAACTGTAGCATATGCCTTCAACCAGACAGCCGTCGGAGACCTGTTTGGAGGCAACCCAGTCAGGCTGAACGCCTTAGACATCGTGTCCAGCGAGTGCAGCAAGGTGGAGGTTCCCTGCTGTTTTAGGGTTGCATTATGTGGGGCCGAGGTATGCCGCTGGTGGTTATGGAAGGTGCGGTAACAGCTGTACGATACGTGAATGCCATCCTCCGACCGACAGTGCAACCATATCGGCAGCATATTGGCGAGACATTCGTCTTCATGGGCCCTCATCGTGCACATATTGTGAAAGACTTCCTTCAGGATAACGGCATCGATGGACTAAAGTGGCCAGCATGTTCTCCAGACATGAACCCTATCGAACATGCCTGGGATATATTGAAAAGGGCTGTGTATGGACACCATGACTCACCAACCACTCTGAGGGATCTACGCCGAATCGTCGTTGAGGAGTGGGACAATCTGGACTAACAGTGCCCTTACGTACTTTTGTATAGTACGCCACGTTGAACACAGGCATGCATCGATGTAAGAGGACGTGCTACTGGATATTAGAGGTACCGGTGTTTACAGCAACCTGGACCAACACCTCTGAAGCTTTTGCTGTATGGTGGTTTTCACGACCAATAAAAAGGGCGGAAATGATTTTTATGTTGATCCCTATTCCAATTTTCTGTACAGGTTCCAGAACTCTCGGAACGGAGGTGATGCAAAACTTTTTTTGATGTGTGTAATATGTACAACAGAAGTATGCATCTATCTTTGGTGACCATATCCACCCTTACATGCAGTTTCTTTTTTCTCGGTGCGATGGCATCTACCAACAGAACAATGTAACGTGCCACGTAGCTCGTAGTGTACGTGCTTGGTTCGAAGAGCACGAGGATGAGTTTACTGTACTCCACTGGCCAACAAATCCCCGCATTTAAACTCAGTAGAGAGTCTGTTGGGCCATCTCCGTAGGGCTGTTCCCGCCGTGGACACCCAACCGAGAAACCAAGGACAGTTGGCCACTGCACTGAAGTCGGCATGGCTCCACATCCTTGTCGGTACCTTCCAGAAGCTGTTCCTGCACAGCTCTCAGAGGTCCACGCTGCAAAAGGTGGTTATTCAGGTTTTTGACAGCGGGGTCTCATTAACGTAACTGGACAATATAGTTTTTACTGCTCCACTTATGGGTCACTACCGCACGTAGATACCACATAGAAATTTATTCTCATTGTAGGCGTTGTAACTGGTTATTTTCTCCCGTCCCAATTGATATTCTCGATGGCGATACTCTGATACGTTTTCTGACACAAACAAAATATTGAATAGTTGTTATGATGCCGTTACCGTAGTTATCGAAACAAAAGTATCGATATCATTTTTTGAAGGCGATTGCCAAAAGCTGTTCAGGATGCTATGAATTTCGTGACAGGCAGTTATCTATATGCACTTTATCATCACCACCGATTTCTGTTAATAACCATCATCTCAGAATATAAGTTCATGCACTATTTACGTATAATGACACGTTGTGTTAGCGATAAAGATATACCCTTCAGAACTGCTGAACGTTAATAGAACAAACAGGTATCTTTACTCCACAAGTGAGGTGTCAGGTGTGACAGCACAGTCACAGTTCACAGCTGACGCACCACTCTTGAGTACAGATGCCTGTTTTTTCGATGTTGAACAGTTCCGCTGGGGCTATATTAATAAACATTGCCGCGTCGATATGGCAAGATACGTAATATACGAACTTTTATACTGTGATGATGGTTACAATCGAAACCAGAGGTGAACACATATGCAGTTGCACGTCATGAATTTCATAAAATACCGACATTTACACATATCAGTAATAACGGAACCTCTCCGGCAACATCCGCAATACTATTTCCTCATTTTATTTTCTGTTACAAACATACAATAACGCTGCTTTTAAACGTTTACATTTTGTATTCCGGCTTTTATTCCCCCCCCCCCCCCCCCCCCCCCTAGTGCAGTGATAACCGCGCGTGCTTTCCTCAAGAGCACATAGGCCAATTACTTGGCCGGGCGGTACAGAGCGGTAGCCACAGCGCCTACCGCGCTCCGCTCCCCTCTGTTCTGTTTACAAAGCGTCTGTCCGCCAGGGCGCCGTTATGTCGAGACGAGGACACACGCCACCCACTTCCGCCTGGGCCTTCCGCCGTTCGTGGCGCAGTCTGCAGCCGAGGCCAAGTGGCCGCAGCGCGAGGCCTTAACACTGTACAAAACATACACTTTATCATGACAATGTCTACTTAAATATACTGCTGTACACACTAACGTACGAAAGTAACTTTCGCATGACATGTCGCTGCCAGAAGGTAACTGAAAGAGTTACGCCATGAGACGAACAGAAACTGTAAGTGGGCTGCTTCTGTGTTGGTAGCGCTGTGTAGCGCTTTGCATTGGATCTCTGACTGCGCTTTCTTTGTAAGAGACTCTGTGGCCGGTTGGACTCGTTTTTGGAAGTTAATCGCCTGTAGTATTGGGCAGTTGGCAGTTTGTCGCCAGCAGTAATGGAAGTACTGTTGGGCAGTTGGAGGTGAACAGCCGGCAGTGATGGATGTTAGATGTGAGAAGTTAGCATTGATGGTGGGTAGAGGTCTGAAGTGTCAGCGTAGGCTAACGATCTGGAAGCATCAGACTTGGAGATTGAATATTATTCATGATTATATACCTTTGTATTAGATATAAATGATTTATATTCGTGTTTGAACTGGATGTCACATTATTAAGGTAAAAAATACATTACTTGGTTTGCAACAAAATCTTTCCTTTGCTAAGCACATGCCTATAAGTAGTTAGTGGCTTCAGTAGTTAGAACCTTTTATTTAGCTGGCAGTATTGACGCTCGCTGTATTGAAGTAGGCCGCGTAATTAAGATTTTTGAGGGGTAATTGCTTAATGAGATGTATAGGTGGTTGTTAAGATTTCCTTTTAGTCAGGGCCATTCTTTTGAATTAATTATTTGATGTCAGGTAGTAATTTTTTTGAGCAGTCAGATTGCGTTGCACTAGAGTATTGTGGGACAGTGTTGGCATGATAAGAAAAAGTAAAGAGAAAGTAGGCTCAGTGCGTTCAGTTTTACTCAGCTGTTTCAGAATCAAATAACCTGAAAGTTTCAGCTTCTCAGTCATTCAGCAAGTACAGACACACATATTTAAATAAAACAGTTTCAAAATGACACTTTTACTCGAATACAATAATTACTTTATGCCTGCCCGGTTAGCCGAGCAGTCTAACGCACGGCTTTCCGGAGCGAGAAGGAGCGCCTGGTCCCCGGCACGAATCCGCCTGGAGGACTTGTGTCGAGGTCCGGTGAGCCGGTCAGTCTGTGGATGGTTTTTAGGCGGTTTTCCTTCTGCCTCGGCGAATGCGGGCTGGTTCCCCTTATTCCGCCTCAGCTACACTGTGTCGGCGGTTGCTGCGCAAACAAGTTCTCCACGTACGCGTACACCACCATTACTCTACCACGCAAACATAGGGGTTACACTCGTCTGGTGTGAGACGTTCCCTGGGGGGTCCACCGGGGGCCGAACCGCACAATAACCCTGGGTTCGGTGTGGGGCGGCGGAGGGGTGAAGTGAGCTGCGGTAGTCGTCTTGGGGTTGTGGACCACTGCGGCTGCGGCGGGGACGGAACCTCTCCGTCGTTTCTAGGTCCCCGGTTAACATACAACAACAATTACTCTATGGTCAACACGACTGATGATGGTCCCCTGGACATTACAAAGGCGGGACATGGTTCTTAATAGGGTGTGTGATCATTACGGATAGCAAGCTTGTTCTGCAACGTGCTCCCGTGCTGGCCACAAGGTCGTTAAGGAGATCTTGTTGTAGGGCGTTCCGCTCCACCAGCGCGGCTGACAAATCGTGGACGGTCGTTCGCGTATATCATGTGGTCGTGCTGTAACACCTCTCCCCAACGCATCCCACACGCGATCGATGAGATTTAAGTCGGGGGATCGGGCAGGCCAATCCATTCGCCGAGTATCCTCTTTTCCATGAGCTGCTCCACATGCGCTGTTCGATGCTGTCGCTCACTTTCGTTCGTAAAAATTAAGTTAGGGCCGAATGCACCCTGAAAAGACACACATGGTGAAGGAGTATTGTGTCACAATAACGTTGACCAGTGAGTGTACCGTATTCAAACATTTGGAGGACACTACGTCCATGCAACATTATGCTCCGGCACACCATAACAGCTGGACCAGCAAAACGATTATTCGACGACGTTCTCGGGTGCATTACGTGTTCCCACCACTCGAAATATGAGGATGCGTCCAGAATTACTAGTCAGACTGAAACTGCACTCATCCGAGAAGAGCACGTGACCCTACTGCTCATTGGTCAAGTCCCTATGCTCTTGGTACCTTAGCGAAAGACACCGCCCGTTTCCTGGTGTCAAACGGAACACAAAGTTCTGTGTCGTCAAGCAAGGAGACCACCCCCATGCAGTCACTCTGCCACAGTGGATAGTGAGACTGTATGCGTTGCACTCCTATTAAACGTGGTTGAAATTGCACTCACTGTTCGACGTGGATGCCTTATTGTCTGTTGCACAATGCAGTGATCATCTGCTGTTCTAGTTGACCGTGGTCGACTACCACCTCTTGTTCGGGGAGCAGCGCCCGTGGTTCGGAACGCTCACCATGCACCTAGAACAGTCCTGTGAGCAGTAGCGAACTCCTAGGCTATAATCGTCACACTTCGTCGTCTTAGTTTGACGAAGATTTTCCCCCGTTTGAAGTCATCCAAATGTTGTCTCTGGCCAGGCTGTAATGAGGAACACCACCACAGTGCCCCCCCCCCCCACACACACACACATACACACACAGTATTTTTTCGTTCCTTCGACTAGTTCGTATCGCGGGGCCAGCCAGCTCCACTACAGACACGCTGACTTCCCATCGTGTGGCGTCCAAATTTCTGCACACGACTGGGAGACCTGAGGTAACATCCTTCTGCACTTTCTTTCATTTCCACCCCGAGTAGTTGACATGTTTTATTACTTTATCTAGCGGGTCCTTAAGTTTTGCAGAGCAGGGTATATTCAGCAATATGATGGACCATTATTTTGCTGAGAACTGCGTCTAGTCACTTTGTATCCACTTCAGTTCTAGCTCCAAAGACTAGTTTGGTGCAGATTTCCATGCTGGTCTATCCTGTTCAAGACTGTTCTATGCGTAACTACTGCGATCTACCTAGTTCTGAATCTCCCTACTGTAGTCGACCCTTAAATTATTATTATTATTATTATTATTATTATTATTATTATTAGTAGTAGTAGTAGTAGTAGTAGTAGTATTAAATACCAGTAGTTACATCAGTACAGATTTCTAAAAATATTACTGGAAAACAAAGAAGTTGTTAAATTTTAATTTATTAACATGAACTTTCCGCCGGGCGCTGCCAGATAATAAGAATATTTAATAGGAAACACATTCCTAATGTTCTGCAAAATTTATTATTTATTGGCCATCAACCAGTATCTTAAATTTCGTGGCATATGAGATGGTGTATTTCTTTTTGTAGCAACTGATTGTCTCATGTAGCTAGCCTACGGAGTGGTGTAATTTTATGCGTTTTCTTTATTCATAGAATATTATCAATCTCATCAGAGCTATAGTCATTACCGGAACAAGTAAGTTCAAACCGAAATACAGATAATCAAACTTACAGCTTCCAATAATGGTTATAGCTCTACCGTCACTATAATTTTCTATGAAAGAAGAAAATGGGTAAAATTATATCAATGGCAAACAGGAACCAGCCACTAGTTAGAAAAAAATGATGCACCAGCCCACATATTGTCAAAATTTTCGTTAAGTTCGTAAAAAAACCACTCGCAACTACAGACCTGCGTTTTACAGCAACAATAGTATAACAAAATTTTTATTTGATACTTAAGACAAATGGCAGCCTTTGGCTGAGTGACCTGTATAAAATCACTTGGAAAAGTTCATGCCGGTGAGTCTGGTAGAGCTGTGTCAATTAAGTTAAAGGAAAATGAGAGACACTGGACTAGCAGAGATGGTTTCAAGTTCAGTGGAACATACTTTCACAGAAAAGCACTCATATGATTCGGAGTGTCAGGTTATACATGCTGTTAAGAAAAGCAGAAAGATGACCCTACTGGAAATATCTGAAATAGATGAACATATGACAGTTTTTTTTTAGTTTTAAGTGACAAAACTCTACTTCATTTTTTCTCCCTCTGTAAAATTAAGCTTCAGTTACACAAATGCAATACTATAATTATACATTCAACTTTATTTTTCATCTGTAGCTAAATTTACCTATGGCTACAAAAAAACTATATTTTTATTTTTAAAGATACATTGATCAGTCAAAACATTATGACCGCAGCCCACCGCAACGATAGATGCCGCCTGGTGACGTTGCGGGCACGTGACGCGGTAACACAAGTATGTAAGCGGAGCAGCAAGGACGGGGGATCACCCTAACGGAGATATGGGCTGCAAATGGGGAAATCCATTGAGATACGCGACTTTGACAAAGGGCAGATTATTATTACGTAGAGTCTATGAACGAGTATCTCGAAAACGGCGAATCTGGTCGAAAGTTCACGTGCTACTGTCGTGAGCATCTACGGAAAGAGGTAAAAGGATATTGAGACTACCACTAGGCGCTAAATGGTTGGATGTCCACGATTCTTTACAGAACAACAGAAAGTAGCGTTCGGAGACTTGTCTGTTAAGTAGAAGCTCCGTAGCAGACCACCCCCATGAGTTCACTTATTGATGCAATGACATCAAAACTTACGATTCCAATCGGCATGGGAGCATCTGGATTCGACCGTCGATCAATGGGAACTTGTCAGCCGATGGTTGTGTCTGCAAACGCCGTCATCAAGGTGAATGGCGGCTCGAAACGTGCAGCGCGGTACAGTCGCTGGCAGCTGGTGGGAGTAGTATTATGATATGGGATATAGTCTCCTGCGCTTGCATGGGGCCTGCGGTAGTAATCGAAGACAGACTGATAGCTTCGAATCACCTGCATCCCTTCATGCTTGATGTCTTCCCCGACGGTAATGGAGCCGGAACCGTGCTACAGTGATTTGAGGAGCATCATAGTGAACTCACGTTGATGTGTTGGCGACAAAATTCGCCTGATGTAAATACAATAGAGCCCATGTGGGTCACTATCACCGCGTACGTCAATCAACGGCTCGTTATTTACATGTGCGTAGACATTTAAAGCCAAATACCTCGACAAACATACCAACAAACTGTCGCATCCATGATACGCAGAATTAGTGATGTATTTCGTTCCAACCCGCCAGATTAGCCGAGAGCGCTAATGCACTGCTTCCTAGACGCGGGTAGGCGCGCCGACCCCGGATCGAATGCGCCCAGCGGATTACCGACGTCGGCCGATGTGCTGGCCAGCCTGTATGTCGTTATTAGGCGGTTTTCCACATCCCGCTAGGTGAATGCCGGGCTGGTCCCCAAGTTCCGCCTCAGTTACACGACCCGCAGACACCTCAACAGTTCGCACTATTCCGTGGATTACACAAGACGCAGATACCTGGGGTATACTAATTCCATCCCAGGGGGTACGGGGCGGCAGCAGGGAGGGCATCCGGCCACCCCTTAAAAATTAACCTTGCCAAATCCGATCCCAACAATGCCCCTCTGCGAAACCGCGGGACAAAGGCACCATCAAAAGTGATGTATCTCGTTCCATAGGCGGATAAACAAACTATTAAGCAGGTGGTCATAATATTTTGGCTTATCAATGTAAATATTTCTGTGAAACATGCTTCCGTTTGTACAGGGTGGCAATCATTGAAGGATACGAACAAGAAGCGTAAATTAATTACAAACTATGGCGTTTATACATTTTATTCAAAATGTAAACGTCACTACAGATATTCGGATTTAGGTTATGACATGTTCGATATGCCTGACATCATTGGCGATGATGTGGTACAGACGAACAGTGAAATCCTACATCACCCGCTGAAGTGTCGGAAAAGCGATGCTGTCTATGACGTCCTGAATGGCTGTTTTTAGTTCAGCACTGGTTTTGGGGTTATTGCTGTACACCTTGCCTTTAATGTAGTCCCACAAAAAGGAGTCGCATGTGTTCAGGTCGGAGAATATGGCGGCCAACCGAGGCCCAAGCCAGTGACCTCTGGGCGCACCAGAGCCAGAATTCGGTCCCCAAAGTGCTCCCGCAGGACATCAAACACACTCCTGCATCCGTGGGATCTAGCTCGGTGTTGCATGAACCACATCTTGTCAATATCAGGGTCACCTTGGATAATAGGGATGAAAACATATTCCAAAACCTTCACGTACCGTTTGGTAGTCACCGTGCCATCAAGGAATATCTGCGACTGGACATTGTACACTACGCCGTCACCCATTGAGGTTGAAGAGACTTTCGAATCGCGAAATGCCGATTCTCGGTCCCCCAAATGTGCCAATATTGCTTACTGACGAACCCGTCCAAATGAAAGTGGGCTTCGTCGCTAAACCAAACTATGCATGCGCATACTAATTCCCATCATGCTCCGCGGCCAACCGTGCTGTTTGAACGTCCTAACGAAAACAGTTCAGAATTTATGACGATTTTATTTCATATAATTCAATAGCTGTCACTCTATAAAACTACATGTTATCATTTTTTTATCTTTTGTATCTTCGGAGTAAGTAATATTTCTGTATGTCACACGTCATTTTATCTGTGTTTCAGAAATTCAGTTGTCACGTGACGATGGCTTAATGAAGCTGAAAGCTGATTTGTGACCCGATAACAGTATCTTGCGGATTAAGAAGCCGCTTCCGCTGTATTTCATCTTTTTGTTATGAGATGACAACAGGTTTAGTGGCTATGTAAACCACATCCTCAGGTGACAATCTGTATAACGAAAAATCATGAAAGATTAACAGACCTTAAAATACGCGCTAATGTGAAAATGTTTTAAAAACCTTTCACATGTAAAATAGTACTCACGTAATTAAGTCATCATGTCTAAGTGGTCTGGAACGGGGAACCAAACAGTCGTTGTCAGACCAACCTAGTAAACCTCTGCAAGGCGGTATGTCAATGAATCAAAATCAGCCGGACGTAGGCGCCCAAGTCCAAAATGGTTCGTACAGCCTAAACAAATTAAATCACAATAACCCAGAGGTAATACCTGATGAGTGGCTAGTTTAAGCAACAGAAGGGGTGCGCGCAGGGAAATGGCACAACAGCCCGAAACACTGGAAATGTATGTCAAGCAAGTGGCTTATTAACGAGAAGGGAGACATAAATAAAATAAACACATACGAGAACTCCAGCCAGTGCGCTTTCCTGGAACACGACACGCCACCGCGTACTGCCCCGCGAAAGTAAACAGCCGACCCGTGGCTTCTAACGCGACATCGCGGTTTGACCACCATCGCATCGCCCCAAGTGAAACATGGTGAGTTGTTATCGGTGTAGAGCTCAGCGCCCAACCTGGCTGGGAGTTTTGTATGAGTTGAGTGGTGGCAGGGAGCGTGTCCAGCTGCGCACGCCACTCTGTGATAAGTGTAGCCGGCCGCTGACGTCCTGTTCGGCGTCTGGTGCCTGGTCCCCACGAGCAACGCGCCTGCAGGCCATAGTGTCAACAGATTTAGCCGTCGAGCACGTCGCAATTGCACTCCGTGCCATACAACATGCATGACCTTCCATTGGCACAGGGGTCGCCGGAGACAAGCTAAGCTATGCTATGCTGTATTTCACAATCTATACTGCACCACGTCCAATTATTCCTGATTACATTCCCACTGACGCTATCAAACGGTGGTGTTTGCACAGTACCGTCAGGTCAACAGATTCACATGCCGATGCGCCCTGTTAGTTTGTCACTATTTTCACCCTGCCTTTCGAATGAGGCGATCACGTCCAATCTCTGAAGTCTTATGTTATTCTGTCGATGTTAGTAGCAAATGGAATGTACACATTACGCTACGGTCGACCGGTAGTTTTTGTGGCAATGATCGTATAGATTAAATGCCGTATAAGTTTACTAGAGACCAGCAACTCAAAAACAGTAAACGGTCTGAAAAAATATGGACCGATCGACAACACGTCGCTGCCGATATACATTGACGAGACAAAAATCGGGACACCAAGGAATAATCTATGTACTGTAATGAAATTTCGGGGATGCCTAGGTAACATATTTAAGTGGTTAACACTGGGATAAGTAATTTAAAATATGAAATGTTGGTACATTATCCGGTATAACCGTCAGAATATTGAATGCAAGCACGCCGGCCGTTGTGCCGAGCGGTTCTAGGCGCGTCAGTCCGAAACCGCGCAGGTTCGAATCCTGCCTCGGGTATGGATGTTAGTTAGGTTTAATTAGTTTTAAGTTTTAGGGGACTGATGACCTCAGATGTTAAGTCCCATAGTGCTCAGAGCCATTTGAACCATTTGAATGCAAGCACGCACACGTGCATGCATTTTGTTGTACAGTTGCCGGATGTCGGTTTGTGGGCTGGAGTTCCATGCTTGTTGAGCTTGGGTGGTCAATATAGCAATGGTTAATGCTGTTTGTGGATGAAGCGAGTTGGCATCCGATGATGTACTCGACTGGAGACAGATCTGGTGATCGTGAAGACCAAGGCAACATGAAGACACACTGCAGAGCTTGTTGGGTAACAACAGCGGCATTTGAGCGAGCGTTATCCTCTTGGATGACATCGCCTAGAATGCTTTTCATGAATGACAAAACAACAGGTCGAATCACCAAACTGACGTATAAATTTGCAGTCAGGATGCGTGGAATAACCATGACAAGTGCTCCTGCTGTCATATGAACTCGCACCCCAGAGTATAACTCCAAGTGTAGGTCTAGTGTATCTAGCACGCAGGGAGGTTGGTTACAGGCCCCTGAGTGGGCTCTTCCTTACCAACAAACGACCATCACTGCCGCCGAGGCAGAACCATCTTTCAGTAGGAAATACGACATACCTCCACCCTGCCCTCCAATGAACTCTTGCTTGACACCACCTAAGTTGGAAATGTTGGTGGTTTGGTATCAGTGGAATGGATGCTACAGAGGATCTGGCTCGGAGGTGTTCTTCAAGTAACCGATTTGTAACAGTTCGTTGTGGCATTGTGATACCAACTGCTGCTCACATTGCTGCTGCAGATGCAGTACGAAGCGCCAGAGCCATACATCGAACACGATGGTCTTCGCTCTCGGCAGTGTCACGTGGCCGTACGGAGCACGGTCTTCTTGCGATCAGCGCTGTGGTGGAATGACTAAATTCCTGTCAACTCTCTGTGCAGTATTGCAGAAGGAACATCCAGCTTCTCGTAGCCCTTTTACACAACTTCGTTCAGAGTTAATGAGGTGTTGACAAAGGCGTCTATGTTGCTTTAAAGGTATTCTTGACCAACATCAACTCACCACGTCCATTCTCAAATGTAACCATCGCTCACGCCTATTACACAGTGTATTTGAAGGAAACCTGATTTACAGCCTCATAGCGGCGCTACTAGTGCCACTCTCGTGAGACTGGCACGAAATCTGAAGAGGCACCATCTTTCAGATGCAGGAACACGCCTCCCCACTTCTATTTATGTCACACATTTCTTCCGTCAGTGTATCAAAACTGAGAAGCACAATTAAAAACGCAACACTAATCGCAATAGATAAGTACGTATATTTCTCTCTCTCTCTCTCTCTCTCTCTCTCTCTCTCTCACTCACTCACTCACTCACTCACACACACACACACACACACACACTTGACTTGTCACCCTCTAATATATAAAATAACACTTTTTAGGTAGATGATATTAGCAACGAGGACCGGAGTATTTTTTATGTACTGCTAATGCCGTAACATTACCTACTTAGATATCGAAACAACTGCGATGTTTATTAAATAGATCTACGTACTTTTTTGTCACGCTATTCGACAGCCATTGGATAATATAGTGATATGATGCCTGGAATTAATTGCAACTTAACTTTTTACGAAAAGAGGCGGCAAAGGGTTCAATATTAAGGCCACGATCGCCACCAGAGAGTAGCTATGTCTAGTTCGCCAGACAAACAGTAGTTTTCCTATGTTTCGGTGCGTGGTCTACATTCTCTACATCTGCAGATACTACACTGTATGGAATTTACGTAAAAAAAAGTTTATGAAATAGCATCAGTTTATGTACTCCTCGACAAGAGCCCAAGTGAATCAATATCCGCTGCGGTACAGATGTACAGCTGTAGTCGGCCTTCGGATACGTGCAGTATATCTTCCTTGGCACAGACAAATGTGGCCATACAGCGTACCGTCGCAACACAGGATGCTGCCATCCTTTAATAGGACCCATGCTATTGTACAATTACTCAACGTATTGTACAGCGTGCTAGCGCGCAGGGATGTCGGTACTACATATATTGCGAAGAGCGCTTAATAACTAATGCTGCACATTTTTTCTTCGGCTAATTCCGGTTGAAAACGAGGGGAATTCGTTGTGGGACATCGTGGAATATACCGACTTTAGCCTCTATAGTTTCGTGAAGTTCCGATAAGTGGCGGCGCTATACGTAGCCTTAAAAATGGCGTTTATAAACGGGCAAGCGTCCCAAGCACTGGCACTGAGTTTTTTTTGCGGAATACCAGAGCGTCACTGACGTTCATAGCCGCTTGTAGAATGTCTGCGGAGAGCTGACAGTGAACAAAAGCACGGTGAGTCGGTGGGCGAGGCGCCTGCCATCATCGCAACAAGGTCGCGCAAACCTGTCTGATCTCCCGCGTGCCGGTCGGCCGCACACAGTTGCGACTCCTGGAATGTGTTCGTCGCCACAAAACTGTAAACAAACTACTACTACTACTACTACTACTACTACTACTACTACTATGTGACAACGCAAGGCCTTACATAAGTCTGCGCACTCGAGAAGAGCTCACAGCACTTAACTGGACTGTTCTTCCTCGCCCAGCATATAGCCCAGATCTCGCGACTTCGGACTTCAATCTGTTTGGCCCTTGGCCCAATGATGGATGCACTCCGCGGGATGCAGTACGTGGATGATGGGTAGGCTATTGACGCAGCGCGACACTGGGTCCGCCGTCGATCAGTAGAGTGGTAACAGCCGGACATACAGGCCTTCTCAGTAAGGCGGTGTGAGGCCGTCGCACTAAGCGGAGATTATGTTGAAAAGTAGGGTTTTGTAACTAAAAGAGTGGAGGAATAATACAGTGTATTGAACTCCTGAATAAAACCAACATGCTTTGAGAGAAAAATGTGTTGCATTACTTAATGAACGCCTCTCCGAGAATGAAGCGAGCGCGAGCGCGCGCACACACACACACACACACACACACACACACACACACACACACACACACACACAAAGTCAAACCCATAATGATTCAATAAACTGTGCTGGCGAGAAACGAGGAATTGGACAACTCATGTGGTAATACAACTTCTGTGGCATTATCAGGGACGAAGAACTGTCGTAGATAGAATTATAGAAAAAAAAAACAATCGCGCTCGCCGCCATTACAACGTCTGTTTGTATTCATAAATTTCTTTACGGGACCCCCAGTATTTTTTACATTTCAACTCCATCATATATCAATCTCTCTGTCCTCAGAAATTCACGAAAAGGAAAGAGATGTAGCTACATCTAAAAATCATCAGGTTTGCTTAGCTGAGTGTTTTAGATGTCTTCTTTTCTCTGAACACTCTGTATGTATCGTCATTCGCTACTTTCATTCTGGTGGAAGGTTTGCTGGTGTGGCTTGTCAATTCAGTGCATTAAATAAACCGAAATGTTCGTCTAATGCTGGTTGAGAGTGCAGTGCAGAATTCTACGCAGGATGGTACACGCTTTGTCCTGTGAATCGTCTGGTCCATCTGTAAAGGAATCTACGGTGTAACTACGAATCCGAACACCAGAAGCACTACATGTTTTTTCAGATATCCCAAGTACTGGCAAAAATGAGGTCCAGTGACTTCACACCAGAAATGTGATAAACCGATTTGTATACCATTTATAAACCAAGCGACCACAAAGAAAACAAGCAATTGTAGCAATCATTTCATTTTTTACTGTAGCCTTCCAATATAAAATATTATACAATTATAATAATTTCCTCCAGATGAGTTGACTGCTATAGCGACGAAATTACTCAGCTGTGGGTCGCGGGAGGCATGATGCAAGTCATTGAAAGCTGTTGGACAAAGGATGTGCCATCATACGATCCATTGCAAAGCACACCGCTCTCATACTGACTCAGCGTCTCGGGGAACCAGGCTTTGATGATACGTGGTTCTCCATCCAGGAGTGTGAAATATCAAACTTTGGCTCAACCACATATAATAAAGGATAAATACAATGTCAAACGATACGTTTCGAGAAGTAACTTCTCATCCTCAGGTTAAGGACAGAAGGACCTTTGCATGTTAAACGAGAACACTCGTTAGACTCTAAAACGTCGGACTATAAAAAGACTCACTCTTACATTAGAATCAGTCCTCTTCATGCCCCAACAGCTTCTTCGAATCCCTCCATCTGTCTCTTCGAATACAGCCCCCTCTCACATCAGCCAGGATGTGCCCTGTGACAGCCTCGCAAAACGGTTCTCTGTACTTACCAATAGTTTTTTGTGAGGCGTAATGGAATACTGAAATGACTGTGACGACTTACTGTACCGTGTAGTTTAGTGGAGGTCAGAAATTGTGTGACACTTCCCTATTTCTCTTTGTCGGTCACAATTGTTTTAAAATTTTATTTACCGAATAACACAAAAATCGACTACTTCCGGGTCGAGAGATCGAATTTACATCCGTTAGCAAACAAAACTGCAAGACCGTTGGAGACGAAGCGGAATACATCATTGCATTAGGTAAGGTGGAACGCTACTGGCAGAAAAAGCCATGACAGGAAAGTACATAATGTAAGATAGTGTCCAAAAGATGCATGTAACCAAGATATAAGAACATATTTTCTGGATAGGACGGCAGAATTATTGTTAAAACAAGGCAAAGCAAGCCAAACCATGCAGGCTAATAGCAAAAATTCTGAAATCGAAGATACTCTGTTCTAAAAAAGTACATATGAAAATGTAATAACAAAACAATTACGAAAAGTTTCACCCTACCTGCTACACTTAATTTGAATCGATAGTGCTTTATGACATTGCTCGAGAGCTCTATTGGTAGTGTACCCCATGCTGTGGAGGTCTGAAAAAGTCCTTGGTGTATGCTGAAGAGTTATAATTCTCCTAGAAACACCCTACAGGATTCAGAGCTGAAGACCTCGCTGGGCAGTCCAGGCGATGGATATCTGCACCTGCAAGTTATTCATCCAGCTCAGAAGCTCGAAGTGGATGGACTTTATCGTCCATGAAGAGAAAGAGTGGGCCAGTCGCATCTCAAACTTCGCAGACACAGTTGCAGTACCTCGTCTCAACATCTGCGCGTCTACAGCATTTCTGCTATCACCAACAAAGATATGAAACGCTGTGAGATCACCTCAGACGCCATCGTGGATAGCAGGAATCAATCACACCTAATTAGCTCCTTTCCACAATGTTCCCGTTAAAGTATCTAGTGCCGTTTTCTATTTGGGTGAAAGTACGACGGCAGTCTTTCTACAGACTGAAGCGCGAGTCATCCGTGAATAACACATTCCTCCATTCGTTCAAAATGCGGATGTTACTCCACAATAAACACGCCCATCTCTGCAGTACCTAGAGCAGGACACACGCTGGCAGGTGTTGCATCAGAAGATGCGCTCTGAGTCCCTGACGTACAACTTTTCGGTAAATTACAGCTCCAGAGGCAGCCGTAAGGCCTGTTAAACAACTGTCTAACAGACACTGTTAGACTTCACCAAGTTGTTAAGGCCATACATCTGTTTTGTTTTGGAGATGTTACATTTGGCCAAGGATACATGGGCGCCCCATGAATATTTTCTGTATTTCGGAATCGACGACAAAGCAATGCAGCGGCACTTTGTGGCATATTCCAACACTGGTAAGACTGCGATGGTTTGTGCATGGTCTTGTGCAAGTTATACATTGGAAAAATAACCAATAACTACTCTCTGCTCACAATCAATGTGCAAAGGCAACTGAAATATTATAGTCCTATTGCAATATTGTGATGCCGTGTCACTTGTAAACAAGGGTTACCCATTTCCTATATGCAGTACTGGCCATCAAATTGCAACACCATGAGGTGGCATGAAACAAAATTCAAAGCGGCATGCTTTGACGTGTAAACGATCATCACTGCGGCGCAACCGCACAGAACAAGTACGAGTAATGCCGCCAACATCCTGTATAAAAGGAGAGATTACGCAGCGGATTTCTGAATAAAAAACTATGTTTGCTCGGCCGTGCAGGATTGTAGAGTCACGCCATGTCCCTTGTGTCAGGGAATCGGTTTGTTTGTTTCAAGACATGTATCCACATAGGGGGTGCGTCGTCGCCTGAAACACTACAGACTGGCAGCATTGCAATCATTATTGCGGCTTCCGCTGATGCGACAGCAGGGAGAGTCCCACTGGTCTGCCAAATAACTCTGGAGACGGGAGTGGTATCATGTCTACAGCAGCAAAACGGACGATGGACACGGGTATCGATAGCAGTGCCTCAAGTGTGATAAGATCGCTGTTGTTTTCTATACACACAAATGATCTGGCGGACAGGATGGGCAGCAATGTGCAGCTGTTCACTGATGACGCTGCGGTGTAGGGGTAGGTGTTGTCGTTGATTGACAGCAGGATGGTACAAGATGACTTAGACAAAATTTCTAGTTGTGTCATGAATTGCAGCTAACTCTTAATGTAGAAAAACTTAAATTAATGCGGATGAGTAGGAAAAACAGGCCCTTAATGTTCGGATGCAACATCAGAAGTGTCCTGCTTGACACAGTCGCGTCGTTTAATTATCAGGGTATAATGCTGCAAAGTAGTATGAAATGGAAAGGGCGTATGAGGATTGTGGTACGGAAGGCGAATGGTCGACTACGGTTTACTGGGCGAATTTTAGAAAAGTGTGGTTGATCTGTAAAGGAGACCGGATAGAGGATTGTGTGTATTAAACAGGAGAACTAGAAACTACGGAGACGCTTCGTCCGACCGCTCAGTGGTTCGCAACCCAACAACAGGCCACAGCAGTCCACCCACCCCACACCAAACCCAGGGTTATTGTTCGGTTCAGCCCCAGTGTATCCCACCCCCACCCCCCCCCCCTCCTCCTCCTCCTCCTCCTCCTCCCGGAACGTCTGATGCCAGACGAGTGTAACCCCAAATGTATGCATGGTAGAGTAATTACGGTGTACGCGTACGTGGAGACAGTGTTTGCGCAGCAATCGCCGACATAGTGTAACTGGATTCCCACTTGAGATCCCAAAACATCTCCGTAACACTTCTGTGTTGTTAGAACCTACCGGTAACAAATCTAGCAGCCCGCCTTTGAATTACTTCGATGTCTTCCTTCAATCCGACATGAAGCGGATCCCAAACACTCGAACAGTACTCAAGAATAGATCGCACTAGTACCCTATATACACACCCCGCCCCGCTAGCCGCGCGTTCTAACGCGCTGCTTCCCGAGCGGCAGGGGGTGCCGGTCCCCGGCACGAATACGGCCGATGGATTAGTGTCGAGGTCCAGTGTACCGGTCATCCTGTAGATGCTTTTTAAGGTTGTTTTCCATCTGCCTCGGCGAATGCGGGCTGGTTCCCCTCAGTTACACTATGCTGCAGCAGTTAACTTGTGCCGCCGCCTGCAGCTATGATTGTATTATCCTGTGATAACTGTCTGTCTTTTTTATTATGACCTATATTTTTGACTCATGGTACAAAAACATGTCATTTGACGATAGCACAGTTGCTGAAAATTTAAAAGTTGTCATATGAGTTCATGTAAGTACAGTTTTCTGGTTTTTATTTGAGAAATTTCACATATGTAACTAATTCTTTTTCTAGTGTAAATCTCTTTCTCGTTAACGCATTTCAAAATCTACCAGGTTTCGCTGCCATAAGATAATTACAGCCAACACTAGACCTCTGTGAGAAGCTGCACTTTAATTATAACTACCCGGTACTATTTGGCTCCCTGGATAGCCCCAAATACCTTTCGAATATAATGATGTACAGTTCCTCCTGTACTGCGAAGGTATAAAAAGTAAAATTTTGTTATTTGGTATCCTTCCTGGTACCGTAATTTCAATTTCCAGAAGTGCGAATACCACGACTGCAGTTTGTGATTGTCATTTGCAGTCGCTGTAAATTTTCCCCTGTTAGTGATTACTATTTACTTTCGGACAAAATCTCTCCCGGCGTCTTCTTCTGCACTGCTGGGTGCACTTCCCGGCATCACCCAGCACGACAGCCAGGCTGCACCTCCACAGACGGTAGCGGACGGCCGGCGCGCCGAGGTGCGGGGGCGTGGCGTTGCGGGCTGACTGGGGCGGTCGCGGCGTCGCATCCGGGTGAGTGAACCCCCGCCACGGCAGGTCCCGTTGCGCGGCGCCGGTGAATCAGCCCAGTGAATGGCCCGCCCCAGATCTGGGGCAGCGGCCGGCGGACGGGTCGGCAGCCCGCGTAAACACCAGCCTCACCTCGCCTCACCACTCTGCCGGGCCGCCACGCCTACTCTGCCTGGCCGCATCCTGCTGCCGTTGACCACCTGGTTTCGGACGCGCGCAATGCTCGGCGGCACGAGATAGCTTTGTCCAAGTCAGTCAGACAAGAAGTACCGTCCGGCTGCTATCTGGAAAATCGCGACTGCGCACCAAACAGAGCGTAACGTGTTGTTGTTGTTGTCTTCAGTCTCATCCCTGGTTTGATCCTGCTTTCCACGCTATAGTTTATCCTGTGCTAAACTCTTCATTTGACAAGAACTACTGCAACTTACACTGCTTGAGACTTGCTGAGGACCACCTGACCAGTGATAGTAAAAGGGAATGTATAGGGCGGGACGTTAACTGCAAGCGAAACCTAAGCACGACTGCCCTATATGCATTCGACAGTTCGCGCAGTACGTTGTTTGACGAAGGTGGTTGTGGAAACGAGTAGTGCGATATTCCGTGTGGTACGGCAACATGTCTAAGATATTATTTGAAGGCTTACGGGCGTGGACGAGCAGTTGGAAGGCTTGAAGCCGGTCACAGTAACGCGTGCGTCCAGAAGTATCGCTCAAGATGGAAATGCTATGCAAAAGCATGCCTGTGGTCGGAGACGGACCACCACACAGCAAGAGAATCGATATGAAGCCCCCAATGGCGAAAAGGAACGTTCTGAATGAAATGCTCCGCGTTGGCTGTAAAATACTTTTTCAAGTTACTACCGGCTTCGCGTCCGTTGAAGACGCATCCGCAAGTGATGATTCTTTTTAACAAGTCATAGCGGAAATGAATGCACAGAGCCACCCTCCCTCCCCCCCCCCCCCCTCATTTACGCCAGATTGTAAACAAATAGCGCGGTAGTGGCTTTAAGTCCTTTCAGCTATCACATGTTAAAAAGAATCCATACCTAAGGATGCGTCTTCTACTGACGCGCAACCGGTCGTGACTTTTAATAAAATTATTTTACAGCCAGTGCGGATCATTTATTCAGAATGCTCGCAATTTAAAATAACATGAAAAGGAACAGACTTCTCACTCCTACGCAGACTGCTGCAGACCTTGCAACAGCTATCGATATACACATGTGCCTCTGCCAGAACCCTTATGTGGCGATTAAATCAGGCTGGTTTCTATGCTCCGAAGCCTGTTGAATGCATTCCACTTCAATCACGCCGTCATCGAGAAAAGAGTTCGTTGGTGTAGTGAGTAAGTTCGTTAGCATCAGCAACCCCAGTGGTCTAGTGTTATGTTCTCCGACGAATCCCTCTTCACTGTGGCAAGTAATTCCGGCCACCTGTCAGTGTGATGAGAGAGGGGAACACGAAACATCTCGTATTTACAGCCAAAAAATGCTGCCCTTTGTTTGTATCAGCCAATAGGAATCGTCATATAGTTTTTACGTGGGATGGCACCAGCTCGTAGCTGAGTGTATGTGACACTATCTCACCCCACTTCCACTGTTGTTCTTAAATATAGGATTATATTCCAATGAAGGTGTGCAAGCTGGTCCATCTTGAGAGCAGCGGTGGAAAGCAACACACATCTGGTGACGAAAGAGAAGAAAAATTCTGCGACGCTTTGAGGACTGCAACACGCACAGCTGTTATCAGAGACTGCTGTCCATGCACTGAGACTCCTGGCTAGAGTGAGTACTAACCACAGAATCTGCGGCTTCATAGCAAGATTATATTTATCTAATAATAATAATAATAATAATAATAATAATAATGCATGAAGGTAAAATGTTAAACATTAAAACCATAGAACACTGATGGTTGCTCGCTGCCTGACGTAACGATACAGTACAACCCTGAGATAGCGATATCCAGAGGCCTCGCCAATTGAGCAGAGGCAGACCTAACCTTCCACACTGCAATGATGAAATATGGACAGCAGTCGACCTGACAGCACTTCCGGATTCCTCTCTCTCCAGCAGCTTTAACTCTCCTCCAAAACAGTCAGCGGTAAATGTGTTAAAAGCAGTAGATTTCCTGAAACTGATACTACCGGAGAGAACAATCGAGAAAAAGTAAGATAAACCGTTTAAAAAATTTAACCAACACAACAATAATATTAAGTGCTAATCTCAGACAAGTAGATAAGATGTATGCTACCTGTGTTGTGGACAGAACTCTCTTGCCCTCTATGAGCGAACTTCTCGTAATCTCTTCTGTAGTAGTATTAATATGTGATCCATGTGTATCACTTTTCATTTGTGGAATCACGCCACCTTTTAATTGCAGCCAAAAATTTCACATTTCTCTATATAATAATGACCTGCAACTCCCATATATTTCAGGAGAGTACCATAGCATTCTGAATCCAATTAAGTAACATTATTGTTTCCTTACGCAGCAACACTAATGGGTGTATGGCAATTTCGTCTTGTCTCCTGCCTGTCTAGAATTCACCGTCTTTCCACTATTAAAATATATATGCTGTTACTCCCCCTTTTGTTTCTAGTCGTTACATTAAGGACCTACAGCTCCGCTCTACCGCATATTCCGATTTCTCCATCACATTCTTTTTTTTATTTCTAAGAGTATGTGTGAAGTCATGCCTCTAGCGCTTACTTGTGTCACAAATTTCTATTACTCCCTCTGCTTAAATAACAAACACATTTTTTTTCAAGTGGTCTGGGAGCACTCTCAACTTATAGTGCAGATCTCGCAGTCATTTTGGGAGCAGATAGTGGTGTGATTTTAGCAGTTCTCTTCCTCGATACAAACTTGTACTTTTCTAGAAAAGTATCCAAGAAATCTACTGACACTTTGATCTATGCTTATGTCACAAATTTTGACTACTTACTCTGCATAAATAGAGATATTCTATATAACAATTTCCTATGCAGATTTAACCATATTTATGGCTTTTTACTGTTTTTCCATATTTTCCACTTTACATTTTTCCATAGGTTTGCAATTTTTTCCGATTTCATGCGTTTTTCCATATTCTATATGTAAATGCAAAAGTGTGTGTACTTATTGTTTACACTATCAGGAGTGGGTTACTATTTTTCCCACCCAGCAGTGATATGGAGTCCCAAGCCATTACATCCAAAATTCCTACCAGCATAACAGTAATTGCCAAATCCAACGCTAGGACACACACACACACACACACACACACACACACACACACACACACACAGAGGCGCGCGCGCGCGCCTGTAAATGGATTGCTGCAGAGGTAGTGTGTTGATTTTAATCTGTTGTAACACACACATGGCTTAGTTACATTATTTTGTGCGTCAGTTCCCCAGGGGGAGAAAGGGGAAGGGGACTCTTTTTCCGAAATCATCCGAAGTTGGATCCACCAGTAATATGACTGGAGTATTGTCAGCATGAGTCCACCAATGTCAAGTCCGAGTTAATCTCCGAAGACAAATACACTAACATGATGACTGGGATATTGCATTGGGTGGATCCATCTGCGTTATGCCCAGGATAGAGTTTAAAGACAGATCCAGACTGATTAAGTCCAAGTTAGCATCCGAATGTGGATCCATAGGCGCTATGTCTGGGTAGTGTCCAGAAATGGATCTATCAGTTTATGATCCAGGATAGCATGTGAAGGTAGATTCACTGCAGTAGTCTGGGGGAGGCGGATGTAGCGGGCATGGACACCTGCAGGGAACTGTCACAAAGTAGCGTAACTGAGCGGTGTGTGTTTTTATAACAGAATAAAGCCGACACTCTACCTCTGCAGCAATCACTGTATGTGCATGTGGTTTGGTATTATCTTTGTAACTTTCCCTATGCGGATGGGAGTCACATATCATTCTCGCATTCTTAGGGTTAAGTTAGAGACTGGAAGATCTCCTTGCATTGTCTCTGATCAACGCTCCCTACAACACTGTCACTGATTTAATCTGCAGCTGACCAGAAGCAGACCGCTACATTCCACGTCTCGTGAAGGAATAGAGCGAACCGGTTCAATAACTGCCGTTTCACACCCATCCAAGAGCACAAGTACCTGTATGTTGTGGAGTCTTCCTAATTTTTCCGATAAGAAACACCACTGTAACTGTTCGTACTGTCTTTTATATTACCTCGTGTTGCAGGAGAAAGCTTTGTTTTGGAGCTGACCTTACACATCGTACACCGTTGGCAGCAAGTTCCCATTTCCGCCTAGTTGTCAAAAGACAGACCTGTTGCATTAGCTCAGCTCCACCTGTTTCTACACAGGTTGCAGAAGGTGGTGGATATAGCGCTCTCCGGCTTCAGTTACGACTTAAATTGAGACGATCACATGGACGAAGCTGCAGGGGGGCGGGGAGCAAGGACTGAGAAACAGTTAAAAAATGCAGAGGGACAGTCTAAAACCACGTTGGAGTTTTACTGTAGCAGATAGATCCAAAAAAGGTTACTCATTTCGAGATATGAGAGTGGGACGAATATTATTCACCAGTGGCTGTAATCATTAAAAGATGTCTCCACAGGATTCAACGCCAAGTATGTGGTTGAATGGAGATACTTGATTCCAAATCGCAGACAGCATTTCTACCAGAAAGCGTCACACTGTGAGCAACTCTTGCGTGTGCCTATGAACCAAGACCGCAGTTATGCAGGGCGGCGGTAAGATAAGTCTTGATAGTGTTCTTAATAGCACAGTTCTTACGCATAATGTATACTACTGGTTGTAGAATCCTTCTGTGGCCAGCTTCTAATGTCGGTTCTCAATAGTGTTCCTCGAAACAAACGTCGTCTTACCTCCAGTGATTCCCATTTGAACTATCTGGTGATCTATATGTAAATGCAAAAGTAGCCTATCAATTTGGTATCAGTGACGTACCGTCTGGTGGAGGTAGGCGATGGCCATGGCACCACGGAAGTGATTTCTGTGAAGCGTTAGGTGACATAAGGGAAGACATTTTTCTACTTGGTGAAAGAATACTTAGAGGGAATATAGCCCATGCCATAGTCCTGTACTGGATTTTCACAACAAGTAACGATACTTTAGCGACGTGGAAAAGCGTGTATTGTCCCATTTCTTCTGTCTTTGAAAATAACCCATATAAACGGGAGAAATCTACTCTTCGAATTCGAAACCCGATTACAGCACGCTGTTTTTCACGCACCGGCTTAGGTTACACACCGCCATGTTACAAACTACAATTCGGAACCATCTAGTGGCAGAGAGCTGCAAATACGTAGATATGAAGAACAAAGATGTACGGTATAAATAACATTTGTTTTATTTAAAAAGCGTTGAGAGTTTTCACATAAAATACGAGGTGTTACTTCTCAGCACGCGCTCTTATAAGAATGAGGTTATAGTGGAAACCAACCCAATAAATCTCTGCAAGTTTCTGGCCTTAGAGTAATTTCATAAATTTTGATATGACGTAAATCCTTCTAAAAAGAAAGTCGATCAAGACGCTCGAACAATGATTCCTGCATTAAAATTTCGTAAGTCATCTCGCCAGTGAAGATCCCATGTTTCAATGGGGAGTGTTCCATTAGTTGTCATGTGAGAACAGCCTCACGACTCTGGATTTACCGGTCACCCCAGTCACACAGTCTGTCACACAAGATGTCCCTTCCTCAGATATACTGTAGCACGGAAGGGGGTAACCTGTACTGCAGCACGGTAGGGAGTAGAAATTCAAACTGTATAATTTCAATTACTTACTATGATTTCCGTATGACAGAAAAAAATGAGGGCCGCCAGAAGACATGATCGGATTTCATTGTATCTTCGTACATGCACACAGCATCGGCGCGGATGTAAATGACCGCAGTTCTGACAGCTAAACGACGATCACAGTGCACTAGTGTTGTTACCATGCCTCGTATGCTCTATACACTGATATGCCACAACATTATGACCACCTACCTAATAGCCGATATGTCCACATTTGACGCAGGTAACTGTGGCGACGAGTCATGGTTTGGAAGCAATGAGGCCTTGTTAGGTCGCTGGAGGGAGTTGGCACAGCATCTGCACACACGAGCTAGCTAATTCCCGTAAATGAGCTCTGACGCAACGTTAAATCACATCCCACACGTGTTCGATCAGGTTCAGGTCTGGCGATCTGGGGGCCAGCAAATCATTGGAACTCGCCACTGTGTCCCTCGAACCACTCCATCACACTCCTGGCCTCCTTCCCCAGAACATACTGGAGCCGTCGCCAGCTTGTCTCCGTGCTACAATACAGGTATCATAGAGCTGTTCCCCTGGGAAACGATATGATGAAAATAGTATAGGAATTAATCACAAACATGCAAAGCTCTGCCACTGCGCCAACGTCCAGTGCCGATGGCCACGTGCCCATTTCAGTCGTAGTTGCCGATGTCGTGGTGTTACCATTGGCACAAACATTGGTCGTCGGCTGCGGAGGCCCATCGTTAGGAGTGTTCGGTGCATTGTGCGTTCAGACACAGTTGTAATCTGCCCAGCATTAAAATTTGATGTTACTTCCACCACAGTTCACCGCCTGTCCTGTTTTACCAGACTACACAACCTACGACGTCCGACATCTGTAATGAAAAATGACTGCCCAACACGACGACGTCTGGACGTGGTTTCACCTTTGGTTTCGCCATGTGTTGAAGACACTCACCATAGAACTCCACTAAAACCCAACAAGTCGTGCAATTTCCGAAATGCTCGTGCCGAGCCTCTGTGCCATCACAATCTGTCCCCAGCCAAACTCACATAAATCGCGCGCCTTCCCCATTCTACACATGGATACTACATGATACTGCATGCTCCATGCGTGTGTCTGAATAGCAGTCATTCTTCGCTGGGTGACGCTGCATCGCCTGGTCGGGTTTATATTTATAGTAGGTAAGTGGTCTTAATGTTATAGCTGACCAGTGTATGGGTCGTGAACTGCATCAGGTGTTGACTGATCACTGAGGAACATGTCACTGCTTTGTACTCGTCAGAGACAGTGGTATCAGCACCTGACCCTTTGGAAGGGGTCTTGTTGTTTGTCTTCAAGGACCTGGCCGACTACATCTGACCGCCACAAGAAGAACCACAATATTGTTCACCGAGCACATCGTAACCCCTTCACTTCTGTGCTTGCCATCCGAGACCAAGTAATGGACTCCTTGCAACATTCTGTTTTCCCATATTGTTGGTAGGAGACTAGCAGTAACTGCGCTAGAGGATTACCGTCGCATCCATAGGTTGCTGTTATCACAAACAGAAACAGCTGCGTTTGGAGTGGTGCAGTGACATGGAAGCATGGACTGATGATGAAAGGCATTGCACTGTGTTCAGCGATGAATCCCCAGATGACCATCGTCGGGGATATTGAGGCGACCTGGGGGGGATGTCCCAGTCTTACAACATTTAGGTGGGTCAGTGATGTTACTTCTGGTGTCGTGATGTAAGGGGCCATCAAGTATGACATCAGGGGGCACGGCTGGTAGTGACTGAGGGAACTCATGTGTTATCCTTCATGTGACAGTATAATGATGCCATTTTTCAACATGAAACTATTGGTGTCCACTTGGCGCTTGTCTCTATGAAATGTCTGCGTGATGTTGAGTACTCCTGTGGCCAGCAAGATCTTCAGTTCTGCCACTGATAGAACATGTGTGCGCCTATCTCGGATGTCAGCTCCGTCCCAGTGCTAGCATCAAAGATATCAAGGACCATTTACAACAGTTGTGGACCAGCTTGTCTTAAGAGGGGATACAACGGCTTTATAATACCCTTCCCAACCGAACCAGTGCATGCGTCCAGGCTAGAGGCGGCTTATACCGCTAACTTCTTTGCAAATATGACTGTACTTTGTAATCGCTGAAATAATATCACATACTATCTCAACCCATGTAGTTCCATTTTGTTTCCGCCTCCCCTTCTCGGTGCTTCACTTCTTTTGTCAGGCAGTGTATACAGGGTGTCCCAGGACGAATGGTCAGTATTCACGGGTATGACAGGAAAGGTCATTCGAAGCAAAAGCCTGTAAAACAAGGGCTCTAAAAAGCATATCTTAAGAGCTATGATCACTTGTTCATTTTCGCTACCGTGGACACGTGCTCTAGATTTTAGGGTATGCGTTTTAGAGCCTTTGTTTAGCCTTTTTTTGCTTTGAATGATCACTCCTGTCATATCCCCGAGTTTTGAACTTTCCTTCTACGGTACCCTGTATAGAGGGCAAAGTATAACAGATTGAAATTTGTAGATCAGAAAGGAGACCTAACTATTTTATGTATAAAGACTATTAACATACATACAAAATATACAAGTATGAACCCTTCTCCTTTAAAAGAGAACATTCGATTTTTCATCTTTTCGGTATCTTATCATTAGAACCAGAGCAATAGTAGTTGAATAACGATAGGTGTTGTGAAATGCCAATTTTCTTTCTTCGTCAACGCGTCATTTTTGTAATCCACGACTTTACATACGGGACAGAATTATCACCTACTGCCTGGGAAGTAAATATTATGATACCTCTCTATAACTGAGCACTCCAGCGACGCTACACCAAAGCAAGGAAAAAAACATTAGTTTTGTATGTTTTATTTTTTCAGAGAGAATTATGAACTTTTAATATAATGGCATGACTAGTTATCGAAGTCTGTCTTTTACATATACCGGGCAGCCTGAAATTTTAAGTGCAATAAAAAAGCAGGGAATTGAAGAATTCTTAATTACTTATTTATCATATTATGACAAAGAGATATAGACAACTGTTTACCACAAATACATACATTTCTAAAAAGATACACACACACACTCAAGTTCGCTCGTAGTCCAGATTGTCTTGCAAGAGTGCGTAGTGTGAAACATAGAATAAACTGCCCATACGATCCTTAGAGCTAGATAGAGATTTTTCTCCGGCAGTTACGCTCTGCTTTCTCGTTTTCCTGCTTCCCGATCTCCACTTTCCCTTACACCGCTGTGCCATTATTGGAGTACCCGTTTCCCCGCTGCGTTTGGTCGAGAATACTGTTCTTCTATTCCATTCATCTCAGATGATTTCGTGTTCTTTTGAATCTGCCATCCCAGTATTTCATCCGATGCAGTGCGTCCAATCCGATTCTGACTTACAATTTGTTCATTTGTTGCTTTCTATCATGTCCCCTTCTCCAGATTAAACTACCGTTAGCATCTGCCGTATAATGAAGTGAATTATTCTGTATGTCTGACTGTAAGACATTTTTATTATTAGTTCCGGATATTCATCATATTATCAGCAAGCTTCAGGAACAACACAGTTCAAATACATTTACTCTTAGTATTGTTGGCCCACATTTCGCAATGAGTTTGGATCTAATTGCATTCTTCAATATGTATTTGGTGAAATGGTTTCTCTTTTGTTAGCAAACTGATCTTTGTATTCCATTGCCAAGGGTCAGCTGATTTCAAGAGTTCAGAGTGTAGTAAGAAATGATAACGCCTTTGCGTATCTCAATTTCTTGTTGTTAATCTTAGTCGCACTATCAGCACGTGGTGCCATCATCACACTTTTGCTTCATGCATCTTGATAATATGTTGAAGGTCTCCATTAATTTCTGCTAAAGAGGTTGCATCATCAGTATATCGGAGGACGCTAATTATTCTGCCGCCAATTTTCAGACGCGTGTTAAACACCATCGCACCAACTGTTTTTACACGATTATCGATAATCGCGCATTGCGAAAAATTTACGTTTTTATTAACCAGTGTTTCACACTGCTTTCATTAAGTACAAAATGTCTGAAAAATTTACTGGCATATTGTTTCACAGCTTGGACGGCACTTTTAAATATAGAGATTATCCGCTCTGGATAGTTTTTTTTTATTATTTTAACGCTTGATTGGCCTATTTCGACATTTAGATCTTTATCCAACGGAACATTGCACTTGGTACAGCTGTAATATGTGCACCATTTTGTACTACCATGGAAGGCGCAAGGTGAAACATTCTGCATCCTGCAACGGATCAGCCATTTCAACAACTGTAACAAAACGGATCAATACACTAAATGGTTCACCGCGAGACTTCCGTCGTCTGTCGATGTACTGTACTATATGCAACCTCTTTGTACAAGAAAAATATTTCGACTGAGAATGATCAGTAGGTGTAAATAAAGACATTTCCAACACTTGGGAAAAATCTCAGAGCAACATACTTTAATAAGCTCTCTTAGGCTACGGAACACATTTCATTTTATCACCTAGTAACTTACGTGTGTTTCTGAGATGTTTGTGAAACATTTCAGAGCCCACAATGATAACAGACTGCACAATGGACGCTTATAATATCTGCAACTATGAAAACCAATGACTTGCCAACGGCACCTCTGTTTAATCCGTTTGCCTACGTCAGGTAGTTCGAGCTAGACCCTTCATTGTTGATAATTAATAGGCTTTTCTACCGATATAGCCACAAGGGTACATAAAGTTTGGAAAGATCTTTCTGTGTTTATTTTCCTCTGATGAGAACTAATGTGGGTTCTACAACTGAACAAATACAGAAATACAAATACAGAAATATGTTTTTTTGATGTGTGCAGAAACATTTGTATTTTCTGTTGACATAATAATAAACAGCGGGAACCACAATCAAAAACTGTATCCATAATAATTACAATATTTCGTTAAAATTAATACAGAATACAAACTTACTGACAATTCTTATTACTGCACTAAATCGAGCCTGTTTTATAAAAAATACTTTTCTGCACGTCTTCGATTATTCAGTACTCTGATAGTCTCTGAATTATCTAGGAATCACGTATGTGAGTAAAATAACCATCAAATATCACACCTGAAACATACAGAAACAGTTTCGAAACAAAATCATTTCTAATTGATAATGTACGACCGGATTAAATCATTTGAACAACAGAAAACAATCAGTGTTCCGAATGTCATTCCTTAATTTAGAAACCAGATTACATTTGTATTTTCTGCACCTCAACGACTCTGTTATTACATCGAGCGTACTACATCGATAGTCCACAAGCTACCGTACGGTGCGTGGCGGAGGGTACCCTGTACCACTACTTGTCGTTCCTCTTCCTGTTCCACTCGCAAACAGAGCGAGGGAAGTCCGCAGCTCCTGGTCTCGTGGTTAGCGTTGCTGCCTCTAGATCACGAGGTCCCGGGTTCGATTCCCGGCCGGGTTGGGAATTTCTCTGCCCAGGGACAGGGTGTTTGTGTTGTCCTCATCATTTCATCATCATTCATGACAGTGGTTAGAGTAGACTGTGTACAAAAACTGGGAGTTCGTACGGGCGCTGATGACCTCGCAGTTAAGCGCTCCACAAACCAGTCATCATCGTCACCACCATCATCATCAGAGTGAAGAGAAAATACTGTCTATATGCCTCCTTATGAGCCGTAATTTCTCTTATATTATCTTCGTGGTCCTTACGCGCAATGTATGTCGGCAGCACTAGAATCGTAAAACAGCAATCAGCTTCAAATGCAAGTTCTCTAAATTTTCTCAATAGTGCTCCGCGAAAAGAACGTCGCCCTCCCTCCAGGATCCCCATTTGAGTTCCCGAAGCATTTCCGAATACTCGGCTGTTGTTCGAACCTACCAGTAACAATCTAGCAATCCACCTCTGAATTGCTTCGATGCTTCCTTTAATCAGGCGCGGATGACAATCACTCGATCACTACTCTAGAATAGGTCACACTATCGTCCTATGTGCGGTCTCCTTTACAGATGAACCACACTTTGCTAAAATCTTCCCAATAAATCGAAGTCGGTCATTCGCCTTCCCTACTACAAGCCTCACACGTCCGTTCCGTTTGATATTGCTTTGCAGCGTTGCGCCCAGATATATAAACGACGTGACTGTGTCAAGAACTACTAATGCTGCATCGGAACATTACGGGTTTGTTTCTCCTACTCAGCTGCATTAACTTACATTTTTCCACATTAAGGGCTAGCTGCCATTCTTCACACTAACTGAAAATTTTGTCTAGGTCGTCTTGTATCTTCCTACAGTCACTCAACTTCGACACCTTGCCGTAAACCACGGCATCATCAGCAAACAACCGCAGACTGCTGCCCACCCCGTCAGCCAAATCATTTATGTGTATAAAGAGCAACAGCGATCCTCTCACACTTTCCTGGGGCACTCCTGACGATACCCTTGTCTCGAGGACAACACACTGGATTGTATTATTTAAAAAGTCTTCGAGCTACTCACAAATCTGTGAACTTATTCCATATGCTCGTACACTTCGTTGACAGTCTGCAAAGAGGCATTGTGTCAAATGCTTTCCGGAAATCTAGAAATATGGAGTCTGCCTTTTGGCCTTCATCTATAGTTCTCATTATATCATATGAGAAAAGAGCAAGCAGTGTTTCGCACGAGGGACGCTTTCTAAAACCATGCTGATTCGTGAACATAAGCTTCTTGGTCTCAAGAAAGTTTACTATATTTGAACTGAGAATATGTTCAAGGATTACGCACCAAACAGAAGTTAGGGATATTGGTCTAATTTTGCGGGTCTGTTGTCTTACCCTTCTTATATACTGCAGTCACCTGCTCTTTTTTCCAGTCGCTTGGGACTTTGTTTTGGGCTAGTGACTCTCGATAAATGCAAGCTAAGTAAGGAGCCAATGCCGTAGAGTACTCTTTGTAAAATCGAACTAGGATTCCATCCGGACCTGGTGATTTACTTGCTTTCAAATCTTTCAGCTGTTTCTCTATCCCGGATATGCTTATTACTATGTCATCCATACGGAAGTCTGTTCGACGGTCAAATGACGGTATGTCTGTACGAATCTCCTGTGAGAACGATTTCTTGAACGTGAAATTTAAAACTTTGGCTTTCATTTTGCTATTTTGCTCCCACACCAGACTGGTCAACAAGGGACTGAACAGAAGCCTTAGACCCACTTAGCGATTTTACATACGACCAGAATTTTCTCTGGTTCTCTGCCGGATCTTTTGCTAAGGTGTTACGGTTGTAGTAGTTGTACGCTTCGCACATAGCTCTTTTCACAGAAGCACGAATCTCTACTAACCTTCGCTTTTGAACTGAGAGTGCAACAATCTCTGCTTCCTCAGCATCCGCCGAATTTCGTTACAAAACCATAGTGGGTCTTTTCCATCCTTTATCCACTTACTAGGCACGCAACTCTCCAGACCACGATTTACAATCCGCTTAAACTGTGCCCATAATTCCTCCAAATCCATGTTACTGGACCTAGATGACGCCAATTCACTGTCTAAGTGAGATGTTAGCAACTCCTTATCTGTTCTATCTAGCACTAACTCTCTCCTAGCCTTCTTGATTGATTTATTAACTTTCGTAATCATAGTTGCTATATGACATCATGATCGCTAATTTCCATTTATATACTGATATTGGCGATAAGCCCCGGCCTATTTGCAGCTACAAGGTCTAAGATATTTACAATGCGTTTGGGCTGCCGAGCTAGATGCTCAAGACAATTTTCCGAAAACGTGTTCAAAGGTATTTGGCGTGACTGCCTGTACCCTCCGCAATGGATACATAGACACGCCGCCTCCAGCCAGTAGTTACGCGCTACTGATCGTAGACTTTCTTCGAATAACTCTAGAACAGTGTCTCAGCAGAATCGGGTGGCCGGTAAAAACATCCAACAGTTAACTTGGTTTCACCTACAACTGTTACACGCGACCACATGACTTCACTGTCACAATTAACTTCAACCTCAATACAGACAATATTTTTGTCAACTGCAATTAACACTGCCCCCCCCCCCCACCTATGGCCTCTAATATGACTTTCCGATTTACGTTCTACAAATCGCTAAATATCTCAGAGCTTTCCACTTCAGGTTTCAGCAAGCTCTCGGTCCCGAGAATAATTTGAGTGCGAGAACTTTCCAGGAGAGCAGTAAATTTGGGAACTTTCTTACGAATATTTCGACATTCTATTAATAGAACTGCGACAGTGGAAGTGTTTTTATTCTGAAGGCCGTTTGACTCTCTTTACTGCATATCGACTGGCGAGTGTTCATCAGAGCACCTCAAACGACTGCCTAGCATAAAAAATCCTCATGCGCACTCCACAAGAACCCTGGTACCCGAGTAGCTACCTCCTTTGTGTAGTGTACTCCTGGCCTACCAAGGAGACTCCTACAAAACTCACACGATAACGCAGGTCTAGAAATCTTCAAGCAAGACCGTCGCACAGCCGATGAAACCTTTGGCTGAGACCCACCACTCGTCTCCAAATCGAAGGACCCCGATCAACTCTGGGAATGATGCTGCAAACTGCGAGCTCTGTTCCATCCCGAGCGCGAGGCCAGCAGTCTTCCCCACCTCCGCCAGCTGCCTGTATGAACTGAGGATCGCTTCAGAACCCATGCGGCAGGCGTCGTTGCTGTCGACGTGAGCCGCAACATGCAGATGACTGCACCCTGCACGCTCGACAGCCACAGGCAAGGCGGCCTCCACATCTCGGATGAGGTCCTCTGGCAGACTTATTGAGTGCACATGGCCCTTTTTTCGAGCCCTTAACTCTATCTGCCTAATGGGCTCTATAACGCGCCTAACATTGGAGCTCTCTGTAACTAATAAACCACTCCCCTGTGTGCCTGCTGATCGCGAAACCTGTGGAAAATTCGTAGATTCAGACATTCAAACGTCGTTCTGTTAATGAAGCAGTTGCCAGCACTAGTTAATTATCGTACACAATCAAAAGCGAGGAAACACACTGATACCATATAATAAATACTGACGGTTGTCAGTACAAGCGTAATGGAATCCACTCTGTCCCATGTCAGTTACATTTCCGTGCGGTCGTAATACTGTTCATTCTTATGTTGACAATCTTTTCTGCTATTGCAATGAAGCAAGTTTGTCTGCAGTGCTTTAGACGATGGCACATTCAACATTTGCCGGCGTAATGGGTGAGACGTACCCAACTTACAACCAGTAACCTCTCCGACTCTCGAAAAAACGAAGTCTGCAGAGGAAGTGTGTTAGAGGCAGTCGCGCTCTTTGAGAAGAACCAACCAGGTTTTGCCTTAAGCGATTAGGTAAATTACGAGGAAAGACGAGCCCAGTATCTTACTACTGCCATACCTAGGGTGGTTGTAAGTAACGTTGACAATACGTAAGGCGGACCAATAAGAACTACACTGAAGCGCCAAAGAAACTGGTACAGGCACGCGTACTCAAATACAGAGAGATGTCATCAGGCAAAATACGGCGCGGCCGTCGGCAACGCCTATATAAGACAACAAGTGTCTGACGCAGTTGTTAGATCGGTTACTGCTGCTACAGTGGCATGTTATCAATATTTAAGTGAGTTTGAATGCGGTGTTATAGTAGGCGCACGAGCGATGGGACACAGCATCTTCGAGGTAGCGATGACGGGGATTTTCCCGTACGACGATTTCACGGGTGTACCGTGGGTATCAGGAATCGGGTAAGACATCAAATCTCCAACATCGCTGCGGCCGAAAAAGATCCTGCTATAACGGGCACAACGACGACTGAAGAGAATCGTTCAACGTGACAGAAGTGCAACCCTTTCGCAAACTGCTGCAGATTTCAATGATGGGTCATCAACAAGTGTTAACGTGCGAACCATTCAGCGAAACATCACCGATATGGGCTTTCGAAGCCGAAGGTCCACTCGTGTAGCCCTGATGACTGCACGACACATAGCTTTACACCTCCCCTTGGCCCGTCAACACCGACAATGGACTGTTGACTGGAAACATGCTGCCTGGTCGGACGAGTCTCGTTTCAAATTGTATCTAGCGGATGGACACGTACGGGTATGGAGACAACTTCATGAATCCATGGATCCTGCATGTCAGCGAGGGACTGTTCAAGCTGGTGAAGGCTCTGTAATGATGTGGGGCGTGTGCAGGTGAAGTGATACGGGACCCCTGACAGGTCTAGATACGACTCTGACAGGTGCCACGTACGTAAGCATCCTGTCAGAGCACTTGCATCTATTCAGGTCCATTGTGAATTCTGACGGAATTAGGCAATTCCAGGAGGACATTGCGACACCCCCACACGTCCAGAATTACAGGGTTCATGGTGTCAGTTGCCTCCAGCACTACTTCAGCATTAGTCAAATCCATGCCACGTCGTGTTGCGGCACTCCTGCATGCTCGAGGGGGCCTACACGATATTAGGCATGTTTATCTGTCTTTCTGGCTCTTCAGTGTACATACCAACAATATATTCCTACTACCCATACGTCCCACTGTTTCCAACGAAATGTCAAGTCTTTTATAGCTGAAGAGCTTCGTACTCCGTGGTCTCCAACAGTGAAATACAGTCTGGATTAGACGGACATTTTAGGAGACCACAAGGTGTCGTGCAAAACAAATTTTCTCTAACAAGGGTGCTATCTTCGAAAATGGCAATTGTTGTTTTCACAGCACCCTTTTTCAGGAGCGCTCTGGCGACAACTAACTGGGCTTCAATGCCATCAACATATGATGGAGAACATTTAGTCAGTTTCAAAACAGTGATTTTCTTGTATATTCTTTTATCCTCCCTTTCCCAAGGTTTCCGGCCAACAGGTGTACAGTATCTTCTGTGTTGGATGAGGAATGGTTTAAAATCTTTCTGTAAATGATTCACCAAGAGTATGTAGCCATTCCGCGACGAAATACAGCCGCACGGCGGCTTAAAGACTGTGCTGCAATCGTCTGAATGACAACATATTACCACGCTAGCTGACACTGGATAGCTATCCGATTGTTTTGTTTCCATTATTGCACTGTTGCGGCTTGGATATCATTTTCAGACGTTATCTTAAGTACAACCCATGAAACGGACATATTTGGGTTAGAGACCAAGAGTTCTTCAAACCGTTCTGATTCCTCTTTGGCAACCAGTGTCGTAAATTACTATCATTCAGACAATTTGTAATGTATATGGATCTCGTTGTAACCAAAACATCGGGCGATCTAACATTTATTAATTTTATCAGTTCAGATGTTTCCAGCATCTAACTCCTGGAAACACGCGAACAAATATATTTGTAATATATCGTGTCGTTTCTCACTTTGACAGCATACCTAAAAATCCTTTTAATAAGCTTTCTCGAGTATCAGTACGCAATATCAAGCTAGACGAACTAACGTCCGCAAGTTATTGCAACGTGAAAGTGCGAGAACTAATGGAAGCATTGAAGCAGTCCTGGAGCAGGGATTTGCAACCGACTGGTCCTTCGCATTCCTAACGCAGATCTGTATCGTAGCATGACACAAGCGGCAGAAAGCAGTCAGGGTTCCGTGAGCGGTTCTTTTGTTCGTCAGCAGCATGTTCATGCTCGTGTTTTTTTTCTTTTGGTTTCCTGCTTAAGCGCAGCTGTCATGCACTCGTAGGAGGGAGCGGACAAGGAAAAAATTAATAGACAATCCAAAGATTACATGTTTCCTGTTCTTGAAAGTAATCCCTGCAATTTAAGTTGACCAACAGACAGATTACTCATGGCTCTTACGTCGTCGCCGAACCTCTATGCATTAGTATTGCCGAACAACATCAATAGGATAACATTTTTGTTATTTTTTTCAACGCACTAAATTCCATTACCATGTCTTGTAGCCAACCTTACTCATCACGATATCGTAAGGTCCACGTGATCGAATTGAGTTCATATCTGTTGTGATAGCTAGACCACCTGACCCCCTCAAAGGCTGACCTATAGGTCGCTCGCTGCACGCACCTCCTTTCCGCTGTCTTCGTCTTTGATCACCTACAAGAATTTCAATGCAAACATGTTGCGTTTACGAATGAGCAAGGGAGACTGATTGGTGATGTCTAGCACGGCATTTAAAACACCTTTAAACAAACATCCACACTCGTCCCGATTCGATGTACTGTCAAATCGCCCAGCTTAGGAGGCGAGTATGTCCCTAATACGAGTTGTTCGTGCAATCCTCATGGCTCCTACACAGCGTCTTACGTTTTACCAGCGATAGGCATTTCTCTCTCGAACATGATACCATATCAAAACAAGATATTTCCAAATAATAGCACTATACTGCAAATAAGGAGGTGATAAAGCAGAGGGTAAAGCCTAACGATTACCGGAAGAAAGAACTTCAACAATTACTTTAAAAAAATCGCTGATTACTACACCGTTGAAACCACCATTGAAAACCAGTATGTTCATCACTTACTCTTGAATGGCAAACCAAAAAGGACAGGTAGTTCAAAACACGAAGAAAATAAAACACATTGTACCTGTCAGTATAACGAAACTGGAGAAGATCATTAACGAATTTTACAAAGAGGGGAGAGGAGTCGCAGGTTTGTACGACGTCTGATCACAGTAAATAAATAATTTTAGACTGAATACCAAGCAATAAATTCTACTGCTCTTCACTGACTGTGTGAATTGATGTCACTCCAGTGACATAAACAACAACAAAATTCGTTAATTGTTGTTCAATTACATTAACAACATACTTTTTAAAGAGATGCTGATGTGTATGCATGGTCCAGAACCTGAAAACACCTTTTAGCATATTCTTAGCAATATCAACACATTTTCAATGACGTGTACTACCGACTTTATGACCAAGGTGTTCATTCTTTCCGCGTGCTATACGAGATTCGAATAATAGAGAATTGTGAAAGTGGTTCGATGAACCCTCTGCCAAGCACTTAAATGTGATTTGCAGAGTATCCATGTAGATGTAGATTTCGTTCATGACTGTTGACTTTTACTCTCAACATACTTTTAAAAAAGATACTGATGTGTAACTAACGCCCTGAACCTGGAAATACTGAGTACGACATTCACTGGGGAAAATGACATCTACTACTGAGACTTAAATGTTTTACCAATGTTATTTATAATCCGCCTTGATTGCAAAAAATGTTTATTCATATGACCGGTTTCGGTTCCTCTAGCACTATCTTCAGATCTGCAATTTCAGTTACAGGAGTAATCCGTCCATACACAGCAACCTACACATACTGCGTTTGATGTGACGCAGCATGTGAAGGTTGCTGTGTATGCACGGCTAGTGAGGCATCGACGCATCGTTATTTTGTAATGGAGGGAAGAGTATCTGTGTGTGTGTGTGGGGGGGGGGGGGGGGGGGTAAATAATGCAGAGAGAGAGAGAGAGAGAGAGAGATGAAGACAGTAAACAGGTTCAAATAGACATGGGTTGCAGTAGTTATTCGGAGATGCAGAGGCTTGCACAGGATAGAACAACATGGAGATCTACATCAAGCCAGGCATCGGACTGAAGATCACAACAACAGTTAGTATTGGAGTCAGAAATTTTCTTGTAAGCTGCTTGGCACCTTTCCGTATGCTAAATGAATTGTGACTAAATTTTACTTAATTCTGAAATCCCACACGCTGTTTAGAAAGTATGCTCCTCATTTTAGCATTGTTGTTGTTGTTGTGGTCTTCAGTCCTGAGACTGGTTTGATGCAGCTCTCCGTGCTACTCTATCTAGTGCAAGCTTTTTCATCTCCCAGTACCTACTGCAACCTACATCCTTCTGAATCTGCTTAGTGTATTCATCTCTTGGTCTCCCTCTACGATTTTTACCCTCCACGCTGCCCTCCAATACTAAATTGGTGATCCCTTGATGCCTCAGGACATGTCCTACCAACCGATCCCTTCTTCTGGTCAAGTTGTGCCACAAACTTCTCTTCTCCCCAATCCTATTCAATACTTCCTCATTAGTTATGTGATCTACCCATCTAATCTTCAGCATTCTTCTGTAGCACCACATTTCGAAGGCTTCTATTCTCTTCTTGTCCAAACTATTTATCGTCCATGTTTCACTTCCATACATGGCTACACTCCATACGAATACTTTCAGAAATGACTTCCTGACACTTAAATCAATACTGGATGTTAACAAATTTCTCTTCTTCAGAAACGCTTTCCTTGCCATTGCCAGCCTACATTTTATATCCTCTCTACTTCGACCATCATCAGTTATTTTGCTCCCCAAATAGCAAAACTCCTTTACTACTTTAAGTGCCTCATTTCCTAATCTAATTCCCTCAGCATCACCCGACTTAATTAGACTACATTCCATTATACTTGCTTTGCTTTTGTTGATGTTCATCTTACATCCTCCTTTCAAGACACTGTCCATTCCATTCAACTGCTCTTCCAAGTCCTTTGCTGTCTCTGACAGAATTACAATGTCATCGGCGAACCTCAAAGTTTTTATTTCTTCTCCCTGGATTTTAATATCTACTCCATACTTTTCTTTTGTTTCCTTTACTGCTTGCTCTATATACAGATTGAATAACATTGGGGAGAGGCTACAATCCTGTCTCACTCCCTTCCCAACCACTGCTTCCCTTTCATGTCCCTCGACTCTTATAACTGCCATCTGGTTTCTGTACAAATTGTAACTAGCCTTTCGCTCCCTGTATTTTACCCCTGCCACCTTTAGAATTTGAAAGAGAGTATTCCAGTCAACATTGTCAAAAGCTTTCTCTAAGTCTACAAATGCTAGAAACGTAGGTTTGCCTTTCCTTAATCTTTCTTCTAAGATAAGTCGTAAGGTCAGTATTGCCTCACGTGTTCCATTACTTCTACGGAATCCAAACTGATCTTCCCTGAGGTCGGATTCTACCAGTTTTTCCATTCGTCTGTAAAGAATTCGCGTTAGTATTTTGCAGCTGTGACTTATTAAACTGATAGTTCGGTAATTTTCACATCTGTCAACACCTGCTTTCTTTGGGATTGGAATTATTATATTCTTCTTGAAGTCTGAGGGTATTTCGCCTGTTTCATACATCTTGCTCACCAGATGGTAGAGTTTTGTCAGGACTGGCTCTCCCACGGCCGTCAGTAGTTCCAATGGAATATTGTCTACTCCGGGGGCCTTGTTTCGACTCAGGTCTTTCAGAGCTCTGTCAAACTCTTTACGCAGTATCATATCTCCCATTTCATCTTCATCTACATCCTCTTCCATTTCCATAATATTGTCCTCAAGTACATCGCCCTTGTATAGACCCTCTATATACTCCTTCCACCTTTCTGCTTTCCCTTCTTTGCTTAGAACTGGGTTTCCATCTGAGCTCTTGATATTCATACAAGTCGTTCTCTTATCTCCAAAGGTCTCTTTAATTTTCCTGTAGGCGGTATCTATCTTACCCCTAGTGAGATAGGCCTCTACATCCTTACATTTGTCCTCGAGCCATTCCTGCTTAGCCATTTTGCACTTCCTGTCGATCTCATTTTTGAGACGTTTGTATTCCTTTTTGCCTGTTTCACTTACTGCATTTTTATATTTTCTCCTTTCATCAATTAAATTCAGTATTTCTTCTGTTACCCAAGGATTTCTACTAGCCCTCGTCTTTTTACCTACTTGATCCTCTGCTGCCTTCACTACCTCATCCCTCAAAGCTACCCATTCTTCTTCTACTGTATTTATTTCCCCCATTCCTGTCAATTGCTCCCTTATGCTCTCCCTGAATCTCTGTACAACCTCTGGTTCTTTTAGTTTATCCAGGTCCCATCTCCTTAAATTCCCACCTTTTTGCAGTTTCTTCAGTTTTAATCTACAGGTCATAACCAATAGATTGTGGTCAGAGTCCACATCTGCCCCTGGAAATGTCTTACAATTTAAAACCTGGTTCCTAAATCTCTGTCTTACCATTATATAATCTATCTGATACCTTTTGGTATCTCCAGGGTTCTTCCATGTATACAACCTTCTTTCATGATTCTTAAACCAAGTGTTAGTTATGATTATGTTGTGCTCTGTGCAAAATTCTACAAGGCGGCTTCCTCTTTCATTTCTTAGCCCCAATCCATATTCACCAACTACGTTTCCTTCTCTCCCTTTTCCTACAATCGAATTCCAGTCACTCATGACTATTAAATTTTTGTCTCCCTTCACTATCTGAATAATTTCTTTTATTTCATCATACATTTCTTCAATTTCTTCGTCATCTGCAGAGCTAGTTGGCATATAAATTTGTACTACTGTAGTAGATGTGGGCTTCGTATCTATCTTGGCCACAATAATGCGTTCACTATGCTGTTTGTAGTAGCTTACCAGCATTCCTATTTTCCTATTCATTATTAAACCTACTCCTGCATTACCCCTATTTGATTTTGTGTTTATAACCCTGTAGTCACCTGACCAGAAGTCTTGTTCCTCCTGCCACCGAACTTCACTAATTCCCACTATATCTAACTTCAACCTATCCATTTCCCTTTCTAAATTTTCTAACCTACCTTCCCGATTAAGGGATCTGACATTCCACGCTCCGATCCGTAGAACGCCAGTTTTCTTTCTCCTGATAACGACATCCTCTTGAGTAGTCCCCGCCCGGAGATCCGAATGGGGGACTATTTTACCTCCGGAATATTTTACCCAAGAGGACGCCATCATCATGTAATCATACAGTAAAGCTGCATGCCCTCGGGAAAAATTACGGCTGTAGTGTCCCCTTGCTTTCAGCCGTTCGCAGTACCAGCACACCAAGGCCGTTTTGGTTATTGTTACAAGGCCAGATCAGTCAATCATCCAGACTGTTGCCCTTGCAACTACTGAAAAGGCTGCTGCCCCTCTTCAGGAACCACACGTTTGTCTGTCCTCTCAACAGATACCCCTCCGTTGTGGTTGCACCTACGGTACGGCTATCTGTATCGCTGAGGCACGCAAGCCTCCCCACCAACGGCAAGGTCCTTGGTTCATGGGGGGGGATTTAGCATTATGCCACACATTATGGGTATTGTGCACCCTTTTGTATTTTCAACTAGAATTTTGTCTACGAATTGTTTTCATACAATTTTGATTTTGTGTTTAGGTATTTCCTATCGTAGATTAACGAAAATGATAGCACACCGTCTTCCTTTTATTGCTGCACTCGCCAAAAATATATATCTAGGGTCTGCCAGCGGTTATGGACATCCCTTCCGTACATGCCCTGAATGTATTTCTCCACGGAGGCACACCCACCGCCACAGACCTCTCCTCGTTTCATAGCAGGCGCGCCTCACATATTTTTCCGTGGAAGTAGGTCTCTGGAGAAACACGTATGCCTGTGCACAGCTTGACGCCCAAAAAGGCTGTGTCCGGTTTGAGGTTTGACTCTAGAAGGTGCTGGGTCAACGTCGTCAGCTCGCTTTCCCTTTCAGAAAACAGTGGAAACGAAGAGTGAAACAAGTCTTCGGCAAACACTTATCGTAGCAACGTTACTCCAAGTGCCAGTAAGTGGCATTTCTGTACTTACATCGATTCTGTAGCCATGTGTCTGTAGCATACGTACGTGCGTGCGCACGCACAAGAGAAACTTCACCGTGAGCGTCGTTTGCCTTCATTACTATATAGAAACACTATATGCCTGGTTAGGATGTACAAGGTGTACCATCCTTACGAAGCGTTCAAGGTGAAAACAAAAGGTTCCTTCCAAAAATATTAGTAATTCACAAAACCACCGTTTAGGGTCATTGACGTTCATCTGCCATACAATGCTAGAACATTCTCTGAGCTCAAACATAAAGAAGTATCTCGAACATGCCAACCAGGATGGATGTCGAAAACATGGATCATGCGAAATCCAATTTATACTTTTCCTTAGATGACATCCTGAAAGCTACTGATCATGGCAGTCAAGCGGATGCAGAACTTCTGGACTTCCGAAAAGCATATGAAACGTTTAATAACAAAATTACGATTGAGGGTTTCTAGGTTGGGAAATCGCAGGATACTATCTTGGATGGTGATCCATCGAAAGAAGTGGAAGTAACTTCAGGAGTGACCCAGGGAAGTGTGTTGGGACCCTTGCCGTTCATGTTATATATAATATCAATGAACTAGCAGACACTATAATAGTAAATTCAGACTTTTTGATGATGCTGTTATCTGTAATGACAAAGCTGAAGATTCATCCAGTCAGGCGTCGTAAGGGTTCAAAGTGGTGCGAAGATCGGCAACTTTATTTAAATGTAAGGATATGTAAGATTTTGCATTTCACACAACGTAGAAATTATAATCACTCAGGTACATGACTACATCAGTGGGTCATAACTGGAGTCAGTCAACTTACACAAATACCTGGATGTAACAATTCGTACGGATATAAGACAGAATGACCAGAGCAGCACAGTCGTGGGTAAGCAGTAGAGATGGCTCTACCGCTGCCCAAAACATCTCAAATGGGATGAAGACCATGGAATGTTCCGCTCTTTTGCCACAGCTAGTGCACAGCTTGAAGATCGCAGATTGCGTCCAGCATTCTCAACCATGACAACAGTAACTTCCTCAACAATTTGTGGCGCAGTTGGCCGTCGGCTTCTCCTAAGAACAGTCCCCAAATCGTCAGTTAATTCGAACTTCCGAATCATGTTCAACCTCGGTGCGGAAGAGGCCCTCGCCATATTCCCTTAATGCGTCGATATTCGCGAAAACTGGCAGCACTATTCCTGTTTTGATAAAACAAATTTCGGAGAACAGTCCAGCTCACGTTGTCCATACCTACGTTGGCTGCAACTATAATGCACACTGATGCTTTCGGTACCAGTAGCGGGCGCCTGACAGAAAATCATGACACTAACACTACTAACAACGCAAATCCCGCAGCGCACAGTCTGATCATCATTCCTGTAAAGTTGGATATCCGTAGGTAAATAGTTTTCCGTCTGTCCTGGCTCAACTAGCGGAAGTTTAATTACAACCATCGTGTAAACAAAGAAGGACCGCCTTACGGCGACGCCAGAGGCTGGCCTAACTTTATTTCCTTGATAGCTGATGGCATGTATTGTTCTACAATCTAGACAGTGAGTCACCCCGTTTGGAAGGCTCCGCTGTTATCAGCAAGGTGCGTCGTATGGAGATAACCAGAGTTTTGCAACGGCATTGTAAATCCGTGCAATATCAACACCTTGTTATGAAAACAGAGGCAATAAAACGGTTCTACGAACATCGCGCGTGGAGTGAGCCAACAGAGACGGGTGCCTTGGAGCCGACGCGCCGTTACAGATGCAGGCGGGACGCCTACAAGCGATAATGCGTAATGTGTCATACGTGAGGACAAAGTGCCTTTGTTCCGTGTCAGCGGCATTCTACCTGCCGCTAGGCGTGGCTGTGACTTGCTCAACGCCTGCCGCCCAAGGTAAATGTAAATTTTCGTCCCGCCGTTCAAAATCTGTGTCAAAGCCGCCCGCTGCCTCCGCCTCACCGCTTTGCATCCGCGGGCTGGAAGAGGTAGACGAAAAAATTAGCAATCCTTACTGTAAATAATTACGGCACTCCAATTATAGCTGGTGCATCCGACGGTCGAACCTTCATTTTTTATAGGTTGAGCCAGAAGTCACAATCGGAAATGTTTAATGTTATTGTATTGAAACAAGAAGCCACATGAAAGGCAAATAAAATCATGAAACGACTCCCTGGATCTTGCAGAAACTGCATTTAACAGAAAAGGATACTTGCAAGAATGGAATTACACAGAAACGAATGCTCTTACGTACTTCTCACATAGCTCAGACTCTGTGTACGCTATCATTCCCGGCGCAGAGCTGGTTTCGCTGCCATGTGTCTCTACTTGCCCAGCGAAGCATTTCCGGAGTGATCGCTCTCAGAGTATGTGTAATCTCTTCTTTCAGCTCTTCAACGGAAGTCATGCGAGTTGCGCAAATATTTTCCTTTAAGAAGGACCACAGCCAATTACAGGACGTTGTCAAGTCCGGTCTCCTGGGCGGTCATATAAGAGGCCCTCCAAGCCCAATCCGTAACAGGAATTGGTTGTTCAACTACTCTAGAACAGGAGTCCGGTAGTGTTCAGGGGAACCGTCCTGTTGCATGACAACGTCGTTCAGCAGTCCAGCTTTTCTGAATTCATGTAGAGGATAGTGAGACGACATTTGGAGGAACGGTGTCCCTGTCACAGACCAAACCAAGAAATGCGGCCCGATGATAGTCACTGGCAACCCCGGCCCATAGCGTAATACGAGAAGGTGTTAGATAATTTTATCACAATAATGAGGGCTTTATTTCGTCAAATTATAAAGATTTCGAGCCCTGGAGCTAAGATACACAGCACATTCACTTGTCATAACACTACGACGAGCCACCAATGCTGTAAAAGCTGCAAGTACCTGTTCGCACGAGTCACGTTCCGTATTCATATCGTGATCACTCAATTCATTGATCCCGCCATCTCGAAATGAACGGTAACCTCCTTTTTGCATCCAATAACTTGTGTCCGTCAACAGCATCCTTGTCGATTTTGCTGCTGAACGAAACATTGATGCATTTAGAAGTTGAGTGACTTCATTATCGTTATCATATTTTTTGGATCTTCCACTATGTTGCGCATCTGTCAGACACCGTTGCAGAGGCCTTTCTGCCCAGTTTGTGAAGATTAGTGCACACGGGAGCTTCTTTCTTGGGCCCATTAAACAATTTTTCCCTAATTTCATCATATGTATCTCCCGTTCGTACCTTTTCATGCACTCATACGCTAAGATGATGTTCTTCAATTGTGAATCTGCTTGTATCCGCGGTTATAACGCAAATGTTTACAACAGTATCATCTTCGCAGCAAAACAAGACACGATCACAAGCCGTAGCATTCGCCTGTGTTGTTGTAATTTGAGTGGCCTCTACCGGAAGACAGACGAACTACGGACAGAGAACATCGTTTTCAACCTAGAATACATTTCCCGGTCTACGTAACCGCGAAACTGTATATTAAGTTACTTGATATTTCCGATCGTGACTTCTGGCCCGTCCTGTACAGATTAAGACAGAGTGACTAACTATTCCAGAATGAGATTTTCACTCTGCAGCGGAGTGTGCGCTGATATGAAACTTCCTGACAGATTAAAACTGTGTGCCGGACCGAGACTCGAACTCGGGCCTTTGCCTTTCGCGTGCTGCCAATACGCTTCCGAAGAACCGCGTCAAAATGCTTACAAGGCTAAGAAACAGTGAGTCCCTATTGCTCGAAAATGAAACAACTTTCAGTTTGAAAAGTCGTGCTCTATCACAGTCACACAATGAAATCGGGCTGTGGCAGTGGGAGACATCAGCAGAAGAAACGGGAGTACGCCAATGCCAACTATAACAACCTACCAAAATTCACAGCGAGTAACTTACATAGTTCCATCACATAATGAAACGGTTTCTGTACTGTTGTGGGCTATAGTACACATATTCCCCCGAGAAATACAATTATTTAACAGAAACATGAGACAAGTCGTTCTCATATGTTGGTGTTTGCGGAAACCAGCAGATTTAACGTCACTTATTCCGTTTCATCCGAAAACAATAGCCAAGGTACCGAAGAGCAGCTGTTGCACCGAAAGCATTTCTGGTTGCGATATAAATGCCACTTTGGGGCCTAGAACAAGGGAAATGGAGGCTATGCAAGAGAGTTTGATGATTTTGAAGCCAAAGAAAGGATCGTTAAAAGATTATCTCGTCAGCTTCACGATAATAATGGCCCAGCACTAAAACAGCTGGACAAGGCTGGGGAAGGCATTAACTCTGACATGATTTAGCGAAACCGCAAAAAATCTGAATCTGGGTGGCACGACAGCCAGTTCTAAGTAGGTACAATGATGGAAGGTAATTTACACTCATGTCTAACTTTTATGACAAATACATTGTCCAGTCACATTAATGTGGTCACTTGTCAAAAGGCTCAGTAAGCACCTTTTGCAACGTGAGACGTGCAGGAAGTGTGTCACTGAGGTTATGGAAGGTTAAGGATCCATAGCGAGGTGGTCTCACAGACGCTCGATTGGGTTTAAATCTGGCCAGGTGAGTACGGTAAACTAATCCCTATGCTCTTCTAACCACACACGTATACCGTGAGCTGTGTGGAAACGTTACGTTGTCTTAGTTGTAGATACTATCGTGCCGAGGAAAAACAAACTGCATGTAGGAGTGGTCATGGTCCCCAAGGATACATGCATGTTTGTGTTGATCCACTGCGCCTTCCCTAACGAGATCATTCAGTAAATGCCACAAAAACATTCCCCAGACCATAACGCTCTCTCCTAGTTACAAGGTGTTTGCTTTCAGACTTTTCACATCATACACATCAACAGCTATCTGTCCGATTCAGCATAAAACGTGATTCATCTGAAAAGGCCGCCTGTCGCTACTCAATGGACGCCCAGTCGGGGTATTGGCGTGGAAATTCCAGCCCTTATAGCTGACGAACAGCAGTCAGCACGGCTGCGTGAACCAGAGGCCCATATACGCAGCAACGTTCGCTCAAGGGTCGTTTAAGAGACCCTAGTAACTCCTTGGTTGCTGAACAGTTGCACGTCTATACACCCGTACACATCTACGCAGCCGTCATTCATCCTTGTCATTTATGGTCTGTGGTGCACCACAACTGCCTCGACGCCGGCTTTGGATAACGCCATTTTGCCATGCGCAGTACAGTTTAACCACGGCGGCATGCGACGTCATAAGCGCGTGACTGCGTGTGAGATCGCTCTCTCTAAGTTTTCATATATTTTTAGGTTTCAGATACATATTTTAACGGTTTTTGTGATAATATTTACTATATAAGTGACTTATTAGTGGTTTCTTCATTCACCTCCGCCTTTCTTGTGTTGTGACCTGATATTTGTGAGTGTTTCGTATCGAGCAACTTAACCTCTTACCTGTGTTTACATTCCGCGCTGACCAGTTGCAGCCCTTGGTGAAATAATTTCAGAAGAAATTTTTGGGAACTGTTTTCAGTTTCGTTACTATGTCATTAGACGTTTGATTTTCTTTCTGTGTTAGTCTTTTGTTATATTCTCATTTGCTGTTGATTAATACTGTTCATAATAGTAGTCACTTCCCTTGTAGAGTAAGTTTGTGATTATTGTAGCCAGTTTTTTAACATCTTCTTATTGTACTAGCGGAACTTAGATAAAGTAGTTTTCTTGTTTCAATAACTGTAAAATTTTACCATGAGTGAGAAGTGTGGGCTTTGCCGTAGGTTCGTGAGTAGTGGATTGCGGTGTGAGACTTGTTCGAAGTATTTTCACTGGGGGGAATGCAGTGGGGAAGCCAGTGGGCATTCTGGTGAGATCCTCTCCTGGAACTGCAGGTTATGTAGCAAGAGTAAGTTGATAGAGGAGCAGGAGCGTAAGATCTGTGCCCTTCAGGTGCAGTTGAAAAGCGCACAGGAGGAGCTAGATAGGATGAGGAGGGAGAAGGGGATTGGGGAATGGGAGCTGGCTGTTGCCAAGAGATCTGCTAGGAGAAGGAGATTTTCAGATAGTTTTACTATTGGTGTTTGCAATAGATATGACCAACTGTCTGAGTCTACTGGAGAGGAATCTCTAGTAGCTGTACATGAAGGAAGTATGCAGCAGACCTCAGCAGTTACGGTGGCTAGGACAGTTGCAAAGTCTAAGAGAAAGAAGAAGGTTCTGCTGTTAGGTAGTTCTCATGGTAGAGGTGTAGGCCAGCAGTTGCAGGAAGTGTTGGGGAGTGAGTATCAGGTCACCAGCAGTGTGAAGCCTAATGCAGGATTGGCTCAGGTGACTTAACATAGGGCGGTTATGTAGGGATTTTACTAAAGAGGATTAGGTAGTGATTGTGGGTGGGGCTGGTAATAGTATTGATAGGGATTGGGTGTATGACATAGATGCTGACCTGGAAAAGATAGCCACTCAGACTGGCAACACGAATGTGCATTTCGTGAAACTGTTTCAGCGTCACGATCGGCCTCATCTTAATACAGCCGTCAAGCGTAATAACATGAGACTTGGGGGTACCCTGATGACAGAAGGCATGGATCACATTTCAGTGGTGTCGGTGGAGTCTATCAGCAGGACGGGTTTCACTAGACATGGCCTGCACCACAACAGGTATGGAAAGGGGAGGTTGGCAAAGCTTATAGGTGCCAGCATAGGTGTGGGTAGTGGGATCACTCATGGGAAAATTCCTGTACTAGTGGGTGTTACAGCTGCACCTTTTTTAGATTGAAGTCAGTGATAGGTATTCCTGCTTGAGGGAAGTCTCTCTAACAAAGAAACCACTTTCGACAAAGCTTAGGTATCCGAGTAACGAGGGAATTAGTATATTTCATCAAAATATACAAGGTATCAGAGATAAAGTTAGTGAACTGCTTATAGATGTAGACTTTGAAATTATTGGTATATCTGAACACTTCTTAAATAAGGTGATAATTCAGAGGCTTCCTTTACCAGGATACAGGTTGGCTGGCAGCTTTTCTAGGAGCTCTTTGCGGTGTGGGGGAGTAGCCATGTATGTGAAAAACGGTATCCCATTTGAGTCAATTGATGTTTCAAAGTACTGCACTGAAACGGCGTTTGAATGTTGTGCAGGTGTGGCTAAATTTAGTGGAGTTAAACTTCTAACTGTTGTTATTTATAGATCCCCAGACTCCGATTTCACAACATTTTTGCTAAAGCTAGGGGTGGTTCTTGGTTCACTTTATAGGAAATACAAAAAGTTAGTTATGTGTGGTGACTTCAATATTAATTGTATAAGTGATTGTGCAAGGAAAAGGATGCTGGTAGACCACCTTAATTAATATAATCTTATGCAAACCGTATTCTTTCCAACGAGAGTGCAAGGGAACAATAGAACAACCATAGACAACACTTTTGTTCATTCCTCATTACTAGAAGGGCATTCTGTTGGCAGAAAAGTGAATGGCCTTTCAGATCATGATGCACAAGTTTTAACTCTAAAAGATTTTTGTGCTGCAACACATGAAAAATATAGTTATCAACTTTTTAGGAAAGCTGATCCAGTTGCTGTAAAGACCTTTGTAAACCTTATCAAGGAACAAGAGTGGCAAGATGTTTATAGTGCTGATACAGTAGACGATAAATATAACGCTTTCATCAAGACTTTTCTCGTGCTCTTTGAAAGTTGCTTTCCGTTAGAACGTTCAAAACAGGGTACTAGCACAAACAGGCAGCCTGGGTGGCTGACTAGAGGGATAAGAATATCCGGTAGAACAAAGTGGCAATTATATCAAAACGTTAGAAACTGTCAAAATCTAAATGCAGCAGCCCATTACAAACAGTATTGTAAGGTGCTTAAAAAAGTTATTAGGACGGCAAAATGTATGTGGTATGCAGATAGAATAGCTAAGTCTCAGGATAAAATTAAAACTATATGGTCAGTCGTAAAGGAAGTGGCTGGTCTGCAGAGACAGGCCGAGGATATAGAATCAGTGCGTAGCGGGAATGTCCGTGTTACTGATAAGTCGCATATATGTACAGTATTTAATAATCACTTTCTGAATATAGCAGGTGAACTAAATAGAAACCTAGTCCCAAGAGGGAATCATACAGCGCTCGAAGAAAAAAGTGTTCCGAGACTGTTACCTGAAATGCTCCTCCATGATACTGACAAGAGGGAGATTCAGTTAATAATTAAATCACTAAAGACCAAGAACTCTCATGGATATGACGGGGTATCTAGCAGAATACTGAAGTATTGTTCTATGTATGTTAGACCAGTACTTAGCCATATCTGTAACTTTTCCTTTAGGAGTGGTCGGTTTCCTGACCGATTAAAGTACTCGGTAGTGAAGCCACTTTATAAAAAGGGAGACAGGGATAATGTTGACAATTATAGACCTATTTCTATGCCATCGGTGTTTGCTAAAGTTATCGAGAAGGTTGTATATACAAGGTTACTGGAGCATTTAAATTCACATAATTTGCTGTCAAATGTACAGTTTGGTTTTAGAAATGGTTTAACAACTGAAAATGCTATATTCTCTTTTCCCCGTGAGGTTTTGGACGGATTAAATAAAAGGTTGCGAACGTTAGGTGTTTTCTTTGATTTAACGAAGGCTTTTGACTGTGTTGACCACAAAATGTTACTGCAGAAGTTGGACCATTATGGAGTAAGGGGAGTAGCTTACAATTGGTTCGCCTCTTACTTTAAGAACAGAAAGCAGAAGGTAATTCTCCGCAATATTGAGAGTGGTAGTGATGCTCAGTCCCAATGGGGCACAGTTAAGTGGGGTGTTCCCCAAGGATCGGTTCTGGGGCCACTGCTGTTTCTTATTTATATAAATGATATGCCTTCTAGTATTACAGGTGATTCAAAAATATTTGTTTACTGATGACACCAGCTTGGTAGTGAAGGATCTTGTGTGTAATATTGAAACATTATCAAATAATGTAGTTCATTAAATAAGTTCGTGGCTTGTGGAAAATAATTTGATGCTAAATCACAGTAAGACTCAGTTTTTACAGTTTCTAACTCACAATTCAACAAGAATTGATATTTTGATCAGACAGAATGGGCATATTATAAGCGAGACCGAACAGTTCAAGTTTCTACGCGTTCGGATAGATAGTAAGCTGTTGTGGAAAGCCCATGTTCAGGATCTTGTTCAGAAACTAAATGCTGCTTTATTTCCCATTAGAACAGTATCTGAAATAAGTGACAGTTCAACACGAAAAGTAGTCTACTTCGCATATTTTCATACGCTTATGTCATATGGTATTATTTTTTGGGGTAATTCTTCTGATTCAAAAAGGGTATTTTTGGCTCAAAAACGGGCTGTTCGAGCTATATGTGGTGTAAGTTCGAGAACCTCTTGTCGACCCCTATTCAATAGTCTGGGAATTCTGACATTGCCTCACAGTATATATTTTCTTTAATGTCGTTTGTTGTTAGCAATATTAGCTTATTCCCAAGAGTTAGTAGCTTTCACTCAGTCAATACTAGGCAGAAATCAAATCTGCATGTGGAATGCACTTCCTTGACTCTTGTGCAGAAAGGAGTGCATTATTCTGCTGCATCCATTTTCAATAAGCTACCACAAGAACTCAAAAATCTTAGCAGTAGCCCAAACGCTTTTAAGTCTAAACTGAAGAGTTTCCTCATGGCTCACTCCTATTCTGTCGAGGAGCTCCTGGAAGAGCTGAAAAATTAAGCAAATTCCAGTGTTACATTGTTGATTTTCTTTATTTAAACTTACGAATTGTCGCCTGAATACCTTTCTTGTATTTGATTTTATCTGTTTCTACTATCGTGATATAATTTCATGTATTGACTCGTTCCATGACCTTAGAGACTTCTCCTTAATTTGGTCCCACGGAACAATAAATAAATTCAAATTGAACCATTTCGGAAATGCTTCCACCCCTGGCCCGAAAGGGAATGAGCGTGCCCTTTTCGACGCCAGATAGTACGACAACTGTACTGCTCCCTGCGTTCCTCTCTGCAGCCTTTATATACCCTCCACTGGTAGTGTTGCCACCTGCCGTCTGCGAGTGGTTACTGCACGTTGACGTCGAACGCAGGCGGTGGTCACACTAATGTGACTGTACTGTTCCGCCACCTTGTGCTAACATTTATGGAATAAATGGCACTCATTTCGTCCAGAATAGGAACATAGCTCTCTCTGGTTGCGTATTTCAATGATACCAACAGAGACAACAAATACAGTAAACATGACAATTTTCGCCACAACCGTCAACCCAAACATTTTCATTACACAGTGTCCTCGATATCGATTCAGAATATACCTCACACTACCCCAGCGTAATACACCAACTATCACTGTCATTGAGAGATGAACTGGAGGTTAGGCAGTCAAAGCAAAACCATTGCCGACAGAGACGGAGTTAATGGAACAGTAAGCGGACGATGTGACTCTATACCAGGTACTTTCTCTATGATTCCACACGGATGCGGGGAAACTTCCATACCTAAGTTTACAGTAGGTTTCCTTACAGAAAGCTCACTACAAAACATCAGTATTCCACTTTCCTGAAATGTTCTAGAAGTTGTTGGCATGCTCCGGACAGTAACACACACACACACACACACACACACACACACACACACACACACACACACACACACACAAAAGCACGCAGACACATTGGCGCGCGCGGTTATGCTTCTGAAGTCCTTGGCGGTTTCAGGTCATCAATGTAAGTTTGTTGTTGTGGAACCATCTTTTCTGACAGATAAGAGCACGTCTCTACGAACCTTTCATCCATTTAGCTGTCACCTGACGAACACGGCTGTGTAATGCAATACCACATATCAACCTCTCACAACAGATCATCGCTGTTTGTGCTCCTCTTAGGAAATTAGTTCGGCCCTGATCCGCTACTAGTGTCTTCTGATCCAATAGTAAGAATACGGAATAGGGCGACAGTTATTAAATAACTGGATTTGCAAAGGACCTTTGTGAACTGGTCTGAGAACATCAGTATTACTTCCATCCATTGCTTTCCATTGCTTTGTATACAGTTACATTACTGCAGTTCACGAGACACGTAACGAAAACTCTTGGGCGATATAATGAATAATATCTAAGATTCTGTATTTTGAAAATCTGTTATTGTCGACACGAACATTGTACAAACGCTGCGCGATCTTGCTTCCAATACCATTCGTTTATCTGTTTTCATCAACCACGACGGGATTTCCTCAATCAGAAAGCGATGAAAGATGGCCGAGCGATGTATATAGGCGGGCCATGGATGACAGAGTTCCACTAAACGTTCTTGAACTGTATGTAAAGTACGACCGACATACGACAAATCACAATTACATGGCCACCGATCGTGACTACCTTTTATGATGGTAGAAAAATGACCTTGATTTCACGTTTGGAAAGGATACGACCTATTTCAGAACAAAGATTGACTACGAAAAGTAGGAAGGCCTTGAACCTCAACCTTTCCTCTTCAGATTCTTGATGCGGGGCATCCTCCTTCGGTTGAACTGCCAAATCTTGCGGATCTTCTAAGGCGGATAAACATCTTCTCCAAAATCTTTTTAGAGATTTTCGAGTGTTTTCTTTAGATGGTTCTTAGCAACAAACATATGTGCCTTGTAGAAAGGTTGTTTGTGTGCCTTATTGTACAGTGCTGTCAACCCTGGGTGAGTACCATGCTGAGAGGTTGTAGCACTCATCGAAACAAGAAGAATAAGTCCAATAAACGTGAGTCCGGAAATGCATTCTTTCTGCTATAAACATGAGTTCACAGGAAGCGTTCAACGGGACGCCCATTCATGACAATGCACCCCTCTGCCACTGCGTAAGGAATGAAGTACTCTTCCAAGTATACCCAGCTGTTGTTGTACCGCCGGCCAGAGCGACCATGCGGTTCTAGGCGCTACAGTCGGGAACCGCGAGACCGCTACGGTCGCATGTTCGAATCCTGCCTCGGGCATGGATGTGTGTGATGTCCTTAGGTTAGTTAGGTTTAAGTAGTTCTAAGTTCTAGGGGACTGATGACCTCAGATGTTAAGTCCCGTAGTGCTCAGAGCCATTTGAACCATTTTTTTGTTGTTGTACCTGCTGGCACGCATTGAAGACGCGACTCTGTAGTGGTCACACATTGTTCACTGATGTGGCGTATACCAATTCCTTCACGTGCCCCATGACCAAGAGTCTACGGGATTGAGAGATCTGGGGAACGATCAGGCCAAGGCATGTCCCCCCCCCCCCCCTCCCCACATCCCCACCTCCACGGACCAATCCAGCGGTTCTGAAATGTCTGCATTAAGTGTTCGCGCATATTGTGACGAAAATGTGGTGGTGCGCCATTATGCATGAACCACATTTGCATTCAGAATGAGATTTTCACTCTGCAGCGGAGTGTGCGCTGATATGAAACTTCCTGGCAGATTAAAACTGTGTGCCCGACCGAGACTCGAACTCGGGACCTTTGCCTTTCGCGGGCACGTGCTCTACCAACTGAGCTACCGAAGCACGACTCACGTCCGGTACTCACAGCTTTACTTCTGCCAGTACCTCGTCTCCTACCTTCCAAACTTTACAGAAGCTCTCCTGCGAAACATGCAGAACTAGCACTCCTGAAAGAAAGGATATTGCGGAGACATGGCTTAGCCACAGCCTGGAGGATGTTTCCAGAATGAGATTTTCACTCTGCAGAGTGAAAATCTCATTCTGGAAACATCCCCCAGGCTGTGGCTAAGCCATGTCTCCGCAATATCCTTTCTTTCAGGAGTGCTAGTTCTGCATGTTTCGCAGGAGAGCTTCTGTAAAGTTTGGAAGGTAGGAGACGAGGTACTGGCAGAAGTAAAGCTGTGAGTACCGGACGTGAGTCGTGCTTCGGTAGCTCAGTTGGTAGAGCACTTGCCCGCGAAAGGCAAAGGTCCCGAGTTCGAGTCTCGGTCGGGCACACAGTTTTAATCTGCCAGGAAGTTTCATATCAGCGCACAACTCCGCTGCAGAGTGAAAATCTCATTCTGGAAACATCCCCCAGGCTGTGGCTAAGCCATGTCTCCGCAATATCCTTTCTTTCAGGAGTGCTAGTTCTGCATGTTTCGCAGGAGAGCTTCTGTAAAGTTTGGAAGGTAGGAGACGAGGTACTGGCAGAAGTAAAGCTGTGAGTACCGGACGTGAGTCGTGCTTCGGTAGCTCAGTTGGTAGAGCACTTGCCCGCGAAAGGCAAAGGTCCCGAGTTCGAGTCTCGGTCGGGCACACAGTTTTAATCTGCCAGGAAGTTTCACATTTGCATTCGTTACTGAAATGGCACAGCCTCCAGCAAGGTAGACAATACATTAATGAGAAAGTCGAAATAATGCATCTCAGTTAACCTTTGTGGTAGCACGTATGGCCCTGTTAATCTATCGCCAAGTACGCTTGCCCGTACGTTGATTGAGAATCGGTGCTGATGCCCTCTTTCCTGAATTGCTTGGCGATTTACATCTGCCCATACATGCTGATTACAGAAATTCACTACGCCATCTTCTGTGAACCCTGCCTCATCGGTAAATAAAATCTTGGGTGTGAACAGTGGATCTGCGGCACACTTCTGCAACAACCACTGACAGAACCGCCATTTGCTATGATGGTCCTGTGGCGTTCGGGCCTGAACGCGCTGCAGATGGTATGGGTACAGCAACTGTTTATGAAGTGCATCCCAGATAAAAGAGTGAGACACGCCTTCTGCTGCTGTTAATCACTGCACACTTGTCCAAGGGGTTTCTTCCACCGAATGTAGCACATATTCCATGTGATGTGTGCGGACTGTACAGGGCTTTCCACTGTCGGTCTCCCAAGGTGCAAAGATACCTGTGTTCGTCAGACACTTGAAAAGCCTGCCCGACAGATAATCAGAGAGCACTCTCCGCTATGGATATTTTTCAGCACAGAAGGCACGGGCTAGCAAACTACGTCTATTTTCTAAACCACAGCAAAATACCATATCCGCTATTTCACTTATCGAGTAGGCTTCCATGGCTAACACGTGGTGGAAGAGAGAAAATGTAAATGCACTACATAATTTGTACGTACAAACAGCGGAGAAACAGTGAGCACGTAAGAGATTCCGCGTTTGGAAGAAAGTAAACATCATGATACGCACCCAGGGTTAACAGCACTGTACAATAAGGCACACAAACACGACGGAAACTAACATAGCCTACAACACGGCTCGAACCACACAAATGACTGCAGACCATCTAACTGTAGGTAGAGTACTGTAAGACATCGTAATACACTGCCGACACATTTGACGGACCCCCATTGCAAGGACTGTGCTAATACCAGCAACCAAGCTTCGCGCAGCCCTCCCTATAAATACGTGTTTATCTCAGAAAGTATGCGTTTCCGGACCCATGTTTATTGGACTTATTTTTCTTGTTCCGGTGAGTACTACCAACTCACAAATTATTCGACATTTTTCAACACCCTGAGTAAGTGTGTTCAGGTCAGTGTGGTCTGTGCAGGATGATGGCAACTGTTAAGTCGTAAGTACGAGTACATATCTGTTTGAAGTCTAAATGTCAGCATCAGACTTTGGTTACGGTTTAATTCGCACAGTTTTATGGGTCAAGAAATACGCCAAGAGAACACGAAGAGTCTTGCAGCAATACCTCAACCCCGAAGAATTACGTATGGGTACACGGAAAAATTTAAACAGATATTTGTCGAGGGCCACCCCACATACGGTGCTTCATGTGGATCTGGCAGACTAAAATCCCGCTAGAGATTCCGTAGTACTGAGCTAAATGAGGCCCTAAACGACTAGCCTGTCTCACAAGAGATGCCCAGAGTCAATACATCAAGCTGGAAGATATGAGAACAACGAACCGCATCGAAATGTGTGTAGCGCCAGTTCTAATTAAATGGCGCCTTAAAGCCGAAGCAGACACCAAATGTGACTGCGGTGAACTTCAGTACATGGAACATCCTTCACAATGGCCCAACTGCGCCACGTGATGTACACTTGACGATCTATGGTTCCACAAGAAATAAGTACCTGACTTGTTTCGATATTTGGGCTGAAAACTTCAAAAGACGTTTTCCGGACTCTATAAAGCAAATTAGGTATAACTGTACAAATGTGAAAGAACTGTTACGTCAAATAAATGAATATTCACGCGGAATATTGATGTCTACAACATTTCTGCCCTCTTTGTACGATCTCCTTTTCGATGGATTTAAGTACTAAAAGATGCGACCACTGTTACAATCTTCTTCTAAACAATATGTTGCAATGCAAGAAGAGTACACCGAAAGAGGTGTCGACACGCAAAAAGATTAGTATTTCTTCTCTAACAGCTATTCAGAGACGCAGCGTCAATCGTACGGGTATCAAAGGCTTATCCGGAAATTGTAAGCGGGCGGGTAAGATGCAAACTGTATGACTATGTTCCGTTACATGCCCACTGCAATGTTCTGAGAAGAGATGAAGCACCAACTGTAAAAAGGAGTTACACGATACTCAGGAGCAATAGCCAACTGCCTAGGAATTTTTTATTACGAGGAATACACTCTGCAGCGGTCCAAGTGATAATAACAAGGAATTAATAATCTCTGATGGAGTCTATGGACTCATACCCCGTGTTACTAGTCGTACACAATGCGTCGCCTTTACGCCCTATTTCTCGCGTACGGGTTATTGTTGTACGTACGTCGAAAGGTTTCTCACTAGCACGAATATCGAGTCAGACGATAACTACGTTAAAATCGTGAATCTGATGCAACTTGACGTTTCTCCCCTCACGGTAATTCAGCACGCAAGGTCTCAGAACGTACAGTACGGCGTAGTTTGTTACGAGTGTCGACAAAGCGCCCAACCAGTTAGCTCCGGTGCGGCAGCACTGTTCTCGAGCTCACTGGCTGCTCCATGCCCACAGGTCGTTCGCGAATTGATTCAACACACAGGTGATTAGCGCCTACTGTTCGAAACTGGCCCCTTCACAGTCGTCTAGTTAGCTGGCAAGCTATACCCTCGCCAAGCGCTGCTCCCGTATATCCTTCCTGTGTCGTTTATCGATGGGCAGTGTTTCACAACAGTACACCAAATTTAAAAGTTTCACTTAAACTTCGTTTCATCTTAAACGCAACGCATATTTTTTCTAGACGTGCTGTTAGCCAGGAAATACTATTGATAACCAGCGCCATCGATTTCAGTAACGACAGAGAGTTATGAAAAACTGAAGTCTCTGGATGCTTCTCCTCACAATCGTTATCTTCTTTATCTTGATCATGCAGCCAGTGAAAAGCTAGAATCCTGTAAGGGAGTCGTTAGTTCGCTACAGGTTAAAGAATCTGAAACCAATGTATCAACACACAACAACTCACGCTAGGACCCAACTCTCACTTTTGTAGTGCCAACTTCTCATTAACGCGATCTTTTTCTCAACAGTTAGCGAGTCTGGCGTGTTGCCTCCCAGCATTCATTTGGCATCATCATCATCATCATCATCATCATCATATCATCATCATTTCTTTTCTTCCATTAGTCTTTGATCTCTTCACTAAGTTTCTTTCTTCCTGTCTTCTGATTACTTCAGATCTGTTTTTTTTTTTCAGTCTCCTACCTTGCAACCCTTCCATATTCAATAGATTTTCTACAGGCGCTTATCTGTTTTTCCAACTTTTGTATTTTTTTCCATATGCTTTTTTCACTTCGTCGATTCAGGTTGACTTTCTATCCCACAAATAATTGAAAATGTTTTTGGTTACTCTACTGTTTTTGTATTCGATATAAATGTCCAACAAGTAACAGTCTTCTTTAATTCTGGTATTTTTTCTATGTTTAGATGAATTTCATCATTGCTTCGTAATTTCCAACGTTCCATCGTTTTTTATAGTCCCAATATTTCCTTAATGCCCCCCATGAACCATGGACCTTGCCGTTGGTGGGGAGGCTAGCGTGCCTCAACGATACAGATAGCCGTACCGTAGGTGCAACCACAACGGAGGGGTATCTGTTGAGAGGCCAGACAAACGTGTGGTTCCTGAAGAGGGGCAGCGGCATTTTCAGTAGTTTCAGGGGCAACAGGCTGGATGATTGACTGATCTGGCCTTGTGACACTAACCAAAACGGCCTTGCTGTGCTGGTACTGCGAACGGCTGAAAGCAAGGGGAAACTATAGCCGTAATTTTTCCCGAGGGCATGCAGCTTTACTGTATGGTTAAATGATGATGGCGTCCTCTTGGGTAAAATATTCCGGAGGTGAAATAGTCCCCCATTCGGATCTCCGGGCGGGGACTACTCAAGAGGACGTCGTTATCAGGAGATAGAAAACTGGCATTCTACGGATCGGAGCGTGGAATGTCAGATCCTTTAATCGGGCAGGTAGGTTCGAATATTTAAAAAGGGAAATGAGTAGGCTAAAGTTAGATATAGTGGGAATTAGTGAAGATCGGTGAAAAGCCGCCTGGTAGAATTTTGCACAGAGCATAACTTAATCATAGCTAACACTTGGTTCAAGAATCACGAAAGAAGGTTGTATACATGGAAGAAGCCTGGAGATACTAGAAGGTATCACACACATTATACAGGGTGATTCAAAAAGAATACCACAACTTTAGGAATTTAAAACTCTGCAACGACAAAAGGCAGAGCAAAGCACTATCTGTCGGCGAATTAAGGGAGCTATAAAGTTTCATTTAGTTGTACATTTGTTCGCTTGAGGCGCTGTTGACTAGGCGTCAGCGTCAGTTGATGCTAAGATGGCGACCGCTCAACAGAAAGCTTTTTGTGTTATTGAGTACGGCAGAAGTGAATCGACGACAGTTGTTCAGCGTGCATTTCGAACGAAGTATGGTGTTAAACCTCCTGATAGGTGGTGTATTAAACGTTGGTATAAACAGTTTACAGAGAATGGGTGTTTGTGCAAAGGGAAAAGTTCTGGACGGCCGAGAACGAGTGATGAAAATGTAGCACGCATCCAGCAAGCATTTGTTCGCAGCTCAGGAAAATCGACTCGCAGAGCTAGCAGAGAGCTGCAAATTCCACAATCAACTGTATGGAGAGTCCTACGAGAAAGGTTAGTTATGAAACCTTATCGTCTGAAATTGGTTCAAGCACTGTCTGCAGCTGATAAGATTAAAAGAATCGATTTCTGTGATTTTATCCTTGCTCAAATGGAAACAGATGAATCTTTCGTTTCAAAGATTGTGTTTAGTGATGAAGCAACTTTCCACACTAACGGGAGAGTCAACCGTCACAATGTCTGTATATGGGGCACTGAGAATCCGCGGGAAACAACTCAGTATGAACGTGACTCGCCTAAGGCGAACTTTTTCTGTGCCATTTCAGCCAATAAAGTTTTTGGTCCCTCTTTCTTCGAAGGTGCTACTGTAACTGGACTACAGTATCTGGAGATGTTAGAGAATTGGCTGTTCCCTAAGCTCGAACAAGAAGCACAACAATTCATATTTCAACAGGATGGAGCGCCACCACATTGGCACTTATCTGTCCGTAACTACCCGAGGCGATGGATCGGCCGCCAGGCAGCCCGTGACAGAGCACTTCATCACTGGCCTCCAAGAAGCCCTGATCTTACCCCCTGCGATTTTTTCTCATGGGGGTATGATAAGGATATGGTGTTTCGGCCACCTCTCCCAGCCACCATTGATGATTTGAAACGAGAAATAACAGCAGCTATCCAAACTGTTACGCCTGATATGCTACAGAGAGTGTGGAACGAGTTGGAGTATCGGGTTGATATTGCTCGAGTGTCTGGAGGGGGCCATATTGAACATCTCTGAACTTGTTTTTGAGTGAAAAAAACCTTTTTAAATACTCTTTGTAATGATGTATAACAGAAGGTTATATTATGTTTCATTCATTAAATACACATTTTTAAAGTTGTGGTATTCTTTTTGAATCACCCTGTATAATGGTAAGACAGAGATTACGGAACCAGGTTTTAAACTGTAAGCCATTTCCAGGGGCAGATGTGGACTCTGACCACAATTTATTGCTTATGAACTGTAAAACTGAAGAAACTGCAAAAATGTGGGAATTTGAGGAGATGGGACGTAGATAAACTGAAAGACCAGAGGTTGTAGAGAGCTTCAGGGAGAGCATTGGGGAACGATTTACAAGAATGGGGGAACGAAATACAGTAGAAGAAGAATGGGTAGCTTTGAGGGATGAAGTAGTGAAGGCAGTAGAGGATCAAGTAGGTAAAAAGACGAGGGCTAGTAGAAATCCTTGGGTAACAGAAGAAATATTGAAATTAATTGATGAAAGGAGAAAATATAAAAATGCAGTAAATGAAGCAGGCAAAAAGGAATACAAACGTCTAAAAATGAGATCGACAGGAAGTGCAAAATGGCTAAACAGCGATGGCTAGAGCACAAATGTAAGGATGGAGAGGCTTATCTCATGAGGGGTAAGATAGATACTGCCTACAGGAAAATTAAAGAGCCCTTTGGACAAAAGAGAACCACTTGTATGAATATCAAAAGCTCAGATGGAAACCCAGATCTAACCAAAGAAGGGAAAGCAGAAAGATGGAAGGAGTATATAGAGGGTCTATACAAGGGCGATGTACTTGAGGACAATATTATGGAAATGGAAGAGGCTGTAGGTGAAGATGAAATGGGAGATATGATACTGCGTGAAGAGTTTGACAGAGCACTGAAAGACCTGAGTCGAAAGAAGGCCCCCGGAGTAGACAACATTCCATTAGAACTACTGACGGCCTTGGGAGCGCCAGTCCTGACAAAACTCTACCATCTGGTGAGCAAGATGTATGAGACAGGCGAAATACCCTCAGACTTCAAGAAGAATATAATAATTCCAATCCCATAGGAAGCAAGTGTTGACAGATGTGAAAATTACCGGACTATCAGTTTAATAAGTCACAGCTGCCAAATACTAACGAGTGTTCTTTATAGACGAATGGAAAAACTAGTAGAAGCTGACCTCGGGGAAGATCAGTTTGGATTCCGCAGAAATATTGGAAGACGTGAAGCAATACTGACCCTACGGCTTATCTTATAAGCTAGATTAAGAAATGGCAAACCTACGTTTCTAGCATTTGTAGACTTAGAGAGAGCTTATGACAATGTTGACTGGAGTACTCTTTCAAATTCTAAAGGTGGCAGGGGTAAAATACAGGGAGCGAAAGGCTATTTACAATTTGTACAGAAACCAGATGGCAGTTATAAGAGTCGAGGGACATGAAAGGGAAGCAGTGGTTGGGAAGGGAGTGATACAGGGTTGTAGCCTCTCGTCGATGTTATTCAATCTGTGTGTTGAGCAAGCAGTAAAGGAAACAAAAGAAAAATCCGGAGTAGGTATTAAAATCCATGGAAAAGAAATTAAAACTTTGAGGTTCGCCGATGACATTGTAATTCTGTCAGAGACAGCAAACGACCTGGAAGAGCAGCTGAACGAAATGGACAGTGTCTTGAAAGGAGGGTATAAGACGAACATAAAAGCAAAACGAGGATAATGGAATGTAGTCGAATTAAGTCGGATGATGCTGAGGGAATTAGATTAGGAAATGAGACACTTAAAGTAGTAAAGGAGTTTTGCTATTTGGGGAGCAAAATAACTGATGATGGTCGAAGTAGAGAGGATATAAAATGTAGACTGACAATGGCAAGGAAAGCGTTTCTGAAGAAGAGAAATTTGTTGACATCGGTATAGATTTAAGTGTTAGGAAGTCATTTCTGAAAGTATTTGTATGGAGTGTAGCCATGTATGGAAATGAAACACGGACGATAAATAGTTTGGACAAGAAGAGAATAGAAGCTTTCGAAATGTGGTGCTAGAGGAGAATGCTGAAGATGAGATGGGTAGCTCACGTAATTAATGAGGAGGTATTGAACAGAATTGGGGAGAACAGGAGTTTGTGGCATAACTTGAGAAGAAGGAGGGATCGCTTGGTAGGACATGTCCTGAGGCATCAAGGGATCACCAATTTAGTATTGGAGGGCAGCGCGGAGGGTAAAAATCGTAGAGGAAGACCAAGAGACGAATACACTAAGCAGATTCAGAAGGATGTGGGTTGCAGTAGGTACTGGGAGATAGCATGGAGAGCTGCATCAAACCAGTGTCATTACTTAAGATCACAACAACAACATTTCCTTAATGACGTTCACAGCTCTTAGTCTAGTAGTTAGCATCGCTGCCTGTAGTTCGCGGGGTCCGAGTTCGATTCCCGATCGTGTCGAAGATTTTTTTTTTTCGCTCAGGGTCTGGATGTATGTGCTTGCATTAACGTTTCAGCTCATTTCTTTCGACGTGCAAGCCGCCGACGTGGCTTAAGTTAGAAAGACTTGCACCAGACGGCCAAATTAAACCAATAATGTCATACGACCGTTTAATTTCCCAATTACGCGCCTTTTTAATATTTATCATATTACTATTATTACATTAAAATATTTTTTCCTTGTTATCAAATCGTAGACATGACACGTTAGAAGTGAGTGTCACTGTAAATAAAAGTAATATGTGCGTGGAGAAGGGGTTGGGGGGGGGGGGGGAGGGGAAGCGAAGAGAGAGTACCAAGACAGGACAACGTCTCCCCCCCTCCCCATTCCTCCGCCCCTCTCCCCGAACCAAATCCTGGATCCGCGTCTGCGCGAGATTGAATCAGAGAAGGATGCGTTATCTCCGTAATATGGGTCGGTTATACCCCGAGCTTTTACGCCGGGGCACCTCCCTCCGGGTTGTGTGCCACGCCGTCAGTGAAATTTGGGGACAGCCCCCGAATCCGCGTGTCCGGGAGAAACGCAGTGTGCGTGTAGGCGCTGGCAGCATCGGTTGGCGAGTGATAGTACAGGAGAGAGGCGCCGCGAAGCACGTGGAAAGCGGGCCGGAGAAAGGCGCAGCCCGGCCGGGCCACACAATGGCAGCCGCTGCCGCCTGCCCGCTGCTCGCCGCTCCGCAAGACGCGCCACTGCACTGCGCTGTGCTCGGCGCGCGCCTCCCGCGTCGTCTTCCACCCTACGGTTAACCGTCCGCTTCTCGCGTAACCAGGGATACCCCAACACAGTCGTGGTTCTGCGGCTGCCAGCACTACAGCTGTCGCATCATACCTCATACACCGTACATAAGAGCTGCACTTGCGCTGCAGCCTGAAGTACACTCAGAAATTCCGAAGTACAATGACGGGAAAAAAATCGCAACGTCAAAAAATAATTCACGTGCAGTAATGAATTTTCGGGAATAAATTTGTCTAGGTAACATATGTAAGTAACATTGCAAGATCACAGGTTAACGTAAGCGAGAGAAGCCACTGCAAATGTCCCGGCCGCTGGTAGCCGATCGGTTATAGGCGCTTCAGTCTGGAACCGCGCGACCGCTACGGTCGCAGGTTCGGATCCTGCCTCCGGCATGGATGTGTGGGATGTCCTTAGGTTAGTTAGGTTTAAGTAGTTCTAAGTTCTAGGGGACTGATGACCTGAGATGTTAAGTCCCATAGTGCTCATAGCCATTTGAACCACTGCAAATGTGAAATGCTGTGTACATTAGTAAAAGGCGTAACTGCCAGAATGTCGAATGCAAGCATGCAAAACTGCATGAATTCTGTTGCACAGTTGCCGGATGTCAGTTTCTGGGATGGAGTTCCATGCGTGATGCACTCGGTCGGTGAATACAGGAAGTGTTAATGCTGGCTGTGGACGAAGCTGAAGCTGTAAAACAACCGCTGCAATGCTGTTGATCAACCGTAGCGCAGCACTACAAGGTGAATCAAAAGATTAACGTACAAATTCGCAGTGAGGCTGTGTGGGTTAACCACGAGCGTTTTCTTCCTGTCATACGAAATCGTACACCAGACCGTAACTCAACAAGTAGGTCCAGTGTGTCTAGAACACAGACAGGTTGCTTGCAGGCCCTCACCTGGCCTCCTCCTAACCAACACACGGCCTCGCTATAGGGCGTCTGGCTCGGATGTGTCCTTGGAGTAACCAATTTGCAACAGTTCGTTGTGCCACTGTGGTACCAACTGCTTCTTATATTGCTGCTGCAGATGCAGTACAATGCACCACAGCCATACACCGAACATGATTGTCTTCTCTCTGGGTAGTGCTACTTGGTCGTCTAGAGACCAGTCTTGTTGCGACCGTACACTCCCCTGACTACCGCTTCCAGCAATCATGTATAGTGGCTACATTCCTGCCAAGTCTTTCTGAAATAATGAAGAAGGAACGTCCAGCTTCTGCTCGTTCAAACTTAGTGTGCTGATAGTGACGTTTTCATCGGCTTCAAGGCATTCTTGACTAACTCACCACGTCCAGACTCAAAGGCAGCTAACGCCCACGACTGTTGCAGCGTGTACTGAAAGCGAAGCTAATTTGTATCCTCATGGTGCCACTACTAGGGCCACTCTTATGCGACTGGCCCAAAATTTCAATACATGTCTTGTTTCAGATGTAGAAATACGCTTACCAACTACCTGGCGCTTCGATTTTTTTGTCAGTGGAGAAAAATCAGCTTGAATCGCTCTACAAAGGAACACACTCGTGGTTTTCCCATGCAGCCTCAGTGCGAATTTGTACATTAAATCTTTTGATTCACCCGGTAGTGCTGCGGTTCATGAACGGCATTGCAGCGGTGTTTTCCAGCAGGATAAAGATTCTATACAGATTATGTGAAATGGTAAGCTATTAGTGTTATCTAAAGTTACTACATTTTGAAGACAGAACTCTTCATAGACAAGGAGACGGATTATATTCGATACTTTTTAATTTTAGAAAAGATTGTCTGCGAACGCCAAAAATTAAACCCAGCTCGAAAAAGACTGGGCAACAACAGAATAAACCGGCTTCCATATGCGGACAATGATGTTTTGGTAGTGGCGGCAAAGAGGACTTGCAACTCATGACAAGTTCTTACAAAAATATTCCAAGGAAAGCAGGACTACAAATTAATGAGGAGAAAACTGAACACATGGTCGCGAGAAAGGCACTCAACGATGGTATCCACCTGAGGACTGAAGAAGTGACTTTTGTACATGGCGCCAAAAGGAACACGTACAGGGTGTCCAGAAAAGGACTCCCTGATTTCAAAATTAAATATCGCGAAAACAAAGATCGATAGATGAATGCAGTAAACGGTATGTTTATTGTGAAAGCTGTAAGAAGTTTATACAGCTGTTTGAAATAATAGTTACAAAATCTGCTAACAGATGGCGCTGTACGCTCTACAGCTCATATCAGCATACATAAGTGAAATAATGGTTTGAAAACAATCTTAGCAAACAACCACATCACAACGTTTTCAAAATGTTCACCACTGGCACTACAGGGGTGGCGCAAACGAAGAATGAAATTCGCCATCACATTTCGTAGTGTCTCTACCGAAATGGATTCACATGCCACAGAGATCGCCGATTCAAGCTCGTCCAGCGTGGCGGGATGCTTCGGGTAGACCGTGTCTTTCACTGTGCCCCCCACAAAAAAAAAAAAAAAGTCACAGGGAGTCAAACCCGGCGAATATGGAGGCCAATCCATGCCTGCACCAGTAAATTTGGGATATTCCAAAGCAATGACTCGATTCCCGAAGTATTCCTCAAGAAAGCGAAACACTTGTTCGGTCCGATGTGGTCGGGCTCCATCTTGCATAAACCATTCAGTACCTGGTCGATCCTCTAACGCTTGCTGTGTGGCGACAAATTGTTCCAAAATTGCAACGTAACGTGCACCAGTGACCGTTTCTCCAATGAAAAAAGGGCCAATAATGCCTCTGCTGCACACTGCAGCCCACACAGTAACTTTAGGAGAATACAGCGGTTTCGCTTCACACCAATATGGCTTTTCGGAACCCCAAAATCGCCAGTTCTGCTTATTCACGTATCCATTCAGGTGGAAGTGTGCTTCATCTGTAAACCAGATACAGCCAACATCAAATCCTTCACTATCAATCATTGTGAGCATCTGATTAGCAAAGGCAACCCTTTGTTGCACAGCTCGTACGGGTATGGCCTGGTGCGTTTGAATTTTGAAGGAAACATGTGTAGGCTCTTTCTCAGTATTTTATGCGTGCTGGAACGCTTCAAACCAGTCTCAGATGCAATTCTACGGACGGATGACATTGGATTTCGCTGAATAATTCCAGAAACTGTGGCGATATTTTCAGGCGTAACTGCGGTTTGCTTGCGGCCAACATGCCCCACTAGATCACCAGTTACGCTGCCTGTTCGTTGAAATTTTGCGAAGAGGGTACGAATGGTTTTCGCATCGGGTCCTTTTGGAACATTAAATCGTGCTTGAAAACTTCGCCTTGTTGCCGTAGGACTCTTCTAGCCTGTGGTACTCTAGCACCAGAAAAACGCGTTGTTCGATGGAGTACATGGTTTTAATCTCTTCCTTCTGTACGCTAACCTCCTTTCACGTTTCAATAGTGGAACTGATCGCTCTGGGCTTTGGATCACTATTTATACTAGGCATTACGTATGGCGATTATAGCGCCATCTGTTAGCAGCTTTTGTAACTATTATTTCAAACTGCTGTATAAACTTCTTACAGCTCTCACAATAAACATACCGTTTACTGCATTCCTCTATCGATCTTTGAATTCGAGATATTTAATTTTGAAATCAGGGAGTCCTTTTCTGGACACCCTGTAGTAACAGGAATGGAGGATATTAAAGAACCAGAAACTGGTAGACCTATATTCAATAAACTGATATTGGCCGAAGGTTAAAAGAAAATAAGACTGATGTGGGCAGGAGACCTAATTAGGACGGAAGAGGAAAGACTAACCATGAGTAGCAGTCTCAGCATCCGTGGAAGGCAGAATGCGCCGAGGAAAGACTGGAAAAAGATGGAAGGATGGTATCAACAGTGATGTGCAGGCGACAGCCCTTAGAAAAGGAAAACGGACCCCAAAAGCCAGGAACGGAAATGACTGAAGGAGGAATGTAGACAACGCATATGATCTATAGGTCAAAGCGATGCTCAAGAAGAAGAAGAAGAAGAAGAAGAAGAAGAAGAAGAAGAAGAAGAACAACAACAACAACAAGAAAGTTACCGCCATCGTTTTTCGGCATCACATGGTGACTTATACATTTCCCTCTAAAAAAAAAGAATTGCTTTTGCCTATTTTGAAGTATTTCATTCTACTACTGCAACAATTTATAACACGTTTTAAGTACAGGATAGTTTTTTACCTAGAACGTAGATGTCTCATATGTCGACAGTGGCCACGCCTGGCGACTTTACGTGACAAATGTATTTTCTTGTCGCAACTGCACCTCAGTTTGCTAAGAACAGTTACGTCCTTCACATTATGACTCACCACGCCGTGGCATGGTTTGCTCGGCAGTATTATGCTTGTTCCGCGATGTCAAACAAACTAACTTTATAACTTACGAAGGTGCCATTTTGGTTTGATTATATTATGATAATAAAAGGTAGCTTTTCTTTTAATCAGGTATGTTTTATCTTCTTTTTAAGCTAGTGTTTTCTGTGTGAACGAGAAATTACTACCGTTTTTTATTTCATAATTACTTCTCTACAAGATGAATATTCGCCAGCGGTTGTATTTGGTTTCTCTTTCCTGACAGATCTGAAGATGGTCATTAGGAACAGAAACCGATAGTTTGACGACAATTTGTTTCTGGTCATGGCATGAAATTAGAGAACGAAATTTTGCGAAAGAAGTTGCTCGCCTTCTAGCAGCCGTTCATTGTAGTTCGCTGCAGCATCGAAGCGTTCCAAATCATTTCAAAAAGGCATAGGCCTACTTCACTCGCCTTCTGAAGAACAATCGACAGATTTTTTTTCCCCGTCGTCTACAGTCGGCAACAGTTTCCACTTCCATGCCAACTTCATCTCACAGTAAGAACTGCACCGAACGTTGTTCGTTACTTGTTAGTTTAATTTCTGTCTTCCCCTATAGTTTCCACTGTATAGCTCTACCGTCGCAAAGTTGCACATGTATTGGTCTGTATCACTGATGCCGGCCGGAGTGGCCGAGAGGTTCTAGGCGCTTCAGTCTGGAACCGAGCGACCGCTACGGTCGCATGTTCGAATCCTGCCTCGGGCATGGATGTGTGTGATGTCCTTCGTTAAGTTTAAGTAGTTATACGTTCTAGGGGACTGATGACCTCAGATGTTAAGTCCCATAGTGCTCAGAGCCATTTGAACCATTTTATATCACTGATGTCAATATGTTGCAGAATTATGAAACATCTTTTATACTCGCGCAGTACAATCGTTCAGGAGAGCCAAAATCTGCGCTATTCCGCAGACGGAGATTTTCTGGGACTAACAGCGCTGTTTTAGTCTAACCACGCCGCCATAGGCAATGGCTCAAAGTTGATGCCGTATTCCTGTACTGTCGGAAGGCATTCGATCCACACTGCCGTTTAGTGAATAAAGTACATAATTTGCCAGTATCGGACCATGTTTGAACTGTATGCAGGACTCCCTAGCAGACAGAAGTCAACAAGTCGTTCTTAACAGGAAAAAACCCTGTAAATGTAAAATTAGCCTTGGGAGTATCCCAATGGAGTATTATAGTGCTATTATTGTCGAACTCACCAGTGGTAAAGACAAACAGTCCTGTGAAGTACCAGTAAACACATTATCAGACAACCGCTTTGAAGAAACCCCTCGTAAGGACCAGGAAGACAACGATAGACTAATCGAGCGCGCACCAAGCCATTTAAAACCGTCAGTCGTCATTCTTCCTGCACTTCATACGTGCCTGTAGCACGAAAATACTCTAACATGTGGTATAATGCTAAGTACCCTCTGCCATGCACTTCACAGTGGTATGGAGAGTTCGTATGCAGATGTAGATATTTACAAAGAGCTCCTGATTTCTTTTGTTAACTAGGGATCTGCACACGGAAATATGAGTACACGTGCCAAAAAAAAAAATTACATGAGCATGTGAGATTATTCTTCTTCATAATGTTACCTACCAAGGCAACAAATGCCAGAGAGTGACGTGGTAGTAGTTCTGTCGAGGTCGCAAGAGACCTGCTGCTGTGCTCGTTTCTGGAGACTGCTGTGGTCACTGATGACAAGAGGTGGGTATGCGGGTACGACCCATTATGAAAATAATAAATGAATCCAAGTGTCGCAACGGAAGCTTTCGTGTTTCCCAGGAGCAAAAGGTTCGGAATAAGGTGAAGGTTACGCCGCTTGCTCTTTCTTTCTGACTACCTCGACGACGTGCACCTAAGTACACACTACAAAGCCGCGCCACCAGCAACTACAGCTGTCGAGAAGTCCTCCAAGGGATTCGTGACGTAGCCGGATGCAAAAGAGTATAGTTGCAGGCCACATGGGTCAACCATCTGCGTGACGACAGTGCTCAGTGACATTCCGTACGACCAATACGGAGTTTCTGGGCTGAGCAAGAAGTTTACTAGCCTGTCTGCTCTCTTTACATGGCTAATGATTAATGCAAAACGGAAAAAATATCGAAAGAGGACTTCGAACGTTGCCCCCCGCGATAAAAAGGACGTACAAGAAATACCAGACCCTGTTTCAAAAGGGATTAATTATTATAACGCAAACTTTTGGTGAAGACAACGTAAAAGTGTCGTTAGAGTTTATGCACATATTCGATGATAACAGGTATGTGTGTTCTGTATTACAATGGTTAAACAACTTTTATGTTAGTGACACATCACTGCGCTGTTGCTTTCTGCCGATCCTCATTAGTTTAACTGCAAGTTGGCTAACGACAAATACGTGTGTTTGCACTTAAGCGAGGCCGTTACGCACGAGTTTAACAGGTCTACATAAGTAGAGACCGAATGTTTCGCATGCAGGCTGATAGTTCTCCTTCTGGCAGTTTTTTATTTTGTAACTGTGACTAGCACGAAGGAATAGGTGACCACTTTTTACCAATTACTCTTGTAATCCTTTCCTCTCCTCTAATTTATCGAGAAAGACCAAGACCACAGTGTAAGAAGCGGTTCAAGCCCACTAATTACCGTAACGAAATTATCACATTGTTGTTTTAACTAATATTTGCACAAATTTTTATTTCTTAAAAGATACCTCAATGTCGAATATCAATCGTATTTCTCATAATAATGAAAAAAAGACAGTTGTGAAAAAATCGTTATCGAAAAAAATCATCATGTAGCAACGCTGCTGCGAATATACCTATTCGAATACTTTTCTAGTGCCCCAGTTTTTTTCTGTGCAGTCGAAGCCACATGTCTTTTCCAAATATTATCCATTCAGCGTAAGACGTATTTGGAGGAAAGTGGGTTTTCTGCAAAGTCCATTACATAAACTGGTAGACTCTCGAGGATCCTAATGGTTTAAATTAAATCCGAACCATAAGCATAATATATTAAAAAACATTTGTTACCGACGTCAGTTACCTACACCGTTGCCGATAGATCTCCATCTGGAGACGCACTAAACACAAGACTGCCGTTCACAATAGTATACACAATTTCCAGCAGACAGTTCTCTCACTGGCCTCTGCATCTGAATCGCATATTTCTGGCGACCCCTTGGCATCAAACTGCTACTAGTTTGTCGACAATGGGTAACGATTAGCAAACAGAAGCCTTAGGCCACAGCGAATACTAAGGGACACTGAATTTGTGGCTATGCACAGTCATTCTCCTTTAGAAAATACAACACTCTTTCAACTGCAGAGAGTAGCTTCTGCACAATGTTCGAGATTACGTTCTGCACGGTGCGTGCATCACGCACGTGTGTTGCCAAAGTACGCTTGCAGCACAGAAGTGCGCGATGGCTTTTGCTTACGAGCACACATGGTTCTTTACCTAGCAACCCGTCTCGGCTTCGCGCGGGAAGCACTAAAATTCTATACCCTGACTACGGCGGCGTAGTGATGATAAATTATACAAACTTCCCTCATCAATCAATCTGTAAGTGAAAACCGTTTCAAAATCAGTACAGTAGTTCCTGAGATTTGCTCTTGCATACAGACAGAAAAACGTGAAGGAAAGAAGGGGAGGGTGAATTAAGTTTATAATACGTATACATGACAACGATATGATAACACAATTTTAAATGAAAGTAAGGAAGAATTTTAACATCTGCTGAGTGAATTGTACAGGGTAATACGCGCAAACTGAACGGTAATGTTCAAAAAACAGAAGAAGAAAGTGATGAATATTAATAGCCACAAGAAAATCACCTAGAGTTAAGTTCAAGATCGAGTAACACGCAGTAGTAGAAGTGACAAAATTCTGCTGACCGCTGGGAACCCCAATTACACGTTTATCAAACCTAGGGGGACATCAGAAGAAGACTGTCGTAAGCGAAAAAGATTTCTTCAACAAAAGAACTCTACAATTATCATAGGACGGCAAGGAATTCCGGAAAATGTATGTGTGCGGCCAAGAATTGTATGCAAGTGAAAAGTGGGCTTCTAAATTGAAGTAAATGCAGTTAAAAGAATTAAGTGGGCAGATGAGGTACGAAATGAAGACATGCTAGAAAATTTAGGAGAGTTAAGAAGTTTACGAAAATTATTACATCATCGGCAAACAGGCAAGTTGGACAAGCGCTAAGCCATCTTTGAATAGTAACATGATGAAACAAGCAGAACTGTAGGTACGGAACGCAATAGTTAACACACATTATCGCAGGCAAGACGCGAAAAGGAAGTTCTTTGCCGACTGCGAAGAGTTATGATAATACCGAGACAATAACGTAACGGAAGATCGGTGGATGACAGAGTACATGCCGCAGGAATGTGAATGTTTATAGGTGAACACCGTAATGAATGGGAAGGCCTAGAGGAGTAGTTTTTTTAACGAATTCAGCTTCTATGGACTCCGCGTTGACAATCAGTCTCGTTTTCAGAGTTTATATCCAGAGCTTTGACATGCTACCAGCATCTACTGAGACTATCAATCACCACTTCAATTCACTTCTCTCGTAAAACCCTCTTAGTTTCTAGCTCCTGATGTTACATAAAACCTCGATAGTTTTTCACGATCCTTCTGAAAAGACCCCTGTTATTTATTTGTCTGCCGGAATATCTACGCCTGTTACAAGGGGAGCACGCAACAAACGTAATTGTTTACTTTTTTATTTATGTTACGTGAAGTTCAATCTTCCAAAGTAGTTCCATGCACCTCTGCACCGTTCTCGAGAAAATCGACTTTGAAGTCTACCGAGCGACTTTAATTCACTAAACATAGGAGAATTTTCGACATGACGTGTGGCTCTGTTGGTAGCGATAGCGCTTATGTTAATTCTTTCCGCAAAGAGAAGCTCTCCCTAATAACGCGTTTCCTCCCCAACTAACATTACTTTTTCATAAAAACGAGATGAATAGGTGTTAATTCTTACATGTTTGACGAATTTTATATTCAAATAAAGTAGATCTTCGAATTGCATAAAAATAAATAATGACAGAAACAAGACTCGAACCAGCGACCCAGCGATTACTGCTCTCAAGCGCTACCAATAGAGCTATGTGGCATGCCCACAATCGTCTTACCATTAATGAATCAAAGTCGCTAGGGCAACATTAAACTCGATTTTCTCGAGAATTTTTGAGAGCTGCATGTAAATGTTTTGGGCCACTGATATTTGAGTTCAGAACTTGACGCGCCATAAATATAAAAAAATTACAATGATCCTATTGCAGTGTGGTCCCTTCGTTACAGATGTCACACACTCCTAGCTCTCTCTTAATTGAGGTGACTTCGGATTTACAAAATTTCGGATTTTCTTCGTGAGATAAACATGTGTTGTTGTTGTGGTCTTCAGTCCTGAGACTGGTTTGATGCAGCTGTCCATGCTAATCTATCCTGTGCAACCTCCTTCATCTCCCAGTACCTACTGCAACATAAATCCTTCTGAATCTGCTTAGTGTATTCATCTCTTGGTCTCCCTCTACTATTTTTACCCTCCACGCTGCCCTCCAATGCTAAATTTGTGATCCCTTGATGCCTCAGGACATGTCCTACCAACCGATCCCTTCTTCTAGTCAAGTTGTGCCACAAACTTCTCTTCTCCCCAATCCTATTCAATACCTCCTCATTAGTTACGTGATCTACCTACCTAATCTTCAACAGTCTTCGGTAGCACCACATTTCGAAAGCTTCTATTCTCTTCTTGTCCAAACTATTTATTGTCCATGTTTCACTTCCATACATGGCTACACTCCACACAAATACTTTCAGAAACGACTTCCTGACACTTAAATCTATATTCGATGTTAACAAATTTCTCTTCTTCAGAAACGCTTTCCTTGCCATTGCCAGTCTACATTTTATATCCTCTCTGCTTCGACCATCATCAGTTACTTTGCTCCCCAAATAGCAAAACTCCTTTACTACTTTAAGTGTCTCATTTCCTAATGTAATTCCCTCAGCGTCACCCGACTTAATTCGACTACATTCCATTATCCTCGTTTTGCTTTTGTTGATGTTCGTCTTATACCCTCCTTTCAAGACACTGTCCATTCCGTTCAAATGCTCTTCCAAGTCCTTTGCTGTCTCTGACAGAATTACAACGTCATCGGCGAACCTCAAAGTTTTTATTTCTTCTCCCTGGATTTTAATATCTACTCCAAATTTATCTTTTGCTTCCTTTACCGCTTGCTCAATATACAGATTGAATAATATCGGGGAGAGGCTACAACCCTGTCTTACTCCCTTCCCAACCACTGCTTCCCTTTCATGTCCCCCAACACTTATAACTGCCATCTGGTTTCTGTAGAAATTGTAAATAGCCTTTCGCTCCCTGTATTTTACCCCTGCCACCTTCAGAATTTAAAAGAGAGTATTCCAGTCAACATTGTCAAAAGCTTTCTCTAAGTCTACAAATGCTAGAAACGTAGGTTTGCCTTTTCTTAATCTTTCTTCTAAGTCGTAAGGTCAGTATTGCCTCACATGTTCCAACATTTCTACGGAATCCAAACTGATCTTCCCCGAGGTCGGCTTCTACCAGTTTTTCCATTCGTCTGTAAAGAATTCGTGTTAGTATTTTGCAGCTGTGACTTCTTAAACTGATAGTTTGGTAATTTTCACATCTGTCAACACCTGCTTTCTTTGGGATTGGAATTATTATGTTCTACTTGAAGTCTGAGGGTATTTCGCCTGTCTCATACATCTTGCTCACCAGATGGTAGAGTTTTGTCAGGACTGGCGCTCCCAAGGCCGTCAGTAGTTCTAATGGAATGTTGTCTACTCCCGGGGCCTTGTTTCGACTCAGGTCTTTCAGTGCTCTGTCAAACTCTTCACGCATTATCGTATCTCCCATTTCATCTTCACCTACAGCCTCTTCCATTTCCATAATATTGTCCTCAAGTACATCGCCCTTGTATAGACCCTCTATATACTCCTTCCACCTTTCTGTTTTCCCCTCTTTACTTAGAACTGGGTTTCCATCTGAGCTCTTGATATTCATACAAGTGGTTCTCTTTTCTCCAAAGGTGTCTTTAATTTTCCTGTAGGCTGTATCTATCTTACCCCTAGTGAGATAAGCCTCTACATCCTTACATTTGTCCTCTAGCCATGCCTGCCTAGTTATTTTGCACTTCCTGTCGATCTCATTTTTGAGACGTTTGTATTCCTTTTTGCCTGCTTCATTTACTGGATTTTTATATTTTCTCCTTTCATCAGTTAAATTCGATATTTCTTCTGTTACCCAAGGATTTCTACTAGCCCTCGTCTTTTTACCTACTTGATCCTCTGCTGCCTTCACTACTTCATCCCTCAAAGCTACCCATTCTTCTTCTACTGTATTTCTTTCCCCCATTCGTATCAATTGTTCTTACTCCACATGGAAGATGTGCTCGAGGAACAGTAGTCCATTTTTGTTTGTTATCGGTTGCATCATGTCGTACACTTCTTTACTCGATCTCAGTTGAATCTGTCTGTCAACCCATCCCCCTTTTCGATTCATGCATAGCACCTACGAAGCATAAAAACCGTCTTGTCTTACAACAATCCTGTAATATCTTATTTCGGCTCCTGTACTCAGCGCCATCTTTTGTATTGTATGGTTGGAGACCTCTTTTCGTTGACGTTACACTGAAAGTGAAAAATTAATAGCTTTCACACCACGCCACCACTGATGAACATCTGTAATTAGCCGCGCTGAAAACGATGTATAGCCGTGGGAATAGATGCAAACCGAAATTGGATCATATTTCCAATCGTCCTGAGATTTTCGGTTCCGCGTATAACTGAAGTAAAGCCAAGTCGAAATCTGGCTTCGACTGTGCGAAGAACAGTGTCAGGAAGAGAGGGGGAAGGGGAAGGATGGGAGAGAGCAGGGGGAAGGAGAAAGCGAGAGTATTCCCCAGCGTCACAGATGTGGCGCTCGCAGCTCCGTTGGCTTCAAAAGTAACACACTTTTCGAGGTTCTCTACCTCCGACGATGTAGCTGAGTTGTGTTATTTCAACAAGTGGTGCAGATGCACGCATTGATTGGCCCTTCAAGGGACTAATTCACATAATTAAGACAGAAACATAGTGTAAACAAACATCATGTGACAGATTACATGCCGCTCGGGGTGTCCAGCAAGCATTAGAATGAATGGTTAATGACAGATTTAACCTGTGAGCTGCGCTGTGGAAGTGATAGGTATTTCAGTTGTAGCTCAAAGGATGGTCGTGATAGATAAAAACACAATTTTGGTCACTTGCGAAGCATTCCACAGTACTGAACGCCAAACCTCTGCAGGCGTAAAGTTCACAGCGAAACTGCTGCAAAATGTTCTCAAAGAGGATACTCCAGACAACAGACAACTACTATTTCACTGTCTGTCGTCTCATAATATTTTGCTAATCACACACACACACACACACACACACACACACACACACACACACACACACACACACACGCGCGCGCGCGCGCGCGCGCGCGCGCGCGCGGCAATTTTGTACAAAAGAGCACGCGGCAATGGCCGGAAGAAAGCTCAGAATGTAGCGCAATCACTATAGTGTAAAAACTATAAATGTGGAACAGAATAGAAGAGAGATTTCAGAAAAGGCATTTAAAAAGCTAAAGCAGGATGAAGAAACAGTGCGCATTAGTGTATCGTCACGTGAATTTTTGATGGTTTTGTGCTTTGACTGCAGAAGAATTTCAGTATAGAAGAGATTAACTTTATAAAAAGCAATTATAAAAAAGAATCTCATATAATTGCTAATCTAAAAAGGATAGTAGTGGAGATAAAAGACAGTGTTAGCGAAGCTGTTTAAGAATTCATATATTTTGAGCTACTGTAAACAGTGAGTGGACAAGTAACAGTAAAACACACAGGAACGTAGAGAGCGCATAACATTTACTTGAAAACTAAACATGGGATGTCACTTGCCAACTGAATGAAGGAAGCTCATCTATGCGGTGAGAAATGTTACATGGAACTTACTGGGACGAAGAATATAGTTGAGCCATAGGTATAGGCAATTTTTTTCCTGAAATAACTTTCCCCATAGAGCTGATGGTACGTGGAAGTATTGGCGAGCAAGCTTTAACATATAAGGGTCAGGCAGAAATAATTAAGAAAACTTATTTATTTCAAAACTAAACGCCACAACTGTTAATACATTTATCCCCACTGTGAGACAAGACAGTCAGTGCCTTCACGAAAAAATGTTTGCGGCTGCCTATGGAAACAAATCGACGGAGACTAATGTCCTTCAGGGCTCCTAAAATACGGAAATCGCACAGGGAGAGATCGGGACTGTGTGGAGGATGCGTAAGGGTTTCCCCATTGGAGCTTCCGCAGCGTACTCCAAACAACCTTGGCTCATGTGTGCGGTTATGGACCATCTTTTTTCACAGTGGGAACCTTGGCTCATGTGTGCGGTTATTGACCATCTTTTTTCACAGTGGGATAAGCGTATTAACAGTTACAGTGATTACCTCTGAAATAAAAAAAAAGTTACTTACTTTTCCATTTGTCTCGTTCTTATTTGAGCACCCCTGATTTATATATCTTCGTTTCCTTTTTCCTGGGGGGGGGGGGGGGAGAGGATACGGAGGAGGGGCGGGGGGGGGGGGGGGAAGGGAGCTATAATGTATGGGTTTTACTTCAGGATGTTGATGTGGTTGTACTGTACGAGGGTTCCGAAATGAATACGGCTCTCTCCCTGCAGTCACGTTCGATGGTGAAGGCTTCGGTGCGTGATGTGAATGTCAAGAGTGAACCGTATCCCTGTCCCCCTGTCTGTCTATGAAGTCACAGATATTGCACACCACTAAGTTACGTCTGTCGCCTGTCTACATTTCATTATAGTTCGAGTTTCGTTCAGCTAACGTTGTCTTAAATCTTCCCTACACGTGTAGCGAACCTGCTTGGATATTGAAGCCTCGGCACATTACTTCCTGTGTAATTTTCCAACACCAAGTCACACTTTCACACAAAGTGTGTTCGATGCTGAAACGAAGTGAATACCTGGGATCATTTCACGTAGTGGACCCACCACATGTCGCGCGAGGGCGTACGCGGTTTTTAAGAAGAATCTAAGAAAACAATAACGTATTTTGGGAAGAAAGATTCTCTTTTGCAATAACCATTTCCCAGTACCCATTTCTGAAATTACTGTCGTTACACTCTGAGTAAGTTAATGACTTTGGCTACGGAAGCGGTAAACGCTACGTGTCAGTTTTAAAAACTTGAGTCTCTTTTTCGGTTTCGATCAGGTTCCTGTCTGTTGGAAACTTGGCACTGACCTGCGGGAAAAAGCAACAGGAGAGGGATTAACCGATATCCTAACCGAAGGTAGTCGCAACTATTCTCGACACGTGAACACGGATAGATGAATGATAGTACTGTCAAATACTACTGCAGCATTCGTAAATAGTGTTCCCCTCGCTCTGTACTGTGGATTTCATTAGCACCAAATACACACATGGTGAACCCGAACTCCAGCGACCAATATCGCAGATTGTTCAGATGTTTTCGGAATATTTTGGTATACATACCCGTGCTCTCTGGTTGCTCGTTACAGAGTAGTTGCATTTGGTTTTTTTCTTATCCCACTTAATTTTTGTATCCGTATTCCCCCGGAAATATGTGCACAGCAGTGCAAATGTCGACGGTAAACGTTGTTCCATTCACCTCACGGCATTTTCTGTTGACAAGGCTTCCGCCCAGTTTACTCTTCGCCCTCAAGCTTGCATTCAGTACTGATCGTATTTGTCGCGCGTTTGTTCTCAGTCAGTGTTAGGATACGTTACAGTGACACGCAGCAGTATGGGTATGTCTGCTATTGGTCGCTGTCTACCTCGTGTATGGGTTCACTGAATGAACTGGAGGAGCTTCACAGCGATGCTATGTTGAGCTGTTTCCATAGTGACGGCAACCAAATCACAGTACTTTTGCATCTGTGCATAGACTGTAACATGCCATCTCCAGGTCGTTCCTACATGCTATTCCTGTCCGGTATTGCGGCCGCGAGGGCCAGTTTCTAGTATCAAAGGGAAGAGGTGATTTTTCTCCGGCCTGGAGGTGATGGGCTGGTCATTCCTTAATCATCCTAAATCGGTTGGGTTGGAGGTGAAGGGGCCCGTTCATGGGCGAGTGATGTCGCTAGAATCGTAGGTGTACCTAGCTAGTAACGAGCTTACAGAAGCGCTATTAGAAGTAGCGCAAAATGGCCAAAGGAAATGCCTACATTTCTACTCCTGATTGTGAATGTTTGTGAATCCTGAACGTTATAAAAATTTCGCAGTGAGGTCAGCAGCTCGTGTAATTGTGAGTCGCCTGGCTGATCTGGTAGAATTGAGGAGGTAACAAGTCGAAGGCCTTTCACGACGAGTTGGCGTTGTAAGAAGTTTATATAAAGTGAGGAGTAAGTGATAATTCGCAGTCAATAAAGTTACTTTTCAAGTGCGGAAAAATTATAGGATTGGGAAGTGTTTTATCGTGTGTGTGGGCGTGGAGTTCTGGTTAGTCCTTTTAAGGCTTTTTGTCGTATGTTAAATTATACCGAGTGTGCAAGTGCTCAATAGGAAGACTGATCTTTCAGATCGTTGAGCATTTTTAGGCAGGTGAAGGTAGTGTTCGCTGAACGAAGCGGACTGGGAGAGATATAAACCTACATAAATTATACCAGGGCTATTCGAAAAGTAAGATCTGATACGTTGCGAAATGGAAACGACAATGAAAATGCGACGAGGTTTTGCACAGAAGCGTTGGGCAGTGTCTCTAGCATGTCCGTCGATCGTGTCAGTCGCTCTTCTTCAGTTCTGAGCGCACAATGAGCGCGTAAAGATGCCTACAAAATCGTGTCCCCGCCAAGTATGCGCGCGCGGAGAGGCTTCGCCTGACTCACGCAACCCCACATTATGTCCCTAGACGTGCATTTCCTTCTTCATGACAACCCTCGGCCGCACACCGCGCGGACAACGAGGACACCTCTTAAGTGTTTTCGTTGGGAAGTGTTTGGTCACCCACGATACACCCCGGACTTGGCTCCCTGTGATGTTCCTGTCTGCTCACATGAACCGCTGGCTACGAAAACAACATTTTGGCACAGACAATGAACTGCAGACTAGCGCAGAGAAGTGGCGAAAAGTGCAAACAACTGCCTTCTATGACGAGGGTATTGGAAAGTTGGTAAAACGCTACTACGACACATCTCGAAGTCGGAGCGACGACAATGAGAGAAGCAGCCTGGAAGGTGTAGAAAACTGTTGCAAATGAAACATTTTTGATTTTCACTGTGGTTTCGATTTCGCAACTGATCGTACCTTACTTTCCTAAGAGCCCCCGTATTTTTTTTTTTTTTCGCGGATGTTGGAGGGTTGTGTTTTTGAGAACTTTTTGATATAATGACGTTGAACTGTACTCTTGTTTTGTTATTGGAGGTTATCTTTGCTACGAGCCAGTTGGTGGCGCAGTATAAACTGTTAGCGGTGACACGCTCAGGTCCAGTAGTCGGATCTCGGAATATTTCTGAAAGTAGTTGGAACGCTAAAGGACATTAATTATTCACATTTGGAGTAGTGAGAAATTTTACCCTGTTTCACGGGTCGAAGTGGGGCTGCCGACCCTGATGGCTGATGTGACAATGCAGAGAATTAATCTGGGTCTGGCATGAAACATTTCCCATTACGTCTACGGAGCAGTGCGTCGCGTGATTTATCCCGCGCGTCGCGCATTGCACGGACGATCGGAACGTTTGAAGGTGCCTATGAGAAACAGCACAGATTAGCCGAGAATTTTGTAACCGTAAAGTCGCTGTTATGAATCACAATAGCAGCATTTTTTAAAATTTTATTTAAACTGCATGTACTGTATGTCAACAAATGGATAAGTAAGTTAACGAACATCCAGTAGCAACATACAAGAAATAACTTTTCATTTTTAAGTACTGGTTGAAGGAAAATAAATTTACATTTGATGCAGATATATGGTGTTACATAATTTGATGAAAAAAAGAGTAGTGAACGAGCAAAAAGAAACAGGCCCCAAAAAGGGTCTGTCAACAATGTGCTACAGAAGCACCCACTCATGTGCTGAAGTGCTACAGTACAATGTAAATATCGCACTAAAATTATGTCATTTCTCTTCGAATGCAAGCCGACATCGTACTAAAAATACGCTCTCTCTCTTCGAATGCGTGCTGGAATGCAAATAAAATGGACGTAAACATGATTTTTAGCATCTCTCCGAGATAACTAGAAACCAGTGTCGAGTGCTGAAATGGTCAGCTGCGCTACGGTCATATCAGAAAAGGGACACAGAGCTGTCTGTTTTCGACTGCACATGCTCTGTTGTGACATAATCCCTTCCAGCACTACGAGTGCTACGCTGCTCACTGCACCAGGTCAGTATTTTTCTTTGAAACTGCAGGTAATATTATTGAGCATGTGCGGAGCATACAGAGGTTTTGAGGAACAGCTGCCACAGCGGTTATATGGACGAGTGGTCAAGGACACTGATTGCTGATCTGTTGGCTCTGGTTCGATTCTGGCAACTACCAAATTTTTTCATGTTGTTTTATTCCTCGCAATGTTAAACAATTGATTATCAAGAAACTTCCTGGCAGATTAAAACTGTGTGCCCGACCGAGACTCGAACTCGGGACCTTTGCCTTTCGCGCGCAAGTGCTCTACCAACTGAGCTACCGAAGCACGACTCACGCCCGGTACTCACAGCTTTACTTCTGCCAGTACCTCGTCTCCTACCTTCCAAACTTTACAGAAGCTCTCCTGCGAACCTTGCAGAACTAGCACTCCTGAAAGAAAGGATATTGCGGAGACATGGCTTAGCCACAGCCTGGGTGATGTTTCCAGAATGAGATTTTCACTCTGCAGCGGAGTGTGCGCTGATATGAGTCGTGCTTCGGTAGCTCAGTTGGTAGAGCACTTGCCCGCGAAAGGCAAAGGTCCCGAGTTCGAGTCTCGGTCGGGCACACAGTTTTAATCTGCCAGGAAGTTTCATATCAGCGCACACTCCGCTGCAGAGTGAAAATCTCATTCTGGAATTGATTATCAAATTTAAATATATTTAAACAGTTCCGTTTATATGCATAAAATAAATGTATTCAGTTTAGTTAGATTGCCGCCCTTATTAAGTCAAAAGGCTATAGGCCACCACATTGTAGCACACCGGTAAAATTTTACAACACCGATAAAATTTTACAAGAGCCCACCACTGGTGAGCTAGTTCCCAAACTTTAATGAGTGTCCCGATACCTAATCCAATAAGTCTTGCTGTAGACAAGAAAGGACAGTAAAATAAACTGTAGCAGCTTCGAACACTCGAATCACAGTCAAGAAGGTATGGCACAAAGCAATAAAAATTCGACGGACGCGTTTCTGTCTCGCACAGAGAAACCCTGGATGCAGCGTGTAAAAGAAACGCGATCTGGAATGCACAGCTTGTAGTGACGGAATCGATAGAGGGCAGAAATAACGGTTAGCGCATACGCGTAACGCTCTATATTTAGCAGTCGTGCAAGGCGAGTGAGACACGGCCGGTGACTGGCGTTGTGCTAGGCTGGGCTGTGCTCTGCTCCACACCACTCCGCTCCGCTCTGCAGCCGGCTCGGCACTGAGCGACCCGCCGAGAGGAGAGGAGAGGGAAGAAAGGCCGCCGCAGCCAAGGCCCCGCGTGGGTCGCCACAGGCCAATCGCGTCGCGTCACCCGCCCTAAAAGCCTCCGCCGCGGTCGATATCGGCGCAGAGAGCACAAGCGAGGAGGGAAGAGGCGCCTCTTCACCTCTGCCGTGTCGAAAGCCCGACGCCGCTGCCGGATGCCGCTCGACCGAGATTTCACTGCGCACTCCCACACGCTGCATACGGCCTTATTTCCAAATTCCCCTTCACCCGAAAGCAACGTACGACGAGACAGCTTACCTACTCGCGTCCCTGGCTCAAGTGTAAAGGGGCGTGGCAGCCGCCTCGCGTTGATTAGAGACTTGTGTCAATTCAATCCCACGCAAGAGGGCAACGAGAAAATTTCCCGGCTTCTTTACGAAGGTCTGTGTTTTTATTTTACTACAAGCTGAGTATCTGGCGCTGCCGAGTTATACATTTATTCTAATTTTCTATTATTCCATCTCCTCCTTCCTCCCTCTCACTGTCCACATCTCTTCCTTCACCCCCTCTCTGTCCATCTCCTCCGCCTCCCCCCCCCCCCCCACTCACAGTCCATCTCCTCCTGCCCCTCTCTCTATCACCTCCCCCATTCTCTTGCTGTCAATCTGCTCCTTCTCCGTCTGCCTATCTCGTACCCCTCCTCTCTTTGTCCATCTCCTCCTCCCAATTCCCCCAGTTAATCTCTTCCTCTTTCCTTTCTCTGTTGTTCTATCCCCTCTCTCTGTCCATTTCCTCCCCTTCCCTTTCTCTGTCCATTTCCTCCACCGCATCTGTCTGTTTATCACCTCCTCCCCCCTTTCTCTTCCTATCGTCGTCCTGTCACTCTCCATCTCCTCCTCCCTTATCTGTGCCCATCTCTTCCTTCCCCCTCGCTGTCTGTGGATTTCCTCCTCCGTCGTCCTCTCTCCAAGTTATTACGCTCACCCTAATAGGAGGCTGGTGGTTATTATCCCCACAGTAATTCTTTCCAAACTGTAACTAATACCTGTACCAAATTTGGTACCTTTTTTTACTGTGGCTTCACCTGCGTGCACATCTCTCCAATATATTTCACATGTATTTCACATATATTTAACACATTTTTACGGGTATTTCACCTGTATCTGTAGAGAATTTCGTTCCACAGTTACATCTTCACACAGCTCAATGTCTACGACGTCATATCTCTTGAACTACGTCCCTTATAATGATATAATTCTGTAGGTACATCCAGTGCTATATGTGGCTACAGCTTGTGAAATGAGTTGTGAATAGGGTTCGAAGTAATAAATTAGAACGTCATGTATGATGCCGCAGTTTTTCACGCATCTCAGTACTCAGCTGTCTCTCTTTAACGGTGAGTCGTAGGACGAGGAGGAGGAGATCGTTTAACGCCCGTCGGCAACGAGGTCATTAGAGACGGAGCAGAAGCTCGGATTACGGAAGGGTGGAACAGGAAATCGACAGTGCCCTTTCGAAGGAACCATTCCGGCATTTGCCTTAAGCGGTTTAGGGGAATCACGGAAAACCTAAATCAGGATGGTTGGACACGGCTTTGAACCGTCGTCGTCCACTGTGCTAACCACTGCGCCACCCCGCTCGGTCGTACAATATTATATTTTCGTTAATTCATTCAGCAGCAGATGCGGATACTGTCGGAGGATAGTGTTGCGAATAGATTTAGTACCAACGAAATAACGAACATCATGTCTTGTATGATGCATCAGTTTTTCCATGCATCTTACTATTTATGACGTCGTATCTTCTGAACTATGAGTCGTACCATGTTGCAATTTTTCTGGTACATTCAGTGCTATATGTGAATACCATCTGCAACAGGTGTCACGAATAGAGTCAGTAGTAAACAAGGAGTATAATAAACATCATACATAAAAGTGAAAACGTAGTAAGCGACTAACTTTTTTCCTTTCATCAATTTGTGGGGGTCGTCAACGACAAAAAGTTTCTTAAAGGTTTGAAATTATGTGTAAAGTTTTTTTCAAGTCGATAAGTGCTCTCACTCTTAAATGCTAGGTGCTTTTTCATCCCCACCCCTTTGATTGGTAGGTGGTTTTTACACCCACAGCGATGGATTCTAGACAGTAAGTGAACGTGCAAAGCTCCGCACAAATGTGTCGAGTGGTGTAGGAGTAAATGTTCAGCATACTTGCACACATACACACACTTTTTAATGTTCATAGATCCATCATCATTATCGTTGTTTTTATTAACTTTTGAGCCCAACTGCATCACACGACAGGCAACAAAGATCGTTTCCAGAGTTTTGCTTCGACGTGGAAACATCTGTTCCCTCGTCGTCGAACTTTCATGTGCGACAAAATACCGTGAGATTTCAGTCGCTAATAAGTAAGGTGCTAATAAATCGTAAAGAATGGTTGATTCCACAACGGATATATCATATCCGTACGCGTTTTCCATGCAGTTTTTGTTTTGCTGGTAACATCATCGCACCAGTGTATGCCTAAGCGCGTGATTGTTACGAATTAGCTTTCTGGAATGTTATAAATTCGCATAGCGTGCAATCACGTTTAGCTAGGGCACAGATTCTGTTGTCATTGTGAAGAGCTCGCGGAGCATTACTAGGACCCAAAATGAGACAATAAAAATATTCGCCGAAATTTAAGTGAAAATCGGCATTAAGCTGAAAATAACAAAATAATTAAGGGTATCATCTCGAACGACTCGTGAATTTGCTCAGACGTATAGATACCTCTAGCCAGTCGAAGCTCGCGTCGAGAAACACCCAAAAAGACTAGAAAGTGGACGGCATGCGAGAGTTGCGCCAGAGTCGAAAAGGAAATGAAGAAAAACAACGCAAAGCCATTACGTAGATGGCCCATCGGGCATACAGCGGACAGCGACAGTCGGTACGCACCCGACAGCACGCGGTAACTACTATGTTCCGCAACACAGCGCATGAAAACGGGATTTTTTCGGAGCTCATGTATCAGGTTATATTGGTGATGCAAAGGTGGAGTCAAATGTTGTGGATAGCCCTTGGGCTAGGGACCATTTGTATACCCAAAAGAGGGATCGTCTTACGCTAACTATCCAACAAAAAATGGTTCAAATGGCTCTGAGCAATATGGGACTTAACATCTGAGGTCATCAGTACCCTAGAACTTAGAACTACTTACACCTAACTAACCTAAGGACATCACACACATCCATGCCCGAGGCAGGATTCGAACCTGCGACCGTAGTAGTCACGCGGTTCCAGACTGAAGCGCCTAGGACCGCTCGGCCACACCAGCCGGCAACTACCCAACAGTACAGCGTCAAAGTTTGAGTATTACACACTTCATCCAGCTTTGACAAATGGAGTAAATCGGTTCTCTCTTTCCTATTGCATTTGATGTGGTCTACGGTGGGCTTAATAGGACCTACAGAGGCACCATTTAGTTAATGGGCGGTTCCTGGGAGAACTCGAAATCATAGTTTTTGGGTATCAAAACATAGCCGTGGATTTCAAGATTGCTATGCACAGCTAATAGCCGATATTTCTACAATATATTCCTAAGATCTCGATCTCTAACAAACCTGAAAATTTTCTTGACATCTTGATCAGTTTCCGAGAAACACAGGTAAATAATCACCTTGTGGTGTTGTAGTTCTCCTTATGTCCGTGCTTGCTATGAAAACAGGACGAGGAATTCCGCCTTATGTAAGACACTTTTTCAGTTTCTTTTTTACCCAGACATGTTACACACAAAAAAACCGTGTTATATATTTATTTCCGTTCGTAAATGCATAATAAACAGAAAATAAAAATTATGTTTTGCTGTTTGCAGATGACAAATTGCCGATTGTGTAGCAGATTAGCTACCAACATATATACCCAACAGCCTCATGTAAGGTATGTAAACTAATGCATACATTCGCTCTTTTGCCAGTTAAGCTGTAACCAGAACTTTAGACATAATGTAATAAACAATACACAGTGCAACAGGTCGTTAATACATATCTCAACTGTGAACTGTAAAGAAATGATGTATAATATTTTACAACAATTATTCATTCACAAATGTAAATATTTTGTATCAAAACTTTCTCTAAATGTTAATATATAACAACAATTTTACAGTAATAAAATAAAATAAGCCACTGATGAAGCACAAAAAGTGCTGAAACATGTCTGGGGAAAACGAAACTGCAAAGGTGTCTTGCATAAGGCGGAATTTCTCGTCCTATACTCAGGTGAAATATGATGTGAGGCGAAAACGTAGTTTATAAAGTGACACAGCACGGAGAAATATGTTGTAAATTGTCTCCGTTATCATCAGAAGGGTTCTGGGGACCCCACAACGTCGTACTGAAGCACATGCAATATTTTTGTGCACATAAAATCCGATCTAAGGAGGAAGATTAGTTTAGCGTAATTTTAATTTCGCGTAAGTAAACTATCAAAATTTTACTGACCCATAGAGTTCTTTTTTATGAGTAAATGACCTGCTGTAGCAGGGAAAAGAAGACAACCAGTGGAAAAATGCTCCTATCGGGGTACAAAAAAAAGGCAAATATTCTCCTTTTTATTAAACGAGTCTGACTAAAAAGGTGGTACCACCTTTCTTATTCTACCTTCCCAGCACCGTTAAAAGGTTCCCAAGCATTTTGACATGCTAACATATTCGCGCTTTTTTATGTTAAGAGAGGAGGAAACATTGACAGTGGGAAAGAGACGGAAAAGTAGTAAATTAGTAAATTCTGCAAGATAGTAGAAAGTGGTTATGGTATAGAAAGAGCGAAGGCAATTGCTGTGTGTGTGTGTGTGTGTGTGTGTGTGTGTGTGTGTGTGTGTGTGTGTGTGTGAGAGAGAGAGAGAGAGAGAGAGGGGGGGGGGCAGTGGGACATTATTACATTATTTGACACTGTTACGAAAAGAGTGAAGCAAACAGTGCCAGTGGGAGAGAAATAAGGAGAACGAGAAAGTGGATGTGGATGAGAGTCAGTGACAATGAGAGACAGAGTATATGACAGTGAAAGCCAGGAAGAGAGAGACAATGGCATTGAGAAGGGACAGCAGCAGTGGGAACAAATGAATGAGATAGCAGCAATAAGGGAAGGCAAGAGGGAGACAGTAGTAGTAGTAGTAGTAGTAGTAGTAGTAGTAGTAGTGGTGGTGGTGGTGATGGTGGTAGGACAGAATGAAGGAGACTATGGCTGTGAGACAGGAGAAAGTGACAGAGAGACACACGCAGGGATAGTGACAATGGGTCGAGCGAACGACAGTGAGAACAGACAACTGGGAGTGATGGGTCACAGCGATGGACTAGTGGGTGTGGATAAGTTACAGTTATGGGAGTCTGTGGGAGTGACGGTTAACTTGCATGTTAAAAAGAGCGCGAATATACTCTCATGATAAATTTTTCGGGAATATTTGTGGAGGTGCTGAGGAAGGTAGAATGAGGCTGAGTCGTTTAACAAACAGGAACATATTCGCCTTATTTGTGCTCCGATAGGAGATTTTCTCCGCTGGTTTATCTGTTCTGTAACCATTATACATCCGTCTCCCCAGCCGAGGTCGCTAACGCATGTCTGTACGGTGGCGTTAGAGTCGGAGGTAAGCCCGTTCGAATCGGAAACGGGAGAAGAGGTGGCGACGTAAGGTTCCTGATCGCCAACATTTCGTCTGTGTCCTGGATTAAATTACGAACTGTCCGCAGCGTCTCATGGAGTAAGGGCACGTAACACAGCTGATGGTGATCTGCCCGTCGGATGGGGACGTAAAGCTCGGCGGCCCCCTCGGTGCTTTCCGAAATGAGTAGGCAAGGGGTTTCTCCTTCAGCCTCCTCTTCACCCATGTCAGCATAAACCCAACACCACACTGTACAAGCACTCATCACACCCATCCACACGACACAGATACACTCTTCGCATTTCATAACAGGTTGGAGGAAGGCCGCGGCAAACCAGCTCCTCTAGGACCTTGCTGTGAGCGGAGGGGTAGGATTCCTACATCTGCTCTCCCTATGCTAAGTTCCTGAGGATGGGAGTACTATATAACCATTGTACCAATGTATATCAAAGATTGATAATTAAATTACATATTAATGGGAAACACTTGTTGTGATTTTATCTCTACGTTTTCATGAAAAATCTACAGCGCGGACCCGAACAGCGCACACAGAAATTTGTAGTTTTACTCTGTGCCGTAGTTAATCTCGTTCCCTACGAATACTCTTTTCTTCAGCTCGTCAGTCCAAGTTGTTCTGGTCTTCGTTGTCTTTTTTTTCTGTCATGCCAACCGTCCGCTAGTTAATTTTCTGCCTAAAATTTTTACAGCCATTTATTCAAGTTCTGTTATTGCTCTACTTCTTTCTTGTCTTTTCTCAGTGGTCCGATCCCTTTCATTGTTTCAGCTTTAGTTTTACTGCGACTTTCGCACACTTCCATTACCTATCTAGTTAATTGCGTCGGTTCCATTATTCTAACATGCCCATAGAATTTTATCCTGCGTTTTTTCTTCAATGTTGAAGAACTAACAGACACTGCTGCTGTGCTTCAGTAGCCGTTTGTGGGTGAAAGCGAGCATTAACAGCTTCGAAAATTGTGATTCATGTAGTTGCGAAGTAGGTGCTCCAATTCGACCTTTGTGTGCAGGACTTGTGTCTAGTTTGTATGCCTACAGCAATGACAAGGAAAGGTCACAAAATGGTGTCGAGACTAAAAAAAGGCTGTGCAACTGTGTACAATGAATAGCGGAGTTTCGGACATGAATCATGAATCCACACCGATGAAATCGTGCATCACTAAAGGCTGAGGCCTTAATCCTGTTCAGACTGGCCGACAGCTGTATACCAGGCAGTACGAGGAGCAATGTGTGATCGAGGGACATCTGAGAAGCATGTTGCCAATCCCTCCAACCGTTAGTGCCAGTACATGAGTCGTCGTGATGCTACTCTTTCTTTATTCAATAAGCTCCACACCTGGCCTCACGAAGCTGAGTGGACCTCCTCACTTCAGAATAATCCGAGGTGGTACCGGGACTCGAACCCAGGTCCTTCCAGACCGAAGGCAACTACGCTAACAGAAGTGAACGGTGATTACACAGAATATCGCAAATTGATGAGCGAACGTCACACGCTTTTCGAATACACCTCGAATAAAGTATTCGTGCAGTCCCTACTGGGTTACGAGTAACATGCGCATGTATCACGCAGACAAATATCTAAAGATCATCGACACTGTCCACCATAATGTCGACCAGGCTACCCACTAGTTCTTACGGGTATCCCCTGTACTGACGTCTATGAGCCACCACTATACAACCGGCGCGAAATACTCTTCGTGTCTCACACCACGAGGGCTACGTATAAGAGAGAATGTAATTATGAGTTCACGTGTGACAATATCTAAATGAGTTAGACAATTGTGTGCCAGTTAGTAAAGAGAGATGCAAACCTCAACAGCTCTACAATTTTCTTCAATCATGTACTTCAATCATGTACACAAGATTCACTTGGTGAAAAGCATTCACGGTCAACGATTTAGAAATAAATGTGATACTAATGGTATTGGAGCAGATGAGTCGTAATGGAAAAATGAAATGTCTCATCTGTTTAAGTTCATTGGGTCCGCTGCAAGTCATTCTAGTCTAGTACACAGAAACTGAACCAACGCAGAACATTTAGCAAGCCTTCTTTTGCTTATAGTGTTTAGTGAAAGAGATTCTCTTCTGGTGTATGGGGATACGGGGCTACGATTTGGCGCAGGAAAAAAGGCGCTCGCACAATACTTATGTTAACACAATGTCGTGTCTACCGTTAAGGTAAAGGAGCAAGCATTAGAGTCTAAGTGCTTCCAAAAAAAAGTACAATAACTTCTGATCGGTGAAACATTCTGTCCATGGCGTTCCTCATCAAGAAACCGGTGGGATGAGGGAGGGGGAGGGGGCGGGGAGAGAGGGAGGGGGGGAGAGAGAGAGAGAGAGAGAGAGAGAGAGAGAGAGAGAGAGAGAGAGAGAGAGCACCCTACTCCTCTGCGTATGGAGCTCTGCCATTTTAAGCATTGATTCTTACTCGAGTGAGAGAGGGCCATTAACGTCACGTGCCAGTAGCGCACGCTGGGAAAGTACTACCAGACTGCTAATGGTTTGACAGGCGGACTCTCAAAGTCCTACACGTCTACAAAACTTCCTTCACCTTCATGTTTTTAATACAAAAATTTCACTTGTTAATCAATGCAGTTTTAAAAAAATCATAACGTTCTTAATCTTCCGCAATTTTACACCTCTTTGTACAGTTACCTGTTCTACAATTTTACTCCGTTTGTTACTTTCATTGCTGTTCTTATTCACCAGCATTTCATGTCAGGTTGGTAAAAGTATTTTTTCCTTTTCTGTGTTTTATCAAACTATTCATCGAGTTTTCATACAAACTGTTTGTTCGAACGAGAAACCAGCGTTATCATCATTGAACGCGTGGGCAGTCACGCAAAACAGGCGTCCGTGGCAACACCGTGCCTTTAACTGGTTATTGACACTGTTGATGCACCGGCAACACTATCTGCTCTTACAATCACGCTGCATACAACTGAATATTAAGCATGGTTTTCACATAAATTATGCTGAAGAAGATAGTCATATTTTATTCTTCTGGCAATGAAACGACACATTTCAGCAGTGATGAAAAACGCAAATTGGTTTTCATATAAATATATATTTTGAACGTAATTTATGAAACTGCTTCAGCTGGATACTATAGTCTGTATCTGTGTATACGACACCATAGCACAGCAATACTTTCGAGTTTTTTCCATGTAGGCTTTCACGGCCGGCGTCTTCATCAATAAACACTTCCGGGCTAAGTTGCCGTGGTCGATCTGTAGAACTACTTCTCCCTGACGTTTCGTTCTCAACTGCGGAGAACATCTTCCGAGGTGAGTCAACGACTGGCTGCTAGGAGCTGGGGCCGCCGCTTATATGGATATCGTAGAGGGCGCCACCGCACGTCACGTGGCGTCGATGCGCAGCCATCTCTGGCTATCGTCTGTTCTCTCGATTGCAGGCAATCGATTGTCACGTGATTGATGCAACGTCGACCGCCATATCTTATCCAATTTTAATCCTCCTCCTTTACGACTAAAATTGTATTGAAGTTTGTGGATTTCAATTGCCTCTCTATACATACGTGTATAATAATGCGACGTCCTCGCTAGCACGCTTGTTTCACCAAATTTTATTTCGTGATCTCCATCCTTAGAAACATGTTCCGCTACTGCCGATTTGTCGATATGTCCCAAGCGACAGTTTCTTTTGTGCTTCGTCAACCGTGTATTGATACTTCTTTTTGTAGTTCCTATGTAAACCCTGCCACAACTGCACGGAATTTTATATACCCCTGGGGTGGCTAGGGGGTGACGAGAATCTTTTGTTGATCTTAGGCATTCACTAATTTTCTTAGTAGGTCTGAAAATGGTCTCTACGTGAAGCTTGGCTAGTACTTTCCCAATGCGATCCGTGATATTATGGATGAACGGAAGAAATACTTTTCCAGCTCATGGTTGTTGCTGTCTCCTATTTTTAGGCATTTTTCTATTTGGGTGAAGTGCTCGGTTAATCTCGTTTTTCGTATAACCGTTTTTCGCAAAGGCCATTCGTAAATGATTTAGTTCTTCTTGCAAGTAGCCTGGTTCACAAATATTATTGGCCCTATCCACTAATGTTTTTATGACCCCCCTCTTTTGCCTAGGGTAGTGGTTTGAGTTCTTATGGAGGTAGCGATCAGTATGTGAACCTTTCCTGTAGACCTTATGGCCTAAGGTCCCATCCGCCCGTTTGATAACTGATACATCCAAGAAGTTAAGTTGTCCGTTCTTCTCCTTCTCCATTGTAAATTTAATCTTTGGGTTGATGCTATTTAAGTGTACCAGGAAATCATTCAAGTCTTCTTCCTCATGATTCCATATTACAAAGGTATCAACCACATACAGATACCACTTCGAGGGGCTTTTTTTGGCGGACTGCAGTGCTTGATGTTCAAAATATTCCATGAATAAATTCGCAATTGCGGGACTTAGGGGGCTTCCCATGACTACCCCATCGATCTGTTCATAAAATTCACCATTGTACTGAAAATAGGTCGAGGATAGACAGTGTTGGAACAAGGCTACTACATCAGTAGGGAACGTACCGGCTATATGGGAGAGAGCTTCATCAGCTGGAACCATCGTGAACAAAGACACTATATCAAAACTGACAAGGATGTCATTAGGACCGACAGTAATTTCCCTCAATTTCTCAATGAAGTGTAGAGAGTTTTTAATATGACTCTCAGTTTTGCCTATGTAAGGTTGTAACAAAGAGGCAAGGTGTCTGGCTAGTTCTTGGGTAGGAGCTCCAATTGCGCTGACTATTGGTCTCAAAGGAACATCAGGCTTATGTATCTTTGGTAATCCATATAATCTCGGAGGATAAGCCTCCGTTTTACAAAGATACTTTTTAACTTCTGTAGGAATGGAAGACTGTTTTATCAGACGATTGGTGGCATTCAGCACATTCGTTGTGGGATCCTTTTTCAACTTCCTGTATGTGCTGGGTTCCAGGAGATCACTGATCTTCTTGTGATAATCCTCAGTATTCATTAAAACAGTAACATTTCCCTTGTCAGCGGCAACTATAATAACATTCTTGTCTGCATTGATCTCTCGCAATGTCTTCCTTTCCCCTTGAGACAGATTGCTGCTGGGTGGCTTAGCTTTGCGTAATATCCTGGAGGTTTCCATTCTAATTTCGTCAGCAGAATATGATGGTAACTGACGAATTCCTGCCTCTATACTAGCAATAATGTCCTCCATAGGAATCTTGGATGGAGTTATTGCAAAATTCCCTCCTTTGCTAATATAGAGGCAGTCTTGTCGAATGGTCATCGAAATCATTGGCCTTCATTTGCTGCAGTCAGAGTAAACTTGTAAAACTAATGTAACGATCCAAGGAAGCTGGCAAGGTTCCTTAACAATAACTTTTCTCCTTGGGTTGTCGTTATCGACGCCGCTTTTAACACGCTGGAATGTAAGAAGCTAAGATGTGAAACGTCACATTCGTTTTACTTTTTCACTTCTTCACCAATGACATTTCTTGAGAGTGGAAAAGCTCGCATCCGGGACTTGTGGGTTGAGGATTCTGTCCCAGATAGGGAAGGTTATTTCCCTCGGCTGCGGCTTCCAAGGTTGTAAGAGTAGGCAGATCGGTGTCACGTAGGACGGCTAAAGGCCGCCACGGCTACAGCACCGGTTTCCGTAACGTCGTCCTTGCATCACATGCTAACAATGGAGGGTACTATCATTTACGTCTTTTTCACTTACATCTGTACTTCGTTGGTAACGTTGTAAGGACTGAAAAGGGAGGGACGGAATTACTACCGTTCTATAAGATTTAATTCCCTTGCTCCTGTTAATCTCATATGTTCGTAAGCGCTTTAATAATCCTTGTTGGACAGTGGCCGATGTCGGTAGGAGGAGGAAATATTCAGTTTTCTGAATGAGCACCAGTCCTAGACACTACTGGAATTACATCTTCCTTTCCTACAGATCGAAAGGTTACATTACTCCATGAAACTACTTTTGAAATAGTGAAAATCCAAGTGACACTGTTTCCATGTACACTGCTAAGCCAAAACATTGGTCACTACCAGCGTGCTGGTCCACCTTTCGAATGCCATACAGCCGCGATTCTGCGTGGCATGCATTCGAAAAATCCTTGGTAGGTTTCCGAAAGTATGTGGTGACAGATGTTTAGCACTGATCACTGAATTCCCGTAAATTACGGGCCGGTGGTTTCTGGCCACTGAGCTGGCGCCCGACAAAGTCCCACATGTGTTGCACCGGCTTCAGATCAAATGAATTTCGTGGCCGGGACATAAAAGCGCGTTCTGTACTGTGTTCCGCAAACCACTACAGCGCGATTCTGCCGGAGTGAAGCAACGTCCCCGTTCTGCGGTTAGGCGTGGACGTCCAACACCTCGCCGCCTACTCGTGGTTTCACCGTTCTTCAACCACTCGCCACAGCTGCTCCCGTCAGAAGCACGCGCACATCCGAGCAGCTAAGCCCTATTCGAAATGCTCGTTCCCAGGCGCCGCGCCGTAACCATCTCCCCTTTATCAAAGTCGAATAAGATAGTAGGTTTTCCTGTTTCCGGCTCGTAACGTTCCTAGAAGGATTTCTGAATCGCATCTGCTCCGCTTGTACGCTTTCCTTACTGTTTAAAGTGCCCGCAAAGCCAGCAGGAGTCATTCAGTCTCGCAGCGGGCTGCGATTATAATGTTTTGGCTTATCAGTGTGTGTGTTCCGTAGGATATAACTAATTTTAACAGTATTGTATGTTCAAAACGTATGATAGACAGTATAAAGCACAATATTTTGTCTTTGTGGCTTGTTACTGGCCAAGAGCGTAGTGGGTACACTACAAAACTTGCATCAGCCAATGTCCCACAAACTGTGTAGTGGTTAGAACAATGTCGACTTAACTTTTATGCTGTCAGCATAGAAACGAAAACCTGGCATATAAAGAACGTTCATTCATTTTTGCACATACATATGGACGTACAGCTACAGCTGACCGAATGAGCAGATATTTACGTCGAGTGATACAGCACGGAAGTGCTTGTGACCAAAACCTTGAACAGAGGCAAGAAAAAGAGTAAAAATACGTGGCCGTCATAACTAGAGACCCTGAATAGCTCTGTACACCTCCGGTTAATTTAACACGTCGTAATTGTTTCAAGCTGATTAATTCAGCCTTTCTCCATCATATTTACGGAACCGTTGCTAACAAGTTATTATCTAGATCTATAAACACGCAAGAAGTTATAACCGCACAAACTGGAATCGGAAACCTTGTTTCTCACACCATGCCGTACAGCGCTACGAACTATTTTCGTCTCTGCAAGTAGTATACGGAACGTGCCCTTCACTGAAAAATACGAAACGGTAGTCTTGATGGGATGTAGGGAATCTATGACAAATTACATGACAGGACTAAAAAGTTCGCTTTAAATTGTTTTTCAGGTCAGAATACTAACACACACATTGTGGACCTAAGATTGTTCAAATGATCGTAGTACCTGAGTCCACATCCTGTGACTTACTTTTCACAAGCATACTAAATAAGAATTACATATGAGTGGGAAAGAGACAAGTTAAGTCGTGTCAGTAAAAGTACTTCAGCAGTCGACTAAACATATTTGTATTCGGAACAATTACGGCTGTGGATTCGATTCCCCAGTGCTGCCCCCACCCCCAACAGTTTAAGACAGTAACAACCTACCGGTACAAGAATTAAATAGCGTCTGTCGACGTTATAACATTATTTTATGCGTAAACAGTTCAGAAGAAATGTCACTAATGTTGATTTTGTAATTTAAATCCAAACAGGTATATTTTAAAAAAAATGGTTCAAATGGCTCTGAGCACTATGGGACTTAACTTCTGTGGTCATCAGTCCCCTAGAACTTAGAACTACTTAAACCTAACTAACCTAAGGACATCACACACATCCATGCCCGAGGCAGGATTCGAACCTGCAACCGTAGCAGTCCCGCGGTTCCGGACTGCGCGCCTAGAACCACTAGACCACCGCGGCCGGCGGTATATTTTAACAACTTTTTATTTTTGATCAATGTGTAATCACCCCTGTTGTCAACAACCTTGCGCCATCTAGTGTGCAATTTTTCAATGCTGGCTCGATAAAAAGTACTTGGTTTTCAAGCAAAGTATCTGGAGATGGCATTTTGGATATCACAGCTTCAAACTTAGAAACTATTGTAGCGATTGGAATAAATGGAAATCCTATGGCGGTAGCGATCAGAATAAATGAAAATCCTATGGCGCAACCACCCGCCCCAATTCATTATTTTTTTTTTGTCAGGGTTCATTTTGCGCAGTGATATCTTGCATTATCGTGTTGCAAAATAACGCCTTCTCTGTCGACAATCGATTAACATTTTTCAATTAGAGATTGATTTACTCGATCCCTGTTCACTATAAAGGTCGTGATTCAAAATCTGTCAAGGTTTCAGCACTTCAAAATAAACGACTCCGCAAATACTCCACCAAACACACAAAATCGCCTTTTTGGGGTGTAAACGTGTCTTAGCTTAATTCGTGGTCGTATCATTCGCAGAGCGCCACTGCCTTTTGCGTCTTTGATTATCTTAGCGGACCCATTCTTCATATCCTGTGGTCAAGCGATCAAAAAACGCTTCCGTATTGTACCGCTGAAGTAATAAGTTTCGTGTAGTGCGTCGGTTAGCTTTGTTTCCTTCTGACAGATTATGCAGCAAATGTCCTTTAATGGGCGACCAAAGTTAGCTAAGAGTGTTTGACAGTTCCTCAATATCCTGACACGAATTTGCTTCCACTTTCGCCCTTAACATGTCATTGTCTAAAGCTGTTGGTCTTCCTGATCGATGCTGGTCGAGTAGGTCAAAATTACCGGACCTTAATTTAAAAAACCACATTTGGCATTTACGAACGTCTACTTCACTTGGATAAACACTGCAAATGTTTTTGTAGCAACAGTTGCGTTATTACCCTTGTGGAACTCAAAACGCATACAATCCCAGCCAGATATCTCTCTTCTGGTGCTTGGATGAAAAACAAAAAATTACGAGTAAACAAACCACTCTAACCTTAAAATGTCTTTGACACAACTCTGAAGTATGCGTGTGCGCGAGTTCCATGTGGTTTTGTGTTGTGGTCTCCACTCCGTTAGTGCAGTGGATCTTTTTTTGGTTGTGTTAAGTGAGCGTTAACTGTCTACGAATTATTATTATTATTATTATTATTATTATTATTTACTGGCGTTTTTATGCCAGTAGGGTGTTACTTCTGTTATCTGAGGCGGTTTGGAAATTTGATGTGTGTGTTTTCAGGGTATTTTATTCTAAAAGCTATGTTTGTCTTTCACACATATCTGATACGTGGATACGTGTCATTGAAGTTCACTTGACATAGGTCTATTTTTTTAATTTATTTGAAGTTGGCATAGTATCTGTAATCTTGCTTTTCACTGGCACAACGAATCATCTCAAGCAAGTAATAGAACATTTCTCTCTTCATTTCATATATTCGTAAAACTTGTCTGGTTATCTGAATAACTGAGGAAAGCGTGTACAGTTGGCCCTGTCCGCCACGTTCTTTTCGAGCCAGATGTGGCTCATTCTTGTGGATTTGGCGTCGCTTTCAATAGCAATATCTGCAATGCAGCACTCTTCGTTGAGGAGAATAGAGTCTAGCCTCCATTACAGACTGGATTCCAACGTCTTTGACTCCGCCAAATACAGACTGCATTGTGATCAAGCTGTCTGCCGACGTTATCGGGCGAACTGTGGAGACGGCGTCTGGCGACAGTTGTTCTTTCCATCCGATGTCGGGTGATCATTGGACGACTTTGGAAGGAAAATAAGAGTATAATGTAAATGCAGTGTAAGTACGTACAATGGAAGCAGCAGCTCTGTATGACAACAACCGGTGACGCTCGGTTACGGACCGAATAGTTGTCGGACAAAACTTGTTTGTTTCCAGTTCGACATTTCAACCCGACTAGACACAATGACGGCGAAAAACTATCTATAGATCTTACAAATGGTTAAAATGGCTCTGTGTACTATGGGACTTAACATCTGAGGTCATCAGTCCCCTAGAACTTAGACCTACTTAAACCTAACTAACCTAAGGACATCACACACATTCATGCCCGAGGCAGGATTCGAACCTGCGACCGTAGCAGTCGCGCGGTTCCGGACTGAAGCGCCTAGACCCGCTCGGCCACCGCGGCCGGCATAGATCATACATATTTAATGACTAAGATTTCTTTATGAAATCTTGCTGTGAAAATGTTATAAATTAATTGTGTTCACCAAACGCATTGTGGTGGTACGTTTTTCTTCTGGACTGATGTATACCCTGCAGTTAGATTTACCAGTTAGACCGTTTCTTACTCCTTGAAGAATGTTGTCAAACGGTTCTTTTGTCAGACAGTGGTAGTCGCTTAATTTATCTGCGCAATTTCGTGAAAGTTAGCAAGTTTGAAAAATTTTGCCTTGTAGATCTACAGGGTGGTTATAATCAAACTTTCGCTACTTCGAGAGAGCCCTAATAAAAAACGAGTGGTTACACGACAATGAAACTTTGTGGAAACATTGTAAGGTCAGTCGGAAGCGGAATAACGAATAAACCATTAAAAAATAAATATTTTTATTTCCATATGAAAAGATAGCAGTTGTTAACTTTGCGTACCATGTTTACGTCCAGGTTAAAAACGTTGCACAGTGTCACGTCCATCTACATCCACGACAGCCCGTAACCGCATTAGAAACTGCAGTACTGCTACCCGAAACAAAGGTGGACCATGGAATGTTCAGCTGTCGTGACACAGCTTACACACTGCTTGAACATCTAGCATGGCCTACACCATTCTTAACCATAGCAACAGCAACTTCAACAACTTTTGGTGGAATTGGGTGGCGGCCCTCCCAGGAGCAATTGCCAAATCTCCTGTTCATCCGAACTTCCGAATCATGTTCTTCAACCACGGTGCGGGAAGAGGACATTCCTCGTATTCTTTTAATGCATCGATAGTCATGAAGAGTAATAGCACTTCTACTGTTCAGTTCACCTTGTGCAGACCTATCTTGACTTTCTGCAACTAATACATGCTGATGCTTGTTTTTCAACCCCACTGGCGAGTCGTGACGCCAACACTACTAACAACGCAAATACTGCAGCGCATAGTCTGAATTTCATTCCTGTAAGTTTCGTACCCATACGGCAAATAGTTTTACGTTTACACTGGCTCAGGTACCGAAAGATTAATTATAATCACCCAAGGCATGTCCGCTCCCGGTAGCTGAGTGGTCAGCGCGACAGTGTCAAACCTAAGGGCCCAGGTTCGATTCCCGGCTGGGTCGGAGATTCTCTCCGCTCAGGGACTGGGTGTTTTGTTGTCCTAATCATCATCATTTCATCTCCATCGACGCGCAAGTCGCCGAAATGGCGTCAACTCGAAAGACTTTGCACCCGGCGAACGGTCTACCCTACGGGAGGCCCTCGTCACAAGACAAGGCATAAAACTGATTCACCCACAACCTTTTTTCTAAATCTCTTATTAAAGGAAGCGTTCTTCTCCAGCAGAAGCCACAAAAAAATTAATCATCGTCCTCACTCACCGTACCCCCCTTAACACAACTGGAACTTCTCAATCTCATGATGTACGCCCGTCAGGCAACATCGGGTCACAAAATCACTCTACACCGTATCGGGAGAAATCAGGACCAAATGCAGTTGTAGCCTTAGCCGTGTGTGGTAACGCCGTTGCTCGACAGCTAGCGCTCTGGTACTGTACTCACCAGGCTCGTAGAACTTGGAACGTCGAATTTCGAGAACGCTCGATAAGTGCACCCCACGAGACCAGCATTTGTTTCATGTAAACAACATGTACTACAGTTGAATCAGTCATTTCGAAAAGGCCACCATATTTCCATTTTAATTCCAAATCTGAAAGTACTCGAAGAAACGCGCATTCTCTGTGAAAAAGCCATATCCCGCTCACTCCTACGTGGATGATATTAAGAGGCGTATTTCAAGTTCCGCGGAGAAGAGCCGTATCTCTTGCGATATGGCATTTTCGGAGTCACCAGCTGTTGTTGGTTATATGTTGACCACTGCAAGCGCTGCGCGCCGAATAAGTGTTTGAGTAGAAAATTGACATTGCTTCCTCTTACGGTTTATGTTACACTTTTGTTTACAATTAGTGAAAGTGAGTGTCTGTGATTGTAAGGGTGTATAGAGAAGGACAAAGTTAGTTTGAGAAATACGATGGAATAAAAAGAGTCCAAGGGAAACAGCATGCGAGCTACGTTGGAAATGTACCAGCACACAAAACGGGGATCTCAATGCAGGTAGGTGCAGTTGCTGACGCTGAGCCTGCAACATCTTCGGTGATTACTACATGCCGTCCAACGTAATTGCAGATGACATGATGCACGCTGAGAAAAAGCGGCAGCAGAAAACAGCGCAGAAAATATACCGCAAACAGCGCAGAAAATATACCGCAAACAGCGCAGAAAATATACCGCAAACAGCGCAGAAAATATACCGCAAACAGTGCAGAAAATATACCGCAAACAGCGCAGAAAATATACCACAAACAGTGAGAATAATTCTTAAAAACGTGCCATAATATACAATAAATAAGATTAAAAAACAACCTCTGATGATGGTGATATTTGTCGCCGAAACTAGTTTGGGAAAATAAATAAATAACAAGGTGTTTTGCATCAAAGGGGACTCAATTTCTGATATTGTTGTTTTTCTACATAAACACGGACCAAATGGAAGCGTTTCAAGATAGAATTACCCACAATGGATTGTTGATGACCGGAAGCATGTTGCCTGGTCAGACGAGTCTCGATTCAAATTGTATCCAGCAGATGGACGTGCAGGGGTATGGAGACAACCTCATGAATCCACGAACCCTGCATGTCCAAGGTGGTGGAGGGTCTGTAATAATGTTGGGTGTGTGCAGTTGTAGTGATGTGCGACCCCTGATACATCTAGATACAACTTTGACAGGTGACACGTACGTAAGAATCCTGTCTGATCACTTGCATTCATTCATGTCCATTGTGCATTCCGAAGGACTTGGGCAATTCCAACAGGACAATGTGACACCCAACGTGTCTCGAATTGCTATAGAGTGGCTCCAGGAACACTCTTGTGAGTTTAAACACTTCCGCTGGCCACCAAACTCTACAGACATGAACATTATTGAGCTTATCTGGAATGCCTTGTAAAGTGCTGTTCAGAAGAGATCTCCACCCCCGTCGTACTCTTACGGATTTATGGACAGCCTTGCAGGATTCATAATGTCAATTCCCTCCAGGACTACTTCAGACATTAGTGGAGTCCACTAACACTTGTGTGTACTCAAGGGGGCTCTAAGCTTTATTAGGCAGGTGTACCAGTTTCTTTGGCTCTTCAGTGTATAATTGTCGGTTTTTTAATTTTGCACTGTCAACTTGTGGGATCGTTAGGCGTACCACGAAGAGCAAATTCATAAAGGATCAAATGAAAAGGAAAATATTCCCAAAGAGGCGAAAGAGCTACGTATCTTTTTAGACGGATGCCATGGTCAAAATAAAAACAACACTGTGATCAGATTGTTCTTAGCTCCAACATCGCCTGGGCGATTTAAGAAGATTATTCGCTATTTTCCAATCACGTGACGTTCGTTATGCCTTGTGTTAGGGCTTTTGCCACCGCACAGAGACTTATTTGCAAGAATACACAGACCAGACGAAATCAACACACTAATACAAAGAGCAAGTTCCAGTTCCCAAGTTCATCGAGTGCAAACTAATGACACCATTGATTTTAAGGCAGAGTGGCCAAAACATTATATAAAAAAAAAAAACTGTCCCATCAAAGAAATCACTGGCAAAAGTTCCACGTGAACAGAAAGTGATCCTACAACTGTCGCAGTATATGATGTTTGAATATTGTGCAAATAAACCTGGTTTGTTGAAAGTGTATCGATGCCTCGCAGCGAGAATATTTTTTTGTTAGGGAAACCTGTGGGGTCCACACCTGAACTGCCAAACACTTCTGCGCACAAAGAAAAACTTCCAATCAATGTGAAAAAACTGCGGACACTAGGAAATTGGTTCAGTATATATCAGACGATAAATTAGACTTCGACGACGAACTTAGTGGAAGGCCTATAAACGCCCTTAATGAGCATAAAGATGATATGATGTTTAGCAGCTTTTCTGTTTTGCACTGTTCCACAAATGCACCATGCTGCTTTCTTTATTACTTACACTTTTATAGCCCATTCGCTTGACACAGCCGCAATGTATCAACGATTCGTAGAATGTTATTTTTATTCTTCATAAAAATAATTATATTCGGAAAGGTTGCGCTCCACATCGGTTGCTCGATCATGCAAAGGTTGTGTATTGTTTTGGCACACAATTTTATGGTCACACTGTGTTAAGAAGAATATAATAATTCCAATCCCAAAGAAAGCAGGTGTTCACATGTGAAAATTACCAAACTATCAGTTTAATAAGTCACAACTGCAAAATACTAACACGAATTCTTTACAGACGAATGGAAAAACTGGTAGAAGCCGACCTCGGGGAAGACCAGTTTGGATTCCGTAGAAATATTGGAACACAAGAGGCAATACTGACCTTACGACTTATCTTAGAAGAAATATTAAGATAAGGCAAACCTACTTTTCTAGCATTTGCAGATTCAGAGAAAGCTTTTGACAATGTTGACTGGAATATTCTCTTTCAAATTCTAAAGGTGGCAGGGGTAAAATACAGGGAGCGAAAGGCTATTTACAATTTGTACAGAAACCAGATGGCAGTTATAAGAGTCGAGGGACATGAAAGGGAAGCAGTGGTTGGGAAGGGAGTGATACAGGGTTGTAGCCTCTCCCCGATGGTATTCAATCTGTATATTGAGCAAGCAGTAAAGGGAACAAAAGGAAAATTCGGATTAGGAATTAAAATCCATGGAGAAGAAATAAAAACTTTAAGGTTCGCCGATGACTTTGTAATTCTGTCAGAGACAGCAAAGGACTTAGAAGAGCAGTTGAACGGAATGGACAGTGTCTTGAAAGGAGGGTATAAGACGAACATCAACAAAAGCAAAACGAGGATAATGGAATGCAGTCGAATTAAGTCGGGTGATGCTGAGGGAATTAGATTAGGAAATGAGACACTCAAAGTAGTAAAGGGGTTTCACTATTTGGGGAGCAAAATAACTGATGATGGTCGAAGTAGAGGCGATACAAAATGTAGACCGGCAATGGCAAGGAAAGGGTTTCTGAAGAAGAGAAATTAGTTAACATCGAGTATAGATTTAAGTGTCAGGAAGTCGTTTCTGAGAGTATTTGTATGGAGTGTAGCCATGTATGGAAGTGAAACATGGACGATAAATAGTTTAGACAAGAAGAGAATAGAAGCTTTCGAAATGTGGTGCTACAGAAGAATGCTGAAGATTAGATGGGTAGATCACATAACTAATGAGGAAGTATTGAATAGAATTGGGGAGAAGAGGAGTTTCTGGCACAATTTGACTAGAAGAAGGGATCGGTTGGTAGGACATGTTCTGAGGCATTAACGGATCACAAACTTAGCATTGGAGGGCAGCGTGGAGGGTAAGAATCGTAGAGGGAGACCAAGAGATGAATACGCTAAGCAGATTCAGAAGGATGTAGGTTGCAGTAGATACTGGGAGATGAAAAAGCTTGCACAGGATAGAGTAGCATGGAGAGCTGCATCAAACCAGTCTCAGGACTGAAGACCACAACAACAAACATTTTAAGTATCCTACACTATAGTATAAATATAAACGGAGACATTTTACACTTCGATTTTCCCATCCGAACAGATTTTTCTTTCTCTTTTGGTGGCCTTTTCGAGATGACTGATTCAATAATTTGAAAGCTGAGCAAACTGGGCGAACCGCTGGATGCAGCCTACGCTTCCCCTGTGAGAGGTCGGCCACGGAGTGGCGAACAGCTGTGTCAAAACGGCGACGAAAGGGCCGCCCCCGCGCGCGAGTTACGCCACCGGGCAGGGATCCGTACGGGGGCGCGCGCGGGTGTTAGGTAACGCAGGCAGCCGGATGCAGCGGGCATCCCACGCGGCGACAGGGCAGAGACAGGCAAGGCCCGGCAGCCAGACAGCCAGGCCGCTCACTTTCGCCGCGGCCAGCTGGGGAACCTGTTGCGCCGCCCACGCGCGCTACGCCACAGCCGGGGCCGCACTTGTTGCGCTCCCCGCCGCGCCCGCACGCTCAATACGAGCGCACCCGACACTCCCGTCCCGCCGCAGCGCCTGTGCGACCCCCAGCATTAATTGGTCATTCTTCGCGACCCGCCACTCTTGGAGGTCATATCCAGAGATCAGAAATACCGCATCTTTTCTATATCATTTTATTGGCTTCTGGCTCGCGGTACAGTCCATACAACCATTTCTTACCAGAGGATCTCTTCGATTTTCTTACAGAATTTGAAGGTTAGTGCCTCGGGGATTAGTTTATAAACCGTCTTTGGAAATTACAACATTTCGCGTTGCTTTTAAGTACAAACCTTTTGGAGATTATCAACAGCGACGTCGGTACCTGCACACGTCCCGTAGTTTAAAAGTCTTGCAATTATGTCACTGGTTCCAGTCTCGCTAGCAGCACCTTCTCTTTACTTTTCCTTAAATTCTGTATTTATTAACAAATATAAATGGCAATTTAAAATAACGACTCACAGCTTCTAGTAAAAATAAGTTTGTCTTTTTTAATTACTAATCGTAAGGAAATAAATTAAAATTTCATACAGATGTGCAAAATTCATTCTTCTTAAATGAAAATAAGATACGTACTGTAAATCAACAATGTTGTTCAATCTCTAGATGCAAATAAGTATTTTGTTTCCTATTCGACGGTTCGCATTTTTTAGTTTAGTATTAATATTTGCATTTATGTGTGATCAATAATTAAAAATATTTTTATTAAATATTAATTAATTTTTATTAATTATTCTGATTAAAAATGTGCTTCAATATTTTTAAATCTGACGATAAATCCAAGATTTAAACAAAAGTAGAAAAAGTTGCTAATAGCGACATTCCAAGCAGCTTATTATATCGACAGCGTGCTGAAAAGTAATACCTCTCCAACTGTTTATTTTGTTCTCGTTTTCGGTTGAGGTGTTACAAGTAATGCGTATTACTCGCTCGACTTTCCGCTTCGCCAGAGGGCTCCGAATTGTAGAGTGTAACATAGCGGCGGGTAACGGAACTATGTCGGTGCGTGAGGAACAGCGTGCGGTAATTGACTTTCGAATTCGTAGAGTTTGTCCACACATGCAGGTCCTTCGGCATGACAATGCTACACCATACACGAGCGCTGCGACATCTGCAACCATCCGATGCCTTGGGTTCAGTGTCATCGATCACACTCTATGCAGACCCGGCTTTCCTCATGAGATTTTCATCGTTCCCAAAATTTAAGGAACATGTTCGAGGGCTTTGCTTTAGTATCGAGGAAGTGGTGCAAGCAGAGATGAGGCTGTGGCTCCGACAACAATGTCAAACATTCTTCAGCGACGCTATCAACAAACTGGTCTCTCGTTGGGAAAATGTGTGTTCGTCGCCACGGTGACTATGTTAAGAATTAAACATGTAGACAATGAAGAATAAAGCTGTAGAATGTTAATAACGTTTGTTTTACTTAAAAATCTTAAAGAGTTTTCACATAAAAATTATGAGGTATTATTTTTCAGCACATCCTCGTACAAGACTTCTACGCTGCACTCAGCTACCAAAGAACTACGTTAGTAAAATAACAAATGTTTCGTACTCAACAGTGCTCCGAAATCTTCGTATCTTGAAAGGCAATTTTCATTCAAGATTTTTTAGAAATTATGTCGTATTGCTATAGGAAAATGATGTCGAGGCACTGATCTTCAAATTCTATACGTGTGAAGACAATTAAAGACTTTAGTTTCGCGACGCTGTGACGTTGCGAGTATATTCTGTTAGAAACTGAAGAGCTAGCAGGCGAGTCGCGGTCTGGCTATCCCACTACGTCACAAGGAGCAACACCGAGACCCACGAGAAAGACAGGCTGTGGCGCGTACGTCACAGCACGTGACACTGCAAATCTTAAGAGCACCAGCAGCCGTCTCCGGCGGGGCGCGACTAACTGTTTCAGGAGAGTTTAATAATTCTTGACTGTGTGTTTAAATGCTTGGAAGTTGTCGATAGTACACGACAAAATTACGGCATTTATTAGGTACCTTTTCAATGAAATATTAACTTCTCGTGGGAGCTGCGAAGTGTGCTGGACAAGACCACTAGTGTGACGTCAGAAGTTAGTTGCGGGACCCGTACATATCGTTGGACCCGGAGCAACCGCAGGCCATGTCCCATATTATAAGCTACCGGCCCTTCCGTAGCGCGGCCTGTTATGAGCGGCAAAGCCGTGTTCAGACACGGCTGGGAGTGTATTTTCCATTAAATGTGTTAACTATATACGAAATACACGACTCAGTAACTAATGTAACTAATGCAAGAAATGTACATCAACAGAATATACGTAAATCACCGCATTCTGCACTGCACGACTAGACGGAAAACGCATTTTTAAGCATCCTGTACGGCAGGTAACGCGCTATTCCGAAGGAAGGAAGGAAGGAAGATTAGGGTTTAACGTCACGCCGATATCGAGGTCATTAGAGACACAGCACAAGCACGGAATGTTTTTTTAGGTTAGGGTAGGACAGCGGCCGTGCTCTTTTCAAAAAATTAATCCCGGCATGTTTCCTGGAGCGATTTAGGGAAATCACGAAAAATTTTAATCAGGATGCCCGGACGCGGATTTGAACCGTCGACCAGCGTGAATGATCCTTCGTGTTATATCCTCGAATACTGAAAGTTCCTACTGGGACACGTACGTGCTAATAACCTTAGCTTTTGAATGGTGGTCATTGTCTCAATATTTAATATGCATTCAGTAGTATGTGATGCCACGTTCAGTATTTATGGGGCGGGGGCAGATCAGCACGCGTGGCCTTTGGTTTTCTGTCTTTCACCTGATAAGGCTTTCGTGTTTTGCGAGCAGTACTGCACATATCGGTGGGTGTGCTTGGCAGCAGTCGAGGTAGTCTGTGCAGTAAAACAGCCGCGCTAGGAAAATACTATCTTTGGTCGGGCACCGATAGTTGGACTTTTCCATTCTTGTGAGCGGAGATTCATACCTAAACTTTCTGTTGGACTTGTTCTGGGTGATTTCGGGCTCTAACTTTTTTACTGGCCTTAGAATATTTTACGGTGTTTTTCGGTGACTCAGTGTGCAAACGAACTTTATTTGTGGAACTTCAGGCAAATGAAAACTTCTTGGTGCAGTTAATATTGAGACCTGCATGTGATGGGAGAAGAGAAATATAATTTTCTAATTCTGACATCAAGTGCGTAACATGCTGACCTTGAACACTGATACATGTATGGTGTAAACTTAAAAAGCGATTCCAGACACAGAATACAGCACATGTTACTTTTCATCTGGACTTATCTATTGTCTTGTATTTTCACACAGATAAAGGTCCAGAGGTGTTACTTCTGGTGAAGACGCAGACCATTTTACATTGGTCGAGCGATCGCTGTAACCTTAAAAGTGTCAGACGGATCGTCAAATGCGGCAGCATATCTATTAGGAACTATATATCCTTGTGACTATTTGAAATGCCAGAAGTAAAACAGGGACCAATGATGAGATTCTTGAAGAGTCCGAATCACAGCTGACAGATCATGTACCTCCGCAAACGGTGATGTTCGACCGTTCAGCAGCCATTTTACGAAAGTTTGATTTTGTAATTTGCGCATGGTTTTGTAAATGATCCTTGACAAGTAAAAAGATCTTGCATAGAATTGCCGCATCACATTTCAGTTTTCGTAGACATAATTCGTAGAACTGTACCAGATTTTGAGAGTCATTGCCATAAACCCGTTAATGGAGCTAAATGTGCAGAGCATGAATCCACAGAATATTACGTTGATTGATTCTACTACAACATTCAAAGCTGTTTCGTAGTGACTCGTTGATTGTGTTTTACTGCTACTAAAATGTTAGCTGCATTTATCCCATCAGTTCTGTTCTTTTTCGTTGGCGTCTTTCATTCTTCAGAATGCGAGTTCCTTGAAAATTATTTATAATGTCTGCCAAGACAAATCTGTGTAAAGAAGCATGTATATAGCTACTTTGGTATAAACATCGACGAAAAACGAAACTTTCATGCACGTGTAAAAAATCGTCTGCTAACGAGGCGTTAAAATCCTGAACAAAATAGGAACAACCGGCCAAAGAAATTTTTAGCTGCCACTAAGTGCATAATACTGGACAAAAGAGCCATATCGAATAAAGAAATAAAGGCATGCATTGCTGGAGACGGCAAGAAATCCGGGCAGTGCAGAAACAGAGAACATGCCAGTTTCTTCCTAACATAAAAGAAAGATCCAGAATGCCATACTTTCTTCCGACTAAAAAATTTATACACTGCCTGTTGGGACATCGTCCATATCTCAGCTATTTATTGAAAATATGACAACGTACCACAGACACTAGGGAATGTGGAGTAATGACCAGGAAGGATTTCCCGAGGCCCTGACACCTATGTCCCAATTTCTACACCTTGGATGGCGCAGCAGCGCAGTCCCTCTAGTCTTAGCCCCGTGCGCCTGTGGCTAACTATCCAGACAAATGAAAAATCTATTTTGGTTCTTATACCAAGTACGGTAGCGTAGTGTAGTATAGTGTGGTGCAGTAGTGTATTGGTGAATAATAAATTACAAAATTTGCGCTCCAGCAATGCAGGGTAGTACAACAGAAGAATAGAATGTGCCTTGTGGATTCCGTAAGAAGATCTATCTGTGGTCCAGATGGCTTTTAAAAATTATTATGATTCTCTTCTTTTATAGATTCCCTCCCGTTAAACAATATAATGCTGAGTTATGCTAACACACTTGAAATTGTGTTAAAACGTTGTTTGCTATAGTCGCTCCCATTCATGTGCAACGTTTGGCCTGTTCTTTCATCTAAATAACAGACTAAAAGAAATAGCAAGCAAATAAATACCTACACGGCTGCTCTAACATTTGAGCAGAACTGGCGGTAACCGAAAATCATATCGACTGGCTCACATGGGTCTGTGCGGCACACCCAGAAGTGTGGCAGACGTTGCGTAAACACGGTTCGCATCATTTTCGTAATTTTTCAGTGGAACACTTCCACGCAAGCTATGGTCTTCCGGAGGGGGTGCAACTGTGTCGATGGATAACAGCTCATCTCAAATTAATTCCATTCATAACGTTCGCTAACGGAGATACTTCCAGACCTGCTGGTATAGCGCAACACGCGGCGTGCGAGCTTGCGAGGCAGTTATGTGAGCTACACCTGGATCGAATCGGCGCGGCAGATTAATGACCGTGGGCTCGTGCACCGGTCAGCCTGGGTGTGGTTCTTACGCGGTTTCTCACGCTTCTCTTATCAAATGCTGGGCTCGTCGCCAAAATCCGCCTCAGAGAATACGCCACGGAAACAATACGATCACACGATTCACAGGCAGGTGGCGCACAAGACTTCCCTCCTTTACGTTACCTTGACAATTGTGGCACCAGGAAGGGCATCTGGCCACGAAATTAAATAAAACCACGAAGGTCACAACTCAAAAAGCTGATCCAGCACTAGACGAGACAAACGCTAGGACAAACAATGAAGATAATTTCGTACGTTACGAAGCCCGTAATTAGCATCGGCAGTGCGGTCTAAGACATGTATCATTAGCATAAAGACTTTCAGCATCGATAATCCTTAAATCTGGGATGCTATATAACAGGTAATTCATTAAGTGGGCGAACTGTCTTATTGAATCGCCTTGGTAGATTCCGGTATGGTAACTTCCTGCAAAATTAGTTGCTCCTGTTGTTAGAAAAGGCTTTCTTGGCTACAGGCGGAACATGTGTCAAAATGACTCAGTACTTAAACACATTGTACCTGTCAGATGCCATACAATCTAAATCTGACTAACTTTCTTTCACCGACCGATGCCTCCGTTGCACAGGACACGTTGATTGGCCACCAAATTCGACAGACTTTATTTGGTCTTTATTTTGTCTCTCGCGATGAAAACAAGTCTGCTGAGAAAAAGTACACACTAGACGATTTATTTAAAAAAAATGGTTCAAATGGCTATGAGCACTATGGGACTTAACATCTGTGGTCATCAGTCCCCTAGAACTTAGAACTAATTAAACCTAACTAACATAAGGACATCACACACATCCATGACCGAGGCAGGATTCGAACCTGCGACCGTAGCAGTCATGCGGTTCCGGACTGAGCGCCTAGAACCGACGATTAATTCACTAAAATTATGAACGGTGCCATCCTAATAAAGGTACACCAAGATATCTTAGGATACTCTACACGTAATACTGCAAAGAATACTGAAAAAATGAAGACAGGGGTGTGATTTCCAAACTAATTTGTTTTGCATTAATGTATTGCTTCCCCGAATTAGTGGAATAGTCTTGTTCAGTTTTGCGCACTATATTAAAACGGCTGCCACATTGCTTCTTTACTTCACGCTTTTATTTTTAAATTGTTCGTATTAACTCCTCTTCAGTTAGTTCCTATAATATTTTTACTTAGTTTTCAAAGTGTTACAGTAGGCTGACGACTTGCCGATGAAGCAGAATGGAAATAGGACAGTAAAACTAGGAACTAAAGTTGTACAACGTGATGCTACATAAAGTCAGAACAGGCACTGCCAGCGCATAGTCTACCTATCTGACCACATAGAAAAATGTTGTTACCTTCTATACAATTTTTTACGAGGAAGGTGGAGTACTGTTCAAACGGACGGACACACCATTCAATGCAGGGTAAACACCGCCCATTCAAAACTCTAGCACATTCGTTTGATTACTTGAAAAGTAATTCATCAAAAAAATCCAGTGCATAGGATACGAAAAACCATTAGCAGTTGGTTAAAACTAATATTGCTATAGCAGAAAAAAGGTAGGAAAAAAAGGAGAGAGATTGGACGATGCACCACGACCAAAAGGGAGTGCCAACTTTTGTTTTCCATTTTACTTTTATCACTTTAAAAGTGTTACTATAGCTACTATTCCAGCCTAAAGGATTTTAATCTGAAAAAAAAAGAAAAAACCTCCGTGCAGTGTTGTCGTTGGGCACGGCACTATCTGTGCGGCTCCGCACACTGCCGCATCAAAGGAAGCCTTAACAATCGTTAGATAAGACTGAAATGTTCAAATGCGCCGAGCTTTCATTTATATGGTAGATAAAGTCTCATACACAGCAAAAAGCAAAACGCTTGTGTCATATTACTAGATCATAATTTGTACTTTATTAAGAAATAGTTGTTATATTTTTAAAAAATAAACATATAAAATTAACCACGGCACTTTGGAAGACTCATCATCTGTTGCATCGTCCAGTTGTGAGTTTCGTTGAATTAAGGCTGGTCAATGGGAACCCAACGCAAGAGGATTTCGTTTTGCAACGTCAGTAATACGTACCGTGCACTACGCGAAGCAACAAAAGGTCTTATGGCTAACACTCGGTATCTTTACGTTATTCTATATAGACCTCTTTCCTCCATGCGTCATGTGTTGTCTCAGAATCACGCTGGAGAATGTGGATTCCTAGTCGAAAGTTGGCGTTGAGCTTCCTAACTTTCTGGAGTACCCGGTGCTGTGAAAATGTCATACATTCCGTGCACTCACCGTAAGGGAACACGTCTTCACCGAAATATGTGAACTATGTCAGTCCTTAAGCGCCTCTGCACGGCAGATCTGCAAAGTGCACTAGGTGGCGAGTCACGGTTCCTGATGAGCGGTTTGCGTGCCGCTGTCTTGTTTCACGTCCCACATCCACCTCCAGGGGGTGGTGAGACGAGCAGGCACACGCGGACGCAGCAGCAGTACCCAGTCTGTCGCTTTTGTGGAACAGCCCCTGTCTCCAGTACATGATATCACAGAACCGTCGCGCCATACGCTGTACGCCTTCGCCATAGTGTTACGCAATAGATGTAGTCCCACTGACGACTTAAAAGTCTAACTACAAAGACTTTTCTTAAAGGCTTAAATATTTCTCTATTTCAATAGCATAAAATTTTCATTGAATTAAAAAAGAAGTGTCAGAAGGTAGTTCTCGTATAACTCTATAATGTAAAGTTGTCAAATTACACAAAACACCACTTCCATTTTTTACGCTCTGACGCGCGCCGCCGCGCGCATGGGGAAACGTTTCACGCAGCGTCCTACGGCCCTCACCGGTCAGCGAATGACGCAAGCGTTTTCCGCAGCGCACCGCGATAAATTTCCTCTCCTAAGAAAACGTAGCTTTATATTTTCAATAACGATTCAACTCAATGCCGGTGCGTGGTGGCTTGAGCCACGGTCGTTTTCACAATCTTAATTTATTGTATTTATCCTGAATAAATTAAACGCTATTTTAAAACTACCGTTCATAATTTTGGCTGACAATTCCCACGGAAAAGAACGATGGCTGAAAAATTTTGTAACTCCAATCAATTCACATCAGGAACGAAAACAGAGACGTTCAAACCAGCAAGAGCTCATCAATGAACACCCGTGCCTCGATTAAACTATAGCTACGCTCTTCGTTCAACCGCATCATCGCGTTCCTCGCCGGTTTTAGTATTATCCAGAGGGTATTAATTATAGTGCCAACAGAATATTATCAAGTTGGCTTTCATTCGATACGCTTTCAGTGAGATAGTTACGTCAAAAAGACGAAACAAATCGAGATCGGTCTTCTAAAGAACCTACCACTCGACTGGTTTGCTGAAAGCTGTGGAAAAAATTGGACAGTGAATCAGGTTTGACTGATGGATCTCGAGATTAAGCGCTAATCGTTTTCCCGCTATGTCACCTCACTTGCAGCAACAAGACCTGAATCAAGGTTAATTTTAGGTGATTTTGTGACGAAAGCTATTTTCTATATTATCTAACTAACCAGAAACATTTCCTAGTTGTGTTATATATCCTCATCATCGACATTTGCCCCCAGCTGGTGACAAGTTACCTTCACTTAACCACCGCAGTGCAAATGTCAAAAACTAAGCTGGGATGACCATGAACGGAGTATTATAGAAATCTGTTGTCACAGAGTATTATAGAAATTGTTGCCACTCAGCAGCACACGAAAGGTCTCCGTCAACACCGAACAACAGCTAACAAAATTCAGATATAAACTGCTCAAACAATAAAAACAGGGTTTTCCCCACAAGGATATCTGCGAACGTGTGAGGGCTTACACTCCAGGAGAGCAAGGAATTACAAAATAAAACACTTAATGCGAGCAAAAAAATATTAGTTTCACTATGGCATAAAAATGAAACAATAATAAAAGCGGTCTGATAACCTCCCAAAGACGAGCAACGGGTCTAATGACCGCTCTTTTCTGTTCCTTTAACAATTTTAAAAATAATTATTTAAAAAAACCGAAATTGTAATTTAATAAGCCTGTGTTTGAGACTCTTGTCTTGGGAACTGAAGACTATATTACAGTACACTTCATTTTTCCTGACGCTATTGTGTCGTGCATCTCTTTCCTGTCTGTATTTCGCAAATACCTCTTTAAGCTGTCAATTCCTTTTTCATTTATTTGTCTTTTAATTTAATTGCGAGTAGCCACACACGAGTTTTGAAATCTCGATGTATCTATACCAATCTTGCCAAATGATGAACTTCTGGTTTGTATAATTCTTATTACGAATTTTATGTAGAGTTAGATTATATGTTACGTCAATGGATTTAATTTCCGCTGTAGAATTGATAGGCCCTACACATTTCAATTAAAATGTTCACTTAATATTAGCTACTCTGTTCAGAAGTTAAAAACTTTAATAACGCCTCTAATTGTTTCATAAATTACTCAAAATCACAAGATGAAAGTCTGTGTATCGCAGCTATAGTTATGAACTTCACATGAATTTCTTCTGCTACAGCACAAGTTTCAAAACAGTATCACTGCAAAATCTGAGGGTGCCCGTGTTTCTATTAATATAGGTGGCGATTTCAGCTTCAACTTCACTTACGAGAGTGGATTGTGCTTCCTTAACTACTATAAATTCTAACGGAAACTTCCTTACTCTACGTGGACGTAACGAAACGAAATTAAACAAGGCTTGATAGCGAGACAAACGAGTAACCATCAGGCAGTCATGTTGTCAAGCGTAGCATGTGATTCATCACATTGCATGGGAATTCCGAGCGATCGGCGACCGATCGTTGCGATATGGGATCTGGCCATACACGTGCGTTCTGCGGACAGATCGCGCGACCTGGCGATACATTGCTGCGAACTTGCATGAACTCAAAATGTGCTACACGGTAACTTCATGTGCCGTGATGCCCCACCAACCCTTTGCATTGTAACATGGTTGGCTGTTCCTTGACATGCTGTCCGATGGTTGGTCCGAACGTTGCTGCTCAAACCTGTCCCACTTTCCGATGGCGGTCCTCGTGACATCAGAAGACTTCCTTCGACGACGCACAGCAAACTTCAGCTGGTTGCAAGCATTCTCCAACATGTTCACATGTCATTAGATATCGCAGGCCTTCCACTCAGTTGATTCCTGCCTCTCGACGGAAGGTTTTCACGAGGTGGGCTGTGTGTGCTTGTGCATTCTCCTAGTGCCGCATGCAACATACGTACCTGGCCGCCGGCACACATTATAGTCTACGACATTCATCCGGCGTTGCGAAAATCTTGCTGTCGACAGTGAAGAGCATCTATCCCAACTGGTACAAGCTTAGTTCCCGGTGTCACTTGTCCCATCTTACCACGCATGTCACGATTACTCGTAATGGAGTCTAGTGCAAAATGGATCGCGTGAACACGATTGCTTACTGTCTGGATCAAACCGGCCCCAGATGCTGCAAAAAAGTCAGCGAGCACTTCGGAACGTCCTCCTCGGGGTACCTAGAAATCATAATTTGCAAGTAGTGATCATGAGCTGGTGGTGTTAAGCGTGGGTGACTACTTTGAGGAAAATCTTCGATGCATTCTGCTTCACGGTAGAGGATCTTCGACGTATTCTGCCTCGCAATAGAGGCTGAAAGCTCTGAAGACGACGCTGAGATGTGCGCCAACCCGGCGGGCAAGTAGCCGTCTGATAACCTGACTTGCGAGAAAATGACCGTGAGAGCCTCGGTCTAAACCTGAACTGACCTTTTGAGCCATGTTGACACACTGAGCAGTGCATGCAAACCGCATCGTCCCGTTCACAGTTGGAGACACTGTGCGCGCCACGGTACTGTTTTCCGAACGTTACGTTACTATAACTTCATTACACAGATGGATGTACGTAGCGATTTCCTTTTCTTTTCTTTTTTTTAGAAGGTTATGGTTACATGAGGAACGATTTGAGATGTAGAAAGATGTCATATTCAGTACTACAGAGAGAATGAAGTAAATTATTTCCGGTAGAAAACTGTAAATTAATTTTAAACTTATCGATAGTGACCGCGATGGTAGCGGTGATGCTCTGTGACATCATCGGAACTAGCAAACTTCTCTCTTTGTCCCAGAAAACTCCGGACATAATATTCTACGTTGCAAATGGATGCCTCGTTTTCGGCTCTTTTTGCTTGCCCCCACTTCAAGGACTGGCACACGCCTTCACGGATTCGGAGCCACATCCAGATCTCATCGTCGTCAATGATACGGCTTAAGAATTCAACAGTATTTTATTGAGTTATTCTGCGAGATGTATTTAGAATGAAGTAATACGTTGCCCCAGTGTTCTCAGACCGTACGTTTTCTCAGTTTTAACAGTAAACCTATCTGTGAAACACAAGGCTCCTCTTGTAGCGTCCACCACTGGTGTCCGATGAGCATCTCCGTGCAGCTCTCTGGTTCGCACGATGAAATTCTTGACGAAACGCATTGCTCTTCTTTGGATCTCCTGTATCTCATTTATTAACCCTACTTGGCAACAGTTACACGATGCCAAGTAATACTCAAAAATCGGTCGAAAGAGTCATACTTAAGTCACTTCTTTCGCGGATGAAGTACATTTTCTTACTAAGCTTCCAACGAATCTCAGAGTTTCTCACAGCTCTGGTCGTTCCACAATAAATGGCCAGAGATGCGTACTCCTAAATATTCAGCGGTTGTAAAGTTTTTTCTGTGACTTAACGCCAATAGTGAAATGAAACAATATTAGGTCTTTCCGTTTATTTATGGACAATAGGTTTTATTTTTTTATCTTGTGTTCAACTGCCTATCGCTGTACCAAGCGTCAATTTTGTACAGATCATTTCGAATTTCGCTAAATTTTTCCGGCGTTGCAACTTCCTTCTGAGCAATAGCTTCATCCCTCAACAGTCCCTGCGAACTTCTGACTGTATCGGCCGTACGACAAAACATTTAAGCCATTGGACTTTTATTCAGAAACAACAAGTTTCAAACCGTCACCTGCGACGACGATCACCACCACCGCCAACGCCACCGCCTCCCGCAGCTCGCCCGCACGCTACGTAAACAAGGTCACAACTGCTTTTTTTCCGCCTCTCTTCTTAGTCCAATTGCAACTTTCAGACCTTCTCTAATGACCTCTGCATCTACATGAATACTCTACAAGCCACTGCGAAGTGCACAGAAGGCGGTACCTATCACTGTAACCCATCTCAAGGTTTCTTTCTGCTCCAGTGGCGTGCGTATTGCGGAAAGAATGACTTCTGGCGCTCTGAAATTACTATAATTTTCTCTCCTCTAAGGACCAAAGTATGATTCTAGATTAATCACTTAATATTGGTTGTTGAGACTTTGTAATAAAGTTTCCATGGAATAATTGGAGTACATCAAGAGTATGAAATTTCAGGTTTTTCAGCATTCCCTTAAGACAAACAAACCTGTTGTCAATCGTGCTGTGCTTCTTTGAAAACGTTCAATATCCTGAGTTAGTTCATAATGTAACACTTGGTTTAAGAATCATGAAAGAAGGTTGTATACATGGAAGAACCCTGGAGATACCAAAAGGTATCAGATAGATTATATAATGGTAAGACAGAGATTTAGGAACCAGGTTTCAAATTGTAAGACATTTCCAGGGGCAGATGTGGACTCTGACCACAATCTATTGGTTATGACCTGTAGATTAAAACTGAAGAAACAGCAAAAAGGTGGGAATTTAAGGAGATGGGACCTGGATAAAGTAAAAGAACCAGAGGCTGTACAGAGAATCAGGGAGAGCATAAGGGAGCAATTGACAGGAATGGGGGAAATAAATACAGTAGAAGAAGAATGGGTAGCTTTGAGGGATGAAGTAGTGAAGGCAGCAGAGGATCAAGTAGGTAAAAAGACGAGGGCTAGTAGAAATCCTTGGGTAACAGAAGAAATATCGAATTTAATTGATGAAAGGAGAAAATATAAAAATGCAGTAAATGAAGCAGGCAAAAATGAATACAAACGTCTCAAAAATGAGATCGACAGGAAGTGCAAAATGGCTAAGCAGGGATGGCTAGAGGACAAATGTAAGGATGTAGAGGCCTATCTCACTAGGGGTAAGATAGATACTGCCTACAGGAAAATTAAAGAGACCTTTGGCGATAAGAGAACGACTTGTATGAATATCAAGAGCTCAGATGGAAACCCAGTTCTAAGCAAAGAAGGGAAAGCAGAAAGGTGGAAGGAGTATATAGAGTGTCTATACAAGGGCGATGTACTTTAGGACAATATTATGGAAATGGAAGAGGATGTAGATGAAGATGAAATGGGAGATATGATACTGCGTGAAGAGTTTGACAGAGCACTGAAAGACCTGAGTCGAAACAAGGCCCCCGGAGTAGACAATATTCCATTGGAACTACTGACGGCCTTGGGAGCGCCAGTCCTGACAAAACTCTACCATCTGGTGAGCAAGATGTATGAAGCAGGCGTAATACCATCAGACTTCAAGAAGAATATAATAATTCCAATCCCAAAGAAAGCAGGTGTTGACAGATGTGAAAATTACCGAACTATCAGTTTAATAAGTCACAGCTGCAAAATACTAACGCGAATTCTTTACAGACGAATGGAAAAACTGGTAGAATCCGACCTCAGGGAAGATCAGTTTGGATTCCGTAGAAGTAATGGAACACGTGAGGCAATACTGACCTTACGACTTATCTTAGAAGAAAGATTAAGGAAAGGCAAACCTACGTTTCTAGCATTTGTAGACTTAGAGAAAGCTTTTGACAATGTTGACTGGAATAATCTCTTTCAAATTCTAAAGGTGGCAGGGGTAAAATACAGGGAGCGAAAGGCTATTTACAATTTGTACAGAAACCAGATGGCAGTTATAAGAGTAGAAGGACATGAAAGGGAAGCAGTGGTTGGGAAGGGAGTAAGACAGGGTTGTAGCCTCTCCCCGATGTTGTTCAATCTGTATATTGAGCAAGCAGTAAAGGGAACAAAAGAAAAATTCGGAGTAGGTATTAAAATTCATGGAGAAGAAATAAAACTTTGAGGTTCGCCGATGACATTGTAATTCTGTTAGAGACAGCAAAGGACTTGGAAGAGCAGTTGAATGGAATGGACAGTGTCTTGAAAGGAGGATACAAGATGAACATCAACAAAAGCAAAACAAGGATAATGGAATGTAGTCTAAGTTGGGTGATGCTGAGGGAATTAGATTAGGAAATGAGGCACTTAAAGTAGTAAAGGAGTTTTGCTATTTGGGGAGTAAAATAACTGATGATGGTCGAAGTACAGAGGATATAAAATGTAGGCTGGCAATGGCAAGGAAAGCGTTTCTGAAGAAGGGAAATTTGTTAACATCCAGTATTGATTTAAGTGTCAGGAAGTCATTTCTGAAAGTATTCGTATGGAGTGTAGCCATGTATGGAAGTGAAACATGGACGATAAATAGTTTGGACAAGAAGAGAATAGAAGCTTTCGAAATGTGGTGCTACAGAAGAATGCTGAAGATTAGATGGGTAGATCACATAACTAATGAGGAGGTATTGAATAGGATTGGGGAGAAGAGAAGTTTGTGGCACAACTTGACCAGAAGAAGGGATCGGTTGGTAGGACATGTTCTGAGGCATCAAGGGATCACCAATTTAGTATTGGAGGGCAGCGTGGAGGGTAAAAATCGTAGAGGGAGACCAAGAGATGAATACACTAAGCAGATTCAGAAGGATGTAGGTTGCAGTAGGTACTGGGAGATGAAAAAGCTTGCACAGGATAGAGTAGCATGGAGAGCTGCATCAAACCAGTCTCAGGACTGAAGACCACAACAACAGCAACAACAACAACAGTTCATAATGGTTCAAATGGCTCTGAGGACTATGGGACTTAACATCTGAGGTCATCAGCCCCCTAGAACTTAGAACTACTTAAACCTAACTAACCTAAGGACATCACACACATCCATGCCCGAGGCAGGATTCGAAACTGCGACCGTAGCGGTAGCGCGGTTCCAGACTGTAGCGCCTAGAAACGCTCGGCCACCCCGGCCCGCTCCTGAGTTAATCCTATCTGGTATGAGACCGACAAACTTGAGCAATATTGTAAGCTAGAACGGATCAATCCTTTGTAAGTAGTCTTTTCCGTCGTCTGACTGCATTCTTCCAGTATCCTGCCAATGAACGGAAGGCTACCGCCTTCTTGACCCACAACTGTGCCTGTGAGATCATTCCATTTCCTATCCTTACATTACAAACTGTTACACCCAGGTAACTGTACGAGTACGCCGATTCCACCTGTCACTCGTTGATAGTGTAGTATGTGTCGAAGGGACGTCATTCCTTGGCTTCTTTTGCCTTTATAACAGCAGCCAGCACCTTAATGCATCTCATAAATAACAGCCCACGCAAACTATCTTGGCCCTTGCACAAAATGGTAACAGCACTAACGGAACTTACACCTGAGGTTAGGTGTGAACACCTCAGAGCCATAGCAGGTATAGTTCTGTTGCCTTCTGACCTTTGAAATAACTTACTAGGAACGGGCAATACCTACGGTAATTAGTAATATAACTATGTTACTCAGTCATACTTGTTACATGTGTTCCTAGCTGGATCCCATTCACTTTGTAATAAGATATTATTCTCTACTAGATGCGCGAGTTTTCACAATTCATCTCGTTTTTGGGTAGCAATGAAAATATTCAGTTTTAATTATAACGCTTTCCCTGTTGGTGTTGAAATTTCAGTGATTTTAAAGGGATCAGTGCCTTTCCTGACTTGTTACTGTAGCACGCATCCTGTAAGTTCTCTCTCGCAATCTATTACACACCGATAGATCCAGGCGAAAGGATATTCGCGCGCCTACAACGTATTTTGTCCCATCGGAACGTTCCACCGCAACCGTTTCCTGCGGTAACAGCTCCGCCCGGGCAGGGAGTAAATCGCGACTGACTGGTTCGGTAGCAGTTAACACTTCCTACTGCGAAGCACAAGATGAGCCATCGTTTCAACGGGGAAGCCATGACTTGTGTTGTGCGGTCTTATTTGCTGTAGGATGGTCGATTATCTACAATGAATTTTAAATAAATCAAAATTCGAACGGTATTTAGAAGACATTGCTACAGTAGTGTCGCTGGTTTCACTCTATTTCGTGGCCTTTGTGAAGCCTTTTGTATGACAATCTAGAACATTGTAACCCATTGTTGGCAATTAATAGTCTGGTCGACCCTATCAGTTACCCAACATGTTACAAGGAGACCTACGATTTAACGTTGAATCCAAGCCACTGTGTAACTCATCACTTTTTACATTAACAAGTCGTCGTGAAAGATGAAATAAGTGATAAGTGAAGGACACATCTTAGGACCGGCTTGGTGTCGCACACTGGACCTTTGAATTTGTAATCAGGCAGCGACCCACAGAGCTCCCTAGCCACACTACCTTATAACGAACCGTAAATCCGTCGACACAAGTCTGTGGCGCAAGCCCGTGACCGAGCTGTTGGCCTGACTGTACATAGAGTACAACCTTTCTTCGCCGCTACACTACGAGGGGGAGGGTGGTGTCACCATCGCCATGGCCGTCCTTTACCCTCTGGAATCGTCCCGGGTATTCATTTACTATCAGACTGAGTGAACCTGTAGCTTGTTCGTTTCTTTTGGCTTTCCTGCCATCACATCCGAGGAACCTCACCTGATGATCTACGCGCTACAGTCTGGAACCGCGAGACCGCTACGGTCGCAGGTTCGAATCCTGCTTCGGGCATTGATGTGTGTGATGTCCTTAGGTTAGTTAGGTTTAAGTAGTTCTAAGTTCTAAGGGACTTATTACCTCAGAAGTTGAGTCCAATAGTGCTCAGAGCCATTTGAACCATTTTTTTAACCTGATGATGTGCTGCCCTCCGGACCGTAATGGCGTCCGATTCTTCTGCGCGTACTCCAGGGACTTACAGTATTGATTGCAATTAATTGACTAACGAAGGGAAGAGGGAGAGACTACAGACAAGTAACGGACAGCTAAATCAAAAGCAGATATATTCTCATGAAGACATTAAAACGAGAGACAGTGTCTCGATACAAGTAGATGGAAAATAGCCAGTCCACAATTCCGCATTACACAGCAATCCGCAGGCTTGTTTTGGGCCAAGTACCAAGTACATGTAAAGAGATCATACACGAACAAAGATAGCGACAGCTACTCGTCCTCCGAGAGCAAAAGGTCACTGCTGCCAATATGAGCTGCGGCGGGAATGCCGACAGTCGTTTAAACTTTCAGCAGAGAGGTTGTTCTGCCCGCTCACGCATAGGTTGGCGTTACTGGGGTGCTGGCGTCACGCGCCAGGCCGTTGGAGGAGCGGTGTGCCTCGCCACAACTGTCGCATTGGCGTGAATTTTTTTTATAACAACGGCAACAGGACCTTCTGCATTTCTACGCCATTTAGAGGAATTTTTAAGTTAACTGATAGGTGAACGCAGAAATATCTGTCCCCACAATTTGGTAGACCTGTAATCAAGCAAGCTATCTGTGGTTACTGAGAACTTGAGAAAATTAGTTTTAATTCGCAATCACGCAAATTAAATTCATTTTTTTTAGTAAAAAGGGTGCCTACTACCACTGAACTCGTAACTGAATAAGCAAACAATCTGCGATTGAAACAGCAGTTTTAATTTTACGTTTATCTCCTTTCTTTGTGTAGTGTCTGAGCTGGACCGCTACAGAGATTTCGACACGTGATCTAATCGTCTCTGAAAAGTCTGTGTGTTACAAACCTAGAGCCGTCCTGTAGGCACTGGACCGAGAAAGAAACCCCGCCTTTTTCCTGGACCGGAGTTGCGTTCTATCTGCTACACAGCAACGATGACTAAATACGACAAAGAACGAGGAAACATGCTGTTAACAGGGCTGTGGTTCAGTAACGGGGTAATAAGTTTCGTCCGAGCGATGTTAACTATTTCGCTAGGGGGTGAAGTTAGTTACAAGTGAACAAGGGAAAGTTAAGAGCTATGACCGTGTACCTACTGTCAATTTCATGACCCAGTCCCGATCTTTCACTGCTGTCTGAAGCGTTTTTCATTATACCTTAATAGATAATTTATTATATTTAATTATATTTATTATATTTAATAACGAACCACAAGTACTTTTGCTTACAGTTACTGTTTGAAAAGACAATGATTTTAACTTAACAGTACTAAGTCCGCACTCACTTTCGTCATTGTCTTACAAAACTAATTAGCGTCATTCAGGGATGTTCCACCACTGTAATTATTGAAGAGTAAATCAGAAACGGTGTAGGAAAACTACAATTTTTCACCATGTGCGCACGTTCGTGAATCTCAAATACCTGAGGCACGTGAATCCGATGCTGCTTCCTTTATAACTCATTAAATTATCTCCCCTGGATTACGTAGCTAATACGCTTCCTTTTTTATCGAACTTCACTCATTAACTTCCGTAAACATTTATCTCACTTTCGACATTCTTAACATTTAATATGGATTTGTTTCACTCAAGATTACTCTTACCTTCTCTTTCTAGCTGCTTCCAAATTCGATTCCCGAATCACACTCCGTACAGAATATATCAGTACGGTCAGCTCGAAGATCTTGCAATGTCTCGCGACAATGGCCAAGGAATGCAAGTCTTCCAAAGAACCTCGTGCGGCAGTACATACACCGGTCTCCATAACACTGGTCTGTTGTTAGCTACACAGGTCAACGACACTCCACCCCTTTTTTCTACCCCTGCGATAGCAGCACGCCAAGCGACACTTCTCAATACGGCATCGGATGTGTGCGAATACGGTCGTTTATATTGATCTGCAGAATTGTTTATACAACAGGAAGCGTGGGTAGCGCCACAAAGGACAACAACTAAAAAATGACAGCATTCGTCATTCTCTAGTTTCCTAAGAACTCTGGCAGATATGAAACCGTACATTACGAGCTTTTTTACGTTCTCTGAAGAAAGTAGTTTTTCTTTAACAGTAAATAGTTGCTAGGAAACACCACGATGCCTGATATTTGCAGAAAGACGTTGTGTATCTATCCAACAACCGAAATTTTGTTCGCTACGCTTTCAGCCAAACCAGTGAATGTAGAACGTAGGAAACATATATAGAACGTAACACCTAAGTTATTTATCGTAGCAAATAAGCCACCACATCTACAGCTGAAGGGAAAACTACACAGATGTGATGATAAAACATTAAACAGCAATAAAACTTTTTGGCAAAACAGATGAAACCAATTCCATAATTTTTGCAGCATCTGAGCCACAAATGACAAGACTTTTCAACACACTCGCTTTTTAAGCAATAGTAATTACATTGCCAAAAATATTCGTGTATTGGAAAAGTGCAAGACTGGGCGAATCATTCGACTCCACCAAAAGGTTTACACGTCAAGGAAAGACCGGACAACAACTGAAATATATGATTCTCATGGAAAAAATATGTGTTTAGATTCTCTTGTTTCTAGCGGAATACGCTGCAGTTATATTCGTAAGTATTTCTTCACGAATACATTGTAGCTTATGTCACTGAATCAGTCATTTTCGGTTTTTTTTCACATTTATTTCGCCTTCAATCGTGTCTTCTGGTACTACACGAACTGTTCGAGACAAAGAATAAACCATATATTTCGCAAAACACGAAAAAAACGGATTAAAAACAAACATTATCCTAACGACGCATGTTACTGTGATTTCTCACCGCTTGGAGGGCTGGTGTCGCTGTAGCTGTCAAACAGTAGCAACTTTACCAGCAGTGTGTGTCGTGACTGCATTATTAGACTGTGGCTATCCCATTGTATGCTCCCACAGTTTGTTGCGCGCGCTGAGCCGTGAGCACCGCGCGTGAGTTTCTGCAACAACAGAGTCCACTCCTTTTGCAGAGTTCCTGATACGTGAGTGATGTAGCCAAGACGGCACAGCTGGCGGCCGTTGCGGCGCGCCAAATGTGACGTGAAAGTGGTATGCAGCCCGCGCACGCCCGCTTGGCATTGGGAGAAAGCCCGCGCAGACGCTGCCAGCTTCCCAGCCCCTCTGTGCGGAGCTGCTCCTAGTTTTAGGTATCAGTTCCGAAGATTGTAAGAGCCGACAAGGGCGAAAATTATCGCACAATCAGCTTAACAGCTCAGGCATCCAAGCTGCTCAAAAGAATAGCATACAGAAGAATGGAAAAGAAAACTTACGATCTGTTGGACGACGACCACTTTGGGTTTAGCAAAGGAAAAGGCACCAGAGAGGGAGTTCTGACGTGGTTGATAATGGAACCATAACTGATGAAAGATCAAGACACGTTCACAGAATTCGTCAACCTAGAAAAAGCTTTCGAGAATGTAAATTGGTGCATGATATTCGAAATTCTGAGAAAAATAGGAGTAAACTATAGGGATAGACGGTGATATACAATATGTACAAGAACTAAGAGGGAGCAACAAGAATGGAGAAGCAAGAACCAAGTGCTAGGGTGAAAAAGAGTGAGAGACAGGGACGTAGTCTTTCGCCCCTACTGTTCAACATACACATCGAAAAAGCAGTGACAGAAATAACAGAAAGCTTCAGGAGTGGGAATAAAATTCAAGGTGAGCGGATACCAGTGGTGAGATTTCCTGGTGACATTGCCATCGTCAGTGAAAGTGAAGAAGAATTACATGATCTGCTGAATGGAATGAACAGTCTAATGAGTAGAGAATATGGATTGGGAGCAAATCGAAGAAAGACTATGTAATGAGAAGTAGCAGAAATAAGAATAAGGAGAAATTTACCATCAGGGTTGATGGTCACGAAGTAGACGAAGTTAAGTTCTGCTACCTAGGTAGCAAAATGATACGTGATGGACGGAGCAAGGATGACATAAAAAGCGGACTAGCACAGGCAAGATGGGCATTCTTGGCCACGAGAAGTCTACTAGTATCAAACATAGGCCTTAATTTTAAAAATAAATTTCTAATAATGTACGTTTGGGGCACAGCATTGTATGATAGTGAAACATGGACTCTGAGAAAACCGGAACGGAATAGAAACGAAGAATTTGAGATGTGGTGCTACAGGTGAATATTGAAAATTGGGTGGACTCGAAAGGAATGAAGGGCCTCGGAGAATCGGCGAAGAAAGGAATATATTGGAAACACTGACAAGAAGAAGGGACAGGATGATAGAACATGTGTTAAGACGTCAAGCAGTAATTTGCGTAATACTAGAGGCAGCTGTAGAAGGTAAAAACTGTAGAGGAAGGCAGAGATTCGAATACATCCAGCGAATAGCTGAGGAAGTAGATTACGAGGTTGGCACAGGATAGGAATTTGTAGTGGGCCGCATCAAACCAGTCAGAAGACCTGATATCTCAAATAAAAAAAAAAAAAAAAAAAAAAAAAAACCGTGGCGTTGTGGCGTTGCTTTGTCGTGACTGTGTATAATCACTCCTCCTCGCCACCTGTATTGGGCAGTGACTAGATGGTAGCCAGAGCGAGTGCCATGTGCGCCGTTTCTGTGTTGAAGAATGTACGGTCAGTTAAAATGGGAAGGGCGTAGAGATGTAAGAAAGGAAATCATGCGGTGATTCTGACTGGACTGTGTTCAGCAATAGTTCTCTGAGTTCTAGCTTTACCTGGAACAGAAACGTTTGTTTCTCATTTTTAGCTGCAATAGTTCGATACGAACTATATGGCATTTGACAGTAGCGCGCCAGTAAAATATTGACGAGTAATATTCACACAACACCACATCATTTTATCCTTAAATATGTATTTTCCATTTGTGACTCGGATGGCAAGCGATATGATAGTCGCTACCTACTTGTGAACAAACTACCAATAATTTAGTTAACATCAGTTTCAGTAATGCAACTAATATTCAAATGTTTTATTCTTTGGTGTCTAAGTATGAGCACCGCTAACTCAAAACGCGTCACAAATAAATTAATGTTACATAACTAAAAATCCATACACACTGTGACCGGTTGCGCGGTATGCATATAAACCTTCGTTGTAACAATGGTACGGAAAGCCAGTTAACACAGAGAGCGGTTACAATTCAACTTTCGATATTTGAGAGTGTCCCGATGAAGAAAGAGTGTTCGTAGGACAATGAAACTTTGTGGAAATATTTGTAAGAACATGCGGAAGACAAAGGTTAAACTACTGAAAGCAACAAATTTTAATTTCTACATGAGACGGTAACATTTGTTAACTGCGGACAATGTTCAAGTTTCAGGTCAGAAACGTCGCTCAATGTGACGACTATCTGTACCCACGACAACTTGAAACCGTATAATAGACAGTTCGCAGCACTTTTCGAACGGTGAACCTAGAAATCCAGATGTGTAGTGACACTTCTAGCGCACTGCTTGAAGATCCCACATTGCGCAAAGCATTCTCATCCGTGGCAATAGTTACTTCAACAATTCGTGTCGGAACTGGCCGTCTGTCTCTCCCAGGAGCAATTTCCGAATCACCACTTACTTCGAACTTCCGGGTCATGTTCCTGAACCCGCTGCGGAAAGGAAATTTCTCTCTAGTCATAGCCGGCCGGTGTGGCAGAGCAGTTCTAGGCGCTACAGTCTGGAACCGCGCGACCGCTACGGTCGCAGGTTCGAATCCTGCCTCAGGCATGGATGTATGTGATGTCCTTAGGTTAGTTAGGTTTGAGTAGTTCCAAGTTCTAGGGGACTGATGACCTCAGAAGTTAAGTCCCATAGTGCTCAGAGCCATTTGAACCATTCTCTAGTCATATAACGCGTCGATACTCGCGAAAAGCAGCAGCACTGTTAACTGTTGCTTTGATAAAACAGCTTTACAAGATGCGCAGACCCACGTTGACTGTCTGCAACTGTAATGCACACTGATGGTTGCTTTTCAACGTTACGTCACAGTACCAGTACCGATGCCTAACGACAACTCATGACACTAACACCACGTACAACGCAAATCCTGCAGCGCACAGTCTGAACATCATTCCTATAGTTTTCCGCGTACACTGGCTCAAGTAGCGGTAGTTTTATTATAACCATCCTGTACTTACCGTTACCGTACTTCTCAGTTTGTTTACTGGAGTTCCACAAAAGTACAATTGAGACGTTTCACTGCAGTTTCTCTTTGGTCCACTAAACCACGTCGCAACTGAAATACATACTTCATTTGTTGGTTTCTTGAGTTTTTATCTACGTTATTTGAACACATAAACTATATCCACATTCAACAACCTTCAAAGGCCTGTAGCACAACTATCCAATATCGATGAGCCTTACATAAAAATTTGGACAGTTCACCAACTTGTCTCTTTGCAACAGGAAATAATCGACTGATCTACACAAAATTGCATTCCTAATGCGAAAAAACTTACATTCTCTGCTTACTCCCCACACGTCATCTGTCGTTTGTCCTTTTACACAACATACTTCTGCTCTCATCTGAATAAATGTCACATAGACTTGGCGCTGAGGACGAAGTCTGTATGAAGTCTTTCTGACTGACAGAGATCCATTATTTCTGGTCACTATTTACTGAATAAGTGTACCATTAAAATCCACGCTGTTCTCCAGTTCCCAGTCCGTGAGAATGGGCTGCTGTAAACAATATCCAATACCAGACATGTGTCACAGATGGGAGACAGAGGTGGCTGCGTACAATTCCTGATCATGAGCACGTGCGCCATTGTTGCCACGAGCACATTGTGACGAACATCACGTTGTTATTAATCTGTCAACAAGCTGAGCTGAATTAAATAAAAATGCAACATCTTAAATATATCTTCTCTGACGATTTGGAAAAAGATTGATAAACTCTACAAAATCCATGTTCCGAAAAGTTTCGACACCGGCGGGAATGCATGTGCGATCTACTTCCTATCTGCTGCACAGCTATTCTCGTAAACATAGTGCAGTATATAATATTTATTCACCAAATCTTTATATAGAACACTGATGGAGTTATCATTTGTCTTCGCTTTGGTTGTATCAGAAAACGATTTTCTTACTTAAAACTCTCAATGTAGAAGTCCATTATAATTATCGTCATTTATTATTAACTGTGCAGCAGTATTCTCCCTTCTTTGTTGAACACGATTCTCTACCTTGTAGCACTTTCGAATGTACTAACAGTGACCTAGTGGTAAAGGTATTCTTTGTGCAGCAGTGTTGAACAGCTCCTGTAAGCTTAATGTTTATTGGATCGCATCTAGCTGCCGACATGAAAAGTGAGCAGTCATCAACCCGCCTGTTACTTTGGACAACACGATGCTCTACTATTTAAACACGGTAAGGTTTTAGGTGGCATGCAGTGAGATTACACTTCCCCCAAATAGTTTATGCACATGGATTCCAAAGAACAGTGTAGTTCAGTATTCTTCACATGCACAAAGCACTCCCATGAGTGTCTCTTCAAATCGCAGAAACAAACTGAACATATTATCGTCTTACTCATTAGCTATCAGGTATGCATGATCATTATTTATCTTCTATTAAGTTAGTTACAGTGACCACACAGCAGGATAATACGGAACAGCTTCACTATAATAATTATTTTGTAACAAATGTCGTCTGAGCGCAGTATTATAGGCAGCAGTGCTGCCCTCAACTAGCGTCCTAGCTCATTACTGATTCGGTCTGCCCGAAGTACACTATGTAATCAAAAGTATCCGGACACTTGGATGAAAATGACTTACAAGTTCGTGGCGTCCTCCATCGGTAATGCTGGAATTCAGCATGGTGTTGGCCCACCCTTAGCTTCCACTCTCGCAGGCATACGTTCAATCAGGTGTTGGAAGGTTTCTTGGGGAATGCCAGCCCATTCTTTACGGAGTGCTGCATTGATGAGAGGTATCGATGTCGGTCGGTAAGGCCTAGCACGAGGTCAGCGTTCCAAAACATCCCAAAGGTGTTTTATAGGATTCAGGTCAGGACTCTGTGCAGGCCAGTCCATTACAGATATGTTATTGTCGTGTAACCACTCCGCCATAGGTCGTGCATTATGAACAGGTGCTCGATCGTGTTGAAAGATGCAATAGCCATCCCCGAATTGCTCTTCAACAGTGGGAAGCAAGAAGGTGCTTAAAACATCAATGTAGGCCTGTGCTGTGATAGTGCCACGCAAAACAACAAATGGTACATGCCCCCTCCATGGAAAACACCACCACACCATAACACCACCACCTCCGAATTTTACTGTTGGCACTGCACACGCTGGCAGATGACGTTACCCGGGCATTCGCCGTACCCACACCCTGTCGTCGGATCTCCACATTGTGTACCGTGATTCGTTACTCCACACATCGTTTTTCCACTGTTCGATCGTCAATGTTAACGCTCCTTACACCAAGCGATGCGTCATTTGGCATTTACCGGCGTAATGTCTGGCTTAAGAGCAGCCGTTCGACCATGAAATCTAAGTTTTCTCAGGTCCCGCCTAACTGTCATAGTACTCGCAGTGGATCCTGATGCAGGTTGGGATTCCTGTGTGATGGTCTGGATAGATGTCTGCCTATTACACATTACGACCATCTTTAACTGTCGGCGGTCTCTGTCAGTCAACAGTCGAGGTGGGCCTATACGCTTTTGTGCTGTTCCTTCACGTTTCCACATCACTATCACATCGGAAACAGTGGACCTATGGATGTTTCAGAGTGTGAAAATCTCGTGTACAGACGTATGACACAAGTGACACCCAGTCATCTGACCACGTTAGAAATCCCTGAGTTCCCCGGAGCGCCCCATTCTGCTCTTTCACGGTGTCTAATGACTATTGAGGTCGCTGATATGGAGTACCTGGCAGCAGGTGACAGCACAATGCACCTAATATGAAAAACGTGTGTTTTGGGGTTTCCGGATACTTTTGATCTCATAGTGTATCTTACATCTGAATTGTTCGGATTGACACGTTGCACAAACGATTGCATATTTGACAATAAAAGTCAATGTCTTGGTCACATGCTACTTCCGGTTCTCATTTTGCAGTTATCGTAAGATGTAAGGACTGCAGCAGCGACATTTAGCAGTGTGATCAATAATTAGCTGTATGTATTGACTACGCGCCCATGTGTCGCTGCTGTAGTCCCTAGATCTGACGACAGATTTACAGTCTAAACTGGTAGTCAGTTTTAAAAACTTTTATAATCTAATCCGTTACAGAGGTCAGGTCGTCTCCGTCGCCCACATGGCCCCATTTCGCAACTACATATTCTTAGTTCCCCACACAGTTCCTCCCCCTTCCCCCCGTCTGATACGAGAGTTATGTGACAATTCCTGTCGCCTCTAGCCTATATGATCCGACGCGATTAACAGTTAATGCCGCCACTACAGCGATATTGCACGTTATCAATTTTTTTCCATTTGAAAATATGCACTTTCTGAAAGTAAACGCCTATCTCACAGAGCGTTCTGATTCTCTGTGTCTTATCCTCCTGAGTGAGCAGCTGCATCCATCAAATTTTGTTTTTCTTTTCTTCTTCTTCTTCTTCTTCTTCTTCTTCTTCTTCGTACTCGTCCTCCTCCTCAATCATCAGACTCGTTTCATGCGGCTCGACGCTAGGCTAACCTACGCAAAACATAATCATCTCCAACCTACGTCCAGTTCAGCCTGCCTACTGTAGTCAAGCCTTTGTCTCCGGTACAATTTTTACCCTCCCCCCCCCCCCCCATTATCAAACTGACAAATCGTTAATGCCTCACTCTGGATGAGTCCTATTTGCCTATTCCTTCTTATAGTCAATTTCACCACGTGTTTCTTTCACCTCCAATTCGTTTAGTTACCTCTACATTAATTATCTTATCTACTCATCTAACCTCCACTATTCTTCTGCAACACCACATTCAAAAGCTTCTGCTCTCTTCTTGTCTCAGCTGTTCATCGCATCTCACTTCCGTACAATCCTACACTTTAGACCATAATCTTCAAAAATTGTTTCCTAGCGTTTAAATTTACACTCAGTGTTAACAAATTTCTCTTTTTTAGAAATTCTTGTCCTGCTTTCCAAGTTTGCGTTTTACAGTCTCGCTACTTCGGCCATGCACAATTTTTTGTTGCCCAAATAACAAAACTTATTTACTACTTTTAATATCTCACTTCCTAGTCTACTTCCGTCAGCACTGCCTGATTTAATTGGATTACATCCATTAACCTTGTAGACTCATCAAATCGAATGTAAAAACAGAAAATCATTGTCTTCCCGTTCATCTGTACCTGGCTGCCTGAGCACATGAAACTACACCTGTGTTTCGTTAGCTCCCCTCTCACAGACTGCGTCAAATGTCATTTTCCTGCTTCACATCTTGCGTTTGTTTTTGTGTTCTGACTGATATCCTGCGAACCGCCGCGAATCCCTCGGCTGTGCAGACCTCTCTGTCTTGGAGTATCACTTGCACCCGAAGTCCTAAATTATTTGTTGGATATACTCCGCTCTCCGTCTCCCCTTACAGCTTCTTCTTTTCAATGTATCCCACATGTTGTTCTCATCGCCAACTGTACGGAGAACCTCCTAATTTCTTATCATCCCACCAAATTTTCAACATCCTTCTAGAACATCACATCTCACACACTTTTTTTCTCTGGTTCCCCCAATAGCCCGTAATTCATTTCCTTATAATGCTGAGCTCCGAAGTAACAGTCTCAGAAATTTTTTCTTGAATCGAGGCCCATGTCTGATGACAGCAGACTTATTTTAGCCAGGGAAGCCATCTTTGTCTGTACAAGTCTGCTTTTTATGTCGTCCTTGCTTCGCGGTCATTGTAATTTTATTTCCAAGGTAGCAAAATCACTTCTCTTCGTCTGCTTCGTGATCCCTAATTTTGATGTAAAATTTATCGCTAATCTCATTTCTGCTACTCTTCATTAACTTCCGTCTTTCTTCGGTTTACTCTCAATTCATAGTCCGAGTCATTAGATGATTCATTTCATTCGACATGTCCTGCAACCCCTTCTTACTTTCACTTATGACATCAACGATATCTGCGAATCTTATCACTGATTCCCTGAATTTTAACCCCACTTATGAACGTTTGAGTTCTTTAAACCCCGTCTTGAAGCGAAGCGTCAGCATCGTATCTTGGACTACGGACAACAACTGTCTTCCGTCTATTCTGTACACACAAATCGGTTCATCGTATCAAGGCTCCTGTTGCGTTGCATCACTTTCACTTCCTATTGTCTTTTACCAGTCACTTGGTGCCTTTTGTCTATTTAAATAGTCTCCCAAGAGCGACGATCCGTAACACCTCCTCTCGACCGAACAGCACGACCTTTGGGCATTGTGTGCAGACACAGACAAAGAGGTCGCGAGCTGAATCGAGAATGGGCCGGCACTTTCGTTGGGACTGGCGCGGATAGGAACGAGGCGGCAGGGAAATCCTCGCCTCGCTTTCACGTGCACGGCTGCATTTCTCCCGTAGGCGACACATGTGACGTCGCTGCGTACGTCACATTCTCCACAGCCTGATCAGCAATGAGCGGGAACCGTGAACCAATATCGCGTTACCATCAAAGGGTACTGCGATAGGAATTCAGTCGCGATCGACATGACCTATGTTCTAATTGCTACGATTTACATTCATAGAAGTTTTCTTCGGTTGCTCTGAATGATCCCGGCAAATGTTGGGCTTTTCCCTTCAGAGAGACCAATGTCAGTAACAAATTAAGACGCTGGCTAAAAGCAGACAGGATCAGAAGTACTATCAGATTGTTCTCTGACGATGCCGCTGTGCAAAGGAAGGTACCGTCGTTCGATGATCTAGTACAGTGCAGAAAGACTTGGTTAAAATTTACACTTGGCCTACTGAACAGCAGCTCTTTTTAAATGTGGATAAATCATGTTCGAATACAAGATTACTGGTGAACATATGGAACACGTGACATAGTTTAGATACACTCCAAGAAAGAAGAAAACATAGTAGGCACCACGAAGGAATTGTTCGAATGGGGTGGAAATCGTTAGATGTGTTGTACATGTACGGACAAACAAACGATTACAGTTTCAGAGAAATCAAGTGATTCATTCACGAGAAAGAGATTCGCAAATTGAGTAAGTCAATAACGCGTCATGCACTTCTGACCCTTATGCAAGCAGTTGTTACGCTTGGCATTGGTTGATAGGGTTGTTGGATGTCGTCCTGAGGGACATAGTGTTAAATTCTGTCCAATTCGCGTGATAGATCGTCAGAATTCGGTCTGGAATCTTACTGCCTGAAGTAGAATTGTCTTCAGTGATGAATCTCACTTCAAACTGAGCCCCGATGAGCAGCAAAGATGTGTCTGAAGGCGCCCCGGGCAGCTGTCGGAGTCTGATACACACCTGAGTGTTGCCGCCATACGGCCCGACAACCAGTGGTGATGGTCTGGGATTCCATCCCTTTGGTTGTCATTCGCGGCGCCCTTGCGCCACTCTCCCTTCATGACAAGCCATCATGGGCTTACATTTCAGCAAGACAATGCCTGCCCGCACACGGCTAGAGTTTCCACGCGAGAGTTTCCACGGCTTGCCTTCGCGCTCGACAAACCCTACCTTGGCCAGCATGTCGCCGGATCTCTCTCCAACTGAGAACGTGTCGAGCGGTATGGGCAACGCCCTCCCACCATCTCTGGATTTTGACGATCTAACGCACCAGCTGGACAGAATTTGGCACGATATACCTGAAGTAGGCATCCAACAACTGCAACAATCAATGCCAAGCCGAATAGAATAACTGCTTGCATAAGAGCTAGAGATGGATGAACGCGTTATTCACTTGTTCAGTTTGTGAAGCGCTTCCTCTTGAACACACCATTCAAATTTTCTGAAAATATAATCATTGTTTGTCCGTATATGAAAATCACATCTACCGATTTCGTCCCCTTCGAATAATTCCTTCGTGGTGCGTCTTTTTTTTATTATAGTGTATTTAGGGGAAATAAAAAAAGCCACATGAAATGGCACTACACGTAACACTAGTATTAAAGAAGTCTTATTGAATGCTCCAATCTGTTGGAAAGTTTCTGAATAAATGCAGGTTTCTGTACGGGAAATTTAGCACAAGTCGTCACTGCGACCAATTCTAGAGCAGTTCTCCGGCGCGTGGACTACTTATGATCTAAGCTCGACGTGAGACGTCAAAAGCATTCAGATGCGCTGCTAGAATTGTAACGGGTATATGTAACCCACACGGGAGGGTAACGAAGATTCAGAATGAATTTAAACACTGCGGCGGCATGTGCGCTATGTTGAAAATTCTGGAACATTAAAACTGTGTGCTGGACCGAGTCTGGAACCTAGGACTTTTGTCTTTCGTAGGCAAATGGTCTTACGATTGACCTATCCAAGCACGACCCACTTACCCCCCCCCCCCCCCACCTCCCAGCTTTACTCCTATCAGCATCTATTCTCCTACTTTCCAGACTTCGCAGTTCTCCCACATACCTTCATTCCGGAAACAATCCCCTTGCCTAGTCTGTGGCTAAGTTATTTCTAGGCAGAAGTGCTGGCCCTGGAAGGTAAGGGGAGAACTTCCGTGAAGTCTGGAAGGTAGGAGAAGTTGTACTGGTGGAAGTAAAGCTGTGAGGGCAGATCGTGAGCTGTGCTTGCATAGTTCAGTCGGTATACTAGCACGCGAAAGACAAGGGTCCCCGGTTACAGTCTTTGTCAAGCACACAGTTTTAATCCGCCAGGAAGTTCTAACCAAGATGCTCAGAGAATTTCAACCAAAATATACGGAAGAAAGTCGACGTTGCAGTCGCGAAGGCCTATTGGTTAAATTTAGGGAATTGGTATTCGAGGAAGGTTCTGCGCTACTTCAAGCAGTATCATCACATACCTCGGGTAGGGATTATGAGTATAAAACAACAGATTAAACGTGTACACAGGAACACAGGAACACAATCATTCCTCCCCGCTCAACAAGTGAATGCAATATGCCTGCAAATTGATAATATTGGTAAGAGTGGCTTGCGCAATAAACGGTACATGTAGCTGCGTAATTTGATATTTGTTGTGGTGACGCTACAACAGATAAGAAGGCAAGGTTGGAAGTTCTAGGTTTAGCTTTGAAACATTGTAATGAAATAAAGCGCCCTTATTTTTCGATATACACCCTTTTACATCAATGTGTCTCGTCCGTGACGGGTAGATCCCACCCCTAAAGTAGGTTTCTGAAAGCTCTACAAAAATCACCCAAGTACGCCTGTCATAATTCAACACGTTCTCCAATCACAGATCGCTTTACATGTAAGATCAGGAGAAATCGCGGGGTGCCAAATGCGGTGAACAGCTCAGATGGTGAACAATTTGTACTTCATTTCGTAGAGTTCTTCCACTGCGAAATGATCTTTGTACGCAGATACATCATCTTGATGAAAGATAAGTTTTTATTTTTCAACGTAGATTTCTTATCTTGCTTGCTTTACGTTTCGGGCGTAGCGTTGTAGGCCCACGTCTCACCCGCAGTACCACATCAGTCCAGAAAGTCAGTTGAAACGATCCAGAAATTTCTGAAAAACGAGTGTACTCATTTGCTTTTAGGGAGTATTCGTTAAAGGGGCATTTATCTTGTACAAAATTTTCTCATTGTCATTTTTTCCATGTAAAATGTAACTTACGCTTTCTTTTGACAAGCCTATGGTGTTAGCTACTTCACACACCTTTAATACCCGACAGAACAGTATCAGGGCAGTTTTCATCGATGGTTACAGTTTTTGGACGTATTTCGCATCCATTATCTTCATAAGAAGTCGTTCACGTTAGAATCAGCCATCTGTTTTTTTAACTGTTGAAAATTAAAAAGCAAATTCTTTGTAATCCTTTATTAACTGTGGACGAATTCAAAAACAAGATAAAAATAAAATGGCGAAGGCGCGGTATTCCAGTTTGTGTATTTGAACTAGAAAAAAAAACACAACACTCTCTACATCTACAAGCATACTACGCATGCCACCATATGGTGTATGGCGGAGGGTGCCTTATACCACTACTGGTTCATGTAATTCCTGTTCCACTCACAAACAGTGTTAGGGAAAAACGACTGTGTGTGCCACATTCCCGTTACTGCACAAGATTTATGAACAAAATGGCACGGAAGGTTCATTTATATCAACGGCTATACTGTCTAACGTCATGACGAGGACATTTCACCTCTATTTCCATGTTGTATTTGTCTTAATAACAACAACAATAATAATAACACTCCTATCCGACGTACGAAGGCTGATTTGCAACTCTCTAATCTTATCCGCCACAGTAGGGGTAATACAAGTAGGAAGTAATGTGATCGAGGGGCCTATCAGTACCAGCATTTGGGTGAAATCCACAAGGAATCTCATTCGTACCAGAGGAAATTCGCAAAAAGGAAGCAACCAAGAACAGTTTGTATGAAAATGAAATGACCAATGGCATTTATTGGCCGGGATATCCCCTTCGGGGTTCGGCCGCCGTATTGCAAGTCTTTCTAGTTGATGCCACTTCGGTGACTAGTGTGTCAATGATGATGAAAATTATGATGAAGGACACACAACACCCAGTCCCTGCCGGGAATCGAACCCAGGCCCCCTTGTGTGGCAGGCGGTTACGCTACCGCTGCACTACGGAGGCGGACTGTTTTTATGAAAATGCTGTTGAGACGAAGCGGCCATTTGTGTGCACTTTAATATCATACCTTATGTCTTGACCACACTTTTATTATTTCCAAAAACAGGTTACGCGTTTCGACATTCCGTCATTTTCAAAAACAGTGTTACGTCAATCTCACAAGACTGTTCATTAGATACAATGGATCACGTCAACAATCTCAATCACAATGAACAATTTTATATGACTGACACAACACTGCCTTTGAAAACGAGGGAATGTCGAAACGTGTAAGATGTTTTGGAAATAATAAAAGTGTGTTCAAGACATAAGGAAGGTTATTAAAATGAAGACACCGAGGTAACAATTCAAAATCCCGTTGCCATAGAGGGCACCTATAACGGATTACAAACTCAGTTGGACGATGGTGATAGAAGAATTGAGGCACGACTCAGTGATGGAACCATCGAGACGATATCTGAAGCTCCATACAGAGAAATCGTTAATAGTGTGAAACACAACAGTCTGAAGGGATTTTTATCCTGATTCTTTCTAACACGGGTCCAGGGAGGGATGCATCCGCCACCTAGCTCGATTGGAAATTTCGGCAGAATTCGTTTCATTAAACATAGTTGTTTCCGCTTCTAGCTATCAAACTTTTTATTTATTTATTTATTTATTGCGATTACAGTTCCGACTATCTTCAGGCAGCTGGAAGCATAGCAGTTATAGTACGTACTACGGTTTACAGAAAAAAATGTGTTCCATAGAAAATGCTACGAACTGTGGGTATCTGTACTTACATATCTCATATGCAATTCCAGAAGCATGATTACAGCCTCCAGTCCATACATCATGCGAGTAAGAACGATGTAAAAGTCACTGACTAGCCAGTTTCTGGAATTTTTATAGAAGATATGCTCCATTTTGTGATCCGCTGCATGCACTGAGACGTGGTTTGCTTCCGGAGCCTGAAGATGAGGAATACTCGCAATCGCAGTCAATAAGAAATCATATAATTTCTGACGGCCGTTTAATAATTATGCGAAGGCCGTGACCCATCCTACATGAAACTATTTATTCCGTTTTATTGTTAAAGGAAAGAGATGCGTTAACGTGGGTACGTGCTCTACATATACATTGCTCAGCAAACAACGGGGAAATACATGTGGCGAATTACCGGAAGATAAGACGTACCAAATAACTGCTCTGGGGACAGACCGGAGTACAAGACGTAATAATGACTAGGATAAAAATGAAATGGACGTACACTGGACATGCAGCGAGGCGAATGCGTGGCAGATAGTCCAAGGAAGTTTTTCCGCTAGATTACAAGAGGTAAGAAAAAACTGAGAGGACAACTTGCGGGAAGATGGGTAAACAACGCTGGAAAATATGCGGGAGGATTTAATAAATGGAGAGCGCTAGACGAGCCTTTCATTAACACTCTGCCGTCCGGCGACACCACAGTGGTGCCGTGCGCGAAATAGCGGTCAAAGGTCGGCGACACAACACTGGTGTTGTGAGCATAGTATCGCGCAGTGGCCGGCGACAGCACTTTAGTGTCTTTTGCATTCTGTTGGTGTTGTGTTTAGGTAACAATAAGTTACACACGTCAACAAGTTTTTTTGTTTTTATAAGTACTTGTGCCCTTTCATTATGGCAGACGAAAGAGACGATACGATTATTTACGATGAATGCGCGGACGTCTTGTCTAATAGTGAAATACGTCCAACAAGAATTCGATGAATCAGACGAAGAAGACTGTGTACAGTGGTCAGACTCTGATTTACCGAGGACCAATAATAAATTTGTAGGATCTCCGGGTCCAAACATATTTCCCAAAGATACACAGAGCGTCTACAATATCATAGAATTATATATTGGGAACGATCTATTTGAATATATTAGCAACGAAACCAACAAGAACTACAGTCAAAATAGAAACAGAAGGAAACTGAATTTAAAAAATGCCAAATTTGTCGACGTTACGGGACCCGAACTTAGAAAATGGTTTGGGCTTGCTATCCTTATGGGAACTGGGGAAAAAAAAGGCAAGGATCATGTTATTAGTCAACGATTCCGTTGACAGATACCGATATTTCGCAAAACGATGCCCCGCAGCCGATTCAGAAAACATTTTTACATTTTTCCGACAACAACAATAAACCGGATAATGCTGGCCGGCTTTTCAAAGTGCAATTCGTAATTCATTATTTTTCCAAAAAGTTAATATAAAAATATTTTAAACAAATTTTGTATTTATTTGCGTATATATATCTTCGAAATTTCATGAAAGTAGGGGAACAGGGTTGAGAACTTATGACAACTAACGATGAGACTAGTAAAACTTAACAACTTATAATCACCCGATAATGTCAAGAACGGCCGGCGACAAGCTAAGTGATCCGAATTAGCGCTGCCGGCGCCAAGCGAATCAATTTGTACGAAACGTACGGACGGCAAAGTACTGGACATCAGAGAGATGACGCGAGATGATGATCTGTTAGTGACGTACACATATACACTTTACTATACGAATGACAGAGGAATATACACAGATGAGCCAAAACACTGACTATAGCCCAGCGTGAGATTGATTGCCTCTGTGGCGATGCGGCCATGTGACGCAGCAAGTAATGTATGAAAGTGGAGATCGCATGGGGAATCATTCACGTGATAGTACGGGACGCAGATGGAAAACCCTACTGACACATGCGACTTCGACAAAAACGCAGATTATTATGGCCCGCCGCATGAGAATGAGCCTCTCACAATCGGTGAAGCTCGTCTGTTGCTCGCACGCTACTATAGTGAACATGCACGGGAAGTAATTCAAGTACGGTAAAAGCTCAAGTAGATGATAAGATGCTGAAAGTCCACCCCTCATGACAGATTGTGGAGATCAGAGACTTGACCGTTCTGTAAAGTACGATAGGCGGCAATCTATGGCAGATCTGACGACAGATTACGTTGCTGGTGTGGGCACAATCGTTTCGGTGCACACCGTTCAGCACACATTGTCGAATGTGGGCTCCACAGCGCACAACCTCTTCGTGGTCCCATGCTGACCCAACGATACGTCAATTACGATTGCAGTGGGCACAGGATCATCGAGGCTGGACCGTGGATCACTGCGAATGTGTCGATTAATTGGGTGAATTCTTGTTACACCAGGTCAATGGTCGTTTCTGGATACGTCGTCGTCCAGGCTAACGCTTGCTTGAAACATGCACCACACCATGGACGCAGGCTGGTGGGGGAGGATTATGCAACGCGGAACTGGGTTTCTGTAGGATCTGTGGTAGCATTCGATGGCATCGTGACAGCCTTTGACTAAGTGAACTTATAGGTGACCACCTGCATGCCTTGATGCTTGATGTTCTTCCAGATGGCGATGGCATCTTTCAGCAGGATAAATGTCCTTGTTGCAAGCCCTGAATTGGGTTACAGTCGTCTGATGATCATGAATGTAATCTCGCGATGGTCTCTCTGTCATCAAATTCACCGGATCTTAACTCTATGGGAAACATTTAGGGTGCTACAGGACACAAGCTCAGAGATCAAAAATCATCGGCCCGTAATTTATGGGAACTGTGGGACCTAAGCGTAGATATTTGGTGCCACCACGGGCGTCGTCAGCACTAAATTATTGTGGCGGGGGGGGGGGGGGGGGGCGGCAAAGAGGGACAATAGATAGAGTGTAGACCTCAAGAAGGTATAAACGGGAGGTCCCCCTGAAGAAAGTGGAAACAATTAGAACCTAAGATCACTTTTTGGATGCCTCAGACCATATATTTCAATGGCACCTAAACCTCGTAAGACATCTCAATTTAAACCTGGATTACAACGTATTACTGAATACAAAAGCAGTAACGCCCACGGGTGTCACATGTCTCTGCAAACCTACCAAGGACTTGTCAATTACATGCCTTGTAGAATCGCTGTTTTACTGCGTTCCAAAAGTGGAACAACACGCTATTAAAGAGGCGGTCATAATGTTTTGGTTCTTCAGCGTATAGTGGAATGGACTTTACTGACACCGGTTGTTTGAGTACTGCTTGCGAACGGAACAGATACAGGACAGGGCCCCACTGCTGAGTAAAATAATCACTTATAAACATACTTACCTGTATCATATCTAATCACTTATATAGCTGACTGTGCAGAATTCGAAAACGTAACTAGGTAAGGGGCCAATCTGTACACAAATAACTGTTACTCTCAGTTTCTAAAAGGTTTTGTTTAATGGCATGGTTTGATTCCATACTAGGCAACTACAAAATACTCCAGTTTAGAAACAACGTGGATTCATTATGGAGTGCGTTTTCCACTTGTTCACACAGTAATACACTATGATACACCCGAAAACTACATCACTGGTATGAATCACAGTAACACACGTTTGCTCTTTTATTTTAGTCATCTTGCTGCAGCACCCGTGTTTAAACAAGGGCGCAGGACTTATTGCCTGAGATTCAACTAATAAGAACAAATGTTTCATAGATAGACATCTCACTATCAATGTGGCGTAGACTTCAGAAGAATTTTATAACAAAGTCAGGCTCAGTAGCTTCAAATAGCAAGATTGATTGTTTACATCACTCCTGTATCAGCGAATGGTAGCAAGTTGCTTCATACAGACATGAGTCATGGTTCTGGCGTGACAGACGTGCTTTACGTCCAGGAACAGTTCCTAATAGTGACGCCAGTGGCCGAACGATGTCAGCATCTGACTACGTAATTCTGAGTAGTCAAAACTGTGCATTTTGAAAATGAAACTTTATCTTTCGTGAATATTACGTCTTCTATTACTTATTGCTGATTTAATAGGTTTAGTTACTAGTGTGAATGAAGGTGCGAATGTGAAGTAATATAATAAATGAATTTTGTTCTACCTGTTGACTTGGTACACGTTAGTGTGAGAACTGGATCTGTACACTTCAGAGAAAATTAATCATACGGTCAAAGGAAACATCTTAAAGAGCAATTTGCCAGATTATGGTACTGGGAAAACAAAATTTTACTATAATTCAGCTGTTTAAAGAGGGATTTGTTTTGATATTTCCAGATTTTATGGATCTGTTTATTAATAAATTACTCATTAATTTGTCACTGGTCCAATGTAAGAGGGGCGTTCAGTAAGTAATGCAACACATTTTTTTCTCGGCCAGTTTTGGTAGAAAAAATGGAGGATTTGTTGTGGGACATCGTGGAATATTCCCGCTTCGGCACTTACAGCTTCAGCTTCATGGAGTTCCGATGGGTGACGACACTATACATAGCCTCCAAAATGTCGTCTCTAACGGGAGGGCGTTCAAAGCAGAGAGGTGTCACTGAGTTTCTTTTGGCCGAAAACTAGAGCATCCCAGATATCCGCAGGCACTTTAAGAATGTCTACAGATATCTGGAAGTGAACAAAAGCACGGTGAATCGTGGGGCGAGGCGTCTGCCATCGTCGCAACAAGGTCGCGAACACAGCTGTGACTCCTGCAATGTTGGACTTCAGCATGTTCGTCGTCACTGAAAGATGCAAATGAACTTTTCCTTGACAATGCAAGACCTCTCACAAGTCTTCACACTCGAGAAGAGTTCACAAAACGTCACTGGAATGTTCTTCTTCATCCACGCTGCAGCCCACATCTCGCACCTTCCGACTTGCATCAGTTTGGCCCAATCCAGGACGCACTCCGCGGAACTCAGTACGTGGATGATGGGGAGGTTGTAGTTGCAGCAGAATGTTGGCTCCGACGTCGACCAGGAAAGTGGTGCAATGCGGACATTAGCCCCTCCCAGTAAGGTGGCGGAAGGTCGTCGCATTCAACGGAGATTATGTTGAGAAATAGGGTTTTGTAGCCAAGAGTGTGGGAAACAACATGGTGTATTGGAATCCAGAATAAAACCAAGCTGCTTTCAGAAAAAAAGCTGTGTTCCATTGCTTACTGAAAGCCCTTCGTAAAATACATGGGGTTGTGCGGTTTACTACTGGTATCGTAGTGGCTATGATGTACAGTGTCTCAGCCAATCAAAGGACAGTACATCGCACGTCTTTTGTGCATTGCTAAGTGAAGTTCAGAGCTCAGCCACCGTGACGGTAGAATGTGAGTCTTAGGAGCTGTTAATAAATGCGATAATTTTGCGGAATTATGAATTAAATTTGACAGTGGAGTTTCGCAAAATAACAGCGAAAAGTGAGAAAGACGAACGCGCGAAATTCTGGTTTTTCTATTTAAACTGTGAACTTGGAATTAGTTAAACTACACGTGGGACGTTACACAAGTCGTGAGCGAGAGCTGAATGTTCGAAAAGAGTGATTTGGATAATGTCACAGCAAGCGTTCTGTCTCAGACAATCTGTTTTGTAATCTTTACAGTAACAGGTTCGGTTTAAGAGCATAAGCTTGCTAAACATGAGTGACTGTGATTGCGTGTGAATGACGAAATTGTAAAAACACTACAGTTTCCTAGAGCACACAGCCGTCCTCTTTGTTGCGCAATTTTTTGGAGTTACATTTTAACGCGACAAACCTGACCATTTCTGTCCGGCCTCTAAGAATATTTTCTTCAGCGCAGCACGATGCTTTCTTCCTTACCTGCCAATCGGAGTAACTTGATGATTACAAACGAATGGATTACGTTCACTTGGCAAGGAATGTCGAGCAGGATCCAGAATTACTAGTTCGCAGATTCGGTGCATAGTGCAGATAATTATGACAAAGGCTAGATTATTTGTGTTAATTCACAAGACGCTGAAATTAAAGAAAGATTCATACAACGAATGAACTGTGTGGATAGCAGTTTACTTTTCCATATCAACCATTACAATACGTTTCGGCATACTGCCATCACCATTTTAACTCGATGAAAACTTTAGGTGTTTTAGAAGCAACGAAGAAACACAGTAATGCTCCCCTGTGCAAACATCAACTGCCATTGCTCCGACCTGTCAGGAAATGTCCATTTACTGTCTGCATAGACTGAATGGCAGTGATGAGTATTTGAGTTTCTTTTTTTTTATGGATGATCGTATAATTACAATAAGGGAACCCTTCAGTTCCAACACGTGCCGTATCACTCAACACTCATAATTTAAAATTTTTGAAATTTTGGACACAGTCAAACTCACATCCTCAATTGATTTGTTAGTTTTCGACTGCAGCTCCGTGTCACTTCGCAATGCCGTGAAAAGTACAAACAGGGAATGCTAGACAAAACGGGGACAAGGCGGAAATAATATATTTAATACTCCAGTTTTCGTAGAATTCGTTAAGCTAATGGTGGCGAGACAAAAGCGATTAGCTGCAGTATTTATAGTTTAAATCAATTCATTTTTTAAGCACACCATTGAATTTTTGTTGAAACCTCCTCAAGAGGGTCCTCGGCGCTAGCGCGGCCGGCTCGCCCACACTTATTGGCGCTGGGTTCGGAAATACCGAGCCTGCCCACTCCCCCTCCACCCACGCACGCACGCCTTTCAGCGACCATCTGTCACAAGGGCCACGCCCACACACTACGTCACCCGCACCTTGCCCTGTCAGCTTTTACACATCCTGGTCGCGCGCGCTTGTTACACGTTCAGACCACCAATCCGCTTTCATTTCCTCAATCTGCGAGTGACACTATTGACTCAAACTCTATTACATGTGACGTCATCAGCTAAGAGAGTTGTCGATGAGGAGGCTTGTAAGCAGTTTCCTAGCAGGCGTCCGTCACGAAATTGAAACAATGTGGTGCTCCATACACACAGTAAAGCAGCCCTCAGCTCCCAAGTAGATTTGAACATCACGTTGTGCCAGGAGGCGTGGTTCTACTGGGAGTAGTCCTTGACCACACAAGCGGTTTATCAAGCCATTCTGAAACGGAATTCGAAGCACTAAACACGATGACTCGCATAAGGCTTAACACCCATTTTATTTTGTGAGCCGTTTAAGATACTGAAACTAAGTTTTCAGCAAACGAATACACGCAGACTGACACGTAATATAGTTGTGAGGTTAATAGTCTTAACTCTCCTGTTGACTAAGATATTGAAGAAGTATGGTGTTTTCAAAAGGGAACGATAAACCTTTTTAACAGCGTTCGAAAGCTGCTGAAAGGATAAGCAGAGGAGTATGACGCCTGTTAATGTTGGCGTTGAAGACGGTAAGGCGCCGTAATCGACTGTTGCGAAAATATCCAGACACCCCTATGTAATGCGGAATTGACCACTAGATGTGATAAGAGGCGGACTCGTATAGCAGTCGGGGATTACTGCATTGTCAGCAGAGAAGCAGTAACAGCAGAATGGATAGGTCACGGAAGTTCGATCGTGCACTGGACTAGTCACTGAGTGTCGTCTGATTAACAGATCCGTCAGGGGTATTACACCCCTTCTACAGCTTGCTTACTTACTTACTCACTGGTCATACCGCACTCGAGAGTCCATTACCATAGCAACGTATTTTCTCCATCTGTCCCTGTCTTGGGCTATTTCCTTCCATTCATCTTCAATACCTAGGCTCCTCAAATCAGCCTTCACGTTGTCCTCCCATCTACGCCTCGGTCTCCCCACAGGACGTTTTCCCTCTAGGTGTCCTACCAGTACTCTGCGCGCTGCCCTGCCCTCATACATTCGAGGTACGTGACCCGCCCATCGCAGCCTACGTGATTTAATAATACTGATTATGTCAGGGCTTTAATACAGTTCCTGAACCTCATCGTTATGCAGTTTTCGCCACTCTCCGCTAATGTCATCCCTTTTTGCTCCGAAAATTTTCCTCAAATTTTTGTTTTCAAATACTCGAAACGGCTTTTCATTTTGCACAGTGAGAGACCAAGTCACACCCATACAGCATAACTGGTAGAATAATAGTTTTGTATATTCTAATCTTTACAATTCCTAGACAATATCCGTGATGGAAGTAATCTATTCAGTGAGAAGTAGCACGCATTTCCCGCCCGTAATCTCTTCTTCAGTTCGGATTCAATCTCATTTCTCGAAGTGATGTCCACGCCTAGATACTTAAATGTGTTCACTTCTTCAACTCTTAACATTTCCTGATCTACTTCTATGGGCATTCTAGTAGTAACCAGGTATTTAGTTTTGTCTGCACTTATCCTTAGACCTACATCTTCACTAGCCTTGATTAACGCATTCACATTTGCTGTTACAGATTCTTTCCTATCGCTAATGGTGTTTAGATAATCTCTATACCCTAATATCTTTATATTTCCATTTAACTCCACACCCTCTGAATTATCTGCTGCCATTCGTACAATATATTCTAGGACTAAATTAAAAAGTAGCGGAGACAGGGCATCTCCCTGCTTAAGTCCGTTCTTTATTACAAATTCTTCTGACTCCAATTTCCCCACGCGTACTCTACCTTTTGTGTTTTCAAACTCGCTTCTTTAAGTCTAACATACTTCTTTGGTATTCCAAGTTCCAAAAGAATTCTGTACAATTTTGATTGCAATACTGAATCATATGCTTTTGTAAAATCTATGAAAAGATTACGAACTGGTTTATTGTATTCACATTTATTTTCCAAAATTTGACGCAGGATGAATATTTGGTCTACAGTTGATCTGTTCCTCCGAAAGCCGGCTTGGTAATCCCCCCACAATTTCATCTGCATATGGTGTAAGCCTGCTTAGCAGAATATTCGAGAAAATTTTGGAACATACTGGTAATAGCGATATCCCTCTATAATTACTACAATCCATTTTGCCGCCTTTCTTAAAAATTGGGATAAGAATCGACTTCTGCCACTCTTCAGGTATCATCTCTGAGTTTCATACTTGAGTTATCACTTTGCGAACTACTTCCACCAATTTCTGTCCCCCATTTTTAACTAATTCTGCAGTTATGCAATCTGATCCTGGTGCTTTATGGTTTTTCAATTTGTTGTTTGCTTCTCTTACTTCCTTTAACGTTGGCTCAGGTATCGGGGTTCTGATGTATGTATTTCGTACGCCTGCTCATTTCCTGCTTCCTGGTGTATATTTAATAGATGCTCAAAATACACCCTCCATTTACTTATTATAGCACTGGGGTCTGTCAGTATTCCCCAAGCATCCCCTCGAAGTGCATTTGTCCTAGCCTTGAAGCCCTTCATACATCCATTTATGTCTAGGTAAAGTTCCCTAATGTTTTTTGTTTCACTGTTTGTTTCCATTTTTGTAATTTGATTGCTCAAATAATCCCTATTCTTTGCCCGTAGCCTACGACCAACTTCCCTACCCAAGTTCAAGAACTCCTCTCGTTTTCTGTCTCCCATTCTATCCCAATCTAATCGTGCTTTTCTCCTTTCCTCTACCAATTTCTTGCATTCCTCATCAAACCATGGTTTCCTCCTGTTCTTCTTAATTGTACCTATTGTGACCTTCGCTGCCTCTTTGATATTATTCCTCACAGTGATCCACTGTTTATTTACATCCTCGTCTTGATCTTCGTGTGTCCTGAGAGCATCAAGCATATTTGAAATTTCTATCATGTACTTTCTTCTAAAGTTTTCATCATTTAGCTTGTCAGTGTCGAACCTAACAAGTTCTGCTTTGTGACACCTTGATGTTGCTGTAGATAGCTGTTGCTGAACTTTGGCAACTACAAGAAAATGATCAGAATCGCAGTCTGCTCCCCTGAAAGTCCTAACATTTTCTATACTAGTGTGCCATCTCCGATCTACAAGCACATGATCAATTTGGTTTCGGGTGTGTCCATCCGGAGAGACCCAAGTTGCTTTATGAATACCCTTTCTACAGCTGCCCAAATCAATTGTTGGCTTGGTTATGAAGTGGAAACGCGAAGGAACAACCACAGATAAACCTATACCAAGCGTATTTCACCCAGTGATGGACAGGTAGCGTCGAGCTTTGAACTTGTAAAAGAAACGCTTGAAATCAGCATAAGTAATCACTCCTGAGTTCTTAAGTGCTACCAACACTCCAATTAGCAAAAACCAAGTGGGTTAAATTGGGTTTATGTGGGTTTTATTCGGATTTTTTTCGTATTGGCGATTAAATGGTTCATTCAAAATTTCTATGATTAATTTATTCAATATACGAACTCATTCTTACAACTGCTTTATTAGTGCCTCATTTCTTGCACTGGCAGCAATGCATCCGTTGAGAGAATCTTCTCCAACTACAGGCCAGTTTGGTCAATATTATGAAATAATTTAGGAGAGAACAGACCCGAGACATTAGTGAATATTTATAAATATCTGTATTTAAATTAAATTGTACTTTAAAGTAATTACGATTCTACATTTTTTTGGAAGTGAAATAATATTTAACTGTGTTTCTTATATTGCAAGAGAAGGTAAAAGACGATATTGATACAATGAATTCTCGTGACAATAAATAGTTGCCTTCAATAAAAATTTTAGCTTTTTTAATTTGTGTAAGGCTGCCTATATCAAATATAGTTGGATTTTACTGGGTGTATTGGCGGGTTTTTGAACGGTTTTTAAGAGACGCATTTTTTTGAAAGAAACACATGATTGTTTTTGGGTCGGGTTAAATTACAATAACCCTGCGTACATTGGAGGAAAAATTCAGACGATGGCTGTATCAGTAAGACTATGCACCCAGTCATAAAGCAGGATCTGTGGGACATTTCTTTGTGGGAAATAACATTCCTGAAATGGACGAGCCTGTCCAGAGTTCTGATCTGAACCCAATGGAACATCTTTGGGATGTGTTAGAAAGACGACTTCGCTTCAGACCCCAGAGTCCTACAACATTGCCTTCCCTGGTTTCAGCTTTTGATGATGAATGGGCTGTCCATTCCTCCACACACATTCAGACACCTCATTGACAGTTTCCTCAGCAGAGTTCAAGTCGTCAAAATGCGAAGGATGGACAAACCCTATATTAATGTCCATTAATAAGTGTCAGCGACTCCTGACCGGACAGTGTATGCAGCAAGAAGACAATGCCGACCCTACTACGATGAAACATATTTCCTCTTGGCCCAGCTCTATACCATCTAGATGCCGTATCAGCTACAACTGAACTACAATAGAACTATATGCTAATTTCTAGCGTATCAGAAGGAGCTCCAGAAGGCTATTTCAAATGTGTGTACATACTGATGTGTGAGTAGTTTTTGTGGAAACAAACTGTGAAAAGGCTTTGGTACAACGCCGGAGCCCAGCACGGGTCAATTCTTGTCGCACAACCTTTCAGTTTACTATATTGTCTCATATTTTTGTCAAAACTTTCAATACCGAAATTAAGAAGCGTTTCATCAATATACTCGACTTGTCAAGAACTTTCGAAGCCATTAACGAAGTATATCGTTCCACTTAAACAGGCTTAAAGAAAACTTACGGGAGTACGTGCTCCTCAGCCTACCATTACTTGCCGAAAACCTCTCGTTTCGGTATACTGAACCGTTCACGAAATAAAAGGGGTGTAAGGGGTGTTACAATTCACGCGACTCACAATGTACAGCTCGGAATTTTTCGTGTACCAAAGGTGGAAGTAAAATAAAGTGAAAAAAAAGCAAGACTCTGGGAACCAGTAAAGAATCTAATCTCGAAACTTCGGAATTTTTAATTTGACACCAACATTTTTACCACCCTTAACGTGAGTATAGGGGTCTGTCGAAACAATGAATCAAAAAACATGCCACAAGATGAACACACATCAAGAATCGGTTACAAACTGAACCGAACACCAGTAAGAGAGATTGAAAGCGCAAACAGGGATGCGAGTTAACACCACACATTGTGGTGGTAAAGCAGGGCCCGAATTGGGGGGGGGGGGGGGGGGGGCTCAGTGATGGAGTGCTCAACTGGCTGTCTAGTAAAAATCATTCAAGATACAATCATCACCACAAAATAAAATCTGACCAAAAATATGAAACAAATTTCTTTGTTTGTTACACCCTCCATCATAATAAAAGAGCATAAATCAGTTTTAGAAATGAAGATCGAATACAGCGCATGATAATCGTGATTTATGTTTTCTCGTTGAACGGAAGTGTTCTGCAGTCTCATGTAGTTATAGAATACGCAGTCCCAATCCGGCAAAAAATTAAGTCACTGAGTAGTTGAGCAATAGGATATATTCCTTTCATGTAGGGTTACCATCCGTCCCCATTATGGACCTTTTTGTCCCGACATTCCGACAAGTCCCAATTTTGTTCAATGGCTCTGAGCACTATGGGACTTAACTTCTGAGGTCATCAGTCCCCTAGAACTTAGAACTACTTAAACTTAACTAACCTAAGGACATCACACACATCCATGCCCGAGGCAGGATTCGAACCTGCGACCGTAGCGGTTGCGTGGTTCCAGACTGTAGCGCCTAGTACCTCTCGGCCACCCCAGCCGGCCCAATTTTACTCCGATTTTGCAAAATACTGTTCTGGTACTGGATTACAGCTATCTGTTATAGTTTCATTTATGCCAGCAAGTTTATGTTGACAAGGTTGTCTCGCAGATGGCGTTGCATGTTGCGTATCCTATATCAGCGATGCAAGCACCTTCTAGATCTAGCGCCATCATTCGAGAAAATACCAGATTATTTCTGTAGTACGGGGCTGGAACCATTTAAGCAGCGCCACGCGGAAGAATCGTGTAGTTCCCATTCGAAAAACGATATGATAAGACGATTCCTTCTAACGTAATGCGAACGAGTGCAAGTCAGTAATGTTTGAAGTGTTCACTGCGGTTATATACTAAATAGGACGTGAAGCGTATAGTGAGGTGTACTCTGATGACTAAAGTGTTATTTGCGCCTGTTTACCAACAATGTTTTGACGCCAAAGACAGGACACCTAAAATAATTCCAGATTTTTCCAGCAGTCCGATCAGTGAAATTTACTTCATGTTTCTGCAGTCAAACTTGGCTCTATCCGAGAAAAATATATACATATAAATCGTGTAGAAGAATAACGTCTCGATAACTGCAATACGAAATATATTAATCGACACTGCAAATTTTATTGGCATGGAAGCGAAGATGAATTTGAACAAATTAAAGAATTAGATCCCTAACCACGAAATAGTTATTTTGATTTCGAAATTTGAGGAAGAGTCAATGGCTTTCTATAGTATAGCATTTGATTACTTGGAGAAATGGGCTATTTCTTTTAATAAATATAAATTATTTGATTGGATGGTGCTATCTGAAACCCCAGATTGGATGATTATTGAAAACAATTATGTTCATGACTAAAAATTATGTGATGGCTAAAAATTATGTGATGGTTTCAGGCGACAATTGTTTTCAGGAATATATGTGCCTGAAGAGCTTTCCAGAAACTAAGCAAGACTGAGAATAATGTAAGTCCGAACACTCCGTGGATGAAACTTAGATATACTTTCTTAAGGAAACCGAAAATCCTGAACGCAAATGTCAACTGCTAAAATTATGCAAGTATTTGTTTCCTATTCCCAGACACAAAGCCACTGTGGAAAGAGTATTTTCACTGATTTTGGCCCACTGAACTAATGAAAGAAATCGACTGCTGCCAGGGACTGTGGAATTAGTCTTACAGTGCTGGTTTAACTACATGATGACCTGCCTGGAGCTTTATAAATATGTAAAAGGAAAAAAAAAACTTTCTGAAAAAGGTGAAATCTTCCGAAAAACATGGTGTACCAACTACTTCTGCCGTAACACGTTCTATGTAATTTTGTTCTAAATAAAAAGTAATTGCGTTAAATAATTTTTTTTTACTTCACTTCTGCATCGCCATCTCAAGAGTATACCGACGAGGTCTGGAACTGCGCGACTGCTACGGTCGCAGGTTCGAATCCTGCCTCGGGCATGGATGTGTGTGATGTCCTTAGGTTAGTTAGGTTTAAGTAGTTCTAAGTTCTAGGGGCCTGATGACCACAGTAGTTAAGTCCCATAGTGCTCAGAGCCATTTGAACCATTTGAAGTATACCGACGAGGTTCCAGCTAGATATGACAACCCTACTTCCAGGTCAACAAGTTCCGTCTATTTATAAACTCCGTATGCGTGGAGTCGGGTAGAACTTCTGACCACAACTATGGGCGGGTTACTTCAAACACTTTTGTGCGCTCTGAGATACACTCACCCCTAGTTCGTTCCTTCTTTTGTTCGTTGCTTTTATCACTTGTGTACTGTTGTAGTGCTAAACTGTTAATTTGTGTGGCAGTATTGTTTAGAGCGTTGTAATGTACAGCATATCTGCAGATTGGCTGTTGTTGGTACGTGGGGTGGCACTGCTTATTCTAATCAGTTACTGTGTAACTCAACTGGCGCCTTGTGACTGTATATTCTAGGTGTTTCCAAACTTTTAGATTCAGATAAACTTGACAGTGTGAAATTAATAGCATTTGATGTATAACAGTTATTATAATCAACAGATTTATACAACTATAGCCACTGCCAATAATAATAACAACATTAATAATAATATGACGAATAATTTATCTGACAAACGAAAGAATTGGTTTTGTGGAATTTTGTTGATTTGTATATAATTAAGTACAGTTAAGGGCAATAACGAAATAATGTGTAAGTTTCGCAACTCTCCGTTTCGCATTTTTGTGTAAGTGGGAGTTTTTGTGTTTTTCCATTTTTTCGGACAAATGTACAAGATCCCTAACAGAAGTATTGATTCACGAATTTAGTTCTGGGCTGAAAATCAGATATTCTTATGCTGCACCCACACAGTAACTGGTGCTACCTATACGCTTCCTTCCTAAATGTTCGCTTGTAGTCAAGCTTATTTGATTTCGCCACTCTCTCACTCAAAGAATCTTGTCTAGAAGGCCCTAGTTCCCTTGCGGCTAACTTGTTTTTTGATAATTTACTTTTCTATTCCCAGAATGAAATTTTCACTGTGCAGCGGAGTGTGCGCTGATATGACACTTCGTGCCAGATTAAGGCTGTGTGCCAGACCGAGACGAACTCGGGACCTATGTCTTTCGCGGGCAAGTGCTCAACCGACAGAGCTACCCAAGCACAACACACGACTCATCCTCACAGCTTTACTTTTCTGTTAGTTTTTAAAACAGATTCAACATAGTTCATGTTTACACGAAACCGATTCCCGTACAATGAACAACCAACTCCAAACACGAAGTGCCGTTTGTGGAAATGATTCAACTCAAGTAGTAATGTCTACCAGCATGATCACTTGAATAGAATACAAATGACGTGCTCAGATCCGTAAGGGCCTGAAGCACGCCGCCGTCGATCCAACATTTAACGGAATATCAGAGAAACCAGAGACACAGCTTTCCGTGAATTTTCATACATGCAATGTGGGCCTACAGCACAGATAAACCTGACTCACCATAAGATCAACAGATTTCAGAAGCATGAATAAACGCTACAATGAAACTTCCTGGCAGATTAAAACTGTGTGCCCGACCGAGACTCGGACTCGGGATCTTTGCCTTTCGCGGGCAAGTGCTCTACCATCTGAGCTACCGAAGCACGACTCACGCCCGGTACTCACAGCTTTACTTCTGCCAGTATCTCGTCTCCTACCTTCCAAACTTAACAGAAGCTCTCCTGCGGGCACTTGCCCGCGAAAGGCAAAGGTCCCGAGTTCGTCTCGGTCGGGCACACAGTTTTAATCTGCCAGGAAGTTTCATATCAGCGCACATTCCGCTGCAGAGTGAAAAATCTCATTCTGGAATAAACGCTACAGTCTCGCAGTCGACAGTTATGTGCTTTAGGCCCTTGTGATTCTCACCGCCCCAACTAGATTACTGTACGATAAAATTCGTAACTTGCTATTCTGTAACTCACTCAGAAACCCACAAAATAGGTTTATTGTCTAGACAACTTCAACATATACTGACGTCCGATCTAATTTTACTGCAGTATATAGTGAGTTTGCTATCATGTAGCAAGAGGGTTGGGTTGTTTGAAAGAGGAGACCAGACAGCGAGGTCATCGGTCTCATCGCATTAGGGAATGACGGGGAAGGAAGTCGGCCGTGCCCCTTCAAAGAAACTATCTCGGCATTTGCCTGGAGCGATTTAGGGAAATCAAGGAAAACCTAAATCAGGATGGCCGGATGCGCGATTGAACTGTCGTCCTCCCGAATGCGAGTCCAGTGTGCTAACCACTGCGCCACCTCGCTCGGTCATCTAGCAAGATTTATGTCGAGCGAACGGGGATACAAGTCTGCCGCAGCGTGTTCCCACCTGGTGGCACTGACGTAAACTTCTAGTTCAGTGGCAGGGGCTAACTGTGCACATCGTGAACCGTGCATGTTGTTTATCAAATCCGTATGTATTTGACCCGAAGGTAATTACGCCTACGTCACACGATTGCGCTTGCGAAAAAGCTCCTTAAAATGTGCACAAGTGAAGGTGTGCTCGCGAACCTGATGCACGTTTCACGGAGTATAGAGGAGCAGTAGCACGGTAGATTTAAGGGCCGAATCTTTCAGATTGCAGCATCTATGCTATGTTTAACAGATTTCAACGAAAAATAAGCAATAAATCCGGAAGATGTCGAACTTTGGGGTAGCAACGTGTTCTTGTGAAGTCCGTGCTGATCTAGAACCTCCCGTAACCCTGCCGCCTAATTCTGAGGCGCGTTTGACAAGTTCCGGTCGCCGCCTCTTGTTTGGGCGATCTTTCGTTTGAGTGTTCGTCCGGGCTCCGCGACGCACTCCCGGGTGACCAGCTGCTCAGCTCTCGTTGACGCATCTCCTCAGTTGATCCTGCCAGTAGTCACGTGCTTGTCTCTACGAATAAGCCATGGATGTATCAGTACAAGCCGCATTAAGGTGAAACTGCGAATGGCTCATTAAATCAGTTATGGCTCCTTATATCGTACCTAAGTCACTTGGATAATTTTGGTAATCCGAGAGCTAATACATGCAAACAGAGTCCAATCGGTCAGCTCGTACGGTCCGATTGCCCTGGTGACTGAATAACTTTGGACTGATCGCCCGACCCCCGCGCCGGCGATGCATCTTTCGAATGTCTGTCTTTTCAACTGGCGAAGGTAGGTTCTGCGCCTACCATGCTTGTAACAGGTAACGGGGAATCAGGGTTCGATTCCGGAGAGCGAGCCTGAGGATTGGCTACCACATCCAAGGAAGGCAGCAGGCGTGCAAATCGCCCACTCCCGGCACGGGTTGGTAGTGGCGAAAATTAACGATACGGGGCTCACCCGGGCCCCGTAATCGGAATGAGTACACTTTACATTCTTTAACGAATACCTGTTGGACAGCTAGTCTGGTGCCAGCAGCCACAGTAAGCTCAGCTCCAATAATGTATATTTGCAGGAAGATCAGAAGAAATGAAAAAATGTGAAAAACGAATTAGAGGAACTGTATTTACCGAAAGGTTAAAACTATTTTAAGAACAGTTTACATGATCTAAGTAAATCTGAATGGGTCTACAAATCTTAAAGAAGACACGCATTCAAAAACTTATTCTTTAGAAAATCGCTAAACTGAGAGAAAAATGAAAGAAAATTGCTGTTGTATTCCGGATCTACAGGAAATGTATTTTGTATTTTCTCTAAATTCGCCATAAGAGGACTTGCTTTTCGTGATAACGAAATTTTTGGAGCCCCAAATAATGGTAACTATTTAGGATCCCTTGAACTAATTGCTCATTTTGAGCCATTTTTGAAACAAAACATCCGAGACCATGGCCCTAAAGGTCGTGGCCATCAATTATATTTGTCCAAAACTATTTGTGAATAAATCATTGGAGTTATGGGAAACAAGTTACTGAGAAAATAGTTGGCTTAACTCAAAACAGCAAAATACTACGAACTGGTAGTATATTTAACGGTATACACGGCACATGAAAAACAACTAGTCGTAGAAGTAACCTATTGTTTTGAGGGAAGTTCACGAAAGATTTTTGTGTTTTGTTCCCATACAAAGCCATATGGGAAAAAATCTTTGGAGGGTTATCCTAGATCTCTTCGAAAAATGCAAGACAGAAGTTTGCCGTTCGCAACCCTATGGTAATGCCAGTAACATAAGTACGAAATATTCAGGTTTAAGTGCAAAGATAAAGGAACTGAATTCATTGGCTTTTTATGTGCCCCGTGTTGCGCACTCGTTAAACGTCGTGGTCCGACACAGTGCAGACGAATCGTCAGACTCCGTTTCTTCCCCAAGTTTTCCAACGACTGTCTGACGTTTTTTCTAGCTTCTATTCATCGTTCGCACCCCTTCCGTAAGCTTCTTGCTTTACTGTATTGTTTGTTAAAGGTAGCAAAAGATAGACTACTTCCCAATACGTTTTGTTCTCGCTTTTTTAGTCCTGCTTGTAGTTTATCAACAACTACAATAAGTGCTACAAAAATTTATCAGTCCACTCAATTCTTCTGATTTTTCTCCGTCAGGGGATCTTATATGGGTTTCCTTTCATTGCTATATTCTTGATGCACATGCTCACTTAAGCTCCTAGCTTTGTTTTCATATTCATCAAAAGTTTCCCTAATATGGCTGAAAATCGGAATCAATGATCGCAACGCTTGACTCCCGCTAATTGAGTCCAGTCCAATCGAGAACCTATTTCCGCTCTCGCCTTGTTATCAGCTGGCCTGTTCTCTTGACTTCCAGGATGTGATAGAGATATTCGCTAGAGCGAATGCGAGTAGCAGAAATTGTTGACACACATTGGTTTTTTTATTTATTGCATTTATAGAATAGAATAGGGTAACTGTGTGTGTTTTTTAATGCAGTTGGAAAGTTCCAATAGCTGTAATATCAGCTAATACATAGCATGGTCGATGTCGTAGAAGTGTATTTCCTTGTCTTTCCTACTGTACTTTCACGGAAATGTATTACGCCAGAATGAAGTTCGAAATGTATTAGGCCAAAATGAGGTAAACAGAGGCACACATATTTTCTAGCCCCGGGCCTCCACATGGGTTAACCTGGCCCAGTGGTAACGTGATTCCAAATCAAGATCGGAGTTTAAAAATGTGAGATATCAATTAACAACAGAATGACAACATTTTCATGAACAGTCATGGTTAACTAAGCCGTATTCTATCGAGCGAACTGATAAATTAAAATCTGTGTTCTAAGAAAGTCACTTTCCGAGACGTGTTCCCTATATACATTCACACCTTTTGTTTTCTATATCTTACAAGGATACACGATTACAGTTCTGCTTTCTCCGTCAATCTTTTCAGTAAAACAATGAGTTTGCATAAAGTGTTCCAGCAACTCCAAACTGCTTTAAGGCGAACAATTCTCACATTACGGTCATGAATTTCTCCTTGTGGGGCATTCACCGTAAATGTTTCGTTCATCAATTCGTAAACAAAACACAAATAAGATTGGTATAGTGCAAGACGGCCGAAGCGGCTCCTGTAAGTACCGGCTTACGAAAATATATTAGTTACAGTAAACTGTTATTTACATAAAAAGGAATATTTCGGTATCGTGAAACATTCGTCAGGAGCAATAAGATATGTTTAGGGAGCTCATCGAGACAACATCTACTTTATCAGGATTTTGGTCTAGTATACTGAACACTTAACTTATAATTGTGGCTGTAGCTCTAGAGGATTACCTGAAGACTATTTTTTTATTTGTATTTATCATTGCCTTTGTGTTAACGTATACATGGTATGCATAAAGGAATGTTATTAGTACCAAATACCTTTCGACGAAATCCAAAGAATGACTTCCAAAAGCAGATGTCCGCGCTGACAAAATATTCATCGCGTTTTCATCAAGAGAGAAACCACCAATGTATACACAATAAAACCGCCACTTGCCTACAGATCAGCTTTCGCTGTTTTACATTCCCTGAAGCTAGGTAAGATTCATTGCTAAGAGTATGGGCAACTGCTGTTTGTTTTTACCAAAGAATCTTGTATGTCCTATACAAAGATATTCCTCATATACAAGCCTGTACCAACAGCAAACGTCAAGCCCACGCCAAAGTGTAAAGGCTTGCATTGGTCGATAGGAAATGAAATTGAAATCTACTAATTCTGCGCTAAAACGTATATAGAAATTTTAAAGAACCGGTTTTCTTGGTGGAGTATTCTTCAATGCTCTTTATATCGTTCCTGTTGGGTGCGTACAGACAAAAACAAACCGCACAGCAGCTTATAAGCAATAATGTTCCCGTGCCCCATTTGTGGATAGAACGGGAGCAATGATACTTTACGAAACAATAAGAAATACACTCTACCATGCATCGTGATTTGCAGGTTATTGACTGTTGTTGATGGTAGAGAAAGGACTTCCATGTTCTTACCAGCACTCTCGAAAGCTGTCACTTTTCGTAGCGGAAAAGCTAAAAATTGCAGTCTGACAGCTTATTAATTTTCTCAAATGTGTGCAGTGAATAAACTGTACAGTTCATAACTCAAAACATACCAACCATGGAAATCACATGTAATTCCCTCTGATACAGTTTTCTCCTATTAACAGACACGGCTAATTGCCCCCGAAATCAGCATTCTTCCACAGGAATTTTCAACTGAATTCGGCGTACCAGCGTCCACTGTAGAAGAATAAACATACGTTTGGAAGCATCTAACCAACCTCTATCAATACAGAGTCAGCGGTTTAGGCAGGTTATTGAAACGTCACACTGCGATTCAGTCTGAGAGGTAATGATCATCCAGCGCATATCCATTTTATATGTACGCAAATTACATAGTGTGACTGTTTACTAAGGAGGAGCAAACCCACGAAGAAAATGGCGCTCCTGGCCGATTACGCATGTATTCCAACGAAGAAAAAAGGCAATGATGTTGCACGCAAATTAATCTAAAATGAGAGAAAAATTATTTTGTTTTCCTGTTTATCTTCTTCAGAACATTCAGGAACTTGTGGTTTCATGAATTCTGTTAATTTTCCAGTTTTATTACAGTCATTTAATTCTTGACTTCCGCAGGAAGTAGACTGCCTATGATATTTGCTCCTTCGGATATCACGTCTGGCCATTACAGATCTGGGAAATCTTTCCGAGAGATATAAAATTCGACATGATCACTGACGGAAATTGTCAACTACTTCTTTCTTAAATTTTATCTCACGTCTCAAAACTTCTTTCCTTTTAGAAGGAATCCAGATTCTAATTCTATCCTTGTCACTGATATACAATTAGGCCTATCAACAAACTCTGAACGGAACTGATAGTCTACATGACACCTGCGCCAAAAACAGTGATGCGATCAATTTTCTCTTATTGGTCGATTGTATCACATTCATACGCGATTTTGTTCCTCATCGAAAACTTTCTATTACGATTTACGATGTACACTGCTTTAATGCAATCTTCTGCCTATAACTTCCGGGTTCAACTTTGAGCGTGTAGCTTCAAGAATTGCTTTGTTTTCGGGTTCAGTAACCATTCTGTACGGTAAATCAATTATTTTGTTCCCTTTCCATCGAGCAACGCGTCGACTTTCATATTATTAAAGTTTTTGTATTCATCCCGTATACATTGATTAACTGATTGTTCATTGGTGTGAGTTTCACTTAAGATATGTTTAAGCGAATATGGCGTTCATTTTTGTGTTAAAAAATTGGACGAAATTAATTGATATTGTCATTAAAATATTTCTAATATCAAACTCCTCCAAACCACTCTGAATTCATTAGTGTATTGACATCTGCGTGGATTAATTCGCCAATAACTGCAGAGTGCTTCACTGGTTGTTTCAATGACGATCTTACCCAACGTACAACCACCGCAAAATTCTTCCTTGACACTTTCTACTTGATATCAAGTCTTTCTAGATATTCTTCGTGTGTTTGTTTGATGGCCCTATCTTCAAAAAAATGTTTCAAATGGCTCCAAGCACTATGGGTCTTAATATCCGAGGTCATCACTCCCCTAGACGTAGAACTACTTAAACCTAACTAACCTAAGGACACCACACACATCCATGCCCGAGGCAGGATTCGAACCTGCGATCGTAGCAGCAGCGCGGTTCCGGGCTGAAGCGCCTAGAACCGCTCGGCCACAACCGCCGGCGCCCTATCTTCCATGGCACACTTGCAGTTTTCCAGATGCAGTCACAAAGGTAACGTGATTTCTCTTTTCTGACAACAAGCGTATTCGACATAAATAGGCTGTATTCCACACTGCATGTAATTACAATGTCGTCACTGACTTTTTCCCAAGTTTTGACACTTTTATTGTCGAAAGTCGTACTGCGGTCGTTGTACGCAACCGCCCAACGCATCCGTCAGGCACATATAAAAGACTGTACCGCTTGCTTAGTCAGATTTGGACATCATCTTTCACTTCACCACATGCACGCACATTGGCTTGTTTTCCAAGCGACATCACTGTAGGAACGATGAATTCATTGTAGAAACAAGGTATGTTCATTCGGAGTGACGTGCTTCGCAACACCACTGTCACAATACCATTTACTTGCATCAACGTACTCGCTGTTTCCTGTAGATGTACGCACGGCGTATGAGGTAAATACATCGTCTCTGCTCGCCTACTTTTGCTACTTGTTAGCGCCGTGACTAAGTGTTCTGTGGACACTCCGCTTCCCATGACCTTGTAGTTTGCATTTATTACACGGAAATTTTTGCGCTGCAGTTTTTGTGGCGAAATTTTCGCACTTCTGATATCTTCACCTGTCTTATTTTGTATCCTTCTCCGCGCTTAGATGAAACAAATGCAGCTTTTTCCGTTGTATTTTGTTCACTCAGTTCAACAGCATACGCACAGAGACGACAAAAGTCATGGGACAGCAATATGCACATATACAGATGGCAGTAGTATCGCGTACACACGGTATAATACTGCACGACAGGAATTAACGTACTTTGAACGCGGAATGGTAGCTGGAGCTAGACGCATGGAGCATTACATTTCGAAAATCGTTACGAAATTCAATATTCCGAGATCCACAGGGTAAACAGTGGAGTGAACACCACATTTCAGGCGTTACATCTCACCACGGACATCGCAGTGGCCGACGGCCTTCACTTAACGACCGACAGCAGCGGCGTTTGCGTAAAGTTGTCACTGCTGACAGAAAAGCAACCCTACGTGAAACAACCGCAGAAATCAGAGTAGGAGACCCACCGAACACATCCGTTACGATAGTGCGGCGAAATATGGCGTCAATGGCCTATGGCAGCAGGAGACCGACGCGAGTGCTTTTGCTAGCAGCAGGACATCGCCCGCAGCGCCTCTCCTGGGCTCGTGACCATATCAGTATTGGAAAACGAGAGACTGGGTCAGATGAATCCCGATTTCAGTTGGCAAGAGCTTATGATAGGGTTCGAGTGTGGCGCAGACCCCACGAAGCCATCGACCCAAGTTGTCAACAAGGCACTGGGCAAGCCGGTGGCGGCTCCATAATGGTGCGAGCTTTGTAATCTGTCGCACATTTCTTTGACACTATTGCAGGTGAACACAAATTCCATCAATTGGTTCACTTCGCACATTTTCTATCAGGCTTGCTCCTTACGAGTCATTTTGCTAGTCGGCGTATACAAGTTCGCGCGTAACTATCAATATGAACGAAACACACCTTAGAGCTATGCCTTTCCATTGAGCCCATTCGTAAGGTCTTTCAAGTTTATCAGTTTCACTTTATATTCGCCATTGTGGAAGTTTCCCGCAACTACTCGTTCCAACAAAAACAAATCCTTCCTCTAGCATAATCGATTTCTCCGATCTCCTTCAAAGCAGTAAAGTGTTCGTTTTGGCGTAACATTGGCGCATAACCTGTTATGAAATATTAAATATGGCAAATACAATTTTAGTTAAGATTATTTATTTGTGGGATTCTAACTATTCAGTGTCATGTGAATTACGAAAGAATTTTTATAAAAATCAAGGGAGTTTTAGAATACCACAGAATAGCATGCGGATTTCAGTGAACACTCGACAGTTTTTCCCTTCATTTCATAATATCACTCCACGCAATTGTTTAAAAAAATGTACTACCAGCATAACAAACTGCTGCTGAAATTTACCTCTCAATATCTTGAGTATCCACGGTCTAATGAAAGTAGCTCTTCTTAAACAACACTACTCATGTTGCTACTCATTGATTTTTATACAAACTAAATCAAACTTGGGCTGAACGTAGTGTCAGACAAAATAAAACTATTCGGTTACTCGATTTAAACTTGCGCATTGCCATTTTTTCTACAGCAATATCGATAAAAACACAGGCAAAATGCATCTTAAGCCCCCACCGTTCGATGCAGATGACAGTTGTTTAGGTCTCTCTTTTATTCGTTATTTAAATTACTGAATTAAATAAAAAATTGGAAGCACTTCATCTGGCTTTAGTTTTGGTGCACCAGTTGCTTCAATGTCAAAACACCTGGGCGAAGAATGTTTACTGCACAGTTTTGTACGGTTGTTTGCCTTAAAGAAATTTTCCTTTTCGAGGCAAGCGTCAAACAATTCCATCGTACTTCATCAATGGGAAAACTAACACCACCAGTTTTTATTACGCAAAAAGTTACGAAGTTCATATTGCAGGCAGAAGAGAAGAAACAGCATGTAATAAATATTTAATGAATTTCCGCACGTATTTTTACGACGCATAATAATATCCTGGCTATATACAGTACAATAGTATCCACCTGCTACCAAATCGAGGAGTGAATTTCAATACAATGAGACAATGTTGTGTCTGTCTCTTCAAGCGCGACACTCAACGGAATTGGCGCACGAAAGTCATCTGGTAGTCATAGTTCTGCAAATGCCAAGCTGCAGTAGCAACTCAAGGTCCTTTTTATATACCCTGTTCTTTTTAGGTGAATTTTGTTTGTCCTAAAATTTTCTTTCAAACGCAAGCATGTTACAAATTTTAATTACTGAATTTTATAGTCACACGCAGACGCAGTGTGTTTTCGGTCATTTCCACAGTGCGCTAATGCCCAACAAATCATCCAGGAATTAACAACGCTTCTTCCTCTCAGTATTGTTATACTCTTAACGAATGTCGGAGGTAAACTACGGTATTTAAAGTGAAGCCAGTTTTCATACCTCGCTCCGATTGAACAAATCGAGGGCGTATGAAGATCAAACAAATGAGCCGCAACAGCTGACTACCAAAACACACACACACACACACACACACACACACACACACACACGAGAGAGAGAGAGAGAGAGAGAGAGAGAGAGAGAGAGAGAGAGAGAGATCACATTACAGATTTAAACATTTATCGATAACACAGTACACACACAATTTGGTAGAAACAAAGTTTGAATCCAGTTAGAGATATGACATCATAATTGCGAGATACGGGCGGTATCTTTGTTACGAAAACTGATACACACTTAGTCACTGTGACCGTTACTGCTTAGCTTCGAAACGTTCTGAAACATGTAATAATGTCTTCGAGACATTTGCACAGATATCAGCAAGACCGAAACTACTAGAATGCAAATAATACTGTAGGAAAATACATGGCATATGCCAACTTTGCCGCTCTATCAATCCCTTAGTTGCACTAATTACCTGCCAAGACATATTTTGGTGGTGACTGTTCAGTATACATAGCAAAATTTCTATAAAAACATGCAGTTAATTTTGTACTTACAAACATAACTTTCGTGTAAACTAACAGTGTGCATAAAACGGATTACACCGGTGTAGTAGCTAAAAAAGTATCATTGCATTTGATTTTACTAAAAATAAACACTTCATGACTTCCAATTTGTCGGAAAAATATTTTCCTTCTGTTAAGAATAATTTCTTTATTGTGTAAAGCCCGCTACAGAACTGGATCCGAATGTAACCTTCGTCCTGTATGATTTATTTTGCTACCTCGGATATATTCCAATTGATAGGTTTGTTAGTGGGTCGATTATCTTCACAAAGTAGTCGTCTGTTGCAGCTGAAAATGTTTAGCACTAACGCGCTAAACTTTCAGCATAAAAGCAGCATTAGTTCCCTAACACTGCAAAGTCATTCAAAAGCATTCAATGAATTGTTGCTTGTGCAATTACGTATTTATCATGGCAATTTAAAGCCCTTTTCTGACAGCATCATTTAATCTCACACACTTCAACATTTAACACAAACGTAGTATTCGTTTGACTTACATTCGATATCAAAACAACAATTCAGAAAGCATGATGAGCTTGTGATTTGACTCAGCGTATTTAAGGGAGGAGAAAAAAAAAAAAGTAAAACGGAGCAAAACTAACGTTATGGAGAGTACAAAAGATATATATAGTTCTTAGGATACCTAACTGCTCCGTCATTTTACGTCATGGACGACGATGTTAATGAACTGTGAATCATTTACTTCACGCGACCTGTTTTGTATGTAGACTTAAATTATACGAAATGTGGTGATAAAACAACCTTAGAAAAATTAATTTTGCATTTGAAAAGAAAGTGCTGGTGAGAAATTATAGTGAATGTAAAAGGAGCTAGTGACAGGTGTGTAGCTTGTACTAATAGCGGTGATTATTACCTAATACCTAACGCCAGCTAGAATGAAATTAAATACAGTAGCAAACACTTCGTCTCTACCATCAGTACTTATTGCCCGATAGGCTGTTTTAACACAAAAAAATGTATAACTTGCTTTCCGAAATTTGTGTCAAAAGCACAACATATATTTTAAGGAATGACGCTCACCTGGACTTTCGCTGCTGTTTCCTTAAGCACCGGATGTTCGCCGCCCTTACTTGGTTCGATTCCAAGCAGCACCCATCCACCAGTTTTTGACACGTCTTGCTTTTTTTGATTTCTTTCACACAGGCGTACCGCGAACAATTCGTGGATTTTATCGGAATACTGATAAATCGTTCTAACATACTTTCGTTTCACACGTATGCATGGATGTTGCCCTAATTCATCCATGTCTGGAGGAAATTAACCTCCATTCTTTAATTACATGACATTAAAACATTCTACTGGCACAAATGTCACCTGGCCCGTCGGAGGCCATCTTGCACGCTCCGAGAGTGCTGCCCTCTGCTGGGGCAACACATCAACGAACAGATGAAGGGACAAATGCGAAGATTACGGCCATGCAGCAGCCGCTGCACAGGAATGTGGGTTGAGACGCGCTAGAGTGCCTTCCTTATTACCATAAAAATAAACTAGTGCTTGTTTTAATTCACACTGTAACATGTGATGCTAATAGCTTGTGGTGTTAAAGAGGGTACTGAGTGTGAGACTTGGAAATTCTGAAGCGCCATGCAACTTGTACTAGTTTTTGATGTATTGCTCCCCTTATTACTAAAGTACGTAATATATTCGTTTGAAATATAATTACGACATGTATTTCCGCAGACGTATTTAACTGTATAGTGAAGTGCTATATCTACAAATGACCCGAACTTGTGGGCGCTTGAAGGTATGGTGCTGACTAACCGCGAAAATTTCCTTACACAGTTTCAAGAACGAGTATTACACTGATGAGGCTAGTGCAGTGCACACAGAGACATTAAAAGCAGGAATTCTTTCCTCGTTCCATAAGCGAATGGAATGCGTAGAAAGCCATGTAAACGGCGAAATTGACTTCACAGGGTGTTGCATATTGCTTAGCACATTGCGTATGGCATCTAGTGTGCTTCCAGCTGTATCAGGAGGATAGCATAGGTTTTAGGACTGCTTACGCATAGTGATTACTGGTCGTTTCTTTTCGATTCGTCCTTGACAGATTATGTAGGAAATTAAATTTCTCGATGAAAATGGTTCCTGAAATATAGTAGCAATGAACATCCACTTTTGCAACAGTTTTAAATTTGTGTGGGGATTAGCCACGAACTGTGTTGTGTTCCCTATAAAGAAAATGACTACCCGCTCCTTCGCTCACCTAGACTGTATGCTCTGCACGGATTTTTTGTTTTTCTTTAACGAAATTTTTATATTGTTCGGAAATTGCAACACCTTCTAAACTCTCCGTCCTAATTAAGATCATAGCAGCATGGTTCTTACGGAATATACTTCTGATCAGTGAGCGATTATGGTAGCTGGAGTCGGAGGTGTTTGTTAATCCTACCTATTGAGTGAGATCTTGTGGTGATACTTCCATAGATACTATTATCCCCTGGCACATTCCTTTAATTATAATAACAGTTTTCATAGATTTAACTTTAAAAATATCTTACTATAATGATTTTTCTTAAAAATGTTCATCCCCCCAAGGGCTGAATTTCAAAAATGGCGCTGAGCACTATGGGACTTAACAGCTGAGGTCATCAGTCCCCTAGAACTTAGAACTACTTAAACCTAACTAACCTAAGGACATCACACACATCCACGCCCGAGGCAGGATTCGAACCTGCGACCGTAGCGGTCGCGCGGTTCCAGACTGAAGCGCCTAGAATCGCTCGGCCACTCCGGCCAGCGGCTGAATTTCCAGAAACACTGAAACAAGTACTTTTAATTTCTAACCGAGAAGCCATAAACCGATTTTCATAATGTATCTATAGCTGTTCTTTGAGAATGATTTATTTAAAAAAACTTTCACCTCCTTAGTGGCGGAATTTCGAAAACTGCTAAAACACGTACCTTTTTGTTTCTGACTGAGAAACGAAGTATTAATTTTCGTAATTGTACCTACAAAACTGACTTAACAGCAATATATTTCCAAATAACTTTTCATCCCCTATTTCACCCCGTCAGGAGTGGCATTTCCAGTAATCGCTTCTTAAACGATACCTACAGTGTAAAATCAACACTCTCTCCAAATTTCAAGTTTCCATCCTAAGCAGTTTCCACTGGACGATGAAAAGTCAGTGAATCTGTCAAGCCCTATTTCAACCCCTTAGGAGTTGAATTTCCCAAAAGGGTGAAACATAATATATTTTTTTCTAACTGGGAAGCCAAACACAAATTTTCAGAGATTTAGTTTCAGAAATGCTTTCATAATGAAATAGCTGCGTGAAAACTCTCATACCCTATTTCACCCTCCAAGTAGTTGAACTCCCAAAAACACTGAAACAGTGTTTTATTTTTTTAACCGAGAAGTCAAATACCAGTTTTCGTAGATGTAGCTTTAAAAATGCATTAGTAATTCTTTAATAATGATTTATTTTTTAGTAAGGATTTATTTATTTGATGATTTATTTTTTTTAAAACTTTCACCTACTATCTCAGCTACTTAGGGGATATATTTCCGAAAAAAGCTGAAACAAATATATATCTATCTTTGACCGTGAAACCAACTACCAATTTTCGCAGTTATAACTTCAAATTGCCTTAATAGCGACATATTTTCAAAACGCCTTTCATTCCCTGTTTCACCTCCTTAGGGGTGGAATTTCGAAAAATCCTTTGTAAACGACGCCTGCAGTGTAAATCAACATCCTCTCCAAATTTCAAGTTTCTGTCCACAGTGGTTTGGGCTGGGCGATGATGAGTCAGTCAGCCAGTCACTCAGTCAGGATATTTCGTTTGCCGCGCGGTCTAGGGTGCCTTGTAACGGCCTTGTAACGGTCTAGGGTGCCTTGTAACGGTCCAGGGTGCCTTGTAACGATCCAGTGCGGCTCTCCCCCTCGGAGGTTCGAGTCCTCCCTCGGGCATGAGTGTGTGTTGTCCATAGCGTAAGTTAAAGTTAGATTAAGTAGTGTGTAGGCTTACGGACCGATGACCTCAGCATTTTGGTCCCGTAAGACCTTACCACAAATTTCCATTTCGTTTTATATATAGAGACTTGTTTAGCACCCGCTGCTCCCTTCGCGTAACCTGTATGGTGTGCCCGGATTTTTTCTTTTCCCTTTAATCGAATTTTATTCTCTTCAAAATTGCAACATCTTCTAAACTTTTGCGCTTATTAAGGGCACAGAAGCCTGGTCTTTTCCGTATGTACTTCTGACCGAAAAGCGATTCTGGTGCCTTGAGTCTGAGATCTTAGTTAATCCTGCCTTATTATTTCTTGTTATATTTCCATTATAAATTTCATTTCCTAACATATGTTTCTCCAGAAGCCAAATACCAATTTTCATAGATTTAGCTTCAAATATGTTTAAATATCTTCAAAAATGCTTTAGTAATTGTTTAATGAAGATTTATAAAAAAAAAATTGTACCCGCTGTTTCACCTCCATACTGGTCGAATTTGCGAAAATTCTGAAACGCGTATTTATTTATTTCTGAGCGAATAACCAAATACCAGTTTTATTTATTCTACTTTCAAAATTGAATTCATAACTATATGTGATCGACAAACCTTTCATTCTCTATTTCACCGCCTTACGGGTGAAATTTCGAAAAGTCCCTTCTTAGACGACGCCTTCCGCATAACATCAACACCCTCTCCAAATTTCAAGCTTCTGTTATAGCAGTGTGGGCTGGGCGATGATCAGGCAGTGAGGCAGGACATCTTTCTATAAATTTGGCAAGAGAATTGAGCTTATACTGTAGGCAACATTGAAGGAGGGATTTTTCGAAATTCCACCCCATAAGGGGGTGGAATGTCAGATCCCTTAATCGAGCAGGTAGGTTAGAAAATTTAAAAAGGGAAATGGATAATTTAAAGTTAGATATAGTGGGAATTAGTGAAGTTCGGTGGCAGGAGGAACAAGACATTTGGTCAGGTGATTACAGGGTTATAAATACAAAATCAAATAGGGGTAATGCAGGAGTAGGTTTAATAATGAATAAAAAAATAGGAGTGCGGGTTAGGTACTACAAACAGCATAGTGAACGCATTATTGTGGCCAAGATAGACACAAAGCCCATGCCTACTACAGCAGTACAAGTTTATATGCCAACTAGCTCTGCAGATGATGAAGAAATAGATGAAATATATGACGAGATAAAAGAAATTATTCAGGTAGTGAAGGGAGACGAAAATTTAATAGTCATGGGTGACTGGAATTCGTCAGTAGGAAAAGAGAGAGAAGGAAACATAGTAGGTGAATATGGATTGGGGGGAAGAAATGAAAGAGGAAGCCGCCTTGTAGAATTTTGCACAGAGCATGACTTAATCATAGCTAACACTTGGTTCAAGAATCATAAAAGAAGGTTGTATATCTGGAAGAATCCAGGAGATACTAAAAGGTATCAGATAGATTATATAATGGTAAGACAGAGATTTTGGAACCAGGTTTTAAATTGTAAGACTTTTCCAGGGGCAGATGTGGATTCTGACCACAATCTATTGGTTATGAACTGCAGATTGAAACTGAAGAAACTGCAAAAAGGTGGGAATTTAAGGAGATGGGACCTGGATAAACTGAAAGAACCAGAGGTTGTACAGAGTTTCAGGGAGAGCATAAGGGAACAATTGACAGGACTGGGGGAAAGAAATACAGTAGAAGAAGAATGGGTAGCTCTGAGGGATGAAGTAGTGAAGGCAGCAGACGATCAGGTAGGTAAAAAGGCGAGGGCTAATAGAAATCCTTGGGTAACAGAAGAAATATTGAATTTAATTGATGAAAGGAGAAAATATAAAAATGCAGTAAATGAAGCAGGCAAAAAGGAATACAAACGTCTCAAAAATGAGATCGACAGGAAGTGCAAAATGGCTAAGCAGGGATGGCTAGAGGACAAATGTAAGGATGTAGAGGCTTCTCTCACTAGGGGTAAGATAGATACCGCCTACAGGAAAATTAAAGAGACCTTTGGAGAGAAGAGAACCACTTGTATGAATATCAAGAACTCAGATGGCAACCCTGTTCTAAGCAAAGAAGGGAAGGCAGAAAGGTGGAAGGAGTATATAGAGGGTTTATACAAGGGCGATGTGCTTGAGGACAATATTATGGAAATGGAGGAGGATGTAGATGAAGACGAAAAGGGAGATAAGATACTGCGTGAAGAGTTTGACAGAGCACTGAAAGACCTGAGTCGAAACAAGGCCCCGGGAGTAGACAACATTCCATTAGAACTACTGACGGCCTTGGGAGAGCCACTCCTGACAAAACTCTACCATCTGGTGAGCAAGATGTATGAGACAGGCGAAATACCCTCAGACTTCAAGAAGAATATAATAATTCCAATCCCAAAGAAAGCAGATGTTGACAGGTGTGAAAATTACCGAACTATCAGTTTAATAAGTCACAGCTGCAAAATACTAACGCGAATTATTTACAGACGAATGGAAAAACTGGTAGAAGCGGACCTCGAGGAAGATCAGTTTGGATTCCGTAGAAATGGTGGAACACGTGAGGCAATACTAACCTTACGACTTATCTTAGAAGAAAGATTAAGAAAAGGCAAATCTATGTTTCTAGCATTTGTAGACTTAGAGAAAGCTTTTGACAATGTTAACTGGAATACTCTCTTTCAAATTCTGAAGGTGGCAGGGGTAAAATACAGGGAGCGAAAGGCTATTTACAATTTGTACAGAAACCAGATGGCAGTTATAAGAGTCGAGGGGCATGAAAGGGAAGCAGTGGTTGGGAAAGGAGTGAGACAGGGTTGTAGCCGCTCTCCGATGTTATTCAATCTGTATATTGAGCAAGCAGTAACGGAAACAAAAGAAAAATTCGGAGTAGGTATTAAAATTCATGGAGAAGAAGTAAAAACTTTGAGGTTCGCCGATGACATTGTAATTCTGTCAGAGACAGCAAAGGACTTGGAAGAGCAGTTGAACGGAATGGACAGTGTCTTGAAAGGAGGATATAAGACGAACATCAACAAAAGCAAAACGAGAATAATGGAATGTAGTCAAATTAAATCGGGTGATGCTGAGGGAATTAGATTAGGGAATGAGACACTTAAAGTAGTGAAGGAGTTTTGCTATTTGGGGAGCAAAATAACTGATGATGGTCGAAGTAGAGAGGATATAAAGTGTAGACTGGCAATGGCAAGGAAATCGTTTCTGAAGAAGAGAAATTTGTTAACGTCGAGTATAGATTTAAGTGTCAGGAAGTCGTTTCTGAAAATATTTGTATGGAGTGTAGCCATGTATGGAAGTGAAACATGGACGATAACTAGTTTGGACAAGAAGAGAATAGAAGCTTTCGAAATGTGGTGCTACAGAAGAATGCTGAAGATAAGGTGGGTAGATCACGTAACTAATGAGGAGGTATTGAATAGGATTGGGAAGAAGAGAAGTTTGTGGCACAACTTGACTAGAAGAAGGGATCGGTTGGTAGGACACGTTTTGAGGCATCAAGGGATCATAAATTTAGCATTGGAGGGCAGCGTGGAGGGTAAAAATCGTAGAGGAAGACCAAGAGATGAATACACTAAGCAGATTCAGAAGGATGTAGGTTGCAGTAGGTACTGGGAGATGAAGAAGCTTGCACAGGATAGAGTAGCACGAGAGCTGCATCAAACCAGTCTCAGGACTGAAGACCACAACAACAACAACAACAACAAGGGGGCTAAACAGCAGATGAAAGGTTTCCAGAAAATATACCGCTATTAAGGCAATTTTGAAGCTACAACTACGAAAACTGGCATTTGGTTTCTCGGTCAGAAATAAAGAAACACTTGTTTCAGGATTTTTGGAAATTCAACCGATAAGGGGATAAAGCGGTGGACGAAAGTTTTTTTAAATACTATATTATAAAAGAATTACTAAAGCATTTTTAAAGTTACATATAAGAGAACTGATATCTGACTTCATAGTTAGAAATAAAAAATATGTGTTTCAATGTTTCTGGAAATTCGGCCTTTAAGGGTATGAACTAGGGGATGAAATGTTTTTTGATAATATTTCATTATGAAGGCATTTTAAAACTACATTTATCAAATTTTGAATTTAGCTTCTCGGTTGTAAATAAAAGATTACGTGCTTCAGTGTTTTCAGAAATTCAGCCAGTAAGGGAATGAAACAGGATCTGACTTATTCACTATATCATCGCCAGTCCAAACCACTATGGATAGAAACTTGAAATTTCGAGAGATTGTTGATCCTGTAGACGTAGTTTAGAGAGAGAGTGTTCGAAATCCAGTCCCTAAGGGGGAGAAGTAGCGGATGGAAGACTTTTTGAAAAATATGTCGCTATTAAGGCAATTTTGAAGCTAGCAGTACAACTGGTGTTTGGTTTCTCCGTCAGAAATTTAAAAAAAATACATGCTTCAGTATTCTTTGAAAATTCAACTCCTACAAAGGTAAAATAATGGGTGAAAATGTGGTTGAAAAGAAATCGTTATTAGAATACTACTAAAGTATTTTTAAAGCTGCATCATAAAAAAACAAGTATTTTTCGAAATTCGTCGCCTAAGGAGGTGAAATAGGGGATGAAAATTTTTATGAAAATATTCCGTCATGAAAGCATTTTTAGAACTAAATCAAAGAAAATTAGAAATAAAGAAATAAGTCTTTTGGTATATTTGGAAATTCAACCCCTAACGGGTAAGACAGGAAATGAAAGTTTTTTTGGAAATATTTTATTACGGAAGCATTTTTGAAACTAAATCTCTGAAAATTTGTATTTGGCTTGTCAGTTAGAAATAAAAGGAAATTGTTTCATTTTGTTTTGGAAATTCAACCCTGAGAGGGTGACATAGGTGATAAATTTTTTTATGAAAATATTTCGTTATATTAAAACATATTTAAAGCTATATCTATTAAAATTAGAATTTGACTTGTAAAGAAATATGTGTTAGGGAATGGAAATGTCACCACAAGAACTCGAAAGGCAGGATTAACAAAGACCTCCGACTGCAGCTAAAAGAATCGCTTTTTCGTCAGAAGTACATTCGGTAAAGGACATGCTTCTATAGCCTCAATTACGTGAAAAATTTAGAAGACGTTACAATATGTGAACAACACAAAAATTCGATTAAAGAAAAACAAAACAAGGAAAAAGATCTCTGCGGACCATATACTCTACGCGAGCCTAGCAGCAGGCGCTAAGCTAGGAGCTACTGAAAGCCTGTCCTCACAAAGCAGAGTGTACACCGGACAGCAGGTATAATACTGGTGGCAGTTCAATGTTTTATTCTGAAATTGTTGCGCAGCGTCGCACTTGCTAAGACGGAAAGGATGATTTCAATTTATCGGCTCAGAGAGACATTTGGAAACAAAAGTCCGTTGATGAATAGAGAGGTCATTGCAATTTTGAAGAGACTCCACGCATACGTGGGAATTCTTAGTTCAGAACATTAGAAAGTGCACGAACAAGAGTTGTGTTCGCAACTGTCAAAAGTGCTTAAGGAACTGATGTTCTTTGAACAATCATAGAGAGAAAAGCAATTGACCGCTATTAGTCGTGCTTCAATTTCACGAACAAATCTGCATGAGACTGTTATATCGTGTGTGTCAAATTTCTACAACAAGAGTACATAAAATAATGTAGACAGAATTCAAGACATCGCTCTTAACGGAAAAAATAGACAGATGTGAAGATACCTTCAGGAGAACCACAAGGAAGTGTGACAGGACGCGAGATGTGACTAAAAAACGTTTTTTTCTTTTTCTTAAGAGAATATTTATTTATTGATCAACATCAACTTTGTCCCCTTCAAAGTAATCGCCTCAGATGTAATACACCTGTGCCAGCGCATTTTCCAATCTTAGCACTACTTCTGGAACTCACTTTTCTTTACGATGTTCAGCTCCTTCAGCGATTCTGTTTTTATCTGATCAATAGTGGTAAAACAACGTCCTTTCGTGTTTCTCTTCAGCCTCATGAATAGAAAGAAGTCACAAGGGGCCATGTCCGGCGAACGCAGTGGCTGAGACAACATAAGGGGGTCTTGTCTTTTGCCAAAAAATCACGAACAAGCGTTGAGATGCGAGCGGGAGCATTATCGCTTTGCATTTTCCACGAGCGGCTTTTTGCCACAATTCTAACGGATTGCTTCATGCAAATGACGCTTAACTTCCAAGTAGTATTCCTTATTGACTATTCTCATGATGCACTATCCCACAGTAACTGAAGAAAACAGTGAGAAGAACCTTCACACGTGATTGAACTTTTCGAATTTTTTTCGATCTTGGCTCTTCAGGTAGTTTCCATTCGAACGATCGGGCCTCGGTTTCGACGTCATACCGCATACCCACGTTGCGTCACCTCTTACAGCCTTCTTTAGAAGTTCTGGATCGTTGTCGATTTCACTCAGTAATTCCTGAGTGATGTCTCAGAGACGTCGTTTTTGGTCGAAATTTAACAGCTTCAGAACAAACTTTGCTGCTATACGTTTCATGCCCAAAACATACGAAAAAATTGCTTTTCATGAGCTGAAGGATATACCAACATTATTAGCAACCCCTCTGATGGTGCTTCGGCGATTCTCCAGAACCATTTTCTTTACTTCACCTCCAGTCTACATCTACATCGATATTCCACAATCCACCTTATGGTGCTTGGCGAAGGGTGCCCGGTACCATTACTACTCGTTTCCTTTCCTGTTCCACTCATAAACAGAACGAGGGGACAATGACCATCTGCATGTCTCCGTATGCGCGGTCCTCACGCGTAGTATATGTTGGAGGCAGCAGACTCGTTCTGCAGTCAGTTTCAAACGCCGATTCTCTAAATTTTCTCAATAGTGTTCCACTAAAAGAATATCACCTTCTCTCCACGGATTTCCTTTTTAGTTCCTGAAGCATTTTCGTAACATCTGCATGTTATTCGAAACTACCTGTAACAAATTACATCGATACTGAATTACTTCTGCATCTCCCTTTAATCCGATCTGATAGGGATCCCAAACATTCGAGCAGTACTCAAGAAAAGATCGCAATGGCGTCCTATATGCGGTCTCCTTCACAGATGAACAATACTTTACTAGAATTCTCCCAATATACCGAAGTCGGCCATTCGTCTTCCGTACCACAATCATCATATGCTCGTTTCATTTCATATCGCTTTGCAGCGTTACGCCCAGATATTTAAGTGTGTGACCCGTGTCAAATAGGACACTACCAATGCGGTATCCGAACATTACGGATTTGTTTATCCTGCTTGTGCTCACTAACTTAAATTTTTCTACATTTAGAGCTCTTCCACATTGTCGTCGGTAATGGATGTGCTAGGGCGTTCGGCGCGGTCGTCGTCTTCAATGTCTTCTCGAACCTGTTTGACACTTTTGTACCACTCACAAACTTTTGTCTTACTCACAGCAGATTCGCCAAAAACCACATTCAACATTTCGAATGCGGTGCTACACTTTATTCCATTTTTAAAGGAAAATTTAAAGCAAATTCTTTAATTAATCATTTTCGCAGGCATAAATTCACTTTTCGATTGTTAACAATGAAGTTAATATTCTAAACAATTGAAAATGGAAACATGCATCAGGAACATGCGCACCAACGATATAAAATTTTTTTTTTGAAAATCAGATGTATAAATCTGACAAAATTAAAATATTCCCGTTACTTTCTACCACACCTCGTATATGCAGGATGAACATTAATAAAACCAACAAACTGCAGGGACGGATTCCTGTCTGGAAATGGAGGAAAAAAGGTCCTGTGAACACGTGTCCGGATATCCATCGTTGCCGAAGTAGATGGCACTTGTGTTGGCAGAAGAGCCAACACCGTGTTACTAGAGGAGGCCGAAACGTTCGCGTTTTAGCTCACGCAGGCGGGCGTGAAGAGGGAAGAACTATACTGACGTGAGGTCTGAAACATGACAAGGAATTAGAATTCAGAAAGCGGACGTAATTAGTTTGATACTTAACTTTAAAAAATGGTTCAAATGGCTCTGAGCACTATGGGACTTAACATCTATGGTCATCAGTCCCCTAGAACTTAGAACTACTTAAACCTAACTAACCTAAGGACATCACACAACACCCAGTCATCACGAGGCAGAGAAAATCCCTGACCCTGCCGGGAATCGAACCCGGAACCCGGGCGTGGGAAGTGAGAACGCTAGCGCACGACCACGAGCTGCGGACACTTAACTTTAATCCACTTTAATCCATTAATGATGAACGTCGCTCTCGACGGTACATGATTCACAGTATTATCTGTTCAGGATACATAGTAATTGAATATGGCGTCTTGCTAGGTCGTAGCCAATGACGTAGCTGAGGGATATGCTAAACTGTCGCCTCTGCAAATGAGAGCGTATGCAGACAGTGAACCATCGCTAACAAAGTCGGCTGTACACCTGGAGCGAGTGCTAGGGAGTCTCTCTAGACTAGACCTGCCGTGTGGCGGCGCTCGGTCTGCAATCACTGATAGTGGCGACACGCGGGTCCGACGTATACTAACGGACCGCGGCCGATTTAAAGGCTACCACCTAGCAAGTGTGGTGTCTGGCGGTGACACCACAGCACTGTCGAATGACAGTTGTTCTCACCACGTGCCGTGTGGCCCTTGTGTGTTGCAGGCTGTGTGATTGCCGCAGCGTGCTACAAGCAGCAGAATGGCTTGGTATTCGTTTCGGAAACAGGCCGAGATGGTGTTTGTATACAACCAAGCAGATGGGAACGGTCGAGAGGCAGTACGGCTGTACCAAAACAAATACCGTCACAGACACCAACCACTTCACACTACATTTCAAGCCCGTTTTGGACGTTTGCGTGATCATGGGTAGTTTCAGACAGACGAGCGTGTAGCGAGGCGACGGACTGTGCGTGCACCAGATTTCGAGGCCCGAGTTCTGTAGGATATTGACGCGAACCCTAGCACGAGCTCCAGGCATGTGGCCTGCAACATGGTGCAAGCCAAAGTACGGTTATGTGTATCCTACATGACGACCACTACTATCCCTATCGCCTGCAATCCCATAGAGGCCACTTTGAACATCTGTTGTGATGTGGATGCAGTGCAGCTCTACACTCTGTTCCCGGACGATTTGTTGTCTTTGCACGCACACCGTCCACTTCCGGACTCGTGTTAACAGTGCCTTTTTCCCTCCATTTCCAGTCAGTAATCGGTCCCTGCAGTTTGTCGGTTTTATTAATTTTCACCCTGCATAAATAACCTAGTGCGCAATATCCGAGGCTGTTCGCAGGTGATGCAGTTATAGCAAGGTAACAACGCCAAAAGACCGTGGTGAATAGCTTGGAGTCCTGCAAAGGATCGATGCTTGTGCAGGACCTGGCTGTTGTCCCTCAATGTAAATAAATATACCGTAATGCGAATAAGTGGGTGAAGAAACCCACTACTGTAACTACCGTAAAATGTCTAGGACAAACCACCCGGAGTGACATAATGCGGAGTGACAGCGTAAAAATATGTAGGAAAAGCAGATGCCAGGCCAAGGTTCAGTGGAAGAATTATTAGGAAATGTAATTCTTCCAGTGCAGGAGCAATGTGGATGAGCTACTGCGAACAGCATAGTGAACGCATTATCGTAGTCACGAAAGACACGACACGAAGCCAACACTCACCACCGTAGTAGAAGTCTGCATGCCATATAGCTCAGCAAATAATGAAGGGATTGAAAAAAAAACGTGCGTGATGAGGTAAAAGAACTGATTCAGATAGTTAAGGGAGAGGAAATTTAACTGAGATGGGGTACTGGGATTCGATAGTAGGGAAAGGAAGAGAAAGGTAAATAGTAGCTAAATATGCAGATGTGGACTCTGACCACAGTTTATTGGTTGTTAACTGTAGATTAAAACTAAGGAAATTCCGGAAGGGTAGAAAATTAGGATATGTGACCTGGGTAAGTTGAGAGAACGAGAGGGCTGAATTAAGTGGGGTAAAGGAATGCAGCAGAGTACGAGTGGGTAACTTTGGGAGATAAAATAGTGAAGGCAGCGGAGAATCAAGTAGCCAAAAGACAAAGCCTAGTATAAATCCCTGGATATCACAGGAAATATTGCATTTAATTGATGAAGGGGGAAAGAATAAAAATGCAGCAGACGAAAGGAAATTCACTCGCCTAAACCATGAGATTGGGAGAGAATGCAAACTGGCTAAGCAAAAATATCTAGAGGACAAATGTAATGGTATAGAATCATAGGGGAAAGATAGGTACCGCCTATAGGAAAAGAAAATCAGCTGCATGAATATCAAGCGTTCAGCACTAAGCAAAGAAGGTATAGCTGTAGGTTGACAGAGCACTGGAAAACCTAAGCCGAAACAAGGGCCCCGGGGGAGGCGGCATCCCCTCAGAACTACTGATACCCTTCGGAGAGCTAGCCAAGGCAGAACTATTCTACCTGCTATATAAAAAGAATGAGACAGCCGAAATACCCACAGACTTCAAGAAGAGTGTGATAATTCCAGTTCCGAAGAAAGCAAAAACTAAAAAATGTGAATGTTATAAACCCAACAGTTTAATAAGTCATGGTTGCAAAATATTAGCACCAATTCCTCGCAGAAGAATGGAAAAACTGGTGGAGGCCGACCTTGGGGAAGAATGGTTTCTTTTCCGGAGAAATGGAGGAACACGCGAGACAATACTGATCTTATGACTTCTCGTAAACGATAGGTTAAGGGAAAAAACGCACGTTTATGCCATTTGCAGAATTTGATCTGAAGGCATCAGGGGTAAAATACAGGGAGCGAAAGGCTATTTAGGCCGGCCGTTGTGGCCGAGCGGTTCTAGGCGCTTCAGTCTGGAACCGCGCGACCCCTACGGTCGCAGGTTCGAATCCTGCCTCGGGCAGGGATGTGTGTGATGTCCTTAGGTTAGTTAGGTTTAAGTAGTTCTAAGTTCTAGGGGACTGATGACCTCAGATATTAAGTCCCATAGTGCTCAGAGCCATTTGAAACATTTGTAAGGCTATTTACAACTTCTACAGAAACCAAACGATAGTTACAAGAATAGAGGGGCATGAGAGGGAAGCAGTGTTTGAGAAGGGAAAGAGACAGGTTGTACCTTATCTAAGATGTTATTCAATCTGTGCACTGAGAAAGCAGTAGGGACACCAAAAAAATTCTGAGCAGGAATTAAAGTCCAGGGAGAAGAAATGAAAACTATCAGGTCTGTCATTGACATTGTGCTTCTGTTATCGACAGCAATAGACTCGGAAGAGCAGTTGAGCGGAATGGACAGTGTCTTGAAAGGAGGGTATTAGATGAGCATCAACACAAGCAAAAAAGGACAATGGAAAACAGTCGACTTAAATCAGGTGATGCTGAGGGAGTTAGATCAAAAAACGAGACACTTAAAGTAGTAGATGAGTTTTGCTATATGGGCAGCAGAAAACTGATGATGGCCGAAGTAGAGAGAATATGAAATGTAGACTGGCAAGAAAAGCGTACCTGAAGAAGAGAAATTTGTTAACATCGAATATACACTCCTGGAAATTGAAATAAGAACACCGTGAATTCATTGTCCCAGGAAGGGGAAACTTTATTGACAAATTCCTGGGGTCAGATACATCACATGATCACACTGACAGAACCACAGGCACATAGACACAGGCAACAGAGCATGCACAATGTCGGCACTAGTACAGTGTATATCCACCTTTCGCAGCAATGCAGGCTGCTATTCTCCCATGGAGACGATCGTAGAGATGCTGGATGTAGTCCTGTGGAACGGCTTGCCATGCCATTTCCACCTGGCGCCTCAGTTGGACCAGCGTTCGTGCTGGACGTGCAGACCGCGTGAGACGACGCTTCATCCAGTCCCAAACATGCTCAATGGGGGACAGATCCGGAGATCTTGCTGGCCAGGGTAGTTGACTTACACCTTCTAGAGCACGTTGGGTGGCACGGGATACATGTGGACGTGCATTGTCCTGTTGGAACAGCAAGTTCCCTTGCCGGTCTAGGAATGGTAGAACGATGGGTTCGATGACGGTTTGGATGTACCGTGCACTATTCAGTGTCCCCTCGACGATCACCAGTGGTGTACGGCCAGTGTAGGAGATCGCTCCCCACACCATGATGCCGGGTGTTGGCCCTGTGTGCCTCGGTCGTATGCAGTCCTGATTGTGGCGCTCACATGCACGGCGCCAAACACGCATACGACCATCATTGGCACCAAGGCAGAAGCGACTCTCATCGCTGAAGACGACACGTCTCCATTCGTCCCTCCATTCACGCCTGTCGCGACACCACTGGAGGCGGGCTGCACGATGTTGGGGCATGAGCGGAAGACGGCCTAACGGTGTGCGGGACCGTAGCCCAGCTTCATGGAGACGGTTGCGAATGGTCCTCGCCGATACCCCAGGAGCAACAGTGTCCCTAATTTGCTGGGAAGTGGCGGTGCGGTCCCCTACGGCACTGCGTAGGATCCTACGGTCTTGGCGTGCATCCGTGCGTCGCTGCGGTCCGGTCCCAGGTCGACGGGCACGTGCACCTTCCGCCGACCACTGGCGACAACATCGATGTACTGTGGAGACCTCACGCCCCACGTGTTGAGCAATTCGGCGGTACGTCCACCCGGCCTCCCGCATGCCCACTATACGCCCTCGCTCAAAGTCCGTCAACTGCACATACGGTTCACATACACGCTGTCGCGGCATGCTACCAGTGTTAAAGACTGCGATGGAGCTCCGTATGCCACGGCAAACTGGCTGACACTGACGGCGGCGGTGCACAAATGCTGCGCAACTAGCGCCATTCGACGGCCAACACCGCGGTTCCTGGTGTGTCCGCTGTGCCGTGCGTGTGATCATTGCTTGTACAGCCCTCTCGCAGTGTCCGGAGCAAGTATGGTGGGTCTGACACACCGGTGTCAATGTGTTCTTTTTTCCATTTCCAGGAGTGTATATTTAAGAGGCAGGAAGTCTTTTCTGAAGGTATTTGGCTGGAGTGTAGCCTTGTGCGGAAGTAAAACATGGATGATGAACAGTGTAGACAAGAAGAGATTGCCGGCCGCGGTGGCCGTGCGGTTCTAGGCGCTCCAGTCTGGAGCCGCGCTGCTGCTACGGTCGCAGGTTCGAATCCTGCCTCGGGGCCGGCCGAAGTGGCCGCGCGGTTCTGGCGCTGCAGTCTGGAACCGCGAGACCGCTACGGTCGCAGGTTCGAATCCTACCTCGGGCATGGGTGTGTGTGATGTCCTTAGGTTAGTTAGGTTTAACTAGTTCTAAGTTCTAGGGGACTAATGACCTCAGCAGTTGAGTCCCATAGTGCTCAGAGCCAGCCTGCCTCGGGCATGGGTGTGTGTGATGTCCTTAGGTTAGTTAGGTTTAAGTAGTTCTAAGTTCTAGGGGACTAATGACCACAGCAGTTGAGTCCCATAGTGCTCAGAGCCATTTTGAACAAGAAGAGATTAGGAGCTTTTGAAATGTGGTGCTACAGAAGAATGCTGAAAATTAGATGGGCAGATAACGTAACTAATGACGAAGTACTAAATGGGGAGAAAACACATTTGTGACACCCCCTGATTAAAAGAAGGGATCGGTTGATAGGACACATTCCGAGACATCAAGGTTCAAAATGGCTCTGAGCACTATGCGACTTAACTTCTGAGGTCATCAGTCGCCCAGAACTTAGAACTAATTAAACCTAACTAACCTAAGGACATCACACACATCCATGCCCGAGGCAGGATTCGAACCTTCGACCGTAGCGGTCGCTCGGTTCCAGACGGAAGCGCCTAGAACCGCTCGGTCACAAGGCCGGCCAAACATACTAGGGAACAAATTAAAGTACAGGGCGTTTCAAAAAGAAAGAGCAGATTTCAAACATTTATTTCTCAAAAACTACAAATGATAGAAACACAATTCCAACGGTCCTTCACTCAATATGAGTACCAAATGTTACACAACAAATATCAAAACTGTACCTCAATATGAGCACCATTTGTTACACGACAAATATCAAACCGGTATCTCATTTCTTGCCACACACGACGCAACTGGTCTTTAGTTACCGAATTCACGGCCGCAACAATTCGATGTCGTACCTCTTGAAGAGTAGCGGGCATAGGTGGGACATAAACACAGTCCTTTATGTACCCCCACAAATAAAAATCGCAGGGAGTAAGGTCTGGTGACCTGGGAGGCCACAGACGATGACATTGATCTTGTGCTCCTGCTCTTCCAATCCACCGTCCTGGAATGGTGTTATTTAGGTACCGTCGTACAGGTTCAGAGAAGTGTGGTGGGGCGCCATCTTGCATGAAGATGAAGTGATTTGAATCTTCCTGAAGTTGAGGAAATAGCCAGTTTTCTAACATGTCCAGGTAAATGGTTCCTGTGATAGTTTTCTCCATGAAAAAGAAAGGTCCATAAACTTTGTTTACCGAAATTGCACAAAAGACGTTAACCTTTGGTGAGTCTCTTTCATGTTGAATAACGTCCCTCGGAGTTTCACTCGCCCAAATTCGTACGTTATGCCGATTAACTTTACCAGAAATGTGAAACGTTGATTCATCTGAAAAAATTAATCGTTCGGCAAAATTGTCCTCTTCCATGTCCTGTAGAATTGCAGTTGAAAATTCGAACCTTTTGTTGTGGTCGTCAGGACGCAATGCTTGCAATAACTGCAGTTTGTACGGCTTCATGTGCAGACGGTTACTCAGAACGCGCCATACCGTTGTTTTAGACATGTTTAGTTCGTGACTTGCCCGTGCCGTGGATTTTCTAGGGCTCCTTTCGTAAGCTGCACGGACACGCTCGACATTTTCATCCGATGTGCGTGGACGACCCGTGCTTTTTCGCTTGCAGATGCAACCATCTTCTACGAATCTGTGATGCCACTCATAAATTTGCTTATGACGAGGCGGCTGTTTGTTGAATTGACGGCGGAATGCACGTTGCACACCAACAATGGACTCTAACTTTGCAAATTGCAGCACACAAAATGATCGTTCCTGTGGTGTCGTCGCCATTTTCCTACAAACAAACGCCAGCGCCACTGCGGATTTGCATGGAACTTCTGCGCGGACCATTGAAAAACTTTGAACCTTTCTCTGACAAGAAACGTTTGAATTGTGTTTCTATCATTTGTAGTTTTTGAGAAATAAATGTTTGAAATCTGCTCTTTCTTTTTGAAACGCCCTGTATAATACAGGCTGTTTTAAAGTCGTAGCATCAAACAATGGGAGGTGATAGTTCACGTCTTGAGAACAACTTTTGTTAGAGATAAAATGTTCGCTGAGGCTTACCGGTGAGCTTAGGCGTCCGTTAGTTCTGTGTTCGCCATCACTGGGACGACGAAATTTCACTAAACTAGTGGGGTATACTGACCAGCTGTGCTGCATACTACCTACCCCAGTAAACTGACAGATTTTCGAGAAGGAAGGAAACATTAAGAATAGGTGTCTCCAAACGGAGAAAGATATATTTGAAACCCCGTCTATAACATGTGACGAAAATAAACACATTTTTGAGCTCAGGTGTGTATGTACTCAAGTGCGGAACCGACGACGAGGGATACATCAGCCAAACAGGCAGAAAATTCTTTACTGTTATAAAGAACACATACCATAACAAAATACCATCTGGCGAGCATATCAACTCCTCTGGGCACACTATGAACGGCGTCCAAACTTATTTAAAACTTCAACATCGAAAATAAATGAAAAATCGTCGCAGAGACTGATGAGTCAACTTACACATTGGTACGCGCCGACAGAAGGGTATGAGTACGTCGAAAGAGACACGAGGTCAATGCCTTCTCAATAGGACACTTTCCCGGCAGTTAAAGACCTAGTCAGAAATGCTTACACGCGATAAACTGGAACCCCAAAGAACGGTACTACCGTGTATCAACGACGGACGATTCAGGAACATGTGGACCCATTTCTTCGCCTATATTACCACGTAGGCGACTTGTACCTTTTACAGAAACGCAGATTCCGCTATTATTGTCCTACTCAAGATTACTACATACAAAATTGGGCTAATGTATTCGGCAGCGATCGGGTATTTCCGCGTGACGTCACTGTCGAGCAGCAGTAGCAGCGCGAGACTTATTCTCAGTGCAGGTACAACATAGTTCCGCTAAAACAAAAATTAATTTACGAAAACTGAAGAGCAATGTAACGAATTATGCGTACGATTGAAACATACTTTCGTACATGCAACCTGAATGTTATTAGTCCTTACGACCATAAAACTCGCTTGTGATTTCCTTGTAATGACAAGAGGGAAAGTATTACGTTGGTGCATAAGTTCGTAGCGTTTTTCCGTAAGTTAAATGAACACAACACAAACACCTAGCAGACCGTCAGTCATCAGTAATGTATTCTCCTTCACTATTTACAACAGTCTGCCAACGATGGGGTAACTTTTTGATTCTGCGACTGTAGAAATCACGTGGTTTGAGGCGAAGAACTCGTCGAGCCATGTTCGGAGCGCATTTTCATCCGGAAAGGAAGTTCCTTGACGGTTGTTCGATAGAGCAGGTAAAAGGTGAAAATCTAAGGGCGTAATACCAGGCGAATAATGTGGGTGTGGAATGACTTCCCAACCACAATTCACGCAGTCTTCCTGCGCTGTCTTCATGGTCATTGTCCTTGGATTGTGTCTGCAAGACGTCTCAGTTGTTGAATATAAATGTCGACACTGATGGTTACACTTTGGGGAAGCAATTCGTTGAACACCACACCGCCGCTGTGCCACCAGATGCATAACGTTATCTTTTGTGAATGGTCTTTTAGGGGAGTTTCGATTTTGTTTGGGCTCAACCATTCCATTCCTTGCCTTATGTTAGCTTAAAGACACCATTTCTCGTCACCAGTGACAATACAGGATAGGAATGGTCGATGTATAACGTTATCTTTTGTGGATGGTCTTTGTAGGGGAGTTACTGTTTTGTTTGGGCTCAACCATTCCATTCCTTTCCTTATGTTAGCTTAAAGACACAATTTCTCGTCACCAGTGACAATACAGGATAGGAATGGTCGATGTTGTTCACGAGCCAGTTTATGACGAGCAAGCAGAGGTACACATTTTTTGTGGTTTTGTGGTTTTGGCTTAGAGCATGCGGTATCCATGCACCTGATTTTTTAACCTTCCTTATTGCATGCAAAGGTCACAAGATGCTGTAATGAGAACAATTCAAGGCGTTTACCAGTTCTCAAGTATACTGACGTGGCTAAATGCGTTTACACGATCTTATCTAACCTCAAAAGTCTTCTTGAACGTGGAGAGTCACGCACGTCAAAACGATCGTCCTCAAAACGAGACTAACATTTTCTTGATTTTCAATGGCATCCCCACACGTGGCGCAAATGTTTCTGGTTGCGTCCGCTGCTGTCACCCCTCTACTGAACTCAAACAGAAGAATATGTCGGCAATGTTCCGACTTCTTCACCTGGCACTTCATTTTCTAGCGTTCACATGTCCAGTTAGTGTTTCCGATAAAATGTAAACTAAAATAGCAACAATGAACTACAAATAAGAAATGACAATCGGCAGATAAGCCCATAGCAACCGGAATTTCAACATACAAAACAAAAACCTTACGAACTTAATGCGCCAACCTAATATATACGTAATACCCTAGTATCCATTTTAAGAAGCGGAGGTAATGGTTGTTAAGATAATGCTAAAGTATTTATAACGACTATGGATTATGACTGCTCTTGACATTTATGTTCTACTAGCAAACCCCAGAAATTTTTCGCAACAATAGCCAAATACGTATAGGAACTGGATATACGTCCTAATCTCCTTCTCCGCCCTCTCTCTATCCATCTCCTCCTGCCCCCTCCCTTTGTCCCTCTCCTTCTCCTCTGCTCTGTCCATCACTTTCACACTCGCCCTCCCTGTACATTTCTTATCCCACACTTTCTCTCTCCATCTCCTGCTACCTCATCCCTCTGCCCATCTGTCCATATCATCTTTCCGCTTCTCTATATCCATTTCCTCCCCGTTCTCTGTCCATTTCCTCCTCCTCCCCTCTCTTCGACCTTATTTACTGCCATTGCAAACGGAACCTTGATTGCAAATAGAAGTCAAAATGAATAGGTAAATCGGTTGGAATCATTAGTACACGGGATGTGAGAGAGACCTTTCCACTGCTGGATCTGTGAGGATAATAGCATTAATGACTCTCAAACCGAACGTCGCAATTTTTATCATTATGAAAACATGTGACATCAGAACTGTCTTTCGACCGTCTCATTTCTTTCATTGAAGTTTTCATACAAAAATACCACTCAAATTTCCGACTTTTCTGGTAGATTTTCCAAAAATTTCCTTTCGTACAAAGCTTGTAGTGACAATAATAATTTTAAAAAATCAGTCAAATCGATCGAGGCATTCTCAAGTGATGATCTTTCATACATGCGGCAACAGATATTTATTTATGCAGATTGCTTCAATAGTACTGCACAACCAACCATCATAAGAGTTTTCAGTATAGAAAATACGTTTTGTGCGTCAGAAACATCATACTGTTTAACATATTTTTCGTTCAGATATGAATTAGTAGCCATAATTCCAGTCACTTGAAACACGCATAATTACACAGCACCTTGAATTTAATCGACACATATTAATCAGAATCCCAACATGGCACCGAAAATAATTGATAACCACCCTTTTAAAATTGAAAATTCCGGTAATGCTATATCGGACTCCGATGGCTACTTTTCTTATAATTGATAAGACATATAATTTGTGCGACTGTAAAGACTTTTCGTAAAATCCGTGGTAGTCCATTGAACCCTATGCCAAGCTCTTTATTGTGAATAACAGAGCAATCACGTAGATGTAGATGTACTATAGCGAAACGGAAGACTTTGGCATTACTTCAAGTGTCTACATAAAGCATGGGCCTGTAATTTGTTTTTTGCTCTCAGAGTGTTATTGAACGACATTTACTCTCAGTAGAGTTAGTTCTTTCTCGAATTTCTTGGCTTTATCCTCGATATGGTGTTTTTCTGTTTCTGTTCTTTGATCCACTTTTCTCTTCTTAGGTGACAGTCAAGCCAGTGTGTTAGGCGCACGTTTAGAAGTTTCAGGAACACACTTTCTATCATTTCTTTGACATGGAACAGCAGCAGAAGTGGCTTGAGTGAGATGCAATATAGACGCTGCGTTGTGCTTTAAGATGATCTTTTGTGAAGTTTTAATAATTCGGCATGGAGATCTCGTAAATAACCGTCGTTTTTTAGATTTATGCTGCAGATAGTACATAACACAAAACTTGACCAAAAGAAGTGATCGGTTGAGAGGGAGACCAAGAGATGAATACAGTCAGCAGATTCAGAAAGATGTATGTCACAGCAGTTATTCGGAGATTAAGAGGCTCGCACAGGATAGAGTAGCATGGAGAGTTGCATAAAACCAGTCTTCGAACTGAAGACCACAATAACAACAACAGTAGCATTTTTAATGTTAATGCAATCATTTTTCCTGCAGAGCAGAAACTAACGATTACGTTTCTGGATCTTTTGGGAAAATTATGACAGATACTACTACATTTAGTTTTCTAATCACAGTTTTCACATAGAGTCACAGCACAATTCAGATTTACTAATGCCAAGCCGGCCGCGGTGGCCGAGCGGTTCTAGGCGCTTCAGTCCGGAACCGCGCGACTGCTACGGTCGCAGGTTAAAATCCTGCCTCGGGCACGGATGTGTGTGATGCCCTTAGGTTAATTAGATTTAAGTAGTTCTAAGTTCTAGGGGACTGATGACCTCAGATGTTAAGTCCCATAGTGCTCAGAGCAATTTGAACCATTTTTTACTAATGCCAAACAGAACGAATAATCTCGCCATACCGGAAAAACAAAGAGCAACAGCACAAAACTTACTCGCTTCCACACGTAAAGACCGGCTAACAGAGCAGAGTTTCTCAACGACAGGTGTGCGCAAAGGGGCGAAGAGGGGGCACTTGATCCGTCCTGGAATCTGGGCAAGGACTTTTTATTGTTTATAGAATTCTCTAGAATTTCTAATACAGATTTTCTGCAACGCTACTAAACTGCTTATTAACATCGCCTGATGCGATGGGGAATACTGTGACTTTAACAATGAATGCCTTTCCACGAGAAATTATACTGGTCCCTTGGCGCGGTGACGATTCTTGCGCCCGTAAGAGAGCGGATATGAACTGCGTGCCGACTCGCCACGGTCTCCAGCGCAGTTATACGCGCCTGAAAGTACACACAGAGAACACTGGTTAGCCTGCAGCAGTGCCATTACGAGTAGAACGTCGCGCGCGCACCGTTAGTCTTTCTGTAACGATTTTAGGGAAACTATTCGATAAAACATATTTTTGCGTTACTTATAGCTTATATGCCAACGTCATGGGGAAGTGTCCATCATTTCGTCAGTTATTGTAATATTTTATATTTAATCACGACATTGAACGAAATTCCAAAAGATTGCAATGAAAAATAGGGGTAGTTATAATTTTGCATATGGCGCATATTATATTATAAGTTGCTGTGTATGAAATTTAGCAAACATATTGAATTTTTCTTCAGATTCGGGAGGAGGGCTCTATGTGTCACCAATATTGGGAAATTGAATTTTTGTAGTGCACACATCTGCGACTGCACACGGCAACGATAAAGCAAGAATGAAATATTCATAATAGTCCCTCATATCTCAGGTAGCGTATCGACCGTATTCGTTCACAAAGTACGCCAGAGCGGATATGAGCTGCAGCAGAGTCAGCTACAGGCGGGCGACCGTGTTATGCGTTACAAAGCAAAACACAGCTGACGCGTTGCGGAGACAGTTGTGCGCAATATACACTACTGGCCATTAAAATTGTTACACCACTAAGATGACGTGCTACAGACGCGAAATTTAACCGACAGGAAGAAGATGCTGTTATATGCAAATGATTAGCTTTTCAGAGCTTTCACACTAGGTTGGCGCCGGTGGCGACACCTACAACGTGCTGACATGAGGGAAGTTTCCAACCGATTTCTCATACACAAACAGCAGTTGACCGGCGTTGCCTGGTGAAACGTTGTTGTGATGCCTCGTGTAAGGAGCAGAAATGCGTACCATCACGTTTCCGACTTTGATAAAGGTCGGATTGTAGCCTATCGCGATTGCGGTTTATCGTGTCGCAACATTGCTGCTCGCGTTGGTCGAGATCCAATGACTGTTAGCAGAATATGGAATCGGTGGGTTCACGAGGGTAATACGGAACGCCGTGCTGGATCCCAACGGCCTCGTATCACTAGCAATCGAGATGACAGGCATCTTATCCGCATGGCTGTAACGGATCGTGCAGCCACGTCTCGATCCCTGAGTCAACAGATGGAGACGTTTGCAAGACAACAACCATCTGCACAAGCAGTTCGACGACGTTTTTTGCAGCAGCATCGACTATCAGCTCGGAGACCATGGCTGAGGTTACCCTTGACGCTGCATCACAGACAGGAGCGCCTGCGATGGTGTATTCAACGACGAACCTGGCTGCACGAATGGCAAAACGTCATTCTTTTTTCGGATGAATCCAGGTTCTGTTTACAGCATCATGATGGTCGCATACGCGTTTGGCGACATCGCGGTGAACGCACATTGGAAGCGTGTATTCGCCATCGCCATACTGGCGAATCACCAAGTGTGATGGTATGGGGTGCAATTGGTTACACGTCGGGGTCACCTCTTGTTCGCATTGACGGTACTTTGAACAGTGGACGTTACATTTCATATGTGTTACGACCCGTGGCTCTACCCTTCATTCGATCCCTGCGAAACCCTACATTTCAGCAGGATAATGCACGACCGCATGTTGCAGGTCCTGTACGGCCTTTCTGGATACAGAAAATGATCGACTGCTGCCCTGGCCAGCACATTCTCCAGATCTCTCACCAATTGAAAACGTCTGGTCAATGGTGGCGGAGCAACTGGCTCGTCACAATATGCCAGTCACTACTCTTGATGAACTGTGGTATCGTGTTGAAGCTGCATGGGCAGCTGTACCTGTACACGCCATCCAAGCTCTGTTCGACTCAATGCCCAGGCGTATGAAGGCCGTTATTACGGCCAGAGGTGGTTGTTCTGGGTACTGATTTCTCAGGATTTTTGCACCCAAATTGCGTGAAAATTTATTCACATGTCAGTTCTAGTATAATATATTTGTCCAAGGAATACCCGTTTATCATCTGCATTTTTTCTTGGTGTAGCCATTTTAATGGCCAGTAGTGTAGCAACAGCTGATGCTGCAATACGCTAGTGGAAGGAAGGAAGCCTTTGCTCACGTGCCACCACGGAAGTGTTTAGAGTACATGCCTTAACCCCTAAATGAACATAGTCTGGAGCATGTAAGTACTCAGCCATTCGTCTACTAAATTATTCTCATCTCAGTATCACAGCCTACACCACGAGCCTGTGACACCTGGAGTGACATCCTGGAATGCAGTAAGAGGTCCACTGTTCGACCACGAGACACGGTAGTATCTGTCATAATTTTCCCAAAAGATCCAGAAGCGTAATCGTTAGTTTCTGCTCTGCAGGAGAAATGATTGCATTAACATTAAAAATGCTACTGTTGTTGTTATTGTGGTCTTCAGTTCGAAGACTGGTTTTATGCAACTCTCATGCTACTTTATCCTGTGCGAGCCTCTTAATCTCCGAATAACTGCTGTGACATACATCTTTCTGAATCTGCTGACTGTATTCATCTCTTGGTCTCCCTCTCAACCGATCACTTCTTTTGTCAAGTTTTGTGTTATGTACTATCTGCAGCATAAATTTAAAAAACGACGGTTATTTACGAGATCTCCATGCCGAATTATTGAAACTTCACAAAAGATCATCTTAAAGCACAACGCAGCGTCTATATTGCATCTCATTGAAGCCACTTCTGCTGCTGTTCCATCACAAAGAAATGATAGAAAGTGTGTTCCTGAAACTTCTAAACGTGCGCCTAACACACGGGCTTGACTGTCACCTAAGAAGAGAAAAGTGGATCAAAGAACAGAAACAGAAAAACACCCTATCGAAGGTAAAGCCAAGAAATTCGAGAAAGAACTAACTCTACTGACAGTAAATATCATTCGATAACACTCTGAGAGCAAAAAACAAATTACTGGCCCATGCTTTATGTAGACACTTGAAGTAATGTCAAAGTCTTCGGTTTCGCTGTAGTACATAGGGAGCGGCAGACAGCCGCCCACTCGCTGGAGGGAGTTCGCAGCCATCGTCAGCTACGTCGCTGTGCTGTCGTCAGTCGCCGCCGGAGGTGTCACTACTGGCAGCGGCATTTGAGTGACGCCACGCTCCGCCCTGCTCTTCGTACTATCAGCTATGCCGGACAGGTATTTCTTCACATAGAGGCAACTGGGCGCCTCCACCAAGCTGTTCCTGGTGAACTACAGCTGAGAACCGGAACAACGAAATTAACTGAACAAGTTACTATCGTCCTGACACCTCATTTTGCTCTCCACGGGTGACAATCCAAGGGTCACATAACACTCATAAACAGTTGAGATACTGAAATGAGATTTTGGCAAACGATAGCAGACAAGGAGGAGAGTATTTTACCATATGGCTACTATGTGAAACTTCATTATCTACTGCATTAATCAACTAACTACACAGTTTTGAAGACAGCAACGTCATTTTTAAAGGCCATCAATGATTGCTGAAACGAGAATTGCTGTGAGTTTTGCAACAACAGAACTGAAGAAACGGCACAGTTATTTTTGTACTGAGCATGTGCTTTGTCATTGGCTATTGACCTGACTTGTTCACAGCTCCTCGCTCAATAAACCACTGTTTCAGGAATCTGTAGCAACTGCTTCTGCACCAGCAAGTTAGCGAGGGGACATTGCGAAAACATTACTGTGCAAGTAGGCTGTTTAGGTTTCTATGTTGGTAACGCCACGTAGCCCTCTGTATGAAAATCACTGACTGTGCTGTGTGCAGTCTGTGGCTGGTTTAATTATTGGAATATTTGCTATAGTAGTGTTGGGCAGTTGGATGTGAACAGCGTGTAGCGTTGTGCAGTTTGAGGTGAGCCGCCAACAGTGGCGGATGTGGGGAGAGAGATGGCAGAATTTTGAGAGCGGACGGTCTGGACGTGTGTCCATCAGAAAGAGTAAATTTGTAATAGTCTATATCATGAACTGATATATATATGATGACTTTTGAATATTATTAAGGTGGTCCCGGCGGAGGTTCGAGTCCTCCCTCGGGCATGGGTGTGTGTGTTTGTCCTTAGGATAATTTAGGTTAAGTAGTGTGTAAGCTTAGCGACCGATGACCTTAGCTGTTAAGTCCCATAAGATTTCACACACTTTTTTTTATTATTAAGGTAAATACATTGTTTGTTCTCTATCAAAATCTTTCATTTGCTAACTATGACTGTTAGTAGTTAGTGCCTTCAGTAGTTAGAATCTTTTATGTAGCTGGCAGTATTGGCGCTTACTGTATTGCAGTAGTTCGAGTAACGAAGATTTTTGTGAAGTAAGTGATTCATGAAAGGTATACTACTGATGACGTTTCTCTAAAGAAGAAAATGGGTAAGAAGTCAGGATAATTAGAGCACTCCTTTTGTTGCAATTTCAGTGGAATCCTGAAATCCAATGTTTTTAATAATGAAGAGCTGGTACTGAAAGACATCAAAGAATTTCTTCTACATATCACTAATCGGAGAAATACGAAAAAATTCACACCAAATAGTATACGATCATCTTGGTCATATTAGTGAAGGACTAAACTCATTCACCTCAAATATCTTTTAGTCTGTCAAAGATACTGATAATCTATTTTTCCCTTGACGAGTAATTGACAAGATTTTGCAAGTCATCAGTGAGATCACAACTTCAGAGCCACAAAATATATTGTCTCAACAAGAACTATTATTACAGAGCCAAAAAGGAGAACAGAATAGCTCTATTCATAAAAAAATGCTATAAAACGTTTTATGAGATGAAAACAGATTATATCTTTAGTGCATCGAAAAATATTTGAGGTGAAACAGTTCACGAAATCACTTTGAATGGGAACAGGAACAAAAAACTGGTGTATTGTGTACAGTACTGGCCATTAAAATAGCTACACCACGAAAATGACGTGCTACAGACGCGAAATTTAACCGACAGGAAGAAGATGGTGTGATATGCAAATGATTAGCTTTTCAGAGCATTCACACAAGGCTGGCGCCGGTGGTGACATGTACAACGTGCTGAAATGAGGAAAGTTTCAACCGATTTCTCATACACAAACAGCAGTTGACCGGCGTTGCCTGGTGAAACGTTGTTGTGATGTCTCGTGTAAGGAGGAGAAATGCGTACCATCACGTTTCCGACTTTGATAAAGGTCGCATTGTAGCATATCGCGATCGCAGTTTATCGTATCGCGACATTGCTGCTCGCGTTGGTCGAGATCCAATGACTGTTAGCAGAATATGGAACAGGTGGGTTCACGAGGGTAATACGGAACGCCGTGCTGGATCCCAACGGCCTCGTATCACTAGCAGTCGAGATGACAGGCATCTTATCCGCATGGCTGTAGCGGATCGTGCAGCCACGTCTCGATCCCTGAGTCAACAGATGGAGACGTTTGCAAGACAACAACCATCTGCACGAACAGTTCGACGACGTTTGCAGCAGCATGGACTATCAGCTAGGAGACCATGGCTGCGGTTACCCTTGACGCTGCATCACAGACAGGAGCGCCTGCGATGGTGTACTCAACAACAAACCTGGGTTCACGAATGGCAAAACGTCCTTTTTTCGGATGAATCCAGGTTCTGTTTACAGCATCCTGATGGTCGCATCCATGTTTGGCGACATCGCGGTGAACGCACGTTGGAAGCGTGTATTCATCATCGCCATACTGGCGTTTCACCCGGCGTGATGATATGGGGTGCCACTGGTTACACGTCTCGGTCACCTCTTGTTCACATTGACGGCACATTGAACAGTGGACGTTACATTTCATATGTGTTACGACCGGTGGCTCTACCCTTCATTCGATCCCTGCGAAACTCTACATTTCAGCAGGATAATGCACGACCCCCCCCCCCCCATGAACCATGGACCTTGCCGTTGGTGGGGAGGCTTGCGTGCCTCAACGATACAGATAACCGTACCGTAGGTGCAGCCACAACGGAGGGGTATCTGTTGAGAGGCCAGACAAACGTGTGGTTCCTGAAGAGGGGCAGCAGCCTTTTCAGTAGTTGCAGGGGCAACAGTCTGGATGATTGACTAATCTGGCCTTGTAACACTAACCAAAATGGCCTTGCTGTTCTGGTACTGCGACTGGCTGAAAGCAAGGGGAAACTACAGTCGTAATTTTTCGCGAGGGCATGCAGCTTTACTGTATGATTAAATGATGATGGCGTCCTCTTGTGTAAAATATTCCGGAGGTAAAATAGTCCCCCATTCGGATCTCCGGGCGGGGACTACTCAAGAGGACGTCGTTATCAGGAGAAAGAAAACTGGCGTTCTACAGATCGGAGCGTGGAATGTAAGATTCCTTAATCGGGCAGGTAGGTTAGAAAATTTAAAAAGGGAAATGGATAGGTTGACGTTAGATATAGTGGGAATTAGCGAAGTTCGGTGGCAGGAGGAACAAGACTTTCGGTCAGGTGAATATAGGGTTATAAATACAAAATCAAATAGGGGTAATGCAGGAGTAGGTTTAATAATGAATAAAAAAATAGGAGTGCGAGTAAGCTACTACAAACAGCATAGTGAACGCATTATTGTGGCCAAGATAGACACGAAGCCCACGCCTACTACAGTAGTACAAGTTTATATGCCGACTAGCTCTGCGGATGACGAAGAAATTGATGAAATGTCTGATAATATAAAAGGAATTATTCAGATAGTGAAGGGAGACGAAAATTTAATAGTCATGGGTGACTGGAATTCGAGAGTAGGAAAAGGGAGAGAAGGAAACAGAGTGGGTGAATATGGATTGGGTGAGAGACATGAAAGAGGAAGCCGTCTGGTAGAATTTTGCGCAGAGCATAACTTAATCATAGCTGACACTTGGTTCAAGCATTATGAAAGAAGGTTGTATACATGGAAGAACCCTGGAGATACTAGAAGATATCAGATAGATTATATAATGGTAAGACAGAGATTTAGGAACCAGGTTTTAAATTGTAAGACATTTCCAGGGGCAGATGTGGACTCTGACCACAATCTATTGGTTATGAACTGTTGATTAAAACTGAAGAAATTGCAAAAAGGTGGGAATTTAAGGAGATGGGACCTGAATCAACTGAAAGAACCAGAAGTTGTACAGGGTTTCAGGGAGAGCATAAGGGAACAATTGACAGGAATGGGGGAAACCAATACAGTAGAAGAAGAATGGGTAGCTCTGAGGGATGAAGTAGTGAAGGCAGCAGACGATCAAGTAGGTAAAAAGACGAAGGCTAGTAGAAATCCTTGGGTAACAGAAGAAATATTGAATTTAACTGATGAAAGGAGAAAATATAAAAATCCAGTAAATGAAGCAGGCAAAAAGGAATACAAACGTCTCAAAAATGAGATCGACAGGAAGTGCAAAATGGCTAAGCAGGCATGGCTAGAGGACAAACGTAAGGATGTAGAGGCTTATCTCACTAGGGGTAAGATAGATACAGCCAACAGGAAAATTAAAGAGATCTTTGGAGAAAAGAGAGCCACTCGTATGAATATCAAGAGCTCAGATGGAAACCCAGGGGAAAGCAGAAAGGTGGAAGGAGTATATAGAGGGTCCATGCAAGGGCGATGTACTTGAAGACAATATTATGGAAATGGAGGAGGATGTAGATGAAGATTAAATGGGAGATATGATACTGCGTGAAGAGTTTGACAGAGCACTGAAAGACCTGAGTCGAAACAAGGCCCCCGGAGTAGACAACATTCCATTAGAACTACTGACAGCGTTGGGAGAGCCAGTCCTGACAAAACTCTACCATCTGGTGCGCAAGATGTATGAGACAGGCGAAATACCCTCAGACTTCAATAAGAACATAATAATTCCAATCTCAATGAAAGCAGGTGTTGACAGATGTGAAAATTACCGAACTATCAGTTTAATAAGTCACAGCTGCAAAATACTAACGCCAAGCCTTTACAGACGAATGGAAAAACTGGTAGAAGCCGACCTCGGGGAAGATCAGTTTGGATTCCGTAGAAATGTTGGAACACGTGAGCCAATACTGACCCTACGACTTATCCTAGAAGAAAGATTAAGGAAAGGCAAGCCTACATTTGTAGCATTTGTAGACTTAGAGAAAGCTTTTGACAATGTTGATTGGAATACTCTCCTTCAAATTCTGAACGTAGCAGGGGTAAAATACAGGGAGCGAAAGGCTATTTACAATTTGTACAGAAAGCAGATGGCAGTTATAAGAGTAGAAGGACATGAAAGGGAAGCAGTGGTTGGGAAGGGAGTAAGACAGGGTTGTAGCCTCTCCCCGATGTTATTCAATCTGTATATTGAGCAAGCAGTAAAGGAAACAAAAGAAAAATTCAGAGTAGGAATTAAAATCCATGGAGAGACAGCAAAGAACTTCGAAGAGCAATTGAATGGAATGGACAGTGTCTTGAAAGGAGGGTATAAGATGAACATCAACAAAAGCAAAACGAGGCTGATGGATTGTGGTCGAATTAAGTCGGGTGATGCTGAGGGAATTAGATTAGGAAATGAGACACTTAAAGTAGTAAAGGAGTTTTGCTATTTGGGGAGCAAAATACCTGATGACAGTCAAAGTAGAGAGGATATAAAATGTAGACTGGCAATGGCAACGAAAGCGTTTCTGAAGAAGAAAAATTTGTTAACATCGAGTATAGATTTAAATGTCAGGAAGTCGTTTCTGAAAGTATTTGTATGGAGTGTAGCCATGTATGGAAGTGAAACATGGACGATAAATAGTTTAGACAAGAAGAGAATGGAAGCTTTCGAAATGTGGTGCTACAGAAGAATGCTGAAGATTAGATGGGTAGATCACGTAACTAATGAGGAGGTATTGAATAGAATTGGGGAGAAGAGGAGCTTGTGGTACAACTTGACTAGAAGAAGGGATCGGTTGGTAGGACATGTTCGGAGACATCGAGGGATCACCAATTTAGTATTGGAGGGCAGCGTGGAGGGTAAAAATCGTAGAGGGAGAACAAGACATGAATACACTAAGCAGATTCAGAAGGATGTAGGCTGCAGTAGGTACTGGGAGATGAAGAAGCTTGCACAGGATAGAGTAGCATGGAGAGCTGCATCAAACCAGTCTCAGGACTGAAGACCACAACAACAACAACAATGCACGACCGCATGTTGCAGGTCCTGTACGGGCCTTTCTGGACACAGAAAATGTTCGCCTGCTGCCCTGGCCAGCACATTCTCCAGATCTCTCACCAATTGAAAACGTCTGGTCAATGGTGGCCGAGCAACTGGCTCGTCACAATATGCCAGTCACTACTCTTGATGAACTGTGGTATCGTGTTGAAGCTGCATAGGCAGCTGTACCTGTACACGCCATCCAAGCTCTGTTTGACTCAATGCCCAGGCGTATCAAGGCTGTTATCACGACCAGAGGTGGTTGTTCTGGGTACTGATTTCTCAGGATCTATGCACCCAAATTGCGTGAAAATGTAATCACATATCAGTACTAGTATAATATATTTGTCCAATGAATACCCGTTTATCGTCTTCATTTCATCTTGGCGTAGCAATTTTAATGACCAGCAGTGTATGTTTACACTTTTCTCAGTGCATTGATGTACAGAAAGAAAATGCTTTGGTAAGTTTTAGTACCACCCGTTCGATAATAAAAACACAAGGGGTTACAGCATTCCACTGAAATTGCAACAAATATGAGCGACTTCTTACCCACTTTCTTTTTTAGTGAAACGTCATCAGTAGTGAAGTTTAACTAAAAATCAAAGTTTTTCTCGTTGTCACATCAAAATTTGCTTCTTCTGCTGAAGTACAATGGTGTTTACCAAATGACACCTCACTAACAAGCTAGTTCAGACGCAACCGTGACAGAATCCTGAAACTGTGGTTTATTGAGTGGGGAACTGTGGAAAAGTCAGATTAATAACTGATGAAAAAACACATCCTCAGTACAAAAATAAATGTGTAATTTCTTCAGTTTGTTGTAGCAAAACCCATAGCAACTCTTATTTTACCAGTTAGTGATGCCTCTTAAAATTGCATTGTTGTCTTTAAACATTTCTAGTTAGTTGAATAGTAAGGTAGATAATGAAGTTTCGCACAGTAAACACTTGGAAAAGTATTCTCCCCTTTGCGTGGTATCGTTTGCCAAAATCTCGTGTCTATATGTCAAATTGTTTATAAGATAAGAGGGATGTTACGAATATTTCATTTTGTCTCCATCACTAGCGTGTGCAGTCGGAAACGGGTGCACTGTATAAGATCAATTTTCTCAATACTGGTGACACAGACACCTTCTCCCAAGTACAAAGAAAAATTGAATAAGTTCGTTAAATTTCATATGCAGCAACATATGATATAATATGCACCAAACGCAAAATTATAGCGACCCCTACATTCCATTGCAAATTTTCGAATTCTTTGCAGTGCTTTAGTTAAAACTGAAACACAATAACTATGACCATTAAGAAATTACAGACACTTCACGATAAAGGTGACAAATAAAGCTAGAAGTGACGCAAGAACGATTTTTTTTTTTTTTACCGAATAGTCCCTGGAAAATCGTTTGAGAAACATTGCAGGACATGCGTCTCAATTGTGTCAGCGCCCCGCATTGCCAAATCGGTGTGCCAAAAGCGGGCAAACAACGTCTCGTACATTCCCGTTTGCCTACAGCAACCCAGAAATAATGTCTCAGCACAACACTCCGTGCATGACGTCATCGGTAGGCGTCGTACTACTACGCGAGACGCTTTCAGCTAGACTATACTGAACTTAACATTCATCAAATTATTATCTAAAATAAAAAGGAAATTCTCATACATTAAATAATGAATATTTATTCTCTTAGTTTCATGATACACAGCCTTTTTTCGTAAAATCACAATGAAACGTAATTTGAAGTTAAGCTAAATTTTGAATTACTTGTACAAATACCTATTTTGAGGAATCAAGGGAAGGTTTGGAAATTCGGTAATCACTGAATTAGTATTTACATTTACACAATTATTTATTTTATATTTGTGATAAAAATATAAACACCTTCAGAGAACCAAATTTTCAGTATACTCATCTCTTTCTCTTGAGTGCTGTAATACTATTTATATTTTCAGTGTCACTGACTTTTTTAGCATAATTATGCAAAAGAATATTACTGCAGGACCAAACATACAGTCAATGATTTCATGTTCAGTGTGACTTGCAGTACAATCAAACCCAACAAGTATATCATTAGGCGAGTTGTTGTGGCATACACAGAACAATACATTTCTTTGGCACCTTTCCCAAAAGAAACTTCTCTTCTTTTTCAGTAAGCAATTTGTGTTCAGTAACATATACATATGCTACACGGTTACAACATCCTAACGAGGATACCACAGTCCACCTCTACTGGCAGTAGCTGTTAAATGATTTTGGTCGTCTTTCACATCATCATTATCTGCTTCTAGATGTATCTTATAATAATTACATTCATTTTTCTGAATGACTCAATTTGAGCAGCAGCCACTTACATAATGATGTAATGAAGTACAGGCAACACATCCTCATATAACTGCTCTATGCCAGCATCATCTATAATTAAATCTAACTCTTCATTAAATATCACTTGTGAAAGGTCATTTATATCTGACTCATTAAACAAAATATTATCCCTGGATACTACATCACCTCTCTTTTTTTGTGACTTTAATATTAATGACACATGACTTTGTACCCTCAATTTACTTTCTGTCCCAAAAATCTGTCTGATTGACATATGGTAATTACCACCAGTCAGCTGATGATACTTCCCAAACTTGCTTTCCAGGTCATCAATTTGAACCTTGCCTGTCAGGAAGTATTGTCTCTCGTTCTAATTCAGCCAGTATCCAGCCAGATGCACCAAAGCAAGAGTAGTATGCCTAAGAGGAAAGTGAGTTTGTCTGCTAAGACCAATTGCAGGCCTAACACAAGAATTATCCATCATTAACCAATTTGCAAACTGTTGTAGGAGCTCTAGTACGTCTTTAGAATTCCCAGTTATCGTCTCTTGAAACCTAATTAATAACATCTGATCTTTTAACAAAGTTTGAGCAGTAACTGCACCTCACCACCTGCATATTATCGCAATGAAATTTATAGTATCAGTCCAGCATTCAGTATTGTGTCTAGAACCCTATTCCTTTAGAGCAGTAGCTGTTGCACAGTCAAAAATATGAAGAGCAAGTTTTACGTTCTGCCTTTCTGTCATTGAAGGATACGATGATTTAAGTTCGTTGACAAATTTCAGTAAGTTTGCTCTTTCAAACTAATGAAGAGATTTCATACTACTGAAACATGTAAAAACACCATCAGCCTCATTGCTAAATTCTGGAATCTGTATAATCCCTTCTTTCTGGAGTTAGCCAATTTTTATGTATACATTTCAATATGTGCACATTATCAAACAGAAAATACAAAGACCTAAATCCAGCACCTGGAGGAGCATGTGGGTTCTAAGTTCTGGTGGATCACTGAAATATGATACAGCTTTCTTACTGATGGCATTATTACCATATAAAATCCTTCCTCTCCACTTTTAACACAATATCTTTAGGGAGGTCCAAAGAGCACCTGAATACATAGACTGTAGATGCACATCACTACTGTTATAGGCCTGATCCACAATACTCCCTCCTTTGAAATACATCGGTGGCTAGAAATGGATTTCATCCATCAAGAGAAAAACTGTTTGGTCTTGCTCAGTTAAAAATGACACTTTTTTTTAGCTAGGTACCTTAGAAAATGTGCAGACACTTGTTCAAGAACGTGATTACAAGAAAATTCACCACATATTTTAATCGAAGTATTCACTGATTCTTAAAAACTTGTAACATGATGAGAAATGGAATTAACTAATAACCATAACACTAAAATATCCCATGAATATCTTTCTCTATTCTTTTTACATTTTAGCAGGGGAACTTGTTCTTTAAAAAGTAATCATTTCTTGTTTATCAGGCCACTTTTTATATAAATTATTCAAAATAACCAACACAAAATCAATATTCTCAGTTGTATTCTGGTCTACTCTATTGTTAAATTTTAAGTTCACAATATTAAGCACATTAGTTGACTGTGCCGTATTATTTACAGTTATTGGAAACTTGAAATTCTCTGTTTGACCAATCTGCAGATCATCTATATGAACAGTGAGCTTTAAGTTTGCACTAATTGTGACACGACACAGAACTTTCAGAAATGGTTCTTCACTAATTAAAAGGAAATATACACTAGTCTTCTCTTAAACACAGACCCACTCATTCAAATCATAATTATTAATTTTATCATATAATGCGTCCAGGGAAGAGAATGATGTTGTCTTTATATGTACTTCATGACTAGACAAACTTTCCTTCAGAGCAAAATTGATGTAAGCATTTTTCAAAAGCTGTCTTCGATCCTCAGGAGGTTCTCTTCATGTTGAAGTATCTGGGACAACCAGGTAACAGTGATGGTACTGCACGTATAACAAATATATGAACTGCCATTATCTTACCTTGTAAGTCATAAATGCAACAGATTCATTCACTAATTATATATCCCAACACAAAGTCGGTAAATGCCCAGCTAATCTTTCCTTAGCCGTGGTCAAGAGGTGCTGTAATTAATCTTCCGTCTTAGCGTCATATGCTGATGTACTTGTTTCTATATCGTATGCATGAAAGCACCGCTCACAATCCTGTTAAAAATAATAGATTAGATTAATTTAGCGTGACAGAACAGTTTCCATACGTAGCTTATATTGATAAATTACAATTAACGCCCAAACTAAATAAATGTATTTAATGGACTTACGAGGAGCTTTTGAAAAGTCCGTGCAAAGTCAGAGAGATGGCAGCACTGGCGAGGTCATGTGTAGTTAATAGCATCTCTGGAAAGAAGGCACACCAAGTTTAAGCCATATTGGTCTATTTCTTTGTGTTTGGCATTCGTGTGATTCAAGGAAGTCGAGTGATTGTCAAAAAAGAAGAATTACGTGCAGTGATTAAACATTATTTTATGAAAGGCAAAACGCCTCAGAAGACTAAAGAGTAGCTTGATAAACATTACAGTGACTCTGCACCTTCGATTAGAACAGTTTATAAGTGGTTTCAAAATTTTCGGAGTGGCCATATGGGCACAAGTGATGCTGAACGTTCTGGTCGCCCTGTGGAGGTTATGACTCCAAAAATCATTGATAAAATCCATGATATGGTGACGGATGACAGAAGATTTAAGGTGCGTGAGTTTGCTAGTGCTGTGGCCATCTCGAATGAACGGGTACATAATATTTTGCATAAACATTTGGACATGAGAAAGCTATCCGCAAGGTGGGTTCCGCAATTGCTCATGTTTGACCAAAAACGGAATCGTGTGGAGTGTTGCAAGGATGGTTTGCAGCTGTTCAGGAAGAATCCACAGGACTTTAAGCGTCGTTTCGTCACTGTGTATGAAACATGGATACATTACTATACTCCAGAAACCAAACAACAATCTAAACAATGGGTTACCAAGGGAGAATCTGCACCAAAAAAGGCGAAGACCATTCCTTTGGTCGGAAAGGTTACGGCGACTGTCTTTTGGGATTCGCAGGGGATAATCCTCATCGACTATTTGGCAAAGGGTAAAAATACATTATTCATCGTTATTGAACCGTTTGACAACCGGGCTGCAAGAAAAACGTCGGCGATTGGACAGCAAAAAGGTCCTTTTCCATCATGACAATGCACCAGTACACACCTCAGCAGTTGTGGTCACAAAATTAATGGAAATAGGATTCCAACTAGTTTCACACCCCCCCTATTCTCCAGACTTGGCTCCTCGGAGCACTATTTGTTCCCCAATTTGAAGAAATGACTGGCGGGACAAAGATTTTCTTCAAACGAGGAGGTGATTCCAGCATCTAATAGCAATTGTGCAGACTTGGACAGTTCCTATTATTCGGAAGGCATCAACAAATTAGAACAGTGTTGGACGAAGTATATAAGTCTAAAAGGAGACTATGTCGAAAAATAAAAAAGGTTTACCCCAAACACGTAAGTACACTACTGGCCATTAAAATTACTACACCAAGAAGAATTGCAGATGATAAACGGGTATTCATTGGACAAATATATTATGCTAGAACTGACATGTGATTACATTTTCACGCAATTTAGGTACTTGGATCCTGAGAAATCAGTACCCAGAACAACCACCTCTGGCCGTAATAACGGCCTTGATACGCCTGGACATTGAGCCACACAGAGCCTAGATGGCGTGTACAGGTACAGCTGCCCATCCAGCTTCAACACGATACCATAGTTCATCAAGAGTAGTGACTGGCGTATTGTGACGAGCCACTTGCTCGGCCACCATTGACCAGACGTTTTCAATTGGTGAGAGATCTGGAGAATGTGCTAGCCAGGGCAGCAGTCGAACGTTTTCTGTATCCAGAAAGGCCCGTACACGACCTGCAACATGCGGTCGTGCATTATGCTGCTGAAATGTAGGGTTTCGCAGGGAACGATTGAAGGGTAGAACCACAGGTTGTAACACCTCTGAAATGCCACGTCCACTGTTCAAAGTGCTGTCAATGCGAACAAGAGGTGACCGAGACGTGTAACTAATGGCACGCCCTACCATCACGCCGGATGATACGCCAGTATGGCGATGATGAATACACGCTTCCAATGTGTGTTCACCGCGATGTCGCCAAACACGGATGCGACCATCATGATGCTGTAAACAGAACCTGGATTCATCCGAAAAAAGGACGTTTTGCCATTCGCGCACCCAGGTTCGTCGTTGAGTACACCATCGCAGGTGCTCCTGTGATGCAGCGTCAAGGGCAACCGCAGCCATGGTCTCCGAGCTGATAGTCCATGCTGCTGCAAACGTCATCGAACTGTTCGTGCAGATGGTTGCTGTCTTGCAAACGTCCCCATCTGTTGACTCAGGGATCGAGACGTGGCTGCACGATCCGTTACAGCCATGCGGATAAGATGCCTGTCATCTCGACTGCTAGTGATACGAAGCCCATGGGATCCAGCACCGCGTTCCGTATTACCCTCGTGAACCCACCGATTCCATATTCTGCTAACAGTCATTGGTTCTCGACCAACGCGAGCAGCAATGTCGCGATACGATAAACCGCAATCGCGATAGGCTACAATCCGACCTTTATCAAAGTCGGAAACGTGATGGTACGCATTTCTGCTCCTTACACGAGGCATCACAACAACGTTTCACCAGGCAACGCCGGTCAACTGCTGTCTGTGTATGAGAAATCGGTTGGAAACTTCCCTCATGTCAGCACCTTGTAGGTGTCGCGACCGGCGCCAACCTTGTGTGAATGCTCTGAAACGCTAATCATTTGCATATCACAACATCTTCTTCCTGTCGGTTAAATTTCTCGTCCGTAGCACACATCTGTGGTGTAGCAATTTTAATGGCCAGTGGTGTAGTTTTTATTTTTTCAGGGACTTTTGAAACACTCCTCGTATTTACTAAAGCTGCTGCTTACCACAGAGTCATCTGTACGCTCAAAATTATCTCCAGACATACAGCATCTATGGCACGTGGCATGGTCGAATGTTAAAGTAGTATTAACTAAAGCAATTAAAATTTCTTCTCCGTATTCAGGTTCACAACGTTCATACCACGACAGGGAAACAAGAACCTACAGTGCATTACATTATCTCGTCCTGTTTGTTATGACCTGCAGCTCTTACGTCACGTGCGATTCCAGAGACAGTGTAGAGGCCTTATTCGTAGGTGGCACTCATAGAGTAGAAATATCTCTGGAGTGATCATCCAGAAGCTCAGAATTGATTTTGTGTTGTCAACATACGTTGCCACAATGGTCACGTGATCTCGGGACGCCGTAGATTTGTCCGACATTTGTCCTATAAATTTTGAATGTTGTCATATCGCTAGTAAAGACAGATTCCCTTCGTAAGTGCTGTGGATTTAGTATAGACGTTTCGCAGGTACCATAGCAGTTTATGTCTGATATTTGAAATAAATTGTGCTCTTAGCTTTGAAGAGCAAAATGGACGAGCATGACGTCACAGAAGCTTCACGTCAGCATATATTTACAATGTCTTTCATGTCACATCTCGTCAAGTCGCTTAACACAATACTGAACGGCGAAATTGGGGTTTTGAGTCACCGTCCCTAATATACATAAAATGTTATGAGTATAGTATCAGAATTGAGGAGCTAACAACGACAAAGTTTGTCAATGGCCGAAGCAAACTTTATAATCTATGTTCTTGATCAGTTATGTTTGGTAAATTACTGAGAAGTGAGACAACGTTTCAAAACATCGACAGTTAATTGCCAGGGAAAATATGTAAATTCATACACATCAAAGAAAGCTTCAAACGAATTAATGAAGCCTGTTAAACTTATCCATTATGTTTTTTCTTACGTAATTAATAACGTCATAAACAACTATATTTTACTCCTTCATTAAAGCTGACTTTTTTGCTTAAAATGTCATATCGTGGAATTTGCTTCGTCTACTTATGTTCTTATACATATACATTGTGGGCGTCAGCGCTGTTGTGTTATCGTAAAACCTAAATAACTTCTCGCCTTCAGATATACGATCGTCGGTTGTGTAAGAAAGTGCAAAAAATATCCCAGTCGTCATGGAACATCTCCAATTTGTCACTAAAACGGAAATACAGAAGCGTCCGATCTTACCCGTCGGCTTTGACCCATGACGTCACAAATACCGCGGAAACGACTATAAACAATTCCAATATGGCAGATATAAAAACATCGCATACGTATTGTAAACACTGAAATACACAAGTTTCACAAAAAGCCTAATGACTGTAACGGGACAAGCGTGGGAAATTAGGGGTTTTTGGGTGCGGAGAAACTAAATATACAGAAATGTAGCCACCGACCGCCATTCAAAACCACGCAAAACAACGAAATAAATCAACATCACAAAACTGACCAAATACCAAAAAACACATTCCTATCCATAATCGGACACTTCCCTTAACCTATATAGCTCAACAGAACCTACCGATCACATCCCCCAATAGAAAACTAAGAAACGAAAGCTTCCCTTACACCTACATACATCGGCACTTATGCAGTTTAGCAGGTACGGAAAAAATTTTTCATTTTTTTTCAAAATTTGATCATCATGTGTCGTTATGCGGTGGGGGGAGTCTGCAGTGCCCCCCCATCCCCCCACAGGCTTCATTAGTGTCAAATCAATATTTTCGAATCATAGGCGGCCGCTGCCGCGGCCGCATTCCAAAAAAAAACTCCCAACCTAACCTCAAGTGGGCTACGCTACAGATCAATATGTTCATCAAATTGCTTCATATTACGTATACATGTTCATTAGTGTCAAATCAATATTTTCGAATCATAGGCGGCCGCTGCCGCGGCCGCATTCCAAAAAAAAAACTCCCAACCTAACCTCAAGTGGGCTACGCTACAGATCAATATGTTCATCAAATTGCTTCATATTACGTATACATGTTCATTAGTGTCAAATCAATATTTTCGAATCATAGGCGGCCGCTGCCGCGGCCGCATTCCAAAAAAAACTCCCAACCTAACCTCGTATTCAGGGCTACGCTACAGATCAATGTGTAGGTCCCTTACGTCACGGGTCAAAGCCGACGCGTGAGATCGGATGTTTCCAACCTATACCCAATACACAAAACATACATAAATAACCAAAAAAAAAACGGAACTTACCTCAAAAAAGTTCCAGCTCCACAAACTAGATTGGCCACCACAATCACACACAAATGCACACACGCACGCACGCACACACACACACACACACACACACACATACAAAAACACACACACACACACCAACGAAAAAATACTGAACTAAAATAAAAACCCAACCCACCCAAACGTCAACCCCCTCCCCCACAACTCCCACACGAAACAAACGAAACAAACGAAAACCATGAACACACCACCAGAGAGCACGACAAACAAAAACAAGACATCTACAAACACGCCACAATCGCAAATCAAACTCCGCGCCGTAATGACGTCACACACCACAACACGCTTACGTCACGGGTCAAAGCCGACGGGTAAGATCGGACGCTTCTGTTGACCCACTAAAACAAAGCGCTATTATAAAATAAAGATTATGAAGATACAACAGTATAAAACCCACTATTATAAGGAGAATGAGCGCGGCGAATATAGGTTAACTTAAGATGTTAACAGACTGGTACCGTCAAAATTTTCTTCCCGTGAAACCTTGACGTACCGTGAAATGATGTGACGTTCCGTTGACGGCCTGTGCGAATGCCTCCATTCGAAAGGTTTTGTAGAATGTTTTGATGTTATGTAACGAGACGCGACGTCAACTGGTGGCGGACGCGAATTGGCGTTAAACAATCGACGTCGTCCCTAGATCACGTGACAATTCCAGTATAATGTTGACAACATGCGCAGGACGCAGTGCTCACTCCAGAGATATTTCTACTCTATGGTGGCACTGCGTGCTTTCTGCAGCGTTTGAAGTTTATAATACCAAGAGTTTTTGTTGTGTTTCACCGTTTGTTGATAGTGCAATAGCGATGGTGAATTACGATGTTGCTACGGATGCAAAGAAAAATATGTGAAAGGAGGGACAGTAACTTTTCATGGGTACATTCCATATAGCTCTAATTATAGTTTTCATTTTAGTAAGAGACATTGTATACGTTTAAAAATTTCGAGACGCATTATAATTAAGACTTGATTCTGTAGACCTGTTTTTCTACGATTTTATGACTATGTAATAGATATTACGGCTAGTACAAAAGCTTACAAACAATCGCTTCCTCTCGTAAATTTGCTAGTGGAACAGGAAGGGGAAAGGTTAGTTGTTTCAGTAAATACTATCCTCCATGCATTTATCAGTGACTTGTCAATTATGTTTATAAATTACTCAGTATACTATTTATTTAATGAACTGGGAGCAAGTACTTAAAATGCCTTAAATAAATACCTCAAAGTGCCACCTGTAAGAAAAATTGTGCTTTAGGTCGCAAAAACAAGAAAATAAATACGCAGAAATACAAGAAAAAAGGACGAATTAGCAGGGATATAATCGCTAATGTGTGGTAAATTCGGTGTTAATGTACTTCAGGCTCTGTAATGCTATAAAGTGCGGTATCATACCAAAAACTACCAAAAATCGAGTGCATCTGAACTATGATACCTATCGCAAAGAAGCTGAATGTAATATCACTTGCCCTTAAAAGTTACGTAGCTGGTTTATTCCCGGTATCAAATGGATACTGTTAAAATGTCTGCGCAGCATATATAAATAATCCACGACACGTACGAAAAGAATCCGTCTGTACTAGTGATGTAGTGAAATTCTAAATATACAGGGTGCTATACGAACACACACACACACACACACACACACACACACACACACACACGACGTCCCGAGATCACGTGACCAGGCCGGCAATGTATGTTGACAACACAAAATCTGTTCTGCGCATGTGAGTGCTCACTCCAGAGATATTTACTCTATGCAGTCGGCGCTACACCTGGTAACACAGGGACTGCACTGGGCCACGTGGACTCGCGTTGGCCCCGCTGCGCAGGTGGCCCGCTTTCTTTCTGAAGACGGGGATATATTCTGCGCTGTTTCAAGCAGCCACCTGCTGCGCCCGCTACTCGGGCAACCTGCTTTCTTTCTGTGCGCGCCCCTATTCTGCAGTCAAGACAGATGCAAGCCTTTACATAACAGGCCTGAAACAGTGTCACCAGTCTTTTCTCTGCCTATTCTGTGAAGCGTGAATTCCAGTACAACACGAGCATGGCAGCAGTATACGTTCGTATCATCTGTCTCCTACCTCCTGAAGAACGCGCTCTTCCCTTGCTGCATAACAGAATATCAATAGTAGTTCTCAGTTTGTCTGTGGACAAAGAAGTCCCTTGATGGCTTACAAAGTCTACATTCAGTTTTACACGGTAGAGCTATCGCAGTAGACTCTGAGGAACATGCCTGTCTGTATTTGAACTGTGAGTCCAATTGCTTCAATTGAAGAAGAAGATATCATTTTACGTCCTAAAAAAGAAGAAAAAAAAGTGATATTTCAAGTTTGGAAAGATGTCCTCTCCAGGAATTAGAACCTTCTCAACACTGTGGAGTACCAAATGCAGTCATACAACTACGAATTCTTTAGTCCAGTTAGTTTGACTGCACAATAGTATGACAATCTGGAGAGAAAGGACTGCCTTGGCGATTAATTAAATCCACTAATGTGATCAGATGTGCTTTGTAAGCAAAAGAAGTGTTATAGATGGCATCAAATCTAATGTCTCTTTTCGAAGTTTACTACCTGTTCCTCCACTTTAAGGGGTGTTAATGTTGGTTATTTTTGTTTATATTCAACAGGATGATCTCATTTATTTCTATTTATTATCGTTTCAGATTTTTAATTTTCGTTTCATACCTCATTATGGGACAACAGTGGCGGATACAGAAAAACCTCGAGGGACCGCTGAAGATACCTTGAGCTACATTTGCTTTTACTGTAATAAAAAATAATCAAATCACATGCAAAGTTTGTGAAAGTTTTATTTAAACTGATTATACACATATACAAGACAATGTCATCTTATGATGTAAAAAAGTTACAGTTGTGGTTCTCTTCCTTAAACGATGAATTCTAAGTGGGTCGATGCATGGAGCACTTAACACTTAACAGAAAACAGCATTAACATTAGCTTTCGAGCACTAGCCTTTTTTCCAGTAATAATATACACACAATGAAGGCTTTCACGACTTGATTTTTCAGCTGCTGAGAATTTTTCCGGGTTGTATGGCCGTGTTGCATGAAACTCTTCAATCCCTGACGTTTCGTCCAAGGCTACGTTGTACATCTTCAGAGATGTTGTTGGTTGTGCTGAGTCTTGCCGACTGACAAGTCGGACGTCGAAGAGCGGTATAAATACCGCGGAAAGTGGGCGTGGTCTGTATTTCACGTGATAGCAGAGATAAACATTGTCAAAGATAAAATTTGTTTACTATCGATTGTAGTACATCAAAGATAAAAACTTATCATCGATTCTGTAGCGCCACAGTCCATGTATCATTGAGTTTCATGGCTTCATCTTCTCTGTTAAAATTATCCCCATGTTTATATATTTCGATGGCTTCTCTATATAGCCGTGGATAATAGTTCGTCATAGTACACAAAACTTCAGCTTCCGAAAATTTCACTACGTGGTCACTTGATTGAAGAGCATGTTCCGCAACGGATGATTTGTCTGTTTTCCCTAGTAGTCAAAGACTTTTATGTTCCTTCAACCGTGTATTCACACTTCTCTTTGTAATTCCAATGTAGACCTAGCCACACGTACACGGAATCTTAGATACACCACTTGCAGACAGAGGGGGACGTTTATCCTTAACGGAACGAAGCCTATTTTCTTAGTTTGTCTGAAAATCGGTAGAACGTCATGATTCCTTAGAATCTTGCCGATCTGATCCGTCACTTTTTTGATGAAGGGTAGAGAGACCGTGTTCTTCCATCGCTGTGTCCTATCGTCGTCCTTAGGCCTCCTGTTATTCGGCCGAAAACCTCTATTTATTTCCTTACTAGAGAACCCATTCTTCTCAAAAGCCTGCTTTAGATGTTTTAGCTCGACGTCCAGGTGTTCCGGCGTACAAATCCTTTTAGCTCTGTCCACTAGACTTTTAATTACACCTCTTTTCTGTTGTGGATGATGACTGGAATCCTTATGCAAGTATCTGTCGGTATGTGTAGCCTTCCGAAAGACTTTATGTTCCAAGTTGCCATCAGTCTGTCTCACGACGAAGACATCCAAGAAGGATATTGCATTGTCTTTCTCCATTTCCATGGTAAACTGGATTTTTTTATTTATACTATTTAAATAACAAAAGAATTCCTCTAAAGCTTTTTTGCCATGTGACCAAACAACAAATGTATCATCCACGTATCGATACCATCGACCATATTAATACTGTAAAAGACAACCCTAATACGAAGTATTTTTGCGTCATTCTTGACAGATTCTTAATGTATATCAGACTTGACTAATAGGATAACCAAAGTTCGCGCCAGGTACAATATCCTCCAAATGGTGTGGCATCCCACTTGGGGACCAACAGCTACAACGCGCAATTGCTCTGCATTGTATTAGTGTATAGCGCGTGAGAATATTGTGCTCCTTTATGACTAAACTGATATCTACCACTCAGGATCAAAACACATACAAGAACCTTTGTAGAGAAATACAACGGCATTGCAGAAAGGACATATCAGTCTGCACGAACGGTATTTGAGACAAGGCAGAACTACATCACAATCACAATCAAGCACGTGATCTCTTTAAGAAACTCAGAGGCATCACCGTTCAATTTAATCCTCGTAGTGGGTGGTAGACACTGAGAATGGCAGCCTTATCAGAGACAAGGAAGACGCTGTTGCGAGATGGGAACAGTACTGTGAAAAGTTGTGTTCTGGGTTTAACATCGTACGGAAAGTCAAACAGTTGAGGAACTTACATCGGAACCTACAATCTTACGCAACGAAGTAGAAAACGTAATTCAGCATCTGAAGAACTAAATAAATCTTCTACGCAAGACAGTATATCTGCTGAGATCATCAAGGAAACGGCGCAGGAAGGCGTTGACGTGCTGCATTGAAAGTGTACACAATATGGGAAATCGAGTTTGGTTGGAAGATTGGTCAAAGTCTCTCTTCATCCCTTTGATTCATCAATCGGGTACTTCTCCAATTACCGAACTATTGCTCTTATATCTCACGCAAGCAAAATTTTACTCTGCATCTTGAACCAGCGTTTGAAGCTATACATTCAGCCTAATAACATATCCACAAAACAAGAAGGTCTTAATGAAGGAAAAGGAAATCGTGAACAGGTTCTCAACATACGACAAATAATCGAGAAATCATGGGAGTTCTGTGTTCCTGTATTCATCTATTTCGTTGACTGTAGGGAAGCCTTTGACTGTGTTGTCCGGGAAAAGTAGTGGCAGGTGCTTGCATAATTCGGTGTCCCACCACACTTGATGGCACTGATCAGTAGTCTATGCAGGGATCACATTGCAGCTGTGAAGACAAGTGTTGGCACGTCTGATTTCTTCAGTGAGGCGAAAGGTGTCAGATAGGGCTATGTCCTGTCCTCCCAACTGTACAATATCTATGGTGAACATCTCATTAGGAATTGGTGGTAAAACTACCAAAAACCTCCAGTTTGCTGATGACACCATGCTTTTAGTCAGCAGCGAAGATTAATTTGCTGAGCTACCAATAACAGTAAATTGGTCCATCATATGGACATGGAGTGGACCTCAATCTCGTCAAGTCCAGACTCATGATAACTGATCGAGAAGCATATGTTCTACTCACAGGTTGATTAAAGGAACTGGAAATCGTGCATTCTTTCATGTGTCAACCATCTACGACATGGGAAGCTGTGTGCATAAAATAAGAAGACGGATCGCGCTAAGGCGAGTGGCTGTGAAGCATCTCACCAAGATCTGTCAGAATACAGCAATAACGATCACCACAAGGGTGTGACTTGTTGAAACACTCGTGTCTTTCGTCTTCTTTTATGGTTACGAAACATGGTCCCTTAAGGTCAGAAACAAGCAACAGATTGATGCATTTGAGCATTGGTGCTGGCACATAAAATGGACTGAAAAAAGAACAAATGTATCGATTATTGAGCAACTCATTATCTTCAGGCGCCTTTCTTCTCGTATCAACGAAAAAATTCTCCAGTTCTGTGGCCATATTGTGATAAGAGACGGAGAAACCCTACAAAAAATAACCATGGAAGGGAAGATTGAGGATGAGAGACCAAGGAGAACAGCAGCGAACAGGTGGATGGCTCAAATCTAGAAGACCACTGGTCTACCTTTTCAGCAGATTCTACGAGGAGCTGGTAGCCGGCCAGGATGGAGAGGCTTGGTTCATCGGGCTACAACGGTCGGCAATGAACACAACTTGTGGTGACTAAACAGCAATCACACCAGCAAGTTTGACCCTAACTCAATACAATGCATAGTATCACACATTATCTAAAAATTACACCAACTTACTTGCTCTCAACACTAAGCCATATCATTGCAGCTGAATTCAGAAGTTGAAAAGTTTGTTGCATAGCATAAGAAGATACTGGACAACGCGGAGCTTCTGATTCATGGTTCAAATGGCTCTGAGCACTATGGGACTTAACTTCTGTGGTCATCAGTCCCCTAGAACTTAGAACTACTTAAACCTAACTAACCTAAGGACATCACACACATCCATGCCCGAGGCAGGATTCGAACCTGCGACCGTAGCGGTCACGCGGTTCCAGACTGAAGCGCCTTTAACCACACGGCCACACCGGCCGGCTTCTGATTCATGATTGTATATCAAGCGTCACATCTGACAGGCTAAAATGCATACATTCAGCAATAAAAATTACTGTAGAACTCCTTGATGAAGATTTTGATATACGGCACAAACAAGAGAAAATATGTACCTAGCAAACACCAACGGAATGTTAAACGGACACCAAACATCCGCACCATACTAGCAAGCTTCATCTAGCTCCGACGTATGTGGTAGCACCAGTGAGAGCCTACACAAGCGGCCGGCCGCTGTGGCCGTGCGGTTCTAGGCGCTTCAGGCCGGAACCGCGGGACTGCTATGGTCGCAGGTTCGAATCCTGCCTCGGGCATGGATGTGTGTGATGTCCTTAGGTTAGTTAGGTTTAAGTAGTTGTAAGTTCTAGGGGACTGATGACCTAAGATGTTAAGTACCATAGTGCTCAGAGCCATTTGAACCTACACAAGCCGTGGAGTATGCAAAGAGAGTTTTTTTTTTTTTAGGTGGTAAAAAGTGCCCAACCCGTCTTGCAGTTGCGGAGAGACGCCCCCAGATCATCCAACACATTGTGTAGTTGTTTACTTCAACACAATATCCAGGCAATGCAAAGATCTTTTTGACAATGACCGCGTATGCTGTTGACTAGACTGAAAAATTAAATTTAATAATAGAAACCGTTGTGTCGTAAATGTAAGATATTTTTACTCTGTTTTATCTAGTTTTCATTAGTGCCATTGTTTTAAAACTGTTTAATAATACCATTTGCTAGCTAATAATTGATGCTGTAACATTTTTACGGAAGTGAGCGCATGTAGAGCAATAAATTCCAGTAATATCAAAAAGGAGACGTCACTTTTTTAATTGGTTATTTTTCTTAAGAACGATGGGAGGTGTGTTTAGCCATCTCTTCCTTGAAAGCTACTGCGATTTAGTGGAGAGAAATGTTTCTTTTTAGGGGCACGGAAAGATTAGTAAATAGTAGAAGACATAATCTTTTGAGCAGTGGCGGCTACTGTGTAAGAGCACAAGAGCATGTGAACACCCTAATTTTCGACGTCTTCCAGATTTATTAGTTATTTTTCTTTGAATGTTGTTAAACATAACATAGATGCTGCAATCTGAAAGATATGGCACTTAAATGTACGGAACATCAGCTTCTCTAGATTCCGTAAAATTTGACGTCAGGATCGCGAGCACACCTTCAGTTGTGCAGGTTTTAAGGAGCTTTTGCGTATGCGGAGTAGCATGCACACAAAAAGCAAGGACCGCAAAAACTTACTACATACAGAAACATATAGTCTGAAAAATGTCAGAATTCTACTACCGGACTTAAAACGATATAGCAGATCAAACGTGTGCGTCAGTTGTAACAGCTGCACACCATCACACATTTACCAGCGCCAAGCGGCTCTTAAGAGTACCGTCTTCAGTGACAAAAGTCACCAACTTAACTGCTGTCAAATGACTACCGAACGAGTACAAATCTCTTTGCTTTGACCGAGAAAGCTACGTTGGCTGCAGTTGCTACCACAGCAAACAGCCAGATATTGTACTACTACCACATACATGGCAAATTCAACATACACACTCCCTCACTCATGCACACGGATGATAAAGAGAGAAAGGAAATTTGGGAGCTCAAAATGTAAGTAATTTACATAGGATTAGATGCTTACTGGAACAATTGATTCTTCAGTGTGATTGTGTACCACTGAATAGGCGCAAATACGAAGTACAAAACTAAATTACAAATAACTGAGCGTGACAGCACGAAATACAAGTTAAATTGTATGAAACGAATCTAACAGACGTTTCAACCTTGCCACTCAACTAGAAGTTTACGTCACTGCCACCAGGTGGTAGCACACTGCGGCAGACTTTTATACTTGTTCGCTCGGTATGAATCCTTGATAACACACTCTTCAGATAAGCTAATTCTCTCACTATGTACTGCAGTAAAATTAGGTCAGACGTCATTATATGCTAAAGTTTTACTGACTGTAAATCCATTTTGTGGGTTTCTGAACGAGTCACAGAATAGTAAGTTTCGAATTTTATCATTCAGTAGTCCAGTTGAGGCGGTGAGATCACAAGCGCCTGAAGCACATCACCGTCGATTGTGAGACTAGCATTTATTCATGCTTCTGAAATTACAGTAAGTCAGGTTTATCTGTGCTGTAGGCCAACATTGTATGAATGAAAATTCACGAAAAGCTGCATCACTAGTTTCTCTGATATTCACTTAATTGTTGGATCGACGGCGGTGTGCCTTAGGTCCTTGTGGATCTCAGCGCCTCATTTATATTCTCGTCAAGTGACCATATTGGTCGACACTACGTCTTGAGTTTATCTTTTCCACAAACGGCACGTTCTGTTTGGAGTAGGTTGTTTGCTGAATCGGCTTTCGTGTGCAGTGTAAACATGACCTATGTTGAATGTATTTTAAGTGCTAACAGAAGAGTATAGCTGTGAGGACGCTTCGTAAGTCGTGCTTGGATAGATCAGTCAGTAGAGTACTTGCCCGCGAAAGCAGAGGTCACGAGCTCGAGTCTCGGTCCGGAACACAGCTTTAATCTGCATAGTGAAAATCTCATTCTGGCGACAGGAAAGTAAATTATGAGGAAAAGTTAGCCATAAAAAAACTAGACCGTCCGAGAACAGATCTTTTGATTGAGAGAGTGAAGAAATCAAATAAGCGTGACTAAAAGCGAACATTTGACGAGGGAAGTGTACAGTTAGCACAAGTTACGGTTACAGGCCTACCTTTAACAATTCTCTTTAACGTACCTTCAAACTGCTTCCACCTACGCCATTCGAATTCCTCAAACAATATAACAGAATGCAACGATGCATTATATCCATCAAATCCGAATTCGGAACAATATGGCATAGACACCTCTTGTTTACGTCCCCATACCTTCTCTATCAAAGTGGACTTGCCAATATTTGTGTCACCAAACAAAAATAAATTCAGGTGCAGCGTAAAAATATCTGATTTTAATCTCGGAAATAAATTCATGAATTAATACATCTGTTCGGGATCTTGTACGTCTATTTTGTCACTGCCTGCTAGATAAAACGAAACAGGCCTTTTAAATATTGTAGAAATTGTAACACGCGCCAAATAAGCGAGACTCTTTTGGCACAAGTTTGTAGCGGGACTTTGAATTTCGCCGCGCTACACTCGTTCCCTCAGATAAAAAATATCCCGTCGCAGCGGCATGAGCGCTCGACGGCAGAGAAAATACTAAAATTGTAACTTTTTTTTTGTTTGTTTTCTATCCGTTTCTGTTTTGTCTCTTGATAGCCGAAGCTTAAGGCAGACGTGATCTGATGAAGACGTTAAAAAAACTTATTAGCTAGTCTTGATCTGATTTTAATGTGTAGACATATTGTGGAAGTTGTTAAGAAATTCGGAGGATGGAAGTAGCAAAGTAAATTAAATTGCATACAGTATCAAGATGATTTTAATTGGTACAAATTAGTGATTCCTGGACGATTGCAAGATTTCGGAGCAGACTTTTCACGCCGAAATGAACGAGATTTTTGAAGATCTGGACGCCGCACGAAAGAAGACAAGTTAACCTGGTAAAGGATGAACTCTTATCTACGCCACTTCCCCCTGTCAGTTACATTTTGTTATTCTCTGTTTCTTTTCAATAATTTTTGTAGTAGAAATTGGTTTAACTTTTGCTCAAAAACGCTACAAGGACCACCCCAACTATAGCTTTTCTGTAATACGAAGTCCGATCTGCATTTCTTTCTTTCTTTCCCTTTTTTCAAGGTCATTAACGATTTAAAAAAAAAAAAACATTTTCACTTACGATTTCTTCCCACATTTTCAATCTTTTTTCTTTTCTTCTCTCTTTTCTTTTTTTATTAACCACTACAAGTTGTCATTTTCACGTGCCTCATTTATATAAATAACACGACAGAATATAATTCACGAAGTACAAGTATCAAATGCCTATTATTCCTACTACAAGCAAAAACTTTTATGTTAGGAAATAGTTCCACATTTCATTCATATGCTCCAGTTTCTCAAGCATGAGACCAAAAAGAAATGGCATGAAATTTTTATATAAATTTGGAATCGTCATATTCTTCCATATAATTTGTGAGATGTCCCCGTTTCTTGTCCTTCCGCGTTCTAAGAACCAAGCTTGGTCATGACTAATTCTGTAACTATTCCTGCCGTTGTCAAAACTTATTCTCCAGTTAACTTCACTAACCCTGCCAGAATCACCGGTTCAGATATCCCGCGTTTATTCTCCTGTTAGAGGTTATTATGTGTTCGTACAACGCATTTTCCTCGCTATTCCGAGAAAAGAACTTAAAGCGAGTGCTAACCGGAGACTACACAACTGGTCGTTAGTAGCGCATCGGTCTGGCATAAGTTTTCCTGTTAAAATTTTATTTTCTTGGATACACCGAGAAGATAGTATTTAATCTTTGTTTCCTGTTATTCCTACATTTCCACTCTGGTAGTCTGAATCTATGGATTTCGCGAAAAATTATAATGCTGATCATTCGCACACCCCCATCAACCACGTAAACAAACAGCGATTGGCATTCATCCGTTGGGGTTTATTCGGCTCAGCTCGTATACCCTGTCCCATTTTGTCTGCGCGAAAGCTTTTTTTTATTCCTAGATGCTACGGGGATTCCCCTGGCAGCGTTCAAAAATCAACTTATGATTCGTTCAGAAATCAGCTTAGACTGTGTTAAAAAATGTTCAAAAACCAAGTGGGATGCGTTTCATAATCATATGAGCAATCGGTAGACCAAAGTGCGCTGGATGCTAGGTTTTTTTTCTTCAAGAATACGAATTTGGCGCCCCCTGAAATTGCTGCCACTAGGTCCGGACGTGGATAGGATGCCTTCCGATCTAATTCCGTCGAAAGACCATGCTCTCAGGAATTAAACATTATTAACTGTGTCAGTATTATCAGTTTATGGTGTATAGTAAATAAATACATCAGAATGGCATTCCTTTTGAACGTTGTTCCATAGCTTTCCACTTAATCACTTACAGTCACAGAATGTAGAAATGCGCATTACAGAGAAGCCGACGGCGCTGATACTGCTTCTGCAAGGGACATAAACTTCGACAGCTTTTCGACAAAACGGTAGAAGAATCCTACATGACGACTCACTAAGTTAGTCCAAAGACGGATTGTCTTAATCTTCACAAAACTCGTGTGGGAAAGACGGATATCACACTGTATGTCTCGTATACCATCCTCTACAGACTCGCTGGGTAAACGTGTGGAGGTCTGTGGAGGTCGCCCATTTTGTGTTTCCATAATAGATTATAGAGACTACATAGATGATGTATTTTTGTACCCATTCGCGATATATGCTACATTTGTGTTCTCGGAACTGACGAAGTTTGTACTTCAGTAAATTATTGCTGACGTTATGAGATGTTGCGTTACGCTTTGTTAGCTAGTCCAGATGATGGGCGATAACGTCCGAAGCTGGTCCATCAAAATAAATTTAATACAAGTAGCTTTCGTCGACGTTTCAAAAGTTTATTACTCATAAGGTACGTAACGTCATGGTGACAGGAACAAGCGTGAAACCGAAGTTACAACGGCAACATTCTGATGAGTAAAACCGCACAAGAAAGACGGAAGAGTGCAGTTTGATGTGCCGTGAATATCGAGATGATTACAAAAGGAGCACTGGTTTGAGCAGGACAAGAGGGGGGAGGGGGGTTCGAAAGTACCCTTGTTGTAAAAATCATACCCAGGCTGACACAAAGTAATTTAACGACGCCATGCAAAACGTAAACCTGAATAGATGGACGGGAGTTTGAAACTCGCTACTCCCGAGTGCAATGCCAGCAGTTGCAGCATTTGCTATGCTGCTGAGACGACTTAGCGGATAACATATGGTCGGATGATATCTTGCACAACATGCCACTATGTCTGAACCGGCAACGACTACTATGATAATGGTACTAATACACGCAAACCCAAGAAACAAGCACTTCTTGTATAGGCCTGACTTCACGCATTTCCTCATCTTACGCCACTGTTTTGGTCCTTAGGTGGAGGAGATCATTTGTAGGAATCGTCTTGAATAACGCGACGTGGTTGTGTTATCGATTTATGCTGATAGCCGTCAAAATTTCAACACAAGGACGGATAGCCAATAAAAAATTACTTTTTGTGCTTACACAGTATAGTAGGATCCGCTTTCATAGCCGAGACCGCTACGCACGCCTATGTGGTGGCGCTGGACTCGAAAGTAAGCCGGTTCTAATCTTGCTGGTGGATGAAATTTTCACTGCCAATCCTTGGCCGACAAGGAGAGAGTTGGGTTGTTAGGGAGAAGGGACCAAACAGCGAGGTCATCGGTCTCATCGGATTATGGAAGGACAGGGAAGGAAGTTGGCCGTGCCCTTTCAAAGAAACCATCCAGGCATTTGCCTGGAGCGGTTTAGGGAAATCACGGAAAATCTAAATCAGGATGGCCGGACACGGGGTTGAACCGTCGTCCTCCCGAATGGGAGTCCAGTGTGCTAACCACTGCGCCATCTCGCTCGGTGACAAGGAGAGGGGAGGTGGGAGCATCCTGATCACCAATCTTTGCGCCAATGTCCTGGATTACATTCCAAGCTTTTCTGCAGTGACTGATTACGAGAGGGCATGTAACAATCTTGGTAAGTGATCCGACCGTCGCATGGGGATGTAAGCTCAGCGGGTCCCTTGGTCCTTTTCGAGAGGAGTGGGCTATGTGCCGCCAATGGGTTTCAATCTCTCTCTTCTCTCATCATCTCCAACGCAAACACCACACACACACACTACACACGTACCCATTACAGTAACCTACACTTAACTGTTACTCTTACGAAAACGGCTCTCATACTTAGTGAAGGAAAGGTGGCTGCACGGGCGAAGGATAGAAAAACCTTTCCAGTTAGGCGGTTAAAATTATTCTTTTGGAGTCTCCTAGACATTCATGCCATATGACTTTACTAGCACAGTAGGAAGAACACACAACTAAATTTCTAAGTGGTTTGGGAGTATATAGGATGCAGCTGCATCTTCTGGCAGCAACAATGTCTGAGCATCGAGTCGAACTAAGCTTGGACGACAGATACGAGTAAGTCATTCCACGCTGCTTCAACTCTATGCTAGGCGAGGGGTGGCGTGCAAGTCTCTCCGAAAACCCATGACCACTTGTTTGCAATGGGAGAAAGATCTGGAGAACTTGCTAGCCACGGCATCAGTCGAACACCTTCTGTATCGAGGTAACGCTTTTAAGTCCGAGCACTGAAGAATTTCGGGACCAGAAAACAGCTTATCTATTGCATTATTTAAAGCATTGCTGAGCATATGTAACTGATATATCTTCAAGAGTTAATACACACTAAAAATGACCAAGCTCCATTATTTATTTTTCATATTTACTTCAGTTCTTTCGTAAACTACTAATCTTAAAATAATGATAACGTAAAGTATAATTATCTGTCCAAAAAAAAGTGTGAGATGAGTTACTCAGCAATTTCTTCCTGTTGAGCTTCCAAGATTTATTGCTCGCCCGATAAATTGCACAGAAAACGTGACGTCGTAGAAGAATTACAGCAAACTGCGAAACCTACATGTAAATGCACGAAATACGTCACCGCGATCAAATATTGTCTCAGACATTCGTGACAGTAGCTATTACCTTCCCTAATGTTTCTTTCTTATAGAAATTGACAATAGAACGCAGGGTTGTCAAGGAACAGGTAGTGAGAAGTTCGTACATTGTTTTCAAACGAAATGAGTCCAGTTTTCGAGCGATACGTGGGTCCCGCGCCGAGAAAATTGCGGCCGGCGCTGTACTCGACGGTCTTTTGAACATAGCGTGTTGCCCGAGCTCTGGTCGGGCTTGACCTCCAAAGCGTTAAGTCAGAACAGCTCAGGCAACGTGCGATCTTGCGTTATCTCGTTGAAAGATTGTCGCCGACACCTCGAAGATAAAGCACTGCCACTCGCATTAATACGTCAGAAACGTAACGGCTGCTGTCCAAACCAGAGTTTTGCAAACCAGAGCTAATCATGTTCGATTCCTAATCGCACCCCTACCATCACGCCAGCTGCCGAATGTCATATGACGATGACGAATGCGTCTGTCAATTTTTGTTCTCTGAATGCGTCTGTCAATTTTTGTTCTCTTCAGAACTTCCACACACGAACGTGTCCGTCGTCACTGTGTACGCAGATCCGGGACTTGCTGGATTGGTGCCACTCCCGTGTCCAGTGCTATCGTTAGTGTATCACTGTCGCTACACCGGTACGCTTCTCTCTGCTGCTGCGTGAAAGTAGCAACGATGCCCGTCGTGACGGCAGTCCACGGTGCTGTAGACCTCGTCGCATTGCACGTGTGGACAGTGGACAGTGGATGATGCCCTATATTGCTCCATTCCTAACGTCAGTATTGAGCGAAGCACTTCTTTAGGGAAGAGTTCCGGTATTTTGGAAAGCGGCTACAGCTACGATAATACAGAAAGAGCCATAGACCGACATGTCTGGTTTAAACGCTGGCTAAGCTGCAGGAGCGTCTTTTGTGTGACAGACTACGGTTGCACATGGAGCTCCATAGCCTCAGACATCAATTTGGCTTCCCAAAAGGAAGATCAGTTGAAGATACCATCAACCAAGCTCTTAGAATAGTGGACTTGATTCTCCACAAGTTGTCGTTGTGGTCTTCAGTCCTGAGACTGGTTTGATGCAGCTCTCCATGCTACTCTATCCTGTGCAAGCTTCTTCATCTCCCAGTACCTACTGCAACCTACATCCTTTTGAATCTGCTTAGTGTATTCATCTCTTGGTCTCCCTCTACGATTTTTACCCTTCACGCTGCCCTCCAATACTAAATTGGTGATCCTTTGATGCCTCAGAACATGTCCTACCAACCGATCCCTTCTTCTAGTCAAGTTGTGCCACAAACCACTCTTCTCCCCAATCCTATTCAATACCTCCTCATTAGTTATGTGATCTACCCATCTAATCTTCAGCATTCTTCTGTAGCACCACATTTCGAAAGCTTCTATTCTCTTCTTGTCCACAAGTATACGACTGAAATATTAATTAATAAATACACTGAAGAGCTAAAGAAACTGGTACACCTACCTAATATCGTGTAGAACCCCCGTGGGCACGCAGAAATGCCACAACACGACGTGGCGCGGACTCGACTAATGTCTGAAGTAGTGCTGGATGGAATTGACACCATGAATCCTACAGGACTGACCATAAATCTGTAAAAGTATAAGGGGGTGGAGATCTCTTCTGAGCAGCACGTTGCAAGGCTTCCCAGATATACTTAATAATGTTCATAGCTCGGGAGTTTGGTGGCCAGCGGAAGTGTTTAAACTCAGAAGAGTGTTCATGGAGTCACTCTGTAGCAATTCTGGACCCGTGGGGTGTCGCATTATCCTGCTGGAATTGCCCAAGTCCTACGGAGTGCACAGTGGACAGGAATGGATGCTTACGTACGTGTCACCTGTCAGAGTCGTATCTAGACGTATCAGGGGTCGCATGTCACTCCAACTGCACATACCCCACATCATTACAGAGCCTCCACCAGCTTAAACAGTCCCCTCCTGACATGCAGGGTCCATAGATTCATGGCGTTGTCTCCATTCCAGTACACGTCCATCCGCTCGATACAACTTGAAACGAGACTCGTACGACCAGGCAACATGTTTTCAGTCATCAACAGTCCAATGTCGGTGTTGACGGGCCTAGCCGAGGCATAAAGCTTTGTGTCGTGCACTTATCAAAGGTGCACGAGTGGGCCTTCGGCTCCGAAAGCCCATATCGATGTTGTTTCGTTGAACGGTTCGCGCACTGACACTTGCTGATGGCCCAGCATTGAAATCTGCAGCAATTTGCGAAAGGATTGCACTTTTGTCACGTTGAGCGATTCTCTTCCATCGTCGTTGGTCTAGTTCTTGCAGGGTCTTTTTCCGGCCGCAGCGATGTCAGAGATTTGATGTTTTTCCTGGTATTCTTGGTACACGCGGGAAATGGCTGTACGGGATAGTCCCCACTTCATCGCTGCCTCGGAGATGCTGTGTCCCATCGCTCGTGCGCAGCCTATAACACTACATTCAAACTCACTTAAATGTTGATAACCTGTCATTGTAGCAGCAGTAACCGATCTAACAACTGCGCCAGACACTTGTCTTATATAGGCGTTGCCGACCGCTGTGCGTATTGTGCTTGTTTACATATCTCTGTATTTGAATACGCATGCCTTTACCAGTTTTAGCACACTGGACTCCCATTCGGGAGGTTCACTCCCGCGATTCGCGCCCGCGTCCGGCCATCCTGATTTAGATTTTCCGTAATTTCCCTAAATCGCTTCAAGCAAATGCCGGGATGGTTCCTTTCAAAGGGCACAGCCGCCTTCCTTCTCCGTCCTTCCCTGATCCGATGAGACGGATGACCTCGCTGTCTGGTCTCCCACAAACAACCGACCCCCTATACCAGTTTCTTTGGGGCTTTTGACAACGTATGGTGGCCGCCAATCTTTCAAACCCTCTACTACGTTATTCTGGAGTATTGTGGGAACGGTACAGTTGAGTTGTCTGCAGGGAACGCCAAAATATATGAGAACGCCAGCCCCGTAGCCAGTATTACAGAAGCATCGTGAAATGGGCCCAGACGGGTGGCTTCTTCGGTTGAGTGGTGCTTTCAGATTGACGCCTACTGAAGAACAGTTACTCGTGCCATATCTTGGGATTTAATTATTGATGGGAATATCAGAAAGTTCTAGGACTGTACTCGAGAGGAAAGCAGACCGTATACTTTTTTAAGATGCAGTCGTGGTGCACTAGTTATAAACTGACTATTGCTGCCCATAAGACCACATACGTACTACTAAAGGAAAATTTGTCAACTACTAGAAATGTTGCGATAAGAGGGAGGGCGTTCCATTTCCCCATAGTAACACAACCCAGTAACTCGGCGTGCTATTAGCGGAAGGAAGAAATTTATGGCGCATATAACAACGGCCACACGAACAGTGCAGCGCATTACGCACAAAAATTTAGCATGTGGGCACTGCTCAAATAGCTCTGAGCACTATGGAACGTAACATCTGAGGTCATCAGTCCCCTAGAACTTAGAACTACTTAAACCTAACTAACCTAAGGACATCACACACATCCATGCCCGATGCAGGATTCGAACCTGCGACCGTTGTGGTCGCGCGGTTCCAGACTGAAGCGCCTAGAACTGCTCGGCCACTCCGGCCGGCTGGGCACTGCTCAGTGTAAACTTCCATCGCATGCTGAGAACGTACGATAGTGCAGTTTTCTCTGCAATAGTGGGCTTCACCGCAAGTATGTGAGGACGCCAGCCCGGTAGCCAGTATTACAGAAGCATCGTGAAATGGGCCCAGACGGGTGGCTTCTTCAGTTGAGTGGTGCTTTCAGATTGACGCCTACTGAAGAACAGTTGATTATAACGGGAATTGAACCTGTGGACGTAACTGCCTGATACCAGGCAGCAGGATACTGGTTGGAGGCAGGACACCAGGAGAAGGACTTTTGTATCACCGGAGCCAGAGTGGATAACAAGCTAGGCCTGCGGAACTGGAAGATGCAGGAGCGGCAGCGTGAGTGGGACTCATTGGACACGGGGCGAAGAGTTCATGCTGTATTTGAGAACTGCAATTGAAGCACATCTACTGCAGCAGGGAATGATACACTTTTTAACAGGGCACGTCCCATATCGTGTTTACTTAAAAAGTGTTCAAAAGTGCACTACAAACCTTTGTGATTGTGGTCACGAGGGAACCTCGTATCATGTTGTGATGTAATGTGCAATGTATGATGTGGATGGACCGGTAATAACACCTATAACTACCGTGAAAGAAATAGTGATACATAAAGAGCTATGTAGCGGGGCTGATAGAATATCAAATAAGATACTGCGATAAATTGATGCCACCAAAATCCTGGAAGTTTAAGAGTAGATTTAAGTCAACAGACGACAGTAGGAGTAATGTCAGAGGAGTTATCACAAGAGTACGAGGGCGTGGTCATGGATCCATATAGCGTTGAACAAGATCTCCTGCAGCTCCGAACCCCGTTGCCGATGGATATGACCTGCGGACGCTCCCTCTGGGTCTCACTCAGGGGAAGATCTCGTTTTACGGTCACTGGTATCCTCCAGGATGACGATCCAATCCTGGAACTTGAAGAGACAACCATTGACTTAGTCATTCCAGAAGACCAGTCCATAAACCACACTGTGAAAATATCAGTTATTTATTACCCTATGTAGCAATTTTGTTAAAATAGTTGCAGAAATTTAGAAGGACCTGAAAGGCCTTTTGGTGGCTTGTGTCCTCCCAAGATACATACTCTAGAAAGGTCCGTAGTAAAACAGGTGATGACAGTTGTAATTTAGTGAGCATCTATGGAAATAACAAGTGTCAATGGACGTTCTGGGGCAGCCACAGGCTTCGTAGCGTTCAAACTAAGCGTAGAATAGCTGTAGGTTTTAGTTTATTTTTGTGTGATGTTATATCTCCATTTGTTTCTTTACTTTGTAAATTCATTCTGGTATATACTGTATTGTAAACGTAGTAGATAATGTGTAACTGACTTCGTTTTTAAACTGACAAAATTAATCTGTTCCATACTACTGTATGAAGATAAGTCGTTTAACGTTGTCACCAGAAATCTCGAAAAGTTCTTGACCGATTTACTTCACATTTTTACATGACACTGATAAACGCTCGGAAGGACGTACGCTATATATTTTTAATACATATCACACAATAGGGACACGTTGTTAGTAAAATTCTCGAAAAGCCTGTACCAAATTACTTCAAATTAATACATGATACTCTAACAAAAATTCAAATGTACAAAAGCTAAATATTTTTTAAACAGCAGTACACGGGTGTTCTGTGAAAACTGACATTGAGAAAGAAAAAGCTGTGCTCTGCTGAACCGTGTTGTGAAAATGTGCTGTTTCAATAACTGTCACACAATCGATTGTAACTTCGAGAGCAGAGCATTTAAAGCATTAGACAAATGATTTGTCTTAGATGTATACTTCCTCTGTATACGTAATTTTAAACATAAATTGTACACACAACAATGTTCTGTTTAATTTTATTCCTCGTAGACGGTTTAGGAAAGACGGTTAGGAAAGTAGTATTTATGGCTTATTGGATTACAATTAGAATAGTATTACAGAATCTGAATCGTCCGAAACGTTGTAACCCTACCCGTTCACAGATTTAAAATGTGTTTTCAATAACAGAGACGAGGGTAGAGAGGGAGATGATGGACAGAAAGAGGTGGAAGAAAGGCCGAGATGGACAAATATATGGGGAGAAGGAGAGAGACAGAAGGAGATTGGGATGTATATCCAGTTCCCATAGAATTATATTTAGCATTTGCTAAGCATTGCCGGCTTCGCTAGTGTTACGTATAGTCAGTGGCTGCTTGTTATGATGTGCTAATGTGATTCAGCGCAGTGAAATTACCCCATTTCGCTTTGAACGCGAGCCGGAAGTCGCAATAAAATTACGCCATTTCTCTTTGAACGAATGCTGGTATGCAAATAGAACGGACGGAAACATGTTTTGTAACTCTCTCTCCGCGACCAACAGAAACCAGCGTCGAGTGCTAAAAAGACGGTCGCTCTATGTACCAGGCCGGTATATTCCTTTGAAATCGTGTGTAGCTTATAGAGTATGAGGGGTTGTCATGACTGCGCTGTGGCCAAGTGGTCTACAGCAGCGGGAGCAGTAGCTCAGCGTGTTCGCTCAGAGGACTGGCTGCCCTCTCTAATGTAAATAACTGAGTAAAGGAGTCAATGATGAATTTTGAACGTGTGTCAAGTGACCTGTGTCAAGTAGCCTGGTAATTTGTGGACCTGGGTTGAACTCCCACAGATAACAAGTCTTTTTTCAATATACTTTATTCCTCACGATATTAAACTATTAATCTTGAAATTTAAATATATTTATACAGTACAGTTTATATAAATGAAATTAATATATTCCATTTAGTTACGATTACTACCATCGCAATTCAAAAGGCTATAGACCATCACATTGCAGCACATTGGTATAATTTCACACAAGCCATCACTGGGTACAGTTATGAGCAGCCATAGTTTCCTAGCAGGCGGATCATTGTATTTGACCAGGAATAATTAAATAAAGCGATAATTAAATGTCAGTGTGGAGGCTTGTCGTGCTGTAAAGAAGCCCATTTCCTGACTCTAGATTCGTGCAGTTGCTGTACAATCCTATACGGCAGAGGGGACAAACTGTCTGTCCTGTAGGGCGCTAGTCATATCGGACCGTTGAGATTCTTCACGGTGTTGAGTGCGTCTCTTCTAAGCCCACTGATTCTACATTCGCATGACAGTCGTGGTGTGCTGCAACAGTATTGCAGAAGGATAAACATCAGTTCCGACGGGCCACGACCCTAACACACTAGAACTGTGACACATGTTGATAGACAATTCTCCTTCTTACAAGCGGCATAACACGATCTTCTCACAAATAACCAATATTCAAACGAAATTTCGTTACATACAGAGTTACCTGTTCATCTTTACATGTGCTAATCATTTACATTTCCTGGCATGCAATATGTTTGAAGCCAATTTGACGTTTGCAGCAAGCAGCATTCGTGGTGTTGCAAATTTAATGGCTAGCATTGTATATTCCCTGGGACCTTCCACAGGAAGTGTCGGAGGATACACAGAGGCGCACACCATGATGGATAGTAGTTTGAGAACGAAAAGAAACTTTCCAGCAGAACATTTATTGAATTACATTCCTCAAAGCATTCAGAATGATCTTAGTAGGTTCAGTTGGCAACTCTTACGAACTGGATGATCACAGAAGAAACAGTATATGCTACACTATTATGAACACTTGATCCTTTCTGACAACATGTGGTCAGGTGATACTGCTGAAATACGCCATTGAAGTGTGCTTCATAAAGGAATGGATTTGTCCACTACAGTTTTCCTAAGACTGCAAAACATGTTGCGAGAAACTAGCTGTAATTTCTAACGGCTGAGAATGTCGAGGATATTCATTACACTTTTTGTTCATACAGAATAACCGGTACTGAGGACGCCAGCGTTGAGCTGACACCGTTTCGGTTGTATGGATACAGCTTTGGTTCTAGAAGAATTCCACTTGAATCTAAAGTGTACTGATGATCGTGGGCAAATGATGATACTGTTGCGAGCACCAGCTTCCGTTCTCATACTGCACGTACGAAAATTAAATACCCCTGGAACAAATCGGCACAAAATGCTCCAATTTGTCTTCGCATTAAGCCTCCATGCGCTGTCCATGTGGAAGACATCGCCGACTGATCTTAGCATGGAACAAACTGGCTCAGGAACTGCATTATGAAATTTTTGCTAGAGACTATTCCAGCGGCCCGTTGATTCACACGAAATGATTTTGCAGCAAGTCATTGCTTACAAAAAGACTCAGTTTGTGTGTGTGTGTGTGTGTGTGTGTGTGTGTGTGTGTGTGTGTGTGTGTGTATGTCTGTGTGTACAACGTGTTTCATTTCTTTCGACGTTTCTGCATTTGACATAAGGCATAAATATCGTGCCTCCATCACCCTATCACAATTTTCTCGAATATGAATTAGTTTCAGGCTCTTCGGTAAATTGTGCAAATCGAATCGGGAGTTATATTGTTGAACTTAAAGTCTTCGAGATGATTTGTTTCCAACGCCGATATGTACTGACATGGCGTTTAAAGGAACATCAGCAACTTGACCTCACAGTTTATGGAGAAAAAAGCATATTTACAAGATATCAGTCGCAGAAATCGATCACGAGCGAAAATTTGGACCAATATTATGATTGTACGTCGTTATGACCTGAAAGTACACCTTTTAAACATGAGAGCGCACCGATTGTTTGCTACTCCTTCCGCCCCACTGCAGACGCTTTGCGTCCGAGCGAATATACTGAATATTAAACTTCCTGGCAGATTAAAACTGTGTGCCGGACCGAGACTCCAACTCGGGACCTTTGCCATTCGCGGGCAAGTGCTCTACCAACTGAGCTGCCCAAGCACGACTCACGCCCCGTCCTCACAACTTTACTTCTGCCAGTACGTCGTCTCCTACCTTCCTAACTTTACAGAAGCTCTCCTGCGAACCTTGCAGAACTAGCACTCCTGAAAGAAAGGATATTGCTGAGTCATGGCTTAGCCACAGCCTGGGGAATGTTTCCAGAATGAGATTTTCACTCTGCAGCGGAGTGTGCGCTGATATGAAACTTCCTGGCAGATTAAAACTGTGTGCCGGACATAGACTCGAACTGAAAGGCAAAGGTCCCGAGTTCGAGTCTCGGTCCGGCACACAGTTTTAATCTGCCAGGAAGTTTCATATCAGTGCACACTCCGCTGCAGAGTGAAAATCTCATTCTGGATACTGAATATTGTTAAAATAACATTGTGTATACATGTAAATGTTTGTCGAGTTGACGTATTAGATACTCTTTTCGCGTTAAATGGTGTGTTCTCGAACAAGATTTCAGTACACGCTGGGATGACATGGCCACCTCCCGCTGCTCTTCCCTCGCATCAGCATGCCGTGAATAGGGCACGCTGCTGCACAGACTGTACTTCGCGCTCGGGCATTAGGTGGCTGTAGAGGGCAGGAGCGAGTGACAAATACCCGTGTGCCCGAATATTTTAGCTGCACATTCAGAAGGTCATAACTGCGTACTGTCACAATAATGGCCCAAATTTTCACTCGTGAACGATTTCTGGGGCCGACATTTCGCTAGTGTGCTTTTTTACTCCTTAAAATATGAGATCAAGTTGGTGATGTTTCCTTGCACGAAACTCGCACGTTGTACGAAGTGTGGCAAGACGCTAGTTGTCTCACACTATTTGTGAGGTTGTGAATCACATCACGCAAAACAGCTGAGACGAATAATGTGTCCGGTTAATACAGCTTCAAAACAAATTCCTTACGACATTCTACGCAACTGGCACGGTTTCCAGTATCAGTCTCGTTCGAAAAGTGATTAGATGCATATTTCTTATGTATACCAAGGATTTGGGAAATTTGCATGAAGCCTTCGTGTAAAAAAAAAAGTCCTCTCTTATCATTCCACTGGCAAAAGGACAGAAATATGTCGACTGGATAGTCTGTTTGCTTGTTACTATTACAGGTGGCCGATACATTGCATGCCAAATATTCCTGTCACCAGGAATAAAACTACCTTTAGATGGAGTGTCACTGTGTTATTGTGACCTAGCAATCTCGGAGGAGATTCAGTTCCCGCGCTGAGAACGAAAGAAGAATTTTTAAAGGGAGCTTATTACAAATCAACTAACCTACTGTAATGTTACAAGGGACGTTCAATAAGTGATGCAACACTTTTTTTCTGAAAGCCGGTTAGTTTTATTCAGGATTCAAACGCAATATTATCCCCACTTTTTTGGCTACAAAACCCTATTTTTGAGCTTAATCTCCACTCAATGCGACGGTCTTACGCCACCTTACTGGGACGGCCGTACACGCACAAGGTACCGCTCTACTGGTCGACGTCGGAGCCACCGTCTTGCTGTTTCAATAACCATCCCCTCATCCACGTATTGCTTTCCGAGGAGTGCATCATTCATTGGGCCATACAGCTGGAAGACAAGGTGCAAAATCCGCACTGTTAGATGGATGAGGAAATAAATTCGAATGAAGTTCTGTGAGCTCCTCTCGGGTACGTAGATTTGGATGAGGTCTTGCGTAGTCGTGGAGGAGGAGACAAACGTGCTGAAATCGCTTCTTCAGTTTCCTGAGAGTAGCGCAATACACTTCTGAGGCGATCGTTGCACGGTGAGGGAGGACGTCAAACAGAATAACCTCTTCAGCGTCCCAGAAGACCGCCGCCGTAACATTACCGGCACAGGGTGCGGCTTCGAACTTTTTCTTCGGAGGAGAGATGGTATGGCACCATTCCATGGATTGCTGTTTTGTTTCCAGTTCGAAGCGTTGAACCTATGTTTCATCGTCTGTAAAGATGTTCGACAAAGTATTGTCACGATCGGCCTCCTAACCCGCAAGCAATTCCATACAGATGAACCTTCGTTGTTCTTTATGGTCTTCTGTCAGGCCGCGAGTAACCCAGCGGGCAGACACGAATGTGTCAACACTACCAACAGGGTGTTTGGCTGTCATCCGTTGATCACCCCGAATGAGAGTGTCCGCACGTTCTAACATTGCAGGAATCACAGCTGTGTGCAGCTGGCCGGCACACGGGGATCGGACAGGTTTGTGAGACCTTGTTGCGATGGTGATCGACGCCTCAGCCAACGACTCACCGTTCTTTTGTTCACTTCCAGGTCTCTGTAGACATTTTGCAAGCGCCTGTGAATATCTGCGATACTCTGGTTTTCGAACAACAGAGACTCAGTAACAGTTCTCTGCTAGGGAATGCACCTCCGTAACAGACATTTTGAAGGCTACGTACAGCGCCACCACGAATCGGAACTTCAGGAAACTGTAGGGGCTGAATCGGAAATATTCCACGCTGTCCCACAACAAATTCCGAATTTTTTCAACCGTAATTGTCTGAGAAAAAATGTGTTGCATTATTTATTCAACGCCCGTCGCATTTCCATCTAGTTTACCATATCATACGAGAAAGTGGAATGAATGGACATGTTGAGAAGGTAATAATTTTGCACAAAATAAATGGAACACAGTGTGAAATCACAGACTGTACTTACCAGCCCGTTTTCCCCAGGCTGAGTTGTGAGTTGTGGGGTTTCCTCACATGCCTCATACAACTTCAAAATCAAAGTTCGCAGCTCTCTTTTTTTTTCGAGATTTGGTGTTCGTTAGATACTTTAATCCATTACTATTAATTAGTCTTCTCGAATATCTCCCATTCTTGAAGGACACTCTGTGAATATGGAACAAAATAGCACAGTAATGTCAAGAATAGCGTCATGTATGTTTTAGCTGTTGTTTCATGTCTCCCGAATCTACTGCCGCCTTGGCGGGCTCACCTGTTAGTTTCGTAGCATTAGTGATACAGCAGGTCACAGGCTTATTAAAAAAAACCTTATGTTAGGCCACATTACCCCTAGTATGGAGTAATTATACGGAAAAACAATACAGAGTTTATATTACACAATAATATAGAACACTGTGTAGTTTATTTCCATTTTGTCATTGGCGATACTTCGAAAATCTCAGTTTTAGTAAACATGTAGTGCTTTGCATGTTTGGCACATCGTTGTCTAGTTGTAGCAGTTACATTTCTGTCTAGATTTTCCAGTTACTATGGCTATTGCACTATTTTTTCTTTGAATATGTTGTTGTACAGAGCTCATTGTTCTCTTGGATTGTAGTGGTCAAGCGGCAGAGGTTCTAACCGTGGAAATGAAGCATCAGCTGGAAACATGACGTACCATTTTTACAGTGTAACTGAAAAAAGGAAACACTGTGAAATTACAGAGTTCAGCTTCAGGAGCTGACACCTTCTGGAGCTCTTTGGGATGACAGCAGCAGTCAACAAACTGCCTAATCATTGTTGCACCGCGCGCAGTACCGTGGTTTGGGGGGTCTTGGTGGTCGGTTCCTCTTTGAGCTAGGAACATGGGGTAAAAAGTTTTTGGTTTAGCCCGGACGAGCGGCCATTTGTATAGCCATTCGAACATCTTTCTTACTGTAGCTATTTTACAAGGTTTGAACGACGAACCGGAGCTGTCGCCCAGGCAAATGGTGGGAATCGATTAATTCCTTTTGCAAAAGATTTTAATTGGACTGAAGTTAATCATAAGGTAATGGCACCATCTGTATCTGCACCGTACGGATTTTATGTGCAGAAACATGCGAAAGAAAAGCGTTTTTCTGGAAGGTTTATGAAGCACGTCACTTCTATAATTTACACTTGTACGAAACGGTCCAACCTTTGCACGAACGTAGATAGATGGATAAATTCAAAACGATTTTTTAAATCCAATAATCTATTTCCATTGTCGAGATACCACGGTTTAAGGTAGCTAAATGTAGCAGTAAACTTCGTTCTTTAAATTAATCAAATGAAGTAAAACACGCACCTTAAGATAAAATTGCAAACTTGCTCTCAAAAGTCCAACTTCATTCGGATTTTCCGTGCAAAAAACACGTTTTTGTAAGTTTTTTTGAATACCCCATTTCCATCTTTCAGTCTTGCGTGAATCGGTTCAAATTTTATAAGAAGGTAGACAAATACATATAATTAATGGTAGTCCTGTTGTTTTGTGAAAGCTTTATCCGTTGCCGCAGTATGAGCAACAGGATTAGAAAGACAATTAAAATACTCTATACCGGATCAGTCGTCGCCTAACTCAACAATAATCTAAATGGTTGCCAAGCTGTGGCGGTCTAAAAAGAGTTAAAGAATAAAAGTTGGGAACCAGAATCAAAAATACTCCTATCATAGCACGAAAAAAGGTGAGTATGTCCTTCATAGAGTTAGGGATGTAAAAGAATGGACTAGCTTTCCCCTGGCAACGTCAAAGACACTTAAATCAAAACATAGTGACATATTCAAGCCTTTTTACGAGTTAACCCTACATCCCCAGTGCAGTGAGTAGTCTGAACTGCAAGCTGTTGGCACCTGCATCTTGTAGTTTATAGGGTGAAGTCCCTGGTCCTTTACCCAAAATCTAGAAGACTCGCCAGCCATGTTAAACGACATAGAACATTATATGGCTGAAGAGCATACATGTTTTTTCTGGGAGGAGGACTAAAATCTCTGCGGATGGATTTGTTCCTGGGACGAAGCAAAAACAATTATTTTTATTTCTGATGCGAGGGTTGATTTTTGCTCCCAAGGGAACCATTTCAACCCGAACCATTTCAAACCCCAAACCCAGCCGCTGTTACATATATGGAGGGGCGTGTAAGAATTTGTAGTGTAGCGGCACTGCCGTTTAAGATGGAAAAAGTTAGCTTCAGTGCAATATTTTTGAGCACACAAAAGTTACAGCCAGGTGTGGGCCTGTTGACAGTCAGTTATTCTACCAGCAGTTGCGAAGTAGAATGGAGGCCACAGGGCTGTAGACCCGCTGAAAAGAGTAAACGCAGTGGTTTGCATGGTGCAAGTTACAGGCAGAAGGGACCCACTGGCCCAACCCAGGTGTTATGACCACATGACTCGGAGTGGCGCGTTAGCAAAACAGAGGCACACAGCCGCATATAAATAGGCGCCAGTTCATTAACAAGGGATTCAAGTGTGACAGCTCTCCTGGACGACAGGGCGTGTCACACCACCAGCTACATGCAGCAGCAGATGGCGCGCCAGCATTCCAGTCCACGGCAGGTCGCTTGTTAGACCCTCTGAGGCCAATGTGGGGTCCGAGGCCAGCCAGTAGCGGGCCACGCCACGGCTCACTACTGCAGGCAGTCTTGTTGGCTTCCAACACACACCGGACGCATCCCGAGGCAAGGGCCGCATATTCGGACACCAGATAGTAGGCGCTTTTTGCCACCGTGATCTTAGCCATGCTGGCGAGGAAGCACACCGCGGGCCGTCTTGAAGCTCCCAGCGGACGACACTGAGGTGGCAGGGACGGAGACTGCTGAGTCAACTGCCAGTGCATCCTGACGTCGTCACACTTCCGCAGCCATACGAGGCCAGCACACAGCAGTGCACTGTGTGGGTCACTGAGGGAGCCATTCCACACCAAGCCATTTCGCAGACAGCGAAGTGGTGCCCTCAGCATTGTGGGACCCAGTGATGCACACCGAGAGGAACGGGGGCACTGTAGCTGGAAATAATAAATCACTTGGGAAACTCGGATGAGTTTTAACACGGCGCATCCTGACAGCCCATCCTCATCCAACATTCCTCTACAGTTGACACAAATTTATGTGCTTTTAGATAGCAAGATTCATCTACAATAGGAAATTTCCAAGAGTGGGGGATAATCTATAATAGGAAGTATCCGAAACTGGGGAGGCCTGAATCCTAAACTATAATCACACATTGTGCCATTGGAAGACATGATGAATGCCACATTGGATGATATGATGGCTTGTGTCGTGTTATGACATGACCTCATGTTACTTTACTTGACACTAATGCATTATATTACATGACATGGGCACTAATATGATGGCCATTTTTTTTTCAATCTTCGATGGGCTATAAATAAAAGACAAGTTCATAGAAAACAATTATTCTGTTACCAAACGTTTTGTACTCTTTTCAACTTATTCACCGAAAAGATTGAGACATTTGTCGTACCTGTGGACAAGCTTTCTAATACCCTTTTCAAAAAATGTTGCCGCCAATGATTTCAAATGAGCATCGACGTTGTTTTGAAGATCTTCGTTGGTTTGAAAGTGCTGCTCTCCTAGCCACGTCTTCAGTTCAGGGAAAAGGTGAAACTCGCTGGTGCCAGGTCAAGACTGTACAACGAATGATAGGCAATGTTCCATTGAAATTGTTCAAGGAGCCGTTGGGTTGTGCCAGCAGTGTGTGGACGAGCATTGTCATGAATCAATACAATTCCTGATGTCAGCATTCCTTTTTGTTTGTTTTAAATGGCTCTCCTCGAACGTCATAAAGTTTCACAATAAGCAGCTGCATTGATAGTGGTTCCGGGCTACATAAAATCTACAAGCAACACACTTTTTTGGTCCCAAAACACGATAGCCGTAACCTTTCTGTTGTTGAATGTTCGTTTGTATTTTTTTTGGTTTGTTTGCTGATTTGGATGCATCCATTGTTGTGATTGTCGTTTTGTTTCCGGTGTGTCGTATTGGATTCAAGTTTCATCTCCAGTAATAATTGATTTAAAAAACTTCTCTCCTTCATTGTGGTAATGGTCAAGGAAATTCAAAGCTGACGCCATTTGGTGACTTTTGTGGGCGTCCGTCAACATTTTTGGAACCCAACGAGCACAAAGTCTGTTGTAGCCTAAATGCTCAGTAATGACAGAATGTACGACAGACCTTGAAACTTCGGGAATTTCCATAGACAAAGCAGTTAAGGTGAACCTACCATTTTCTCTAACCATCCTGTCAACTCGTTCAACAAGGTCGACTGTAACGACAGACTTGCATCCTTGGCCCCCTTCATCATGCACGTCATTTCGGCCATCTTTAAACTTTCGGCACCATTCACGCACAACACTGTCAGTCATGAAGTTATCGTTGTACACTCGGCTCATTCTCCGATGAATTTCTGCTGCACTATTCCCTTCTGCTTGCAGAAACCGAATTACACTTCTAATTCACACTTGGCGGGAGCAACAATGACGGCAGACATGTTAACGTGGCTGTAGTGCAATGCTGACTGATGCCTTGAGGTCGGCAATGGCGAGAGTTGGCGCAGTAGCCTATGGTGTATGTCCACTTTCTGCCGCTCGCGTAGCTTCTATACTAAGCGATCGGAGGTTAAAAAAAGGCCCTCGTATTAACAAGTAAAAAACCGCGAGTATGTCAAGATGTTTTGATTTAAATGTCTTTGAAGCTACGAGATAAGTCGAGAAGTTAGTTCCCTTCTTTTAGATCCACAACTCTGCCCAGGAAGTATTCGCATTTTTTTTTTTTTTGTGCTATGATAGGAGCATTTTTCATTCTCGTTAGAAATTCTCTTATCCGTTGCCACGGCTAAAGGCGCTACACAATAACGCGTTAGATTTGACAAATGACAAACACCTTGTTAAGCAGTTACAAGTTGATTCTAACAAGGGAACCTCCCCATCACACACCCCTCAGATTTAGTTATAAGTTAGCACAGTGGATAGGCCTTGAAAAACTGAACACAGATCAATGGAGAAAACAGGAAGAAGTTGTGTGGAACTAGAAAAAAAATAAGCATAATATACAAACTGAGTAGTCCATGGGCAAGATAAGTAGCAACAAGGACAATGCCCGCATAGGAGCGCCGTGGTCCTGTGGTTAGCGTGAGCAGCTGCAAAACGAGAGGTTCTTGGTTCAAGTCTCCCTTAGAGTGAAAATTTTAATTTTTAATTTTCAGACAATTATCAAAGTTCAGGCACTCACACAAAATCAACTTCGCTCTCCAAAATTCCAGGACATGTTCAGATTTGCTTGGACATATGCAGGATTTGACGGTCTACACACGGAAAAATTTGAAAACGTTAAAAACATATGTTTTGACAGAGTACAGGGAAAACTGAGCGACTGTGAAACTGTTGCATTTATTTGTTGCAGTTTATGTGACAAACTCTTACGTTTTCATCACTTTTTTGGGAGTGATTATCACATCCACAAGAAAACCTAAATCGGGCAAGGTAGAAGAATCTTTTTACCCATTCGCCAAGTGTACAAGTTAGGTGGGTCGACAACATATTCCTGTCATGTGACGCACATGCCGTCACCCGTGTCGTATAGAATATATCAGACGTGTTTTCCTGTGGAGGAATCGGTTGACCTATGACCTTGCGATCAAATGTTTTCGGTTCCCATTGGAGAGGCACGTCCTTTCGTCTACTAATCGCACGGTTTTGCGGTGCGGTCGCAAAACACAGACACTAAACTTATTATAGTGAACAGAGACGTCAATGAACGAACGGACAGATCATAACTTTGCGAAAATAAAGAAAGTAAAATTTTCACAAGAGGGAAGACGTTTGTTCCGCAGATGCCCACGCTAACCGCGGGACCACGGCGATCCTGCGCTTACGTTATCCTTGATGTTGCCTATCTTGCGGATGGACTACTCAGTTTGTATATTTTGCTTATTTTTTTCATAGTTCCATACAACTTCTTCCTGTTTTATCGAGTGATCTGTGTTCAGTGTTTCAAGGCCTATCCACTGTGCCAACTTTTAACTAAATCTGAGGGGGGTGCGATGGGGAGGTTCCCTTGTAAGGACCAATTGTAGTGCAGTTTTCTTAAGTTACACACATAAATCTACTCAGATGATGGACCTGGGATACGCTTTACGCAAACAGCTCAAAAATATACGTAGCTTTACACACGCATTTGTCGAATTTTGTTTATGTCAGTGAATGTTAAAAAATGGAATACGTTGCCTGCGTTTTAATTTGTGTGTAATGTTATCAGTGGCATATTCTGACTGACGATTTTTATTGATGTGCAACGGTATTTCTTATTTCTGATTGTTAATTTTCGGTGTCATCATTATTAGTATATGTCTAAAAACATAATTTGTGAATATTTTAAACCTATTACCTTAACTTCTTAATCATGTTGATGGAAACATTCCGAATTTAATAATTTTTCTTTTTTAAGCCATCGGTCTTTTGGCAGGTTAGATGTTGTTCTTCAGTTCTCTCTATCTTCTGTCAAAATGTTCATCTCACTGTAACTACTACTCTAAAAATCACCTACAAGGTGTTTCAAAATTCCCGTTACAAACTTCTAGGACTTGAAGAGGAGACTGAGTACATAATATTTTGAACAGGAAACCATGACCGAACACGACTGTTTCCATTCTACGACGGTTTCAATTCAGATGTTTAACTCATCCACGTCTGCTTCAGGAACTGAATTAGGCATGACGCAGTACAATTATTAGGTAACATTTAGAAAGAAAACATGACGAAACATCCATTTGTCACTGAAGCACATATGTTAGAATTAACACTTAAACATTACGAGTTTCGATTATTGCAAAACAAAAAAGAACCCAGCATATTGAACATACAGAACGTAATGTTTAGTATTAACACAAACAAATTTCTTAAGTGACAAACTGATGTTTCGTTATGTTTCATTTCGAATTGTTACTAATATTCAGTTTCTCAAGCAGAAGTGGACGAAGGATATATCTGAATTGGAACCATCGTAGCCGGCCTCTGTGACCGAGCGGTTCTAGGCTTCAGTCCGGAACCGCGCTGCTGCTACGGTCGCAGGTTCGAATCCTGCCTCGGGCATGGATGTAAGTGATGTCCTTGGGTTAGTTAGGTTTAAGTAGTTCTAAGTCTAGGGGACTGATTACCTCAGATGTGAAGTCCCATAGTGCTTAGAGCCATTTGAACCATTTTGGAACCATCGTAGAACGGAAATGGTACGTTTCCCAATGTGAGTTCCTTCTCAAAATATTATGTACTCATTCCCCTCTATAAGTCCTAGAAGTTTTTAACGGGAACTTTCGTACATCATGAATAACTATTATCGTACCAATATATGCCCTTACAGTTTTCCCTACCACCGTTCCTACCAACGTCAGGCTAAGGCCGCAACATTTGTCCCTCGAAGTCACAATCTTCTTCTGGTAAGTTTACAGTAGGACCAACTCTTCTTACTTCTACTTCCTATTTTATTTATTCACTTAGTTTATAAGATGTTTCGAGAGCATCACTTTTTAACAGCATCAGGTTTATTGTTCTCAGGTGTCCCGTAGTAAAAATTTCGCTTCCATACAATGCTGTACTCCAGATGTAGACTTCTTCCTCAGCTGTCTACCAATGAGTGACGCCAGTAGTACTCTTTTATCGAACAAAGCTCTTTTCTCCTGCATCAATCAGCTTCTCGCCTATTTCTTTCTCCGACCACCTTTGTAATCTTGGCTCCTAGATAGGAGAAAGCTTTCAATTCCTCTACGTCTAATTTCCAGTTATGACGTTATGCAAGTCTTTGCTGTTTTATACATCACTAAACATCACCACCGTCTAAGTTTAGTTTATATTTTGGGCTAAATGTACTGTCCATGCCACTCAACTGGCCTACTGAGTCTTCCGCATGTTCAGTTAGAAGAAGTAACCTATGTCATCTGTCCCCCTCGCGCTTTCATTATCCTTTCGAAATTTTCTTTCAGCCAGGGGATCCGTGTGAAACGTTAGCACTTTTATAGTTTTAAATAATGACAGTATTTGGAATAAGAGTAATCGTTGGGATAACAAATATGTTTGTCATTTCGGAACGTACATTCGTTTATAAAAGTCAGCTTGTAGTACGGGGAGGGATAAATAGACTGCCGCAGAGGTCACGGTTATTATTTATGCCAATGCTGTAACCATATTATCCCGTTAAAAAGCACCTAAAAGAAATAAAATGATATTTGTAATAAGATAATATGAAAAGGGAATATCATACGTGATTAATAACTTCGTTTCGTAAAATATACGTATGAAACTGGACATCCACGGTGGCCTTTTGCCTATGACAGTTTTATGTTAAAAACTTCCGTAGATAGTTTTAGCGGAAAATCGATATGAAATGTCAGGAGCCGGTTAAAAAATCTTTGTAACGATACCTCATTCATCCCTGTGCGATTAGTATGTGTTGAGAAAAAGGGATACTGACTTGAGAAATAATGTATATAGGCCTATGATACGATGATTGTTCTTTGACCTAAAAGCTAAAGATGAGAATATAATGTCAGTTTATTAACCTCAAAAATATGTCTTCCACAACAACTTTAATAACATAAAAGGATGTACTGCTTACTTGTTGAGTGGGTAATTATTAACCCCTTGATTCTTAGAGTATTACGCATCTTTAGACACGACTGTGTTACATAAAAACAGCGGATTTAGAAAACGGTACAGTGAGGCAGTTCACCAACACATTTCCCCTGGACTGGTTCGAGCAGCTCCATTATCAATCACGCACGCTCCTAAAATGCAGTGTTTTCTGGACTTAGTATGCTGTTCGTGTCGCCTTATGTTGTCATCTGCTTATTCAATGCAAAATTGAGTTGGCTTATGCTGTATATTTTTCAGATTTCGGTAATATCGAATGGCGCACATAAATCGACAGGCAGCGTTTCTTCCCGGGACGTCGGATTTCTTATTGACAATCTCCAGGTTCCCCAGGTGACAGTATAACTTTTTCCCGGCGATTTCTTCAGCTTCCCTGTCTGTCTGCTTGACAGACACTGATGAACCAAAATACCGTGACCCCTGCTTACTGGCGTGTTGTTTCATTGTCGTAACGCATGACAGCAGTGATACTGTGTGGCGTTTGCTGGTCAAGTCCTTGATAAGTTTCCGGTGGTATGTGGCACCAGACGTCTTCACACGTCACACCATGCCCGCAAATTACTGGCCGGTGGTTTGGGCAAGGAGCTAGCGAAGGATAGCATCCAACATGTGCTCCACAGGGTTCAGACCAGGCGAATCTGACGTCCAAGACATCAACATGAGTTCTCTATCGTGCTTCTTAAACCATATTAGCACAATTCTGACCTTGAGAAACGTATAGTTAGCCTGATGGAAGCAGCTGTCTGTGTTAGGAAATACATCAAGCGTGAAGGGATGCAGTTAGTCCGCAATAATATTCACGTAGTCACGGCTGTCATGGCATCTTCGAATCAATTACCACCACAGGTCTCATGGAGGCCTAGGTGAACGTCCTTCATAGCATAATACTACCGCACTGAAATGCACCGACCAGGCGTAACAAGAACTGTGATTCATTTGATCATGTGACACATTTCCGCCAACGGCCTTGCCGCAGTGGTAACATCGGTTCCGTCTGATCCCCGGAGTTTAGCGCTGTCGAGCTTGGCTAGTACTTGGATGGATGGCCACCCGGTCTGCCAAGCGCTGTTGGCAAGCGGGGTGGACTCAACCCTTGTGAGGTAATTTGAGGAGCTGCCTGATTGAGAAGTAGCGGCAGCCGGCCAGTGTGGCCGTGCAGTTCCAGGCGCTTCAGTCCGGAACCGCGTCACTGCTACGGTCGCAGGTTCGAATTCTGCCTCGGGCATGGATGTCGGTGATGTCCTTAGGTTAGTTAGGTTTAAGTAGTTCTAAGTTCTAGGCGACTGATGACCTCAGATGTTAAGTCCCATAGTGCTCAGAGCCATTTGAACCAACCAGAGTCGAGTTAATTTCCCCATTTGCGGTTCGTATCCTGTTCGTCACTGTTACACTTACGTGCTTTCCTTACCGTGTCATGTGCACGCAATGCTACTAGGTGGCGTTCAGTCTAGCGGTGGACAGTGGTCATAACATTTCAGCTCGTCCGTGTATGTTGGGCATTCCTGCATATTGAGGTCGCTTGTTGTCTGGATTCCATAATTAAGAGCTGAAAATATTAACCTAATTGCAATGTATACAGAGAGATTTAACGATTCCTCCAGTGACCCATACTTGAAGAATCCGAATATATGGTACGACTTGAAGTACTCTCTGCCTTGCACTTCACAGTGGTTTCCATAGTCCAGATGTAGATATAGATGGACTGGATGTCATAACTCTTCGACCGAGAAGAACAGTTACATTATTAAAAGAAATTATTTGGGAATGAAGATATTTAAGTCACACTCCGCTACCGGGATAAAAGGGTCGCAATTTGTAATTCGCGACTGCGTGATTGTTAGTTATTACGGGCGCGCCAGTTTTATTCGTACTTGGACATCAGATTTCGTAGTGAATTAATAGCTGCCGGCTCTGAAAAAGTTTGCTGCCGTTCGTGGCATCTACATCAGATGTACAAAAGGTTGATAATTCTTCGTCGGCAAGCAGGTATCCCGTAAAACGTTACCAGTACTTAACAGAAACTTGTGGTGCGTCGTCTGTGAAAATGGTGATTATTACTCTTAAAATAAACGTATGTACACCATTTTAATTAACGCAATTATTATTAACTAAGAAATTACAAATGTTTACAAGTGCAGTGCCCAAAGCCGGAGGGAGTAGGCTAGCTGAAGCAGAAGAAAAAAAAGTGTACTGCTTAAGGCATCGATCTCCCATGTATAAAACAGCGTCAGCCCTCTTATTACAAACGAGTTGTGTGTTAAATATTTGCTGTAAGTATGTAACGAAGGAACGGTTCAAGAAAGTTTTGAAATTGTGTGTAAAGTTGCCAAGTGCTTTCATTATGAAACACTGGATGAATATAAATTGGGTATTTTAAGCAAAAGCTAGTTTATCACGAGTCTCATTTACAGCCTCATACCTCCTGAACTGTGCGTCGTACAATGATACAATTATGCATGTACAGTCAGTGATAGAAGCTCTTGCCAGTCGGGGTGGCCGAGCGGTTCTAGGCGCTACAGTCTGGAACCGGGCGACCGCTACGGTCTCAGGTTCGAATCCTGCCTAGGGCATGGATGTGTGTGATGTCCTTAGGTTAAGTTAGTTTTAATTAGTTCTAAGTTGTAGGGGCCTGATGACCTTAGAAGCTAAGTCCCATAGTGCTCAGAGCCATTTTTTGATAGAAGCTCTTATTTTATTCAACGTCTGTTGTGAATAGAGTTAGTAGGAAAGACGTAATAAATTAAAACATCATGTCCGGTGTTTCAATTGTACTGTGTGAGACGAACACACAGTTTCTAACTGTAATGCCTGTCTTATTGTGTTAAATGTTTAACACAACATTATCCTTCAATGAGTAGACTACGACACCATTTTAAATGCCATCAATAATTTTACGCGGAATATTGAAAATCAAATTTTTGTTCCCGTAGGGACCGTTAGATAGGCAACCTGCTTGCTCTGGGATTGTCGTTTAGGAATAATGATTTTCGTAACGAAGGGAGGATGTCTATATAGCGTTCCGCAATATTTCCTTAGACTTAAAATTTGAACGGTATAGCCGAGTACCGTCTTTTAGGAACGTGATTATTTTTCCGCCCCGATAAAAATGTTTCATTTGCATATCTGTTCGGCAGTCCCGGTTTACGACTGATGTTATTTCGTAAGTGCTCAACCCAAACTGAACGCCGAAACCCACTCACTATTCACGTAAAAAAAACAATCGTCCATTTTGAGTAATTAGCCTCGGCCACTTGCTTTATTAAACTGACGCAACAGTTCGAAGCCTCTAACATGAAGTCTGTATCCTAGTAAATCATTTCCTACTCACAGTTATACTATGTGATCAAAAGTATCCGGACACCCCCAAAGAGATACGTTTTTTTCATATTAGGTGTATTGTGCTGGCACCTACTGCCAGTACTCCATACCAGCGACCTCAATACTCATTAGACATCGTGAGAGAGCAGAATGGGGCGATCCGCGGAACGCATGGACTTCGAACGTGGTCAGGTGATATGGTGTCACTTGCGTCATACGTCTGTACGTGAGATTTCCACACTCCTAAACATCCCTAGGTCCACTGTTTCCGATGTGAAAGTGAAGTGGAAACGTAAAGGGACAAGTACAGCACAAAAGCGTACATGCCGACCTCGTCTGTTAACTGACAGTGACCGCCGACAGTTGAAGAGGTTCGTAATGTGTCATAGACAACATCTATCCAGGCCATCGCACAGGAATTCCAAACTGCATTAGGATCCACTGCAAGTACTATGACAGTTATGCGGGAGGTGAGAAAACTTGGATTTCATGGTCGAGCGGCTGATCATAAGCCATACATCACGCTGGTAAATGCCAAACGACGCCTCGCTTGGTGTAAGTAGCGTAAATTGGACGATTGAACAGTGGAAAAACGTTGTGTGGAGTGAAAAATGATGTTACACAATTTTGCGATCCGATGGCAGGGTGTGGGTATGGCGAATGCCCGGTGAACGTCATCTGCCAACAGCAAAATTCGGAGGTGGTGGTGTTATGGTGTTGTCGTGATTTCATGGAGGGGGCTTGTACCCCTTATTGTTTTGCGTGGTACTATCACAGCACAGGCCTACATTGATGTTTTAAGCACCTTCTTGCTTCTTATTGAAGAGCGATTGCATCTTTCAACACGATCGAGCACCTGTTCATAATGCACAGCCTGCGGCGGAGTGGTTACACGACAATAACATCCCTGTAATGGACTGGCGTGCACAGAATCCTATAGGACACCTTTGGGATGGTTTGGAACGCCGACTTCGCGGCAGGCCTCACCGACCGACACAGATACCTCTCCTCAGTGCAGCAATCCGTGAGGAATGGGCAGCCATTCTCCAAGAAACCTTCCAGCACCTGACTGAACGTGTGCCTGCGAGAGTGGAAGCTGTCATTAAGGCTAACGGTGCGTCAACACCATACTGAGTTCCAGCATTACCGATGGAAGGCGCCACGAACTTGTAAGTCATTTTCAGCCAGGTGTCCGGATACTTTGATCACATAGTGTAACTCGGAGCTTAACGACAGCTGATTTACTTGGCTGCTGGAGTCGGTTTAATGTTGTTCGTCTTTGGATTTTTGTTGTACAGTTTTTAATAGTTTACCAATGTATGACATGGCACACGGGCACAGTATGCTTTACATACGAAGTTTCCGGGAGTCTAGATCATGTTGGAGACAGACAGTTTTGTAGGAAGAACCAATGTAAACTACAAACCACACTTTTTAAGTTTCTCCCAAATTCTCTGTGTTGCCACCAGCGTATAGAAATCATCTGGAATTGGAAAGACATTTAGTTTGCGAAATCCAATTTGCATTCATTAGGTTTACACTTGGTATCCTAAGTGTACTAGGTAGAAATAACTAGGTAGGTTCACTGTTCCTAGAATTTCAGAAAGCTTTTAATTTAATAAATCATTCATACTCAGTTAAGCATAGACGTTAGATTCAGGCAGCTTGCTTATAAGGTATCGAGAATCAAGTTCAGTCTCTTAGAGCAGGCCTTAGTCTCGCATTGTGCCATCATGTACGAATTCGTGCGCGTGAACGATCTCCGCTGTGCACGGAAATACGAGACTGCGGACGGACACACCATTCTAGTCTAGCCTCAACGAAATACGTGCAAATGAAGCTTAGATCCGGACCGTGGGCAGGCACTGGCTGTATTTCTTTCGATTATTACATTTTAACGTATAAATTATCGCATATTCTTATTTCCCATGCGAAATACAGAATTAATTTTACATAACAAGTACGAGTACATGTTATTGCGTACTCATCCTGAAGAGAAACGTCAGCTAAACTCAAAAAAGAAAAAATACTCGATGTGTAGTTGAGTCACTATCTTTTCTGCATTATAATTGGTGATTTTATCTATATATCATTACACTGTTATACGAATTAGTGTAATAATAATAATAATAATAATATTTCATGTCATTTCATTATCAATCAACAGTCTACAAACGGGAGAAAAATACTGACAGAAATACGACCTAAATCAATTATTACAATCAAGGTGTGTTCATCTACACTGATCAGCCACAACATTGTGACCACCTACTAATAATGGTACGCCCGCCTTTGGCACAGATAAAAGTGCCGATGCTTCGTAGCACGGAAACCATGTGGCCTTGGTAGATCGCTGGAGGGAGTTAGCACCACATCTGCACATACAAGTCACCTAATTCGCGTAAATGATCTCTGATGCAACATTCAATCACATCCCACATGTTCGATTGGGATCAGATCTGGCTAGTTTGGGGGGGAGGAGGAGGGGGCGGGGGCAGCACAGTTGGAAATCGCCACTGTTTTCCTCCAACCAATCACACTCCTGGCCTTGTGCCATGGCGCATTATCTTGTTGAAAAATGCCACTGCTATCAGGAAACGTGATTGCAATGAAGAGGCGTACGTGGTCTGCAACCAGAGTACGATACTCCTTGACCATGATGCCACCTTGTAAGAGCTCTACTGGACCCATGGATGCCCAAGTGAACATTTCCCAGAGCATAATGGAGCTACCGCCAGCTTGTCTCTATTCCACAGTACACGTATCAAGGAGTTGTTCCCCTGGGAAACGACGGATTCGCACCCTCCTAGCGGCATGATGAAGAAGGTATCAGGAATCATCAGCCCACAATGCTCAGCCACTGTGCCAATGTCTAGTGCCAATGGTCACGTGCCCATTCCAGTTGTAGTTGCCAATGTCGTGGTGTCCACCTTGGCACATGCATGGGTTGTCGGCTGTGGAGGACCAGCATTACGAGTGTTCGGTTCACTGTGTGTTCAGACACTCTTGTACTCTGCTCAGCATTACAGGCTTAGTTCCACCACAGTTCGCTGCCTGTCCCATTTTACCAGTCAGCCTCCACCGTCCAACATCTGTAACAAGGAGAGGCCGCCCAACCCCATGATGTCTGGACGCGGTTTCAACCTGGTTTTGCCATGTGTTGAAGACCTTCACCACAGCACTCCTCGAACATCTGACAAGTGGTGCAGTTTCCAAAATGCTTGTCCCGAGCCTCTGGATCATACTATTTGCTCTCGGTCAAATTCGGATAGATTGCACGCCTTCCCATTCTACACATAAGACAGCACGCTCACTGTTACTACATGCACCATGCACGCTGCTATCGCCTAGACAGGTTTATATCGATAGTAGGTCGGTGGTTATAATGTTCTGGCTAATCCTTCTATTACTTCACTCAAAATAGATGGCCACAAGAAGCAACAGAAAGAAGCAGGAATGTAAAATTTGACTGACTGAGTTACATTTTACAACTACACTGTTGATACTACAAGGTGTACAACTTTGCTTCGGCCGTTTGCCGATAGGTGGCGACAAAGGCAAGTAGCGGTCGAAATAAACAGATCGCAGACGTCAGCAGTTAGCTTGGACCTTGGTCAAGATAACGTCATTCAAACATTAGTCGATTTTTGTCTGCATCATAAAGTTATTCTTGATTGAAAATGTCAGTTTACGAGCCTAATTCTCGTCATTTGCGGGAGGTGTTACTGTTTTGTTCCAATATGAAGAAAACAGTGGCTGAGTCTCATCGAATGCTCTCAAGTACGTATGATAAGGATGCTATCAGTGAAAGAACGTGTCGTGAGTGGCTTCAACGCTTCAAGAGCGGTGATTTTAACGTCGTAGACCGGCATAGTGGTGGAAGAGAGAATGTTTTCGAAGATGCAGAATTGGAGACATTACTGAGTGAAGACTCCTGTCAAACTCGAGAAGAATTGGCACAATTAGTGGGAGTGACACAGCAAGCCATTTCAAACCGTTTCAAGGATATGGGCATTATTCAAAAAGAAGGAATTTGTGTCCCGTGTGAGCTGAAACCAGGAGACGTTGAACGGCGTTTGTGTGTTTGTGATCAGTTACTTCAGAGGCAAAAACGGAAGGGATTTCTGCATCGCATTGTGACTGGGGGGACGAAAATGGGTTCATTACGATAACCCCAAACGCAAAAAATCATGGGGATACCCCGGCCAGGTTTCCACGTCCACAGCTAAACCGAATATTTACGGCTCCAAGATCATGCTCTGCATTTGGTGGGACCAGCTCGGCTTCATGTACTATGAAGTGAAATGTTAAAACCAAGTGAAACAATCACAGGTGCTCGTTATCGAACGCAATTAATGCGTTTGTGAAGAGCATTAAAAGACAAACGGCCGCAATACAGCGAGAGGCACGATAAAGTGATTTTGCAGCACGACAACGCTCGACCCCACGTTGCAAAAGAGGTCGAAACGTACTTGGAAACGTTCAAATGAGAAGCCCTACCCCACCCGCCGTGTTCTCCAGACATTGCTCCGTCTGACTATCACCTGTTTAGATCAATGGCGCATGGCCTGGCCGACCAAAACTTCCGATCTCATGAAGAAGTCACAAACTGAATCGATTTGTGGATCGCTTCAAAAGATGAACAATTTTTTCGACGTGGGATTCGTACACTGTCCAAAAGATGGGAGAAAGTAGTGGCCAGCGATGGAAAATACTTTGAATGGTACATGTGTAACCAATTTGTTTCATTAAAGCGTCAAATGTTGGGGAAAAACGGCGGAAGCAAAGTTGTACAACTTGTACATACCTCAAAATATTATTTTTTCTCGTACTGAGGGCATGCTCTCATTGGTCTGTTGTGTGACAGATCTCATACTTCAAGGGTTAAGGGTGAAAACTACGAGGGAATGCTGAAAATTAGTGCCTCTTAATTTTTTATATAAAAACTCTTAAAGCTTTTAAAATAAGCAAACATTACTAACATTCCACATCTTTATTCTTCATGTCTACCCCTTTGCACCTCTCTGCCACTGGATGGCTCTGAATTGTTGAATGAAACATGGTGGTGTGTAATGTAACTATGTTCATACATGAGAAACAGTATGCTGTAATAAAGTTTTGAATTTGAAGAGCTCGTCCACACATGGAGCACTATTTCCTACTGCATGACAATGCCAGACCACACATGAGTGATGTGACATTAGCAACAATCTAACACCTTGGGTTCACTGTCATTGATCATCCTACAGACAATCCTGACTTGGCTCTATCCAGTTTTCATGTTTCCAAAACTTAACAATCACCTTCAAGGACTTCACTTTGATAGTGAGGAAGCGATCCTAATAGAGGTGAGATTGTGGCTCTATCAACAAGACAAACTGGTCTCTCATTGGGAGAATCATGTTTGTCACCAAGGTGATGACAATGTACTTTTCAGCATGTCATCGTGTATATATTCTTTAGCCCCTTCCCCTGCATGCATCACCTCTTTAGAGACCTGGAAGATAAAGTTAGACTAATGACAGCTGTAACAGTGGTGCATAAGCCAGTGATTTTTCATGAAATCCACTGATGAATGGCCTGAGAAGAAATCTCAATACACAATACAATATGAAGTACCAGTACACTCTGCCGATCACTATAAAGTGTGTGGCAGAGAATGATTGTTAATATAGATACAGAACTGTATAACAAATTCTCACCTTTACAGTACCACTGACTTGAAGAACAAAACTGTAATTATGATAGAGGTGTATCTGTCCTGCTTGCAGCACTCATTCCTTTCTCTGAGCTTAGTATTGGCCATGAAACTTCATTAAATGCTGCGCTGACTAAAAGAGTCAATGATCTGTTACAATACAGAGCTAAACGACCTTTTTATGTTGTTCCACACCTTTCAAGATTCCTCATGATGTGATTTACAGAATATAATGTTTGTGTGAATGAATAATGAATGTAGGCTACATACATTGATTTGGCTTCACAAGCCATAGCACAAAAAGCTTACTATGGTATGCATCTTTAAGTGCAATAAATAGTATTTTGAGAGTCAACTAAATTTCTTAATATCTGCAAATCAACCAGGCTCAGCAAAAATACAAATTACTATGCATATAGCTTATATTTTTGAATCTTAAAATGTCTTCAGTTAACTGCTCACATTGCTTGCCTTACACTTGTTTTACAATTTTGAAGATAAATGCACAAAATCTGGAAGGTAGAGCTTACAGAAAGATTTTTTTAAAATTAAAGAGCTTCATCATCAGAAACAACGCAATGCTCAAGACACAGATACAGACCACTATTTAAACTGCCAGCATGCCTGCTGAAGTCAGCTCGACATAAGCAGCCTCAACCATTTTGGTCTCTCATTTTTTGCATACAGCCTGAAGTTGAGGTCTGTAACTTGGTTGTGGCATTAAATAAGTCTAATCAAGACACTGGAGAGTGCATTCCATTGCATAGGCATAGATAGAAAGGTGTGGTTTGTGTAAGAATGTTCACAAACTCTTCTTTTTTATTTATGACAGTTATTAACAAAAATTTCCACCCACCAGCATATGGCTTGTGTGAAATCGCTCAGAGAGATCAAATCTTACATCCAAGTCCAGCTGAACTTCTAAACGCATTACAGAAGCACACCGCCATAATGTCTAACCAGCAGACAGTGGTACACAAAGTTCAAGGAATTTGGAAGCGTCATGAAGAGGACAAGTCCTGGACATCCGAGCAAGAGTGATGCAGATGTGTAACGGATGCAACAGGCTTTTGTTGAGAGCCCAAGCAAATTAATCTGTCAAGAGTCTCAACAGTTGCAGTTAACACTAACCATGGAGCACATTGTACTACACAAGAGACTGAAGCTTGATGCCTACCAGGTGCAGCTGCTGCATGCACTTCAACCTGATGACCAGACTAAGTGCAAAATGTTTTGCTATTGAGATTCTGAGTTGCATTGAGTATGATGCAGACTATCTGCAAAAGGTGATGCTCACCGACAAAGCTTGTTTTCAGGTGCCTGGGGTCACTGCTTAGGGGAGGGGATGGGGGGTGGGGTGGGTGGAAGGGGGGGGGGGAGGAATTTGGAGGCACCACCTGATGTCACTACAGAAACGGAGCAGCTGATGAGACATCACTGTCAACTGCTGTGGGGCCACTACCCAGAGGGCACTTGTCATCGGAAACAACCTCTGACAAGACCATGCCAGATCATGGTGTATACTGTAAGCTGGCTCAGAGCCAATTCAGTAAGGTGTGATGCAAGCTGTGGATGCACAGCAAAAGTGCTATTGGGTTGTCTAAGGTGTTTATATTGTGGACTCTATTTCTCATAGGCACAAATGTTATACAACAAGGATTGAACTTTGATTTGGAATATGAATTTAAGGGAGTGTGCACTGTTTTCAAGTAGCATCCTGTATATATCTATTATTGTGAATAAACTGTGGTGAGGCCACATTGACTGTGTGTGTGGATTGGCTTTTACAAAATTAAGTTAAATCATTAGGCTAGTTGTTAAATATTTAGGTTTGTTCATTGTCAACAGTTATTCCAAGATATTTTATTCTGTAAGTAGCCTTGATGGGATGAATGTGGATGGGGAAGTAGAATTCAGGGTTTTAAATTGGAATTGGATACATCTTTTAATTATTGCATGTAATTTGGGGGAAGGTTAGATACTAAATATAACATTTGATGAAACTGTTATCATGGAGTTAATGGGATCATTGGGAATTATGGATGGTTGGCTGTAAGATAAAGAAAATGTGCCTTTGGCATACAGGGGCAAGTGGAGAGGAATAGACACTTTTAAGTGATTGTAAAAATGTTTGTATTGAGCTAAGGCATTATATACGCAGAAACAGCAGGTCAAGAAGTTTTTGTGTCCTATTAACAAATGTTCAATGTGCAAACCTTTAGTCACTCAGCATGTCTCCACTCTATAGTTCAATTCGGCCCATACTCACTGCAAAGTGTTCATGTTGGTGTTAGTCACAGTTGGCCTGATATGTTCATCTTTACAAAGACATCCTGTTTCTTTAAACTTCTGTACACATTCATAAATGGACTGTCTGGTAGGCGTAGCCTTATTGAATGTGATCCTCAATTTCTGATGCACTGCAGTTGCAGCAGACTCACTCTTGCAAAATGCCTTCTCCATTAGCTTGGCAGCCACATTGCTAAAGATCACTGTAGCAATAAAAAATAAATAAATATTCTTGATCTGATGTATCCATGCATGTGACCACATAATACCTTACCTCAAAACAAACATGTTTTGCAATCAGGTCATAGTGTCTACATCATTTTGAATAAATGTGATGCAAGTTAAGTTATTATATTACTGAAGATGGTATATGTTGTCCATGTTTGGTTAAGGTGTTGGTTGTAGGGGGTGTACTTGTGCTTCCTTGTTGACTAGTGTGTGTTGTTCTAGGTTATAATGAATGCTGCTTTGTGAAGTTAATCTCAGTGAGGTGAAGTAATTATACTGGATGACATACGTATACCAGATTAATATTTTATGACCTGTAGGGGCTCACTGGATGTAACTCCCCTACGAGGGTACAGGACGGTTGAGCAAAGAGCTGGTTGTGGTGGTGGTGGTGGTGGTGGTGGTGGTGGTGGTGAAGACCTGTGCCACATCCAAGGCGTCAGTGAGAGAGCATTATATTAACATCCATTTATTGCTCAGAATTTTACAATGAGTTAGTCTCTTCTCCAGCCTAGCATAGTAGAAGCTGGGCTGTGACCACTTTAAAGTAACGTGCTGAATGACATGTCAGAGCCTGTCATCAAATCTACAATTGTAGTCCTCGGTGTAGCACATGATTAGTGCTGCGGCCTCATGCAGGACAGAAAGGCGGCTGGTGTCCCCCACAGTCTAGCGTGACTGTGGACACCTGTCAAAGCATCAGCACTCTCGTGGAGTGTAGTTTGCATACCCTTCATGATGGTTGTCGCGATGGTGAATAAGCAGTAGTCCCAACAGCAGCACAGAGGACGACCTGAGGGGTGATCCCAGCATACAGCCTGTAAGGTGGTAAATGAACTGCTAAGGAAGGGCAGCACCAGATGCCCTGCTCCCATGTCAAATGGCTTGCAGTTGGACAGATTATTTCTTCATCTATAGAAGGTCTGCCTGGCCCTCATCTTCAGTCAGTTAACATTGTGACCTACAGGAATGGCAGCAGGAAGAGCTGAAGACCCCCTCCCTCCCTCCCCACAGCCGGATGGCTGTGGGGTCATAGGTGTAGACTCTAAACTAGCAGCAGCTGGCAACATTTCATCATATGTCAACAGGTCATCAGCAACTAACGGAACTGACCTTCTGTGGGTAAACCATGATGTAGGTGGAAAGAACAGACTCTGAGCACTGAGTGGAAGGGAGGGGAGGTCTATATAGTGATGTGATTCCCCTCTATGGGTGAACAAATGTGCTCCTGTTTTTTTAAGCCTGTCAGCATTCTCTGCTAGACTGAAGTTTAATTTCAAAATTTCAGAGCATTCTTTTATCTACGTCTGCAGTCTGAAAGGCAGTCTTGCATATTTTTTAGGTATAGCTACACCATGCTGCCCTGTTAACAGAATATTGTTATGCATCGTTTGCAATGGTGCCATGGTGCTGAATCAGGTGTTCCTGACACCCACTCATTCGCACAGTATGTGGCCATGCGCTGCTTACTTATTTGTGTTTTGGTGCCTGACCATTCTGGGACAGGTTCTTCCCCACTTCCTTGAATACATTCAAGCAAATATCAGGCAATGCATGTGGTTCCAACATGATGGAGCATCTACTAATTTTGGAATGGTTGTTTGAGGGCATTTCAACAGGTCATTCCTGTATTGATGGAGTGGGCTTGGTGGACAGGTTCCCTGGCCCCCACACTCATCACATTTATTGAGCCTTGATTTCTTTCTGTGTAGAGGCACAAAATCTCTCATGTATTGTGATCCTGTGGCATCTGAAATGGATCTCATTGCAAGAATCATCTGTGCAGCTGCTATAATCAAAGAAACAGCTGTTACGTTCATGTCAGGCAATAAGTGCTCTGTTGGCATCAGCCTTGCGTGGCACCTGATGGTGCAAACTTCAAGCATATTTTGTAACATTACAGCTGTATTTCTATCTTACACCATGTATACTTATTAGATCCAATATGTGTTGCAAATGTATCAGTCTCTTGTTTCCCTTCTTCAATCTGTGCTACCACTTACCCATGACATTTGTGGTCATCAGTTGGCATGCAGTTCTTTGTCACAACATTTCTGGAGCACCCTATTTGCTTTATACATAAACATTTTATTTAATAAATATAATTACTACTATACATTTTTGCAGAAACATTATTTACCCAAGGTAATATTAAACATGAAACTCCACTGATTTCAGAATTGCTTTGATGTTTGGCCCAGTTTTTGTCTTAGCCAAGTGCAAAATTGAGTCTAAATTTTCATTGGTCAAGTGATTGCTTTTTTTGTTTTTTATTAATGTTCGTAATAGAGAAAGTTTGTTTCTAGACATATGTTGCTCCAAAAAGGCTAGTCCATTTTCATGCCTTACCTAGCAAAGTCACTCCATGAAACTTGGACCTCACTGAGATGGGGTGGCTTTCATGTCATAATGATACAGGTACAACCACAAAGGAAAAACCTGAAGAGGGGCAGCAGCCTTTTCAGTGATTGCAGGGACAACAGCCTGGATGATTGATTTATCTGGCCTTATAACATTGTCGCAAGTCTGCATGTTGGTAGACTTGCGAACTTGATATTGTGTTCTGGTAACAGCAAGAATTAGACATGAATGAATGTGTGGCTTGGAGTAACACTTTATAATGTTAAATAACATGCCTTCATAGTCAACATGATAACCAGAAAATTCGATGACTTGCTAACACAAAAGCATAAGCTAGGTAACCCACTGAACAAATAAAAAAAGGAAAGCAAAGAATACCGACAATATTAAAGTCACAGAATTCCGTGCTGCAGCAAGAAGGTATTTCACAGGGCTCTTGGTGGCCAGTGTATGAACCCTATTGATGTCTGCCAAACGATCAGGTAATCATCTGATGTCTGCCATGGCTGCAACCTGTCATCGTTACACAGCACCCTTCAGGAAAGGGGAGCATCATTCTTGATTGATGCCCGGAGTGCCATCCATGAATTGTGCCAAAAAGTCTATGCGTCATCCAGAACATGCCTGACATTGATCAGAGTCACTGAAGGTCTTGGTGGATGCCGCTTGGTAACAGGCAGAAGTTTCATCTGGTTGTGTGGAAGCTGTGGGTGTGAAGGTTCTTGTATGATGAATGTGGAGACAGTATTCATCTTGCTGTTTACGAAGATTTCAAATGTTTTGTCACCTCTGTTAATGATACGATGGGGACTGACATAAGGTGGTGGCATTGGCGGTTTGACACCATCTCTTTGCAACATTACATGCTTACAGTATTGTAACTCTCGATGTATGAAGATTCGGAGTACAATGGTGTGATGCTTGTTGCAGCCATATCTGCATCAACCTTTCTCTGAGGTGGTCAACAAATTCTGGTGTAATAACATCATTCACCAAAAATGTGTGGATTGACGAACTCATTGAGAAGCAGTAGGACTTCCCCATATACTAGCTCTGCTGGTGAGGCATCCCACTCTGGCTTGCACATATTGCATAGGCTGAGAAAAAAAGCAATGGTGAGGTGGATGTCTATTGTGATTCATGGCACATTATTGCGGCTTTAAGTGACTGATGCCAGCATTACCAGCAGGGTGGTAAATTATTGCTGTGTGGTGCACTGCACTGCAAAATTTGGCAAATAGATCAGATTTTAACTGCCATCCTCTGTCTTTTGTTATGTGAGGCAGACAACCAAAATGGAAGATCAAGTGTGACACAAACCCACTGGCTAGTGTCTCAACAGAAATATTATCCACCAGAATGGCTTCTGCCAGCACGTGAAATAGTCTATTACTGGTGAGATATCTTGCTGTACTGGAATTGTACACCTGTGCAAGCCCATGTTTGACAGTCCATTTGTATTCTGTGCCACAAAAAACAGCTAGCTATTAGTTTAATTGTTGCCTTCTCACCGGGATGACATAAGTTGCTGAAGGAATGAATGGCTGAGTTTTCCCATCTGAAACCTCAAAATACAACTTTGTGTTAGAGGCTCGAATGTCTATAGGCTCAAGTTGAAAACCAGATGTGGCATCTCCTAAAAAATCCTGAAGTTCCTGGTCAGAATGTTGCGTTCGGGCTATGTGTAAAGTCACCTCTTTTTATGATACTTCTCACTTGGGACAGGCAGACTGCCACTACATCGTCAATTCCTGATATATACCTTACATCAGCGGTGATTTGTGCTGAAAGGAACAGGTTAGTAGTTTATTGTCTGTAAAAGTGTTGAAATCTCTCACTTCCAACTGTCTACAAAAATATTTAATGGACTCATAAACGGCCAACTGTTCACCATCATGCACATTCCATTGTTGCTGAGCTGAAGAGTGTTTTCATGAAAAGAATGTGAGAGGCTGCCAGGCCTTGTCTATATACTATTACAATGCAGCACCTATTGCTGTTTGGCTAGCATCTACTACGAGCACCGAGATGCTTCTAAAGACAGAGATGCAAGAAGGGCTCCATCTGTTATAATTTTCTTAGTTGTTTTGAATGCATTTACCATTGACTCTGTCTGTTGCTCTGACATTTGGCCTTTAACCTTAGGATCAACTAAAGCCGCAGTAAGAGGCTCTTTGAGTTCTGCCACAAGATAGGTGACATTGATAAAAAGTTAAGAATTCCTCAGCAGTTTTTAGCAGTGAATACTTAAAATAGTTTCAACTTTCTCCGGTAACGACAGTGATCTAGCTGATGAAATGAGGTGGCCTAAAAAGGTAACCTCTGCCTTTGATGTGTTCAACACTACTCCATATTTGTCAAGGTATTTAAATACCTCAGTCGAGTGCTGCTTGTGATCCTCTGAGCATGCTGAAAAAATGAGTATATCATCAAGATAGGCAAAGCAATACTGCAAGCCTTGTAAAACTGAATTTATAAATCTTTGCCATATCTGGACAACATTTCTGAATCTAAACATCATACACAGGCTTTCAAATACACCAAATGGCATTATAATAGCCATTTTTGAAATCTCTCTTTCAGCTATAGAAATGTGTGTGTATGCCTCTGTGTAATCTAGTACGCTAAACACCTTTTTCCCACATAAAGCATAATTATAACCTCTCAGCAGAGGAAAATACTAGCGATCTGGCATTTTCCTAACATTCAGAGTGCGGTGATCACTACATGGCCACCATGCATCATTAGTTTTTGGTACTAAATGTAGTGGTGATGAGCAAGGTCCACGAGACCGGCGAACAATGCCTTCCTTCAACATGGTATTAAATCCCGCTATGGCAACAGTGTCTTGATTAGAGTTGATACGTCTGGGCCTGCATGAAGTTGGTGGACCTATGGAAGTGTTGATATAACGTACAGTGTTGTGACACACCTTTTGTGGAGCCGCAGAAGGCCTCCCGATACCAGGAAACTGTTCTAGAAGTTTGGCATACTCGTCAATTTGGTGTCATGTACTGCCACACTATGACGAAACAAATCAGCAGATAGTCCGGTGATGATGTCTAATAGACAAGCATTGGCAACGTCCGACAGCAAACAATAATGCACTAAAAAATTGGCTCCGATTCTAGGTTTGGTTACATCCACCATGGTGAAATTCCACACCAAGACGTGTAGTAGTTCCAGGTCCAATTCAGTGTACTGCATTCCATGCACCATGATGCTTGAATTATTAGCCATGGAAAGACAAAATAAGGTGGCTGTTCTTTCAGCTTGTGAAAATTTCAATTTCATTTCTTAAATTCAGACACTGTTCCATTACCTTACCAAGACTTAATAATCCTATATCTGGATATAAAATCAAATCACCATACATGTCATCAATGTCTTCAAGAAATGTTTTGAACTGCCACGACTGCGACATGTTTTATGAAATTAACTGTGGAAACCACAACTATCATGACATCTTCAAAACCTAACTTCTTTGGAGATGAAGTCTCCTGATGAATTATACAATGTAACCACCATCACACATTCCATCATGTTGTTTCAATAACAATGCCAATCCAGAATTAATTCCTATCATGAAATAGTACCCAAAAGCTTTTTCAGATCTAAATCAATGTTGGAACACTGTTCCAAGAATCCAGTGAACATATTACTACCCTAGTTTGCTCTGATAAAGAGCTCGCCAAATACTTCAAACATGCGTGTTGCCCCATGTGCAAATACTGAAGACTGGTTTGTGCTCTTGATTGATTCATCAACAGTCAATGAAAAGTAAGCAAATTTCCTTGAGTTAATTGTTATGTGCTCATTTGTATTTTCCAAAGCTGCAGTAATTCTCATTTTCACCTCATCAAGTTTGACTGAATTTTCTCAAAATCTTTTGCCACCTCTGGACAATTTTTTAAAACTTCTATCTCTAAACAACTTTTGAAAAAATCTCTGTCCATAAATGGGTGACAACTTTTTGGTATAAGATGAGTTATTTCAAAATTTCTCCCTGTTGCTGCTTCTTAGTATTCAACAATTTTTTTAACAATGCTTGCTGACATGGCAATTCTTTTCTTAAGGATAAAATTTTATGATTATGTAGTAGTTCTGTCAGTTCTGGAAATGGAGAATCCAGGCTTTCATAGTGTCTCCTTATGCTGCAGTCCTTTGGGAAGTCTGCAAATACGGCAAACAACATTATACTATCCAGTAATCCTGATCCTGAAACTGCACTTTTAAGTTTCCCAAATTAGCCACTGCATGATTAATTTTTGACCTCCTTTGAGAGTTGATACTGAATCTTAGCAATAATGCCTATGAAGAAGGGGAGAGGAAATTTATATGAAAAAAATTGTTATGTTTTATTTCATTCTATTGACTGATTATTCATGACAATATAAGGTCACTCCCCACAGGCCAGGATGCTGCTCTTGTTGTGACTGCATTTTTACACAAGTGCAAAAGCACTACAGGATTATGAAAATTTAAAAATAATGTGCTATTTGCATACTAGTTACAACAAACAGTAAGTTGGGCCACCAGAAGATCAATGGAGGGCTGCATGTTGTCTGCTGCCTGTGCATCCCTGCACTAACACAACAATACTCTGGCACAGACCTCTGGAATGACTTGATGAAATAACAGGTATAATTATTTTATGTATAGTAAAGGTTGAGGTAACGTGTAGTGTGAAGGATTATCAAACTCTCTTAGGGTGGCTATAGACAAAAAAAAGTGTAACTGACTTGCGCAATGTTCAGTGCTCTATATTACAGAATTTTATCACTATCCATATCTTATTGCTTGACACATAGTTTGTAGAAGCTATTCTTTACTGGCTGATAAGCCTTCAATCTTTATGGTCATTATTGTCAATTTTGGTCTTGAGGAAGACGCTACACTTTTTCTATCGCAATGCTTCTGTAGTGGAAAGATCAGCCGGCTGGGAGTAATTTCAACTGTTGCCCACGGGATGCCCGAGTGTACGAAAGTGCAAAATACACACTCTCCATAGAGGCTGACATTTAGGAAGGACTACCTAAACATGAAAAAAAAAAAAATTATCCGCCAACAATAACATCACCAGAAAGCTACCCGATGGGAGGCCCTAGCCACACGACATTTCCATTTTTACCAGAAAGCTCACAAGCAGCAGGTGGGGTGCCCAACTGAAAGTACTCATAATGTCGGCACTAGCATTACGTTACTCTGCCGCTGAATATGCCCGCCCTGTTTAGTACAGTACTGTACACGCTAGGCATGTGGATTTTGGCCTCAACGAGACATATAGAATAACAGGATGCCTGAAAGTAACACCTACCTACAAACTCGACAGCTTGGTGGGGATAGCTCCACCAGATACAAGGCTGGAAGTTGCCATGAACACAGAGAAAAGCAAAATGGAACTATACACTGCTCACACACTGCATGAACAGCAGTCCCCCAAGAAGGCTCAAATCTAGGCAGAGCTTTCCAAAAATTTCCATTACAATATGTCACCGTTAGTGGCATGACAAAACCTGAGGACAAACAGAAACGCAGTTATCGGATCATGGATCCCACCTTCGGAGCCCCTCCCCCCCCTCCTCCCATGCAAAAACCTGCAATGGGAAATGCGTAAGTCCCTCAACAGACTAAGAAGTCGTGTGGGTAGAACAATGGATAATATGGCCAAATGGAACTACCTTGGGGACCATCAAATGTATGTGAATGTGGAGCTGAACAAACCACCAAGCACCTGTACAACTGTTCTCATTGCCCAGTTTCCTGCATGCTGGAGGACCTACTGTGGGCCAGGAACAATGTTGCTGAGGTCGCTAATTTTTGGTCTGATTATATTTAGCGTTTGTAATCTGTTTACATGTAATTATTATTATATGGCTCTACTTGCCTCACATTGTATCTATATTTCCTTTGTATGTATTAATTTTACATATTTAGTCGGCTTTTCTCCTTTTGTCTATTTTTTATGCAATGCTTATGACACGAATAAATAAATAAAGGATATAAATTCTCAAGTATACACAACATTTGCACTTGACTGTTACAAACTATCCTCAAGGTGAATAATACTGCTTCCAAATCAGATTTGATGAATGATTCATTGATAGTAACTACAGGGATGATCAAGTCACTGGAATGATGATTCATGGGAAATGCAAGATTAGACTTGTGAAGCATTTCTTAGCCTCTAGTGGACATCACCGGCTTCCCAAACAATGTGTATGAATAAAAACAGTTTTTCAATCGAGTATATTTTCTATGAATACTTTTTATTGAATACATCGATTTCTGTAATTCTTCAGTGTGCTTACGAATTACTGTGCAAAAAAATACCTGATAAGTTGTAAAACTGGAGCAACCTATGAGCCAACCATCAGTAAAGTATAAATAATACGAGGGCGAGTCAAACGCAAACCTTAAAATTGTAATAACAATTCGAAATTTCGCACCGTTATCCTGTAAGTTGATAAGCGTGCTGCAAGCAGCGTGCATAATGGTCTGTAGGTGGCAGCATAGTGCAGATGCACACATACCGTCACAGTATCAATATAAAGATGGCCGCCCCACTTGCGACTTGCACCAGGGAAGAACAGCGTTCTGTTACTCGGTTTTGCGTAGTGAAGGTGTGAAACCTATTGAAATTCATTGACGAATGACGGTTCAGTAGGGTGATGCATATTTGTCACAGCAGCAAGTCTACAAATGGAGTAGGAAGTTTGCAAATGGGGTGACTTCAGTGGAAGATGCTCCTCGTCCAGGTCAGGCATGAGTTGTGACTCCGCAGAACATTGCAACAGTTAAAGCCATAATGAAGGAAAACCGCTGAGTGACACTGAATGATATTGCAGCATTTTCACAGATTAGTCATGGGTCAGCACACCACATTGTGCATGATGTGTTCCAGTTGCACAAAGTGTCTGCACGATGGGTGCCACAGCACCTGACTCCTGAAATGAGACAATGACGTGTTGATGCTTGTGAAGAACTTCTTCGGCACTTTGAACGAGAACATGGTGGTTTCCTTGCAAGAATCATTACTCGGGACAAAACCTGCATTCACTTCCACCAACCGGAAACGAAGAGAGTGAGCAAGGAATGGCGCCATTCCTCATCGCCAAAACCAAAGAAGTTTCGAACAGAACCATCAGCAGGGAAGGTTATGTTGACTTTCTTTTGGGGCGAAAAAGGCGTCATTTTGGAGCATTACATGCCTAGAGGGACCACAGTCACCAATGCATCATATACACATCTCCTAAAAAATCATCTGCAGCCTGCAATCAAATCAGAGAGATGTGGATTGCTGTCAGCAGGTGTCCTTTTGCAACATGACAATGCAAGGCCCCACACTGCCTGTACAACAGTTGCAACAATCACAGATCTGCATTTTGAGTGTCTTCCTCATCCAACATACTCACCAGACTTTGCCCCAAGTGATTTCCGTATGTTTGGACCACTCAAAGACGCAATGGGAGGAAAGAAGTTCCATTTTGATGAAGAGGTATGCCATGCGGTGCATGAGAGGTTGCACGGACTACCAAAAGAATTTTTTTCTAAATTAATTTATGCACTTTGTAAGTGCTGGAGGACTTGCATTGAGCGTGGGGGAGATTGTGTTGAAAAGTGATACAGGTTTGTACCACTTCTGCACAATAAATAATATTTAAAAAAATATTTAAGGTTTTCATTTGACTCACCCTCGTAGTTGCACTAGAGTACTGCACAAGCAGTTCTAAGTGGGATGGTGGAGTACGGCGTTGAAGGTCAGTGTGTTAGGAAAGGGCAACCAGCTTTGTTTGCTGCTGCATGCTACTCTGGCTTCAGTACAGACATAAGTATACAAGACGTTCCTTCATCTATTGTGCACCACATTATCATTAAGTTTTTAACCGATAAAGGATTAAACCCTCAGAGATTTTAACTTGTTTAAAGGCACAGTTTGGGGATACTAAACTGTCACAGAACCAAGTGTTTACTTGTGCCCGAACATTTAGGGGCGGCTGAGAAAGTGTAGAAAATGAAGATCCTACTCGACACATAGGTCGTGCTGTTAAGGAGCTTATTGAAAGTGATCGCTGGTGCACTGCTGAAGAAATCACAGCAGAAGTGGGAATCAGCAACAGAAGTGCTCATACCATTATGAGTGAACAGATTTGCTTTAGAAAAATTAGAGCACAATGGGTTCTAAAGTCGTTAAAGGAATAGCAAAAAACATGTCAAACTGGAGATCTGTGAGAGACTTCTGAATCAATTCTGGCATGATGAGGATTTTTTGAAGTGCTTCATCACACATGGTAAGACATAGGTCCATTATTACACTTTAGAATCCAAAATGGTGAGTAAGGAGTGGCAAAGAAAGGACGAAGCCTGCCCAGTCAAGGCCAACACCTGTGCCTTAGCCAGAAAAGTCCTTGCGACCATGTTGTTTGACTACAGAGGAGTGTTACTCATTGACTTTCTTCACAGTTGAGATATGGTGAATGTAGCTTACTACTGCCAGTTGTTAACATCAGCGAAAGCCCCCTACTGAAACAAAATATGTGGAATGCACGTCAGAGATCCTATCTTTCTCCATGACAATGGTAAGCCTAACACCGCCTATTTGACAAGGGACAAACTAGTGGTCATGCACTAGGAAACCCTCAACCATACACCCTACAGTCCAGATCTGATCCCCCCCCAATCCCCCCAATGTTTTTTGCTTGCATCCATGAATAAAACCACCCGGATGGGAACAATTCAGAAATAATGAAGAAGTCATCAAGGAATGTGTGCAGAATTGGTTGATGCAGCCTCAAACTTTTTATGATGAAGGAATGTCGAAGCTTCCAAATTGTTGGCAAAAGTGTGTAGAGCATGCAGGAGGCTATCTAAAGAAAAAGTGAAGGTTTCAATTGTGTAAATAATTAATCAATAAATGTACAAAAATAATTACCATTTATATTTGAATCACTCTAATACAATAATCAAACATAGTAAGAATAATTTTCATATATTGTAAAAAAAGTGAAACAACTGTCTCTACCACTTACGTTTTTTTTTTTTTTTTAAACCTCTTGTATCACTTCATTTTATTTTCAGTGATTAAGCTTCTGTTGTAATACTTCCATGTGAAGGACAAAGACATAAAATCCGTCCAATACAGCACAATAAGAGGGACAGTTTCATTTATATCAAGTTATTTTTGTGCTTATAAATTTGTAATGGATTACATTATTATCCACTGCATATGTATTCATATTAAAAAAATGAAGCAGATATAAAAATCAGTCTCTTATTGATTGTTAAGCTTCTTCTTCCATAATGTGTAAACATTTTTCAATGTGGAAATTTAAATAAACCTTACCATTAATACCGATAAAGATACATGAGCTCCAACTCGCATAAAATGCAGTTTGTAATACCTGTTCCACAACTGATCATATTACTAAATTAACAATCTGCATACCAATATACAACATGAATACAGTCATTCATAAGTTGACAGAAGAAACTTCACCATGATTATGGTGTGTTTCTCACATTTATGGCTTGGTTGGGAATGGGGGAACCCAACCATGAAATGCTTTTTCCAATTCCTCAGCAACTGCAAGGCACAGATGATCGTTGTATGGTGCAGCCACTACCTATTAAGAATAGTACATCAGTTACTACAGAATACAACTAAAAGATGTATAGCACACATCAACGAATATACTTATTCAAGAAATTACTGAATTTTCATGACATGGTATAAATATTTTGAAAGGAGTATTACAATCTATTTTATGGCAACTCAATTTAGAGATAAATAATCCATTTATGTGACCTGATATTATACAATAATTCACATCAGTAAGTCTTATTCTGTTCTGTCTCTTCTATTGCTATACTAGGGTATATGATGTACTTTTATTAGTACACCCAAATGTAAATTTCCATAGGAAATACATACCCTTAAATGGTTTGTGGGCTATAAAAAATGACAGCACAAGATGGAAGTTAACCAGAGTACTATTTTGCTGTTTAAATTTTTCCTTCTCAGTTAATTCTTTAAGACTACCAGGGGAAAGATTGAATTTTATGTTTGCCCATTATGACAGCACAAGATGAAAGTATGAAGTTAACCAGAGTACTACGAGGGGGGACCCAAAAGAAACTGGCTTGTTGTCATAAAAAATTTATTGATGAACCTTTTTACAAAATTACTTCAGTCACCTTTAAAATACTCTCCATTACATGCGATGCACTTGTCAAGTCTCTTTTCCCACTGTTGGAAGCATGTTTGGAACTCTTCAAGTTTGCCATTGTCCAGTGCCCTCCACATCGTCATAACGCTCCCCTTTTAGCGTTTTTTCATTCGTGGAAATAGGAACAAGTCGCACGGGGCTACGTCCGGCGAATACGGAGCATAGGGAATGACAGACCACCTCTGAGATGCCAAATAGTGGGTCACTCGTAAGACCATGTGTGCTGAAGCGTTGTCATGATGCAGAAACCAGTCACCTGATCGCCAAAGTTCTGGGCGTTTCCTCCTCACAACCTCTCGCAGATGCCTTAAAACATCCAAATAAAAGTGCTGGTTAACAGTCTGGCCAGGGGGTACAAATTCCCGATGCACAATTCCACGAACATCAAAAAAGACAATGATCATCGTCTTCGCCTTTGACCTCACTTGCCTTGCTTTTTTTGGTCTGGGAAAGCTGGGAGTCCTCCACTGGCTTGACGCTTGCTTGGTTTCTGGGTCATACCCGTAACACCAACTCTCATCCCCTGTAATGACTTTGTTCAAGAAGTTTGGATCACATGCAATCTCTGTTTTCAAGTCCTGACACACATTCCTGCAGATGGTTTTTTGCTCCTGTGTGAGAAGGCGCAGAACAAATTTAGCAGCAACACGTCTCATGTGCAAATCCTCACTCAAAATCCTCTGTCACGAGCTCCAACTGATTCCTGTCTCTGCTGAAATTTGGTCGATCGTTTGGCAATGATCCTCGTTGCTCTTTTGGCAGACCTTTTCAATGTTCTCCTCATTTCGCGACGTTGAAGGGTGTCCAGAACGAGCTTGGTCTTCAACACACATCTTACCATGTTTGAAGCGCCCAAACCACTCGAAAACCTGTGTTCGGCTCATAGCGTCCTCCTGGAAAGCTTCCTGAAGCATTTGGTGTGTCTCCGTTGCAGTTTTTTTTTAAGCAGGAAACAAAATTTAACACACACTCTTTGTTCTTTTAAAGTTGCCCTAACGACTTTGCAGAGGTAACCCACCAACAGTCAGAGAAACACAATGCCACACTTGCACGTTCAGCTCTACACTGATGCCGTCTGCACAGCTGTTTCATGAAGGTCTCTTACTAACACCATCTAGCATGAGAACCCTGCACTACGTCTACGAGTGGCAGCGCCCTCTGAGTCCGGTTTCTTTTGGGTCCCCCCTCATATTTTGCTGTTTAAAATTTTCCTTCTCAGTTAATTCTTTAAGACTACCAGGGGAAAGACTGAATTTTATGTTTGCCCATTGTTTGGACTTGACAATATCACTCATAGTCACCCTGAACTCGTCAAACTACTGTGACATCTCTCCAGTAGAATGCTCAAATCTGTGGGCTTCCACAACCACGGCCCCCCTCACAAACACTTGTATCGTACCTCATGTGTTCAGTGTGGGGTTAGAGACTTTTGGTCACATACTGCAGTCATCAGTACTGTGATATTCTTAGGTATTGACATTCTGATGACTGATAAACAATTCATTCACTGAGAATATATTCTGTCTACTTGCATTCACAATGTTGTGGTGTCTTCTGTTACATAAAAGCGTGTATTTATAAGAATAAGAGAAAAGAGGAAAGGGCTACAATAGCAAAAATTGCTAGTTTTGTGACATACATTGAAGGGGTAATGAAAATCATATAAAATACTCATGCCAGCAGAGCTAACATACATCTATGAGTATGAATACTAAAGATACAGTTTTTTTGTGCCAGGCATTACTCTTTGTTTCACTTGTTATGGTTTATGATAACTTTTCTCTATTTCTCCACCACCTTCAAAGATGGGTACTTCCTAACTCGTTTTTGGATGTGCAAAGAAGATAAAAATGTAACAAATTGAATTTGAGTTTTACATTTTCTGAGCCTTGAATGCACCCTTTTATTTCACCCTTGTTTCTTCTCCTGTACTTGCTCTCACACTGCTTTTGAAAACAGAAATAAGTTAAATATGTACGGGGATAAAACACAGCAACCTTCTTTATAAAATACTAGACTTCTAAATATTCAAAAACACAAACATAAGTTGAATATTTTACTGCAAAATTTTCTATTTTATTTTTTACTTATTCAATACAATGCAGGCATAAAAAGACTTTGAAACCAAGCAAGCCTTAACAAAGTAAAGCTGAGAGAAAATAAGTTAAAAACTAACCTGTATGCCAATTGGCAATCCATCTCTCCCTAGTCCCACTGGTACCTGTGTCACTGGAAGTTTCAGAACATTGAATATCCCACAGTACATGAAGTTGAATGGTCGCAAAAATGCTGTGTAATGATATCCAGCAGTTGTTGGTTGGCTAGGAATCAGCAGGATACCATTCTCACCAAGAACTTCCTAAAAGAAGGTTTCCTTATTTAGAAAAACACTTTCTCATGTGAAGAAAGAAGAAGACTACAACCATTAGCGGCCACAAGGAGAAAATACAGATTCAGAGTAAGCTACAGCTTAATATATTTTGTTGACTAATTTTATTTATCGATTAACATAAATCTGTACTAGATATCATTAATAATTCATATATGTAATTTGCATAGTAAAAACTTCTCACTGAGTTCAACTTTACCCCTCCAATTTTCTTTGTATTTGAAGTCAGCATAAGGTATTCACTGGTTCTTTGAGAGATTACAATCACCTTGAAAATGTATATTATTCAAAATTGCAGAAGTACTGACACAGACTCTTTGACGTACTCAAAGGTGATGCTTTTTTTAGGATGGATGGTGCAATTACAGGCTAATGCATTGAGCCTGTTGTAAGTTATAACCTATGGGATGGAGGTGTAATAAACATTGTCCAATGCTTCTGACACTGGTAGAACCACTCAACTCACTATTCTTCATTATGCCTCACTTGGGCTGCACCTGGACACAGTTGCCATGTGTGTATGAGCTGTGCTTGAGTGAATGTATGTGTGTTAACTGTTTCAGGAGGAGGACTTCTTTGTGTGAAAGCTTATGTGTTCAGCTGTCTTTTTCACTGAGTCTGTCTGCAATTAAGTGCAACCTCTATTAGGTGAGTAGCAATTTATCCTTTTCATACTTTAGTGATTAATTAATGTTTGCCCTGCAGAGTTGTGTTCAAGACATTCAGATGCCTGAAAACACCACTTCTACTCAACCAGTGTACTTCATAAAAATAAGACAAATTGCCTATTTCACAGTCGAGTTCTGTCAGGAAAGCCATAAACTTACAATACCCCAAATCATATGATATATGTGTATTTACAACTATGCCCATGACACTATTTAGTTTATATATCTAGAAACAAAGATGATGTGACTTACCAAACGAAAGCGCTGGCACGTCGATAGACACACAAACAAACAAACACAAACACAAACACAAATACAAACTCGCATACACACACATATCCATCCACACATATACAGACACAAGCAGACATTATGTATATGTGTGGATGGATATGTGTGTGTGTGTGTGTGTGCGTGAGTGTATACCTGTCCTTTTTTCCCCCTAAGGTAAGTCTTTCCGCTCCCGGGATTGGAATGACTCCTTACCCTCTCCCTTAAAACCCACATCCTTTCGTCTTTCCCTCTCCTTCCCTCTTTCCTGATGAGGCAACAGTTTGTTGCGAAAGCTTGAATTTTGTGTGTATGTTTGTGTTTGTTTGTGTGTCTATCGACGTGCCAACACTATTTAGTTTTGTACATTTGGCAACAGATTAATGGGATCTAGAACATAATGTGTTGCTGGTATTTTCTGCTAGATATCAAAATAGGATGCAGCTGTGTCTGCACTGGGTCCTATCAAGGACTTGCTCCCTGCCGCCGTTGGATAAGCAGCTGCAGCAGCAAGTCGTATACTCCTAGCTCACTCATTTGTTACATAGTTTAATTCTTAATTTCTTTGCGTGTTTTTGGTACTTGCATTGTTTAATTCATAAATTTCGAGCGTATTATAATATTTGAGAGTTGTAGCATCGCGTTTTAGTACCTGAATAGTGTAAATTCGCGTAGTCGTTTGTCTACTGTTTTGTTTTGAACGGCCAGTGTCGGTTGGTCGCAGTCAGTGTGCTCCCTGCCGCCGTTGGATAAGCAGCTGCAGCAGCAAGTCGTATACTCCTAGCTCACTCATTTGTTACATAGTTTAATTCTTAATTTCTTTGCGTGTTTTTGGTACTTGCATTGTGTAATTCATAAATTTCGGGCGTATTATAGTATTTGAGAGTTGTAGCATCGCGTTTTAGTACCTGAATAGTGTAAATTCGCGTAGTCGTTTGTCTACTGTTTTGTTTTGAACGGCCAGTGTCGGTTGGTCGCAGTTAGTGTGCTCCCTGCCGCCGTTGGATAAGCAGCTGCAGCAGCAAGTCGTATACTCCTAGCTCACTCATTTGTTACATAGTTTAATTCTTAATTTCTTTGCGTGTTTTTGGTACTTGCATTGTTTAATTCATAAATTTCGAGCGTATTATGGTATTTGAGAGTTGTAGCATCGCGTTTTAGTACCTGAATAGTGTAAATTCGCGTAGTCGTTTGACTACTGTTTTGTTTTGAACGGCCAGTGTCGGTTGGTCGCAGTCAGTGTGCTCCCTGCCGCCGTTGGATAAGCAGCTGAGCAGCAAGTCGTATACTCCTAGCTCACTCATTTGTTACATAGTTTAACTCTTAATTTCTTTGCGTGTTTTTGGTTCTTGCATTGTTTAATTCATAAATTTCGGGCGTATTATAGTATTTGAGAGTGTAGCATCGTGTTTTAGTACCTGAATAGTGTAATTTCGCTTAGTCTCCTTCCGCCGCCGAGCAGTGTCAGCAGTGCGCAAGTAGCAGCATTACTGCATTTACTAGGCAATCTTGTATTTTAATAACCGTTTAAATTTTGTCGATTTGTTTGCGCTCTCTGTAGATTAGTTCAGACGTTCTTAGCAAAACAGGTTTTAGCATGGATAGGGACTGCAACTGCTGTGTTCGGATGCAGGCTGAGTTGGCATCCCTTCGCTCCCAGCTTCAGGCAGTGTTGGCTTCGGTCACACAGCTTGAGGCTGTTGCCAATGGGCATCACTGTGGGGGTCGGGATGGGGGTTTGTCGGGGACGGCCAGCTCGTCCCACGCATCCCCTGATCGGACTACGACTGTGGTTGCCCGGGATACTGCCCGCATTGAGGCTGATCCCTCACCTGTGGTAGAGTGGGAGGTCGTTTCAAGGTGTGGCAGGGGGCGAAAGACATTCCGGAGGGCTGAACGGAAAGCCTCTCCAGTTTGTCTCACGAACCGGTTTCAGGCTCTGTCTCAGGCTGATACTGATCTTCGGCCTGACATGGCTGCTTGTCCTGTTCCAGAGGTTGCCCCTCAGTCTGCAAGATCCGGGCAGTCGCAGAGGGTGGGCTTGCTGGTAGTTGGGAGCTCCAACGTCAGGCGCGTAATGGGGCCCCTTAGGGAAATGGCAGCAAGAGAGGGGAAGAAAACCAATGTGCACTCCGTGTGCATACCGGGGGGAGTCATTCCAGATGTGGAAAGGGTCCTTCCGGATGCCATGAAGGGTACGGGGTGCACCCATCTGCAGGTGGTCGCTCATATCGGCACCAATGATGTGTGTCGCTATGGATCGGAGGAAATCCTCTCTGGCTTCCGGCGGCTATCTGATTTGGTGAAGACTGCCAGTCTCGCTAGCGGGATGAAAGCAGAGCTCACCATCTGCAGCATCGTCGACAGGACTGACTGTGGACCTTTGGTACAGAGCCGAGTGGAGGGTCTGAATCAGAGGCTGAGACGGTTCTGCGACCGTGTGGGCTGCAGATTCCTCGACTTGCGCCATAGGGTGGTGGGGTTTCGGGTTCCGCTGGATAGGTCAGGAGTCCACTACACGCAACAAGCGGCTACACGGGTAGCAGGGGTTGTGTGGCGTGGGCTGGGCGGTTTTTTAGGTTAGATGGCCTTGGGCAAGTACAGAAAGGGCAACAGCCTCAACGGGTGCGGGGCAAAGTCAGGACATGCGGGGACCAAGCAGCAATCGGTATTTTAATTGTCAACTGTCGAAGCTGCGTTGGTAAAGTACCGGAACTTCAAGCGCTGATCGAAAGCACCGAAGCTGAAATCGTTATAGGTACAGAAAGCTGGCTTAAGCCAGAGATAAATTCTGCCGAAATTTTTACAAAGGTACACACGGTGTTTAGAAAGGATAGATTGCATGCAACCGGTGGTGGAGTGTTCATCGCTGTTAGTAGTAGTTTATCCTGTAGTGAAGTAGAAGTGGACAGTTCCTGTGAATTATTATGGGTGGAGGTTACACTAAACAACCGAACTAGGTTAATAATTGGCTCCTTTTACCGACCTCCCGACTCAGCAGCATTAGTGGCAGAACAACTGAGAGAAAATTTGGAATACATTTCACATAAATTTTCTCAGCATGTTATAGTCTTAGGTGGAGATTTCAATTTACCAGATATAGACTGGGACACTCAGATGTTTAGGACGGGTGGTAGGGACAGAGCATCGAGTGACATTATACTGAGTGCACTATCCGAAAATTACCTCGAGCAATTAAACAGAGAACCGACTCGTGGAGATAACATCTTGGACCTACTGATAACAAACAGACCCGAACTTTTCGAATCTGTATGTACAGAACAGGGAATCAGTGATCATAAGGCCGTTGCAGCATCCCTGAATATGGAAGTTAATAGGAATATAAAAAATGGGAGGAAGGTTTATCTGTTTAGCAAGAGTAATAGAAGGCAGATTTCAGACTACCTAACAGATCAAAACGAAAATTTCTGTTCCGACACTGACAATGTTGAGTGTTTATGGAAAAAGTTCAAGGCAATCGTAAAATGCGTTTTAGACAGGTACGTGCCGAGTAAAACTGTGAGGGACGGGAAAAACCCACCGTGGTACAACAACAAAGTTAGGAAACTACTGCGAAAGCAAAGAGAGCTCCACTCCAAGTTTAAACGCAGCCAAAACCTCTCAGACAAACTGAAGCTAAACGATGTCAAAGTTAGCATAAGGAGGGCTATGCGTGAAGCGTTCATTGAATTCGAAAGTAAAATTCTATGTACCGACTTGACAGAAAATCCTAGGAAGTTCTGGTCTTACGTTAAATCAGTAAGTGGCTCGAAACAGCATATCCAGACACTACGGGATGATGATGGCATTGAAACAGAGGATGACACGCGTAAAGCTGAAATACTAAACACCTTTTTCCAAAGCTGTTTCACAGAGGAAGACCGCACTGCAGTTCCTTCTCTAAATCCTCGCACAAACGAAAAAATGGCTGACATCGAAATAAGTGTCCAAGGAATAGAAAAGCAACTGGAATCACTTAATAGAGGAAAGTCCACTGGACCTGACGGGATACCAATTCGATTCTACACAGAGTACGCGAAAGAACTTGCCCCCCTTCTAACAGCCGTGTACCGCAAGTCTCTAGAGGAACGGAGGGTTCCAAATGATTGGAAAAGAGCACAGATAGTCCCAGTCTTCAAGAAGGGTCGTCGAGCAGATGCGCAGAACTATAGACCTATATCTCTTACGTCGATCTCTTGTAGAATTTTGGAACATGTTTTTTGCTCGCGTATCATGTCATTTCTGGAAACCCAGAATCTACTATGTAGGAATCAACATGGATTCCGGAAACAGCGATCGTGTGAGACCCAACTCGCCTTATTTGTTCATGAGACCCAGAAAATATTAGATACAGGCTCCCAGGTAGATGCTATTTTTCTTGACTTCCGGAAGGCGTTCGATACAGTTCCGCACTGTCGCCTGATAAACAAAGTAAGAGCCTACGGAATATCAGACCAGCTGTGTGGCTGGATTGAAGAGTTTTTAGCAAACAGAACACAGCATGTTGTTATCAATGGAGAGACGTCTACAGACGTTAAAGTAACCTCTGGCGTGCCACAGGGGAGTGTTATGGGACCATTGCTTTTCACAATATATATAAATGACTTAGTAGATAGTGTCGGAAGTTCCATGCGGCTTTTCGCGGATGATGCTGTAGTATACAGAGAAGTTGCTGCATTAGAAAATTGTAGCGAAATACAGGAAGATCTGCAGCGGATAGGCACTTGGTGCAGGGAGTGGCAACTGACCCTTAACATAGACAAATGTAATGTATTGCGAATACATAGAAAGAAGGATCCTTTATTGTATGATTATATGATAGCGGAACAAACACTGGTAGCAGTTACTTCTGTAAAATATCTGGGAGTATGCGTACGGAACGATTTGAAGTGGAATGATCATATAAAACTAATTGTTGGTAAGGCGGGTACCAGGTTGAGATTCATTGGGAGAGTGCTTAGAAAATGTAGTCCATCAACAAAGGAGGTGGCTTACAAAACACTCGTTCGACCTATACTTGAGTATTGCTCATCAGTGTGGGATCCGTACCAGGTCGGGTTGACGGAGGAGATAGAGAAGATCCAAAGAAGAGCGGCGCGTTTCGTCACTGGGTTATTTGGTAACCGTGATAGCGTTACGGAGATGTTTAATAAACTCAAGTGGCAGACTCTGCAAGAGAGGCGCTCTGCATCGCGGTGTAGCTTGCTCGCCAGGTTTCGAGAGGGTGCGTTTCTGGATGAGGTATCGAATATATTGCTTCCCCCTACTTATACTTCCCGAGGAGATCACGAATGTAAAATTAGAGAGATTAGAGCGCGCACGGAGGCTTTCAGACAGTCGTTCTTCCCGCGAACCATACGCGACTGGAACAGGAAAGGGAGGTAATGACAGTGGCACGTAAAGTGCCCTCCGCCACACACCGTTGGGTGGCTTGCGGAGTATCAATGTAGATGTAGATGTAGATGTAGATGTAGATGTAGATTATGTTGAAACCAGAATCAACAACTCTCACAAACACAATGAGGTGAACAACCTCAGTTATGTCACTTCTTTTGTCCAAGCCCAAATAGGAAAATAATTTGCCATTTCATCAACATGTCTGCAGCCTGTTTTAGTTAATCACATAAGCAGGGAAATGAAAGAGCAAGCACAAACATTTGTGGAAAGAATGCATGTACACTTGGGCATTCTCGTGTCTACATGTTGCTTCATTGTGCAAATTGTCCACTATGAATCCTCTTCTTTGCTTGGAAGCTTGTATTGCATGTAGTGTGATGAAAAGGTGACAGAAAAAGAAAGCACAAAATCGAATGTAGGTAAAGAAGATTCTAGACAACAGAGGCAATATTGATCAGAGTCACTGTGTCTTTTTGACACTCAGGGCAATACATACTAAATTTTTATTCAAATAATCTTCAGGAACCGCATTTCATATGACATTTTTCATCTATAAACTGAAGTGTGCTTCCTTTCGAGTCAACAGATATTACTGCACATAAATTGCTTCACAGCATAACCTGAACACACAACACAATCAAACACAAATGGACCCCAATTGCCCATCATCTGCTAAAACATGTAATCCGCTTTACACACAGGCTTCATTTCCAGGAAATTACGCAAGCACAAATGTGCATGCATAGTGTGCTGTTGGAAATTTATGTGCATGCACAAAGTTGAACACAAAAAAGCATCATGTAGATGTTCCTTAACTGTATTGAAATGAGGAATTTTTGTTGGATTTAAAATTGTTGTGGCACTCACAAAGCATTCTTTTACAAATTCTCCATCACTTAAAGGACACACTGTTTTCACTGTTTTAAGATTTGTATGTTAACACAATTTCAGTGCAGCATCATTATGTATCACATAACTTTTTTCCTGTAAATACATTACAAGGAGGAGGTAACATCATTACCAATGACAATAATGATTTTAAAAAATTACATAAATCTACCTTTATGAATACTTATTTCTTTCTCTTTGTTCTGACTGAGCTCAAAAAGCTTGGCTTTAATTTCTTCATTATTTTTATTGTTAACTGATTTTTCATGAAACAGTTGGAAATGTCACTTCACATTATAATTCTTTGATACTGATCATCATCATCATCATCATCATCATCATCATCATCATCATTTAAGACTGATTATGCCTTTCCGCGTTCAGTCTGGAGCATAGCCCCCCTTATACAGTTCCTCCATGATCCCCTATTCAGTGCTAACATTGGTGCCTCTTCTGATGTTAAACCTATTACTTCAAAGTCATTCTTAACCGAATCCAGGTACCTTCTCCTCAGTCTGCCCCGACTCCTCCTACCCTCTACTGCTGAATCCATGAGTCTCTTGGGTAACCTTGCTTCTCCCATGCGTGCAACATGACCCCACCATCTAAGCCTGTTCGCCCTGACTGCTACATCTATAGAGTTCATTCCCAGTTTTTCTTTGATTTCCTCATTGTGGACACCCTCCTGCCATTGTTCCCATCTACTAGTACCTGCAACCATCCTAGCTACTTTCATATGCGTAACCTCAACCTTGTTCATAAGGTAACCTGAATCCACCCAGCTTTCGCTCCCATACAACAAAGTTGGTCGAAAGATTGAAAGGTGCACAGATAACTTAGTCTTGGTACTGACTTCCTTCTTGCAGAAGAGCTGAGCGCTCACTGCATTAGCTTTGCTACACCTCGCTTCCAGTTCTTTCACTATGTTGCCATCCTGTGAGAATATGCATCCTAAGTACTTGAAACCGTCCACCTGTTCTAACTTCGTTCCTCCTATTTGGCACTCAATCCGTTTATATTTCTTTCCCACTGACATTACTTTCGTTTTGGAGATGCTAATCTTCATACCATAGTTCTTACATTTCTGATCTAGCTCTGAAATATTACTTTGCAAAGTTTCAATCGAATCTGACATCACAACTAAGTCATCCGCATATGCAAGACTGCTTATTTTGTGTTCACATATCTTAATCTCACCCAGGCAGTCTATTGTTTTCAACATATGATCCATAAATAATACGAACAACAGTGGAGACAGGTTGCAGCCTTGTCTTACCCCTGAAACTACTCTGAACCATGAACTCAATTTACTGTCAACTCTAACTGCTGCCTGACTATCCATGTAAAGACCTTTAATTGCTTGCAAAAGTTTGCCTCCTATTCCATAATCTTGTAGAACAGACAATAACTTCCTCCTAGGAACCCGGTCATATGCCTTTTCTAGATCTATAAAGCATAGATACAATTCCCTGTTCCACTCATAACACTTCTCCATTATTTGCCATAAGCTAAAGATCTAGTCCTGACAACCTCTAAGAGGCCTAAACCCACACTGATTTTCATCCAATTGGTCCTCAACTAATACTCGCACTTTCCTTTCAACAATACCTGAGAAGATTTTACCCACAACGCTGATTAAAGAGATACCTCTGTAGTTGTTACAATCTTTTCTGTTTCCATGTTTAAAGATTGGTGTGATTACTGCTTTTGTCCAGTCTGATGGAACCTGTCCCAACTCCCAGGCCATTTCAATTATCCTGTGTAGCCATTTAAGACCTGACATTCCACTGTATTTGATGAGTTCCGACTTAATTTCATCCACCCCAGCCGCTTTATTGCACTGCAATCTATTGACCATTTTTTCCACTTCCTCAAATGTGATCCTATTTCCATCATCATTCCTATCCCATTCTACCTCGAAATCTGAAACCATTACTGATCGCATTTTCACCTACATTGAGCAACTCTTCAAAATATTCCCTCCATCTGCCCAAGGCAGCCACAGGATTCACCAGCAGTTTTCCTGACCTGTCCAAAATACTTGTCATTTCCTTCTTACCTCCCTTTCGAAGACCGCTAATTACACTCCAGAATGGTTTTCCAGCAGCTTGACCCATAGTCTCCAACCTGTTTCCAAAGTCTTCCCATGATTTCTTCTTGGATGCTGCAATTATCTGTTTGACTTTGTTTCTTTCTTCAACATAACTTTCTCTGTCTACCTGGGTTCTGGTACGTAGCCATTTTTGATACGCCTTCTTTTTCCTTTTACAGGCTGCCTTGACTGTATCATTCCACCAAGCTGTTTGCTTCATCCTACTTTTACACACTACTGTTCCAAGACATTCTTTAGCCACTTCTAGTACTGTGTCCCTGTACCTCGTCCATTCCTTTTCCAATGACTGTAATTGACTACATTCAACTAACTGGTACCTTTCTGAGATCGCTGTTATGTACTTGTGCCTGATTTCCTTATCCTGAAGTTTCTCCACTCTTATCCTCCTACATATGGACCTGACCTCCTGCACTTTCGGCCTCACAATCCCAATTTCACTGCAGATTAAATAATGATCAGTGTCATCAAAGAATCCCCTGAATACACGTGTGTCCCTCACAGCCTTCCTGAATTCCTGATCTGTTATTATATAGTCAATGACAGATCTGGTTCCCCTGCCTTCCCAAGTATACCGGTGAATGTTCTTATGTTTAAAAAAGGAGTTTGTGATTACTAAGCCCATACTGGCACAGAAATCCAAGAGTTGTTTCCCGTTCCTGTTGGCCTCCATATCTTCTCCAAATTTACCCATAACCTTTTCATACCCTTCTGTTCGATTTCCAATCCTGGCGTTAAAATCACCCATGAGCAGAACACTGTCCTTGTCCTTTACTCTAACAACTACATCACTGAGTGCCTCATAAAAACTATCCATCTTATCTTGATCTGTCTCTTCACAATGCGAATATACTGACACAATCCTAATTTTCTTGCTAGACACTGTCAAATCTATCCACATCAGTCATTCGTTTACATACCTTATTGCAACTACGCTGGGTTCCATTTCTTTCCTGATGTAAAGCCCTACACCCCATTGTGCTATTCCTGCTTTGACTCCTGACAGGTAAACCTTGTATTCTCCCACTTCCTCTTCTTTCTCACCCCTTACCCGAATGTCACTAACAGCTAAACGTCCAGCCCCGTCTTACTCGCAGCCTCTGCCAGCTCTACCTTCTTCCCAGAGTAGCCCCCATTGATATTAATAGCTCCCCATCTCATTACCATTTGTTTGCCAAGTCGTAGCTTAGGAGTCCCTGGTTTGTCAGTTAGAGGTGGAACTCTGTCACCTCCAAAGGTCCAAGGCATATTGCTCTGATTGTTGCCAGCATCATATTTAAAGTACCAGGGAAGCAGGTTCCTAGCCTTACTTGCCCCGAGTCCCATTGGGTATTACCCCTAACGGTTGAGGGACTAACCGGTGGATTTGGTAGTCTTTGCCGTATGAGCACAAAGGTGACCACGACTCAGAATATGTCCGAGATGCCCAGCCTTATTCCAAAGTAACTGGTATCCCGACTGTCGGGGCCACTTACTTGGCCACTCATACGTTGCCCGTGGTTCATGAACTAGGACATGACTACAGGAACCCACACCATGAACCACTTTGATACTGATAATTTTATATAATAAAATGAACACAGAGTGGCCATTTTATATTTCAATTAAAATGTAATATTCATCCTACTGTCAACTGAAGACTAAGGATTCATCAGATTTCCAATATAATGATCTTAAATCCACATCAGCCATTTTCTTAAAAAAACATAAATTGGTTACAAACTATGGTGTGCACACCCTTTGCTCAACATGTAAACGTCACTACAGATATCTAGATTTAGGTTATGACATGTCCGATATGCCTTCCATCATTAGTGATGATGTGGCACAAACAAATAGCTAAATTCTGCATGGCCCTCTAAAGTGTCAGAACATCAATGCTGTTGATGACCTCCTGAATGGCTGTTTTCAGACCAGCAATGGTTTTGGGGTTTTTGCTGTACACCTTGTCTTTAATGTAGCCCCACAAAACGGATTTGCCTGTGTTCAGATCTGGTTAATATGGCAGCCAATCAAGACCCATGCTAGTGGTCTCTGGGTTCCCCCAGTGCCAGAATGTGGTCACCAAAGTACTCCTCCATGACATCAAACATTCTCCTGCTTCAACGGGGTCACGCACCATCTTGCATGAACCACATCTTGTCGAAATCAGGGTCACTTTGGATAATGGGGATGAAAACATCTTCTAAAACCTTCACATACCATTTGGCAGTCACCGTGCCATCAAAGAACATCGCACCAATTATTTCATGACTGGACATTGCACACCCCACAGTCACCCATTGAGGGTGAGGAGACTTCTTGATCACGAAATGCAGATTCTCAGTCCCCAAGATGCGCCAGTTTTGCTTATTGATGAACTCATCCAAATGAAAGTGGGCTACATCGCTAGACTAAACCATATGAATTCCAATCATGCCCCATGGCCAATCGTGCAGTTTGAATGTCCTAACGCAAACCATTCAGAAGTTATGACAATTTCATTTCTTATAGTTCAATAATTGTCACGCTGTTTTTTATACACTTTAATGTGGTTGTGTAATGAATCACTAGTTAACTAAAACCTTATGGCATGTTGTCCATGTTCTTACCTCAAAATGTATGTTGCTAACATCTGTCACAAGTGATCACGGGAAGTTACAATTGGAGAACAACTATCTTAAATGGTCACAGGAAATTACAATGGGAGAACAATTGATTTGTATGGCCAAAGATGTAACAATGTCTTTGTTTTGGGAAAATATTAAGTATGTACTGTAACAACATTCTTAACAGGCTAGATGCTAAAGTGCATACGAACTGAATTTTCAGAGAGAAACATACAATTTTCTGGGGCAAATACATACAAACATGTACTACATAATTTAACACATAGTCTTAATTTTCTGCTTTTGCCGCATCTTGGCATTTCTGTTACACACACAGATCAATCTGTCACTACAAGCTAGATGAAATATTCACATTCAATGGCTTCACCAAACTATCACATTCCAAGCAAACCTAGATGTCGAGTTGCACCAGTCACCACACGGTAGATTCTGCCTTTCTCATTAATATTATTTCAGCATAGGTAGTACAAAGTGCTGTCTACACAATGCAAGTAATTTGAATAACTTCATAAGCACAACCATCATTTATAACATTTCGACATACACAAAATGTGAGTAATTCACATGTTAGCAACAAACAGATGTACCTAGTTAACAACTGTTTATTGGCTTCTGCATACTATCCTCCCATTGGCTACTGTCTACATTGCTAAGAAGATATGCTTAGTAGACTCGCAGCAAGCCTTACTTTGTGGATTAAAGACAAATAACTTTATTGTGTGACAGATCACTGAATGATGATTTCTTGGTTCTTCAAGATTTTTACGTGTAGCTGTATGGATAATTTATTATCTAAAAATGAAAAGAACATGACAGAGAGAGAGATGTAGTGAGAAGAAACAGCAGAAAAACCAAAAGTTAAATTCATATTAAATTTTTTGAGTGATTGAACTATGCCATTTTTTCCTTCTGGATGATTCCTGGTACTGAATCTGCCAACTGATCTGACTAAAAGCCCTAAAAAGGAGTACCCTAAGACCTATACCAGAACTGTTACTGTTTACGATTTACAAAAATGATGTAGTGGATAACATCAGAAGCTCCATGAAGATGTTTGCGGATGATGGTGTTATGTACAAGAAATTTCAGGAGTACCCTAAGACCTATACCAGAACTGTTACTGTTTACGATTTACAAAAATGATCTAGTGGATAACATCAGAAGCTCCATGAAGATGTTTGCGGATGATGGTGTTATGTGCAAGAATGTAGAAACACCAGAACACTGTAGAGAATGGCAGGAAGACCTGCAGACGACCGATGACTGGTGCAGGGATTGGCTGTTGATCCGGAATGTCAGTAAATGTAACCTGCTGCATGTATAAAGGTGAAGAGATCCACTACTGTACAGTTATAGTACTGGGGACAAGTCACTGGAAACAGTAACTGCTGTAAAATACCTTGGGATAACCATCCTGAGTGACCTAAACTGGAATGACTACATAAAAGAACCTGTGGGAAAAATCAGATGGTTGGCTGAATTCACTGGATGAATTGTGAATTTTAAGGAAATTTAATTCATCCATGAAAGAAATGGCTTACAAAACATTTGTCCAATCAATTCTTGGGTACTGCTAATCAGTATGGGACTTTACCAGGGTGGATTAATACAAGAGAGGCAAGATCAAAGGAAGAGTGGCATGCCAGGGAATCATTTAGTTATGGTAAGAACATCACAGAAATTCTCAGCAGACTCCTGTGGCAGATGTTACAAGAGAGGCATTGTGCATCATGGAGAGGCTTAGAATTGAAATTCTGAGAGAGCATATTCTGGAAAGAACTGAAAATATTTCCTCCCATATGCATCTCTCAAAATGAGCACAAAGAGAAAAACTGAGAAATTAGAGATCATATTGACAGTGATTCTTTCCAGCCATCACTTCCGAATGGACAGGGAAGGTGAGAAAAGATTGCTGTACTACAAGTGCTCTCCCCATCACGTGCTGTAAGGTGCCTTGTGGAGTACAAATACAGATGTAGATATTTTCAAGTACTGGACAAGAAGGGGTTTAATTACAATTAACATTTTATTTTACAAAAATAATGGAAAGATTAATGGTAATAATTGACCATGTTGTTAAGACATGCATAGTTGACAGGTACTTATAACTAAACTAAACGCTGTCTGAAGAGGCCTTGTAAGGCGCAACTGTACCGACCAACTGCCATGTCAACCTCTGCCGATTCACATCATTGGATGTGGATATGGTGGGGCAATTGGTTAACACATCAGACCCTCAATTTCTCAATAAAGTAGCTCCTCACTTGAGGTCACAAGCGTTGAGTGCACCCCACTTGCCAACAACGTTCAACAGAAATGGATGGTGACCCATCTAAATGCTAGCCAAGCCCAAAAGTGCTTAATTTCGGTGATCTGATAACTGGTGTTACCATTGCAGCAAGGCCGTTGGCTTTGACAGGTACCTATACAAGACTGAAAATGTTAAGAACCTTTCAGATGATATCTTCCTTCAGAGCTCACAAGAACAGTTATCACCTCTGCAGATCAACAAGGGTGAGTGCTTGCGTCAAGTAATTGGGCTAAGTGGAGTACGCAGAGAGGGGTATGGAGGGCAGAATGAATAGGAGGGATAGGCTGCAAGTGGATGCAATAGATGGGATAGGAATGTTGCACTGGTTAGATACAGGGAGGGGGAGAAGCATGTAGCACAGAATTAGGAAGCAGTGGATTGTGAAGGAGACGGTGACATGGGTCATATCAATGTGAAAGACCCAAGTGCAAGACCTGTCCTTTGCACAGCACGTACTATATACTTCTCCATTTCCATCATACGCATGTCGTATCCTATCCTACCAGAGCAAGGGTAATCTGTGAAAGCATTTAATGCCACACACTATCTCTGCTATAGCTTTTGTACTGCCTTTTATAAGGGCATCACTACCAGCCAGCTGTTGACCAGAATGAAAGTCCACTGCCAAACTGTGACCAAGAGCAGCAGAGATAACTAACAGTGGCAAAACACTCTATTAAACACAACATCCTTGACTTCAATTGGTGCTTTACAACCCTTGCCATCTGTCTCCCTAATATCAATTCTCTGAATTATGTAGCTGGGACTTGTCCTTGAGTAGGTCTTTCAATTCCGCAATCCTCCTAGCCTCAATCTCCACTAGCCCTTGCCCTGCACGCAGTTCCACACATTCTCATGGCCCCAAACTCACTCCTTCTACACACACATAATCCTTACCACAGTTCCCCTCTTCCTCTGTTCTACCTCCCACTCCCACAACCAATCCACATGACTCTCTGCAACAGGAAACTCCTTCTGCCTGTGTCAAGCAAGCTTACCTGTGCCACACTCCCAACACAGCTGCTTGCTGCCTCACCCTTCCAGCCAGCAGCCATGTTTCCCTCCAACCACTCCTCCCTATCTCTACAGCCTTTCCCTCCTTGTCCACTTCACATAAAAAAAAACCACCACAGTTGAGCTGCTGTGTTGGTACAATGTATCTGCCAAGCACATGTTAGGTGTGGTGTGTGGGTGTGCAAATATTCTATAATAGTCAGGTGAGGTGAAAGACATCCTCTAAAAGTGTAGCAAAGTTTCTAATCATGTTTGTGTGTCTTAAATTATTTCTGTTGTACCTATAACTTTACATTATATCATTTAGTATTAAGGAGCCAAAAAAGCCTTAAATATTGCTATATAATTTAATTTGCTATGATGATACTATTATTCCACCTATGTCAATCAACAAAAATAAAATAAATCATAACAAATACTTACACACACTTCCTCTTTCAGTTCTGCAGTAACTGTTTCAGCCCATTTCTTATTTATAGGAGGCAACTGACTGTTCACAAGCCCAATTATTGCAGCCAATGTAAACTGACTACAGCCACATAACTTCTTTGGTAGTTCAATCCATGGTGATAATGAACCCTGGTAGTAAAGGAAATTAATTAACCAGTAATATTGCATAACAAACAAAAATACTCATGACTACTGGGTATATGAAACAAAAGAACTATTGTGACCTGATGTTTTTCCAGCATCTTTCTAACTTGTAGAATTCTCGGGTGTCTGCCTGGGCCACGTAAGTTCTCCACAATATTTTGGCAGACAGGCTTGCCGCCACCTTCAGGTGGTTCCTGATAACTACTGCCCTGCTTGGATTGGCATCCTGTAAACATTGGCAGTTACCCCCTTCATCACTCTGCTGTCCCTGGCTGTGCAGTCGCTGCAGTAGGGAGTGGCACTAGAGGGATGTGAATTGTGTCAGCCCGTCTTCTCTTCTGCCCCAGACTCCATCCTACTGCCACTGGGTGCAGATCTCACTGTACGGGAATGCTTTGTCATTTCTTGGCTCACTGCAGGGATCCATTTTCAGTGGCCTCTTTAATCACACACTCCCAGAAGGAGGAAGATTCTCTAAGTATTTTGGTTTTGTTGTAATCTACAGTATGGCCAGTTTTTATACTGTGGCTGGCTACAACTGATTTGTTGGTCCGGCATAAACTGTGGGGTCTATGTTCTCAGCATCTCTCTTCTACTGTGCACACAGTTTTCCCAATGTGTGACTTTTCACATTGGCTAGAGATTTAATAAGAGATTGGGAAACTGTAAATATGGTAGAACAGAAGTACTGTGAACACAGGCTCCACACTTAGCTACACCAGGCCACCAAATCAGCTGTGGTCAATCTCAGTACAAAAACAGGCCATATTACAACTTACAACAAAACTAAGATACTTAGGCTATCTCGCTCCTTCTGAGATAATGAGATTAACAAGGCTACTGAAATTTGAAATTAAGAATACAAGATGGTCTAATTAACAAAGATATCGCCTACAATGGACTATGGTGTAGAACGCTGGACTGAGCCTAGAAAAAGAAATGAGTTCCTGTATGGCAAGGTCTGCACCTGACAACAATAGCATCAACACTGGAGATCACAGTTTGAAGCATGGCATTGCTATTCCCACTACCATAAACTACCACCAAGGTCGTTGCAAGGACAGTGAGAAAACTAGAATGGTGGAGGAGTTAAGAGCCAATGCATACATGACACTGACCTGAGCAGAGCAGCAGTCATCAAGAACCACCTGAAGTTGGCAACAAGATTGGTTGCCAAAATATCATGGAGAACTTATTACATGACCCGTGCAGACACCCAAAAATTCTAAAAGAAAATAACTTTTAATCAACATATACTGGAGACTGCCTGATGCAGAGCGCTTTACTTATAACATATTCTTTTGTGTTACTGGGGAAAGAAAATGTCATATGAACAATCAGCAAAACTTAGTTACAGTAAATATGAATCCTGTTTACTACTACTCTAGTATACAAAAGAGTTTATATGTTACACAATATGAACGCAGTTAATTCAGATCAATGTTTTTTTTTTTAACTTTTGGTGTGAACTATGAAGGTTAGAAAAGGGATTGATGTGTTGTGCCAATTAGTAAAATTGTATATTAAAAATTGTGGACTCCAATGAGTTCCACTTCCAACAAAGAAAAACATCAGATCAAATTACAATGTAATATGCCAAACTTGTGAGTCAGCAAAAAGGTTGCACATAAAATTGTAATGTTTAAATAGCATCTCATTAATTTTAAATCCATTTACTCATATCAGAAATATGGAGAATCAATCACAGAAATATGGTAACCGAACAATTAGAGAAGAATTTGCGTGTTCATCCTTTTAAGTTCCTAATGTTAGCAGTGAAAAAAGTACTTCCAGGCTTTTTTTAAATTTTACAGTTTGTTTAATTATTTAGCAGTACCTGTGGTGTAGTTACCTTTCTGTTTGCCAGATCTGCTGCAAAATTGGTAGGTTCTCTACTCATCCAATATTTCCACAGAGTAAAACTGTACTTCATGTGAGCAAATTTGACCTGCAAACAATTATTACAATTTTACAATGAAGCATGCAGTCTATAATGTATATGAGTTTTCTTGAAAAGCTAAGGATAATAGGTCAACACGAAATATATTAATTAACAGAGGGTAATTTTTAGATAACAGACCAGTATTACGACTTTTCACAAGACTGTCAATCAAGCTGTTACTTGTGTAAATGTTTCAGCTAATGTTGGAACTTAAAGACATCCATTTTTGACATATTTGTCATAAATGTCTGTCACATGATTCAAGGCTGTAAAGCGCATGATATGAAATATTTCCCATACTAAAACGGCTAAAAAGTGTGGTTCACTCTGGAACATGTTGTCAAAGTAGAAACAATGTTGTGTGCCAGCATTTCAGGATGTTTCAACTTCTGCTGCAGATTGTATATAAATACTGTATTTCTGTTAGCAATACAGAGAGTAAAGACGAGTAAAAATAAGGCACTGAGTGATAGACAGGCACATAAATGAGATTTGGAACTTTTAGATTAGCTTCAGTTCAAACAAACAATTAAAGGAAGAAAGTGGAGGGCAGATGGGTAGCCAGAGCAGAGAACAAGAATATGGCATTAGTGAGCTCATGCTGTTACAGGAATGGGGAGGTCATATACAGTATACAATGAAACTGGATGTGTTGGTTAAGGGGAAGTGGGTCAGAATAACAGAAGGGGGAAGACAACAGTGTAGGTGTACATTAATAAACTGAATTTAAGTAAAGTGAAATGTTTGGAATTGATTGGAAGGGCGAAGAAAGGAGGGTGAGAAAAAGCAAGGCAACAGAGGCAGAGGTGGATGTAGGAGAATGGCTATTGGAGATAGAGGTTAGTTTTGCGTTGAATATGTCTCCCATCTCTGGGTATACTTGCTATTTGTCAATAGCCATTACATGTTGCTCTCTTGAAACTGATATCAGATTGGTAGGTCTATCTGTTTGCTGGGAAGGATGTGAGTTCAGTTTGTGAAATTTTCTTTTTCCAAGTGTGTGTGTGTGTGTGTGTGTGTGTGTGTGTGGTGGGGGGAGGGGGGGGGCACAGCTGCTGCCCCCATATATTTGGCTTAAGGCCCTAGATGTTTTTAGTAGACTGGGTCAGTAGCAGAACACTGCTGTGGGAACGTGTGAAGGATTATGGGAGGGAGATTCTTCATTTCATAGCATAATGAAAGTTAGTCGCAGTCCTAGCAGACAAAATGGTTTCAGCCCATGACAATGCCTGTTAATGAGAAGAGTACTCATTCGCAGTTTGTTTTTGTAGATCAGTATGTTCTCTTGTCACTGTTGCAGACAAATGTTACAAAAAAAGTCACTGAATAAAATTTTGAATATTTGTATGAAAAGAATTTTCTTTTGTAGTGGTTCGATACATTGATCCATGTGATCTCTCTTCATGATGATCTTGATGTCTAGTTTTGTTCTGTGTTGTTACATTTTATGATCACGAAGTGAATAAAGTATATCATTATGATAAAGTGGTGTTCAATGTTGTTATTTTGCCATAATATCATTACTTGCCACACTGGTGACCCAATGTTACACTTTTTCTGTGAATCTAGCAATTTGGACAATTTCTGCGATCAAAATACCACAGGACAATGTGGCCTACAATAACAACGACTGTTATGATGCAGCAAATGACTCCATCATCCGATTCTATGCCTACACATACATCTTCTGCTTGAATTTGCCACCATTGTGCTTCGAATTGTGTGAAAATAGAAAACTGTGACCAAATTTCATCGGGATCATCACAACTTGCTCAACAAAGTGCACGGACAATGGACATCACTGCACATTCTTCTATGCCCTGTGAACATTTTCCAGGACAATTTACGCATTACGCTGCTGTGTCAACAGGTTTCTGTGCATGTGATAATAACGCTGTGTCACAAAATCCATTTGTTACTCTTTCTAATAGTAACATACAGATGATGCCATCGGCTCTGTGCCATGGTGCCATATTGCCTGTTAGGCGATAAACCACAAGTGTTTGGTTCAGTGCAACAGCAACAGTTATTTTCTTTTAGAATTTTTGGGTGTCTGCACGGGTCATGTAATAAGTTCTCCATGATATTTTGGCAACCAGTCTTGTTGCCAACTTCAGGTGGTTCTTGATGACTGCTGCTCTGCTCAGGTCAGTGTCATGTATGCATTGGCTCTTAACCGTAGCGGTCGTGCAGTTCCAGACTGAAGCGCCTTTTATTAATGAACAATGTGACTTTTGCCACTGCTCCATCTGTCCCAGTGCACCAGAACTAATAAACAAATCTCTGCAGTGTACTGTGTCATGCATATCGAATCTCTTGGTGGCCATGGCTGTTTCTACCATGCTGGTCACCCCTGCAACCATGTCTGCTGCGTCTGGTTATATGTACAAGCATCAAGAACAGTGTAATGTCAAGCCACACAACATTGTCTGTGTTCACAGTTTTGGTGCTGCCTGTTCTTTCAGGACATCTACCACAACTGCCTCCACTTAACAAGGATGGTCAGACATGGTTTGCCCTTGTGGACATCATCCTCAACATCCACTGAGTCTTACCCAATGTATCTTTGTTTATAGCTCTGCACAAGCACACAGATTTGATGTCTGGTCTCATCTTCATGGCACCAATGAGGGACCACTATGAATATGCAAAGTCTATCATTCTTGAGTGCTTGTTGAGAACTCTGCAAGAAGCAATTAATCACATAGTGCACACCATATCACTCGGTGAGCTCATACCATCACAGTTGTGGTGAAAGATCAGAGCATGGATCGATCCCTCTTTCCTGTCCAATGCCACTTTGTGTCGCTATGGATAGTGAAAATACCAGAAGCTCTCCAGCTGCAACTTTTTATCACATGCCATCGATCCATTAGAGATTTGCCTACGGCGAGCAGATGACACCTATAAAACCATCGGACATCAACAACTCACCACAACGCTGAGTCACGTACGTGACCTCACCAGAGATATGTTCTTTCTGGTCAACACCAGCACAGATACCAGTGACATACCTCCAGCATTGTCAACTTCACCACCGACACCTTCCACCATGACACTGTGAGCAGCAAACAATTTTTCGGTCACTGTCTACAGCTCCACACACCTTCGCCTCAAACTTAAAATGAAATTTTGTTTGGAATGGACATTCAATATGGCTGGTGTTGGGCCTCACTCCAGATTTATCATCAGGAATGCTGCTCCATCACTCTTCTGGCACACACATTGAGGGCTCCTTTGTCGCAACTCCCACACATTTTTGAGCAACAACAGCTGCCCCTTTGTGCCAGTTAGCTGAACTCACACCCCTCGCTTCGTACCTGGTGGATTCACTGCGCAAGCTACTCAACCAATGAAATGACATTGCAGCCCTATGTGTGGCCAATGCATTGCTGCAGGCACTGATCTACAACACTTCCACTGACCTGGCAAGTGCACGAATGACCATTGCAGCACTTTCAGTGGCTACCACCACTACAACGCTGGCCACTGTTCCAGTCTTGCTCTCTATGGACAATGTTCAACGTGAAGTGTCTTCTGGCTCCCACGGCGCATAATCCACCTCCTTCACATCAACAGATTATGCTTGTTCTACAGCTGTCAAACCAATGAGCTACACAGCCACTACAATCGATGCTGTCCCGCATGCTCACATCGAGCCCGCATGCTCTCACGCCACCTCACCACCACCGATGCAGACTATGCCCGTCTTGCCATGCTGACACCACGTACAACTGCTGACCTGGACTCCACACCTACAGCTGCTGACACGTACCTGATGGCAGAGAATCTTCACCACCTTCGCCACCTATTCTACAAGCCAGTTCTCAGTTTCACAGTGCTGTGTGTTACATTGTTCCCTGCTCCGGAGTGCCTTCTGCTCATGTAGGTCCAGTGAGGTTCCCCATTAAAGTTAACAGTACATGTCATAGGCTACATGCTACAGAAGGACCCCCTGTCCATGCAAAAGCACACCATCTATCAACTAAGAAACTTCACGACGCAAAAGAATGCATTCAGGAACTTTTACAACTAGGAATCGTACATCTTTCTGACAGTAATTGGTTATCACCTATTCATCTCGTCCCCAAAAAGAACTCAACCTTCAGACTTTGTGGAGACTACCATAGACTCAATGCCCGCACCATTTTAGACAAGTAACCCATCCCCCACATTCAAAATTTTGCGTTGCAATTACATGGTGCTAGGCATTTTAGCATCATTGACTGTCATAATGCTTATCATCAGATTCCTATGCTTACATTGACGACATTTTAATTTTCTCCACCTCTGCTAATGAAAACAAGCAACATCTTTCTGAAGTACTCCGCATGCTCTCAGTTAAAGGTGTGGAGATAAATGATGACAAATCACAGCTGCACCAGTCATAAGTTATGTTCCTGAGCCACACAGTGAATTCTGAAGGCATATGTACCACATCTGAATGCATCGCTCACATTATGAGCTTACCACCACCTGTCACTTTTCATGATCTACATCGCTTCTCGAACACGATCAATTTTTTCAGGTGCCTCCTTGCTGTCTCCTCTAAACGATGCCTTGCAATGCAAACATACCACAGGTAATCACAAGGTTACGTTGACCCAGGACATGACTCATGCCTTCAATGACCTAAAAATGGCCCAAGCTAATGCAGTCACACTAGCCCATCCCAGCACCAATACGCCTATCGCAATCACTACAGAGGGAGCTACTGGTCACTTATGAAGCCATACGCTATTTCTGAGAGGATATCGAGGCATATGACATCACCATTTACATGGATCACCATCCCCTGGTCGACGCACTGCGTAACCCTGCTAGTGATCTCCCTCTACATCGCATATGGATTTCATCAGCCAATACACAACAGACATACATTTCATCGATAGCCTCATAGCAGACTACATGCCATGAATTAATACCATTACAAGCCTGTTTGATCCTACGGAGCTCGTGTGTCGTGTGACTACAAACTACTGATCTGGAGGTACAGTTGGTAGCTACTAATAACTCCACCTCTCTCCACATTCAACCATGCCCTTTCCCTGCCATCAAATTCTTTGTGATACTTAGACTAACATAGGCCATTTTCTCTTCGCTGCATGGTCTAGCTCATTCAAGCATCAGAGTGACAGTACACCTAGTAACTGAATGTTTCTTCTGGTCACACATCAAGAAAGACTGTCGTGGGTGGGTATGTGCCTGCATATCATGCCAACATGCCAAAGTTGTTCGAGAGGCCCACCCCCCTGTGGAACACTTTAAATACCGAAGGGATGTTTCAAACACATTCATATGGACCTTGTCAATCCCCTACCCCCTTCTAATGACTACCATTACATTTTGTCAGTCACTGACAGTGTGACATGTTGGGTAGAGGCAGTTCTTTTGAACAATATCTCGGCGGATACCGTGGCTCGAGCATTCATTACATGCGGGCCACTTGTTTTGGCTGCCCTGCATTCTTTACCACAGAGCAGGGCATGCAATTCAAATCTGTACTCTTCAAATGATTGTGTGTCCTATGTGGTGCCAAGCATTTCCATACAACAGCCTACCTCCCTCAAAGTAAGCCGGCCGTTGTGGCCGAGCGGTTCTAGGCGCTTCAGTCTGGAACTGCACGACCGCTACGGTCTCAGGTTCGAATCCTGCCTCGGGTATGGATGTGTGTGATGTCCTTAGGTTAGTTAGGTTTAAGTAGGTCTAAGTTCTAGGGGACTGATGACCTCAGATGTTAAGTCCCATAGTGCTCACAGCCATCTGAGCCACCCTCAAAGTAATGTGTTAGTGGAGCACTGGCACCACACACTAAAGGCAGCATTAAAGTTTCACACTGACTACTGGTTGGATGCACTTCCGTGGGTACTGCTAGGCATAGCATATAAAGAAGATTTAAAGGCCTCTCTGGCAGAGATCCTTTATGGTGAACCCCTGGTACTCCCAGCAGAATGTTGAGGACACTACTTCTCTTCATGAAGAGAGGCTACCCTCCTTAGTCAAGCAAGTTCACTCTCGTATCGCGCATACCACAACCACAAGCACATACTCGCCCACCAGTTTTTTTTACAAAATGAGCTTGCAGACTGTGACTTTATTATGCTGCGAGAGGACATCGTTTGTCCGGCACTTACTCCGTTCTATTCAGGACCTCACCAGGTTCTCGATCATGCTGCAAACACTATGATCATCCTGCTAAATGGAATACCACAAATGGTCTCTCTACAAAGAGTTAAACCAGCAGGGGTCCTCACTGAACACGTCTCTAACAACGAGGGCTCAGAGCTTCCTCCAACTGTCAACACAACAACTGAACTGGTTTCCAGTAAGTGTTCAGTATGCACTTCCCTCCCATCCTCCTCTACTTCTTGTGATGCCAGTGCTAGTGATGGTGTCTCCACCATTGACAGTGATGATGATGATCAGTTTGTGAGGCGCTCAAATGCACGGTCATCAGCACCCATACAAAGTCCCAATTTTTACACAATCCAATCCAGCCACGATCACGAATGATGATGATGATGATGAAATAATGAGGACAACACAAACACCCAGTCCCCGAGCCGAGAATTCCCCAACCCGGCCAGGAATCAAACCCGGGACCCTGTGATCCAGAGGCAGCAATGCTAGCCGCTAGACCACGAGCTGTGGACCCCAGTGATAGTGATGCATGTGACAAACTTCCCGTACGCTTCTTCTCACCGCCAACACTGTGCTCAACTATGACCACATTTGCTGCCAACATCTTGGCGTTCCCAATGGATGACACTTCACTGCAATGTCACAATGACTGACTGTTTGTTTGTTTTTTGTGCATCTTCTCATGTATGTTAACCTAAGGATGTTAACCTCACCCTCATCTGAGCTATTAACTTACCCAAAGACTTTGTCAATGGCTCCCTTCAAGCTTTTATCGACGAGAATGGCATACTGTGAATTTTCATTCTATGCGACTGTCCACAGTTCCTCCCTCTCCCTCCTATTCAGATACTTTTATCCCATGCCGGCCATCCCCTACACCAACCGATGTGGATCAAAGATTATGTTGTGTCTTCCCTGATCGCCTCCCCAATACAATTTCCTTCTCCTTTTGCTGGTACACTGTGCTCTGCACTCCCAGGGAGGAGGCTCTGTGGCAGTTCGATACATCGATTTGTGTGATATCTCTCTCTATGATGATCTTTGAACTGACTTTATGTCTAGTTTTGTTCTGTGTTGTTACGTTTTGTAATCACAAAGTGAATAAAGTATATCATTATGATAAAGTGGTGTTAAATGTTATTATTTCACCGTAGTATCATTACTCACTACAACTTGCATGCAACTTCTTTCTCTGTAAACTTATTTTTCTAACTATACAACACAATAAAAATATTGCTTAATATTAATAAAATAATAAAACTGTAAACACTAGCACGAAAAGAATGCTGCTCAAATTAAAAAAATACTGAAATGTGATTTCTTACTCTGTACACTTATTTTTCTGAGCACTCCATTACAATGACATGTTGTTTAATAAAGCAGTTTTAAAACAACATTTATGTGAGCTTACACTACACATAATAATAAGCTACTACAATCAGAACCAACTCGGACCAAACCCTTCAAAGACAAGTGTGTGCCTTTCATTTAAGGAACAGGGAAGCTAATCGTGAGCTACGTATTGCATGGTCAGTCATCCAACTCCAGCATCATCAAGCACCTAAATACTTGGGAGTCACTCTCGACAGAACTCTGACATTCAAAACTCACTGCAAGAACACCAAAATGAAAATCTTCGCTCGAAACAACCTAATTCACAAACTAGCGGGGACACAGTGGGGATCACATCCACAAACTATTCGCTGTTCTGCAATGGCACTGTGCTTTTCTACTGCTGAATATGCTTCTCCAGTCTGGTACAGGTCATCTCATGCCAGACAAGTAGACATTGCTCTCAACGAAACCTGCAGGTAGATCACAGGTTGCTTAAGACCTACCCCAACTGATAAGCTCTACTGCCTGGCTGGAATAGCACCACCATGGATACGCAGAACAGTGGCTGCCAACAGGAGAGACTGAAAGTGGAACAGGACAGTGCCCATCCACAGTACGGACATAATCCACCACAGCAACGGCTGAGATCGCGATAGACCTTCCTGAGAGCATCCGAGAAGCTCACCATTTCACCAGAGAAGGCAAGGCTGAAGTTATGGAAGAAGTCGACACCTCATCTGTAGACGCCAGAAGCTGAAGAACTACCATCTGGACACAATGAGAGCTGGCTGGTGTGGAAATCTTTAAACAGATTATGATCAGGAGTTGGACGATCCAGAGACAACCTGAAGAGATGGGGCTTCATAACAGAAGATACGTCCTGTGATTTTGGACAAGAACAAACCACAAGCCACATGCTCCAGTGCCTTTTGTGTCCTACATCCTGCACGAAGATTTATCTCCTGCAAGCCTCTCCAAGTGCCTTGGAGGTTGCAAAGTACTGGGCACATGTAATATAAATACAATTGGTGTATATATATGCACATATTTATTGATGTGTATGGGTACTGTAAATTTGTATGTTTCTGATTCGAGAATATACATAATAAATGTATCTATAATCTCTTTATAAAAGCACTGAACTTGACAATACGGACCTTTTCAATAGTGTGCGAGATCTCCTGAAAATAATCAGTGGCTCTCTGCAATGCCACTTTGATGTCTTCTGTCACAAAGCTTGTACGGGGATCATTTAGTTCTTCCATGTACATGACTTTCAGATCTTTCAGGTTTACCTAGACAAATGTAACATTTTAACTGATTTTCACAGATTACAGCATGGCATATATTAGTAAAATGCCCAGTAACTACTCGCAACAACACTTGAATGAGTTCGACGAATATATACCTTCAAATCCAGCCTTAGCCTGCTTACATTGCCACCTAAAAGTACTTTAAGAAATGGTTTCAGGTCACATGCATATTTTGTCATAGGTCCTGCTGTAACCATTGTCTGGCCTTCTTCTCCAGTTCTAAATGTTAGCCCTTTCAGTGGTGTTAAGCCTGTAAAATAAAGAATTTAATACGCTTATGAATTACTCAAAAACTTTAAAGATGTTCACATATGAAATTTCCTCCAAGCAATTTTAAGGAATAAATAACAAAGACAGTTGAATTTGTCACATGTGCACACAAATTCATGTAATGAAGGGACCAGAAAGTATAGCATCTCCGGTTTTAGTCTGGTATTTGTTGTTAATCATCAATAATTAAACGAAACAAAATTTCTGTACCCTTTATTACCAACTCAGTATAAATTACCCAAAAATAGCTATTTTTAATGTCTCTGCATAAAGTGATTGAGCTTCCATCTTGAACATTGTTATGCACTGAAAAAGCAAAACATCCAGAAGTAATTAAATAAGTGGAATTTGAATACAAACCATTTTCTTCTCAACACAGCTGTGATTAGGGGTGGAACATTAGCTCATTTGAGTAAAGGAGGTGGTCGTGTTTTTAAAGAAGGAACCTTGACAGCATGGTGACTCAGCAACACTATGGAAAAAATCAATAAACATAGGATTCCGCAACTTGCTTCTCCACAAAGGAAGTGTACCATTTTAAATACAGTGCCACACTGATCAGTTTGTGAAGAAATGATTAATTGTCTGGTAATGTACATTTGGCAACAGCACAGTTATTTTCTTACAGGCTTTGAGATCATGCAATTGGAAACTTCCAAGAATTTCTCTCTAATGATGTAATAATTGCTTAATAGTATTTTTACATTAATATGTGAACACCACTTTTAATTCCATAAAAATACAGTACAAATACTGTTTGACACATAACTTACACAAGAGTGAAATTTTATTATTGTAATATGATGAAATCATCAATGAAGTTGAATATTTTAAATGCTTAGGACTGGAGATAGAAACTCTGTCTTTGATTAATCACATTCAGGGTCCTGTGCAGAAACTTAGTATTGTTATCTTCACTATAAAAATTATCTACTGTGATCCCTGACTATGAAATGTTTCTGTGACATTTTTATCTGCTATGGTATCATATTTTTGGGCAATTGTGTGTCTGCACAAGGAAAATTATTAGCTCACAAAAGTGTGGTTAGAATGATCTGTGGCATCATGGTGGAAACTTTGCACAGTCTATTGTTGAAGTGTCTAGAAATTCTAATTTTGGTCATCTTCGTATAAGCTGCATCTATCACATCTCATTTTGTGACCTTGGAGGTTGCATGTCATGCCAACTGGGAGGTGTTTCATGATGTTTTCAGAGCTAGGTTCAATTTTTCTTTCAACAAACTTGTACCTAATACACTGTTCCTCAACTCTGTAACAAATATGTAGCTCTGCAGCTACATACTCAATATATATTCAGTACTATTTTGATGTTTACTAGTCATGCTGACTTCTCCATTTGTCTGAGCACCCAAAGTGTTATAGAACAGATGTTTTTCGGTCACTGCTCCATCTGATGTCAGAAATCCTACTGAGTCCTAGTGCTGCGAACAAAGAATTAGAGGCTATTAACCCTAGCACCACTAAGCTTGAATGAATCTGTCACATGGATGTCTAAGAGGGGGGGGGGGGGGGGGAGTGCAAAAATTGCCCTCACATTCATTTCACTTTTTAACGTTTTGTTTGTTTTGATTATTTAATGAATAGGAATTTCTTTACTAGGTTGCAACACACTTTCCACAGTTATCAGGAACATTATAACATAAATAAATACAATAAATAAGGTAATGAATATGAGAAATATTAGTATATTTCTATCATGAAACTAACACTTCCATAGACATCAGACTTATATTACAAAATCATAAAAGAACATACAATAGCAAACCACAAATAAGAAAACAGAAAATCAAAGTCAGGAATTACAATTGAGTTTTTCCTTCCTACTCAATTTCTATTTCAAAAGCTTTGCATATGATTGTTTTTGCAGAATGAGTGGAACACACATACTTGGAACACCAGCAACAAACTATAGACACTTCTGTCATCTTGTCTATTTCCTTTTTAGAGTTTTTACGGTTTTTACTCTTGAAACAGATGTGACATCTTCCTCTTGATTAAAATCCAACAGATTGAACAGTTGCAGAAATGCTGGGCAGCATTTTCCCTGGAGCACTTTCCATCGCATAGATGATAGGCTTTTGTAAACCCATGATATTCTTTGCTCTCTCTTCCACAGCTCGCCTAATGAGCTGTTGACCTAATTCTAGCAGATACAGCCTTCTTACATTATGCTTCTTCTACTCCAGTTTGGGTTATTTATCATGAAAATTGTTCCAGCACTGAGACAGGCAATATCTATCAAGGTGAAAAAGAGAGGTAATGGCCACCTTCTCATTCCTCGTTTTACTGAATGATGTTGCGTCATTTGATCAATGCTGTCTATGCCCCCTTTGGTTTCATTGTGGTAGAGACTGATGTTTGACTTTTTTTTCTCTGTCAACTCATCCACCTTGTTATCATTGTGTTGTGTGGAAAGAAGTAGGAGATTCTTAGTAGGCTTCAGTTTGGAGATGTATGAAACCAAGGTAACTGGTGCATTGCCCATTTTCGGATCTGTGAATAAGAACTTAGAGCAATATAGCTCTCAACCCTGTGTCTTCTTTAGCTGTTCTGGTATGTGTTTTCTGTTACTCTTCAGTGTACCCATCAAAGTTAAGTTGTCATCATTGTAAAGCTCCTCGTCTATGTCTATAGACGTATAATAACGATCTGTTGTTATATTGTGAGACCTTAACTTTTCCCGGCGAATCGAATGTTCAAATAACTTACGGGTTTGCTGCCGGGTGACGTCGTCGGACACCGCCGATATTTTGACAGGAGCACACCCTGCCATTCTCAAGGCACAAATGCAAGGAAGAAAAAATGTGCAAGCAAATTTAATACCTCGGTTCATCGAGGAAAAACAAGGAAGATACCACACACAGAACAAGTGTCAACACAACCAAAGATAACCAACGTCAGAAATATCGATAGTAACTATTAATCAACAGGTGAGGTAGCACTAATTTTGTCCCTCTGTTTTTTGAGGAGAGACAGAGCCAGATTCCAAGCAGCATTTAAACAAAATACACCATCTCTGTTAATAAGGTTGCTTGATAGTCTGATTTCAACAGCTTCCTTAATAACACTATCCCAATAGTTTGACGTGCAAGCCAGAATCTCCGTGTTGTTGTATTCCATAGGATGACCGGTGTCAAGGCAATGTTCTGCAATAGCGGATTTGCTTGGCTGTTGTAAGCGAGTGTGACGCTTATGTTCAATACACCGGTCTTCCACAGTCCTGATTGTCTGACCAATATATGACTTGCCACAACTGCAAGGAATACAATAGACCCCAGCCTTACGCAAACCAAGATCATCTTTTACAGACGCCAACAGGGCCTTAATCTTGGAAGGTGGTTGAAAAATACATTTCACATCATATTTCCGTAAAATATTGCCAATCCTGTTGGAAATGCTTCCTGCATAAGGCAAAAAGGCCGTAGACTTAGATGCCACTTCGTTGCTATCGCCCCTCACCCGTTGCACAGAAGGCTGATGGCGCAACGCACATTTGATCTGCCTCTCACTATAACCATTCTGACGAAAGGTGACTTCGAGATGTGCTAGCTCAGCTGCCAAACTTTCAGGGTCTGAGATAACGTGGGCCCTGTGAACCAAGGTGCGAAGTACTCCTTCACGCTGAGCTGGATGGTGACAACTATCAGCTCACAGATACAAGTCGGTGTGGGTGGGCTTCCTATAAACAGAATGTCCCAACGTATCATCAGTCTTCCTTTTGACCAAAACATCAAGGAAGGGAAAGCATCCATTCTTTTCCACCTCCATAGTGAACTGAATATTCGGGTGGATTGAATTCAGATGTTCCAAAAACCAGTTTAAATTCTCGCTACCATGAGGCCACACAACAAAAGTATCATCTACATATCTGAAAAAACAATCAGGTTTCAAGGTCGTTGACTCCAATGCACGTTCCTCAAAGTTCTCCATAAACAAATTGGCCACAATAGGTGACAACGGGCTTCCCATTGCAACTCCATCAGTCTGTTCGTAGTACTGACCATTGAATAAAAAGTAAGTGGAAGTCAGCACATGTCGAAACAAATTTGTTAATTCGACACCAAACTTAACCTCAATTAGCTGCAACGAATGAGAGAGAGGAACGCGAGTGAAAAGAGAAACCACATCAAAACTGACTAAAATATCAGAGTCATTCAAACGCAATCCCTGCAATCGACGTAAGAAATCTGCTGTTTATCAGGGGAAGAACTCCATGAACTTGACTCATTTTCAATTGATGTGTCACTATCATATGTCACAACTGTATCATCTTCTTTGGGATCACTTTCATCACCTTCACTTGCTTCATTTATTATAGCGGACACCTCTTCATCTGTGAGAAACCTCTGATACTGGTGATACATTTTATTAGAACTGTAAGTAATGTACAACTGCTCGAACAACAAAGGATATTTATTTCAAAACAACAATGGCAACACAATACAGTGGTCAGAAACTGCATTTCTTTCTGCCATATTGGGGAGGGGGGGGGGGGGGGGGGCAAAAACTGCTCGCACTTAAATTAAATATAATAGGCAGATTTAAATAATTCACAAAAATTATAAAACCATGACAGCACATAGTGTAGATATTTTTATACAACCACCTAAATTCTTGCTTCTTCACTCCAACAAATAGCTATATTACACAAATAAAACAAATATTGTGGGCAATTTTTGCCCCCCCCCCCCTCCCCCTTTGTGGTGCTACGGTTAATTATATGGCACAGCAGAATGATTATTCAACTTAAGTTCTCAATGATTTGTTTCGAAAAATAAAACAAAAAAGGATTAAAGGAAAACAGATTGTAGAATCCCTTACTTCTGCCCCATATCCAATAAACTATGGAGAAGTTTGAGATCTGTCTGTGTTATTCCCATCTTTTTTGTACCTAAAAATAATGAGCACCTTTGGGGTCAGCATGAAGAGCATGTTGTTGGCCCATATCATAATGTTGATATTTTCAGAGAACATGGTGCCACTCATAATTGTAAGTCAACTTTGGCACTGCTTTTGGTTCGCAATATGCACAGACTCCGTAACATTAAGAATGACTTAGAAATCTCACATATACAGTAAAAAGGACCTGTCCTTAACATTTTGGAAGAGTTAAAAATCATGAAGTGCAAGTTGCAACATCCAGACACTAGCCTCACTGAGAAACTCATTAACTATCTACAATGTCTGCAGCAGTCTCCACTATAGCAGGTGGTCAGATTTGGCCATCTTTGTGTTATTTGCATCTATAACATCTCATCCCCCAATCTTAGAGGTTTCGTTTCATGCATGTTGGGAGGTGTTGCACAATGTTTTTAGGTTCAGTTTTTCTATTAACAGCTTTGTACATAATATAATGCTCCTCAGCTTTGAACTAATGTGTAACTCTGCAGTCGTGTATATATATTCAGTATTTCTTTGTGTTTACTAATCATGCTGACTTCTCCTTCACTGGAGATTTTGTGCTATCTGCATCCATAGCATTGTATTCTTAAGGTGAAGTATATATATATATATATACTGGACATATCTTCCACTATTATCCTTAATTTGTGAAATGTTGGTTTGGTCTATTTCATAACATATTTTTATTATATTTATTGTTATTTCTAGACGATTTCATTATACATTTTTATTATTTTTATTTCTTGACAATTGCATTATACACTGTATGTTTTGCTGTTACTGTTTGTTCTGTACCAGACCTGTCTTAGTTAATGCCACTCATGCGGTAATACGGTTTTAGCACTATTAATAGCAGATGGCATCTGGGAGAAAATGTGGGGTTGCAATCATGTTGTTAGCTATAATTTCTTTGGTTGTCCCTCTAACCCTCGGCATTAGTTCTGGGGATGGCCACCCTATGACATGTGTGTCCTGAGATGCCTCATTGTGGTTCAAGCGGCAGTCTATTGACAGGTCTTGTTGGATATCCATGGCATGTGGCAGGTGGGACACTTATATAGTAAG